>NC_045674.1:3125971-4439721 GCF_003331165.1 Xiphophorus hellerii
GTCTTATTTGCATAGCACATTTTTAACAAGACAGTTCAGGCTGCTTTACATAATCAGATGGAAAATGAAACAATTAAGCAAAAACATTACATTGTAGACTACACTTTATGATGTTCCAATTGTTATTGTTTGTATAGCACATTTTAGTGACAAAGCTGTTGAAAGCGATGCACAACATAAAAACATAAGCAAACAATTATGAAACAAGCAATAAAAATTACAATCTGTCAAATGCCATCATCAAAATCAGCATGTAAATATTAATCAAACATGTTGCTCAAAGTTTCAGTTTCTAGGAATCAAAGGCAACAACGTGGACTATAAGTATTTCTGACCATTTTTCTCCTCTCTTGGTGCCTACAGTACATCAAGACAATGAATATTCCTAAGCTATCTGGTGTGTGGTGGGTCATACTGCAGTTTTTCTTATTTGTCCAGTCAGTGACCTTTCATCAGCTGCAGCCTCCAGACTAAATGTCAGGATATCTTATAATCTAATTGGCAGATCGCCATGAAATTCATTAAGTGCGCATGTTTCCAAGTTTCCCTTTGATTTTAATGCCCCTATGACCTTTTCAGTCTCTTTGCCTTGAGGTCACAATTTCCACATGCGCACAAAAAATTTCTAGTCAGAGCAACTCAGCATTCAACCCAGAGAGTGTAGAGACATCTACCAACTACACTTTCTGATTCATAGTGTTGCTTATTTTAATTTTTATACTTAAAGATCTCAAAATGCATTTTTTATTTCTACTAAAACAACCTTTTTTATTAATTTATAGTTGCTAAAACTAATTTGTGTCGCCTGCCTTTTTTGTGTTTGCAACAGAGGGAGACAGAAACAGAAAAAAAGAGGAACCTACTGCCTACAAATGCAGCACCCTTTGACCTTCTGTAATTAACTAAAGTTCACGGAGCACACACTCTTTAATGTGCTTCTTTTCGCATATTCATCAGCATGGTAAACGGAGTCAGCAGCAGCTCGCCATGGCGACACATTGCCAACACCCAATTTGTCCACATAAAGCTCAAAGATCAGATGAAACAGAAAAGAAATGTAAAAAGGGAAAAAAGACGATGCAAATTTGTCACTAATAAGAAGAACAGGAAGTGCCACGCTGGCTGCACTAATGACTTCCTGCTTTAGTAATTGGGGAAAACTGAGTAAAGGAAGCAGAAACCCTTAGTACAGCATGAAAAGATAACATTACATTTGTTTTCATCGTCCTCATTTTTCCTCTTAATAATCCATGCCTGCATGGTCCACCTTCTGATCCTCCTCTTTATGTTTTGCTCTCTTCTATCTTTCGCTTTACACAACTCCCTCTATGTTTCATTTATCTTCTCATTCACATCCTTTTTGCTTATTATCTGAACCATTTTCACTCCTCTCCATCTTCAACCATCTGATCCCTCTTATTTATTTCTTCTCTATTCTTTTTTCTTTTATCTTTTTATCTCTGTCTTTACCTTTCAACACACCAGCTTTGTCTCATTCATTCACATTACTGCATTTTTGCACATTTTTATTGCTCTTGCGTCTTCCATTCCTTCCTTTTTTTCTTATTTGTTTCTTCATCATTTTTGACAACTTTCTCTTCCATCTTGTGATCAGCCATTATTGTTTTATATCCATACTACTTGGGTTTTGTTTTTGTCCTGCTTTATCATCTGTTATTTTTTTGTGTTCAGTCAGTCTGAAACAATGTCTCTGTCTCTTTTTTCCTATTATCTCATTTTCCCTGCTTTCATCGCTTCTCCATCCTTCTATCCTTTCTTCATATCCTTCAGTCCCATCCAAAATTAGCTACACATCAAATTATGACCACAAAACTTCAAAATATTGTCTTGTGATAGACCAACACAAAGCAATGTATAATGAGAAGGTAAATAATCCATGAGTTTTAAACTTTTTATGGATAAAAACGCCGCTCACTGAGTCAGTATTTTGCAGAACCACTGAACTGCTGTAAATCTCTGCCAGCTTTGCACATCTACAGAACATTTGCATTTAAACTGAGAATAAATAGCGAACTGATTGATTAAATAATTAGTTTATTATTGGTTGCACTGCTTTCTATTTTGAGGTATCATACTTGAATGCAATGTATCTATTATTTCCTTTCACGTTACAATTATGCATTACTTTGTGTCTCTGTATCAGTTAAAATCACTGAAATAAATTCTGTGAATACTTTTGAATGGCAATATACTGTATATCATATTAATTTCTTTTTATTGTCATGTTTCAATGTCCGTCTTTCATTCGAACCTTCATCTCATTTTGTCCTCTGTTCTTCCTCATACTCTAACCTCTATTCTGTCATTTTCATCCCTTCATTTTTCTGTCATCTGCCATTATTCCTCTTTACTATCATCTTCCCTTCATCCCTCAACTGTCACCCTCCATGTTAACAGGCTTAGCACTGTGACTTAACCATGCCGAGAAAAATAATTAGTCTTGTCAGCGATAACATTTCCACACCTCATTAGAGGGCTAAAAGTCCTGCTTCTGACTTCCTACTTTCTCTTCCTTCTTCTCCCTCCGTCCTCCTGCCACTCTCCCCATCTCTCCTCTCCTCCCCTAAATCTGGAAGGACACAACTCATTATACACTCTCAGTTCCTCAGTTGGTTAGTGGTGGTGTTGTAGTTTTATGTCGGCTTCTTTTACACATCAATCAATCAATCAAATTTTATTTGTATAGCACATTTCAGCAGCAAGGCATTTCAAAGTGCTTTACATCATATCAAACACAGAAACACAATGCAACATAGAATCAATAATCAAAACACGACATTAAGTCAGGTTCCATCAGTAAATTTATAATTAATTACGTTTCAAATACAATTCTAAACAGGTGGGTTTTTAGTTGAGATTTAAAAGAAGTCAGTGTTTCAGCTGTTTTACAGTTTTCTGGAAGTTTGTTCCAAATTTGTGGTGCATAGATGCTGAAAGCTGCTTCTCCTCGTTTGGTTGGGATGCAGAGCAGAACCAGAACCAGAACCTGAGAGGTCTGGAAGGTTGATACAATAACAGGTCTTTAATGTATTGTGGTGCTAAGCCGTTCAGTGATTTATAAACTAACAACAGTATTTTAAAGTCTATTCTTTGAGCTACAGGGAGCCAGTGGAGGGACTTTAAAACTGGTGTTATGTGCTCCATGGCACATCCCTCCAGATAAATGTAATTTTTCTGCTCAGCTGTCCAGAGTGAGACGCTAACCTCTGCTACATGTGGTGTTTGTGTTATTAATCTGTGTCTGGCTGGCTGCATCATAATTTACCTAATGGTGGAGCTAATTGCAGGACCTGTAATTAATTAATCACATTTTAATCAAACTGTATTGTCAAAATAAGCAACACTTTGAAAAAGCCTTTTTGTTGCTAGATTATTGAATTAATAGACATGTAAACTCAACAACAAAGAAATTTAAGATTTTTGCTTTATTTTGGTTAATCAACCATCAGATTGGTGCAATATGCTATTATACCTATTCAGCTTTCAAATGTTTTATAAACCCCTGAACATTCATGGAGCTTCTTTAGAAAAGGATGAAAGGATGCAAACAAAAACATTTAGCGTAGTTGAATAAAAAAGGTGATCAGTCATACAAAGTGGTTATCTGTAATTTATGCACTTATTATTAAATTCAGTTTTCTCCCAAATCTTTGTAAGTGGCCACAATATGTGGATTATGACTATCTGAGAGCAGTGAGAAGATTCCTGGTTGTTTTAGTTCACCTTTGCCCCGCTGGACTGACGGCTACACCCACATTCTCGCTTTTCAGCGGATCAAGCTGCTCGTGTGAATGAGGCGCTGTGAAACAAAACCGTGTCTTCCCCATCAGTGTGGGCAGGAGGTGCTGCATCATTTCATGTGCAAATGAAGCTCTCTAATTACAGAGTCTTCAATTAGATTCAGCACTGAAAGAGATAGGAAAAAAAAATAATTAAATTTTCCTGGCAGGACTGGGATGAAGAGTGAGAAAAGCAGAGTTACTAAACATTCACTTCTCTTATTTTTTAACATTTATTTAAGTGTTTCAAAAAAGCAGTATATACATGCAGAAGCCCTAATTTGACCTCCGTAATAATTGCTGTCAATCACACCCTTCAAACCCGCAAACAAAAACAAACTGCTCCTTCTGAAGTCTGAGGACCTACAACACCCCGAAAAACACCCAAACACGCCCGCGGATCTGACGGAGGGGCGACACCTCGGCGCTTTGTGAAACAAAAGCAGCAGCAGTCTGAGTGGAAGGTTGCCTGTCAGAGCTGCTGAATGGACTCATTGTCTCGGTCTTTTGCCCCGGTTGTCGGCTTAATTGGCCCCTTCAGAGACGAGGTCGGGAACTCCTTTTGCAGACGAGGGCCCCAGAGAACCGCCATGATGTTTTAAAGGGATGCGACGTTGTAAGACAGCAGAGGGACGGGGTCATGTTTACTGCACACCGATTAAATGGGTTTATGTCAAAATGAGGCAGTTTTGCAAGCACACTGTCGCCATCCCAGCCTTTGTTCACTGTATGTGTTTCACTGGGAATGTTTACATGTTGTAAATCAGTGCATGGAGAAAAACTGGGGATGCACCGATCCACTTTTTTTTGACTTGTTTCAAAAAAATGTATAAAAACTCGTTTCACCAAGGTAGACAATAGATTGACTAGCTTGATAAAACATGTAGAAGCAAACTCCAACTTCTTTCAATCGGTTCAGAAAGTGCAATTAGGATTTCTAAATGTAATGTATAATAAATCATTAATGACATCGCTCAGAGCAAAAAGAATAGAATTAGACTGAATAAATCTGCCCTCTTGGATTAGGCATATTGTCACTGATAGATCTAGATTTTTTTTTCAATATCAGGACTGATATGTATTTATATCAACTGTACTAAAAAACATTACATTACATTACCTTTTTTGCTTCAAGTTGCAAAACCTTGAAAGAATAAGTGTAAAGTTGAAAAATCCTGCAACTTTATATTGTTCATATTGGACTGTTTGCTCCTGAAGAGCTTCACCGCTCCATGTTTTGGTTATTTATTGAGATAAAATTAATCATCCTCATTAGTTTTTTTTTAATCTAATCGTTTTATAACCAGATGAGCCCTGTAAATCCAACCAGATGCCTGGTTGGGTAATCTGGCGTTGAGGTCCTGCAAGAATCTGTGCAACGCCGCATGAAGCTGCAGACTCAGAGTGGGTTTGTTCACACGGTTTCAGGGCTCTGATGCCGTCATGCAGCAGATGGAGCCGAGCATTAGTCCACTGTCACTGAGTGTAACAGGCTGCTGGTGTTTAATCTGTTGTTAGTTCAGTCAAGCAGATAAACAAGACGGAATCTGTCTGTGTTCATGTGAGCAGGATTATACGTATAGGATTACCACGAGTTCAACTGCTGTTTAAATGAGCAGCAGCTGCAAGCTGACAGGAGGACATCATACACCTTACTGAACTATGTACATTTGTTCACAGACTTTTAATCTGAATTCCTCAGTGGCCAGAGGTTCAGTTTTCACCTGGTGTTGATTAATTCATATTCTGTCATTTTTAAATAATACCTATCAACTAATCCAGCTACCAAACTTTACGTAAACTGTGAAGCAGTCCCTCCAGGATGTTGCGATTGTTTTTGTGATTTTTACAATGAAAATAACTGATTATGATTTTATATTACTGTAGAAATATTAAGCCACTTCCAAACTCTACATACATAAGAATAAAGATGGGGAAGAAATACCAAGCACACAGATTGGACACACAAACATTTTATTCTTTAAAGAACTTACCTACTTCGAATTTTGTTACTGGCCATATTTATCAAGTGAGGCTGAGACAGAAGTGTAGTAGAAGTAAGAAATGCTGCCACCTGTAGGTTGGAGTTAGCATCCACTTCATACCAATGTTTTTGACCAATTTTGTGGAAAATTAAATAAAGTCACAATTATGCATTAGCTCAAGAAAATGCAGAGATCTGTTGATTTTGGCTGAATTTACTTGATCATGAAATTGCAGACATCTGGAGGGACTAGTTAAGATTATAGCTGCATTGTTTCATAAAACTGGGTTTTATGTAAATCTAAACCTGAAGAAATAAAATGCAGTGAAATTGAACATTTATGCAACAAAAGGTATATTAGGTATTTCTTCTGTTATGGTGAAGAATGAGCTTCAATACTAAGAAAACTGAGGCTGAAGTTTTATTTTGGTTAAAACTGTACATATTCATTCACAATTAAAATGCTAAGATAGTGTGACTGGAGCATTAGGACTTTAATAATAAGCCTGATATTTGGAATTTTTCTGATTGGACTTTTAATATATGACACATTCTTTTTTATGTCCAACAATCCCCAATTTTCCAGGCGAATATATGCAAACTGACTTTGATTGTGTTGTACTTATTACTCGGGATCTGAAAGGGACAATTATGTGTACACTAGATTGATTAAATTGAATGTGGACAGGATTGGATTCCCATACAATCTTCTGTCAATTGAACCTGTTTTCTGATGTGAAGTGGCACATTGTAAGAAAACTGAAATGAGCCAAATATAACTTCATCCCTTCTAGTCTTGTGCTGTACTGTATTGTTGGTTGTCATTTTACCATTACTTCCTTTACTTTTAAACACAGACACAATCACAGCTTTAAATTCAGTCGGTGTCTCGGGTTGTCAGCTCGTCTTGTTGCCCTTCTGTGCCCTTTCTCTGCTGCAATCATTGTTTCCTCCCAACCGTCCTGTCCTTTAACCCGAACTGCCAGTCGCCATAGAAGAGGGGGCGGAGTCTCAGAGGTGGGAAATAACAGGATGACAAAAAGGGAGGTTTTCTGAGGGTTACATGGGTGATGACTCACAGCGGGCCGGAGTTGTTCTGATGGAAATTGGTGTGAAAGTGTCTTTTTATTGACAGCACAGAAAGCATAATCACTACGGTTGTCATGGTCGCAGCTTCCTGAACGCTAACTTTCTTACTGTTTTTACTGCATTCTAATAAAATGTTAGGAAACTAAATGTTATGTGGAAGTTAAATATATTTTACGATATAAATTCTTTTCTATTTTTATACGATGCAAGCAGAAAAGAACAGGGAGTTTGGTGTGAGATTTCTCATTTATTGTTGTAAATATTTCTCTAACAGTCAAAATTAAAGTCATTAAATGCACACTAACATGAATTCAACTTGTGAAAAAATTATAAAAGGAGGCATAAAATAATATATTTCAGTCAGAAATTCACACATTTAGTGAACAAAAAGCTGTTCATTGTGTTCAAGTTCTGCATTTTATGGCAGGTAACAGTTTGTTTGTGAATGTGGCATTATTATTATTATTATTATTATCACTCTTTGATTTGATAAGGGCAAAATATTTTTTACTGTCAAAAAATATTTTTTTATGTTAGAAGTTTAATGCATTCAAGCAAAAGGTTCTATTCTTTTCTGTATTATGTAAATATGCATAGGTAGATTTTAGTAGAAGTAAAACATGAAAATATGACTTTATACCTTTAAATAAGAGTTTCTTTCTTTGCAGATATTTTAATAATATTATTATTTATTAATTATTCAGTAATGTTTTTTGTTTTTTTTCAACCTGTTTTGCTCTGGAAATTGAACCTTCAGTCTCTCTCATCCAAGTCAAATACCTTCATGTCTCTTTTGTTGATTCTCTGAACCTGTGTGCCCTACACTGGTTGACTGACTCAGAGCATGGGGAATTTTTGCTGACCTTTGACCTTTTTAAATCAGCTTCTTGCATGAAATACTGAATATGTGACAGCTGTCATGGAGGCACATTTGAGTATTTTTCTGTATTTCTACTATTGACTTTGACTTCATCTTATTGAGCTACAAAAGTAAAACTGAACTTGTGCGTCTGTCAGTATAGTTTATGTTTCAGGAATATTCAGACTACATTCAGACCGGAAAAATTTATTTAAATGTTTCAAACTCTGTTTAAACAAACAGCTGCTTAGTTTCTGTAAAACATAAACAAGTTATAGCTTTATATTTCCAATTTTGGCCAGAGAAAATGATATTGCTGGTCGCATTTTTCTCCAGGCTGATGGAAATTTTTATGTTTATGATTCCATGTTTCATAATTTTCCTGAGAGCCCATTTAAAGCTTTTGTGCCGATCCGCTTCATTTTCTCTCCCTTAACAAAGCAGCACACGTTTGCTTGTAATTTAATTGCGTCTCCCTGACAACCCTGCATTCTGGTGCATTTCACTTTATTCTGATCATGCTTCGAGTGTTACCAGACACACGTGCACAGACACACACTTGTGTAGCAGTTTAATTAAATCCATTAAAAGCCTTGTAGGCGCAGAGTGGCCTGGATCAATCCTCATCTGAATGGCTGCTGACTAATTGTTCCGTTAACGGAGGGTTAACGGACAGATCAAAGGCTCCAACGGTGTAATTAGCAGAGGGCAGAGAGAGAGAAGAGGAGCAAATTAATGAGAAACAAAGGATGCTGGGATCTTTCTTGCTGAAATGTTAAAATAAAAGACTGACACACGAGGGAGGATTTTTTCCCCCTGACTATAAACCATGTTTTTCATTCCAAACTGATTACTACATTTCCCATCATCCTTATTTTTCCATCATTTTCGTCTTCTAAAAAAGAGTATAATCTCGTGTGAGATTCTTTAATTCTCTTCTGAAGTGAATAAAGTCTGTGTGCATAAAGAATTATGGCCTCAACTTTCTGTCAAAGATGCAAAACTGTTTATCTAACCACACATTTTATTTTTCAAAGAACATCAAACTGGCTAGTGAAACATATACTGCCTTGCAAAATATTTTCACTTTCCTTGAGCATCATTTTACTTTAAGAAGTGTAAAAAGAACAAATTCCTCATCACAAAATCAACCAGTGTTTAGGATTTGTGATGTTGGACCATTAAACATTTTTCCTTTTATTTTATTTTTTTTAAATCTAACAATCACAACTTCAAAGTATTTAATTGTGTTTCTATATATTTGTAAGGTGGAATTAAATGATGCATGGTTCTCACAATGGTAAAGCAAATGAAATCTAAAAAGATGTGCATTTGTATTCAACACCTTTTACTCTAATACCCCTAAATAAAACCTATTGCAACCAGCTGCCTTTAAAAACAACCCAATCAGTAAATACTGTCCAGTTATTTAATCTCCAGATGTTCTTAACATTAGAGAACAAACAGCACCATGTAGAGTGTTAGTTAGGTTATAAACAATATCCCAAGCTTTCAATATTTCACAGAGCTCTATTTAATCCACCATCTGAAAATAGAAAGAGTTTAATTATAAACCAAGAAATGGGCAACACTGACCGGGCTGTGGAAACAGAAATTTGCCCAAAGGCGAATGAAGGAATAAAAGTCAAGACATAAAACATTTAAAAACATACACAATCAAAGACAAAATATCTTATCAACTTACACTGTACAATCCGTTGAAGTGGAGATGACGGTCTAATACTCAAAGGAAACAAATTTGAAAAATGAAGATGAAGTTTGGGAGCCATTAAGGAACAAGCTCAGTCTCTTCTCAATTTCCGTGTAGCTTTTGGGCCGATTAAAAGAAGCTGCAAAGAGGCTCATAATGTGTCTGGAGGAGCTGCAGAGATCCACAGATTTTAATTGTGCTTTCACAAATTTGGTCTTTTTGGAAGAGTGCCTAGAAGAAAACATTCTCACCCACATTCAAAATGGTGAGTGTATTCACCCTGAAAAAAACCCTCACCTTGGTGAAGCATGACAGTGGGAGCAATATATTTTGTGGTGCTTTTCTTCAGCAGACACAGGGAAGCTGCTCAGGGTTAGTGGGAAAATGGGTGAAGCTAAATAAATGGCAATCATAGAAGAAATGATTGGAGAAGTTGGATATGTATGTGGTTGTGCAAATCTGGTAGAAGCCCCAATTACCTGCGACTGTAATGGAAGCCAAGTTGAGCCATAAATGCACAGCACAGTTTTTAGATTAGAAGACACTTTAACTGCTAAACCTGCACTTGTTCTGTTGCAATAAAACCTGACCATGAGATTAGCCGTCAGCTTAAGAGAAAACATAAAGGAAGGCCTTAGAGCAGAGAAATGAGTTGAGCCGTAAAAGGGAGAGCTGAAATGAGAAGCGACTAAAGCGGAATGGAAAGTTCTAACATTGTGAAGGAATGAAGCAAGATCCATGGAAAGAAGGCAACGTCAAGATCAAGAATATAATGAAGCAGAACAAAGAAGAGAAGCACAACTCTGTTTCTCCCCATGGGTGCGTGAGACTCAATGTGTGTGTGTGTTTTATACATCACAGCCTGCAGGGTTGCAGCAACTTTTAGCCCCGATGTCCATCCGGCCTCGATTACAGCAGAGCCCGACAGGCTTGCATCACACACATAGACACACACATGTGCACACGCAGGATGAGGCTGCAGGCTGTGTGTGTGTTGTTTAGTGTGAGTCTGCCTGCTCTCCTCTCTGATCTGAGGAGATTTTCCAACATTGTGCATTCTACCTGACACTGTCCTCCTCCTCTCCTTCTTTATTCTACTCCTCCTCTTCTTGTTTTCCTGTCAGCTTCTCCTCCCCTCTTCTAATCTTTCATCTTTTCCTCCTTTCCACTCTCCACTCCCATCCTCTCCCCCACTTTAGATCTCTTTCTCTATAATCTTCCTTCTTTACCTCTCATCCCTTTTTGCAGGATTTCATTTCTTCTTCCTTGGTCTTGGCAATTTCCATCTCACTAGTTCTTCTTATTCTCTCTCTTTTTTTGCCTCGTTCTGTCATCTTCTGTCAATTTCTCTCTCATTGGCCTTTGGTCTTTTCATTTTCTTTTCTTTTTGTCTTTTATTATGATGTCTTTTTCCAGCCTTTGTTCCCTTATTTTTGAAATATCATATGTCATCATTGTTATATATTTTCCTTTTCAGTTGCGTTTTGGCTTGTAGCTCAGAGTAGTTACATTTGTTTAAATGTCCTGAACTGAGATATACAGATAAAAATTGAATAAAAATGCAGAAGATGCAATGAAAGTTACTAAAAAGTGATGATGTTACTCCGTTATAGAAAGAAGAAAATGTTGATAAATGTAGATGATAAAGTTTAGATTTACATGCTTGTTCATCCATGTGGAGACCTATCAAACTGGAATGCCATTTTCCTGTTTTAAAGTCTTTTTAATCGAGAAAAACAATGTTTTCAGGCAGTGCTGTTGAGGATGTGATTGGTTCAGAAAAGTGCATTTTAAAATTACTTCTCTGCTTTAAAAAGCCATTAGAAAGGTGATTATATATTATTTATTTTTCATACTTTTTTGTTGTTTTTCTGGCTCTAAACTATATTTGGACTCCAGTATGTCCAACTCCATTCTCAAAATGCCATTTTGTTTCTGTGAATTTCTCATTTTATCTTCTTTCATCTTTTATCTCATCTCTTCTTTCAGATCTTCTTAACTTCAGCTTCTTTTCTCGATCCTCTCTTTCAGTCCCAATCCTTGGCTTCACTCTCCTTTTTCTTTGTTGTGTACTTTTCATTTTTCTTTACAATTCCTTTCTTTTTTCTCTGCTTCCCTGTTCCTCTTAGTCCAACATGATTTTTGTTCTCATGTTATGAAAACGCTTCAGATTTATTTTTTAAAGTTTAGTCTGCTCCTTGCCTTTCTATGGAGGAGAAATCTGTGATCCATATAATCTTTTAAACAGACGGACCCATTCTTTGGAATTTCAGCTTTGCTTCTTGGAAGCAGTCTTCAGCACCTTCAGGCTTCATTACGGACAACAGCAGCGTCTCTCTTGCGAGCCGAGCTCCATTAGACAATCCTTGGTGTGTCATCTGAGTCCTTCTGTCTCTTCCTTTGGGCTCTCTTTGTCACTTCATAGCGTTATCTTTATCACTCTAACTGATCTCCCCTCTGCTTCCTTCACTTCGCATTTGTCCTCCTCTCCACCAGTTTTCTTTTCTTCTGTCTATCCCTTACTCAAACATGTTTCTTTTAAGACTCTTGCCCAAATTCAGAATGTTATAATCATCTCCCTGACAACAAATTGTTTGATTAAACAGGACCATTTTCCTCCACCTGCTGTTGTAAAACAACCAATTTTGTGTATTCTGTGTGCAAATGATTTGTCCATAATTTTTTAACATCAGAAATGAACAGAAAGTCCTTCACATGAAACTGAAGAACTGACAGAAATGATTCCCATCAGCTTGAAGGAGCCGCTGTTCGCCTCTTATCCTGTTTGCTTCCTGTGTTGTTGTTTGAAATGTAACAGCCATTCCTGGTTGCACGCTGCCGTCTGACCTGCTATTCAGCTACAACTGACGAAATAAAAGATCCGCACAGACAGACAGTTGTAGATTTTTCTCTACATCTGTCAGGAAGCGTACTCCAACATTCATGCTCAGGCTCTTGAGGATTGGCTGCTGCATGATGTTACACCACCTTGGATTCTTCTTTTTCTCATAATCTGCATGCGCACTGTTGCTACAGAATCAACTCAGATATTGCAGCTAAAACAATATTACTTAATCTCATGCAACACTAATCTCCTCAGCCTGAAGGATGCTTGAACTGATGTAACCAGAAATAATAAAATAATTCATAAATAAAGCCAAATTAAAGGGCGACATCATGAAAAAAGTAACGTCCCGGTCATAACAAAGCAGGACACTTTGAATTCCACACTAATGATCCCAATACGGACAATATTCATGTCAGGACATAATGTGATACAAAACTGCCCTCATTTCGACACATTTAGTAATACATTGATAATGACGTAATATTGTAAGTTCACCCTCTCAAACACTGAAAAACTTAAATTTTGCAAAGAACACTTAACACTGGCTATCCAAAATAAAACATATTACAACCAAAAATAATCAATGTAGCACAAATTAAAAACACACACAACCAAAACAATGAAGAAAATTTATCAAAATGTCTCTGTAAACGAATTGGCTTTCCAAAAATATTCATCATCAGAATAGAATTGGAGTTCTTTTCAGTTTATCATGCAGTTAACTGATTACTTGCGACAGGCTTATCTTTGGTTAATGGATGGATCTGTGGAAAAGCATTTTAGTCTGTTGTAAAGTATGGTGAATGACCTATGTTGCTTTGGGCCTGTTTCTTTTACAAAGGTTCTGGACCAATGGTTATGTGTGCAAGAATGAATTAAGTCTTTGAAAAACCAGGACACACAAAATAAAATTCCCAGAGACTCTAACAGAAAGCTGAAAATAAATGATCTTTTTAGTGTGAGGTATCTGCAAGAAAGATTGACCTACTTTAACAGTTTAACACATCTTTACCAGGGGTGCCAATATATGTGGCCAGCGGCACTGTAGTGAGAAAATGAAGGCTTTTGTTGAGTTTTGTTTCGAGAATTCAGTTGTTTTGTGTCTGTTTGAGCACCAGGCCCAGCGAGCCAGAGACAACCTACAGACGCTCTCACAGACAAACTGATGTATGCCATCAGTTAAAATGAGTCAGGCGTTAACATTTCCTTGACCGTCTCTTTGATGTTAGTCATCTTCACTCTGCTGTTGAGTCCAACAGGGGGGGAGAGAGAAAGATCAAGTGAGACATAATGAGAGCACACGTTTGTCATGTGGAAATAAAACTCGTAACTCCAATTTTGGTCATTTTCAAGCCTTTCAGTTCAGTTTAAGAACAAAGACGTTTCACTGACGACTGCAGGAAACTCAGCATGAAACCAAGTCAAAGTCAGACATGTCACAATGAATTGAGCTGCCTTGAACTTCACCAACGATGTATGTTTGAGACAAAGCCCTGGTTTATAAAAATAATGACATTTCTTCTCTAAAATGTTCAGATATTTGCATCAGCAGTAACAAATAGAGACAGGTTGTTATTAAGACCGTGGCTAATGCATGGATATCCATAATGTGTAGCTGGCAAACAGGTTTATCAGAAAAACAGATGAGTTGTCTTCAATCTATCTGCGTTTTTATCTTTTTGCTTGTCTTTTAAATTGAATCTTCTGTGTATGATGTTTAATGACTTATTCTAAATTCACTGTGTTTAATTTATACAGTTGTGGGCACACTTCTGCTACTCTGCGAATGTGCTTGTGGTGGAGAAAATTTTTCATTTAGCACTTTAGCTTTTTTGCTGACTGAAAACATTTAGCACTCTTCACTTTCTCTATGTTTTTGAGGTGAAAAATTTTAAAGTTCAAATTTACTCGTCTGTTTTGTAAACTTTCAGCTGTTCAACATCTGTGTTAAAACTTTTTTATTGACTAATAAGAATTCTTCAAGAAGCTAGTTGTGTATATTCATGCTCTTATTTTGAAGAAGACTGCTTATGCAACAGCCTCATTTCCTCTCGTCACATTCTCGCATTTCTCACATTAAACCTTAATAACCAAATGAGAGGTATACAACAAATGAACAAATGAGGTATGCAGAAGAATACAATACACACATAAACAACCAGAAGTATTGATTAAACAATACATGCAAAAATCCATACATATGAATTGTTTTGAACTCCTCCTAATGTTCTCCAGCCATTCTTTTTCCTTTGTAGGTTCAAACAAACAAAATATATAGCTTGACTTACTCAACCATGAGCTTGTTCAGTATCACCTTACATAAAATATTATCTGTAATTTCTGTGGATGTTATAAACTGTTAATCAATATTTCTGAATTTAGAGCCATTTTTAGCATGAAAAAAGCCCCATGAATACTTTTTGACCCTGACCATGTCCTCTTCTACTGATGATTTGTAAAGCAGTTGAAAATGAAAACAACTGAACATCTTTAAATGAATACTATTACTGACACAGGGTCAAAAATGACCTCTGACGGTTATGAGGGCTGTTAAATCCATTTTTTGGTTTGGCTGCTGGCGAGGTCAGCAAGCAACTGAACAGAAGATAAATAAATCAGTACATGTTTAAATGTTTGATCCAAATGTTGAGTAGCAGAATGTTTTTTTGTAAACCTGAATGTCCTCCCTCGGGCTGTGCATTGACCTTTGACCCCTGCAGAAATGCAGCGGATGGAGAATCTCGGGATGAGGTGATGATGAAGATGTTGCGTGGGTTTCTGTATCAGTGGAAGTGGAGAGGGCATCGTCACAGAGATGAGATGGGAGACAGATTGAAGTTGACAGAGACTGTGATGAGAGAGAAGTGAAAGCAGAGTTCCCTTCCTCCTGGGACACACTGCGCTCGGTGTGTGTGTGGGGGGGTGTGTTTGTGTGTGTGTGTGCTGCAGGCTGCTGCACTTCGACAGATGCTCTCATTAGTCAGACAGGCGCTCTGTCCGCTCTGTGAGGCTCATTAACCAGCACACTTCGACACAATTAACCCGACCTGCACCGTTTCTCCTCATCCAACCTGGGAATAAAATTTATTAATTTAACAACTTTTCCTACACTACAAAAACTCTTCACCAACATGTTGCAACAAATAGATATATTTGTTTTATATTCACCTGAGTGAACTTGACCTGTTGAGTCCTTTGACTGATTTCTGCTGAGGATTGTTATCAGACTGAGTCAGACTAAGCAGCATGAATCTGCTCCATGATGTTTCTCATCCCTAGTGCAGAAGGCTGCCTCGTATTTGAGGTTTTATTCTCCAAACAAACACAATGAACCTGACAACTTCGCTGTGATGATGAGACTCTACAAAGCTGCAACCAGCCGCTGCACCGACTGTTGTTCTCTCTGTAATGAAACAAATCAAACACAACATGTTCAGAGAGCTCAAAGGCACAGCAGCGCGTTGCTTGTCTGTGTGTGACAAATGGATCTGGACCAAATTTTTTTGTTTTGTTCTGGATCTTTGACAGTAGGTAGATAAAATTACACTGTGTGGGATGTGAAACCTGGTAACAGACTCCTTCCCTCTTCCACTTGTTGGATATTTACATTTGACTACAGTTCGTAAACATAGACCCTATGACAAAAAACAGCTTATGATTCGGTTTATTCTTTAAGTCCAGTTTATTTACACACTTGGTTTAAACGACACAATAGTTTGGATATTGAATAAGACGTAAACAACATATCTACTGATTTTGCTCCATATTTGTATAGCTTCTTTGCATTTCCTCAAGAAAACCTCACAGCTTGGGCCGATTTTGTCGTTTTCATTTGTCAGAAGTTTTAAACCTCATGCAATGAAACACGGGCTTTTCTGGCTGTTTTTCTGCAGCGTATTTCATGTGATTTCAACAGTCTTAAGCCTCACAACAGCTTTGCTACAATAACATTAGCAGTGAACTCCACTCTTGCCTGCAATGGATTTATATTGATCTGAAGACGGCATGGAGCTCAGGAGATCCACAACCTCCGTAACAAGTTTCAGCAACCCTCCTAGAAGTGAATTAGCCAAAGTAGCAGCTTTTGGAAGATTGGGCTAAAATTGTTCATTGTGTGTGTGCTTTGTGCTATGTTGCTGCACTGCATGAGTGTGTTGCTGGATGCAGGAAAAGCTGGGTGTTTACCCACACAATAGAGCAAATCTAAGCCTTTGATCACCCGACTTAGTCGCCAAATCTGCTGGAAAATGTGTGAATGAGGGTGTGTGATTCTCTTTCTGTATTTGTGGGGACCGTTTACATATTTAGATCATAAGTAAAGCATAGTTAGGTTTGGAAATAGAGGCTTGGAATGGAATGTGTCAATTTGAGTGCTAGAATTATTGCTTAGCTGTGGATCAGATTGCAAAATTTGAGAACCTAAAAAGGAAACTATCTTAACTCTATTCACTTGGCCTAAATATGCTGTAATTTTTCTATTAACCTAAAAGGTGTTGTGGTACACAAAAACTCATAATGTCTTTTAAAATTGTATATCTTTATTTAATTTTTTACATTGGATTGAGACAAGTTTCTTCAAAGTCTTCACTAGTTAAACACTAGTTTGTAGTATTATCAGCAGAGGTGGGGTCTGAAGTCTTTACCATACTACCCACATAAGCATAACATCAAACTATCCAGCTTTACACCTTCATTGATTTTTAACAAATATGCTCAATAAAGTTGGGAGTTTGAGACATGCACACAAAGAAAGAGAGAGAGACAACATTAAAAGCTCAAACATCATTTACACACACTCACAGATCATCAAAACTGAGGATTCGTCACACTGAGTGACAGACACACTGAATTTAAAAAGCTCACAGCGACGCACTAAAATACATGCCGTTACCCAGATGCAGAGCCAGGAGCTCCACAGCTGCACGCCGTTATATATAGGCCCCACCCACAAGCAGAGAGCCTCCACCAGCTGAGAGGAGATGGATCATTTAAAGAAGCATGAATTACCTAACTGATTCTCAAATACTGTCACAATGCACCCATGTCCGTGCACACACCGAGGAAGAGGCCCACATGGTTATAAATTTGAGCAGATGCAACCATCACACCCCCACATTTGTCATCCAAAGAGATCCTCCATCAATAATCAAGGAAGTGCCGCATTAAAGTTTCACCGCTTTATTTTTTAATGGTTGACAAAAGTCCTCAGATATTCATAATTTAGATGACAGTCGCTGTTTCTCGGATTACACTGGACACTCTTAAGTTAGCATGATGATGCAGAGTGAGAGATGAGGAGCTACCACAGAAATAGCCCACAACCAGCTGGCTCCTGTCCCTAGATAGACTCTTCCCTTCCCAACGCTTTTTAAATGCTCCATAATCCGAGTTACTTGATTTATTTGTTACAGTACAGGGATGGTGTAAGACCAGGCCGTTCTTGGTCTTGGTCCACCTCAATCTCCAAACTGAGGTGGAGATTGGAGAGATTGGAACCATAACAACAGTAATGATGCTGACCCAAAAAGTGATGACCCTAATTTTTGGTCATGATTAAAAGAACAAGATCCTGTAAACACATGATTGAAATGAGCTAGGAGGGAGCTAAGTGTGGAGCCACTGCTTTTCCACATCGAAGGAGTCCACTGTTGGACATCCGATCAAGATGCTCTCCCCATAAACCCCAAATTCTTCTTCTTTTCTTTGCTAATGCGACTCAGATACACATTTTCTTTTTTTTTTTTGCCCAAATGTGACTTATATCCAGATTTTTCACTGCAGTGAAAAAGCCGGAGCCCAATTCTAAACTTTTCACCCCCCAAAAATCCAATTTGTGCCACTTCCATATATGGTACTAACACAGATATTTATCAGATTGTTTTCAAAGTGTCTGCAGTCTGTCTGGTCATGTTGCATTTTATCCAGCTTTTATGTCATTCATGTGAGAGATGCATCATAATTCTGCACCAGAAAAAGCCAGACATGGTAAATCTGGATGTAAACAATGCCTGAAAATTATGAAATTATGAAAGAAGTATGCGTCATTGAAGTGAATCACATCACAATCCCACCATTCATGTTTCTGATTATACATCAAACAGACTTTGGGGATGTAAATTGTGCCCACAGAAGTCTCATTGTGATTGCATTTAATTAGTAGTATAAAAAAACCATGCAAAAAAATTGGATTTCAACAAAGGATCAGAATTGGGCCACAAGGTCTTTTGTGTGACCGCAGTCTACGTCCTTGAGCTGGTGTCCTGCATGTTTTATTGTGCCTCATATAAAATTGTTGGTCTCTGAATGATTGAGAGGAAATGCCATCACTTAAATGAGGGGTCTTGGAGCAGGGACACCAACCTCAAGGACTCGACTTGGACGCCACTGGTCTGGAAAGATTTGACGCAACTTTGAATGTCTGGTCTGGTCTAAGATGTTCTGATTTGTCTTTCCCTTGTTTAGTATTATGTATCCTGGATTGATCTTGTTGGTCTTTCTTGTCTCACTTCCATCCCATTTAGGATGTTCTAGCTTGATCTTCAGGTGTAATCCTTATAACCTGTTGTGATTTGATTTTTTTCCCAGTGTTTTTTTTGTGTCTTTTTCTCCCTTTATATTCTGTCTTTTTTGCCATCTTTTCTCATTTTCCTGCCCGTTTTTTTAACTCAATTTTCTCTTGCTTGATTTTATCAAGTTTGAGCTGGCAAATGTTTGATTTTCCTTTTCCTTTCAGCAGTTTTTACCCTCCCTTTCATGTTCTCTGCCTTTCTAGTCATCTTTTCATCTTCTGGTGTAACTCTTGCAGAACCAATCTCACTGTCTCTCACAAACACAGAGACACACACATCAAGTACGTCCCTCCGCTTGTTGAAAGCCTTTGTTATTTTTTGACAACGCGTAGCAGCACTCTACCTGTCGACGCCACCAGATTAAAACAAACACTGATCTGGCGGTGTATCCTTTTCTACTCATCACGCTTTTTATAATACTTCTTTTTTCTAAAGAAGACATCTGTCCGTTGCCACTTTTTTCTCTCCCTTGTTGTGTCTCTTTCAATGTTTTTCCTCCTCACCCACCCATCTGTTTTCCCTCCTGTATTATTGATCCTCCCAGCAACCGTGTCAATACAAATCAGGCCTGTGGATCCACTTTTTGCCTGTATTGATTGGACTCAGCGGCCATGGTGCTCCTGAGCAAAAAGCGGCACCCCTCCACCACCCCTTCCCTCCCCCCAGGGCTATGCATTCTCCTCCGTGGGAAACAGAGATCCTGATTGCCAACTGGAGCAAAGCTGCGCTTAGTTTCAGCCTCGACTCACTGGGAATTGAGTGATGGCGGCTGATGCAATGATGTCATCAGTTCGCTCTGTGGACACAGCGGCCATATTTAATTTATGTCGCTTTAAAGTCTCATCTGATCCCCCTTTTGATCTCCAAACCTCTAGTTTGTGTCATTACAGCCCCTGGAATTTTTCTGCATACATATTCTAACCGCCCTGCATAATTCAGTACATTGCAACATCATGTTTACATTAATTTGACTTGTTTTCAATTTGGCATTTGCCAAGTCAAATAGAATTTCAGGTGCAATCAAATGCAATCAAAGGAGTTTTGTCTTAGTTCTTTTTAATCTTATATTTTGTCACGTTCACACAAAGGTAGATAACTTCAGGCTATGATATTTAAAATAAATCAGTTAATTCAACTCCTGTATTATTAAACGGGGCTGAAATAGCTTGAAGGTAAGTGGTTAAAATAGTTAATTATTAACTCAGCAGCAGGAATGAAATCTGGATCCAGAATATATCTTAAGAAAATCTGAGGCAAGTGTAGTTATTAGCTCTATGTCATTTAAAACCTCAAAAAGACTTTTATTTATTCATTTATTATTTTTACACACAAAATACAAATTAAATCATGAATGTATTAAAGTTATAATTTAATTCAGCATATTCATATTCCACTCTCTGTTTAATAAACTTTGCAGGATTAAGTCAACACAGAGAAATGCAGCCATGCATAGTCAGACTAAAGGGCAATATAGAGTAGTTAATTAACTTAATAAACATGGTTTTGGACTGTGGGAGGAAGGTGGTTCAGAAACTCCAATCAGAAAGAATTGAACCCAGGACCTTCTTAATGCAAGGTAATGGTACTACTGAGCATCCGCTTGCTTTTCTTTTTTTGGTTTTTATAAAAAATTGATCAAATGACTTCTTTGTGTACTGATTCAGAATGATTGAGAAAACCAGAAAACATTATCTCTCAGAGTTATTTACTTTCTTCTAGTCATTTCTAACCCAATCAAAACTACTTCAACCTGCATCCATTCTGGTCTTTTTTTTTATCTTTGTCGCTGTTGAAAAAATAATGTTGCTGCATTCAACTCATCACAGATATCTTGCCTCTGCGCTTTTAATTTTTTCCTCCTTCGTTTCCACTCTAACCACAGAATCCAACTCTAATTGAGTTTCTGTGTAGCTGTTCGCTCCTCCTACACGCTTTCCTGAGAGCCCAGACGTCATTTTTGTCTCAGTGAGGACTCGTTGTGGATTAGGTTAGTGGTCAGGAAGAGGGCACTATGCACTAACACACACTGTGAAGCAATGACAGATTTTCTTCTGTTATGTTCTGTAATATAAATTTTACATCAGTTTTGTTTCCATATATTGCTATTTTGATTCAACTGAAATTTAAAAAAAGGACCCAAGGGTATTCTTAATACTCTCACCACAGCTAGCTTAAAAATACAAATCAAGAAAAATTTAAAGTAGCTTTTTAAAACAGAAAAAATAAGCCATACAAAGAATGCAAAAATCAAAAAGAATAAGTCAGCTACTGATAAATGTATATAAGAAATTCTAAAATTACATTACCAATAAATTATAAAAAAGGTTAATTTTTTTTAGTTTATGACTAGGTTTATTTAGAGAACTTGAGTGATGGTGAGCAACAAGGTTAGCATCTCTGTTGCAGATTGGTTCACCTGTAGTCTCCACCTGCAAAGACATGCAAGGTCTTCCACTGTATTTTGTCTAAATGAGATAAAGAACAATTAAAAAACTGATTGGGATTCTGTCTACCTTTTATCTCTGATGACTTCTAAACAGCTTTTATGCAATTTGCTTTTTGTGCTCAAAATTAGCTTTCTGTGCCTGACATTAGGAAATGCTAAAGTCAGGGTGTCTGGTTGGTTATACTCTTAACACATCAGCAGATTATAGCCCAAAAATTTCTAATGGAGACAACAGAAAACTGAGGATTAAGAAGGGAAATAGAGAAATTGTCTTTCATAAGAAAAATTTTTTATTTGATTTGCTAACTTTAGTAATTATTGCACATTAGTTGGTGTTTTGTATTCTGTCCCCAATAGGAAAATTTATGGATTGATTTCTCAAATTCTTGTCATGTGTAATTCTCATCATTATCTGCCTTGTTATCTTAGCTCCAAGCTCTCTCTCTCTCTCTCTCTGTCTCTTCTCCTTCCTTCACTGGTCTTCCTCTTTCATCCCCCTCTCTTCATCAGTAGTGAAAAATGGGGCTTAATTAACTGAGTGCCTGCAGGACTTTGGCTTTCTTCGCATGTGTGTGAGTGTGCTGAGGTAAAGTAGGCCATTCTATAAGGTGGTTAATTAGGATGCAGCAGGCCTCTGTCCACTGGCTCCAAGGGACCAGATGGAGAGCTGGGTTCACCAACAGAGGAAGGTTTGTTCAATGGGTTTGCTTTGACTTGATTGCAGAATGACAACATGGGCTTGAGTTTCTTCTGCAGCACATATCTTCTCTTTTAGTTTGTTTTTACACATAACTATAATTTTCATGCTTAGCATAGGTTAGACATGAGCATACTTCTTTCAACTCGGTTGTTGCATATATCAACAACTAAAAAAAGCAGCCATTTGAACTCAGTAATAGCTCATTTCAACTTTCAAAGCAATCAGAATGGAATATAACAAACTCTAATGCAAATGTAAGCAGGCTGGAAACCTTAGAAACATTTTCTTTATAAATTAGAAAAGCTTGGGTGGGAATTTGAACATAGCTTAACAATTTATACATATTTACTAAAATGAAATGAAAAACTAGAATGACTGGTTGTGTATGCAACAGGTAGATAGGCATAAATTACATACCACAGCACAGTGACAGAAAGTTTAAAGATAACATTACGTAAAGACTTTGGATAATATTTGAGGAAAACATGCACCTTTGTGCTCAAGGAACAATAACTGTTTTACTCCACTTCCTTCCATCCATCCAATTTATAATTCATTTCACTTATTTGTAGCAAAATAAACTAGCAGACTTAGATTTAATCCAATCTTTTAATAATACCGGCACATTTCTTATTACCCTGAGTTTTATTTAGATTTTGGAGTGACCCAGAAAGCATCCCGACTTGAATCTGGTAGAAAATCTGCTGGGGAGCTAAAGATTAGGGTGATGGCAAGAGGCCTTCCAAGCCTTTTAGGTTTGGAGCTCTTCACCAGAGATAATTCATAATAATAAAAGTAGAAACAGATAAAAAGAAATTTGACTGCTGTATATTTTCTAATGATTTTTCAAAAGGTTACAAGTAAATTTAGAAATGTAATGACATTGATTTTTGATCTTCTTTTTGCATTGTTTTACTTAAAATATGTTTTTCTATTTAAAGAAATTTTTTGAAAAAGCAGAAATCTATTTGAAGGAAATAATACATTGTTTTAACATAAACAATCAAAGGCTGTCAGAAACTCTTCAATGTATCTGTTCAGCTCAGAATGGAAAATCTTGTTTTTTCCAACCCTTGAAAAAAAGACATTGTGTCACATAAAGTAAAACATAGTTGGAGAAAGTTTTTAAGTCTACACAAAAAAAAATCACAGACACAACAACACAAAGCTGGGGTGCATTCACATTCTGAAAACATAAGTTTTGTTGTCCTGGCAACCAGTCCCACAAAAACACCAGCAGGCAGCAAGTCACTACAGAAATACATCCCAAACTGTCCATCGAACACGTATAAACACCAGGGTCAAATACACATCAGTGTGAGCATTTGCACTTATTATGGGTAAAATGGATGGTGGCAGACATAGCTATAATAGTTGGGCCTCAGACAGAAACATATTGCTGTCATGAGTGTCATGCAGCTCGCTCTGATCCTTCTCCAGAGCCAACACAGCTGTGTCTCTGTTTGTGTGTCTAAAGTCACCTGATGCACACACAAACAGCAGGCTTTTAAAAAGTACACTGATCTTTTGTCATTCTGTCAAGGAATAAAAACGCTAGTGGCATCAGATTTTAGCAGTTGCAGGATTTCACTTTTGTTGTTGGTAAAAGATCAAAAGCCAATTCAACTGCTAGCACTAGACACACAAGTTTGTTTTGGTTGTATTTACCCAGAATTCCGTGCTGTAGTCCCCTTCCTGCTTTGGAGTGGCTTACACTCCACTTAGCATTCACATGTGCATTTGAACTGGACAGAGTTCATCATATAATTGATGTGAGACCTAGGTTTGTAAGCAAACCAGGGTTTCATTGTGCATTTACACCTTTGCTAATAAACTGAACTTTCTGGACAAATGAACCAGAGTTTGATTAAAGCGGTCTAAACAGGGCTGGTGTGAATGCACCCCTAACAATTAAGATGAAAAAAAGCATTGCAAAGCAGCTAACTAGGTCAACCTTGGTGAAATCCAACTCTCACTGGAAACAAGCCCGACTTCCTGCCAACATAAGGGACCACTCTCTGACAACGTTTGATCAGGGTGCAACTGTATCAAGAGGCCTAGTCCACCCCAAAGGACTGGCTGAGCGACATGGTCGAACGCCGTCACTAAGTCCACAAAACACATGTAGACTGGTTGGGCGAACTCCCATGCAGCCTCTATTATCTGTGAATGTAGTCTTTTTGTTCTTTGAATAAAATATGCTGTAAAGACCTAAATCTGTTTCATTTCTGCTTTTATATTTTAGGCCCAAAAGCCAAAGAGTTTTTAGGAGAGTGAGATGACGGCGCTGCATTTAGTTTCTGTTCATGCGCTCTTAGGCAGCTGATTGCAGAACTCTGTATTTATTCTTCTTTGGAAATATTTTTTACTTCAAATACCCTTTTTATTTTTATTTTTCTCTTTTGAAGCCTTCAAAAAAACAACAACTTGAATCTCGGAGTTTTGAGGGGGTTGTCGTGCTGTTTCTGGTTTGTGCTTGCTTTTGCCTTTTATGTGTTTTAGATCTTCTTGCACTTTCCTTCTCATCTTTAATGTCTCTTGCGCGTGCTGATCACAGATGTTTTTCTCCCCCTGTTGCGCTGCATAGCAGGTTGCAACAAACAGGTTTGTTGAAAGCGCTTTGTATTTAAACTTGTCTTTCAATTTAATAGTTTTCATCATCGGCTTTGTGACAACCTGTGGGCGTGACTGTATTTTAATTTCGTCCCCTACATCTTGTTTTCCTTCCCTCTCCTAATTGAAGCGAAGCACTCGCAGCAGAAGCGGTTTTCTATATTTGAAGCCGCGGTGGTTGGCTGCCACATCTCCTCTTCACGCTAAATCCATCAGCTGCCATTCAAATCAGATACTCAGAGGAGAAAGACAGAAAATAGCTCCTCTCATTGTGTCTCTGTCCCCTCGATTCTGTTGCCTCCCGCTCCAATTCTCCAACGATGGTTGTAGCTGATCCTCTGTGAAAAAAATGGAAATTGGAAGACAGCAGATTGGAGTTTGGCGTAAACAAAGCTCAATTCTCCCCCTTTTTTTAGCTTCGTTTTGCAGAACAAGGCGTGACACGCTTTGCATTGAGATTCAAATGAATAAGTGGTGGCTTAAGATGGACTTATCCGCACTTCACTGGGACTATTTATCCGCTTGTGTGAAGGATGTGTCATTCTCGACTCTTCCTGTGTAAAAGGCTAAAGACAAAACAGCGTTCTCTGTTCAGCCCATCTGACTGGGAGGAATTATTTCTGTTCAGAGCTTTATGAAACTTTATTGATCTCTGCCAGGAAGTTAGGCCATCCCCTCAGCTGAACTGATCTGGCAGATAAGCGGAGGACAATCAATTCACAATCAGAACACAGAGGAAAAGCTCAAATCTGAGCCAATAGTTATACATATCAGAGTGTTTGTTTCCCCAAAAAGTTCTCTTTTGAGATTGAGGAGAAATTGTTCCAAATATGAAGGCTGCAGAAATATTATAACAGCAGAGGACTGACAATGAGAGATAGATCAGGGATAGCAATAAGAGGATCAAGAGGAAAAAGATGAAGGCCTAAGTACAAGTTGGACCCAAAACACAGACTACAACTCCGATAGATTCAACAAGTTTTACTCACAGAAAAGCAAATGTGTAAGGTGAACGGCTATTTCTTTTTGGGTTCAACTCTCAGGCCAGACTCAAACTGGAAGTCATCAGGAAATGGAATGGACTCTCTTCTATAGAGACTTTAACCTGGAGGAAAGCAGAAACTATTGTTTTCTTAAAATATTTAATCGTCTCCCTGTAATCAGTCATAATGTTTGATATTAGACATACATTGTGCACAACTCTGAAGGTTTTATCCTTACATTTCAGTTGGATTGAGGGTTTTATAGCACCTCGATGTGCCTCTTTTTGATTCCTTTTGTTTCTTTTTATTAGGATAATAATGTTCATGTTGCTTGACCCATTTTGAGTCAAACATCCCCTGTTGGACATATGACCTTAGAGCCAACTCTAGAATGATTAATGCAGCATAAAGAAAGGAAATGAGAGGCTGGTTCAATGACTGCAGGCTGATCAGGCTCAGTCATTTAACCTCACTGCCGTTCCTGACAATCTATTGAAACATTTGAAATTTTCCAAACATGGCAAAAAGTAAAAATGAAATTAAAACATATATCAAATAAAGAACAATAAACAAAAGTGTTGTTGTGCTTTATGGCAAAAGAACTGCCTATGGTTTGACACGTTTGTGATTCCGTATTTTTCTCACATTTCTCATCTCTTATCTCTCTCAGATGCGTTGATCACCTTTTTGCATTGCTTATTTGCAGATTTTGTTCATCTGTGGCCTTGCAGTAGCAGAATAACAGAGTGGTTCAAAGCCTCAAACTGTGTGGTACAGAGCTGCTTGATCAGTTAATTAACTACAGTTAATTAGCTGTGCCTTGCTGCCCTTGACTCTCTTAATTGCAAGGGAAAGGCTGCAAGTATTTCTTTTACGCTGCTTCTTCATTTCAGTTTTGTTTGCTAAATAAATAGTGACACTGTGTAATATCATTTACTGTTTATCTCAGGTTGTATATATCTTATATTATTTTTAAACCCTTGAGATTAATTAGAAATTAGTGCATATTAAGTTTGGTTTATTAGTGATGCACTTTGTTTTTCCACTAGTTTAATTTGTGCCAGAAACAGCAACAACTTGATTTTGGCAAAAAGTTTACCTAACTGTTATTATTAAAACATTCAATGAATGTAAAAGTGCAAATAGATTTTATAAATGCGCCACCTTCCCATCTTCTCACCTATAATTAGCTTGTTTACAGAGTTTTTCCCCCTTCTGTTGTTGGGTTTTTCTGTTTATCTAAAACCAAATCTTTCTTTTCTTTAGTCTTCATTGATGTACCTCCTCCTGGATTGTTTTTAAGAGACACGCTGCTGTATGAAGTGTTTCCCCCAACCCCTCTAACCTACAAACAGTGCTGCAGTTCAGTGCCAGGGAAAATTTAATCTCACCAATGAAAGGAACTTACCCCAAAACTCAGGGGGATATGAGTTAAAGCAGAGGGATGAAAGAAATCATGGATAAAAAGCTGAGCAGAACAAATTGAATCCCATTTTGAGGCACTTCTTCACGTGTTAGACAGTCCAGAAAGTCTGAGAAAACATCCTGCAGCTGGTGTGGAGAATCTGGCTAACGAGAAAGTGAAAAAACTTGCTTAAATAGCATCATTTTACATCTGAGATGAGGAAAAAGTTGGACACATTAAGCCATGCTTGAGACATCCATTCAGTGTGAAAAGTGATGCTACGCGACCCAGGTTCTGCTCCTCCGGAGCCTTGGCACGCCTGCGTGTGTTCATGAAGCTCTGGCTTCAGCTCAGCGCCTCACATCAGGGATCTCTGCAGCGTTCAAGCTGTGAAGTAAATTTTCTGTGCTGAGAGGGATAAGTGCAAGGATATGAAAGAGTGCTTCATTTAAGAGGAGCTAAACTCAGATGAGATGAATAGCTGTTAACACCTGAAGGCTAAACGATGGTCTCCTTATTCAGCACAGATAAAAAAAAATCTATTTGACACAGCAAAATAGGTACAAAACCAAGTGAACTTGTTTTTACGTCATTTTGTGACGCTTTCAGATTAAATTATTTATCTTCTTCAGCTCTATCCTTCTGAAAACATGTTTTATATTTGCCAGCTTGTTTTCATAACTACATTTAATTAGATTGCGACTTTAATTTGGAGCAGAAATGCTTGCAAAAATTATTTATACACCTAGAAGATTTTCATATTTTGCTTTAGTTGTCCTGGATGATGGATGTGGCAACTGGATTAAATGTCCTACTTCAAAATGAATAAAGTATTCACTCTTTCATTCACATCCTTGTATTTATTTCTATCTACAAACTTTAATATATTTTTTGGGGTTTTAAGTGATGGACTGATAGTAGTTTGACTTGTTTAAGTGGAAAATCAGGATACATGGTTTCCAAAATCGTTGTTTTTTGATTCACATTTGATTGCCACTGATCCTCGGTTGGTAATCGAACTGGCTTTAACTAGACCACACAAACACACTTACAATTGAAACCAGATATTTAAATATAGCAAATAAATAGACATATGCATATTACTGTGTGAAGTTAAATCAGACCAAACTTCTCTTGTTTTAGGTTAGCTATAATTACCAAAATTATTTCTATCTGCTAAATGCTGTCAGAATTTTTTAGAGATTTTTTGTAACTTTCTTTAGCTTTAGAAGTTTACAAACATTTGGTCAGAATCAGAGATAATTGTCTTCTAAATTGTATAACTTGGGTCAAACCTTTTGGGTTTCCTTCACACAGTTTGCTTCAGAGAGTGAGAAGAAAAAAAATTGCCTTTTTATTTGATGTATGTAAATATCTGGTTTGAACTGAGTTCATGATTTCCAATGATTGGTAGTTGTCCTGTCAACAGTTTGTACATGAACTGTGGATCACTGCAGCTCCTCCAGAGTTACCATGGACTTGTAGACTTGCAGTTTTCTCATACTCTTTCCATTTTTAGGAAAGCTCTTAGAGATAATCTTTAAACTTCTCCATAACTTTCTCTCTGACCTGCCTGCTGTGTTTCTTGGTTTTCATGATGTTTGTTCTCTAACAAACCCAGAGGCCTTCAAACAACATCTGGATTTCACCACATGCACACATAAATTTTGCATCCTTAACCCCCTGGCAACAAGACAGATAATCAATCCGCCTCCTTCCTCTGAGTGATCAGGAACCCAGAATGCTTCATTGTCGATATGAAAGGGCGTCATTCTGTAATGATGTTCAGTGGTTCCCCATCTGCAGGGAAGAAAAGTCTTCACAAGTCATTATTCTGGTGTCGGTGACCTCTGATCTGCCCGGAGGCATGGCGGAGGCTCTGCCTGCTCCCAGATGTTTGCTTTTATTCGGTCAGATGGAGTTTTTAAAGTTTGCGCCTCGCCTGATGTCTGCTGTTGATCTGTGGTGCTGCATCTGAATGTGTTAATATTTATTATGATAATGGGACAGATTTTATTTCCCTTTCATACACAGGCCACAGCTCAGCATATGTTAAACAACCAACAGGAATGGAAGTGATTATTCTGGATTTTATGCTTTGACTGAAGACCAATGATGCATACAGAAAACAAGAATGTGTGCCTCTTCCTTATTATCACCCTGTCCTCTTTCCCAGTGCTTTTAAGTTGATTTGTCCCCTTTAATCTACAACTAATATTTAAATCTCTGCTTTAATGCGACATTCTGTAACATGTAGCGCTATTTTCAGATGAAGATGGCCTTCTTGTTGGGAGACTCTGTTATGGTTTAGGATGTTTTTCATGGTTACCAGGGAGTTTAAAGAACCAGAGGGACTGAAGATATACTGTGAGCAGCATCTAGTTTTTATTTAATTAAGACTGCTTCAGTTTTTCTCCTTTATTTATTTTTGGTTTTTTACATCTATTTCTTTCTTTGATCTTTCTTTGATCCCCTATATGTTGTTTCATATTCACTTTTTCAACTTTTGATGTTATCTGAGGATCAGTATTGGCTGGCACTAATACGGTACAGAAAAACCTTAACTCTAAATTAACTGAATTATAAATTTATTTGATAACTTTGCACTAGTAGAGCACACTTAAATACACCAATAGCTTCACCAGCTTCGTCAAACTTAAACAAAGCACAACTTTAATTTGTTCAGTCATTGCAATTAGGAGTATAACAGCCAATGTAAAATAAATAATAAGGAAATTGAAACTGACAAAAATAATAGATTTATCTTGGTCAAACATGCAAAAATAAGCTGAAACAAACCTGATTCTAAATATAGCTTAAAATAAATAATAAAGCAAAATGTTGTTCAAAGCAAAAATTATTGAATTCACAGATACTCGATCAAAACTTTTTTTCAAAATCAGGTTCGATACAGATATTAATGTCGGATTGATACATCTCTAGCATCTTACCCGTTAATTTCTTCCTTAACTCTGATTCCCATCTCAGTGGATTGATGTGTGGAGGGACCTCTTCCTCCTCACCTTCTCATCCTCCCCTTTCTCTCCCCCCTCCCTCTCCTGCTCTCAGTGTGTTGACACACCTTCAGAGGTGATATAAAAAGACAGAAAAAGACACTGTTGTGTTGGGTTGTCATCTCCTCTCCTCCTCTCCTGTCACCTGCTCATCCTTCCTTTCTTCTCTGCTTCCTCTGAAGTGAAGTTTCTTCTCTTGTCAGACTGTTGTCTCCTGCGCTGCTGTGAAACGACACGGGAGTCAAAACAACAGCGAAGCACCGAGGCACCCCCCAAACTGAACAAATCCCCCTTCAGAACCAGGCGACGTGAAATAATAAGAATAAAGATGGAGAGCAGAACCGCAGACATGACAAGCATGTGTGTTTTTAGTGGGCAGGTGGGAGCACCTGCTGTGCTCCTTCCTGTGTTCCCACTCTCAAAAGTTTTGTTGTTTTATTTTGGAGGAGCTGCTTCTTTTTCTCCGTTTTCATCCCTTGCTCCTTGGTTCTTGTCTTCTCGTGCAGCAGGGTGGAGATGAAACACAGGGAAACATGAGAGACGTTGAAGGGAAATGTCACCTTGTCCCCTTTGGCTGAGAGCTGCTCCCCTTTTAGACCACTGCCTGAGCGAGTGGAGCAGGTTTAGCTAACGAGCTACGTTGTTGCAAAGCTGAGACAACAAAAGCAGCACAGAAGCAGCAACCAAAATACACAAAATAGTTGTTTTTCTCAAGATATATAGATGTAAATTCTTCTATGGTATGGAAAATAATGAAGAAAAATCTGTTCAGTTGTTCACGTTTACAGACAATAATGTTCCCATACTATAAATAATTATCTTCTTCTTTATCCTTTCTCTCCACATTCAGGTGATGACTGGTATTTGTGCAGACTGACTCTGAGCATGCCCAGTCAGGCTGACCTGCAGTGGGGGATGTTTCCGTCGCCTTACCTGGGCGCCGTGGGTCCTGATGCCACATCTGGCTCTGTGGTCTACCGGCTGTCAGCGAGACAACGAGATGGCGCGCTGGGACAAGCTCAGTTCCTCCTACTAGATGGTACTTTCCCCTGATATTTTAACAGAATTGTTTTACCTAAGCATATAAAATACAATTTTACATTGCTGTTTCAGTTAGAATCATCAAATGAACTCAAAACGTGTGAAATGTATGAATGAACCCCCAGAACAAAAGCAGAATATCTTATGAAGATGTTAGCTAACTCTGTTAAGAGAGCGTCATCATCTGCAGTGAACATGGACTGAAAAGCCACTTATAGAGGAAGAAGTCAACCAAATTTACAATTACACTCAAGGACAATGATTTTAATTATGGATTATCTATCTGTCTGTCCATCTGTCCATCCAGTGGTGGGCACCGCTAACTAATATGTTAGCTACAACTAACCCTAAAGAACTAATTATAAACATTAGCTCCATTAACACTTTGCTAATATGGCATTTAGTGGAATTTAATGCTAAATTGAAAAATTCAACCATTCAACTGTAGGTTTACAAAACAGCCAAGTAAATTAGTGCCTTAGAAATTACTTGGGAAAATTGTTTTCAAAGTTAGCAAAAATGCTAACGTGTTAAGCAAAATATTAGCTCTGTTTTTTACCTGTCACAGTCAAACCTTGTTTTCCAAGTCTATTTTTCTCTAAACCTGTCGTGTCTTTGCTTTTATCTCCTGCCTGTATCTGTAATTAGGTCCGCTCCTACTCTGCCAGGCACTCTGTGACAAACCTGTTTTGCTCAAAGGAGTGATTTATAAATAAAGATTGACTTGTTGGATTTCAATTACTGTCGAGAGGGAAATGGAGAAAAAAGGTGCATAAAAAGCACAGAGCTGCACTCTTAATCGCTCCCCGGGGCAAAGAAATGCGAATAATAGCAAAGACTCAGGAGAGGAAGGTAGCGAGTGGGAGAGTTAAAGGGTGGGCGTACGTGTGCCGGTGGCTGTGGATTTTTATTTTTAATTATTATTATTTTTACATTTTATGAGAGAAGAAGAAGAGAAGAGGAGGAAGAAGAAGGAATGATATTTATAGAGCTAATTTTTAATGCTCCCATATTAAAAGCTTCCCTTTGGGATAATGTGAGCACGTGTGCACTGACGAATAATCCAATAATTTAAGTTAAAATCTGCGTTTGGCATCATGTCAAAGAGAAAATGTGTTGTCAGTGTGTATGTGTAGCGAGGACCTAATCAGTGGCAATAATAGGATTTTACCCAATGCGAACATCAAAAATTTACTGTTTATTATCAATCTTTTTTTCCCTACTCGCCACCAAAACAAAATAACTTTTATAACATCACACAAAAATGAGCCATAATGGTAGCTAGCTTTTATTACCCAGTAAGATTTTTAGATTTACTTCACTTCTGCAGAAAGTCAAAAGTGATTGCTGGCTTTAAGAGAATCTATTTATGCTTTAAATTTGCTTAGTGCTATGTTTATTAACTAATTTGCAGTTAGTAAAATGCAAGAGGTTTTAGCATGTTTTGCATTCAGTAAAGTTTACATGTGATCACGTAATTTTGCAGATTAGATATGTTTGTTTTTTGTGTGTATGAGATCAAACTTTTTTTCTGAAATTACTTTCTCATCTGGTGTAATGCTAAGGAGATATGGAATAATGAAATAGCCTGAGTTCGAAAGTCTGATCCACCTTCTACTCAAAAACACTAGAAAGAAACATCAAACATGAAGTAAAGCCATATGAACTTGCATCCTTATGGGTTTTTATGCAGGTTTGTCTTATCGAAAGAACAGAAAGGACGCTCTCTACCTCCTGCTGTTCCTCTGTTGCGTCGCACCGCAGCACAAAACTTTGCAAACACCTTCAATGTTCCAGTTTTCTCAAAAGATTTGAGCTTACAACACACCTTCATGTCAAGTTGGAGAGGGTTTTACGCTAGCCTAATCAAAATGGATAGCAGCTTTTGAAAATAATGAAAGAGCTGAGCCGTAGGAGGAGATCAAACAGTTTAAGTATAGTTTTTTCCCACTGGAGGTTGTTAATTTCGATACCTTTCGTAATTAGTGACAGCTAATTGGAAGCATAGAAAGAGACAATTAAAAAATAAAACATTTTTATAATTGAGACAATCAAATCTTTGAAGAGCTTTAATGCTGTTTTTTTTTTCTTTTGCACACACATTGTTTTTATAGAGACTGAAATAAATCTGTCACAGAAAAAATATCCAAGAAGGAGGCGATGATTGACAGTCGAGCTGCAGCTGCTGCTGCAGAACCCTCTGGTCAACAGCTGGGGATTCTTCTCCTTTTCTTCCCCTCGTCTTCGTTCTCATCTCCTTTTCCATTATTCCTCACTTCCTCCACATCTCTCACTTCCACTGTGCTGCCAGTTTTCCATCCTTCCTTTTCCTCCTTTTCTTCTTTCTTTATTCCTCATCTCTCCATCACTTATTTCCTCCTGCTTCCCGCTCTCTGTCTCATAAACCCAGAGGGACGTGAGTGAAAATGAGCCCACTCTTTTTTTTTTTCTGCGTCTTCAGAGAGCGTTAACTAGCTCATAGAACACACATAAATAAACACACAGCCAGCATGCCTCCAGCATCAATTTGCCTCAATTGGCTTTTCATAATTGGACAGCTGGGACTCCGTCTCTTTATTTATACACAAGTGGACAAGTTGAAAGATGGTTGTTTACGTGAAAAAGAAAATCCACAAATGACTGTATTCTTTGAATAATGGCAACATTTATTACATAGTTAGAGAACTATAAAGGCAATTTATTCATTAAAATGCTTTAAACTGAAAGCATGATCAAAAAAGAATGACTCATAGTTCAAAGTACTGAAGTAAATATGAAATTTAGTAATAATGGCAAACACCAGTCCTGTGTAGATACAATGACAATTCAAGCAAAACAGGGAAAATTTACTAGATTTTTCAGCATATAATATTTATTTTAAAATAAAAATTTTTTTTATTTTTTTTAGGTGGTGAGGAGTGCTTTGAAGTGGACCGTCGCTCTGGGCTGATTAGGACCACTGGACGACCTCTGACCCCAAGCAGGGAGTACCATCTGCGGGTCCAGGCTGTGGACGGACGAGGCCGTAAAGGCCCACCGGCCACTGTTTCCATCCTTGCTGGATACCGACCGCCACAATTCACCAACTCCACCTACAGCCTGAACGTGCTGGAAAACACACCTGTTGGCCAACCGTGAGTCCCGCCAACACAAATATTATCAGTACCTCTGATGTCCAGTAGATGGTCAAACAAGCCTGAAAATACAAGATCTTGCATAAGTATTCACACTATTTGAAATTTTCAGCGTATTCCTATGCAACACCCACATCTCGTCAAATGCCTTTGATTTGACAGGATTTGTTGTAATAGAGCAGCATAAAGTTGCATGTTATATACTTTTGTTAGTTTATAAATCACTGAATGACTTAGTACCAAAATACAATACCGACCTGAACCAGAACCAAACATGGAGAAACAGCATTTAGCTTCTATGCGACACAAATCTGGAACAACCTTCCAAAAAACCTGCAAAATAGCTGAAACACCGAGTTCCTTTAAATCACAGCTGAAAACCCAAATGCTTAGAGTTGCCTTTCATTCATAACAAATGGAACATTGATCAGAATATTTTAGATGTGTCTGCTTGATGATTTTGATGATGGCATTTGACAAAATGTAATATTTATTGCTTGCTTGTACTATTCTGTTTTGATGTAAGGCACTTTGAACTGCATTGTTGCTCAAATGTGATATCCTAATAACTTGACTTGATCTATATTGTTAAGGGGAAGAAAAATGATACATGTAAGTTTGGGGTTCATATAATTTCACCCCCTTTTACTTCAACACCCCTAAATAACATCCTGTTCAACCAACTGGCTTTGGAAGTTACCCGAGACACGGCCGTCCACCTAAACCTACAAGACAGGCAAGGAGATCATTAATCAGAGAAGCAGCCAATACGTCCATAGTAACTCTGGAGGAGCTGCAGAGATCCACAGCTCAGATGGGAGAATCTGAGCTATGGCTGTTGACTGGACACTTAATAATCACATGCTTTACAAATCTGAAAATTATGAAAGAGTGGAAAGAAGAACATTCAGTCAGAGCTACTATATTCATCTGTGGCCTAGTCAAAGTCCATGTGTAAATTCAAAGATATTCACTGGGGCTTCTCACTGATTTTGAGGTAATATGTCAAGAAATTACAAACATTCTAGGGGCTTGTTGCACATTTTTAAAGGTGCCAATAAATAAATAATATAAATAAGCAAAAATGTCTTGCTATGTTATGGAGAACTATTGTTCAGAGTTTATACTGCATTCACTACTTCAGTGAGTATACTGCATGTAAGCCACTGTGCACAACGCTATACTGGCATCATATCAATGAATGCTAAATTATAGAGCCATGAAAAGGTTATTAACCCAAATTTATGTTTTACCTCCACATCTGCAATCCCATCATTTACATTCCAATGCCATAAAAAATGAATGGCTTTTGCGATTCTGCCTCGGTGAGTTTTTTTTTTTTGTGTGTGCGCTCGTTGTTGTGCTTTGCATGTCATGTGATGCATGAAAAGATGAGCCCCGAAGAGCGAGACAAAAGAAAAGAGGAAGAGGAAGGAAGAGGTAGAAAGACAGAAGAGAGAAAATAGAAGAGAAGAACAGGATGGGAGATAGAGGGATGAGGAGGAGGAGAAGGAAGGGGGTGGGATGGATGAAGAGGGCCCAGATGTATGAGTGTGGCCTGAGGCTGAGAATTTGAAAGTGTGGCAAATTCAAATATTTATTAAAAGTGAGGTCTGGATAAACATGAAGGGGAGTGTGTGAGTGTGTTGAATCCCCCAGGGCTGCTGGCGCAAAGCACATTGTATTAATATCCAAGTATCCATGCCACCCTCTGAGCGCTGTGTGGGTGTAGCTCAGTATGGGTTTTTTCTGTGTCTCAGCCTTCCATTATATATCTTTTGCATGCCCTTGCGTGTGTCTGTGTGTACGTGTTTCTCTTTTAATCAAATTGGTTAACCAGGTCTGAGCACGGCACCTTAGAGCTCAGAATATTCCATGAAGGCTGCAGAGTTTAAGAGCAGCACCAGCGTGTCACCAAGTCTGTTTGGAGACGTACATGAAGAACAGCTTCCCTCTGACCTGTGCTCATGTTTTCACTGTATTCAAGACAAAATAAATGAGCAAACACAGCAACATTATCATTTACGAGTTCACATATGAGGTAAATCATATTCTTATAGAGGTAATACTTTAACATGTTTAATGTTGGATGTCCACATTGTCATTAAAATGACCTGAGTCAAAGTTTGTTAAATTAGGTGCTCAACAACATTTCTATAGAAACTCAAAAGAATAATGTCTAATTCTCTACATTTTCTTGGGCTTTGCAGTGAGAGTACAGCAATGCAAGTTTATTTGTTTTGCACATTTCAGCAATGTGGAAGAAAACAATTCAAAGTGCTGCATAAAGAAAACATTAAGCACAAAACACAAAAAATATAAAAACTTGATGCTGCTTCTCTATGTTTGGTTCTGGTTCTGGGGACGTAGAGTAGATTGGACCTAGAAGATCTTATCTTTTTTTTTTTTTTCATCAAATTCAACTTTATACGTTTTACCATGAATTAGACAGGGAAAATATGTTTTTATAAAAAGGGAAAAGACTGAGACTCATCTTGGTGTAATTTCAGGGACCTCCAGCAGAACCAGCCTACAAATGGTTCACAGAAATAAAATGAGTTTTTTCTGGCTCATCTCTAACCTTTCTGTGTGTGTTTGTGGTCAGTGTTGCTGTGGTTCAGGCCGTCTCCTTCCAGAAGAAGAGTCTGTCCTACATGTTACTAATTAACCCCGGAAACCTGTTCAGCATCAACCAGGAAAGCGGCGCTCTGAGCCTCACCAGATCGGTCGACTACGAGAGCGGTCACAACCTGCACACCCTGCAGGTCCGAGCCTCCGAAAGTGACACCGGCCTCAGCGGCGTTGCAGAGGTACGCAACAGCGTCATCAGATTTACTGAGTCCTGTTTTTACTGGCTTAGTAAGAACCATCCCAACAACTTCAACAGAGCTCATGTAAAACTGAATAAATGAGCATTAATTATGTCATGAATACTTTGAGAAGTCAGGGACGTGATGAAAATATTCCCATCTACTCACGAAAAAAGTGCATTTTTATCTAAACTTTTATATTGTAGACAAGCTTTTTTCCCTAAAAAATATCTGAGCTCAGGAGGACTTTGGATCAGATTTTTTTTAATCTGAAGGAAGACGATTTTCATTGTCACCTCTCCCAAAAACATAATTATAAGATTGTAATTTTCCTTGTGTTTTTTTAATTATACGCCTCAAATTATTGATAGAAATAATGTATTCAACACTTTGTCATAATTGTGAAAATCTATATCAAATGTGGCAATGAGTGGTTCCTGTAATGACTTTCAGGGAATCATGTTTTCCATTTCTGTCAGGTGGAAATGCACTGATCTGTACTTTAATCCAGTGAAAACAATGAACAAAATATTTGACTCTGGAGCGGCTTTATTTCTTTCTCATGATGAGCCTGTCAATATATATAACGCAACACTTGTAATCATTCGTAACTAGTCCTACTATAATAACAAATCTGACTGGAAAGTAAATTGTCCCAGAAGTTACTATATCTTTGTTTTGAGACCAAAATATGCACCACCTTTGCATTTTTCTGCAAAAGCTTTTGGATATTTTTTCAAAAGCAAACACTTTCAAATGTCCGACACATTTTTTTAAAACATGCATCACATTCCAGATGGAAACTACTTGCATTCACTATCCAACATGGTGAGTAACTTTTCTTCAACAGATTTGTCCTTCCAGTGATTCCTCACTGTGACCTAAAGACCAATGCCTTGTTAAGCGATCTGGTCATTTTGAAGCTCAGGACAAAATATGAATGTTATCCAGGGACTCAGATCTCGCCATGACCTCTGTGTGTCGCGTATGCATTCACACCTGTAGCTGAGGCTGAGCTTGTGATCAAATCACCCCAGAGACTTGACAAAGTCAGGCGCGAACAAGGTCACAGTTTACTGACCTGTGATGACAGTCACTGTGAAGTGTTATTCTGTGAACGCAGTGTCCCGGCACACTTTGCCAAAGCGCATTCATTTCAGAAAGCAATGTTTGACAACTAAACAGTATTGCAATTAATTAGACACAAAAAAGCTATTGATTCAATAGGTTACCAACCAATATTTAAAAGTTAAGATTGAAGAATATTGTCTTGCATTTTCTACTTTCTAATCTATATTGTAAACAGTGAATATCAAGCCAATAAAAAGAGAGGTTCACATAACAATAGCCAACTGGTTAAGGTTTGACAGAACTGTTTAAACCTGACTGTCTTTTAGCTGGTATGCAAACCCCTCTATGAATAAAAATTCACCACCATCACAACTTATCAACTCTCACTTTAAAAAAGCATCTGAATGTGCTGACGCCCAACTGTTAAACAAGCTGCTCTCTGATGAAAACATGTTCATTTCTGAATCAGATGCTATGATGCAACCATTAAAATTTACATCTTATTGTGCATACGACACACATAATCACTCAGAGTGATTTGTGCTTCACATTTTACCTATGAAGTAAACAGCATAAAGCCATTTGTTTTTTTGTCTCCTTCAAATTAGTCTTTTAAAGCTGTTATTTTCTGGAAAAATCCAAAATTAAATGGCTTTAAATGGCTTTCAACTGAAAATAGCGCATTTTTTCCTTGTTTAGACGTACGTCTTCTTTATGCTCTATGCATATTTGCAGAGGCAGCTACACATCTAAATCCTTTCAGCCTCACCATTGCTGCCCTGCTATGCAGACTAAACAGGTGGGGTGTTTGAGGTTCAGGACTGCAGAGGAAGTCTGTGCTCAGGTGGTCATATCAGCGGCATCACCAGTTAATTCATTTTTTATGAGAATAAAAACAAAAAATTATGTTTCATTTCCGGCATGTTGGATGGGGAAACAGGAACAAAGGTGAGATAAAGACACAGAGAGGATTGAGATTTAAGGGTTTAAAGGAAGGACAGAGAGACAAATGGTCATAAATTAGTTTCTCCTTAAGCATCAGATATATAGCTTTACAGTGGCATCTGTATCTGCAGTTTTTCCACACTAGAACATCAAACAAACACTGATATGACTATAGAAGGTAGTGAGAAAATCATATTTGCCATTCAGTTACCACATTCCAGATGGATTAACAGACACCTAAAGCAGAATTTTGAATTTGTGATGTTTTTGTGGTTCTGTTTGATTTAAAACAATTTTATTTCATGGACTGATCTCAACACACACAAACCTTTCTCCACATGGATGATGGGTACCTAACATGAATGGTTCTAGCTTTACTTCTGATTGATCCTCTAGTCCATGGTGTTACTATGAAGTACCATACATTTATAGGAAAATACTTCACAGACAGAAATAACAATATATCTGGATTAAGATCAGAAACGGCTGATGTTAACCTTTTTTTTAACATGTTGGTGTCATTACAATAAGGAAAACTGGGCTTATATTACATATTGTCGCAGTGTCAAAAGGGTAGTGAAATAAATGTAATATTGGTTATTGGCCAAGGAAGTTTTATTAATATCAATATTGGCTCAAGTTTTCACCCCAGTGCAGACATTACCTGGATTTTTCTGATTGATCTGTAGATCCTTACAGAGATGAACATCTATTTGCATAAGAAACACCAAAACTAAATGAGCTGCCTCCTCCAGGTCGTTGTCCACATAACGGATGAGAATGATTGCACACCAGAGTTTCTTCACTCCATCTACACCAGAGATAACATACCTGAAAGCGTCGCACCTGGAACCTCACTACTGCAAGGTAACACAAACTGATGAGTCTGCTGAAGTTTTAACATCATGCATCGCGACGAGACCAGATATTTCCTTTAATCCTGTTGTTTCTTTCCTTTTGTGTATCTGCATTTATAGTGTTTTCCTCCTGATTCCTTACATTCTTTTACTCTCGGTCCTTTATTGTTTTCCTTTTGCTGTGTTCTCCTTGTTAAATCTTTTTTCCTTTTTTCTTGGGATCTTGTTTTCTTTCTTAACATTTCCTTCTGGTAACCTGAACTTCTCAGTTTTTTTTCCTTTTCTTCCCCTCACATATCCAAATCTCTTGTTTTCAGGTTCTGCTTCTCTTTTGAGTGGCTTTCTACTTCTTTCCCTCTATCTCCTTAATCCACCATCTTTTCTTTTTCCTCTCCTTTCGCTAATCTATACCCACATTCATTCCTTTTTAATTTCCTCGTCTTTCTTTTTTCTACCTCATTTGTCTTCCTCCTTTTACTTCTTTCAGCTTTTTCTTCTCCTCCTCAACCATTTCTTCTTTTAGACGTTTTTCACCACATTTCCTCTTTTTATTCCCATCAGTTCTGGCTCGTGACTTTGATTCCGGGGTGAACTCCGAGATCTCCTACTTCATCCCGAGTGGCGATTTTGACATCACATCCGGGGGTGTGGTCAGCCCTGCCCGTCGCCTGGACTATGAGCGGCCCAATCACATCTACGAGTTTGTAGTTGTCGCAGTGGACGCAGGGACGCCTCCTCGAACTGGGACTGCCTCTGTTCGTGTCCGTGTGGCTAACACCAACGATGAGGTGCCGGTCTTCTCCCAAAGCGTGTAAGAACCTCCGTCTGTTAGTATCTGATCAGCTTGGTGTGGATGTTACTTTACTTAATAGTAAAGAAGTCGGATGTCAGCATCTCTCTTGTTTTCACTCCTTCTGTCACCCACAGAGTCAATCTGCTAATTGAGTTTTTTTTTAAGTCAGAGTTTAGTTTTATTTTTGTTTCCTCCATCTGTTTTCACTTCATCTTCACTTCTACAATCAATCCAGGCTCTTTCCTTCACAGTACCATGTGTTTGTGCATTTTTCCTTGCACTTCTTACTTTGTTACTTTGTGTAACATGTCATCCTACCTTTTCCAATATCCTCCAGTACAGTTAAAGGTTGTTTCTCTCTTTTTGCAGCTATAAGACCTTCCTCAGTGAGGACGCTGGTCCCGACACGCTGGTCGCCATTGTTCACGCCAATGACCCTGATGGGGACGGCGTCTCTTACGCCATCACAGGTGGCAATGAGGACAGCAACTTCCAGCTAGACAACCAAAAAGGTGAGATAAAAGCAACAGATCTTTTGTCAAGTTGAACTTCTGTTGAAACAGAAGATCCAGATCAAGACTTTTTGTCTGATACTGTTCTATGTCATTTAAATTTGGAGTGCCAATGAAGAACGACCCAACGCCTTAGGTTTCTTCTTCTTGCTACAGGTGACATTGCTAATAACTGCAAGTCAAGTTAAGTTTATTTGCATAGCACCAGTGGTGGACACTGCTAGCTAAAACGTTAGTTGTGCTAACCCTAAAGTACCAATCATAACCATTAGTTCTGCTTACGCTAGCGAAAGCTGCTCCAGAAAGGATACAGCCCTTCAGAACCAATTTAATTGTGATATTATAACTTACATATTCTATAATAGCTATATTGTGCTTTACTGTCTGTGTTTTATTTTGTTCCTATGCTCCATTTGCAGTAGTGTGTGGAACTGTGCATAGCACATTTCAGCAACAAGGTGGTTGGATTTTACATGATAAAAAATGTAACACAATAACCAATTATATTCGAAACAGCAAACAAGAAACAACATTTTAGTCAAATAATTTACATTTTGCTGCACCTCTATGGACCCTATTACATTTTAAGCTGTTGTCCTACAGATTAACACTTCAATTTTTATCCTTTGTTTTTATATGACTGTCGTAATTCAACTACGTTTTTTATTTCATTTTTATTTTTAAGGCTATATGAACAAAAAAATTATACTCTCACAAAAAACTCAGGCTGCATTTGAAGGACATCAAAATAGACAGATTATAAAACTGCTAGAGTGCATCACACCAAACTATCAGTCCTTTCTGCTGCTGGACATGTTCCCTCTGGTAACAGACAGCAAGCAAAGCGTTGAAATAACATTCAAGTGGATTAAAAAAAGCTTAAATTTGGTCTTGAAGAATGTAAATAGCTAACTCAAATTTAAAATGAATGTGAGCAGTAGATTAAGAGTTTCTCTAGGCAGTAGATGTTTTTGTTCTGAAAACATTCCTCCTTTTCCAGCTCTGCCTCTAATGGGACAGTAATGAATGTCAACATGTTGTTTTTTTTTTAGCAAGCAGAGCGCTCTGACACACACAAACAAGGGGAACAATCACTTTTACACATGTACACACACACAACAGCAGTGTTCAGATCACTTACAATTACACACATATGCACACAGCAAAGTGGTTGTTTCCATAGTAACAAGTATTTGGGGATAAAGCGTGATAGTATTAACGAGGCCAGTGTACCCCCTGGAAGACACACTCACCACAAACGCATAAATAAGAAAACAAACACACATAAATAATCACTGCAGCTCACACACACACCCAAACACAGCTGTCCCTGATGTACTTCACTCATTTGAATATTTGTGCACCTATGTTTGTGAGGACCGTTTCATCCTTTTGTGACTAAAAAACAAAAGCTTATGTGCCAAACTAGACACTTAGTATGTGGAATTCACACGTTGCTTTTCCATTTTTTTCACCAGTGTTTCAAGAGTGACAGTGACAACGGTTGCTGAAGGCATTTTGTTTTTTGGGCTGTGTCTCTTTGCTGTTCATCTCAGCAATGCTTTAAGGGATGCTTTAAAAAAAATACAAACTTACCAAATGTTCTGTTGGACTCCAGTGGCAGAAGCTTCCATGTTTTGGCATCTCTGCAGCATCATTCAGTGTCTTTCATTATGACATTTTCAATGTTGTCAGTGTATACTTTCCTGCAACATATATATCTTTCAACCATTTTTGAATTATGAGTTGTTTATATTGTTTTTCAGTGGCTCTCAACAAAGTGTAAAGAAGAAGTGTGCAATGTTTCATGCTCTACAATGAACACTAGACAATATGCTCAATATACCTAGAAAAAATGGTGATAATGGTTTACTGCACCTGGTGGACTGCATCTGAACAATAGCCAAAAAATGGACAAAAATATCTATACACAATTATTTGAAAGGTTAAATTAAGACAATTAGAGTGATGTTAAGATTCTCTCTCTCAAGCAGCTCTTATTATTTAGGGCATTGAGAAAGAACATCTGGAATTTGGGATCAATTTCCTTCTTCCCTGTTGATTGGAGGAATGAGGTTTGCCCTGATTCCCACAGAGTAACCTGATCTCAATAGACTGGTTCCCAGTGTGAATCGATGGTGCACTTGACTTGTATTTGGAAGTCCTAAAACGTTTCTTTGATAAATCAGAAATAAAATAAAGTAAGATAAATAAATAAAAAATAAAGCGACCCCTGAAGCTGAGTTCAATTTTAGTGTGATTTCCAGCTTGATAAAACATTGAATAATAATGAGACATTAAACCAGTGTTGTGCACACTGTTGTACTTTGAAACAAGGCCCTGAATCCCATTGCAAACGACAGAGAGGAGACAGTTCTGGTTTTAATACATGTAAAGCAGAGAAATAAGATGTTTGCAAAGGACTGCTAAGAACAGTTAGCGCAGCAAATGTGAGTAAATCCCTTCTGTTTTCTGACATTCCACTAGAAATCACTCATTTCTGGTGTAATGTCAGTCCCAGATCTGAACTTTGACGTCCAAGACAATTCATTGTAGCATGACATTGACACACCAGACTCTTTGTTGTTCATACAGCATAGCTGCAGAAAGGCTGTATGTGGGAGTCCACCTCTTGTTGCAGTGCCAATATGATGGCTGGGGTCCTCCACTCTTTTTATTTTTGCATTCTGGATTTCCTGCAACTTGTTTTGTTTGACAAAATGTGTTTTCCTTGAAAATTACCTCAGTTTGTTCCTCCTACTGTTTCTCTGTTTCAAGCCTGAAACATGTTGGCACAACGTTCTTTTATTACGTCCCAGGGGCCGTTCCAAAGAGGGCCAATCACAGTTTCATCTCTTTTTACAGTGCAGGTGTTTGAGCTGTGGGCTCTGCTTGGCCTGATGAGCAACACAGGAGGATGTTTTGGTGAATTTTCCTCTGTATCGAAATGGGAAAAAACATGGTCTCTTTCTTCAAGGTGGCAGAAATAAAACAGACGGAACAGACACACACAAAGTGGGTTCCTGTTGGTTCCTGCTGGTTCCTGCTGGTTCCTGTTGGTTCCTGCTGGTTCCTGCTGGTTCCTGCTTGGTACTGCTGGTTCTTGTTGTTTCCTGCTGGTTCCTGCTGGTTCCATTTATGGGAACATAATCTTTACACATAAAGGATATCCTAAGACTGTCTCCCAGATGTCCGTGTCATGTCAGCAAGAGCAGCAAATCAGCAATCATTAAGGTGTTTCTTTTGGCAAAGGTGAGACAGTCCCTTGTGTGGCTTTGGCCTTGAAATTCTCCCATGGATGATATTTTTGCCCAGAATCTCTTTCTTATTGTGGAATCATGAGAACAAACGTTAGGTAAGTGAAGTCTGCAGTGCTTAAAATGCCGTCTTGTTTTCTCCGTTTGTAGATAATAGATCATGGTGTTTACTTTGATGTCAAAGCTTTAGAAATGGCTTTTTATGGCTTTCAATGACTTTGTTTCTCATCTCAGTCTTGAATGTCTTTAGATTTGGATATGATATGTTGGTTATTGAGGTATTTTAGCCCACTTTGTGTTATCAGACAGGTTCTGTTTAAATGTCTCTTTTTATTCTGTTCTTAAATTCGACAGAAAATCTGTGCAGGGACCTAAACTTTAAGGTGATGATAGTGAGGCTATTTTTTACCAAAAATAAATTGTCAAAATATCAGTAGAAACATAAACAAAAGTTGATTGCTGTCATACCAAAAAATATATTTGCAATGGTTGTTGAAAAAGGTATAAATAACTTTTGCCCTTGTTCTAAACAAATGTCTTTTGAATTGATAATCACTTTACATTATTTTAATATCTCTCGGGAGAAGATTTTATATCAAAAACATTTGCAACACTTTTGTCCCTGTTTAGCTTTGTTCTGACTCTTTTTCTTTGCTCAGTCTTGAAGAAAGTTTGCACACAAGCCCAAAGCTTGGAAAAGTAACAATATATACCCTACTGCTAACCTACTTTTTGTTGGTCAGAGTAAATTAAATGCCAGTTAAATTTGAAGCCCTTGGTTCTGTTGTCCATTCTTTTCTGACACTTTAAACTTTATTTCCCCTGAGGCTATGTTTGAACATAAATTTTTTTAAGGAGGGTCAAAGTTTTGGGGGTCAGTACTTTGATGTAGCCACATACACTGCTCCACTGTTCTCATGCATCCGTGCACGAAAAAAAATAAATGTGAACATTTGCACATAAATGTTGTATTAACGCTCTTTTTCACACACTCAAGCGCACCCCCACACACACACCGGCACACACTCATCTGCACTCATGCAGCAGATGGCCTTTGGCTTGCTCGGATGTTCTGCTTTGTTACTTCAAAGCGTTGTGAAGTATTTTCATGTAGATGTGATCGCGCCCTCTCAGCCTCCGTGTCTATATTCGTGCTGCTACCAAAGCTGCTTGTTTGTTTGTTTGCGATGCCTCTGTTATGTTAATGCCGCAGCGATTGTTAGCGCAGAAAAATGGCATTTGTTTTACACCTGAGTTGGAATAATGTGAGGGTTTTCCGCACGCTGTTGCTTCAGTTGACAGTTGCTGCTGTTGTTGACCCACAGAGCAGGAAACATCACAGCGCCGCTTTTCATCTCCAGTGTTTTTTAAACTCAACACGTCCGCTATTATTTATGCTCACCAGCAGGATTTTCATTGTGGATGTTGTGGCTCAGAAACAACCGTAGCAACTTGAGCAGTAGCTCCTGGGTGCTTTGTTATACTTTCTGTTTGCGGAAACATTTTTAATTTTCTTTTTCCTCCAGAGAAGTTTATGAATTGCCATCTGGCACAAAAGATAAACAATCCTGTGATGCTGCTGAACAGGATTTCTAAAGCAAAAAATTTAAAAGTATTTTTTTTATGTTAAAGCATTCAATATTCCCTATATAAGAAACCTTATTAGTATAAAAAACATTTGGCTCTTTAAAAAAAGAAAAAAGATTCAGTTAGTATTTTTTAATTTTTGTGTCTAGGCATCATCAAGCTGCGACGGAGCCCACCCCCCAGGCTCAGAGGCCCGCAGTACGTCCTCAACATCACCGCCACAGATGACAATGCTTCCGGCGGTCCCTATCCACTCAGCAGCGCCGCACAGGTCATCGTTGGGATCAATGACATCAACAACAACAAGCCTGTGTTTGATGAGGTTCCACATTTTATCCCATATTATGGATATAAACGCATCAACAGCTTTTTCATCTCCCTGACTGTAATGTTTGTTTCTGTCAGTGTCAGAACTACAATGCAGCGGTTCTGGAGAACCAGCCGCCAGGGACGTTCGTGCTTCGCGTGGAGGCTCATGACGCAGACATGGGGGTCAATGGAGAGGTCAACTACGGCATCATGCACAGAGACGGTGTGTCGTCCGGGTTTGATATTGATCCTCACACTGGTAAGCTCTAAAGAGGGACCTAATGTTCCAAAATAAAATAAGAAGCAACCAGTTAGATAAAATTGTAATATACACAATGATATAAACTACCAATTATTTTAGTAAATGATTATTCTATAAATAATTTTGACAATTAATCAGGTAAAAAATTATACATTCTGCAGATTTTCCATATAACCACAAACTTATTTTGTAAAATATTAGAAATAATTAAACTAATTTTCAAGTAACAAAATAAACTTTTTTCGACTTAAATGCTATATCATCATTCCTTTAGTGAATGCTTAATCATTGGTAGCAAAGGATGCATCTTCTGCTAAAATAAATGCTTTAAACATATGAAAAGCTCAGCACTTTTTAGTGTATTGACATCAATACAGCGCAGAGCTGATCTATTGATGATTGTATTCATTAATCAATTAATAGGTGGACAGCACAAGGTACTAAATCATTTTTTTGTACTGAATTTGAACCGGGTGAAACTAAAATTACCACTGGAAGGATTCTAGATTGAACATATTTACATCTTAAATGCAACATGTATGTATATATTTTGGCTTAAATACTACTCTAACTATGTTTTCCTTTTAGCAAATTTCCTTTCTATTAGGTCTGTATAATCCAGTGAATATTTACTCAATCACTACGTTAGTTGACATCTTAATCCGATTAATTGTTTCAGCCCTAACATAGTGTCTTGTGTAAATTGTGTCTTATTAGGTGTGATCACCACAGCAGTGAGATTTGACAGGGAGCGTCAGAGGGAATTCACTCTTTCTGTGACGGCCACCGATCAGGCTGAGGAGCCACTGATTGGCATCTGTCAGATCACGGTGCTGATCCTAGATCAGAACGACAACGACCCCAAGTTTGAAAACAGCCGCTACCAGTGTAAGTACTTCTGGAAGACATTCTCATTCCCAGCAGATGAGCTGGAGGACATGTGTGGACTATTTGTCCATTTCCAGCTCAACACGAAGCATCACCTGGTCCAGAATATGTTTATAGAAAAAAGGTGAAGTGAAAGCCTCATGTTTGTTGTCACTGACGTCTGCTAATCTGCATCTTTGTAATCCTGGAAAGCTCTTCATACTGATGAAATATTTGCAGCGAGCCTCTGTGGATCTGTGTTTGTTTACTGTCTGTGGAAATATGTGTTTTGATAAGCGTCTCGTCAGAAGTTCTCCGCGTCTGATTACAGAGACACGCAGAGTGGCTCATTAACTATTTAAGAGGCAGATTTAAATGTTTCTGGGACATGAATTTATTTACCACTGGTTAGTGAGTGTTTGCATGCTCTCCTGCCAAAAAGCACTTTTATTTAGTTGGCTTATTATTCATATTGTGGTCTTAATACACATACAACACCGTGCAAAGGTTCTGGGCTTTCGGAGCGGCGATAAGCAGCTGGTGTGTATTTTCTCCTTACTTTCTAATAGCTCTAACATATTCGGCACTTCCCTTTTCCTGCAGAGAAGTCTGTTTACTGGGAAGTATCCTCCGGCTGCAGAAACGACTTTCAGTGATCTGTGAACATGAAAGTAATTCTAAACTTAGGATAAAGTATAGAAATCCAGCACTTGCGTTAAAGTTTTGGATTTTGCAGCAAATATTAACAAATAGGAGTAGCAAAAACAGCCTCTGCCAAACTTATATTCAATGTTTGTAGCAACTGTGACTCAGTGTGGATTTGACTAGGCTAGTCCAGAACATGCACCTTGCTGTCTTTGAATCATTTTTGTGTAGTATCAGCTGGATGCTTCACGATGTTATCTTGCTGGAAAATAAATGCTCTCCAAAGCAGTAGTTCTCTTACAAATACAAATGTCAACAAACTGTCATCCAGGATTTCCCAATATTTTACTGGATAATCTGCAATTTCTGACTTTTTACTCTAAATTCTGAATAAATTCGGAGTAAAGAATTCTCCAAATTCTGACTTCTTCAAAGTCAGAATGTTGATTAAAGTCAGAATTTGGACAATATTTACTTTTTTCCCCCCAAATTCTGACTTTAATCTCAGAACTCTGACTTTTTTTCTCACTTGGATATCAGAAGATATTCAAATTATAAGTCAGAACTCTGAAAAAAAAAAAGTCTGATTTTCTTTTTCCAGTGGCCCTAATCCTCTTTTGATCATTTCACCATCAATCTTCACAAGCCTTCCAGGACTGCTGCTGAGAATCATCCCCACAGCATGATGCTGCTACCACCATGCTTCATAGGAGGGATGGTGTGCATGTTGTGACTTGGTGTCCACCAAAACCTGTAGACATTGTGTCCAAGCCCAGTTCGACCCGGCTCATTAACTTCAATTATAGATCTGAAGTAAACCTGACATGCCATTTTAATAATATTATTTTTTAGACCATAATTTGAGTAAGCAATGTAAATTCTCCTGTTTTTAACATCTTCCAGTTCCAATTTGTCGCTTGATATAACCACAGGTTGAGTCAAGTGCAAATCATCTGGTATGTGTGATTGAAGGACCTGTACATTTATTGTGCTTGTTACTGTCTAATGACCTTCTGCACCTTTTCTTCCTCTACAGGGTAAGCTGCCATGTCCTCCATTTAGACTAAAATAAGTAGATTAACACAATTTACACATTCTCGTTTAGTTTTCTCTGTGCTGTATGAATTGTACGTGCCACAGAAGACAAACCCCCAAAACTTTCTATTATTTTGTAGGAATCTCTTTTCACTTTGACATCAAGGGGATTATTTTGTCAAAAAAGTTACATTTTGTTGATCACAATTGATTTGTGAAAGCAGTAAAAGGGGTAAAACATCCAAGAAGGTGAATACTTTTTGTAGTATTCACCTTCTTGGTGACATTTTTGCTGTTATGGGGATCTAGCGATTGCTTGGTTAGAGCACCTGCTTAGAAAATTACTATTTTTATCAACATTTCCTAAAAGCAACTAAATTACAGTAGAGCCTCACAGTCCAAGCTGTTTGTCACAGTGAAGGGTTAAAGACTCTGTTTTATTTTTATTGGATTTCTCATTATATTTAACAGAATATGAGATGATTTTTCAGTTGTAATGCATTCACAGAGACTCCCAAATATGCAAAGGAAAATATTATCGACATAATGGTTGAAGAAGCAGCATTTCAGGGAGAAAATGCAGCAGTCGACCTCCTTTCCTCTCGTTGTTTTGGTTGTGTGATCAGCACTGACATGCGCCGCAGTCAGCAGGATTTGAGGTTATATTCATAAATATAAAAATGCATGTTGACTTTGTGGAATGAGACCTAGAAATGACAAAATGAGGTGACACTCTGCTGACACATCACAATGCTGCGTTCCTATTATTATAATGTCTGCTTACAGCCACACAATGTGGTGGTAAACTTTGTTCCGTCAAATTTAATAAAATATATTCGTCATGGTTGAGTTTGTGGTTGAGCACGATGGACTACATCTAGCATCTTTCTGGATATTAAACCAAATCTTCTTCTATTTTCAGACTTCCTAAGAGAGGACACTCCAGTTGGAACTAGTTTTTTACGGGCGGCGGCACACGACGACGATCAGGGGAGCAACTCGGCCATCACCTACTCACTGTCCAACCAGAAACCAGCTTACCTGCACATCAACCCCAACACAGGCTGGATTTATGTCAACTACCCAATCTCACAGGTCAGAAACACAGCAGGAGTCCGCAGGTTCAAACTTAGTCTAACTTCATGCCAACCTTCAGTCCACTCCAAAAGCATTCATACAACCTAGAGATTTTCCACATTTTGTACAAACTTTAATTATTGTATTCCCTTGCAATTGTATGTGAATCAACAAGACAAAGTGCAAAATTATTAACTGCAAAGTTTGCAGTTTGCAACTGTTTCCGAGTTGCAAATCCAGCTGTAACTGAATGGTTTATGTTGCAGCTTATTTGTGTGATAGAATGGTCCAGTCAAAGTCCAATCCGAAATCCTATAATCGTCAGTAGCAGGTAAAATGCTTCCAAAATCCAACCTGATTTGAGTTTTAGCTTTTTTGTGGAATGGGCAGAAATTTTAGTGCCCATGTGCAAAAATGTAACTCAGATGGGCTAAATACGACTTCATTTCACATTTTCAGAGTGAAAAACATTTCAATAATATTTTTACAGTAAATGGTATTAACAACCATTGTTGTAATGAACCAAAATATGAGGCGTATGAATTCTTCTGGAAATAAATTCTTCATTTTTTTCCTTAAATTGTGTTTTCCACCTCCTGCTTAATGAAACTTAAATTTTGCCTTTGTAAATGATGACAAAATATATTGATAATGATTTTGCGCATCATCGTCTTAAAATCTAAATCTTACACGTCAATATGAATGAGAATATTACTGACTTGTCAATATTTTAACAATTGTCTCCTTATGTAAGCACACGTTTGGTTCTCCACAGACCAAATAAAGAGTAATTTTACTTTATTTAATCTCTCTACCGTTTTGTTTGTCTCCTTAAAGACGTCCCGGATCAACCAGCAGATCTTGGCCTCAGACGGAGGAAACCGCAGCAGCTCTGTGGAGCTGACCGTCATCATCACCAACGTTCACAACCAGCCGCCCCACTGGGATCAGCCCGAATACTGGGTCACTGTGCCGGAAAACACTGTCCGAGATGCTAAGATAGTGGTGAGTCAGAGACCACGACACTTTCAGATTACAGATTTAAACTGAATAAATGATTTTACAACAACTATGACTCTTCATAATCACTGGGCAAGACTTAGGGATAATTTTATCCAAGCTACACAGGAAAATGGCTGCATAATTATTTTTCTGCGGTTGTCAGGATTTATTTAGGCATTTATCACTTGCAGACAATGAGTATTGATATGAGCGTGGTTGCAATGCTATTACACCTCTTGCAATTATTTTGAAAATATATTTCCAATCACATTTCACTTAGAGCACACTTGGTGTATTTTTTATGATTTTAATGCAAAACTTTTTTTTACTAAATTTGAACATTTACTCCATTTGTTTTCTTTTTGAACACTTTTGCCTCATCAGTTAAATGAAGCTTTTCATTTGAAGTTATTCTCAATGTCTTTGTTTCTGCAGGAATCCCTGAAACAGTTATCATACAACAAGCCTTTTAGCTTTTAAAATAGAGAAATATTGCTTTGTGGGACGTAACTCAAATGTTTTTTCAGCAAATTTTGAATACTAAACCACAAATAGGCAATGGTTGACTTTATAGTACATGTGACAACCCAACAGTTTGCATTGGTCTTGGTGATGAAAGGTTTTGTTGCAGCTGCTTAGCGATTGAAACCAAATCCATGAAGCTCTTTATGAAATGCTGTTGAGCTAAGATGAAGGTAGAATAATTTCTAGAGGTCTGTAATTGTTGACTGCAGAACGTTGATGAACTCTGTGCACTGCTCACCATCTGCTGACCCCACTTTGTGATTTTATTTGACCCACCACTTCATGACCGCTATGCTGTCATTTCTGATCACGTCCATTTTGTTATATCATCACTAACAGTTCACTGTTAGAAGGGAAGAGATTTTCTAGAAGGGAAGAAATTTCTCATCTAAACATCTTGTCATGGTACGATGCTGGAATTCACTGAACTGTTAGTAGAGGCAGTCTACAGCTTATGTGCTTGATTTTGTACACCTGGAGCCATGAAACTGATTGGGTCAACTGTATTGGCAATATAGTCAAGGTTTCTTTGTGATAATTGTGATAACCAAATAATTCAGATTCACATTTAGACTAGTTTCACACATCAAGCGAATGCGACTCAAATAAAAAAATTGTGCCCATATTTGACCCATATCCAATTTTTTCACGACTGTCTGAAAGACCCTATTCTGATCTTTTCACCCCCAAAAAAGGAAAAATGTCTGATTTGTGCCAACTCCATGTGACTCACTATGTTACATATCTGATTGATTTCAAAGCATTTGCAGCTATTTAATCCAACTTTATTTCATTGACATGACACATGCATCATAATTCTGCGCCAGAAGAAGCCACACACTGTAAACCAGCACACAAACAGTGGCTGAAAACTATGAAATTATGTATTAAGTCTATTCCAATAAAGCACATCACAGTCACAAGCACGCCACTCCTCACTCATCCAAACATCCAAACTGACTTCTCTACAGACATTGCAAAGTTCCACAAAACACTGTTGCTACTTGTTGTGCTCTCTTTTTTTTTATCAGTTTTCTTTGTCTTGCTATGATTTTGTGGTAATACTGTCAGCTCCTGTTGCTGAATAAACTTTAAGATCAATCTATAAATGGCAGCGTCCATTATTACTTTCATAAGCGATGCACAGTTTGCATATTAGTTTAATTAGTGGTATGAACAACCATGCAAAAAAAAATTTAAAATACGATTTCAGCCAAAAAATTAGAATTGAGCCTCAAGATCTTTGAATGTGAACGTAGCCTTAGAGCAGGGGTGTCAAACTCCAGTCCTCGAGGGCCGCTGTCCTGCAGCCTTTTGATGAGCCTCTGCTGCACCACACCTGAATAGAAGAATTAGGTCATTAGCAAGGCTCTGGAGAACTGATCTACACAAGGAGGAGGTAATTAAGCCATTTCATTCCAGTGTTTTGTACCTGAGGCACATCTAAAAACTGCAGGACAGCGGCCCTTGAGAACTGGAGTTTGACACCTGTGCCTTAGAGTCTTTCTTTGCTGTTTCCTAGGAAAAGCAGTTTGCAACAGCCTGTCTCTAGTCCTGTTTTCTGTTTTAGCTTGAGTGACATGGGCAGGACTAATACATTATTTATTTGCTCTTTGAGATGGGTTGAAAAAGAAAATAATGAAAATTGAAAGTTTTTGCTTTTCATCCCAGATTTTTGGCTCTTTTGGGAATATCTTTTATGACTTCTTCAAAAAGCTCCCAACTATCCCGGTTGTCCCCAATTGTTGCTGATTAGGAAATTACCACTTGTGCTGATCTGAGTTGTAAAGCGACACGTTTTGCGGGGAAACGTAAAAAAACAGGAATATTTAAGCCCAGTTGTTCTCCTGCAGCAGCGAAACAGCTCTCTTTCATTTCCATCCCTCGCCATGCCTTTGCAGAGCGCCCCGAGGAGGCTGGAAACACTCTTTCTTCCTCTTCATCCTGCTCTCTCATCCGTCCCTTCCTTCTTCTCCCCGTCTCTGTGTCAGCACGTTTAGCCGAGCTCCATTAAGCACTTTTCTGCCGAGTAAACAACAAACCCGCCCCAAGTCTGTCTCACCTGACTCACAGCAACCAACACACACACGTACTGCTTGTAGACCTCAAGGGTTTCTCTTTTTTCCCCTCTTTTGATCCCCCCATCCTAATTTGTTCTCTCTTCCTAAGCCTCTAGTTTTGGAGGTGGAGGAGTTTTCACCCTCCAGCTGCTCGATTTCACGGAGGTTAGTCAGTTTTCAAACAGTGTTTTTGGGCGTGTATCTGTGTGTTTCTGTGCTCCTTTTAGAACATTTTGCACTGAAAGTCCTGAAAAGTGCTGCTGGTGATTGGAGGTTGTTCCACCCACACGCTCCATCTGTCAGAGATGATTGAGGGGAAGGGGAAAATTACACCTGCTGTCTGAGCATCACAATGGACTCCCATCACCTCCGAAAAACAGACGTTTAATTATTGTGTTTAACCTGACAGAGACGGTTCGAGGAAGGCGGGAGGGAAGGAGGGTGGAGGGAGAGGGAGTCGAAGGAAACGGACTAACACATTGTTGATTTCACTCTTTTTATAGAATTTGTTGACAGCATGGAAAATATAAAAAATATGAGTTTTTTCTTTCTCTTGGATGAACAATTGCAGCCACAGGTTTTTATTGCATTCTTTCTGAGGAGTGAATGTGTTTATATGGCTTTAGGAATGATGGAAATGTAAGGGAGATATGGGGATTTGTTTTGCACATTTTCTGAGCATTTTATGATCTAATTTTTAGGTGAATTTACTGGGACATCAACTGGAACTTTTGTTTTTTTCTTAAATGTTTTTTCATGTTTTACAATGATGAAATTTAAATAGTTTTGATCGCCTCTCTAAGGTCACTGCTGAACTTGGCATTGTGTCACAAACACCTGTATTCTCTAATCTATTAAAATACCAAATGTCCAGCTTTTATAGAGGGTTTCACAGTTCTTCTGTATTAGTTAAGAGGAATTTTTATGTTAGGGTTAATCTCAAACTGCTTTAACAAAATTGTTGTATTCATGAAAACCAGGTAACCTGGAGGAGTTGTGAGAATATTAGTGATTGTTTCTGTTTGAACTGTAGTTAAATTTGACCATTTATTACAATTAAAACCCCATTTTTAAGATTTCTCAACTTATAATTGAATATAAATAATCTTAGAAAAGAAACACTGATTTGAGGCATGGTTTATCCTTCAAAATCTTCAATGTAAAATAAAAAAGAAAGCAAAAGAAGCAACAAAAGAAGATAGATGTATAGAACTAATAAGCAACATTGAATAACTAGCTGCGTTTCCATTACAAATATGCCAAAAATACACAATTTTGCAATTACTGTATTCCTATTAAATAATAAACAATATTAAAATCACACTTGAACAAGTTTGATAAGTCGCGTGATAAGTCATTAAAAAGCATGCTGTCCCATGATCTTCCAACCACTTCCTCTTAACTTCTTCATCTTTTCCGACAGAAGACGCATCCAGTTATTGATCACATCAACTTTTTTTTGTTGATTCAAAAAAGTGTTTGCAGTTTTGTGAAATGCACTAATTTTGAAATGCCTGAAAAATCACTTCATCCTAGCATAAGAACTTTCTATCGAAATTCTTGTTTGTTTTTTCAAAATCGGAGTGTTTCCATTAAGCAGATTTATTTTCATTATTCCAATTTGCGCAATTAAATGATAAATGGAAAAGCAGCTACGATCTGCCATTTAAAAGAAAATCTAACAAACAACCACAAAACCTGTACTTGGGTTAAGGTGGCAATATCCCTTGTGCAGGAAATCAATTTAGCTAATTAAAATGTATAATACACCAGAACTGACAACTTACACAAATCACTCAAAGGACTGAAATATGTCCTCCTCCGCCTTCCTCCTTCGTCTCCTCTGCAGTGGGTAATTGCACCAAGGAGAAACTGTTGTTTTAAATTTAGCAGCCTTAATAAGGTCTGTTAATCACATTGTTAACGAGGCAGAGGGAGAAACATGCTGCAGTGGTGGAAGGTGCTGTGTGTTAAATCTCCATATCAATAAGCTGTTGTCATCTCCCACTCAGGGTATAATAGTCTCCTCATCAGTTGACTTCCTCCTCTTGCTTTCTTCTCCATCCTGTTTGCGTATTCTCATGGAACAGGTACTTTTATCTATAGCTTAACCTTATAATGTTTCATTTTAGTAGCCCAGTATTGCTTTCCAGTATCTTTTTTTAAGAAGCTGACTGCTGAAAAAACTTTATTGTCCTTCAGTGGGGAAACTCAGGTGTGCCAGGGTCAAAGTGACAGGCAAGCAAAAGCATGCAGGTTTTCAGCAACAAAGTAAAATTATAAAAAACATAAAGTAAAAATTTGATTGTACAGTGATTAGAAAACATTATCAAAGATAGCCCTCACTCTACTTTCAGATTTTATGATTCAAACTTAAAATGAAAAAAACAACAACAATTAATTAAAAGTACAAATGCTGAAGTATTTTTGCTATATCTTCCATATTGTCTTGTTGCAGATCTGCTGTGTAAACTTTCTTCACCCACTTCTAAAATCCAGTTGATTACCAAAACTTCAGTACAGATGTTAAACTTTATTCAAATGAAAGTTTATAAAACATCCAAGTAAATTAGTGCTTTACAATTTATCTATAAAAATTGATTTAGGGGAAACTAGGAGTGCTATATCTTTTCAAAGTTAGCAGTTAGCTTAGTTGTAGTGCTAAGCTAACAATTAGTTCTGCTATTAGAGCATTAGCGGATTAGTGGAAGTGTGCCCACCATTGCAAAAATGTTGCTACATCATACAGACATAAAGAAATTCTTTCTGGGTTATGAAACACAACAATATGGAAAACAGAAACTACAAAAATACTTAAGCATTTCTACTTTTAGTTCAGTTTTTTTTTGTTTCTGGAAGTTAACTCTGGTAGTTCATAGATCATATTATAGTCACTTCCATATTGCATCTCCATCCATCCAGTCACATAAAACTGAAGTACATATCAAACCAGGACTTTAGGACCGAAGTATTTATTTATTTCTGTGTTCTGATACACCCCTCAACAAGCAAAACACAATACTCATCTGCATGAGAGATGTAACTATAGGTGAAAATAAAAGGGAAAACTTTTGTTTGACCTTACTTACCTTGGTTCAGCATTTTGAACTAACTAACTTTTAGTAGTGAAGCTGAAAGTATGAAGTGCGTTGCAGCTGCTGCCTCAGTCCCAGCACCAGCCTCACCAGCTGCCAGTGATCTCTAGCCATTTTTCCACAGGCATTAATCTGTGTGGGAGAAAATGGCAGACACTGATCAGTTTAGCTTCAGCACACTGCAGTGATGTCTAATGAGATGATTCCTCATTAACACTGATTCCATACGCTCCGCTGCCCTGGCCTACTGCAGGGCTCAGCCACGCTGCACCAACATGTCAGGACATGACTTCTCACCTGGAAACTCAAACACACCTTGAACTTAAATGTTTTTTTAAGAGTCAAACGAAAGAGGAAAACCTATTTAAGAATAAAAAGAGATGTAAATAACATGTTGGGGGAAATAACTGAAGCAAATATGGCGTATAGGTCATGTTATCTAAAGTAGAAACGCTAATTTATTATTCCTCTATGAACTGACCTTTTAACCAAGAATCTTTGTGTTTTCTTACGGCATATGTTTCTCCAAATTACTAAGTCGATAACAAAGACACAGGAGTCACTGTTGCTTGGAAGGAGAGGGCTGAGAGGGTTTTGGTGTTTAAAGTTGTTGACAGCATTTCTCACTCAGGGAAGGATGTTAACTCCAGGAAATGACAGGAATATACGGAGTTGCTTGAAGGTCATGTTTTCTTTTTCAATTGAGCAAGCCAGTTTCTCTACGCATCAATTCTTTGTGCTGAAATAGATTAAGCATGCCCTTTACCAAAGTGAAATGATTTTACATCGACTGCACACTGGGGCACCTTCCACAAATGATCTACAGATAAACAAGGTGAAGTATTTATAATTGGCTTCTTTTTCACTTTAATTATCCCATTAATCATAAATACATGTTGTCTAACGTTGATATAAGTCATGTTACATGGTGCTGAGACTTGTGTAAAAGATGTCAAATTTTAATGCAGCAGCATCATCCTTCATCAATTTTCTACAATTTTTAGGAAATTATAATGTATAATTTGAGTAGATCTATTGAGAATGGTAATAAATCTTTTGAAGGCTGTTACATTAGATGGTTTCTGTCTTGATTTGCTACAAAAGACATAGATCTGGATCTCCTCTGGAGTCTCTTCCTGCCAGCCAAGAAACCCTAGAGAGGGAACCAGTCTCATTCAGATGCCCATACTATCTTTATATTGTTTTAATGGACATTTATATATAAATTATGTTTCCAACGCTCTCAGTGTGTGTGTTTGTGCTGCTTAGGTCATAACCCTGAACTGTAAAGTGAATTGACATCACTCAACTATGGAAACTGGTTATGCAGCATGGATGGGAATCTCTGAAGGACAAAATACTTAAAAGCCTTCTCTCACAAATACAAACATGCACACAGACACAATAAACTGTGACTTTAGGGGCATTTCTCCCATGAAAAAAAATATAAAAAGCAACAAGAAGTCATAACTTCTACTTTCAAAGTCATTGTTATGAAATAGACAGTCACTGTGTTTTTTTTAAAGATGCCTTACTCTGCTATGTCATGATTATAGCTTTTAATCTGAAAACTGAACTGAATTTTAATTATGATTTGAATTTTATAATTAGGGCTGTCATAATTATACCAGTGAAAATCAAAATTGAGTTTTAATCTCATAATTATGACTTTATTGTGAAATTATGCTTGTGAATCTCAATTATGCCTTTGAAAGTCAAAATCATGACTTTGAATCTCCTAATTATGACTGGTGTCACATAATTCTGGTATCACATAAAGTGAAAATTATGACTTTCTATCTCAAAATTAGGGCTAAAAGGCAAAATTATCACTTTGAATCTCAATTATTACTTTGAATCTCATAAGTATGATTTTATCTTAAACTTATGCCCAACAAGAAGTCATAGTTATGACTTTATATCACATAATTATGACTTTGAATGTCAAAATTAATACTTTCTATCCCAAAATTAGGACTGAATGTGAAAATTATGAATTAACTCTAAATTATAACTTTTTGTCGGGGTTTTATTTTTTCTTATATGGTGGAATTGAGGGTCTAGTTTCCTTGAGACTTTTGGTCAGCCAGTAGTTGAATCAATCTAAGCTTAAAGCAAGATCAGTTTATCTTCAATTAAGCTCCTCTGCTAGTTGATGACCAACTTAAGACAATTTAAACTCACAGGAGTTCACACATTTTGCTTATTACATAAAAAATCAATAAAAAGTAAGTAGTGATGCACTCAGGGTTCCTCTCTAAGTGCTTTTTCCATAATAGGACTGAAATTCTGCTCTGGTCACTAAAATCCTGCATTCTTTGAAATGTAGATGTGTATTTTAGTTAATTTTTCTGTTGTAATAGATCAGGAAGCTTTTGGATCTGTTTCATAATGAAGGGCTGTAAAGACGACACCAGCTGCATCGCATCGTCACAAGCCCACACAATCCTCTTTGGCTTGATTTTCTGTATGAATTATGTTGAGGTTCACAGTGAAAAAATGGAACTTGTCTCTATTTCTGGACTTTAATATAAACTCAAAGCTTAAGAAGAATACACAGAAGAGAAGCTGATTCATTCAGTGGCTGTATAAAGACGTTTCACATTTTTCCTGAGCATTATTGAATACATTCAGTCTAACTTAAGGCCCCTCTCCTTCTCTATCCACCGCTTACCAAATAATAAACTTTAAGTAGATTATTTAAACAAGAACAGTTTAAATATATCATTAGAGAAAACCAGAACTAGCTGATCCAACCTGCAAAATCAAATGTGAGGAACATAAAAGCAGAACCTGGTAACCTAAAAGTGAACTTTAATCCCTCCCTGTGATCACATGTTTTTTGCTATTGGCACTTTAATAAATAAAATCTATTTTTCTATTCAGACCATCAAGGCAACATCTCCACTTGGCGATCCCAGGGTGACCTACAATCTGGAGGAAGGCCTGGTGCCAGAGACCAACATGCCGGTGCGGTTTTACATCAAACCAAACCGGGTGGACAGCTCGGCGTCGATCCTGGTGGCCGAGAACCTCGACTACGAGATGACACGCTTCTTCACGCTGAGAGTGCGTGTGCAAAACGTCGCTGCCGTGCCTCTCGCATCCTTCTCCACTGTTTACGTCAATGTGACAGGTAAGACTGGCTAAGGTGAGGATAACATGAATTGTTTTGCAAACCAAGGATTTTCAGCTGTGTTTTCACCTTTCATCTTAATTCAAACTCAGTTTTTGATTTTGAACTTTCCTCACCTCTCTCATTTTGAGCTATTTCATTTCAAATTTAAATGAAAGTCAATGTAGGAAACATATTTTTTTAAAACCTTACAAATCTTTAGCCTATTATCATTTAGCCTTGCTCAGAATCTTATAAGTTCTGAAGTTGGTAATATTGACGTTCTTGCCCCCCATTGATGTAAAATAGGTATTACATCATTTTTAATAGACTCAAAACAGAAAAAAAATTTTGGGATAAATGCTTAATTGCATGATCCTTCATGCAGACACCGCCTACGTCAGGATCTTTGTCACCGATGTCACTGAAGACATTTTCAATCATGACAATTTATGGATGTCCCTGACACTGAGAAAAATTAAAGTTGATGAGATGATTCAGTCCCGATCAACATATTTTAAAATAATTAATGTTAGAATTTGTAAATAAACTCAACTCTCGATACTTGTAATTGACGTCATATTTTATGTCAGCGACATCCAAATTGTTAATCAAGAAGCCAGTATTTTTAAATTACACCCTATTTTTAACTTACAAGACTGTTTTATGGTCCATGCATGTTATATTATTGACCTAAGCAATTAGAGTTTTCTTCAAAAAAAATATCCGTTTTTGCCCTTGACAATGACATTAACAGTAAAGGACAGACTGTTTTGGTTGGTGCAGCTCACTGTGTGGAGATGTTAGCTGGTCTATCATTAATTTCACATTGTTCACAGAAAGTTTATGAAGCAGCAGAAAAACATTTTTCTTTAAGTTTTATCTGCACATGATTAACTAGAACTGAACTGAAATATGCTACACACTTAATTACAAAATTGTGTCCAAACAGAGTAAGCATGTTAGCGTTAGCATGCCATCTTAATAAACATCATATAAAAACATAGTCCACATGCACAAGAAATTAATTTATTAAAGACTTTGGAGCTTTATTTATATAGTCAGATATATCTCAAAAACAAATAATAAAGCTATGAGTGTTATGTCAGTGTTTTTCACAGTTCAGTGTCTTCCAAACCACAAGCAGCTAGCATGAAAAGACGCGATGACAAAAACTAAATCTTTGATGAACTCACGTAAGCATAACAGAAATGGGACAGTTAATAAAATCTATTTTGGTTGATCTTCTGTTTTTAAATCCAGAACCCCAGTTTTCTAATTTACTGCAGTTTGAACCATATAAAAGTAATTGCATATTTACTTGCATGTGAAAAGTCACAGTTTATCTGAGAAGAGCAGAAGCCATCAGTAGGAGCAGCTCAGACGTAACGAGCGACAGTCCTGGAAAACGACGAGGACTGAGAGTAATGAGGTTCCGTGGTCGTCTGTGGCAGAGAAAGAAAAGAGGAAAAACATTAACGGTGTGATCTCCATGCTGCCTCATTTCAAAAGTGACTCATTTCTCAATCAGCATCTGTGGGCGGGAGGGTGGAGGGAAGAAAAGAGGAGAAAACACTTTCTGACTTTGACTGGCTTTGAACAAACCCACTCTGGATGCTCTAATTGGTTTAGCGGAGCTTGAAAGTGAGCTGACAAGCTTCTTTGTGGACATTTCAGGGTGTTATGAGGATAATTCCTCTCTAATAACTCAATTTTCATTTGCAAGGAGAGACCCATTCTAACTTTCTTTTCTGATGGACTTCAGAGCAAAGACGTTTCTGTTTTCCTTGTTTCTCTGTTATTCATTTCTGGTTCTCTTTGATTGTCTTTGGTAGAGTAAAATGTTGCAAAAACCAAACAATTGGTCTGGATTAAATCCAACTTTTGTAGACACAACAGTTTGTGTTCTGCCAACAAGAAAACTAATAATATTCAGAAAAATTAGGGACAATAAGTTGCTCTTTTTTGTTATTTTCTATTACAGATGTCAACGACAACGTTCCTTTCTTCCTGTCATCCACCTACGAGGCCACGGTGCCTGAAGGAGCACAGATTGGCACATCGGTCGCTCAGGTCTCAGCGACAGACCTCGACTCGGGTCTGCATGGGATGGTAACAAGCACTTACTCTGATCCCTTGGCTGAATTTTTACATCCTCTTCTTACTTTCTTAACCTGTTCTCTGCGTCTTCTCTTCAGATCCACTACACGATCCTGAAGGATGAGAGCGGAGACTCTCAGTACTTCAGCATCGACTCCCGCAGCGGCGTTGTAGTAACTCGTGCTTCTTTTGACCGTGAGCAGAAAGCTTCTTACCTGATCGAGGTGCAGTCGCAGGATGGCTCCGAGTCAGCCCGACCGGGCCAGCAAGGCCAGCCAAACACAGGTACGCCCCAGAGTCATCATCTCATTCACTGATTGCATACACCTAATAAAAATACAGAAAATTTGGCATGTAGATATTTGATGCAGCAACATCCTGAAGTTCCTAAATTCAGTGATGATTTAAGTGTACAAATGCACTCTGTGTTGATCCTTCATGCAGACACCGCCTACGTCAGGATCTTTGTCACCGATGTCAACGACAACGCTCCGGCGTTTGCCCAGCTGGTGTACGAGGTCAGTGTGGAGGAAGACAAGGAGGTGGGCTACGTCCTCATCACTGTCACAGCCAACGACGAGGATGAAGGTCAGTCTGAATCTGGCTTTGTTTTTGGATTGCTCTCTGCTTGGTTGTGGCAAAGTGACATTAATTATGTTTTTATTCCCATTGTTTGTTTTGTTCTTTAATATAAATCTTTTTTTCTACCAATGGAGTTTTGTTCCCTTCATGTTTCACCTTAATCTCATCTGGTCTTCTTTTATCTTTTCATTTTGTTGTTCTCTTCCTACTTTTGTTTCTTATTTATTCCATTGTTTTGTTGTATTATCAGACTTTTAACAACACATTTCTGCCCTTTCAGGTTTATTTAAAGGTGTTACTTTTTATTTTCAGATCTTCTCAGAAAGTTGCAGACATGTTTGCTTCCTGTTACCATCATGACCAATAGAAATGATTGCTAGTCCCACTGATCCGGTCATCTTGTTCTGCAGGAGTAACAGAACCACTTTGGTCCAGTTTTATAAAGCCTCTTTCTCTTCTTTCCCATTAAGGTCCTAAACTGATTCAGTGCAGAAAATAAACTCCTCTCTAGCTGGAGGACAGTCAGCGCTCTTGGCTGAGTTAAAAAAGACGTAAACACAGACACACAGCTGTAAAAGCAAACTGACATGTCCTTATACAGCAGAAGTTATGATTGTAATAAGACATTACTTGCACGCATGCTATGTTTTTGAATATATACAGTCTGAATAATGTGTTGCATTACAAGGCAGCACTAAAACACAAACATCTTAATGTAATAACTCTGTTACATTTCTACTGTATTCCAACGCAGCTTTCGTAGTGAATTATTTAGCCAAATGTGTTGCCAAAAATGACACAAATGCAACTGATGAACTGGGAGGTGAAAGGTTGAAGTGTGTGTGGTTTTAGTGTTGTGTCTGACTATAAATATTGTATGTTGATTCTGGGACTGTTGTTGTGTACAGCTGGCCTCCTTCTGGTCAGTAACAGGAAGATGCATGAGCCGTTTTTGGTAGAGTTGCAATTTTTTGTACTATGTTTATGTGCATAAATCAGAGCTAACTTTATCTTAATGCTTTAAATTAGCTGAAAAAATCAGGTTCCTGTTTCTTGTCGTCTTGCCACTTTTTCCTTCTCCTCTCCTCACTTCCTTTCCTTGTTTTCTTCTCCGTGCCTCCTCTGCACATTTCCTCCCTCTTCTTCTCTCGCTGTCGCAGCTCGTTAGCGAGCGATGCTGCTCCCTTGAGGTCGACAGTTTTGATGTTTGTCTCTTTGTTTATGTTTGTCCCTCATTCCTCTTCCTCCTCTGCTCAAAACCAATAAGCAGCAGGAGGAAAAAGGACAAAAATATCAGAAAACAAAAGCATAGCCTCTCTTTCTCCATACTTTTGTTTTTTACTGCTGTTTGGTTTCAGCCTCTGAGATTCTGAGATTGTCTTTACTAAGACTGTCAGTGGAATAAAGTTGGTGAGCGAGTTATCACTTATTTTCTTTTTTAATATTTTATATTTATGTCTTTCTTATTGACTGCTAGCCACATACACATAATCCTGTTCTGTAGTCCTCAGAGTTTCATCTCATCAGTCGTCACAAATATTTGTAGTTTTTAACTAAGTTATTAGATTTAAAAGGTAAATTTGGGTTTGGCATGATTAACACTACTCAATAGTTTGATTTTTGTTGATCTGATTGATTTGTAAAAGCAATAAAATAGGGAAATTCATCCAAAGGAGTGAATACTTTTAATTGGCATTTAGATCTTTTCAGGATTATCAACAGACCAAAGCTGTGGCTAAAATACCTTGTTTTCTTTTATCACAATCCATTTAGTTGTGTTTACTTCAGCTTTTATTGTAAAGTATACTTTAAAGATGTTTAAGTGATGAACAAAGCGAATACAAAATATAAAATAATTGTAATAAAATAAGTTAAATGACAGTAATTTAGGATCAAAATGCTCTAATGATGTAAGATTTATTTGCAAATTGGTAAAACAAATATTATATGAAACAAAAATGATTAGTAGGATTAAAACACCAGATAACAAACTAAGAATTTTTAAAAATTTAAAAAGGCAGGTCAATAAACATACATTAAAAATGAATAAATACCTGCGTTTATAAACAAACTACATTTAATGAGGCTTTAGCACAAACAATGGGAATGAAGTTGCAGTTGTTTATCTTTTCTTTTTTTCCATTTTTGCTCCTTTTTACTCTGAGTGAGACAGAAAACAGGCATAAGGGGAGGAGCGCAGCAGAGTACACATGCTGTGTTGATTAAATATGTATATACCACAGAATTTCATTTCAAGTTTTACAAAGAGAAAGCATCAGGAGCATTTGCACTTTTTTATGACAAAAAAAACAATAAACCTTAGTGAAATATTTAGTATAAAAACACATCATTCAGCTACAAGTAAAAAAAAGACCAAAAAAAACTGACATCAACATCTAGTCCACTCATGTAAAATGAACTTATACATTTTTTATTAATATTTTATAATTATTTAAACTCAGGTATCCAAATAGTTGAATAGATGTTAATCCAGATCTGACTTTGTCATTTCTTATTATCTCATTTCATGAATAAAGTGAGTTACTTCAGTTAAAACTATATTTAAAAAATGAGCCAGTGTTCATGACAGTGGCATCCAGTCTAAAACTGTCAGATGTGATTCTACGGTTATGATTTTTGGTTATATTTAGAAGGACAGCTTTATAGGCGTCCATAAATTGCTGTGCTGACAGATGGTAATTATTTATTCAACATTTATAATTTGGATCAGATCACTGACCTTTTAGGTTTGACTTACAATCAGGCCAGTGAATTTGTTTAATTTACTTCTGATGATGAAAAGCACATTATTCCTTATAGAGAAGTGAGAGAGATTCGAAAACAAGTTAAATCCCAAACAGATACTTCTGTCTGACACTCCCATTGCTGACTCAGTGAGGATCAGATTTAAGGTTTGAGTTAATCCCAGTAGGCCCACCATCTAGCCACCAGTTAGGAAGGTTTAAGGGGACGTTTGAGCTTAGATGGCTGTTTCTGCTGATGTTGGTCTCTGTGCTCCCGAGTGGTCCAGAGCCGCAGGCCGTTTAATTCCTACATGCAGTCACTGGTGTGGCGAAAACAACGACGATACCGGATCAGGGATCGTGAGTCTTAAATGTTTTCAAAGTGCTAACCAAAAACTAGCTCAGGTCCTTCTATCTCTCTGTTAATTTTTTCCATTTTCACTCCTCTATTACAACATTAATGGGTTAGTGGAAGTGTGCCCACTACTGTGTGGAATTTAATGCTTAGGCTGTAACTTAAAATCCCACTGAAATACAAGGGCATTTTTGATTAAAATGTTATGATGTGAAAAATGTTCAATGAAGCAGATAGTTTCACAGAGCACAGCTGGTGTGTCTTAAACTACAGGAAGAAATTTGTTATCTTGTTCCTATTGTGATTAAATTCAAGGTTGCCTTTCCAGTGAGTCAATTTGTTTCTTGGCTTGAGGCATTTCCCATACACACCTGCTGATTCTGATGTAAATGCTGGCTGCATGTTTTCCTGAAGGTCACACAGGATGAAGAATCAAACTCCTGAAAGAGTTAAAGCCGCACACTGAGACTTGATGAGCTATAAAATGTACTGAAGGTTTTATCCTCCAGCTGTACTGTCACCTTGGCTTTTTCAGTGTGTGTGTGTCGTACATTATGAGCACAGTTTGTTGTTAAAGCTGACAGGTGTTGAAGGACCAGTGACCTTTCAGCCCTGGTATAAACTAGGCACAACAAACACATTTACAGTGGAAATACACACACTGACACTTTAGATCAAACTCCTGCATTCATTTCAGCTTGATTCAGTGTTTGTTGGAATTAGCAGAGGTGAGGTGAAGGGGATGCGAGGGGTGGGTGTAGATTACCCCTCTTCACCTCCCCACTCCCCATAAAGCTGATTAGATGCAGCAGCTTTTGTCGCCCGTCGTGTTTTCTGGCTTCATTTGGTCCTCCTAGTGGAAAATGTGCCGAACTAAGAGTGTTGGGTAATGAGATCAAGAGGCTTTTTATCAGTTCTGCTGAGTTCAGTGTTTCAGTTTAGTGTCGCCTCGGGGTTTAGTAAACACGAACAAGCATCTACCGCAACAGTGAGGTGGAGTGATAATAAGCAATGTGTGATTGGAAGTAACTGGTTGTGTCATGCTGACCAGAAGTCATGTCACTGTGCAAACATCTGCCTCACAAAAATCACTGTTTTTAGTTCTAATACAAAGCAGTTAAAAGAAATAAAACTTTAATAAATGAAAAGAAGGTCTGCTATGCAATATTACTTCATTACAGCATCTACTTCTGCTTGAAATTAGCCGGAACACATCTTTTCAGTCAGTTTATAAATGTTACTTTCACATTGCTCTCTCCAAAGTTCATGTTCATATTATTCATATTGTCATGTGCAATGTGAGTTTTACGTTATACAAGGTGAAAAATAAGTAATTTAAAAGAATTTTATTGTGTGTAATTCTTTGCTTGTAGGTTGGTAAAAGTTTCACTGGTTCCGCACCCGGACCGTACTGGATTCAGTATTTCTTTTCAGACAAGAAAATTCAAAACTTAAAAATGAGTAAGGTACTATATCTGCAGTACATGTCTGTGCTCTTTTAAAAACTTCAACAACGTGTACGCACATCCTTAAAAAGTCTTAAATTAGCAAACCTTAAATTAAGGCCTTAAAATGTCTTTTTAGATTTTAAAAAACCCAAGTTGGCCTTAAATACATTAACCACATCTTAAAATTTGCAGTTGCAGAACTATTCAATCATGTCTTCTGTCAGGCAAAAGTTTGAGTCACACGCAGGCATCTTCATTATGCTCTGCGATTTGAGGCAGATGGTTACAAGCTGCTAATATGCCCTGGCTAGCTAGCTAGCTTCTATCATGGGTGAGTGCAATCTTCATTTTTACCACTGCTTGCCAGACCATGTGAGCCCCTAAATGTATATTTTTTTCTGTCTTAAATGTCATTCAACGTGGCATTAAAAAGATCTTAAAACGCCTTAAATTCATGCACCTAAAATTAAGACCTTAAAATGCTGTGAATTAATTTTTTAAAAATGTAAGTTGGCCTTAAATATGTTAATCACAGGTCTTAAAATTTGTCATTACAGGACTATTGAAATGTTATATGTAGTTTTTCTTTTTCCTGTGAGACTTTTCTGTCAGGCAATTGTTAGAGTCGCACACAGGCATCTATATTGCGTTTTGTGATTTGAGGCAGACGGTAACTAGCTGCTAATATACCCTTGCTAGCTAAGTAGCCTTTTTTGCGTTTTATTATTGGTAAGTGCAAATGTATCAGCCGTTGGCAGGACGTTTGTTTTTACCACTGGTTGCCAGCCCATACAAGCCCTTATATTAATAGTTTTTTCTGTCTTAAATTTCATTCAAGCTGGCATTAAAAAGTCTTAATTTTGACTGAAACCTGCAGACAACCTGGTAAAGAATTTCCCCCATTTGAGGTAACATTCAGTTCAGAATTTTCTTACACAGTTTTAAAGTGAAGAGTTTAGTTTGTCAGAGTGTTGACCTGCAGTCGGTGCTCACGGACGAATTTCCCCTCCGGTCCACCTCATGAGAAGCAGAGATCTGACCTTAATCTCAATTTTGGGTCCTCTGCTAGGCTGTGAATTAAATCAACCCTGTCCCCTAGTGTGCAGGCGTGTGCGTGCACATGTGCTGTTGTGTACGTGTGGGGAGGGCAACACCATATGGCCAGGCTGATCATTAGGGAGGCTGCCGGAGGCGAAAAACCGCTGTAGCTACTCCCCTTACACACATTTACATGCACTCCCATTTACACACGCACACCGAGCCGCTCGCTCAAATGTCACCACAGATCGCGCTTCGAGGCTGAGACGGACTGGTGCACTTAAACTTTTCCTCACAGACACAGAAGCACACGATGTCATAATGAAGCTCTTCCATGTCTCCACAGATGGTGTTTGTCTCCTAAAGTCTCCTTGGTGCCGGTAAACAGAGAGCAAGCTGGACCTAGACAGACCTGCCTCTGGGCTATGAACATGCTTCTGTGTGTGTGTGTGTGTGTTTACCTCATCCATGTGTGTGTTGGCATTTTTTCACTTCATCAGGAGAGAAGACGAGAGGCCAATAGAGGGAATGAAAGAAGGGATGGGGAGGAGTATGAATGGGAAAAGAGGGGAAAATATCAGAAAGCTGAAAATGGAAAAGAGATAAAAGGAAAAACAAGATGTCAGGGGAGACACAGAGATCGAAAGGATGGGGGAAAAACAGGAGGAAAAGTTGAAGAAGGCAAAAGGTGAACTAAGAAGGATAGAAGAAATGGTAATAATGTAAATGTTGAGTGGACAGAAAATAGTTAAGGAAAAGAAGGAAATATGCATGAATAAAAAGAGTAAAAGACCTAGAGGGAAGGCTTGGAAGATAACAAGGAAGTCAGGGTAACAAGACAAGAAACCAAGGACAAAAGGGAAGGATGGGAGAGAGTAATGCCAGAATATGCAAGAAGAGGGAGATTTATTCATCACTCAATAATGCATTCATCTTTAAAAATAGCAATATTTAAAGAAAAGATTCACATCGCTTTAATTTCTTTCAGATGAAAGGGTCATAGTGGGTGAAGTAGTGTTGCATCCATCTCAGCCTTTTTTATTTGTAATGTTAAACTGATGACTGTGACATCAATTTTGTGTCATTAACCAACTTCAGTTTTGGAGCAGATTTTCATTCATATAAATATAGTCTGAAATGAAACATTTAGGATATTTTACTCACATTCAGAGACATTTATTCTGTGTGGAGAATCAGCATCGATGTGGTCCACTCAGTCCAGATATTTGACTTTTTAATTTTAATGGTAATATTATTGCTGACATAAAGTCTTTTACATTTTCTATACATTTTCAAAAGCAGGCTTTGGTGCACCCAAATTAGCTTGAATTAATTGATAAAAGTTGGCTAAATACAGCAATTGTTTTTAAAGAAAGGTAGCCCAAATCCTGTATTGCTGAGACTATGCAATTTTTGCTCCATTTTCTTTTTTTCAAACAATCCCAAAAATAATTTCAAACTAGATGTTTTCTTCTAATATCAGTAAAATCATCCTTAATGATGCTTGTTGGCGTACACCTAGCGTCATATCAACAAAAGTCAGAGAAAGCGCCAGAGTCCAACGTGGGATTACTTTGAATATATCTTTGTTTTAGACAAAAGGAAGTGCCTTGTAGTGGAACACGGTAAAATATATGGGACATTATGAAGAGAGGAAAATGCCATGAACCTTAAAGTTTACTTGAAAAGCTCTATGTTATTGTGTTTACCGAGGTTTTTTAAATTATTCCCCCATCTTTTATACTTTCCTGGAATGTATGGTCATTCATTTGCCTTAAATTAACATTTTCTAAAACCAGTTTTGTGCCTTCTATGAAACTTGTATCACAAAAGCACTGAAACTAATAACACCTCAATTGAAACTAAGCATTTTCTAAGAAAATAAACTAAGAAAAAAAAAAACTATAGCAACAAACAAATTAAAACTGAGTAGTGGAATGGAAAAGCTAAATTCAAAACTACATAAAAATTAAATATTAAAACCTTTGTCTCAGTTTAGGAAAGAGACTCTTGAAATGGTCACATAATAGATAGTCAAAGCTTGTATTAGGTAAAAATGCCATTTTTGCGATTCGGTTAAGGTTTAAATATCAAATTCATGTTAAATCTCCAGGAAAATAATTTCAGCCAAGGTAACATTCTCTGAAGTACTGCATCACAACTCGATGAGCGGATCTGATGCAGACAAGATGTGAAGGCGTGAGCATCTAATGAGCCCCACTGTGAGGAAGATGCTTGTTTTCTTCTGAGATGTGGTATCTGCTGCTGCTGTCCACATGGGTCATCAGCGGGTGTGTGTGCGTGTGTGTGTCTGTTTCCTCTGCCAATCAAAGATAATCTTATTTTGCCAGCAATTCCTGCAATACTATTCAAAAAGTAAAGTTTCAGAAGAAGAGCTACATGCAACTCAGGTTGTGTTAAAGCAGTGATGTCCAAAGTGTGGCTGGGGGGCCATTTGCGGTCCTCTGGATGATTTTGTTTTGCCCCTCAGTCCACAATTCAAGAATGTAGCGAAATTGTGATTTATTTTCACAGACTAATTAAAACTCTTAAAATCTTCCTGAAACATATTTTTCTTCAATTAATCCCAAAAAAGTTTTAAAATATTTACTTGTCATTTAAAACACCAACTGTGCAAGTTTATAGTGTCTTTATATTTTGGAGCGACAATGACTTACAGATTCCTTTACTACTAAATTTGACTACTGTGCTTTATTAAAATATTATATGTTTAGTATATTATTGAATACATAAAAATAACAAAAGCTTCTGCCCCATGACTGTCATCAATTTGACATTTTTGGCCATAATGGCAAAAAGCTAAAGGTTGTGTTAAAGGTTATTTGGTTTTTTTTCTGATCATGTCAAAAATAAAATAATATTAACTGCCTCTTTTTCATCAACTGACTGAATACACAGATAATAATAAAATGCCAGGATAGAAAGTTTTTGAGAGCAGAAACTGAAACAGCTCAAACTGACCCAGAATCTTATTTCTTCCATCCAGGCGCCAATGCTAAGCTGCGCTACCAGATCACTTCAGGAAACGCCATGGGGACCTTCGACGTGGAACCAGAGGTGGGCACCATCTTTGTAGCTCAGCCGCTCGACTACGAGATGGAGCAGCGCTACGAGCTGCGGCTGGTCGCTTCTGATGGGAAATGGGAGAACGAGACCCTGGTGGTGGTTCAGGTGGTCAACCGCAACGACGAGGCGCCGGTGTTCAGTCAGACAGAGTATCACGCCTCTGTGATGGAGGAGCTTACGCAGCTTCCTGTGTTCATCCTAGAGGTCAGTGAATGTGAAGGCTTATTTGTTTTGGGCGTATCACATGGTCAATACTGAGTTTTATTCCAATCTTCTGATTTTATGAAAAATAGAAGTTTCATCCTGCATTTGCATTTCCCCTTCAGGAGCAATTATGGTTAAAATGGAAGAAAATAACATAATAACACTTACAATAAAAAACACACATTAAAATAAAAGCTAAATATTGTTTGAGAGAGAAATTAGAAATTGAGTTTACCAGACTATTGGGTGTGAAAACAACCTAAGACCCTAATTTACTAGATCAGAAAACAACATATGTAGCATATTATACACTTTTGCGAGCAATCTACTCTGAGCTTGTTAAGTGTACAGCAAGTGAGGAAATGAGTGAATGTTTTGATGGTGTTGAACATGTTTTTATTGTCATGCTAAATCATTTAGACATAACTGGAGATGCAATGTTCACTCATTCCTAATCAAATTATTTAAAATGTAAACCTGAGAAAGTATCACCTTTGACCAGACATACATAATGTACATTATTGTTCAAATGTTAATGTTTATATGAACAATATGTGAAAATGTATCAAGTTTTATGGAGAAAAATCTAATAGCATTAGTTACGCTAAAAATTAGCCTGGAGCAACACCTCAGCAGAGATTCGGTGTCATTCCACTAACACATTGCACATGTATGACGGCATTTAACACAAAAACTGGTAAAAGAGACTCCAGGGTGAAATATTAGGCCAAAAAAGTCTAACAGCAAGTAACCATCTTCTTCAAAGTTGCCTCTAAAATGTTCGTGTTGACCTCCTTCTCCTGTTGATCTCATCCACCTTTCGTCACACCTATCTCCGGTAATTCACAATAATTTGCATGTGCTGCCAAGCTAAATAAGATTAAAAAGGTGGAAGCTGGGAGGGGAGGGAAATAATCTCCGTCAGAGGCGCATGTGTCACCCAGTCCTCAACCTGGGCCTGCTTCCCCTCGCCTGCTGGAATTGATTTGATGTGCTTTTGGTTCCTCTCTGACGCTTTCAATAGTCTTTCTGCGGCACGACGGACGGGTCCTCCCTCATCGCGCCGCACTCTCAGCCCTGTGCACTAATGCAATTCAGTAGATAGCGAACGGAAAAGAAAATCCAATTTGAAATGAATATTTTTTGACTTCACCTGCCTCCTCTGTGGTGCCAGCGCTGCTCATCTTCAATATTGTGTACCTGCGTCACGTTGTCAGAGGATGCAGAGAGGCGACATGGGGGAGGAGGCTGAGGGAAGGCGGGGAGGAGGACTTCAAAGGGTTCAGTAAACAAACTCTGGTGACAAAAGAGGAGAAGAAAGGGTAAAACTGTACTTTTTTTCTTGCCTTTGTCTGTGTCTATTAACTTTTAATTGCATTGTGTGTCTCGGTGACAGATGTGAAGGCTTGACTCATTGCTGCTCCTCTCGTCGCCTCGCTCAGAGAGATAGCAGGAAGGCAGGTTAATTAAGCAAACAGGACAAAGCAGCAGAGAAATGTTTATTCCTGTGTTGTGAAGTCCCAGCGCGCGGGGCCAGCTGCTGCAATCACTTCCCCGCTGCATGTCCTAGTTGCTGGGCTTGACATTTCTACATGATGGAAAAGCAATTTACCTGTTTTGATAAGAAATACGTGATGAGGAAAGAATGGAACAAGATGAAATATTTGCTTATTAAGGAAGGTGTTATTGAATTGTGATGAATGTACTGCTGTTGTACAAATTGTCAGCATAAATAAAAGGTGTGCCTTTTGCTACAGTTTTGATATGGAAAGCAATTAATTTTCAAGAGAAACAAACGTTGGTGTTTTGCAATTATTCAATACCCATTTGAAAGGCTATATGTCATAAAAGCAATCACTCCACGAGCAAAATGTTTATTAGAGGTTTATTTTTAGACATAGCTGAGGTTATCCAATTATGGTGGACGTTTCATTTCTTAAAGCCAACTGTGATCATGATCATCAGGAATGTTCCCACCAGCCCAGTTTAGTCCGCTTTAATCAAACTCTGGTTCGTTTGGCTAGAACGTTTGGTCATTTGGGGAGGAGTGAATGAGCATCAAATTCTGATGCGACTCAAAAACGCAAACTCAGGTCCGCCTAAAAATCTAGCTATCGGTTCGGTTGACGTGAACTGTGGCGCGGTTTTAATGTATATGTGAACACCAAGCGAACCGGAGACTGCTCCAAAAGCAGAAAGCGGATTAAAGTACAGGGCATTCTGGGTAAATACAATGCCCTGTGAGAGTATAGCGCCAGCAGGAGAAACGGTTTGTGATCTTTTACCAAAGACAAAATAGCAAAAAAATCTCACACCACTACATTTTTGTTTGCATTTTGCAAAGAAGGAAGTTGTGCGCATGTTTTCTTCAGTGGTTTTATTTAGTGGTTCTTGCTGCAGCGCCACCACAGGCAAAGGGGTGAACAGGTATTTCAAAGGATTTGGTTTGTTTGGAACAGTGGCTTGTTAAAGTGAACTGCAGCAGCTGAAAATGTACTAAATGTTGCAGTTTTGGTCTCCAATTAAACCGAGTCTACTGGACTATCGGCTGTGAAAACACTCTAAGAAAACCCTCTGACCAGGTTCCATGTAATATTAAAACATTTACAGTTCCACTAGGTTAAAAAATGTTAAATATGAGGTGTTTGTGGCAAATCCCCTAACAGTTTGATTTAAGTCATATTAAATATCAATAACTGAAGAGAAACTTCTAACAGTTTGCCTTTGTATAATGAATAAGTTAGCATTTTTCACATAAAGGGAGAGGGAAGAATTCTTTGCTCCTTTTTCACCTTTTCCCTCTTGTTTTTTTGTAGGTGTCAGCAACAGATCCCGATCAGGAAGCGGACCAGACTGCCCTCCGCTACTCCCTCCATGGCCAAGGTGCCGGTGGCGAGTTCACTATCGACGAACACACTGGAAGGATCTATGCTCAGCGCCGCTTGGACCGGGAGGAGCGCCCCGCCTGGAGATTTCTTGTCCTCGCCACAGACGAGGGTGGAATGGGGCTTACAGGATTCGCTGATGTGCTGTTAGAAGTCCGAGACATTAACGATAACTCCCCCTTCTTTCCATGCCCCACCCTAGAGGTAGACGGATGTTTCATTGGCCAAGTGCCTGAAAACTCACCCGCCGACACCTCCATCATGGAGATGCATGCCATGGACCTTGACGACCCAAACGAAGGCAGGAATGCCATGCTTACCTACAGCATCATCAAGAACATTCGCAATGAGATCAACCTCAACTTGTTCTCCATAAATGCCACTACTGGGACTATCTACACAGTTCTCCGCTCACTGGACCGGGAGACAGAAGACAAATATCTGGTTGTGGTGGAGGCCCGGGATGGCGGTGGTTTGTCTGGGACGGGAACAGCCACTATTATGGTTTCAGACGTAAATGACCACCCACCTATTTTTACTCAGAGGGCTTACACCACTCAGGTGAGTCAAACTCTTGAAAGACATCTGTCATTCTCTTCTAATATTTTACATTACAAGGTTTGTGCAGGTCCTTAAAAACATCTAAATGAATTTCAAGCATTTTCAACTTTTGGAAAGGTCTTGATTTCTGTATAAAGTTGGTTGATATTCAAACAGTTTTGAATAAAAGGTAATCTAACGTTTGATTAAAATCCTACATTTGGAGAGCATTATTTACAGTTGAAACAAGATATTTAAATACTCAGACAAATTTTTTTCTCACTGTCTAACGTCAAATTAGACTAAACTTTTCTTTTTTTAAGTCAGATACAATTACTTAAAATATTTATATTTGCTAAATCCCTGAAAACTTTTTTGACATTTTTTTGTAACTTTCTTTGTGTATTGTGTTTAAGCAGGATGGTCATATCTCAACACAATTTGTTTGGATTGGTTCAGTGTAAAGAATACTTATTATTCCTAATGACTCAATGACAATTGATCAGTGTAATTGAAATAAAGCTTGGCTTACATGTTATATATTTAACAACATTATTAAAATTGGGGGATTTTTTGTGTGTTTTGTTCTCAGACCAGTCAGGTGCATAGGGTGACTGAATGAGAGAAATTTACAAACTTAAAATTTTGTTTACTTGTCCCTGATGTAGAATGTAGAATTGTGTCACAAGACATTAGTAATAACATCTAATAAAGGATATCACCTTATATTGAATTTAAATAGTTTTTTAGTTCATTTGCATTGTTTTATCTCCAATGTGCGACGCTGGAAAGGTTCGAAAATGCTTGAAAAAGTACTTGAATTTCACTGTGGGAAAAGTGTGCAAACCCTGACATTAGTTGTCATAAAAAATGGCTTTATATGTCTTCCAGATGAATGAGGATATGGAGGTAAACAGCGAGGTCCTTGTGGTCTCTGCCACTGATGGAGATGAGGGTGAGAATGCTGTTGTCACCTTCAGCATCGTTGGCGGAGACGAGGAAAGGAAGTTCTTTGTTGAGACGGACAAAGTAAACCGACGTGGCGTGATAAAGCTGAAGAAGAAGGTTGACTTTGAGAAACTCCATGAGCGGACCTTTAATCTCACTCTGAAGGCTGAAGATGCTGACTTTTTCAGCCTGGCCTACTGTCTCGTCCAAGTAGAAGACTCCAACGACCACGCTCCAGTCTTTTTCCCACAGTTCTATGAGTCGGCTGCCATGTCTGAAGATGTCCCAGTGGGAACGATTGTTGCTCAGGTTACAGCATCTGATTTAGACTCTGGCCTAAATGGACGCTTCTCCTACAGTATTTCGAAGGAGTCCGACCCTTACGGTCAGTTCCTGGTGGATCAGTCCGGTTGGGTGGTAGTCGCTCATTCTCTGGACAGAGAAAAAATCTCCCAGCACAGGATCATGGTTCTTGCAACAGATGCTGGTATCCCACCGCTAACTGGCACCGCTATCGTTATGGTAACTGTTCTCGACATTAACGACAATGGGCCAGAGTTTGAAGCTGCCTATAAGCCTGTTGTTTGGGAGAACACTGCTGCTCCGCAGGCGGTGCGAATGAATGAAACGTCCATGCTTCTTCACGCCGTCGACCGAGACACGTCCGCCAACGGTGGTCCGTTCTCCATCCGACTCCTGCTTCTAACCTCTGATGCCACAAACTTTAACCTGACAGACTTTCGGAACGGCAGCGCAGCCATCACTGCTCTTCGCAGCTTTGATCGCGAGCGTCAAAAGGAGTACCGCCTTCCCATTCTCATGATTGACAGCGGTTCTCCTCCAGTGAGCTCAACCAACACGTTGACAGTTGTCATCGGGGATAGAAATGACCATCCACACTTACCTGGACACACCCATATTGTTGTCTACAGTTTTGAAGGTACGTCCTGCTGTTTTTGGCATCTGATTTGCTGTAATTTCACATTTGCATGTTCTTATACTTCCATTTGGCTTTACACTACTTCTAAAAACAGCTCAAGTCCCTAAAAAAACACCCAGCCATATTTTGAAGTAAGTTAATGTTTTTCAGAGCTGTTTCAAAATCCTTTAGAATATAATGTCACACATCAGCAGGCACTGCTCCTCACGTAGCAACGCCAGCCAACCCCTAGCAACCACAGCAAAGTCCAGCCCGTCACCTAGCAACCCAAGCGTTGAGTTGGGGGCGTGGCCAGCAGCAGCTTATCTGGATTTAAAGTGACAAGAGGCCATAAAACAGCTCACTCTGTTTTACAGCTTACTCTGAAAGGAGCTCAAAGCAGAACCGCCCAGACAAAAAACTCATTAATTAGGAACGATTTTGTGCAAAAAACGTAATGAACATGTTTTGTATAACCTATATCCTAATCTGTACAAGGAAGCACAATAGGTCACCTTTAAGATAAGTTTGCTTAAGTGCTTCACACTGTTGTAGATTTTATTAGTACGAGCCTTGGGTTTAAATAACAGCAGGGACCTTTCGGTGTGGAGTCTCTGACTTCCCCACTTTCATTCCACCATTAGGAACTTAATTGAAAATTGCAAATTGGTGTGAATATTTATGTGAATGGTTGGTTGTCCTGTGTCTCTCTGTGTTGGCCATGTATTGAACTGGCATTTTGTGCGGGCTGCATTCTTGTCTAACACTAAAAGTGCAAAATCTTGCAAAGGTATCTTTGTGTTTTCTTCCTTAATCCTTCAAATTAAACTCTTTTCAAGGTCTTGTATTGACTCAGTCTGTAATTTTTAATGCTTTTTAGCAGACAATTCACTAACATTCAGTGAAGACTTTCTAATAATTTCTTAGCACTGTTTTATAGTGTTATGTCCCTTTAAGATCTCAGTTCTGAGTTCAACATGTAACAACAACCCTCCTGTTTATTGATCCTTTTATCATTTACATCATTCAAGTCAATGTTCTGAGGTTGTGTGTGCTTTTAGAGCATGCAGGGCTTGACGTAGACCTGATCAACATTGATCTGAGCAATATGCATAAGTTGTTTGTCAGAAATTTCCCTTATATTTGGCAGAGCTCTGTGTTGTAATCCTCATGTGGGCTGTATACCTTCCACAAAATGTTGTTAACTGCATCTGATTCTGCTGAATGACACATTTTCCAGATCAGACGAACACTGGAGGATCATAAAGTGGTTCCGCTCTGTTTGCACCTGTAGCCTGTAATGCTTCTGCTGCTGCTGTCTTTGCTTTGCATCCTTAAACCTCATGTTTTAAGTAACTCTATGATCACCTCAGTGGTGGATCAGAGGTGTAATATCTGCTGGTCAAATTCAACCTTTTGTTCCATATCAAAAGCTATTCACTGGCTGCGATGCGTGAAGAACACATGTAGATACCAAATTGAAAATACGATCTGATAGGAGCTAAGTGCAGCTCCCAAGGCAGCTAAGTGGAATCTGGAAAGACGTTTAGATTTTCCAAAATGTATTCTGTTTTTTATGGCACAATGGAGGGATGAATGCAGTTGTGGGCACTTTTCTGCTAATAGTGCTGTAGCTATTTTGCTAACTTTGGAAACTTTTAGTGCACTCCCCTACATTCTAAAGCGCTAAGTTACTTGGCTGTTTTGTAAACTTGAGTTGAATTAACTGAGGTTTTGGTTATTGAAATGTTAAGTAGATGTTTATATTCATGCTCGTCTTTTGTGAAGACTAAGATTTTCAATTTGACAAAATCAGAAATGGAGTAAGCAATACATAACAACTATAAAAATGAACGCGAGTGTTCAGTTCTGTTCCAAAGAATCTCTTTCTGAGACACAACCAGATGAAAAATTGTGAAAGAAAAAATGTAATCCTGTTGAGGACACTATACTTAGTTGTAAAGCATGTTGTGCTTTAGCATTAGCTTCTAAATAATAATGTTAGTCTAACACCTTAGTGCTAGCATTGCTACTATTTATAATTAGTGACTTAGGGTTACGTGCAACTAACGTTTCAATTGGATTGCTGTTTTATCACATTAAACGCATTTCAGTGAGAACGTACCAACCAAAGTTAATAAACACACTAATTTAAATTATATTGTTTAATATAATATAATCATAAACAGCATAAAAATATTACTATCTGCAGAGTCAGAAAATGCATATATATCACAAAAGGGAAACAGTATAAATACAGCAAAAATGTTGCTGTTAGAAAGGGGTCACAGTATAGTCTAATAATAAAATAAACCACATAGTGATGCATTCATTCTTAGACACACCAACAAAATAAGAGCCGTTTTAGAATCAAGGATTTACTTTTTGACATTCTGCTTCACATGTTGTCCTTAATGCATTATTTTGAACCTAACAAACTCCACAAGAAAAAAGAGAACATTTGTCCCTCACAAATCATAACTGTCATAGTCATTTCAAAACCTTCTGAACCCTTTTTGCTCACGTTGCAAGAACTGTACATGACACGGTCGACTTCTCGCAGCCTCCCACTGCAGCCCCATCACTTATTTAGCATTTCATACCATCTGTCAGCCTGCTGTAATTTACTGGAAAACTAAGGTTCTCCGTAGTGTATTTTGATGAATTTCCTCTCTGGGGCTTTTCCACATGAACAGACATTAACCTCCTAATAGGAATCCACCCTGAACCTCGAAAACATGTCATGAAGCAAACAATTAACTCCAGCTTAACTCCCAGCTTTGATAGGGACATGAACAGGAAGTGAGTTTAAATGGCAAATTATTTCATGGATAAAGTGATTACATTACTGCTCCTGGGAAAAAACAAAGTGAAAGTTATTCTAATGCGACTCTGTTCCTGATGCGCTATTTAACTATGACCGTGTGTGCCAATAAGATGTCACCTGTGCCTGTACCTTCTGGTGAAGCTTTCAGCCTTTACTCCTAATATTTGGGCTGTACCACAGGGATGCATAATGCATTTTTAAACTTTTTCTTCTTGCTTTACTTTCTGCATCCTCACAGGGATTCTCCCAACAGCAGCTCTTGGACAAATTCAGTCCCCTGACCTCGATGACTGGAGTGAGAAGGTGTACCGCTTCGATGGCAAACCAACCAGGTAATTTGATCGCATTTGATGAAACACTGAAAAAAACTGCAGAAAGAAGATTTTCGTGAAAGTTTTCCAATAATTTCTGCTAGTTAGTATGGAAGAGTTGAGGAACATTAGGAAGAACAAAGTGTAGAAGTGATGAAAATGTCAAGAAACAGCTGAAAAGTCATCAGTGAATAGCTTTGATTCCTGGTGAGTAAATGTTCACTAGTAGTTCAGAGGTTTTGAATGCTTCAAGGCATCTTAAATGTTAAAACTGACATGAATCAGCAGGATTACAGTAAAGGAAAGTTTATTTATAAAGCACTTTTCACATACAAAAAGTCACAGCGCTGTACAACATAAATCACATTTAAGTTATACATAATATAAAACCAAGCATAAGCAATGCTCGGTAATAATAATCAGTAATAAAAATGCATACAAGTTAAGCTCAAACTTAGGATCTGTCTCTTTTGCACTAATTTTAACATTACCAGCTGATCAACAAGCATTTAACTCTTGGAACAGCACATCCACGTTCTCAGCTGATACACAGAATCACTATGAATGTCAAGTGGAAATGTACTGCCATACTCAGTTACAAATGTGCAAAATGTCTTAAATGAGGTAAATTTTTATTGCAATAAGATAATCTTAGACTGAAAAACATTTTTTATTTCAGTCTGGAATCATTTCCCACTTTCATTTCCATCTTTCTGACAGTCCTTTGTGGCAAAATAAACAGCTTCTTCATCAGTTTTAACTTTAATTGGTCTGTCTGCAGAAGGAGAAAATTTTAGGCAAGTATCTTTTTTCTTGTAGACATTTCTCTAATCTGCCTTAGTTTAATGATAAGTTCATTTGTTTTTTATTTGTCGCAGTTAATTAGAAAAGTGCAGCTGTGTGTCATTTCATATTAGATACTATGGAAACAAGAAAACATTTTTGATATTGAACACTATCCCAACACTTATTAAATTAAAAAAGCAAAACATTATTTTATTTTAATTTTATTAAAAAACATTTTAAAAAATATTATTTTTTAAATTACATTTGTATTAAAGTTTTTTTTAAAAAGCTTGATTTTTTTCTGTATTTATTTATGGAAATATTGAGGCCTGCCAGTTATATGTACTCAAATTATAGCATGGAGTTTTTAAAATGTTTTATGTCTGACATTAGCTACTGCAATAAAATCTGAAACTATTTTGACATTTTATTGCTGGTTGGGCAAAAGGTGAAGCAACAAAATTAGGCACCAATACAGGTAAGTAAAATAAACAAGTATAACAAATAGAAAGTTATATTTGCAAAAGGAAGAGAGAAAGAAAGATTAAATCTACACATAACTTTAGACGTAATAGATTCAGTTTTCTGTCATCTAAAAACAACAGGTACAAAAAGATTAAGATGCTAACTCCATCGCTTAGAGCATCTTTAGTTCAAGCATGCAGCCTGTTGGATGTGTTGGATAAAAGAAGTCAGAGGATGGAAGATGTAAAGCAGTTTTATCATGGGAGGAACTCACATGAAACAGATTCTTGAGTAAAGTTTCCCTTCTTATGTGACACAAAGCAGGAAGAGCAAAAAGAAAAGGAAAATAAAAAGTGCACAACGAGTGACAGTTTTGAAATACAGAGGGTGAGAGAGTACAAAGGTGCAACAGAAAAAAGAGAAACAAAATTGGGCCTTATAATACAGGCAGTTTGAAGGAGGAAACAAAGAGTGGAAGAGACTGAAAAGGGAGGAGAGAGATAGAAAAAAAAGATCTGACTTGTCAGGAACAGTGCTATTAATACTTCATAACCAGCGGTATTGAAAATTCCCAGTGAAGCACAGCGAGGGCGAGCTCATTTTGTTTGATGAGGCGCGGCTTCACGCGGACGCATTGAAAGGAGAGTCTGATTGCATTCCCCGCCACCTTTTCTTCTAACGAGATACCTACAAGGGGGGACGACAGGAGACGGCCGAGAACAAAGGAACCACTGGGGACAGCATTACCATAGTTACTCGTGAATCACATCCCATCATCTGCGCATCCAGCAGATAGCAATTTGTTTCACAGAATGGATTAGGTTTAGGCTGATGGTTATTTACATATAGAAAAGATAAAACTCAGAGCAAAATAAGAAGCTCAAAGAGTTCAGATGAAGACGCATCACTTGGATATTATTAATGTCACTTTACAGGGACTCAGTAGAAGCAGCAGCCTAGATGTAAGATATGAGGATATCAGCTTCAAATCTCTGCAAACAAAACTGTTGTAGAAGCAAATGAGCTTTATGTGTTTCACAAACGTTTACATTCAGCCATTTTTAGCATGAATCATTTATTTGTGCAGCTGCTTTTTCTGGACGGAACATCATACAGCTTCAATGATTTAAAAAATAAAAAAGAGTAGTGGATACAGCTAACTAAAAGATTTTAGGATAATCCTAAAATCCCAGTCATAAGTTTTAGTTCTGCAAGAATTTTTACAGCCAATAACCACAATGTCAATACAGATTAACTAAAAGTTTACAAAACAACCAATGAAGTTAACGCTTTAGAAGCTATCCAGAAAAATTAAGCTAAGACTGCTAAATGTTTTTAAAGTTAGCAAAAGCGCTAAACGAATCATTAGCTACACTTTTAGCAGAATAGCAGAAGTGTGGCCACCACTGACACAAAATAAAAGGAAAAATGTACATTTTGTCTCTTTAAGTGTTATCAGAAGATCCAGTCTACTTTAGTTGCTTGAGATGATTACTTTCATGATGTTTGACAAGTCTAATGATAACATTAATTTTTTCCTGTCGTAGGTTGTTCGGTCTGAATCAGAGCTCAGGTCAGCTCAGCATCAGGGAGGGAACTCCTCCAGGCACGTACCGCCTGCAGGTACGTGTGTCCGACAGCACATGGCCTGATGTCATCTCCACCGCTCAGGTGGATGTCACAGAGCTGCACCAGGAGGCCCTGCAGCAAGCTGGCTCCGTGCGCCTAAACAGTGAGTTCCCACAACATGATGTGTTAAAAAGAGAGCTATTTTACCACTAAAGGCCGTTGAGAGATGCACATTTTTATGATCCCAATCTTCAGTTAGTTATTTTTCTAAGAATAGTTATCCAACTTTTAGACCTTTAAGGTCTAAAAGCTTTTGCAAAATCAAAAGAAAAAAAAAAAGCAGCTAATCTAAAATAAGGCCTCCCTCTTCTGTGTTGTCATTTTTGTTCCCAAAGAACATTTAAAATACAAGCAGGAACATCTGCTCTTCTTCCAGATCTTACAGTGGAGGGTTTTTTCCAGAGTAGCAGCGGAGGTCAGGGGAGTCGGTTTTCCCGTTTGGGGCGAATGTTGGCTGAAATCCTGCAGACGTTGCCAGAGAACGTCCAGATATTCTCTGTAGGCAAAGCCGACCAGCTGAGTTACAGAGCGCTGGACGTCTGGTTTGCTGCACACGGCTCACCGTACTACAAGGCGGAGAAGCTTCATGGATACGTGGCGGCAAACAAAGCCAAGGTAAGACTCAAAAATCACTTAAAAACTACGTCTATAAATATCCTTGTATGAGACACCGTTTTTCCAGAAATATAAACATAAATCATTATTTTAGATAATTGAGATTGAGGTAAACAAAAACTCTTAACAAAGCCACTTTATGTTCGGGGTTTGCTTTTCAATTCGTCTAAAACAAAATTAAAAAGAAGAGAGTGGAGAATTTATCTAGACTGCTGGTGAAGTTTAAATGCATATTGAAGTGTTCACACTTGGACAAATATGTGGTTATGAAAATAAACTGAACATGTTGTGTAAGCAATGATTTAGTTTTGTAATAGATTCCAATGTTCCACAGAATCACATGCAAACCACATGGAAATGAACATTTAACATGCATTAAATGCATGAGGAGCTGCATCTGACGTCTACTACCACGACAGGCAGCTCATCATGCCAGTTAGTGAGCCATGCATAAAACACATACAGAACATGTGTGCACACGTTGACTGGGCAAGGTCATATGCAAATGTCTTACTCTGGGCTGCCTCACTGCTCATGTTTTCTTAATGGAACCACTAAAAGGTCATAAAATAGCAAGAGAAAAAAATATGTTTATATCTTTAACGAAAATGAGGTTTTAGTTGAAAGACAGGGACATTAAATTATATTGTGTTTTGTTTTAATTCAAAGTGGAAGAGTTTTTATTTTTATTGCAAACAGATTTATCTAGAAGTATGTTAGCAAGAAATTATCTGATGAGATATATTTTTGGAAAAAGTAATGGCAGTTCAGAATACTACAAATTTTGAGATTATAAATTTAAAAACTTAAAATATGCATAAATGCAACTAATTTCAATTAGTTAACTTTATCGGCTGCATACAGACAAATGATGTTGGAAAGGAAAAAGTCTAAAATGTTTCACGTTCTCATATCACTGCAATGAAGGATGTATTCCTAATGGCTATAGGAATGATGGGAATATGAAAAGTTTGAGCAAACTAACTCTTCTGATATTTCATACTGATGGTTTCAATTATACTTGGTTCGTAGGACTTAAAAATTCAATTGTTCTTTCCAAATATGTTGTTTTTCCATGCATAAATTCAACATTATATTAAATTAGCAAATCCAAAGTCATTACTATAACAGTAACTATTTCAATGGGAGCTATTTTCGTTCTTCTGACCTAAATAAACTGATGCAGCCTGGTTCAAAAGAGTATTCAACAACAAAACAAGGTCACCAAAACAATAAAAAAACATGTACAAATCAGTTCAAAGCACACATAATGATAAAAACAAGCTAAGCATCAAATACCAAAGAAAAAAGTGTGTGTTTAATTGTCATAGGCTGGAAAAAAAATTGTTTTGTCTAATTTAGAATAGCTAAAGACACAGAGTATGAAGTTAAAAGATTATGTAGGCATTTTGGAGCCATAAGTTGAAGCTCTGCATGAGGAACATCAAGTTCTTTGAATAAAAGTTTCAGATGGATCTTTAAAAACCTCAAAAAAGCATAAATAAATGCAGAGAAACCCTGAGGGACTCTGATTGGTGGGGGAAAATGCTCTTTGAGACAAAATAAGAGAAAAAGAGTCCAAATGACAAGCAGAGGAAATGAGTGAATTTGGCAACAGAGAGAGGAAATGACAACAAAACAAGAAATGACAAGAAAAACACCAAAGTGCATAAATAATATTACAGAAAATGAATCAAATTCAAAAACTGTTGATGCAGTTAGACATGAGATCAAAGTCAGATGCTCTTATTCTTTGAAACTCTCTAATTTATGTTCAAACAAAATTCATGTCACTTTGTCTTGTTATTCTAGTGTTGCATTAAAATCCCATTTGTCTTCATTTCAGATTTATTCTTTATTTGCATGTTGTTTACATAAAAGGCCACTTTGTGAGTGTTCAGTTAAATTTTGGGATGTATTTAAAGTGTCTGGCAAAGTGTTCACACCTTGGAGCTTTTTCTACATTATGTGTTTTGAAGTAGGACTTTTTTAAGTGGATAAATTCTGTATTTCACTTTATTTTTTGGCAATCTGGCATTATTTTTTTAGGTTCACCTTTATGTGCTAGTTTATGTTGCCATAGCACCTAAAATCCCAGTGAAATACCTTAAATATTGTGTTTGTGATGTGAATAAATTTGGGAAACATCAAAGGATATGATTGCTTTTGCAAACCACTGTGATAATTTAAATATTTATTCCTACATTTTGGCAAATTTTTGTCCCACTGAGAGCAAATAAAGTTACATAAGTCAAATGAAAAAATATATTTTTTTTATCTGTTTTGATCCTTATTTCTCTGTCCTGCCCAGCTGGAGGCCATGTTGGGCGTGTCCATCAGCCAGGTGGGCGTGGATGACTGTCCGTACACAGACTGCAGTCAGTATGGAGGCTGCAGCAGCGAGGTTTCATTCAGCCAGGTCCCGGTGGCTCTGAGCTCCGGTAACGTCTCTCTGGTTTCACTGTCGGCCTCGACGACCGCACGCTGTGGCTGCCGAGGGCGAGAGGCGACCCACCTGACATGCTCTGCCTATCCCATCAACCCCTGTCTCAACGGAGGCATCTGCCAGGATGGCCCTCTTGGATACCGGTATAAAATTTAAGACAAAAATACACTTTTTATGTATAAATTTATTGTCTGACATTTTATGAGAACTGAAATTTATTCCATTAGATAATAAATCATACGGAAGTGATTAGGGTCACTGAAACAAACAAAAAAAAAACATATTCTGACTTCTCAGAATTCTGACTTTAAATTATGAGATTATTAAAACTGGCCATAATCCTCTTTGGTAAACCCACCACCCTATACCATGAAAATTAAATGTTGCATCTCCGGCACATTGGCATCGTTTATTTTCTCTGTAGTTCTCCTGATTTTAAGCACGTCTGTCCTTGGCAGCTAACTGGCGTCTCAAACTGTTATCATCACGGTTTGAAGCTAGTAGAAATTTCCCATTTGTTAACTGAAGAACTCAGGCGAAATCTGTCAAACATGTTAAAAGATTTAAGAAGCGAGCCAGCGGTTTCCATCTGCAGTAATAACACTCTGAGGCTCTGTTTTTCAGCTGCTTGGACTGCAGCTGACTTTGAATTGTCACATAACTATATTAGTTTAGATTGGAGCCGAAATATTGCAGCTGCTGAATCCCGACAGCTGGTTTCTCTTTCAAAGGTTTGTAGCTCTGGAAAATAAACTTTCAAGTTCATTTTAGTTAAAACCAAGAAAACTCCTTTTTGAGAGCTTAAAGGTTTCTTTTTCTTGTTTACGTTTTCATCTGTTTTTCTTTTTCTCTTTAATATGACAAGCCACAAAAGAAAACTACCCTGGGGGCCTCAGAAGTTTCCATTTTTTTTAAACTTTCTTTTTTATTCTTCACTTTAAATTTTTTGTTTGTTTGTTTGGCGCATTTAAAATAAGAACGAACACCAATGAAAAATTACTGAAATTTACAAAAGAAGTTCAGTAGAAAACAGGAAATGTTACTTTTGTTACCATAATTTTATGCTTTAAAGGCAAATATTCTTACAAAGTAGTGAAACAGCCCTCGATTAATTTCTTAGTTTCACTTTAATTTTTTTTGTTTGGGGTATTTAAAGTGAGAACAAACACTGACAAAATTTTAGTGAAATTTACCAAAGAACTTCAATTTTAGATAGAAAATGCTACTTTTGTTATTATAATTTTATGCTTTAAATTTAAATTAATTTATAAAGTACTGAAACAGTCCCCATTAATTGCTTTTATGTATGTAATATTCATTCAACTTTGCCCTGGAGAATATCATTTATGTTCTAAATTCAAGAAAATCCTGAAAACCTTTTATGTGGCCCTCTAGACTCATAAAGTAAACCTTCACCTTTTATCACTCAGATTAAAGCAATTTTGATCTGTATTGTGCCAAATTACACCAATGTGAAAAGATGTTCACTGTTATTTAATTTTGGAGAGGTACTTATGGAATGGAGACACATTTATTTATTAATGTTATAACCGTTTTTATAGAATATATTGATTATTTTCTTAACCTATCAGCTTCTGCTTCCCTTCAGATGCAAATGTCCCCCCATGTTTGACGGGCCGGAGTGCCAGCAGACTAAACACAGCTTCGGAGGTCAGGGTTACGCCTGGTTTCCTCCCATCAAGCCTTGCTTCCAGAGCCAAATATCCCTGGAGTTCCTCTCCGAGTCGGCCAACGGGCTGCTGCTCTACAACGGGCCGCTTGGCCTCGTCCAGCCTGGGGAGCCGGAGGACTTCATCGCCGTCGGTGAGTTTAATGTGTTTATGTCACTAAAACAATCTGGACTTAAAAAAGAAAGGAGACACTCACTTAAACTGAAGGATTAATTTCACAATACACATGTGACGTCACACTTCCGTGAACTTTGTAGCTGACAGCCATTTTGGTAGGCAGTTGCTGTGGAGTTGCTATGACAACAATAAACAAGCCACAAGCTTAGAACTACCTCTAACCTTGTTCCCATCTAACTTACAAACAACATAAGTAGATTACAACTATTACTCGATTACAATTTTTGAGTACTCTACCCACCTCTGTGTAATACGAAGATAAATATCAATGATATTTACTGTAAAACGTACTGCTCAATTAGCAAAATTAGCTTTGTCAATGTAGCTATTATCTGATCTAAGACTGATATGAAGCCTACGTGTAGAAAAAAAACAACATATTTTGACTTACAAGAACCTTGTTATTCACATGGAAGGTTTGTGTATCCTTTACAAATCCATTTAAAAATTTATAGATTTCAGGCCATGAAACTCTCTTTGTGTTCACTAGGTAGTTAACTAGCCGTAGTGTGAGTCCACATCGTCTGGCATATTTTCTTTCTCCGTCTCATCCGGTTCGATCCTGATGGCAGCCATTTTCTTTTTGTTAGTCCCGAAGCCATGGGTCCACTGTGCATTTCGCATTTGCCTACTAAGATGGCACGGATCACCTCCATGCCATCACAGAAGTGATCCATATGTGCCATCACATAGTTTCCATCAGATTTATGGAAACTATGTATTGACACTAATGATGTTGCTTAAATTGCTATAGTTCATTGAGTGATTGAAGCACAGATGAGGAAAGAGAGGAAAGAAGAAAATAAGTAATTATGGCAACTGATATTGTCATTGTAATATTTAGTGAAATTATGGCTGTTGCTAAAATCTAGCAACAGCCCTTAAGTCCCCTGTACTTTTAATACCATATTCTAACGGGATTATTTCTAAATACTTTAACTTCAGCAGACATATTTTCTTTTACTGTTTTCGTCGGTTTTATCTTTAAATTATCTGTTGGTTTCTAGTGATTTAGAGTCAGAACTAAAGCTAGAAACCTGAAAGCTTAGCAAGTCAATAAAAGGTGAGGAAGAGCATTAATACTGATGTTTTTTCCTCTGACTCTGATGCTTCTTGGAGGTTCTAGGTATTCTCTCTCCAACTCCCCCGCTTGCTGCCTTGAGACTTCAATTTGAAATGTGACACTCGTTTGATTAAAGTCAAAACATTATTTTAACTTCTAAGCTCTCTAAGACACAGTGTGATCTAACACTCCCAGTGGGGAAGCTTCATCAGCGCGTCCTTTTCAACAAACACAAAGCGTTCATCAATCTGCTGCTGTAGAACAGCATCTCAGCGGAGGAAACGCTTCATAAACTCTAACGTCAGCTCCCGGCGGTTCTTATGTGGTGTTAATGGATTAGCCCGCCGATGGCCTTTCAAGCGCTCCTTGCATAATCTTGTGGCATTAGCGTTATGTAATTATCGAACCCGGGTTGTTGCCAAGCGGATCTGGGGAAATAAAAATCAACGGTGACGGCAGCATTGATGTTTCTGAGCCATTTTTCACTTAGATGTTCAATATTACGACTGACCCGGTCACAAACTCGCACACATACACACACGCTTTGGCATGAATACACACATCTTATTGGGACAGAAGGTGATTGACTGAGGGGATTTCTGCTGCTGTTGATGGGATTCAGCAGCTTACACAGCAATAGTCATGATGGCATGCATCAACTTTTCAGACCCAACAAACAAAGTCATCCTCCATCTTTTGTGCTTGGTTTGATGTGACGATAAATTAATACAAACTCACTGTGCAGGATGCTTTTATTCAGTGAGAATTTACTGGCCGATTTTTGATATCTGGTTTTGTAAAGTTTGGAGCCACCAATCGTATATTTCCCTTTAAGAACTATGAGAAGGTATAAGAGCAGCAATAAAAATGTATTTTTCTAACCTTCCTGCTGTGAACACTCTTAGTTATTTGTCTGAGAGAGAATATATTACCTTCAACGAAATATCAGGGCCAGGCTACGAAAAACATTTTTTAAATTTGGACATTAAAGTAATAATATTATGAGAATAAGGTCACAGTAATAGGAGAATAAAGTTATAAACAGCTAATACTACCAGAATAAGGTTGTAATAATACAGGAATAACATGATAATAATACAAAAATAAAGTTATAATATTACCAGAAGAAAGTTATAATTTTACCAGAATAAGGTTGTAATATTAGAAGGATAAAGTAGTAATTTTATGAGAATACTTCCATGAAAACAATAAAATATAAAAGGAGCAATGTCTGTGCTTCCTCTACCTGTTTCAGTATTCAACTCTACGGATTCTGAGATTTTTGTAGGTTATTCTTGTGATGTTCGAACACAAAATAAAAGTTTGCAATCAGAATCCATTTTTTTTTCTCCACTTCATCCAGAGTTAAGGAACGGAGTTCCAGTTCTGAGCATAAACCACGGATCAGGAACGCTGACCCTTCAGCTCCCACCCAAAGCTACGATCAACGACCGGCGCTGGCATCGCCTGGACATAATCAGCGATGGGAAGGTAAGACAGAAAAACAGATGGATGGTGATAAAAAACAATACCATGAGTGTACGTATGAATTTAGATATTTTGCTGGGTAATAATTAGAATGCTGAAAAAATACTCCTATGTTGAACAAGCATTGACAGTTTAGCATGACCTAAATATTTAGCTCAGAGATAAATATTTAGTTAGCAAGCTGAATATTTAGTTTGCCAACAAAATATTTATTTTGAAACTTTGACATTTATAAATAAGTAACATGGTGAAAATATGACTTTAAAAATGTAATACTTTTTTAAAAATCTCTTTAAAAATGTTGTCTCAGTTGCTAATAATCATTCAGTAAACAGTATTTGATGAGTAGCACCAGGCTGCTAATTAAACACCAGTGACTGTTTATGTCCCTTTCCCTCTCCGTTCAGCTTGTCCAGCTGATCCTAGACCAGTGTGGTGGGGTTCCTGTGAACGAGATGGAAGGTGTGGGAGGGGAGACCCGAGAGATCGATGAGTCCGACTGCAGAGCTGCAGGAGAAACGCCCGGGACCCAGCGGTATGAAATAACCTGGAGACAGTGGAAAGAAATCTCCACCATCTGCAGAATAGTGGTGGTTAATAATTGCGTAATTAACTTTGCATAGTTAATTATGCAAAATTTACATTTTGAAAGTTTTTGGACTTTCATTTGGGACTCTACTGCTTCTGAAAACAGCCCAAAAGCTTTAAAAAAAACACCCATCCAGTTTTTGGTAATAAGATGTCTGGAAAATGAGTCATTTCAAAAACCTCCAAAATGTAACTTCACAAATCAACAACCACTAAACCTCACTTAGCAAGCCCAGTGAACCTCAGCCCGTTACCTAGCAATACAAATAGAGCTCCAGTATGTTTGGTCAGCTGGTTTTACCTCTGTATAATGGCTGCTGGAAAAGACAAGTGTTTTGTTGTTGACTTATCATCCAGAAACTACTTGCTGCATTTTTGTTGTTTGTGCAGAAGGCTCTACATCTGCTTTTCAAAAATGTAATTCTGCATCTGTTTTCACGTGCGAGTGTAAATGTTGAGTTGGGGAGTGTGATGGCACTAAAACAGCTCATTCAGAGAGGAAACTAAAGCAAATTAAAACCTCATTATCTAAGAATGATTTTGTGCAGAAACATTGAACAGGTTAGGTTTGGTAAAAATAACGTTTTTACCAAAGACTTTATTTTCTAAACCTTCTTTAGCTTGTTTTTTTGCTCCTTTTGCTGATATATTTCTGTAATGTGTGCTTCCTATCAGGTATTTAAATGTCTACCAGCCTCTTCAGTTGGGAGGAGTGAAGGAAATGTCTCCCTACCGCCGTTACCGAAGTTTTACTGGATGCATCCGAAACCTGGTGGTGGACAGCCAGGTAACACAGCTCTGCATGTTTCAGTGTGTACTTTAAATATTCATGGGGTGAGCACAAAACAAATCTGTTTGTGCTGGAGCAGTTTAAATTTGAATAACCTCAGGTTATATTTAACGGTCAGAAACTAATGAATAGGATTACCCATCATTCTCCTCCAAATGGAAATGAGTCAATAAAAGAAGTGAAGGAAACACAATGTGTTTGTGTTTTCATCCTAAGAATCATTAGGTTTTCCTGGATGTGTTTCTTGCCTTGAAATGCAGCTGCAGTGTGTATGTGCCTGCATCTCTCTGTTTGTGCATGCATGAATTCACTCCCACCGGCTCCTGTGTGTTTGTGCTCGCGCGCCGTGGGGTTGGTGGTCGGACAGATGGTGGTCTGAGCTCGGCTCATCAGCCAAGGCCAATATAACAACATCACAGTCCAAAAGGTAATATGAATGAATAGAGGCTCTCGCTTCCCTGCAAGCTGCTGCGGTTCCTCTGCTGCTGAAGGAAAAACCTCAACAAGCTCCCACAGATCCCAGAATTTTTCCCAGGAAAGAGTTCAGTCAGCTTTAAAATGAGCAATGTGAAAGTTCAAGATGTTAGCATCAACGCTGTTATTTTTCCCACAATCCCCTGTGTTTTAAGGCTGTATCTGAAATTTGTTAAGAGGTTAAGACAAAGTTTTCCCTGTTATTACATTTTTTCTGAATGTGAAGGACGGCAGAAAAGTGTCATGACGACAAATTGTGAATTTCTTTATTCAAATTACATAAAACATAACATCAGCATGTGGGCTTGCAATTAGCTCTGAAAATAAAATAGATTTCAGATTTCAGATTTATTTCTATCCCAAATTGGGCAACTGATGTTGCAGCAAGAATAAAAACTAAAAGACAAAGTATCAAAGATTAAAAAAATAAAAAAACAACAAAACATACCAAAAGGACATGAAATACAAATCAACATATAATAGGAAGAATACAGCAGTGTATTTCATTATTGACTGACAGTTGCTACAAACACTGAATCAGGTGCAAGTCCCCCTACCTTGTCCTGCATTAAAAAGAGATGTTGCTGTAGGAACAAAGGAGAGCTTGTACATGATACTTTTTATACTAGGAAGTCTGAGCCTGATGCCAGAAGGCAGAAACTGGAACTCAGCATGTAAAGGATGAGAAGTATCAGCAATAATGGCTTTACTGTAGTTTTCCTAACAATTTGTTTTTTACACAGTTCTGTAAGTGAGCATTGTTCAACCCCTAAGATCTTATTGGTACTATGTATTGCTCTGCTAAGGGCTTTTTTTGATCTAATAATAGGATTTCCAAGCAAACAGAGGAGGGAAAAAGTCAACACAGATTCAATCAATATATGATCTATAAAATAGGATAATCAATGACTTATCAACTTGAAACTTTGCGAGCCTCCTTAGATAAAATAATCTTTGCTGGCCCTTTTTTGGAGGTTGAGTCCTGTAGAGTCCTGAGCTACTGCAGCATTTCTTTCTGCTGAAGTTCTGGAAGTCATTTGCCAAAGAATGTTATATCTATCTTAACTAATTTACTATGATCCACTCATAGTTTACAGCAAAGATGAAGAGGGACATTTGAATTCAAGTTGAACTCAAGTGACAAAAACAACCACTTAGCAGCCAGCATTGGCTTTTCATAATTACTGCTTTTGCATTTAAAGCTCTACAGACATAAAGTAGAAACAGATAATTCATTGTTGTAGTTTTAGAAAATTAGGTCATTTTATGGATTTAACTGCCAAAGACTAAATTATTTTGGACAGTGTATTAAATTCTTACATGTATTATTCGTTAAGATGAAGGTTTTTTAAATGTACCAAGATGAAAAGCTAAATCTAAATTGATTTATGATGTTTGCCTCCTCCAATCCAGAGGACGCCCCCAACCAGCAAAATGAGCTGTCTTTAATTAAAGGTCACGCATGATGAATGTTCTTTAATATTCTCATAAAATAATGATTCAAATCAGCACTTTTCCTACATTAATTACAATTTTATTAGATACGCGAGTTGATAAAACTGGTCCACAGCCCATCTGTGCTTTCAGAATGGTGAGAACCCAACACTCCATTTCAAATGATTAGTTACTGAACTTCAATTGAAATTAGCTTTTTACAAAAATTGAGCACATTTTAACCTTTAAAGTAATCTAAATCTGAAAACATGTATCCTTCATTTGATTTAGGATTAAGAACTATTTCTTAATTTTTCAGGTTTGATTGTGCAGTGATAATATCAACTCCTTATGGTAAATGTGCTGATGAGATATTTACATATTCACATATAACCAGTGGATGGAAATAAAAAGGAACAAAGTGTAATTTAAAAAAATAACATTACAGTATATATTAATTCAACTTGAATGGATATTTTATGCACAGCTCAGTTGGGTAAGTTTTAGGTTAGTAATCTAAAGGTCCAGAGTTGTAAACTGTGTGATGTTGCTGTTTTTATGAGCTAGCATGTCTTTGCTAAAACACTTCTACATTTAGACACCTAAAGAGTCTGACTTAAATTCTCGATGTCCAACAAATGTTTATTTTAAAAAAAATACTTGCCAACTATTTAGAACTACACATTTATGAACCATTTATCCCAATTTTCGGTGTATTTTGAACAAGTAAAAGTGTTTTTCTCTGGCACAAAGATGTAAAGGTTCCTCAGAACATTATGACGGGGATGTTGTGACATCCTTGCTTTTAGAAACGGGAAACCTTTTGAATTTTAGAAACTTCACATCCCCGCCTTACCTTCTTCTCCTAAGATCTTGTGGCAATACAAAGCTGCTTTCTAAACCCCCAAAAAGAGAGAAATAGTGAACTCAAAAACCACGCTTGTCATTGCTGTGTAATCAAAGCCGATTTCCCAGATTTCTTTAGAGGAATTCAGCTCACATTTATGTGTTAACACAGACTGACACACCACAAAATGCTGCCGCAGTGCGCCTGCCAACTGAAACAATGGGCTTGTGTGAAAATTTAGTGCATGTCGAATTAAGTCTTATTGCATTCTAAACTCAGGGGATCAAAACAGCGGAATTAAAAGAAAATCCAATCTAATGTTGGCCGTGAATACAGCCTGGAACTCTTCAGACGTCACGTTTTATGTTTCAGTGCACTGCTTTTGATGAAACGTTACAGAGCAAAGAAGGAATGTCAGCTTTCTCGTTTCGTCTCAGGTGTACGACCTGGCGAGTCCAGGTGAGAGCGTCGACAGTGCGCCAGGATGCAAGCTGACAGACGGCGTGTGTGTGACGGCGGCCGGTCCTTCGTGTGGCGTTCACGCCTCCTGCCTCGCTGACTGGGGCTCCTTCAGCTGTGAGTGTCGTCCAGGATACAACGGACACAAGTGTGAGAGAGGTGAGAGACCCTTTGTTGTAAGAACTCTTGTGGATAAAGCGTAGTTTTAACTCAGGGTTATAATACTTCTGGGTTTTTCATTAGAGTTCAGTTTTATTTGATTGTGACTTTTTGTCTTGTTCGGTTAGCTTTAGTTTGTTTTTATAGTGTTTGCTAGATTTTAGTAGTTAAATGTTTAGTTTTTATTAGTTATAGTTTTAGTTTTTTCATACTTTGGTTAATTTTTAGGTGTAAAATTTCAAAAATGATTACCATGGGCGTGCTGTGGTGGCGTAGGGGATAGCGCGACCCACATTTGGAGGCCTTGAGTCCTCGACGCGGGTTCGATTCCCGGACCCGGCGACATTTGCCGCATGTCTTCCCCCTTTCCTGTCAACCTACTTTCATATAAGGGACACTAGAGCCCACAAAAGTCCCCCTGGAGGGGTACAAAAAAAAAATTAATTATTACCGTAATTTGCCGTCACTTGACACAAACTGCTTGTAGGAGGGGGAAAAAATCTATTTCACAGCAGTTCGAAAGGCTGATGAATACATTCAGAAACACAAAAACGAAGGATATTATATGTATCATTAAAATATGTTTTAGATGTATGAATATATGATGTAATTCCAGTTAGCTATAGTTTTTATTTATTTCAGTTAACAAAAATGTTTTCTCAATTCCAGTTTTGGTGATTTCATTAGTGTTCGTTAGCTGTAGTAACCTTGCCCTCCGTTCACTGTTCAGCTGTGCAGGAGTTCTCCTTCGACTCGGACAGCGTGATGCGTTTTCAGCTCAGAGGAGGCGGCAGCTCCCGACGCACCAACATCCAGATGCTCCTCCGGACCAGAGCCACCTCGGGGACCCTGCTCTCCGTGGCGTCCCGGGACTCCAACGAGTACATCATTCTGGAGGTCAGCCTGACTTTCAGCTTCAGTATTTACCTACTTCACTGCTAAATGACCTGTCCATGCCAACATAAACAACAGCTACTAGTTACTGAAATCCCATTCTGGGTTTTAGTGTCATTAATACCTTTTATAGTAGACACATAAATCACGGATTGGCCCTTTTTCTTACAATAGGTCTTGTTTTCCAGGTAATTTGAAATCAGATTGAATCAAAACTGGTGGTGGAACTCCATTAAAATGTTTAACTGAGGTAATTTGATGCTAAATTATTGAATAAATAGACATATGAGGTCAACAACAAAGATATTAGTTGTTTTAATCTGTTATTTAGATTATTTAATCGTCAGATTGGTGCAAAGTGCTCTTATACCGATTCAACCTTTGGATGTTTCAGGAACTTCTTTGATAAAAATCTATTTTGCTTTTTAGGTTTTAAAGCTTTACTGATAAGCTATCTCCTTTTAGCACAACTTGATCACAACAATAGTCTTTTCCAGCGTCCCATCAAATGATTTTTTTAACCAAAAATTGATGCCCATCGATAACATAACAACGCGTTTTATCCTGAATAGTTGTAGTTTGCGGATGTCGCTGTGTGTCAAATTTACTGGCATACCAGAAAAACACCAGCACAAAGGTTCTGCTCTAAGCTTTTGCATTTTTGTGTTGTTTCTTGAGTAGTTCTTGGTACAGCGCCACCACAGGCCAGTGGTTGAACATGTCGCTGAGGAGTTTGGTTTCAGGAGACTACGTGTTATCCTGATGCTAGATGAGAATTGGACAGGATATTAAAGAAATAGTGTAGCGCCAACAATTTTGTAAAAGTAAAAGCTTTCTCAGTTTTCCGCACACTAAATAATTGTAAATAAATTAAAGACTAGTTCTTATCAATTATTCAGTGTGCAATTGCAATGAAACATTAATGTATTCTTCATATACTGTATATATATATATATATATATATTTTTTTTTTTTTACAGGTCTTTATTAGACTTTTCCTCCTTTAACTTTTCTGCTTTTCAGATCAGTGACGGTCACATCTCAGTGCGTGCCAACCTGGGAGACGGCGCTCACTCTCTCCAGCTCCCCGGTCACAGAGTGGACGTCGGACTGTGGGTCCTGGTCAGCCTCGGTCGCCACGACAACAGGTTTACCCTGCGACTGGAGCAGGGAGGGGGCTCCCGGGAGGTTCAGGCGCAGCTGGGGAGCCGCAGGGAGATTGTGGTTCATCCGGCCAGCCTGATGGTTGGCAACAGACCGAACGCTGGAGACAAGGCTGACTTCCAGGGTGAGATCTTGCTCTCATCAGTATTCATCTGCCAAAAGGATTTTATTTAACCTAAATTTAAAAAAGTTAATGCGAGTTAAATAATTAGCTTTACATGTTATTGGGTCTCTTTGGTTTTGGTATTTCCTTTACAGAGTGTAGGCATAAAATTCACATATTGTGAATTCACAAATTCACAATATGTGAATCTCTTCACATATTGTTGCATTACAACCTGTCACTTGTGAGTCCAAAGAATCAGGACGAACTTCTGAGCTGTAAATAGTTTTTAGCTGAAATATGTTGTAAGTTTTGGACTCTGACTGCAAATGCATGCCACACTTCAACTTTTTCTTTTCAAAAAATGCTGTAAACATATAAAATCTTCTGTCTACTTGAGATTTATGCTTTACTCCATGGTGGTCCATCACATAAAATCTTAAGAAAACAGACGATAAACAGTAGGAATACTTTCGCAGGGCACAGTAACTGCAATACTAGTTAAAGGACAAGAAAAACACCAATTTATACTTTATTAATATTCAGACCTTACTAAGCATTTTGAACAAGTGAGAAACGGTTTTATTTTGGTTTGGAAAGCAGCAGAACTACATTCTGATAACAGTTTGACTTTCAAACATTGAGTTGTTTTGATAGACCTTCATGATTTTACGTGATACACTGTTTACACCTTGTTCAACAGCTTGTTCTGGCCTGGTAAAGTCATCAAAACTTTGGTCTGACACCTCAAGTAAACCGCCAGTTTGTCTTTTCAATCAGATGTTGCCGTTTTTCCGTACAGGCTGCCTGCGGGACGTCCGTTTTAACGGCCACATCCTCCCTCTGGACGGCCAGAGCCGGGACCTGGTGACGCTGCTGGAGCGGCGGGGGGTCACCTCGGGTTGCTCCAGCGACGCATGCAGAAGCCAGCCCTGTCGCAGCCCGCTGCGCTGCATCGACCTGTGGAGAAAACACCAGTGCAAGTAAATAATGCATGAACGCAAACCCACACAGAATAAAGTGAACTGAGTTAAACATATTCAGGTTTGATGAAGCTTTTTTAGGGTATTTGTGCCAGTTGGTGCTCATCCAGTCATCTCTGCTGGACTTCGACCCGCTGCAGGTGTCCAGGCCCTCAGGTGACCGTCACCGATGAGTCCGGTCTCCAGCGCTGCGTACCGTCACCCTGCGGCCCGTCCTCCTGTCGTAATGGCGGCACATGCCATCCCCTGTCAGCTGACAGCTACCAGTGCCGCTGTCAGGAGGGATTTAGGGGTCAACATTGTGAGCTGGGGCAGGTCAAAGGTCAGAGGATGACTGCTCTCAGCCCCAGCTCCATCCTCGCCATCAGCATGTGCCTGCTTGTCTTTATTGGTAAGAACAAGTGATTGTTAAAGTGAATTTTTTGTGTTGCTTTATGTGATCTGAGCATACGTTTTGCCAATATCACACTCCTGCACCTTAAAACTGCAGTGTTTAATTTTTACAAAAATCTGTTTTTTTCCATATTTGTTAAAACTTTCACCATGTTGCAACAGTTTATGAGACACAAAATTTGAAAGATTGATGTCCACCGTCTGAAGAAATGCATCGATCCTGACCAACAACAAACAATCAGAGTCAGGAGGAGGGGCTTAGCGCTGTCCATCAACTTCATGTACTGACTGCTAAATGTTCTAATGGTGGAGAAACAATTCACTGTTACAGGAAACTGTTTATCAGGTGTCATCGGTGGCTATGCTAACTGGCCTTAGCATTCGTGGCAGGCTATGTTGCATACACTCGGATGATTGATAGCAGTAAGACCCTCCTCCTGGCTCTGATTGGTTGTTTTTGACCAGGAGCGGTGTATTTTAGCAGACAATAGTAGCACTGGGAGGAGATGAAGGAGCTTGATCGTTTCACAGATTATCTGTCTCATATTGTCAGGTTGGGGTGACAGTTTCAACAAATATGAAAAAAAATATTTTTTATAAATAATTGTTTTTATAAAAGTTGCATATAGCAGTGATAAAGCAAATGTCTGGTTGTTTTGTTAAACTGTAATGCTTTAAGGTTTAAATATGTTTCATTTTGACAAGATGCTCTATTAATTTCTTCTACCTCCTATACCTGTGTGGGGGTGTGCATGTGTGTGTGTGTTTAGTGGTGTTGGTGGCAGTGACCGTTTGGAATCAGAAAGGCAGCCGAAACAAGTTCAGGAAGCGAGGAGTTTACCACATCCCTGCTGAACACCAGAGCTGGGAAGACATCCGAGAAAACATCCTGAACTACAACGAGGAAGGAGGAGGAGAGCAGGACCAGGTACCCAGTCACACACACACACACACACAACACTAAACATGTTCAACCTTCTGCTTTTAAAGTTTATACTCACCTGTTCACATTCAGAACATTTCAACAGAGAACAAGTTGATCCAGGAATCAGAGTTTTGTTGATTTATTATCGAGAAATCACCTGCTGCATTCTTGATGGTTGTGCATGAGGCTCTACTAATGCTTTCCAAAAATGTACGGTATAATTGTGCATCACTTTGCAGCCTTTTCCACTTATGAACGTAAACACTGAGTTGGAGGGCGTGGCCAAAAGCAGCTTATTTGGATTTAAAGTGACAGAGGCCCTAAAGCAGCTCATTCTGAAAGAAGCTCAGAAGTGAGCAAACTGAAACCTTGTTATCAAAGAATGATTTGTGCAATGAACATGTTTTGTATAACCCATAGACCTATCCTAACCTCTTCAAGGACGCATAGTAAAGTCTTGGTTGCTGAAGTTCATCCAGAAACAAGCTCATGTCTTCAACAGAGACCTGACTATAATGAGATCTTTAATTCATGGACTACATGTTTTTGGTTTCTTCCTTTCAGAATGCATATGACATCACGGAGCTGAAGCGTCCTCTGTGCTCCAGCTTGTCCCAGTCGTCCTCCTGCACCACCGCCCCGCTCATCAAGTCCTCCCCTGGCTCCCAGGAGGAGGTGCATCCGTCCGGCTCCTCCTGCAGCTCCGGCGCCCCCTACCTCAGCATCCCTCACCACCACCACCATCACCACCACCACCATCAGCACGCAGCTGGCGCCGGCTACAGCAGCGACGCCACCTACGCCAACTATTCCTCCCACGCGGGCAGGGACACAGAGATGAGTGACACGGGCAGCTGCGTCGATGCTCCGCCCGCGGCGCGCTCGCATGTGGACTTCAAAAGCTACGTGGAGCGAATCATCTGGGAGGCGGACAACGACAGCGGTGCGTTTCCAGCCGACGCCTACCACGTCTGGTGCGTGGAGGGCTCCGGGTCCTCAGCAGGAAGCCTCAGCTCTCTGGGGTCGGCCGTTTCCTGCAGAAGAATGGCTGCCGGGGACAAAAAGGAGGAGCCAGAGGAGGAGGAGGATGAAGGGGGTTTTGTGTGTGACAGGCTGTCACGGTGGGGGCCGAAGTTTCAGGCTCTGAGTGAGATGTACGACCGGCCACAGCTGGGCCTCACGTACAGGGACGCAATAGCCTACATACAGAGGAGCCACAGCCATGACCCGCTGCCTCAGCACCACTAGGGGGAGCCACTCAACCACGACCACACAGTCCTACTTTGCTTATAGGGTCTGGAAGTGCTGCATTCACACAGCCTCAGAAAACAAACAAGAAATTTTCAGGTTATATTCACTATTACGGTCCTGTCAGGGATATTTACTCAGGGCAATATGGCTTCAAAATAAAATCCTTTTTTTTCATACCAGATCACATTTTCAATTTTAATTTTTTTCTCACATAGTTTCTAAGAAAAAATAATGATTCACAAAAGTGGCTTTTATTTCATCATCTTTTCTGTGAGTTGTAATACAGAGTATTAGAACCAGCTGAAGATAATTTTTTGTTGAATTATGAGAATATAGTTGTAATATTGGCAGAAAAAATCTGCTGTGTGTGCGCACTGACATCACTATGAACTATAAAAACTCCAGAAGTGGTAAAAAAAAAAAAACAATCACAATTTTCCAAAAATAAAATCTTCATAAGCCAAAAATTTGATTAATGATCCAGCTGTAAATTATGGTATTTTCAGTCCTCAAATCTTTCAAATTTAAGTCCAGACATAAACAGGAAAGTTTTGCTTATTTCTGCTTCTTAGTTGGTCATTTTAGGAAAAGGGGGAATAAAACCAAAGAAACTCTAGTTTATGAGTAATCAAACAGATACAACAGGGCTCATTTTAAAAGGGTTAAAAGATTATAAATACCAAATATTAATTCTGTTACCACTAAAATGTCTATAAATAACAGACTTTGCTTTAATGTGTTCATATTGGAGGGTTTTCTTTTTAGTGTTATTTGTGTATTTTAGTTGAGTTTGAATTATCTTCTGCAAAATTTTATCAGGACTCATCTGATGTTTTGCACTCATCTGATAGTTTTATTCCCACAGTTCTTAGGTTTTTGCTGCTGGATGTTTACTTCTCTCTTTTTCTTGTCAGAAACTTTTCCATTTCCTGCTAACTAGCTAGGCTAGCTTAATGAGCAGAACAGCTTGAGAAATTTGACTGATATCAGAAATAACAAATAACATTTGTTTTATTTTATAATAATGATTGGAAAACAAATTCTAATCAAATTATATATATATATATTTTTTTTTTTTGCTTTTTCCTTTCAACTTTCAGAAGCCCCTATAGCGCCCCCTGGTGGCCCCACTTTGAAAAACTCTGATTAGGAGATGAAGTTCTAAGCGGCTCTATGCAGCAGGTTTTAGCAGCAGATTTAGCTCCAGAACATCTAATCCAACAAAAAGGGTTTAAATGGGATGTTGTGTGAATGCAGCAGCTCCTCTCCTCTGTGTTCACCAGTGTTGGGAGAAATTCAAAGACACATTCAATGTTAGAGGTTCATTGTGTTGCGCTCCTTTTTTCAGAGACGCTGTGCTTCAGAAGGAAAAAAAAGCACAGAAAACTCGTTACTGGTTCACCAGCTTTACACAGAAACATTCTTCCTCTTCCATTAAAATATCTTCTTTGTGATGTAGTTATTCAATTCGTAAGAGGCTTCTGGGTCGCTGTGCTTTGCTGTTTGCGAAATGGGACTTTCGGGGTCAAATAGTGTTTTCTCTGAAGCAACACCACCATCAAATGATGTGAGAAACTTTCAGTGGCTGGAGGTCAGAGTGGAAGAATTACACTGCTACACTTGAAATCTCAGAAAACATTAAGGCCTTGAAAATGACTCAAGTTGTTCTTTCACTGCATTTTATTTGAGAATTTTTGGATCGGAAAGTTTTTCCTTTGAAATTTATATTCAAAATGTCAAACATGCTAAAAGTCTTTCCAAGGATCTTTGCGTTTTTTTGTAAATAAACATAGACAAACTTAGATTTTTAAACTCCCAGGTTCAAAAGATGTGTAAACACTCAAAAAGAAGCTTTTAATTTCTCTTTTCTACCTTCTTATTGCACTAAAAGAGGATTCAGTCTTCATATAGGACAAAACAATCAATTTGAAACAGAACTTTTGTAATATTGGAGGGTAAAACACTTTTTCCACCTTGTAAAATCAGCTTTACTGGTACATTTTTAAATAAGATTATTTTTCTACTCCCTTAAGGAAGTTCATTGAGGATCCTCTTTGATGGTTGTTGGTTATGCTCTGCTGACTTGCTGGTTACTCCACTTTTTCCGTCCTAGAACTCACTTTTTTACGTACAAATTTGATCTTCAAGCAGCTTTGAAATTTCCATTCATTTAAACAAAATCGGAGCAAACCTAGTTTTACATTTATTTGCAGTTGAAGATGAACTTATTAGTCTGCTTAAATGCTTGTTGACACAAACCTCCGTTTTGGTTTTAGCACATTTATCATCCAGACACTAGGTGGTGCTAAAGAGAGAAGAGAAGAAAGAATCTACTGAGATAAATGTGTTTAAATGTGACAAATTAGAAAAACGTGAGGCTGAACCAGATAAAATTCTGAAAATAAATAAATACATTTTGGAAATTATTACCCTTTCACACAAACTTTAACAGTTTTAGATTTTATATCCAATCTAAAGAGAAATTAAGTGTGTACAACATGAAGCCAATCATGTAACCTTCAAAAATACTCAAATTTTGGGATCAGATTTACCTTTTAAAATTTACTTTTCAGTCCTGGTTAAAGTTGTTGGCTTTGCTGGTAAATATATGTAAAAAAAAACTTAAAATTAATTTGTTTTATAGCAGATTTTCAGAAAAAGTGATATTATGAATCACAAACATGTGATTCATAATTTGATTTAAGATAATCAGTGGAGATAATTATTCATACTTCTAAAAATGTTATTAAAATTAAGCTTCATAGTTTATATGTGGAACCCTTAAAATTTGAATTTATGACTTCCTGTTCCCAGGAGGTATAAATATGATGTGACACCAGAGCTCATTTATTTTTAACTTTAGCTCTTTAAAATGGGAAAGACAAGCAAACATGTCATTCAAAGCAAATGTATGTTGATGTTGATAAGTCAAACTATTTTTTTTAAGATTATGCAACTTCCAGTATTTGATTAATTTATTCACAATCCTTTTATTTATGGTTCCAACAAACATAATGACCACATATAGGTATAGTTTTTATTATTTTTAGCATCTTGGTTTTGTATATTGAACTGTAGAAATTGGTTCAGTTCTAAAGAACGCTTGAATATTCTCATATTGTGATCTTACACTTTAAAAGTCCACATTTGTTGCATTTTCTTTTGTTTTGCTCTCATCAAAGTTTGCAGATACAATCAAGCAAATCCAGAGTTAGATAAAGGGACTGAAAAAAGCCAGGCTGCTTTCTGCCACCCTAATCTCCAATCAACCCTACAGAGTTTATTTAGTGACCACTTGACAGTCTTTTCACGGCTCAGCGCCTGTAAATTCAGCTGTTATCTGGGCTGTGGTCGTTTGTTTCACCTGCATTAAAGCAGACGGTAAATTTCTCATCCTGAAGGTGAGATAAAGAGAAACAGAAATAGAAGACATTGCCCTGGACTTTAGTAGAACATTTGTTTTCTGCACATGACTTTTTAAAGTTTCTTTGCTATCAAAACAGAAATGGGTGATTAGTTTAACCCGAATGCATTGTCTACCACCTGGTTTTCATTACGTTGCCTGATGAATGCAGATCTTCGTGGAGATGAGGACAATCAGAGTAAAAAGGTTTATTTTAAACTCAATCAACTCAAATGTCTGCTGCCAGTTCAAGGTTTTATGACACAGCTCTCCATTATTGTTCTATTAAATCTTATTTTGGATTCAGCTGTCAGTTTTTGTTGTTGCTTTTTGTGCAGCTTCCAGTATGAATTAGTTAAAGTTCTTTCCTTCAGATGGTGAAACAGGTTTTGTGTTTCTCTTCTGGTGCCTAAAGTGAAATAGAATAAAAAAGTAAAATAAGCCCTGAAAGAACTGTGCTCAAAACTATGCATCCAAATGGAGTAACACAGGTGTGTGTGTGTGTGTGTGTGGGGGTGTGTGGGCGTGGGGGTGTGTGTGTGTGTGGGCGTGTGTGTGTGTGTGTGTTTTTATAAACTGTCGATGTGAAGCAGATGTTGAGTGAGTTTTGGCCTCTTCGCTGTTCAGCATCTGTTGTAAATCCAGAGCTTTTCGAGGCGAAGGTGTGAACATGTTGCAGCATTCCTGTAGGTTTAAACTGAGCAGAGATGCACCGTGTAATATGATGTACAAATAAACATTTTATAGCTGCCTATTATGGGTTATTCCTTTTGTATATGACTTTTAATAAAAAAATAAATAAAAAAGCCTTTTCCCCATAAAGTTTGTCCTGTTGTAGCTGATTATTTCTGTCTGCTTTGATGATTATGGCTCTCTATTGATGATTTCTTAGAAAATTGGAATCATTTTCTTCACAATCTTCTTAAGGCTTCACCTTTACTATCACACTTTTTCCTTTCACTTAATTTTCCATTGAGATGTTGCACACAGGAAATCTTCCACAGGAAGATATGGTAAGGGTTAGGGTAAAATTAATTAAATCTGGTTCTAAACTGCATAGGTCATAAAAATAATTCTGTGATAAAAATCCTCTTTGATCTGACTTGATATTCTAATTTACACAGAAACTGAATTTTGGTTGGTTTAAAACTCCATGACACACAAGAAAATATCAGCTTTGAAATAAATCTGTATCACAAGATATTAAATTTATTTTTAAAAATTTAATAAAACAACTTTTGGGGAAAATGAGTGCTGGACAAGAATTTATGTTTGTATAAAACTCATGTTCTGTTTTTAAAATATGATAAAATTAATTATAATTGCAAATTTAGATATTGATGTTCTCACATTTTTGAACCAAAAAACCCCAAGAAGTCTGAAAATAAAATGAACATTATATTTTAGAAAGCACAAATAAAACAATAAGAACAACAAAAACATTTTGGGAAACTGAGAGTTGATTTTTTTTAACATTTTTTTCTTTAAATAACTCTTTCCAGACAAAATGTGTTTTCTGTCTATAAAATGTTTATGTTATATTTGACTTCCACATAGTTTTATTCTGTGGTGGATTTGCTATGATTTGTTATGATTTCAAAGCATTAGCATTTTTTATTTAATCTAATGCCTTAAGTATTATTTGTCTTTTAAATCTGGTTTTTAACATTAACCATTTTAGGGTTTGTCATAAAATAAACATAATTTATGGCTTTATCTCTATTTGTGTTTTTATAGAGTCAAACCGGCCTCTGGTCTAGTTTATGACAATAGAGGCCTATTGTCATATATGAAAAGTATAACTTTTTCTGTCCTGTATTTTATGTCTAAATTAGGTAAAAACTGTTGAAAGTCAGGTGTCGTTTGCTCATTTGATTACTTATAATTACAGGTCAGTCCTTGCAGAAATCTACATATTTTTTTAATACTATGTGTTGAAATACATGCAGGCGGAGTCTATTTGCTAAACAATGACCTTTGTAAAGGTCATTATTGGTTTTGATTAATTTTATTTAGGCTAATGGAGGCGATTTCACATTTCAAAATCATGTCATTTTACTCCCTTTTAAACATTTATGGATTTTTTTTTGTTTTGGTGCATCATAGACTCCCAGCAAAATACAGTGACGTTTTTTGGTTGTAATGCGATAAAAGGGTTTTGGCCAACAAGGTTTGCAGCTCTTGCTCAACGTGAGCAGATACCTGAAACCTACTGAGCTGAACCCGAGACAATCTCACACAGATTTGAGTCACAGGAAGCCGTTTTTTCTCTCATGGAACATCAACGTGTCGCATCTGCAGAGTTTTACTGAAATACTCCTTTAGTGCATGAGTATGGAAATTAGGAGCTGATATCATAAATCATCTGACATAAAAGTGGAACAGAAACTAATCTCTATACCTTAGTTTGTGAAAGTGTGACCTTCCCTTCTTACATCTTCCAAACTCCTCTGCCATCTTTAATTTGTGCTACAGCAACATTGTTATGCAGGATTTTTTCTAAAACTACTCGTTTAAAAAGCCTCTAACTGGGTCGCTTCGAGCTGCAGTGTGAACGTAGAGTAAAATTCATGTTTCTTCTGCCAGTGATTTATTTTTACTTGACACTTTTTCACTCAATTCAACAGCAGTCTTAAAATGGTGGAACTGTTCTATTCGGGACTTTTTTTTTAAATTCAAGGGGGGAAAAAATGAAATATGCATTTCTATAAAGCTTTTAACAGTCATGTCCAAAACTTATACATTTAAACTTATGGTAGGCCACAAAATTCATCAAAATTAAAAATGCTTAATTGGTTTGTGATTTCTATTCAGGTAGAACTTTAAGTTCTAACTGATCAACAATATTTTTTTTAATGAAATTAGCACATATGTAGAGGGCTTTGGACTGTTGCTTTATTAGAATACATTTTTACAATAGTTCATTTGTCTTTTTCTATTTTGAAACGGCCTCCACTTTGACACCCTTTGCTTAGAAGAATCATTCAGGCATTTTACTTCATGGAAGTAAAAACAAAGACCAAAAACACTTTAAACATTTATTTAAAACATTAATACAAAAAGGAAATTACAATTTTCTGTTAAAATTGCTCTATGTACAAAAACATTCTTTAACATTTATACACAGTTCACATGGTTTATGTGTTCACTGCGGAGGTTTACAGTCACAGGTTTGATGGATTTAAACTTTTTGGCTCACTCAGTTTTAAATTAAGTTCATGTACAGATTTTTCTTATATAAAAAAAGGCACTGAAGACATCCTTATGTACAACATTTAATGCTGAACCTCAAATGAATAGATGTTATGGAGCAAAAGTCATAAATACCTTTTTGCCTTAGGCACTGAGTGACCAGACTAAGTTCAATCAATAAAAGATTTTACATATGAACATTTTTCCTTTACTTACGAAGGCTTATTAATAAATACAAGCACTTAAAATGAAAAAGCAAAAAAAAAAATTTATAATTTGCACAAAGGTCAAGTTTTCCAGGAACGTAACAAAAGATTGCAACCAGATTGCAACAAATATACAAAATTGTAATTTTTTTTTGCCACAAGCAGGTCAGGTGCATTAAACACCTAAATAGGAAAAAAAATAAAATAAAAATAATTCCTATAATTCTGGTCGCTATGAAATGCTTCTGGCATCAAAAAAAAAAAAAATCAAGCTGTTTGTTCTAAAGGTGACAATCCTCCATAAAGGACAGATTTACTTTCAGACATAAAAAAAACAGACCTAAAGGTGGCACACGTCTAATTGTACCCGTTTAAAATGGAATGACTGTCGTAAGTAAGAACAAAAGCAGGTTTTTCTCACTTCCTGAGAATCAACTGAAGCACCATAAGAAAGCATCAAAGCTTCAAGTTTAAGATCAGCACCAGTGAAACTCCCAGATGACGGCTCACACGGAGGAAAGACCAGGTGGGTGAAAACTGTTGTAGCAAAGTTATGACAGATTAAATCATCCATCACCAGACTGATGATTTAATCCAGTGTTTCCCAGCCCTGGTCCTCAAGGCACACTGTCTTACATGTTTTAGGTTCCCCTGCTTTAATCTGCCGGTTAATCAGTTATCAGCTGGACTGAAGTGTTCCTTGAGGACCAGGGTTGGGAGACGCTGATTTAATCAATCTGGTGAATCATTAAACTGATCAATCTGAAACTGATTAAAAAACAGATCAGTTTCTTGTCTGATCTGTTATGGCTGCCAGAAGTTAGAGCTTAGTGTTAAAACAACCAAACATAAAAACTTTTGTTCTCCACATCACGTGTCGCTACAACGACTCAACTGTGGCGTCAAGTTGTCCTGAAGAGAGGTAGTGGGTCCTGTTGATGGGGTCCAGTTCAGGGATTGGTCGACTTTTCTGTGCTGCTGGGCGGGGTCAGAATCTTCCCCATGGCAACAGGTGACAGCTGACAGTCGGGGCTGTCGATTTGACGCTCCTGAGCTTTTCTCTGCACAAAGATGGGAGGGAAAATAAATAAAAAACGTGTTAATTGGCTAAGAAAAACAATTTGTACAAACAAAAAAATCCCCACTTAGACATTTTATTGTTTGATTTACTTACCAAGTAATCAAAATTATAATTCTGCTTTGACAATAAAAAAAAGTCAAAGTGAGAACTGACTTCTACAAGAGGATATTTAATGTCAATTAGGCTGCATCAATATAATACATGAACACAAAGCACTGTTTAATTAGGTTCATCTCCTTCAGGGGCGAATATCCAAGTTTTAAGAATTTATTTTTTTCTTTTGACATTAATGATTTTGTCAAAAAAGCAAATTTTAAATGCTTAATTGCTATATTATTTTACTTATTGTAATAAACAGAGTTCTAGTGGTCAAAAAGCATTGAAATGACCCTTATTGAATGGAGAATCACAGCCTGCATCACATCAGTTCTTTGACAAGTTGTGATATTTATTAAAGAAATTAATTTACAATACATGTAAAGAGTTTGTTTCTATAAACACAATTACATTTTCCATTTTATAAAGAACTTGAGAGAAATAAGTTTTATACTTCAGGAATGTGTTGAATACTAATGCTTCAACAGTCTAAATTATTGTCAGTTTTCTGCAGTTTCTCATTCTGACTATCATCAAGCAGGTCAGAATATCATTACAGATTGATGAACAGATGCGTTTCCTCACCAGCAGGTCCAGATAGGCCACATGCGTCTGGATGTTGTGTCTGTCGTCGGTTTTGACTTTGGGAAAGTTTTTCAGCTGCGGCTTGACTTCAGAGCGCAGCGTGTCCATGAAGGGACTCATCCACTGATAACAGGGAAACACGCTCTCCCAGGTCAGGCCTGCCAAACAGAGGCAGAAACTCACTGGTTATGACCTGGAATATTCATACACAGCCTGCAAAATGTGCAGAGGCAGAGTGGAAACCCACCTGAGACTTTATGAACAACGTCAAACGTAGAGAAGTGACAGAAGGCGGCAGCAGCAAGAATGCTGTAGCTGTAGTCCAACGAACTGATGTCCATCATGCACAAATCTAACAGCTGAAGGAGATGAAGGCAGAGGTCACACTCTGAACATTTAAAACATTTAAAGAGTTCGTGAGGAAGCGAAGATACCTGTGTGATCTGGATGTACGTCTCCTGAGAAAACTGCGGCTCCAGGAAGTTTTCTCCATCCTTCTGGGCTTCCACCTGAACGTACAGCTTGAGCCAGGAGATGGGAGTCTCTGGACACAAGTTCCAGTCCAATGCCTGCAGGAAGACCATCATGTTAGAGCAGAAAAACAACCATCATGTTGGAGCAGAAAAACAGCCTCTCCATTCAAAACGAGGACAGAAACCGCTGCTGTACCTTTAATATGCGAAGCTCTGTGCGCTGGATGTCCCACATGTTACACGCTCCATCTGTGACGTACGCAAACTCGTAGATTTTAGGAGGATAAATTTCCTAAAGAGAGAAAAACATTTTAGTGAAAACTATTCTGCTAGGATATAAACACTAGAAAAGCAAGAAGTGAAGACTAACTTCTGTCTTGGAGGCGATGAAGAGGGCTGTGATGCCAATGAGCTGAAGGTGATCTTTGTCGACGTCCTCCTGAGTCAGCATGAAGCGGTCAAAGTAGTCCTGGGCCAGGTATGCCGTCTGTCTGTGGAGGTTGTACACCTCACTCACCTGCACAAAGGCAACAACATCAAAATCCCACAGGTTCACCAAGAATGTGATGACATAAACCACTGCTCTGCTAGGTACTCGCCTCCAGCAGCCAGTCCAACAAGATCGCCCTCATCTTGGGCTGCAGTTTGGGATGCCGCTGCAAGTAGCTCTTATCATGAACGTACTTCAGCTCCTTGTTGAGCATTTTAATCCAAACGTCGTCTGAACTCGCCCAGCTGGGATGAAAAGGAAAGAAAAAGAAACAAACTTTTCAGTCATTTGCAAACCAAAAGATATTCAACTGGTTCATACCGTCTGACGACACTAAGAACCAAACCATTCACACACCCATCATGTGACCCTGTTTACCTCAGAGCTTATACTGACATTTTAAATTGTGGATCAACAACCATTTCAGTGAGAAGTGTTGAACTACAATGGCTTCATTGATGTGCAAAACCCAAACGTACCTGAGGCAAGGGATGGGGGAGGCCTTGATGAAAAGGTTCTTGAACTGGTAGTGCTTGAAGCTGGATGGGTCTGAGGGTTCCAGTTCCTTGTGAGGAGTTTCAATGAGAATACACGGACTGGGGCCATCCTCCGACCAACACGTCTGGAAAAGCAGGAACAGCAAACTTTAAATGCACACTAACATGGGACATTGCAGTGAAAATCAAAATATGTACAGTACAGACCAAAAGTTTGGACACAACTGTGTGTCCAAACTTTTGGTCTGTACTGTATGTATATATATATATATATATATATATATATATATTATTTTTTTAATGTCCAAAGTATCAAGTAAAAAATACAAAATATCTATCTATATATATATATATATTTATAAACTCAGAATTTAAGAACAGATATTTTGCTTAAATAAATGTTTAGAGATTTTGTTTTTAGAAAACAATCAAGCCTCATGTGAATTCTGGAGATGTTACCTGTAAGATTAAAGCTGCTACAAACCCCAAACTAGGTATAATTTGGTTTTAAGTTAACTGAAATAGTGAACTCTTCTGGTAAAGAGTCGGTACTGCATCATCACAGTCTCCCAAGTTCAAAACTTATTCCCTTCAACTAGTTCTATTATAACAAAAGCAATCTAAAAAAAACAAAACAACAAAAAAAAAAAAACAAAGAACAAAAGAAAGTTATTTATTATAATCTACAACTTTGTAAAAATGGACATGGAGGGTAAAAATGCAGTTTACTGGGAGGGTTCTACTAAATGAAGATAAAGTAGTAAAACACATCCTGGGCAGAGCTCTTATCAGCTATAAACACACAATCATCTGGAGTTGACGTGTAGCAAACTGACCTGTATTTCATAGTTCTGTTTCTTGGCTGCAGGTTGAAGCTTCTTCTTTGGCTGAGGCGGAAAGCAAAGAAATGAATTCATGTTCAAGTAAGCTAACTATTTACTAGCTAGATACAAACAAAAACAAGACAAACCTCAGACTTCCTTTTCTTTAGTGGCTCTCGGACTGCGGGTTTGGCTGCATTTGAATTCCTGGCTTGAAGCGTGAGGCGACCACTGAGATGAAAATGACCATTTTAGGTTCCTCTTACTGATATACAATTAATAAAAACAATTTAAATCTATTTCTATTCAGATTTTTCTTTTTAGCTTAAAAGTTTGAAATTAAGAAATTGTGAACTTGTAGATGCTTACCTGCGTCTAGACATAGTGCAGATTTATTCTTATGGCTCTCCTGGAAATAACAAGTTAAGATTTGTGAAGAATTGTAAAAATATTTACAGAAACTACAGGAGAATTGGACACTGTACATAAAATTAGGATCATATTAGGAAGAAATCCTAACAACAAAATAAGCATTGAAACATCTAAATAAATACTGAAACTTTGCAATCTTTCTCAGATAATTAGTCAAAAATTTAATTTGCTCTTCATACTAGTCAAATTCAATCAATCAAATTCCTCAAAAATAAGAATTTAAAGCATTTCTGGTCTCCAAACACATCGTGTAGATGTTATGACACAAATGATTAGATTTGATAAAAATCTAATCAAGATTATAGTTATGCTTTGATGAATAAATGAGGATCATATCATTCCCTCCAATGCCTTTCATAGTTCTTAGAAAAACAGGAGTGGGTCAAAACTAAAAGGTCAGACCTCAAAGAAAAACAGGAAATCTGCTTCAGCCGGTAAAAGCCTGATCGGTGCATCTCTACATGAATCACTGATAAGGTTGCTAAATGCTTAAATTGTCTAAAAATAAAAAAGGTAAAAGTTATTAAAATTATGTTATATAAAGCTTGGAAACTATTGGTTGAGCAGGAGAAGGTTTCTTTATTAGATGCAGAATAAAAACTCCTAATTTGAATAGTTGAGTCTGAACTTTGTGTATAATCTGTAGCTAATTTAGGGACAGCAGGGCTAGCTTGTGATTAATACACCCAGTAAAAAACTTAACAATCCATAGTTGGTCTACTAACACAGGCTGAAGAAGCACATGGAGATACAATGCAGATCTCCAGCTCATTGAAAACACGCTAAAGTAAATAAAACGTGATAAAAAGAGAAACTAGCTGGCCAGGTTCTGTGAGCTATCATGGTAATGCCTGGAAGAAGGGGGGCTGACAACTCCCTCCGTTTCAGACAAAAAAGCTCAAAAATACAACATTTCAATTCCAGTTTATCGGCTTTAATGACGACCCACATGTCTCTAAACGTGTTCACTAAAGTTTGAGTCGACAAAACATCCAAATTATTGGGTTTTAGAGAGGTTTGAAACTCAAAGACGCGCCAATTTCGACAACGGAGAAGCGGGAGGATTTGAGCCCTGCCTCTTCGAAACTACCCCCAAATCTGCGAGGGAAAACTGAGAAAGAAGACCGCTAAAGATGGCTGTTATTAACCTTAGACAATTACCAACTGACAGAGCAGGGGTACGAGAACCACATATCTGAATACGATGAGTTTTATAACCAATGCAGCGCCAATAAAGACGGGTAAACTGCAACCAATGCGAGGCTAATCTGAGGAGGGCAGCTACTGTACTTAGCAAACTAACAGCTAACTAGGTCAACAATAACCGACTAACCCTCCAAAATACAGATAAACTATAAATCATCAGCTTCAATCTGAAATACTAGGAAACTATTTTTTTACTTAAGATAACCGTTGAAAGGTCAGATGACACTGAAAACCTGCTTTTAAACACACTACCCAAACTACTGTTCAACGCTCTGAACTTGATGTGCTTTCAGGACAAAAATGTTATAGAGCAGATATAACACGATTTATGAAGTTCGTGTAATGCAGCAAAGCTGGAGTTAAAGCTACATGGTCAGAAGTTCCTCTCTTGGCCTATTGGAAAGTCACTCAACCCAGAACTTTGCTATAATAGTGCAATTTTCCAGCTAATCTGCCAACTAAAAGTCTAAACAATGACTTAGCATTACTGAGCTCGTTATAAAATCATGTAGATATATCAGTAGACCTTCTCAGAGGTTCGAGGATCTTACCTCCTCAGCGAAGAATGAATGAATGCATCAGCTGTGGCGCCGGCGCCAATCCTTATATCCGCATCTGCCTGTCGGCGCCAGTGCGCATGCCCGTTCCCGGTTAACACAAACGCGCTAAATGTTCAAATCTGAACTGTGATTTTTTGCAAATGGACAGCACCGAGCGGGTAAAATCGGTTGCTCTTGCTTTATTTTGATGTATAACGACTAAAAACGACCCCAGAATGAAGCTTAGCGACCGTTTCGTCGTGTTTTTTCCGTGCCTTCGTTGGTTTCTAACGGTCACCGAAGCGAAGCAACGTTTTTAAGAGGAAAACCGAACTTTCCGTTTATCGCGGTTGAATTTTAACGACGCAGAAATCCTTTATGAAGCGATACACATAGGAATGAGGTAGCATTTCTTGAATTTGACGGAGTTATAGTTGATTTTTTAAGCGATGTAGAAACCGCTTCCGCTCACAGGTCCCGCCTGTGGGAGGAAGCAATGTGACGTCAAGCCAATGAGAGGGCGAGTAGTGACAACCGCGTGCACTCTGTGCAGAATGTAAACAAAGTAAGCACGTGGGGCGGTTGTCAAACAGAGGAGCTGTGTATCTACTACTTCAACATGTTTTATCTCAAGTAAAAGGAATTACTCAAGTAAGAGTGAAAAATATTGTTGTAAATTGTTTTCTTTAAAGTACTGTGTAACTGATCAAAAATATCAATCACTTAATCATCAAACAGACCAAAATATAGTTATGTGTAAATTTTGGTATTTTAAATACCTGAATGAAAATGATTCATATAAATGACATAATTACAAAATAACAAAATTTGACAAAAGAAACATTTTCCTAAATCAATTTCCTTTAATGAAAAAACCTTATAAAACAAAACTACAGGTGTCTGTGTCTGGTGATTTTTTTGTTTAAAACAAACTTGTTTTTCATTCATATCCGGGGTCGGGTTGCGTAGAGTATCCAGAAATTTTATCCAAGTAAGAGTAACAATACTCCATAATACAAATACTCAATCAAAAGTAACAAGTACATTGTAGTAAAAATACTCCTAAAAGTATATCTTCCAAAAGATTCCTCATGTAAATGTTACTAGTTATTACCCAACTATGTGTTTGTATATATGTCAGAAACTGATATTTAAGCAGTCCTCCTGATCCTGATGTTCACATTTTGACATTAGGAGGCCTAGACAAAACCTAACAACAGTACACCAAACATTTCAATTTCAATTCTGTTAAAAAATACTTAGAAAAAATTTGTCCCAAAGGGAAATGAAATGTTGTCATAACTCATCTCATCCAAGTATCTTCAAAGAGTTATTGTTGCTCGTGATATTCAACAGTAACATAACTTATTTCTCTTATTCAACTCAATTCAGAAATACTTTATTGCTAAGAAAAATGAAATGTTGTAGTAACTCATATCATCCAAGTATCTTCAAAGTGTCGGTGTGAGTGGTGATTCTGTGGGCAGGAAGGATCTCCGGCAGAACTCTTGCAATGAAGCTTGTATGTATGACAGTCTCATACATGCTACTGGAGTAAAAAAGGATCACACAGACAAACATTTCTTTATGAAAACATTTATTGTCAGCTAATGAGAGATCACATGTATTAACTATTACAGTTCAAAAACAGATGACCCCACTTTTTATCAGCTTTTTTTTTTGTTTCTGACATCAGAACAGAGTGAATTGATCTGTTATACATCCAAAATACGAAGAAGGATGACAGTTATATCGATAAATAAAACATTAGCTCCTAAAATTTCTACAATTTTTTTTTTTCTTTTTGGCAAAGTGCTGTATTATTCCAGTAAACTACATAAAAACAAACATATCTAACACTCGGTGAAAAATGAAAATGCCACAAGATATTTTTCACACTTAAAATAAAAAGGAGAGAAAAAAAAGGATTTGCTACATTGTCATTCTGTCAAAGTTGTACTCAGGCTGGGCGGATGGTGGCAGCGAGAGCTGGAGCCTCTTCAAAGTGATGCATAGTTTGTTTCTGATGTCTGTGTTTTTATCCATTATGTCCAATCAGAACATTAACAAAAAAAAAAAAAAAAAGAGTTCAAGTTCTTCATCGATGCATTGTCATTACAACATTTCAACCTGGAAGGCACGTGATCTACAAATTTCAAGGCATTGAACAAAAATACTAGAAATCCCTGTTAGTTGGTAATAAAAGATGAGTTGAGCTCAAAGATTTTAACACAGATAAAACATTTCAGGTTTCTGCCAGCAGGTGGAGCCTTAAACGTCGACTCCAAACCCTTCTTTCTTTAAACGTCGTCTTCTTCAAAAATATCGCAGTAACACAAAATAACACCAAAAGTGAACACAAAGGTTGAAAAGTCAAGAGTTAGATAGCGTAGATCTAAAAGACAAGCTTACAGAAGCTAAAGTCAAAGTCCACCATTGTATTATGTACAGCAAACATTGAGACACTCAACAAACATAGCTACAGTCCTATCAAAAACAATCAGAGATCCTTCACCACACTGCAAAAAGTATTCTGAGTTTGTTCAGATTAAAATCTTTAAAAAATAAAACATACTCTATCTGAACAAGTTGATGGCAAAAAATGTTTTAAGTACATTTTTAAAATTGTTACATAAAAGGCATTGATCTGCATCAAGATTGTTCCAGAAAATGCAAAAAACAATGGTGTGTAAAACTTATAAGATGCAAAGTTCAAATACATTGTCAATTTAGTTGAATAAGAACAAAATACATTTTTATAAAACTTTAAACATGGAGATTCTGACATGTTAAGAGAAAAAAAAAGAACATTAACTTACAGTTTTTGGCCGTAAGAGCCTTCCATATGTTTTGTTTGTATAATAACTGTTTCTTTCTGCAGTGCGGGAGCTCATTCTGGTTTCAGCTTTGCTTACAGCGACACATTAAAACATAAAACTGTCTGCTATTTTATCCAAAAGCATTTAACAAACATTTCAATAATGCAAAAACAGAACATAAGTATTAAACAGAAGTGAAAGATTACAGATTGCCGCTACTTTCTTTTGGTTTAAATATCAGCTGAACAAAATGTAACTATTATAGCATAGAAATTAGAACAGTTGAACAAACATTAAGTACATTTCTAAAACCAAGTCAGGTACACTTGAGCAAAAAATTAAAATAAAAATATTAACAGCTCTGAAAAGACAGTTTGTCCGTGTCTTGATAGATTCCCAAAAGTGGGCGATGGTTTGTTTTCACAAACCGGGGACTGAAAGAAGCTTTAGAGATACTAATCTATCAGGTAATTATTTCTCACACGCAATTCAGAGGCGGGAAATAGTATCATCATCCGTCAAGTAAATCTGCATTTTCCTAAAGTGTAAAAGGTGATTGGTTGTGACCCTGAGAAGTGGACTGCAGATTTATATCAGAACAAACAAGAAGAAAAACAAGTCCTTTTCCATTATCTTTTCTAATTTTTTCCAACATCGTGATACTAACATTACAACCATGCAACAAACAGCACACTCATTACCAAACATACCAAAGCAAGAATCCATCGATGCGTACAACTTCATACTGATATGTAATTTGCTTTTTTTTTCTAATTTGGAAGTATATATATTTTTTTTTTTTTTACATACATGTTGTTGTTTTTTTACATTTCCATTCATCTCAAAGCTACCATTAAAACAAGGCATTTAGTGATATTGAACCCAGTCATTTTAACTACTTGTATTTATTTTTTTCTTCCAAAAACAATATGGTGAAAAGCACTGAACTGAAAGTCAGAAGCAGGTTCGGTTGACACAGCAGGAAGTCCTGAACTGAGCGAAAATAGTGGTGCTAAAGATTTTAAAAAGGCAGTAAATATAAGAGACAAATTCCCCTAGAAAGGCTCTTTAAGTCAATTAAATTACTTGCATTGAAACACTATTGAGTGTGTTTGTAACGAGGAAATGAGAACACAAAGAAAACCTGAGATCAAGTATAAATGTTGATCATGTCTAAGAAAAAAAAGAAAAGAAAGAGGCGATAGTCCAGAGGTGTGCTTCAGGATAATTTTGTTAAAACTCTCAGTTTTGTTTCTCTATTTTCAGTTACAACAGTCTACAGTTTCACAGGGTGATGTGTAATGTAACATCCTAATGTCTGGATTTACTTTAGGTCTGCTTAATGAGAAGAAAACAGTAAAAGTCCTGTAGATTTTTTTTTTAATCCAGCAAGAAAAGAAATAATGTTAAAGCCTCTGTAGAGAAGTCCTGCACACAAGACCTTAAACCGGAGATGCACCGAGAAATCAGTTGTGGACCAAAATCCACAAATTTTTAGCTTGACTATCCCTAGACTGACAAGAAACTGGTCAGAAACTCAAAAATCCAATAATTTTTCCAATCAATGAGCTGTCTGATGATAACACTCTTCAGACTGGATGTTGTTACTGAGTAAAAAAACTGAGTGAGTTACTGATGTAAGAAGACATTTAAAAAGAAACGCGATTTTCTGTGACATGCTTGAGTCATGTTGAAAAGCATCAATGCATATTGACAAATACATGTGGTGCATTCAGGGCGTAAGAGAGAGCAAGACCTGAAGAAGATACCATGTAAGTCATGTTTAACATGCTAACTGATAATACCTGCGTGTCGGCTTTGAAAATGATTGAAATCTCTGAGTTACATTCTTCAGGGAATACAAACGGATATAGCGGTTTTAGCTAACAATGCTCATCGTTATTACAAAATGTCAAAAACAGTTTTAAATGTAAACATTAGTGGAGGGCACACTTCCCATGATCCGCTAACAGCAGAGCTAGTATTTTCTTTACTAACTTTGAAAAGCGCTTAGCCTATTTAACTTCTCTGAAAAAAAAATTCTGGATAAAATCTAAAGCATTAATTTACTTTTAGTTTTGTACACTTTCAGTTGAATGAAGCTTACCAAAATAAAAGAATTGAGTCAAAGACAAGATGTGATAGGCTGACGCAACGAATCAATGGTGGTTAGCTGAAGGGATTCAATTAAAGCTCTCCAGGTCACCTAACATTAACTAAGATAAATGATCGTTGTTTTTGAAGAGTAATTGGTATTGGCAGTTTGACATTTTACAAAACCCAGAAATCGGCCACAAAATTCAAACTACTGCATCTCTACACACAAAAAGCTAATTATAAAGTAAATATTTAAAGACTCAGTAATTTAGTATTGCACTTCACAAAAATATCAAATATGAGCTCAAATTGTTTTAACATTTCAAAAATTAAAAGCCTCCTGGCTCCTTGTAAAAGATTAGCTAAAGTAAACAAGAACATGTTGCTGATTATAATAGTGTGGATGAAAAGATGAAAAGAACGGAAATGCCCCTTTAAGGATTTGTACCCAAACTGTTTGAAGCCTCATCCGAACAGTACTGCAATGATTAAACTGAAGCACAGTCCTGCTGGACTGTACATATTCAAGTGATTTAGGATCTGCAATGTCTCCTGCTGCCTTGACAAAGTTACCTGTAAGTTTGCAGGCAACCAAACCATCATCTTGTGAGTCCCTGAAATAACACCACTGGACCATCCTGCCACGCTGTGAACCTGCCTCTGAATAAAGTGACCTACAGCATTGTTTCTACACATTAAGTTGCCCATACTGAACAAAACAATAGAAAGTGAGAAGGAAAGGGAGTCATTTTGACACCTCTTTCTCTCTGTGATTGGATATAAAGTAGTCAGAAATGGTAAAGGGGTACATGATGAGCTTTTCTGCATCCCTTTCTCTTCTTTTCAGAAAGAATACATAAAGAGAAGGGCGAGAATGAAAGGAGGGAAAGTGTTTAGAGTAAAAAAAAAGCCAGCTACTTTCCCCATTTCCCTGTCCAGTAAGGTTTTCAAAAGGATCAACCAGGACTGATGATGTAACTGGCTGCTTGCTGGTGTTCGTTTCTGAATTATAACAATGAAAAAGAAGTGTGAGTTTGTGGGAGATTGGCCGGCGTTGACATTTCCATCCTGACTAACTGTGATGTTGCTGGACCCCATCAGAAGTTGAGGTGCCTCTGGGTGGGCTGGTGCAGATGGAAGTGGAGGGTGCCGGGCTTCGCGGGGCGCAGCAGGTTGAGGCGTCGTAGGGCCTTGCGGGACAGCAGCTGGGTGCGTTGGGTGACGTTACCCGGCCGCTGCTGCAGGAGTCCGGGTTTGGTGGTGAGCGCTGCAGCGTAGCAGGTAGAGTGCAGGGTGGAGCGGCGCTGCACCACCTCTGGTCTGTAGGAGGCAGAAATGACAATGACATAGAACAGATGAGAACAGTTCATCACTTTCTTAATCTTAGCTAAAATATAAATTATTACCTGAATGACACCATCATGTCTTATATTACTAAACATTATAATTTGACAAAATTATGAAAAAACTTTGCAAGTCCTTATCTTCAGAAAGCATTCTTTTTTTATTGTTTTAAATAAAGAAAATTATTATTTTATAGCCTAAAATACAATAACAGCACTCCTTTAGTGAACGCTTGATCATTTGTAGCAAAGGATGAATCTGCACCTAAAAAATACTTCTAATCTCAACAAGCTCAGATATTTCTGATTGACTTCATATCAATATCTAGGGCTGATCTGCTGATTAAGTTTCAGATTATCCAATTAATAATGGGATGCAAAATAGGAAATCTTTTAAACATAAATTGAACCAGGGAAGCTAAAATCATGCAATTTGAGGAGTTTTGAGTGGAACATATTTACAGACAAAGAAGGTTTTTTTTTTATCTCAAATGCAAAATTTACATATTTTTATTCAGATTTTTCTTAATTACTGCTCTGATTATGTTCTTTCAGTAAATTGTCTTTGTTAGCATCCAGTTAACAATTAATCATTACTAAATTAGTTATATTCTTTTTGCCCAGGTTCCTCTTGAAAATGAGATCTAGATCTCAGCGGCGTTTATCTGGTTAAATAAAGGGAATATATATATTCGATTAATCCAATTTATCGTCTCAGCCCTACTTTAGATGCCTCCTCGGCATGTTATCAGGTTCTGGAGAGGCTCGGTAAAAAAACATCTAAAGGTCACAGGATAGTGACTATCAGCGACTGGCGTTGGTCAGAAAATCCAGATAAATTCAAGGGACATAGATGCTTGTTTATTCATTATTAAGACAAATTTCTGTTAAATCAGAGATCATAAAAAACATTCATACCTATGTCGAGGTCCTTCAAGTGTGGGTCTTGCCTTCTCTTTTCCACCTGCAGGCGTTTGGTTTGCAGACGTATTTCCAGACAGGAAGTCCATTTCCCGGTCGAGCGTGTGGTGTGGTATTGGGTCTCGGGCCAGTCGCGGCGGGCTGTGGTGGGCGTAGACGGACATGCTGGGGTGTTCGATCAGCAGGTTCTCCAGCGGGCTGGTCTCCAGGAGAACCGGCTGACCGCCATGGCCGGTGAAGCAGGGGGGAGGAGTCACGAACCAGCTCTCCTCCAGAGAGCAGGCGTCCAGACGCAGGAACCCGCCTTCCTCCTCCTCCTCGTCGTCCCCATCTTCATCGTCCTCCGCGCCGCCGTCGGCCGTGGAGTTGAGGGAGGTGCAGGAGGGGAAGCGGATAGCGGGGCTGGCCATCGGAGAAGGGATCATCACCAGGTCTTCCTCTTCCTCCTCCTCCTCCTCTTCATGAGGGATGATGGTGGAGTCAGAGAGGTCATCACCACAATGACTAGAGCAAGCTTCAGCTGCAGAGGAAATGTAATTATTTCACACATTAGTTCAGTAAAATCTGAAGAAAAAAAATATTTTCTGCTCATGCTTTTTTTAATTTCTAATGAAAATATCTGCTTTAATAATAATAATAATAATGACAATAATAACTAAGTGTGGTTTTGTAATGGCGTTTGAAGCACAATTTTCATTAATATTGTGTTCTGTCATATTTGTCCAAAGAGCTCTTTGGCATGTTCTAAATCAGGGGTGTCCAAAGTGCAGCTCAGGGACCATTTGTGACCCTTGGATTGATTTTGTGTTTTCCCCAACTGCAATTCAAGAATGATACAAACTTGACCCATCCAGCACCGGCGGTCGATGCTGATGGAAACCTTTTATTTGTAATCAGGGTAAACTTATAATTTCTATTTTTTTTACAATGTTAAGTACAGCACAAACTATTTATCTTTTTAAAACCAAACTTTTATAATAAGTAGCACCAGGTTTATCGGGAGACTTTTTATGAAAAGCAGACTTTGCAGCACTAGATCAGCTTTTATTTAATTTATTAAACTTGGCTGAATTCAAGCATTTTGAAAGAAAGTGACCAAAAATCATGTTCTTATACCTAGAATAAATTTGTCCAATTGAGCCCAAAAAAGAAGAAAAAAAAACTAGACGGCTTTCTTTTAATTCAGCAAAAGTGAAAAATCCTTTTCAAGTTTTAGATCTACAGCAAATAACATCCCTTTCCAACCAAAAGTAAAATAAAATCGGACTATTTTATTTGCGTTTAAGTATTTCTTAATTATTATCATTTCTTGACCCAGAAGTACTTTTGATTCTGTGATTTGACACTACACCAGCCCTCCAGCAGGTGGCGCTGCATGCCGTCTATGCAGCAGCTGAACCATCTCCACATGTAAACAATCATTTTGAGAGTCACAGTCAGGCCAGCAGACCAACATCTCCTCCCTGCAACATAAACCACAACCTGAACATGTTTCTGTTTGAGAGCAAACACAACTAAGACCTGCTAAACCCGTCTGAGAGTCTGGGAGCAGGCTTCATATCTGCTCCAAACCGCCTGATCCACGTTTCCTCCACAAAGTGCTGCCAAAATAACACACTGAGCATTCTTGTGCTCTTAAATCACCCGCAAACGCACCGACATCCTGCACTGCAAGGTGTCTAGCTCTGCAAAAGTTGAAGCTTGCTGAAAGCTACAGATCAAGGGGGGATCGGCCTTGTTTTCACCCCACTTCAGCTTTTAATGATAGAATCAGGAAGTTCTGAGGTGGAAACATGATCTAATGCAAGCAGGCTGGGTGTTAAAAATAACTGTTGACGAAGCAGATGTCCCAGTTTGGGTCTGGTTCTGTTTATGGAGAGACTATTTTCACCAGCGCTCAGTAAAGATTGTAAATAACAAAACATATTTGATCTTTATCCGACACCTCGGCGTGCACATCAAACATGCATGCACCATCATAGGAATGGCTCAACTATAAGACATCTCCATTGTGACATCTGGGCTGTTATTGTGCATGCATCTCTATGCAAAACGTTTGCGAGTGTCCGCAGCTCATTTCCACACGTGACGCGAACGCCACTCGTAAGAGTTCACAAAGTCATTCTTGTTTATCCACAACAGAACAGAGAAGTTCCAGCGTGCTGACTCAGAGTCTGAGAGCTGATGCACAGATATCACAACAGCTCAACGTTTTAACATTCTCCTTCTGAATCCATCTAGCAGAGGCTTTATGTGTGCTGGGTTAACGAGGCTCAAATTAACTCGTTGACCCGTCCAATCCTCCTCCGCCACAAACAAAAAGATGCTCAAAGTCTGCAGGTTTTTATGGGGCAAAGCACTAACTTCACTGGAACACATTGTGAAACTCTGAGTCTCTGAATTGTGCACTGTTGGCATGACTGGAAACAAAGGCTATAATACTGAATTTTCAGACATCTACAGTTAGTACTTTCATGCTTAGCTAGTCCTGTGATTTTTTTTTTAAACAACTTGAGTCATGCACAGTGCCATCTAAAAGTATTCTTTGTCATTTAGTGTACTTTAGTGGTGGTGTGTGTGATAGGCCAACACAAAGTAATGCGTAGCTGTGAAGTGAAAGGAAATGATGGATGGTTTTCTGGATTTCTTACAAACAGATAAACAAATGTCTATGACCAGCAAATTTCAAATCTTGCCATAGATCCTCAGTTGCATTTAGGCCTGGACTTTGACTAGATCTTTCTAGCACACTTTTTGCTTCTGGAGGTTCCAGTTTTATGCGGCCTCAAACAGCCACACCATCTACAATAACTCTTTATTTAAACACGTTGCAGCAATGTTTAATTTCCCTTTCAGATCATTAAAGTATTTTTGAATTGAATTGAACTGAATGTGTGTTTAGGGCAGGACGATGTTCAGTTATGGTTTTAGTTTTTTTATAATTAGGTGATTTCTGAAGGCAACTGGTCACACTGGATTTTCTTAGGGGTATCACAGTGAAAGTGGCTAAATGCAAATGCATGCCACACTTTGCAGATATTATGTGTTAAAAATGTTGAAAATCACGCAAGATTTCATTTCATCTTTATAATCATTCACTACTTTATGTTGGTTTAGCAAATAGGTCTGAAACCTGCAGCTCTGGAGCCACAAATGGATCTTTGGCTGAAAATGATAAAGAATCAAGTAATGTTTTTAAATATAGCAGCTTATTTATGAAAAAATGGCATTGACATTCCACAACAGAACGACATACATTTTTTTTAGATCTATTTAGATCAAAGTTATGCATCCACACTCTTTATGCTCTTTATAAAAGTAACTTTTCAGCAAGATATAGGAGTTTGTTTTCAGTAAATGATTTCTTAATACTGGCAAAAAATTACAAGTTCCACTATTAGATTAGCAGTACCTTAATCAATATTAAGGAATTATTTACTGAAAGCTAGCTGCTATATCTTGCTGTTCCAGAACAGAAAATTCAAATAAAATACCACAACCTAAAGTTTGTTTTTTAATGTTACAAAATGCAAAAAGTTCAACTAATTCATATGGGTCACAAAAAGTCCTGAGAAACTTTAACCTTAAACCTACAAAACTGTGGAAGGGAGCCAGAAACCAAACTTTCTCACCTTCACTGGCTTGAAAATTAGACAACCAGGATCTATTTTTACCTCCTTTAGTTCCTTGGATGCTTTTGTTTGGCCCGTTTACAGGTCGACTTCTCCATTAACCACCTGATGCCAGATATCCTCCATCACCCAACCCCCCGGCCTGCCTCAAATATTCACATGGCTGCAGAATCGGAGCCTGGTCAAGTCGTGGGTGAACGGAGAGCTGAGGTAGAACCCACTCAGATCCATTTGGGAGTCACGGCAGCGCGTCGAGTTGCCGTATAAAGCGTGGGTGACTTTGTGAACTTCTCTCTGCCTGACTTGTCTGTTTTGACTGGGATCTGTTTTGGTCTCAGACTGCTCTGGAAACTTGGCCGGACTTCTCCTTGCCATTACAAAATGCTGAAGTTAAGCAGTATCTTTATCTCCAGCCTGCAGCTCCGTGTCAGATCGTCTTTCTGCACATTAAAAAGAGCTGTTCCACACAACCCCTCGGTTTTTATTTTGCTGATTTTGACATGTTTTCTAAAATTTTAAGCCATTTTCTCACCACACATATTGACATATTTAAAGCATAACTTTAAAAAGTTCACAATCTTTGTTATATCAAATATATGTGTCATCTAAAGTGCTGGTCATAAGTTTACATACACTCATCAAGGGCATAAATTTAGTTGATTGGGCTTTTATTGATGCATGTTTTTCATGGTAGGGTGATGATTACATAAGAAATTTCTTTTGATAAAAATAAAATAAACCAATTCAGACGAACAACTATAAATTTACTGTTGCTTTTCTATTTTCTGCACATGATATAGAGGCTCAAATATATACATACACCTCATGGAAGATAGTCTCTGCTTTACCATTGGTTTTCAAATGCTTTCAGGAGAAAACATTTTGTCAGGTGAGGGAAGAATTGACTTATTTGGCAAAAATAACAGGAAGTATACACTATCAACCATGGTAGCATGCCATGGTTTCATTTTACTTCCAGTAGATAAGGTAGGCAAGCATTCAACTTCTAATTGAACCCAACTATACCCTATTATAATGGGTATAAAACTAAAATCTGACACCACTTCATTTTTGTTGTAATTTTTTGTGAAGAGGGAAGTTACACTCAGAGGTTCTTCTTCAGAGGTTTTTGAGTCATTTCCTTCAATGGCACCCCCACAGGTGAGGGAGTGAACAGGTTTTCAAAGTATTTTCATCGTTTTACACAGCACAGCGTGAAAATGAACCATGTCAATTAAAAATGCAACGAATATTACAATTTTGTTTCCTAATCAAACCGAGTTTACCGGACTATCAGGTGTGAAAACATCCAAAAAAGCCTCACCTGCCAATTTCAATTTTAGCGGATGCAGTTTTATTTCGCCTGAAAAGATGCTAAGTTAAGTTGCTAAGTTGGCAACAGTGGGGTGACTATTAACCGTGATTTGGTGGTCTGTCAGGCAGCCGTCTCTCATGGCAGAGAAAAGAGGTCAGTGGCTGATTTTAAGACCTTTGTGGAGGTAGATAATATTGGTTGCTCATGTATGGATTGGCCAATCACCCAAAATTAAGGATATCGGGACAAATTTATCAGTGCACCTCTACTTTAGACTCAACTTTTGAGCTCAAATCCATCATTAAAAGTTGAGAATTGGTTATAGTCATGCCAGTTACGAGTGAATGCAAACCTCTGACCTGTGTCCTACCAAATGTTTTTAACTGTGCATCAGGTTTACCCAGGTAGTTCACTAAGATCCAGTCTTCTTCATCCTCCTCCTCTGCCTGTTTGCCGCCTCCCGGCTGGCTGCCTCGACTCGGCTCGTTCCCGTCGTCTCCAAACAGAGTGCTGGCGAACCTCTGGAACATGCCGGGACGTCCTGAAGGCCGAAGGAGGAGCACAGGGAGGAGGCGCGCGGCTCTGGGCGACGGCAAGGGGTTGGGGTGGTCCTTTTGGTCATCAGCTGCAGGGGGCACAGCGAGTCAAAGGCTCCAGAAAGGTGCTAAAGTGCATCAATAGGGTGTGGTCAGGGATCACCTGAGGGCCAGCAGGGACATGCTGGACATCGTTCAACGTCGAGTGCAAAAGTAAAGAAAGAGCCCTGAGAAAAGACAACATTTGTTGTTTTAGTGACTGTTATTTGTATTTGTGTGTGTTTTTTATGTCAAAGGTTACAACAGATTAACCTAAATCTGCTGCAGAATCATGAACAGGAACAAAGATGGAGGAGGTTATTTGAAAAGAATGAGAGATTTTTGTTCACACATAAAATATGGGTCAGGTGGGGCTTATGAAAGCAAAGACTCTATGCAGCTCGCCAAGTGATTATTAAGTTACCCGTAACCTTATCAAGCTAAGCACATACTCCATATTCTGTAAATACTCAGTACAGCAGGACCTCTAAAATACACTGAGCCGGTCAGCATTTTCCCTGTCACAAAACTTTCTGCTGATGAGTTTTATTCTACTGTAACTAAGAATAAGATACAGATCTGCAAAGATTTCATATTCCATAACTGGTAGCTGTGTTTACTTTTTGTTAGTCTAATTGCAAACATTAATAAATGCTGGGTTTATCCGTCCAGATTCATCCTTTGATTGCGCTTAAATATGCAAGGAGGAAACTAAAAACAGCCACATGAAGACGCTATTAACTGGCTGGTTAATATTTAGCAGCGGATGGACATTTATCAGGCCGTAAAGCGCATCAACTTATATGTGCTGTCAGGGCAGATGGATGCGAGCAGCAGCTGGGACATATCTGATGGAAGCAAACACAGAGGAGCTCCTCTGTCTGCGTCTTTTATAGTGGCTGGGACATAAAGAGCTGCAGTGTCCTCAGAGGACACGCAGACACAGCTGGCTGGCAGCCTGAGCTCTGGACTTCACATTAGGAAAGTAGACAAAATGAAAAGTGATCAGTGTAGCTGTGTCCCGCTGCAGCTGCTGGGGTAACGACACCCGCTGGCAAAGTGTTGGAGGGTTTAGCAGAACAATACTGCACCTGCCCTTTTAACCCATGCCAATGTCTCAGTTTGCAGTTTTAGTTGAACAAATGTCTTTCAAACTTCTTGATAGGAAATAATAATGTGTAAAAATCCATTGAACAGAGTTGCATTTCTCATCTTTTCTGCCTCTAAAGCCAAGTATAAATGGGTAACATCATTGCAAAATAAATAAATAAATAAAAAAATGAATTTATTGGTGTGTTTGATGAATCAATGTTTACATCAACATCAACACTGTAAATAACTAAATGAATTAAATTACTAACTCATGAATGTTGACAGCAGTGATTCCTGTGCAAGCACCTACGCTAAAATCACACACTTCTTCTGGAAAATAATCTAACTTTTTATTACATAACTTATGAAAAACATGAAAAACTAGACAAAATAAGCATTTGATTACCCTTGGTTTTGTGTTTTATAAAGATTTTTTGAAATATACAATTCAATACTTGAGGTTTTCACATGTATAGTACATGTTCTATAAATCCCAGTCTCTGAACTGTAGAGGAATACTTTTGTTCAGGTGTGTCCAGATATTTCCACAGTCTAAGCAGCAATTACCATTATTAACATTCTTTTACCTTAGCAAGGATTAGTGTCTGTCTCTTCTAGTATGTTATCACCAGACGTAGTCAGGGATATAATTTATGTCATACATGTGCTGCTGCCTGGGACATCTTACTGTCAGATTTACTTCATTATTAACTGAAAACAATATTTTAAAAAGATGTTGAAGTTGACAAGTAGTTACCCTATTAGTTACCAATCAAAACTCTGTTGTAATTAACAAAAAATATATTTTATTTACATTTGAAATATGTATTTGTAAAGAATAGAGTGGAGTTTTAGCTAATAAAATGAACATAAGCAATAAAACCTATTGAAAGTAGTTTTGAACATTAACACTCTAATATACGAGGTGTAGATGAATGCATCATCGGGTTATCTTAATAGTTTACAAGCAGGGCATATCTATTTAGAGAAGTGACGGTGAAACGGAGCTGTATAATGCGAATAAGAACTTTGAACACCAAATGTCCGATTTTTCTTCCTGCAATTGAAAGCGTGGAACCGTTATGCAGATCGGCTGTGGTGCGTTCAAACAGTCCCCTACGTGCTTGTTTTTCCCAGCGACCCCCATAGCATTGATCAAACAAAAAAAGAAAATCGAACGTGGGCCGCAACAGCGAACAAACAAAGGTTTTAAAGCTGTCGCCATCCTTAACAGCAGGCTGATAATCCTCTCCTGCACCTGTTTCACCCCTACACTCATCGTCCCTGAAAGCAGCTACTTTTAATGCTAAATTCACGGACATGAATAGCACTTAACTGACTGGAAACATCATACAAGGATAGCTCCCCCTCCATTTTCTTTTGACTGATTAATTTTCATAAACTGTTCTACTAGCCCATATTCTGGTTGACTTTCTTGCATCTGACTTTATTAATTAATAATATACAGATGGAGGCTATATAGGGTGTTCAAATCTGTCTGTCTGGGATTAGGAATGAACCACAATGGATGCCCCATAATCAGGGATATAGCGGGGATAAAACACAGATTAGGCATGTTTTAGTTACAAACGGGTTTATAACCTCTAGAGCGCTGCAACACAGTCAAACTGAAAATAAAATATTATCTTTTTCCTATTACTAGTATTACATTCTGTACGAACATGTTTAATTGTAAAAAAAAAGAAAAAAAAAAGGTTATCAATAGATAGATTATTTTGCCAAAATAAGGGCCGATAGCAATTAAAACGTATTTTTCTGTTAAATAAGCTCATAAAAAATAAAGATGAATAACATTTTTTATGTGGTATGTTTTTGTGTGATGCAAAACTAATCGGCTTCCAGCTCCTGCTAATGTGATTTGTCGACCAGTCTGCAGGGGGAAAATAAACTGGCCCAGAGGTAATGAGGAGCTGCGGCAGCAGCAGCCTCTGTTGGACGCTTATTCATGGTTAAGCAAGAGGAAGAGGAGGAGGAGGAGGAGGAGGAGGAGGAGATTGTAATTCTACACTCAGGGCTGAACCGCCTGGTAAAAACTTTTCATCTTCTGTATTATGTAAAAAATTTATTTTTCAGAACAACACAACACCCAAACTTGACTATATCAGATGAAAAAAACATTAAAAACAGCATTTTGAGCATAGGAGAAAGACCAAGCTTCAGATGCTGATCAGAACTGTGATCGCTTTGCAATAAAATCATAAATACGTGCGCTAACAAGTCAGTTATAATTACTTATCTGATAAAACAAGACGTCCAACTAGTGAAATGCACATGAACACATGATTAACATGAGGATTAAAAAGCAAGAGAGCCGTTAATGTTCACCAGGAGGAAAACAAAGAACCCACCTGCGGCAGCGGGAGGAGGAGATGTAAACGACGGTTGAAAAAAACAAATAAAACAAAAATCCTTAAAACGGAGGTAGATTCGTTACTTTTCGAAAAATAGAAAAACTTGAGCTTTCTTCGCGGAAGAAATAAGATATAAAAATGTTTAATTTACGGGCTGTACATAGGGAGTCACAGTGAGGTTGATCGTCTTTTCTCTTTTCAGCCCCGTTTCCTCGTCGGGTCCCTGTACTGCGACTTCTTTTGTTGTTGTTGTGGAGCTCCAACAGCTGATCGTCGTGACGTCACCTGGGGGACAGCCCATCATAGGGGCAGGGCCAGGAGCTGCTCATCCAATCAGAGCGCCGTACGAGCGCTGTCACTAACCCACGTGACTCGGCTCCCTCCTTCTTGGAAAAAGGGGAAAAAAGGGACATGACTGGGCAAAGCGCTCAGCTGAAGGGAGCAGAAATGTTGCTTTCCCTCCCTAAAACAGGCAAATGTTACATAAACAGACCTGCATCCGGGTTAAGCTGCAGAGCTTCCTGTTTTATTAGCATCCACCCAACATATCAAACTTTTACTGCTGCAGTATCATAAGACAGCATAAAAGAAGTGTACACCCTAATATATCCACATAGTTTTAGTTATTTACAGTTTAAAGAATGGACTTCAGTCCAGCCAAATAAAGCTGGCGTGGCGCCGCAATTGTGTGGAACATTAATTAAATTATTCCAAGTACAAAGTGAAAAACTGCTAAAACATGCATATGCTTGAGTATTTTTGACGATTTATTGCATTTGTTACATCTTCATTTAATTGGGCTCTTTATCATTTTTAGATAAAGTTATTAACGGTCATTATGCATGAAGGCGTTTTACGGACTTTGCAGATGAAAAATAAATACATAAAATTGGAGGAATAAATTATTGCCAAAAAATTCAGATATTTTCTGGAAAATTTTAGATTAATATAAAAAAAAAAAAAAAAAAAAATCAAGCACATTTAAAAAAAAAAATTTAAAGAAAATTTCTGAGATTTCTTTGTGGAAATGTACTTATTTCTTCCCCCGTTTTATTGGATTCTCAAATGATTTCCAGGCCAAAGGGGAAACAATGGGAATGCCTTCCCGTAGGGACATGCGAGGAAAACCTCGAAACTGATGTGCTGTGAAAACCTCAAAGATTTATTAGACGACATTACTGAAAAAATAACTACATGGACATCGATAAACACAACAGACATGCCAGGAAAAAAGTTTTGGAAATCTGAATGAGCTCTACAAACCAAAGTATTTTCTTGACCTGTTAGTACTTTTGACTTGATGATTTTAGGCCATGTGACCAAAAGTTTGGACACCTCTGCTTTAGACTGAAAAAGATTTGAGACTGAGGCGTTCACCTTCCAGCAGGACGATGACTCTGAACATGCAACCCGAGCTACAACCTAATGGCTTCGATCGAAGAATGTAGATGTATTAGAATGACCCAGTCAAAGTCCAGACCTAAATCCAAAATGAGAATCTCTGAGAAAACTTGAAAACAATATTTTCACAGATGTTCTGACTTGAGATTTTACAAAGAAGAATAGGCAGAAATTTCAGTCTCTAGATGTCAAAAGCTGCTAAAGACATATTTAAAAAACATTTTTGAGCTGATATATCACTTTACATAACGGGAAGCTAAACAGCTTTCTCCTGTTTTTTTTTTTTTGCTTTGTAATGCCTGTATTTTACATTTTTTAGGGTTAGGATTGCACAACTCTAGGGTTGTTTTGCATCTCTCCATTCAACTTTATGGGTCATAATGTTACAGATTGGGATGCAGGTGTTCTGTTGTACAGCAGCGATGTGAATTTTTCCAGCTAACAAAACAGAAACTTCTGCAAAAACATCCATGTGGAAAAATTATCCCACGCTGCTTAGGCAGGACAGAGGAAAAGCTATTTATCCCACATTTTTCCATTGCTAAATAAGGAACACCTGTCCTCTCATAGCACCAAAACACTGATAAGATGTGCCCTGCTGCTCATTTCCTTTGGTGTTTTTTTGTTTTCCAGTGTTACATCATCACTGTAAAGATATTTCACAATGTTGTATAAAATATCTGTAAGTAATAAACTAAACATTTGAAATTGAAGACTTTTGAATGCCCCATAAGGACATGAAGAAGCATAAGTCTTGCTCTTAATCCACAGACCTACACACTCCTGTCATCATACACTGGACCTTATGCTGACATATGGCATTGAGTGTGAAAAAATAACAATACTTCTCTATAACCATATATTGTCTTAAAGGGAACCAAAGCACATTGCTCTAAAGCAATGAACTTTATTCCAGATTCTTTAGTTCCTTCCTAAGTCTGTAGTCCTTAAATAATAATACAGCTTGAAATTCTGCTTTATCAATGTTTGTTGAGTTCTCTGAAATCCTATATACCCCTCCAGCAGGTTCTAGTACATTTTGTCCCTGTGAGTCATAAAAGTTATTGTTAAGACGGCATTGAACACCCAACCCACTCAACCCTTTGACTCATCCGCACACACTGTCCAGCTACCTGAACATGACCAACTAATCTGTCTGTAAAAATAGTTCCCAAGGATTAAAATTGTACATCACTTTTCTTGTGATGTAAATTACAAGAAAAGTAATTTTCAAGAAATTACAAGAAAATTACTGGACTAAAGCCCAGGTAACTTCCTCAGGTTTCAGAGATAACAAACTTAAGAGGTTCTCTTAGACAGAAGATACAACATTAAAGGCAGAAATGTCAAAAATTGGGAAATGATTCACTTTTATGATCTGTTTGTTCCCTGGTAAGTGTTTCTTTTCTATTATGATCTAATGAAACAAGCAACGTCTGACCATGTGTGGAAACCTTTGCTCCTCATCAAGACAAACGTTCCATGAACAAAAACATAAGATTATTGCCTTTGTTTGTCACCTCTCCAGCTAACTTAAAAGAAAGTTTGCTGGACTTTTTCTAAAGTCCAGCAAACTTCCTTAGAGTTTAAGGGATAACAAAGTAGTGAGATATTCTTAAGCAGAAGATACAATCTTAAAAATGAAAATGTCAGCGATTGGGCAATGATTCATGTACTTTTATGATCTGTTTGTTCTCTACTAAGTATTTCTTTTCAATTATTATCTAATGAAATAAGCAACGTCTGACCATGTGTGGAAACCCTTGTCCTCATTGACACAACAAACATCCCATGAAGAAAAACATAAAATTCTTGGTTTCCTATAAGGTTTGGATCATTGCAGCTCCAGGAAATGTAAGTAAATCAATGTTCTGACAAGAAACAACTATCTGTGTCATGAGAAATAAAACCTACATAAAAGAACTTGCATTCATTCGTCACAACAACGCAGAGTTGCGCACCTTCTGCTTCGCCTTATGTAACATGGCTAATGTTTAAAATCTGGATTGTGCAACTCTGTTCACCATGGGCAGATAGAGAGATCAACAACTCTTCACTGATGAGTCACGGGGGGTATGCCGGGAAAATGTTTGTCTAATAGTGGTCATCTAAAAGTAACATTTGCTTGTTATTGATATAAAAAGGCGCCAGAGAATGTTTATTTGGTGCTCAAACTTTACTGGCATGCCTAAGTAAATTGATACCAACACTTCTCAAACTAAGGTTTTCAGTGAGAAAAGGAAGATGTCCTTTTCCTGAAGAAGCAAAGCAGCTCCAGCCCACTACAATACCACCATATTTGTAAATCAGTCTAATGCTGTTCTGAATGTAATGTAATGCAGAATGTTCAAAAATGTCCACTTTTGTTTCATCAGTCAGCAGCACTTTTTCCTAAAAGTTTTGGGGTTTATCAAGCTGTTTTTTGCAAATGTGGGATGGCTCTTTGTGTTGTTTTGACCTTGGATTTCTCTCATGGATACTATTTTTGCCTAATCTTATTGTTGTTTAATGACCTCTGACCTTAAATGATTAAGGTCAGATAATGACTTAAATGATGAACAATAATTCTGCAGTGCTTCTGAAAACTCAGTTTTGTCATGGAGACTTGCTCAGTTTCACTACAGATCTGATGTGGACAATAAAGATTATTAAACTTGTACCGGTGGAGTGAAGTTTTGAACTGTTTTTAATAAGGAAGGTACTTAGAAAGAATTTTGTTTGTTGAGGTGGTTCTTGTTATAAAGGTTTTAGGGTTAATTTCTTTAAAAGTTAAAAGGGTAATTGCTTTTTAATTGGTGTTCAGCCCTCAATTGCCCCCATCTGTGACTAAATGGATCATAAAATGTACATTTTGTTTGAATTTGTTCACTTCTTTGAGGCATAAAAATTGATAGCTACTTCTATGCCGAATTTGTACTGATTCGCAGATAGGGAAAAACTGCATTGTTCTTATCAGAGTAGCTGGATAAACATAAAGTTCCCCATTGTTTTGGAAAAAAAGACAACTCCAGGAGTCGAGTGTTTTGAGTGTTTGATAGCAAATGGATTTTGGGTGGAGTGTCTCTTGAAGTCACGATAAGCGTTGACACACAGGCCCAGAAGTGCAAGAGCACACCCAGAAAACATGTGCAGTGAGAGGCGGAGGTTTGATGAGCTGATATCTGGAACAGACAGTGCAAAAGCTGGACCTTTGGGAAATTCAAAAACTTCCAACTTTTCATCAGATCTATTTTTACTCCAGTATGAAGAGGAAAATCCTTTCACCTTAGCCTGGAAAGTCTGGAGGGAAAGCAGAAAACGTCATCTGTTCATTGAGTTGCATCAGCTGAGCTGAGCAGACAGAGGGCAGGGTGATTCAGCGACGCCATTGGCTCTCGCTCTGTCAGTCATTTTTCTCTGTTCGCTCTCTGCTGGCTGTACTGTTTCCTGTGGCTCATATAGCAAGTTAATAATAGAAGGTTATAAAACACAGGCTGTTTCCGCTAAGTTGATTCAGGAAAAGGCAAAGCTGAATTTGTGGAGAAAAAATTAACTGCCTGCAATTAAATTGGAAAAAAGTTAGACAAGAAAAGTTTCAGATTGAAATAAAGAAGCAGCAGCTCTGCAAAAAAAGTTCAAACAATAGGAAACACTTATTGAGGAAGCTTTTTTTGGCTGAGACAAACCAAAAATTTCCATCGGAGTAAGCACTGAGAAAGAGGGAAAACATTAACTTCAATCAAAAGAAAAAAGATGGACGACATACAAATTGGAAAATAAAGTCTAGAATTAGAGGGAAAGATCTGGAATAAAGTGTCTTTATTTAATTAGATCCACATGTTTTTTCCCCCAATGCTAAGTTTCTTTTGACCCGGGATACTGTCAGGTTTTTGGAATGAAACATTGCTTCCTGTGCTGAAATGAATTCTTTGAAGCAAATAGTTTTTCTGCATTAGAGAAGAAGCAAAGCAAGCAAAGCACATCTTCATAGAATTGCCTAGTCAAAGTCCAGTCCTAAATCCAACAGAAATTTTTTCACACACCTTCTCATCCAATCTGACTGATCTTGGGTTATCACCTGCTGATACTGAAATAGTACCTAAATATATGTTCTAAATTCACTTCATGTCTTAATAAAACCATGCAATGAGTCTTGCTTCACTTACTTATTGGATAAGCAATATTCAAAGAATGTTTTTCTTAATAAAAAAAGAACAACATAAAAATTATTCTGGTTGTGGAATAGTTTGAGTTCCGAGTGGAAATCCAAATATAAAGATGATTAAGAACAACAAATATATGATTTTAATAAGAGAAAGAGGACATTCAAAATATAATAACAGATTTAATAACTGATAACTTTTAGGAAAATGAGTGGGATCAAGTATACATTTCTTCCCTATGTTCTCCAACTTTGCAACCTAAGTCAACAAAGTTGGAGCCAGATGGACATTTTTTTTTAGCTCTATTTGTTTTAATATAGTTTTTTCCATTTTTTTAATCTAAAAAACTGCTTTGATTTGCTTGGCTTTTCAAAACAACGTTAATAGTTATAGTTAATAGTTATTATTATTTGCTATTATTAACAAAAGCAAATAAATTAAACTTCGAGTACAAATGATCTTGCATGTGATACATCTTGTAAGTTTTTTTTTAGTTTGATACAAACAAGGTTCGGCTTGAATTTTGCCAGAGGTGCCAAAGCCAACATGCAATTAAGACATAAAGCATAGTGTCGGCAGTATGATATACATAGCCACACGTGAAAAATTGCTGGCAACAGGACAAAGTTGCCCCCCAGTCTACAAAACTATGATGCAGCACAAGGCCGCCCTGCGAGCTTTTAAAGAGACAGAGCAAATAAATTCCTCTAAAGGGCGGCAGAGAAGACTTTAAAAGCCACCAAACATCTTTTGAGGAATATGTCCAAGATTGTTTTCATCATGTCAGCTGATGTATAAGCAGATATAATGCAAAAAACAAGGTAATATAAGCTGAAATAGGGAGATCTACAAAGAAAACAGAAGTTGTTTTCTGAATATAATGCCTTGTTTTTAATAAATAAACAGAAATGTGATGAAGAAAAGGTGGAATGTGACAACATTCTTCAGCTCCTCCTGCATAGTTGAGCTGCAGGACGACCGGTTCAGACAGATTAATTCTTTATGGTTGATGTTTGCATGCAGGAAGTGGGGCAGACAGCAGGGGAGAATACCTGCAGTACTGGTTCTTTCATGCATGGATTTCTAAGCTTTAAACTTTGTCAGGGGAAAGAGACTGAAACCCAACTGTTAAATTTTTTTTTATTTTAAAGATCTGTGACCAAAAATCAGTTAAATTGGAACATAAAAATTAGGACAGGTTAACTTTAAAGATCTTTACATTCATTTTCTTTGCCAAATTAGGTCAAATGTCATAACATTTTTTGTTTTTAGTATAAAAATAAACAAATCCAACTTTTACATAGATATCTAGTGTTCCGTGTGCAGTCCATAGTCAAGGTCAGAGGTTAAATAAATGCTCCAGAGCAATGGCACTTGGCAGAAATAGCTCTAAAGCTCCAGTCGCTTGCGGGTGAAAGTTCAGTGTACAATTAAATGTTTGCAGAGTGGAGAATCGCCATGGTAACATGATGGTGTTGGAGGGTGTAAGATTGCTCCAGATGAAGCAGTCTGGAAGACGACAACACAATGACCTCAGACATGTTTTATTAAATATTAAAATTAACTGGGGGGGTTTCTGGTGACACCATGACCTCAACCTGACCCAGTACATTCTTAACTCATGTTGCTCAGCAGCCTACAGATTATTTAACATATAACAAATAACAAAGACATAACCTGAAGATTAATACGTATGAATCATTTCAGTGCATTTTCCTCGCTTTGGTTCAGGGTAAAATAATTTAACAGGCAGAAATTAAAAAATGCAAAATTACTGGTTCAAAATTAGATGATAAAGAATTATTATCCTTGTTTCCTTCCTTAATACTTTATTATTTTCACATTTGTTATGTTTTTTACAGCTTTTTCATGACATTGGGACATTTTTGTAATAGTTCCTTTACAAATAAATTAGATTTCAAATTTTATCTGATGTTTAACGCATGAAACCAATCAGGCAACATCATCTTCCTAAGAGCCAGAACTTACGCTTTTGTTTCATTCAGGGCAGAAACGTAATAAAAAAATGTTTGTGTTAATTTTCAGATTATCTCTCCTGGAAGCAAACATGATTGTTGAAATTGATTTCCTTGCATCAATGGGAAATCTGTAAAAATCATCTTAGATTCGCTATACTTTGCTTCTTACTACCAGCAAAGAAATGAACCCAGAAATCTCGCCTACAAACACTCAACATGTCAAGTAACTTTCATATTATATTAACTTTTGAAAACACTAGGACACTTTGGTTTTATACAAGGAGCAGTCCAGCCCAGTTTCATTGCGGTTGCATCATTTAGTAGAATGAATGACCAAGCAAAAAAAAAGAAGAAAAAATCGTATTGCACCGAACAAATCTGAATTGAGGATCAAGATCTGCTGTTTGAACATAGCCTACGTTGTAGGATAGTATCTGTGGTAGACCTCTGCTTTAGTTTCAAATTAGGTGTGAGCAACATGGTGACAATAGATTGTCCTTGGTAAACTTTCACAATCTGATGTTATCAAAGTATCTATTCCTTATTTTGCTCTTTGGCTTCATAAACTAGCTTCCATCTAGCAAGAACAGACTTCACCTGAGAGTTCAAACTGAGCAAATATTTGAGAGGAAAACCGAATACTTTACTTATTTGCTGAACATAATAATAACTTATGGCTGTACTTTGAGCATGGTTTGCTTTGTACATTATTGTCTTTTAGATAAAAGTTTATATGATCAAACAGGAAAAAGTTCCAACTTATAAAACATTTTTGTGCATTGTAATCTTAAATATATAGTAATTTCCAATCTATACAAAGGGCCCAAAGTTTGGAAAAAACTTTTTTTTGTTTCCTGGAAGTATAAAATATTGAAAATTTAAACATTTTAAGTTCATTCATATGTTACTTTAGGAACATAAAAATAATCTGCAATTACTGTAAAAAACTGCCGGTATATAAAAAAAAAAACAAAGCAAAAAACATGGCAGGTATTTTAAGAAAATTTGTAAAACACTTTTAAGACCTTGAAGCAATTTTTAAGGCATGTAAACATCTGACTGCCAGTAAAAATACAGGTATTAACAGAGTATCTATTTTACTATTAGTACATCCTGTTCTAGGTTAGACTCTAGTAAGGAAGTAATTTACTGCTTGTGTGATGAAAGCTGAGGAAGAGGACGAGACGTTAGCATCCGTCTGTACAGGTTACACCTCATGCTTTCAGTTTTAAAGAGAGTTAACGTTATCCTTCCTGGAGCTGAAAGATTACAGACAAAACAAAAACCAAGCTTTTGTCACTTTCTATTCTTTTTCAGGTTGAAACAACTCAACTTGAAACAAAAATCCTGAGCAAACGTCTGAAAAGCTGCCAAAAGACTTTGGGAAAATCTGATGATATGTTCAATGTGAGGAATGTTGTAAAACTTTTGGGCTTTGTTGTGTTTCACATCAGCATTCCCGTATTAGTGGCAGAATGTGAAGTGAGTGTTTTTGTGCAACAACAGTGCTCTCACTGCTCATCCTCGATCTTCCAGGCAGCTACGACCTCCCTGAGTGTGACGGAGACCAGATTTCATCCTGGGAATCAGAGTCCTCCACTCCCAAGCTGCCCTTCCTAGTTTTTGCGGCGCATGAAGGGGCTCCGTTGATGTCCCGTAGCGGGACGTAGGAGTAATCCTGGCGCTCAGGGAAGCGCGATGTCACTGATCTGCGGCACACCTGGTGACATGAGACGATCAGGCTGGCCAACAGGAGACAAGTGAGGACAAGGGTGGTGATCAGCCATGATCGCCTGGGAAAAAAGCAGGAATTACATCAATTTCATGACACTACACTCAATAAATTAACTTAACCTGAAAAAGAGGAAGGATGTTTTTAAAAACCCAGGCACTGAAATGATGAAAAAGCACCAAAAAAAACCAACAACTTATTTTGTACTGAAATCATTTCTGAATAGGTTTTCACCAGATTGCGTTTGGGTCACATGACACAAATGGACAGGAAGCTGTAGCAGCCAGCACAGTCTCATTCACTGTAAACCTCTCTGTAAACTATCTAAAAACACTTTGGTCAATTGTTTATTGAATTCCACGATTTGGTCTGTTTTCCACAGGATGTAAATAATTTCACAATTTAAATCCAGACTTTTATTAGGTTATTTTCTAATTTGTTTTTATTTTGAGCCTATTTTTACACTGTTGTCCTTCTGCATTATTCCCTGTTTTCAGATGAAAAAGCAGCAAAACAGTCCAAACATCAAGCCACTTCCAGTGTATTAGACTTTCAGTGATCTTCTTTTCTCATTTGTCAAAAAAATCTTCATCTTCTTACCAGATTCGTGACTAGAGTAGACAGCAGAATGAAGACTTTAAAACTGTCCCCTAAATTTTCTCTGATGTTTTTATTTCCAAAGAAATGCTTCAGTTTAAAATTAACTTACAATTTCCTAGTGACACTGGAAAAAAAACTATTATCTTTTATAACCACTGAGACTTGTTTGAACACATTTGTTTACTTTTATTTCTTATTGGTAACTTTACAAAAGTTCAATGTTATGTTTAAGTGGAAACACTAAAGTTCTTTTTTGTTTGAGAGGACATTATGTTTCTATTATGTTCACTGAAAAATGACAGCAGAGAAGAAAGGTCAGAGGTTTGACCTTTAAAACCTTACTCTGTTAGATAAGGCTGCTCTCTGTGAGATTCTTCTTCTTGTCTCCAGGATGTAAGCATCTGCTTGGCCAGGCAGTGTCCAGCTGTAGAGAAAAATAAAAGCTAATAAAAAGAAAGTAACTAATAGAAATGGTCTTTTGTGGAGCACTGACTGTGGCATCTTTAGGGAAGTTTGTTTGAACCAAGAGTGGTGGGACTGTGATGTGATGCACTTTACTGACGCAGACGTCTTTCATAATTATAATTTTCAGTCATTATTTACGTCTGGATTTACTGTGTCTGGCTTCTCCTGGTGCAGAATTATGACACGTTTCACGTCACTGACGTAAAAGCTGGATAAAATGTGACATGACATCTTCAGACTGCAGTTGCTTTGAAAACAATCAGATACGTATCAGATTTAGTCCAACATATAGATGTGGCACAAATTGGATTTTTACTGGGGATTAAATTATAGAAATTGAGCCTTTCAAACTGCTGTGATAAAGTCAATTATGTGTGAATGCAGCCAAAGGGAGAGCCAGCAAATCCTGCGGGCTTCAAACTCTTTTAAATCTGTTTAAACATATTTGGATCTTGAATTAATCAAAAACTGTATTTTTTCCTTCCAACTTCAGAGCATTTTGTCTTTCTATTCTGTTTTTTTCCAGGATAATGTCCACCGCTGTGATGTTCTTTGTCTCCTATTTAACAGTCATGCTATCTCTGTAGTAAGAGATGTGACCCCATGATGCCACTGACCTATATAACAACAGAGACAGAACATGACTCAGGTAGCAGTTTCTGTTTCATTCAGGGGTGTATGCTTCTGTCTTCTTGTTCAAAAATGAAATGTTAGCTTCGGTTTTAAATAACATGCATATCCAAATAAACTACATAAAAGTCTGGATGCATTTAAAAGAAAATCTGTTTAGCTGATTTTTGCTCATTTCTACTCTGTTATTCATCCTGATTTTTCTAAACAGGTAAATTTGCACTCCAGCAGCAGATGATGAAGTACAGACGGTGGTGTTTACATGCAGAAAACCACAAAGTCCCATGAACAAAATAAAGTTGGGTACGTACCTCTGTGTAAGGTGTTAGTGGTGTCTACTGGTAATGTGGTGTTACAGCTTCCTGTCTGCGGGTCACATGGGCACAAGTCGTCACATTGACACTCCTGAGCGCAAGATGCACCGAAGAAACCCAAAGGACAAACTGAAAGAAACAGACACAGATAGGTTTTTTTATCTGAATGACACAAAAAGTTGTATAAAAATGGTAAAATCTCAGGCAGTTTTATGATCAAATATTGCATTTACATTTTTTCTACTCAAACGAATTTCTTGAATCATAATCTACTTCATTTGCCAAGTTGGTGACAAGAACAAGGAATCTGCCTTTGGTTCATTTTGCTCTCAAAATGAGGACATTTTAAATAGGAATATATAGGATAATAAAAATGCTGCTCTAACATCAATATAACCAAATTATAGGAAGCTTACACGTTACCAAATTACTTTCTGCCACTTTACAGACACAATATGGACAGATGAATAAATTAAATAAAAATATTTTTGAAATATGGGGAATTTTGCTAGAAAGTATCCTTTAACAAACAAATATTGCAGCAGCAATATTTGCTTTACATTTAGTGGTGACAAATGCATTGCAATTGTGTCACCAAACTGTGAGTGAAAACAAGACCATTAAAGTCTTGATGGAGCACAAAAGACTTGAGTTGTTCGCCCAGAAAGGCTGAAAGTCGGGTTAAAACTCGAGTCTGATTGTTGTATTTTTAGACCTATAACTAAACCATGTTTGCAAAATGACAAAATAATGTTTACAGACAATGCATTTCAAAATAATAGCAGCCAAATATTTTCAGCAGCCTTCTCCGTGGTCCATGATGTAAAACAACATGTTTCCTTGACATACAGCGGTGGATCGCTGCTGCTGTCTGTATCTGTGTGATCCCTTTTTCTCAGAACCAGAATGAACTTTTTTTTTAGCTATTTAAACTACAGCTGCTTTTTCTTTTGGAATGGGAACACAGATCAGCTTTAAGTCCAGAGGGTATTAAAAAAAGAAAAAAGGAAAAGCACCAGAAGTTCATGAATCTGTCATGGAGGCAGTGCTTATCCTTCTTTGGACAACTTGTGGTGATTCCCACTATAGAGAGGAAAAAGCTTTAACAATTTGGCCATTAAATTTTTTATGCATGTCATTTTTTATCCGCTTACTAAAAAAAGAGCCTTGAATGACAGAAGGTTGAATCTCTGTAATATTATTAACAAGCAAAAAAGCCAAAATCCATTTGGCTTTTTGTGTAGTGGTTGGTCAGTCAACCACTACTGCCTGGATAAAGTATTTAGTGTGAGTTTATCTTAGCTACATATGAAATGAAACATAGCTATACCTTGTTCACAAGTGTCACCATGGAAACCAGGAGGGCAGACACAGCGACCGTTGACAGGATCACAGGAGCCATTGTTAAAACAAGAGCAGGTTTTGGTGCAGCCGTCGCCGTAGAAACCTGGGAGGCATGCTTCAAAAAAAAAAAAAGAAAGACAGAAGCTTAACGCATGTAAAGAAAAAGAGTTTTACTTTATTTTTTTAGCATTTCTACTTATCCTGACACTTTCTAAATACATTTATTTCCCAGAATGCAGAGTCAGATATTCACAACGTCATGTAGTTGCAGAATGGATAATGGTAAACATTACGTTAAAGGACAAGCCAACAAAACAAAACTGCTGAAAAACCCCTTGTTTCTCTTTTAGACTATTTATAAATAATAATAATAATACATTTTATTTGAAAGGCGCCTTTCTGGCACTCAAGGACACCGTACAGAGAACGAAAAATAGCAAAAACAATAAAATATAGCAATTAAAAGTAGGTAGAATAAATACACAACAATGTATCTATATAAAATCTATATGTAAATCTATGTAAAAATCTATATAAAAATCAAGCAAACCAATTGTGTCATGTTGAAAAGGCAGATCTAAAAAGGTGTGTTTTAAGTTCGGTTTTAAATTTAGGGAATGAATTTATGTTTCTAAGATGAGGTGGTAGGGAGTTCCAGAGTTGGAATTTATTTATTTATGTTTGTGAACATCTGACATCAATTCTGGAAATGTGTTTCATTGTATGGCAGATGCAATCCTTCATACATTAAGAAAAACAGAATTAGAAGAAATATAGTAGAAATATCCTTTATTGTCCCACAATGGGGAAAGTTCTGTGCAACAGCAGCAAAGTGACAGGTAATAAAATCAAGTAGGCTCACACAAAGACAGAATATAAAAATACCTAGAAATAGAATAAAAATACTGTACAATATGGGCAAAATTTCTTACATAACTAGTATAACGTGCAACGCCAAACAAGAACTCCGAGATAAAACTAATAAGTAAAATAAACCATGAAAGATTGTTTTCTCACTTTACAAATGCAAATTAACTTCTCACATAAATTCTCCACTTTACTGCCCTCACAAAATTTTATTGTACCAAGTCAGAATTGTATAACTATGACAATCCCAAAGTGTGACGTTATTGTTGTGAAAGGCAAATAAAATCTTAACTTAATGTGCTGAATTAGTCTGCAAGTTCTAAGTTAGGTTAGCAGAAAAACTGCCATTGTCTGATTTCACTGTAGGACAGTTTCACAGTTTGACTTGTTTGAACTCTCATTTTAATTCCTGGCTATGAACAATACAATAAAAAAAAAAATCTGATAAATGGCTGCTGAGGTGGAAACTTATCTTTCAAGACAACATATAAAAGTTGCTGTAAACAAGTCAGGAGGAGTTCATGTACATCTTTCAGAAATTATGTGGGTAAAGGGCATGTTGTCAGTGAGGTACAAGCTTGATTAAAGATTATTATTATTTAAGATTATCTTATTTATGAGACACTAACTTATATCTCATAATTATCTGCAAACTTGTGTCTATTGAAAAAGTCTGCATTGACTGTTCTCTGAAAGTTTTGCTTCTACAATAAATTTCAAGTTTAGGGTAGTTGGAACTGACATGCGTGTACAGTAGGGTTTACGGTTCCATCCTAAAACATTATTATTCCTTGAACTTTTTTCACTTTTTGTTAATTGTATTTTATTTCTATCTCAAGAACAGAGTCGTTCATAAGTCCAGAGTAACCTGTTTTCAAACATTTTGAGAAGTGTGGTATAAGTTTAGTTAAAGCTCAGTCAGAATGGATGGAAAGTGTCTGAAGGATGTTATTTTCAAGTTCTGTCACAAATTTCCAACTGGATTTAGGTTTGGACTTTGACTAGGCCATTCTAAGCCATGAATCTGCCTTGTTGTAAACCATCCCCTGTAGCTCTGGCTGCATGTTTAGCATTGCTGTCCTGCTGGAAGGTGAACCACCACACCAGTGTCAAGTTTTTTAAAGTCGATCAGGTTTTTCTCCAGGATTCTCCTGCAGTAGAGTGCATTCACATCAGCCCTCTTTCGTCCACTTGAATTGAACTCTAGTTCATTTAATTAGAAAGTTTGCTTTGTTTGGGGAACTGTGAATGTGGACAAAACAGTGAACTCCGGTCTGCCTACAAACTTGGTTCGATTGAGGTGAATTTTGGTGAGGATTGAATGCATATGTGAACGCCAAGCAAACCAGAGACTGCTCAAAAGCAGGAAGCAGACTACAGTGCAGGGCATTCTGGGTAAATACAACCAAAACAAATTAGAGAGTCTAGTACCAGCAGGAGAGATGGCTTATGGTCTTTTGCCAAAGACATAGAGAAGTCCTACAATCACTAAAATCTGATGCCACTCCATTTGTATTTACATTTTGTGAACAGGAGAGTTGTGCTCATGTCTTATTCAAAGGGTTTCAGGTCGTGTCCTTCAGTGGTTCGAGGAGGTGAACAGGTTTTTCAATTAGTGTGGCATGTTGGACACAGAGCAGTGTGAGAGCAAACCGGAGCAGCTAAAAATGTAAAATGTTGCAATTCTGGTTGTCAAGTGTGAAAACACTTTCCTTCAACTCTAACCAGCTTTCCTTGCCCCTACTGAAGAAAATCCATCCTGCAGCATGATGCTAACAATACCAATATTTCACTGTGGGGTTTTTAGTTTTCCACATATTGTATGTAGTTCAAAAGGTTTAGGTCAGAGTAACTCAATGTTCTCTAACCAACCTATTACTCCTTAACTGGACAGTTGCATTTCTATTGAGGAAAAACTACTAATTAGGCAACTTTTGGTTTCACCATATTTTATTTGAGCATATTAGGTTAAATGAGACTGCGTGAAAAAGTACATCAGATTTTTATTTGTAAAAATCGCCTGATTGTTATGTTTCAAATATATTGCATTTCACAATAATGGCCCACATTGTGTTTGCGTTTCACGTTAAATCCCAGTGAAATACACTGATGTTTGTGGCTTAATGTGAAAAAAATGTTTTTCAAAGAGTGTGAATTATTTTACAAGCAGAGTGGATATGTGCTAGTAAATGATCTGTCTTTACCTTCACTGCAGTTTGTCCCTCTCCATCCAGCATCACAAATACAACCACCTGCAACACACAGACAAAGAGGTCAGGAGAAACAGCAGAAAAATAAAATGTTCCATAAACAGGAAGAAGAAACTTTAGCAGCAGCAATAAAGGTAGAAGTCCACTCACTGGCTGTGCAGAAACCGTGGGGTCCGCAGGCGGGGGGCTGACACACCAGGGTGTCACAGGCTGCACCCTGCCAGCCCTCCTCACACTGGCAGCTCCCGTCAACACATTCACCGTGTTTGCTGCAGTTTGTCGGCTGGCATAGACGCTGATGAACACACAGAACAGTGGCAACGTCTCTGCTGCAGCGCCACCTGCTGTCGGAAGTGCTGGCAAGGATTAAAAATAAATAATCAGAAAAGGAAGAACTATCAAAAATATTCATGTGGGGGATTAGTGGCTCACCAGTGATCAGAGGGGTAGCTGGCCAGAGAGCCATTAACCACGTAGGTAGAAGACCCGCCTCCATCCAAATTAATGGCATTGATCACTCCGTTTTTCTTCAGGAACTCTGCTACCTGCCAGAGATTCATCCTGTTTGGACAGGAAATACACTTAAAATGCTGGAAACAAATAAAAGACAATAAACATTTTTTATTTTTAATTAGGGCAAAATGATCACAGATAAGGTAAAAGATATAGTTTCTGCATTCTCCTGTAAGAATCACATCTACTCAGTGACCTTTACTCTAAAGTAGAGCTGAAACGATTTCTTGAATGATTCGAGTACCTCGATTATTAAAATTCCTCGAGGAAAATATATCTGCCTCGAAGCTTCGTTAAATTATGTTTTATTATGTAGCACACCGTGTTCTGGCCGTGTTATTTGTGGTGGGCAGCGCTCTTACGTCTGCCTATGAGTTGTTGTGAAGTGCTAGCAGCATGGTGTTGAATTGTGCGGCGTTTTGGGGAACAAACAAGGACTGTTGAATTTAGCGGTGCATTGGTTAGACTACGACAGTTTTTGTGGTGTCTGAATAGCGTCGTCGCGGTTCTAGAACGAACGGTAGAAGAGAGAGAGAACCAGAGACAGAAAGAGAGAGAGAGACAGAGAGTGAGAGAGAAAAAATGGTGTTGAATTGTGCGGCGTTTAGGATAATTATCCGAGGAATTATCCGATTCCTCAGATAATCGTAAAAACATTCTATAGAGTACTCAATTACGGTACTAAAATATTCTTTTACAACAGCCCTACTCTAAAGCTGACTTTGCTGCACCCAAATCTGTTTTTAATGAGCATTTATTAAACTTGGCTAAATACAGCAAGTGTTTTCAAAGAAAGAGTGACCTAAATGCTGATTTCATTGCTCAGAAATGACTTCATTTTGTTCTATTTTTTCAAATTTATACCTAGAAAATTTTAAAATTTGAATTTAATGAGGCAAACTTGCAAGACCCTTTTTAATTTGTATGTATAATTATTTACATATCCCTTTCCAACAAAACATTTGTCTGTGTGGTTAATAAAAATATTGCATGCTTAGCCTATATTTTTGATGGTAAAAAAAACTTTTTTTGGTCTTTAGACATTTTGATCCGATAATTTTGACCTTCTTGACCAAAGGTTTGCATACAACTTCTTTAAAGTAAAAGTTTATCATTTATCTCCACGTTAACTCAGATTTTATGTTGTGAAAATGTGATCAAACTCTTCTGTTTATTGTTTGGATGGTTAAGGGAACCACGCTGTACGATTTGGTATTATTTTAAGTCGTCTTGTATTCTGGTGAGATGACAGAACTCAGCGGTGAGAAAACTGTTTGCTTCAGCTGTTTTATCGGTTCTTACTTGGTACTCACTGATTTATAGAGATGGGAAACACACTAGAATTTATTTTTAAATCTTCACTTAATTTAATTTTAAGACATTAGTGCCAATTTGCAATAATAAAGCAGCTTATACTTTGTTAATTTGAAGTAATATTGTTTAAAAATAAAGTAAATGAACCACCTGCATGTACACTCTGCAGGTGTACATGACTTCTCTTTGCTTCTTCATACCACCTACATAAAAAATATCAACTTAGGTGAACAATAACAATCAACATACGGTATATTTTTATTGCTGGTAGAAATCAGAAGGTCAGTCTGTTTGGTCCGACCTGACTTTAACACGTTTTATTGATCAGCTGGGGGCTGATATTGACAAGAAAAACACAGAAGTCAGAGGTTTAGACATGTCAGAGTGTTGTGCTATTCTTAGCTAAATCATTAACAGCAGAACATTAATCTTCAGATTGTCCGCAGGGACGTGGGGGTTCACAAGGTGAAGGGAAGTCAAATCCATATAACTGATTGGTGGAATTACCAGAAAAAAGGGTTGAAGACAAACAGGCTTTGCTGAGTTAGTTCATCTCATTAATGAAGTCTCTAAATATTTTTCTTTAAAGTCTCCTGGTTCTGTTGATGTGACTGAGATTCACCATCATTAATGAAAAATCTCATTATTTATTGTTGCATTTAACTACCATCTACACCATATGTATTATCCTTCTCCTATTTTGATTGCGACTCTCACATATAATGACTTCATGTTGGAGATATTCAGCTTCCTAGTAAAACACCTCATTAAACTAACAGCCTGTTTTATTATAATGACTCCAAGTGTTTTTGTTTGTTTTGACTCAGGACAAAGTCGACTTTTACCACATAGCAACAAGCCTTGCCACTGCAAACAAACAGGTTCACATGGAATAGCCAGGACTTCAAGTAATTATCTCAAAATGTATTTGGCTTTTCAGCCGAGTCTACTGCAATCTTTATGCCTTTTTTCAAAAACCATAAGAAATAAAATTTAATTGTGTTTCTTTCTTGCTATAAAGAAAAAAATGTTTTTAATAGTGTGCATTTATATAATCCGACTAAGTCGATTTTTCAAGGTAGGTTTTGCAGATTAGTTTGTAGGAGAGAGGGCAAGCATGGCCATTTGTGAAGGACGCCGAATGCTGTCCTTGGGGAGCATGAACACACTTATTGTGTGGAATATTACAAACACCATCTTCCATTTAATCAATATTTCAACTACTGTTTAAGTATAACTATATGTTCAGAGGAGAACACCAATCAATCGTAAACGTCTTTCAGCTAATTTTTTTCTTACCCTCTTCGGTTTGTTTGACCATCAATTTGAAAGAGGATCAGTCTTCCCTCTTTGTCGTGGCCCACTGCGGTTCTGGCCGACACCACATCCACAAAATACTTCAATGACCCTGACATAAAGAAGAAAAACATTCACTGATTTTATTAAAATACCTTTTTCGTGAAACAAACCAAATGAAAAAGCAAATGCTTTTCCTGCACTCTTCGTGTTTAAAATAAAGGCAGAGAAAACATGGACAATTCATCACAGTGATATTCAATAAACTTGAATATGTTCTGAAGAGGCTCACGTGTCAGACTAAAAGTACTTTTTGTATTATACCTACAGTTTCCATTATGAAAACTGCAACACAATTCTCAGTTTCTTCAAGAGCTCACAATTGTTTTTTTGAATTTTACAATTAAAGAAAAAAAAAATCACAAAAGAATTTACATCAGAAATACTTGCAAATAATTTTGAGATTTTTACCCTCATTAAATCCCTTCCAAAAGCTACAAAGATGAGAAAAAAATAACTTTCAGACAGATTTGGACACAAACATTTCTCTTCTTTAAAATAAATAGCTCAATATTTATAATTTGCCACATTGATAACTCACTTGACCTCAAGTTAGGAATGAGGAAGTAGTGTAGTAGAAGGATTAATGCCACCTGCAGGTGGGAATTAGCTTAAACACAATGTTTTTGACAATTTTTGTGAAGATCTTGCAGTAAACACATAATTATGCATTAGGATCAGTTGATTTTGCATTAATTTCCATGATCTCGGAATCGTGAAAAACAGGAGACTAAATTGGTAAGAAACTCACGGCCCCAGTTTCTGGAGGTGGGACAGTTGCTGTATGTTTCTGTATGTTCCAGGTATAAGATAGGTTGATGTGCCCCTATAGGTCTCTATGTCAACAATAGCGAGGAAAAAACTACTCTGTAAAAATAAAACTTCTCCAACCAGCAGTGTGGCTGCAACTCAACTCATTCTGCAACTTCATCTTGCAGTGCAACATGATTATAAAGTGCAGAGGGTCTGTTTGGTCTGTGCAGGAAGTGAATTTTTTAAACATAAAGATTTAACTAAAACATCAGCATTCAATGTCTTGACTTAAGATGGATGCATTATTTGCCATCTATCACATGATAATGCTAAGATTCCACTGATGAAATCACAGAGAGATCAGTTTCATGCCTTAATGAGCTCCTAAACTTGCCTGCTGTTTAGAAAGCTGATGGCTGGAACACAGGCCCTCCTGTCACTGCTAACCAAACATGACAGTGTTGTGTTTTTGTGGCGCCAAAGTGTTTATTTCAGGTCACAGATGAGTTTGTGTGTTATGCAAACATTGGGAGGCGGAGAAACTGAGATACTGCTGTGTTTATTTACTGCAGGACTGGAGCTCGTCCAGTTGCTTAGGGTGAGCTGAGGTCAGGGAATCTGATTCTGGACACGGATGGAGGATATTCTCCAAAACGTGACTAGTGTGATCAGGGGTGGAAATTAAAATTTTTCTCCACCAGCCACAGCGGCAAGTAGAGAAATCTTTTTACCGACCACTCAGACATTTCACCAGCCACTGATTTTTTCTTTTGATTACAAACCCCGCTTGTACAAGCAAATTATATAAAATATACGATTTACTGACAACAAGTTTACCATACATATGTACATATACAGACTAATTTAACATAAAGCATGGACACCTTAACAGAGGTGTAAAGCAATAAGTTCGCTTGAAGTAATTACTAACAGCAAACCTTAACTACACAACCCTAAAATTCTTGCAATCATTACCTATGTTGAAAGTTTCCACATTTAGGCTACAACTAAGTTAAGATGTGTCTAGTGATTTTTTAAAGGTTTCAATAGCTGTTTTCTAACTATTCTATTTGTTTTCCCTTACTTATTACAATTTCTATTAAAAATAACAATTCTTATTTTTACTAAAAACATCTCAGAACGTGTTCATTATTAATTCCACGGCCATCATTATTTCTGTGTTATCCCAGTGTTTTTCAGTCTGCCTGCTAGCTTAGCGTTAGCTTTCCCCACTTACTAACACCTGCCCTCCTGCCTCTTAATGAACATGTTCACTCCTAACTGGGCAGCAGCAGCGAATCTGAACTCTTCCTCAATCTGTCCCTCGTCACGTTTCTCTCATCGTCCTCCTCCAACGATAATAAATCCCCTGAATCGCTAATTCTCCTCCTTTTCTGCTCCTCAATCTGCTCCAGCGGTCAAAAATTGTGTGGTAAACTTATCGGTTAGTTTCACCATTTTTTCTGAATGGGCTTATGTGCTTTTTAGCTTTTATTGTAGTTTTTGTAACTCGCCCGGTCTCGTAACCGCTCACTTTGCTCGGACTCCGGTGAGCTGAAATAACCCTATTTATAAACTTAGAGGGGAGGGGCGGACTGAGGTATTTCATTGGATAAGCCCAATGTCCGTCAATAAAATCAACCAATGGGCTGTCGCAGTCTATAAAAATTATATTTCATGTACTTTTGTTGTTAAATTATAACAGCCTAGGGCTGCCCCACATAGAGTATGTAATTTTTTTTTTCTGTTCAAATTGTCAACCTGCCACAGTGGCGGGTGCGTTGACCTAATTTACAAGCCACTTCATACTTTTACCCGCATTTGGCCAGTGGCGGGTGCTAATTTCCACCCGAGTGTGATCAAGAATCGCATTCCTGAATTTAGATAGAGAAAATCTGGATGGTTTTCAGTAAAGACTTTATTTCACAAGTTAAGCTTCAATTAGGTTTGGGTTAAACTGTGTCAAATCTTAAGAGTTGATGTCTGAAAAATCAATGAGCAGTTTATTGAAGATCCAGAGCGTACCTGTCTCCTGGGTCTGACTGCACTCCGCCTGCAGACTCTCATTGATGTATATCGTGCCGTTCCTCAGCAGCCAAATGACTCCACTGACCAACTGAACAAAGGGGTTGGACTCATCTAAAACATCTTCCTGTGACAGATACCTGCACATCACAAGACAAGATATACTGTATATATATATATATATATACTGTATATTCATAGTCTATCATCCTCCAGAACAGTAAACCCCAACATTAGTGTCATTTTCAATCAGTTTAAATGGTTAAATGTTTCTAACAGATTTACCTAAAAAGGCCAATTTAAGTAAATGTCAGTTAATATCCCATTTGCAGAGTAAACACAATGCAAATGGTCCAGATTTGAAGATTAAGCTGTATTTTATATTCTTAATTAAATAACATTTCAGTTTGGGTTCTTAACGCACATAAGCCCAAGTCCTCACTCGTATATTTGTTTAACACAAGTAAACGTTGAATCATGCAGAAATTCCTGGAATTGGTGACCTCGGTTATCAAACAAAAAAGTTAAATAAACCTCTCGATGGTTTACAGATGACCTCTGAGAGCACGACAGCGTTTTTGCTTCAGTTATGCATTTTTGCTCCACCCCACTGTAGTAGCCACCAGATTTTATGCTAAAATCTGCTGTAGCCATACGGAAAAACGAGTGTGTTTTTTTGGAAAGTGTCAAGCCATGTTGAAGTTAGCAAAATAAACAACAGGTGCCACGCTGAGTCATCAGACATGAACTTGTCACCGGTTAAACTGTGGGCTACATGAACACGCTAACAGAAAAACACTCAGCAGAAGTTGTGATGTACTTTACATAACCAAATGAGGCCATCAGCAGAGAGAAGCATGAGGAGAGATCATCCTGTACATGGGAAGTCAGGTGGAGACAAACAGAGTGGTTCAGAGGAATCTAGTGTTTATGGGCTTAAATATGAAGCAAAAAATATATAATGCACATTTTCTTCCAGAAGGTTTGGGAACCTTGCTAGCAGCGGATTCCCATTTCAAAACCTCAAATAATACCTGAACTTTGACCCCAAATCACAGAAGATTTGAAAAGAAATTCAAATCACCTCTTACATCCATAATAATCAGCAAGGATCATATCAGAGTGACTCTCAATTAGGCCTGTCACAATAACAAATTTTGCTGAGCGATTAATTGTCTCAAAAATTATTGCGATAAACGATAATATTGTTTGAAGACCTTTGTACACTGATTTAATGGAAATTACGTAATAATGCATTATTTTCAAAAGAACACTTAACACTGGAGCTGATAAACAAAATAAACAAAACAACCAAAAACAAAAATAAAATGGATTCTCAGTCTCCATTAACAAAAAACGCACTTGAATAAAAACTTTACAACATAAAGCCAAAGTGGAAATAAATACTGCATTCAACCAAAAGAGTGCAGATTATGAAGTCTGTATATTATGTTGCCCTTCAGTAATAATTAGATTTAAATAGAGAAGATGGGCACATCGACTACCTGATGCAATAGTTCACACTACACGATTTTTTGCTCCTATTTTTCCCCTTAAGACAATCTTAGAACGTTGGTCGTTCTAAGATTGTCGCTTGAAATTTCGTAACTGATCATCCTGTAGTGTGTGGTGTGTTGCGGTAGATCGTCGTTGCCGCTCTGATCTAAATCAGAGGTTTCGCCCCGACTGGGAGCGTTAATGCAGCCTGTTGAATGTGACAGGCAGCCAATCAGAAAGCGCGGATTCTCCTCCTGCTTTCTGAGGGGAAATTACCGTCGGGGAATCCCAAACAGCTGACACGGCGCAACCCGAAGTCCAGCGGACATTGGAGATGATATGTGGAAACAACATTAATGTTTATTCAACATGCAAAGAATATAGAAATGACAAGGGGAGGAGTTGGAGCGAAATTGCTACAGCAGTTGATAAACCCGGTAACTTTTCAGCTCTTCTTCGTTAAGGTGACAAAAATAGGTTATAATGATTTTCATTCGGTCAGGACTTTACGCTGACACTAGCAACATGCATTGCAGGTAGATTGTAGTAAAGCATTGATTAATGCCTGGTTTTAAAATGAGTTAACTGAACTTGTAGCCATTATTTTGTGCCCATTGTTGGACACCACACGGCAGGAATGAACCCGATCGAACCGTTATACCTAGGATTTCTGTGGACTAATGTGTGGTCTGTCAGGTTTTGAAAATGGGCCGATCGTGTACTGTAGTGTGCGCTGGGCTTTACACTAAGGAAATGAGGAAGGGAGGAGTCAGTGGAGAGCACCGGAGTTGAGCCTTTTTTCATTCAGTGTCATCAACAGAAAGAGAAAAAGGCCGGAAGAGACGATAATGCCGATAATTAAAATGAGGTCGATAAGTTTTAATTTATCGTACGATTAATTGATTTATTGTTTAACGCAACAGGCCTACTCTCAATGAAAGACTTATGAATCATTCTGTCAAAATGTTAATTTTAACTGAATTTGAAAGACAAGAACTAAAGGCTCAGACTAAAAGTTCAAACTGAAGACAATAAATCTTTTAATTTCACTAACTGAATACGGGACAGCCATCAGACCCACAACAGTACGAAAAACAAAAGTGAATCATTTTGGTTAGTTAAAGCTTTAGTTTATGCACTATGCGTGCACAATGATAAAACCAGAGTTTTAATACTTTCAGCTCGCCTTTATTAATAATAAATCAATCCTGAAATAAACCGCAAGATTTTATCTGTCTTGCTTCAGGCCAATGCCTTAAAAGCAAAAACAACGACTTCAAGTTTTCTTACCCAAACACCAGGGTGCCATCCCTCCTTATTCCAAACTGGGCGTTTTGCAGTCCGCCGCTGTCCTGCACCAGCCTGCCACTGCTCACCACGTTCCCCAGACACTCCCCTGACTGTGTGTTGAAGAAGCCACCATTTTGGGCGTAAAGGCACCCTGCAGCTTTAGCCGTGTCCTCCACAGACACCCTGTGCTTCATGTTGCAGCCACCCGGCCCTCCTGGTTCCAACACAGACACCGTCTTCAGGGGGTCGTGGACCACAGTCATGTGACCTGGACACAGAAATCCAGCAAAATAAGTTGCATAGTTTTAGTTTTTGATTTTTAAAAAAAATTATGCCACTCTTAGTTACCAAGAACCCATCTGGTGCCTTTCTCCACATCCGTCACAAACACGTTAGCATCTACAACCGGCTGCCTGCTTCGGCTGTGGGAGGGCCAGCTCTCATAGGTGGTGTTGCCATAAATGAGGGCCTGACAATCCCGGACGTGGCGGTGAGAGTGGGCGGGGCCGTGACCCTGTGTGTAAGGCTGGAGGAGGTCATTGTCCAGAGAGCGTCTGTAAAGTACATGGTTTATTTAGAAGAGAGCCAAAGAGACAAACGCCAACATATCTGCAAATCCCAGAGTTCAACAGGTGAAAATTGGATTTATTTCCCATGTAAAATATATCAGACAAGGGGCTAACTCCTCCAGTTTTAAATAATAATAAAAAATGTTGAATCTACTTATGAATTCTATGTTTTTGGAGATGAATTTCCGGTGTAAAACGGTTGCTGCAGAAATCTGCTTCGTCACATGAAGGAATGTGTTTTCACAAAGAACTATGTTTTTTTTCTCAGTATTATTTGACATTTATAGTTGGTGTTCAGGTATTAATCTTCCAATCTTTCAATAACACATAATTATCAAGTGATATTTTCAAATTTCCTGAGAACTTTAAATATTTTTTAACTCAAAAACACAATGGGCCACTGGATGAACGACTGTCCTACCACCCAACCACCAGGTTAGCAAGTTTTCTGGGGGAAACTTTGCAATAGTTGCATCTTTTTTGTTCCTGATGCAAGTCCCCCGAAATTATTGGGTTTTTTTCAGTTGAAGACCACTTCTTTTTTACGTATTGCTTTCATTTATATTCCATATATTTATACGATCCCTTTGCTTCTAGCCTAAAATATTCATTCTGTCTCTGTTTTGGATTGATAACTATTTGAGGGGTTTTGTCTGTTAATAGGGTTTCTGAATTTTTAAAAGTTTAATTTTATACTTTTAAGACCTTATTAGGATCAATTTGTGATAAATTTGAGATCTGCAAGGACAAATTAAATGTTATTTTATTGACATTATTTCTTTTTAATTACTTGATAACATTTAATTTAATCAAGAGCTTCAGCCTATTACATTATTTTCAACTAAAATTTATATTTTTGAACTATGGCATGTGGTTCTACTTCTTTACTTCCTTTTTTTGCTAAATAATCACATTTCAAGTTCGTACAAGATAACATAACAAAAAAAAAAACCCATTTTATTCTAATTGAACTCTGACCAGATTCTGCACAGCATGATGCTGCTGCTGTTTCACAGTATGGATGTTGGGTTCAGGCTTTTTGTCTCATCTGACCAGAACGTCGTGTTTCACATGCTAGCTGTGTCTCTCACATGGCTTTTGGCAAACCAAAAAGACCATTTTTGCAGCATGCACTACTGATAGTGTCAAAAGATTCTCAGATGTTTTGACAGGTTTGAAGTTGTGCTTTACACTTCCCATTTTCAGATGAGGCATTGTAATGTACACCTTAAAGAGTTTGGAGTATTTTTTTAATCTAGCCCTTAATGAAAATGTTATATTTCTGACATTCTTGTTTTTTTTGTTTTGCTTGCTTTTCATAATGATGTTTATTAACTACTCCCCTTTAACAACAATTCAGCAGAAGATACATAACTGCTAAATTAATACATTAGGCATTAATTTACATACAGATGGACTTACCCATATGGGCAATTCGTTGTGTTGGATTTCTCACTACATTCCCCAGTTATGGTTCTGCAACCCATTTTTCTCCTACTTCTGTTATGTAACTAATTTGAATATCACATAAAATTAAATTAAAATAGAGTAAACAAATGTACTATTGATACCTTTTCTAAGCTTGTGTAAATTTATGATTTGAATCGTGTTAGATCTGGTCTAACAGCACCACCTTGTGGTTAAAACATGCAGCTAGGAAAACATTTCGGCAGAAACTATCAGCTTCCTTAAAACGTGACGTCGAGCCTTGTGACTTGAAGTTGGGTCGTACAAGTATTACTTTTATGTAAATAAACCTTAGTAAAACCAAACATTGCGCTTGTGTTATACAGCTTTTAACAGGCTTTTTACATTTGTCACGTTAGACTAAATGCCTTGAGCTTAATGATTTACTGTGAATTCAACATTTCAAATAAGAGTTAAAAACGAGAAACTGTTATCAAACAACTGTTGAGCAAAGTTCCGGTTAGTTTTCCTTTTTATGTGTGTGTGTGGTGATTAACATTCGGTGTTAATTTAGAAATATCTTTGCCAAAAACATTCAACGTAAGCATACGTCACTTCAATAAGGTCAAAGTAGACATAGTTCTGTCAACGGACGCTGTCAACGGACGCTGCTAACGACAGCTAACAGGCTCTAAAACAGGCCAGCGGTCTTACCGAGTGTTTCTGGACTCGGACGCCCGGATGCAGAGCCACAACAGCAGCCACGAATAACAGCATTTCACCCGCTCTGTTGCCATATGGCGGAAAACTACCCTGTCAAACTAGGGTCTCCTGTTGAAGTCCACATCATCGTGGTGGTAAAGTACAACGTAAAGACAAAAATAGTGGGGCACACTTCCGATAACTGTGCAAAAATAAAAGCCAGATTAAAGGGTTGGCAAATCACGTCTTCTTGTATAACTAAATCTCTAAACATGCAATTATGTATGCTGATTATTGCCCTATTTGAGTTTAACATTAAGAATATAAAATAACATCTCAACGTATCTCAATAAAAGAGAGAGAATTAAAATGATATTAATCTAAAAATGTATTGTGGTTTTATTATCACCCAATTTCCGGCCATGTGTCAGCAAACTTTATTCAAGTCTTTGGTTTCTATTCTTTAGTTGCAAAGTTGTGCATATATCACAAAAGTATGTAATTATATCCCCTATCCGTGATATTTTTTTTTAACAGTAAGACCAAAATTTAGCACATTTCCTGTAAGAATATTTCAAATTTCAAGTTAATTTCTGCCGGATAATCATCGGAACGTTTTAATGTAACACAAGAGAGGACCTGCTCCATTCACGTAAATTGGAAAAAATAGTTTCATCCTGTCGGGTTAGATTTAAAAAAATAAAGGAAAAGAGTATCTCTTGACGTTATATATTAATTTACTAAATCAATTCAACTTCCCCCAAAAATGATCTTTGTTGATTATAAAATACATCGACACAAACACAAAATTAAATTAGAAGTTCGAACGTCATATTTACGAGAGACAGAGAACGCAACACTAGGTGAAGGGGAACATGGCAGTCGGCGTCAGTGTTCAGCATGGATTATTTAGCAGAAAAGCGTCGCTAATTTACAGTATTCCCAGAAAGATAGCGCTGAACGGGGTTTGTATTCAAAGACTGGCTGAAATACAAAGTGTGAGAGCATCAACAAACACAGCAGGGGAGAATCAGCACAGTGAGAAATACTGTCTGAACCTGGTCAGGTGGGTCAGTTCTGCTAACAGGCATGATGAATGTTGTTACTAAACACATGCATCAACTGTGTTTACAGCAGTAAACACTTAAATGGCGCAGCTTATTTGTTTTAGATGTAGCAAATTTAGTCCGAATATAGTGGGCTTAATTATGGCATTCTTCATTTAGATGTCTGCTAAATAATAAGACAACGTGCTAATTATGTGTTTATTGAAGTATTTAGATGTTTTTATCTTCAGTTTGAGATTGTTTGCATTAGTTCTTGTAATCGGCTTACGCCCTGCGACAGACTGGCGACCTGTCCAGGATGTACCCCCCCTCTCGCCCGGAACGTTAGCTGGAGACAGGCACCAGCACCCCTCCCGACCCCACTAGGGATAAGGGTGTACAGACAATGGATGGATCGGCTTACGCTAATTGTCTCAGTGCCCAGTTAAGCTAACAGTCATGTATTGGAACTGTGGGACGATCCTGGAGTACCCGGAGAGAACCCACGCATGCCCAGGGAGAACATGCAGAAAACCTCCCCAAAACTTCCTTGCTGCAAGACAACATTGCTACCAACTGCACCGCTGTGCAGCCCTATAGAATCATTCATTAAATTATTAATAATAATAATTAATACATGTCCTCATTTTGTCATCGTGCAACCACCAATTTATGTACTTTAAAACAATGCAGTTTGTCATCGTGATGTATATATTTGTAAGTAGTGAAACTTTCTAAGACTGTATGTAATAAGTTATTTCAAATCTAATAAAGGTTTTTATTGCTAATTTAGTCTTTTAACTGTGTCTTAATTTCTATTCTTGCATTTTTATAAGATTTTCTTTTCATAAATTAAAGTTTTTCCTGCTTGTGTTGTTCTTTTTCTTCCATTTTTTTCATGTACCTTGCTACAGTTAAATCTGAATTTGCTTCACGCTGACTTTAAAGTTCCTCCTGAGTCTTAAATCTCTTTTTGCTCCTCCTCAGGTCCAGAGACTATGAGGGCTTCTTGTCGTGTCTCCTCCTCCCAGAGGAGGCGCGGCGCTCCTCTCTGGCTCTGAGAGCCTTTAATGTGGAGCTGGCACAGGCAGGTATTCCTCCATAGACTGAATGGAAGGTTGTTTTTTATATTGAGGTCAAAACTGATTGTCAAACTAATGCTAGGTGTATGGAAAAGTAGATGTGTCTGATACCAGCAGTTCTTTTAAACTAATGTGTTCAGTGTTGGACTCCCTGTTTTTCTGTCTTCACTAGGTGAAGGACTCCATTTCCCAGAAGACCATTGGTCTGATGCGAATGCAGTTCTGGAAGACGGCCATAGAGGAGATCTACCGAGATGACCCTCCAAACCAGCCAGTCAGCACTGAGCTGTGGAAGGTAAATGTCGTTACAAAGAATTTTGAATTGACACATTTTCAAGCATTTAGGGGTCAATAATCTTTATATTTATTTTTCTTTGTAGGCAGTGAAGACACATGGTCTTACAAAAAGATGGCTGATGAGGATTGTTACAGAGAGGGTAAGAAAGAAAGTTAAAAGAAAAGCATTCAGGATGTCCAGTGGGTATCATTGTGCTAGTTCAGATAGCATTGAGTAATTACTGTCAGTACAGTGAATACAATTGTTTAAGTGGGATCAATATATTCCAATGGGACTTGGAAACTTTGAAGCCAAAGGATCAAGAACTCTGAGCGGAAATGCTTCCAAGTTCTGAGACCACAGTTTTATTTTAGATAGAAGAAAGTGAGTGTACCTAAGGTTACACTTTTGTTCATGTTTCTTTTTGTTGACACATTTCATATTTTAATGGTTGTTTTCTATGGTTTTGGATTCTATGCAGTTGCAAAGAGTTTTACTCTAATTTATTTATTTTTTTTCATCATTCCGGGCAGTGGTTATGATGCGAATCCGTGGCTGCTAATTAGCATTTTAAAAGCTCAAATAACCTTTGAACTACAACTCTAAATCCCAGAGGATGCAGAGAAGAATTTCTTTTTCCAAAAAGTAATTAAATTATTTGCTTTTTTTTTGCATTTTTAATGTATTTCTAATATAGTGTAAAAATGGTTCAATGAAAAATCAGCAGAATGTGCCAATTTCTTATCCAAATATTCAGTAAATTGTCAGAGTAATCGATTACTAAAATAATCGTTTCTTGCAGCCCTAGTTAATAATTGATCATTCTCACTAATAAATGATGTTTCTGTGTCTTGATGTTAAAAGTGGAACTCATTGAGTCTCTCTGTTTGACCAGGAAAAGGATCTGGATGACAGAGCCTACAGGAACCTACAGGAGCTTGAGAAGTATTCAGAGAACACACAGTCTTCACTATTTTACCTGCTGCTGGAGTGTTTAGGTACGTATTAATGAGAAATGGTACTGAAGGTTAGACATGTTGCTGCATTTCTAACATCAACTTTCTTAGTGCTGCTTTCTTATTCTGCATTTTTTTATTATACAAGTCTCAAAGGTGCTGAAAATTTTAAAAAAAGGTATTTTTTTCCTTCAGACAGCGGCTTTGGTCTCTTTTCTGACCTTTTCCCCTTTGGCAGAAATATTGCATCTCTTAACTCACCAGATTTGTTGGCCGTCTTCCTGTTTCCTCATTAGTGAATACAGGAGTGACATCAGGGTGAAGCAGTTTCTCATTCCAGCTACCACTCATGTCTACTCTAGGTTTAAAATAGCAGCATCTCCATTTGTAAGGTCATAATCATCCCACTGTCGGTCTACGGATGCACAGGAAAAACCTGAGACATCGTCACTGCAAACGGCTTCTGTTTATTAAAACACTTGCAAACTTTGCAAGATTTCTCAGAAAGTAGGATTTTGTTGCTGATATTTTTTTTCTGTTTGCAGGAGTGAAAAATGTCCATGCAGATCATGCAGCAAGTCACATAGGAAAAGCTCAGGGAATCACCACGTGTCTCAGAGCGACTCCTTACAACAGCAGCCGAAGGAAAGTCTACCTGCCCATGGATATATGCATGCTGGTGAGTTGCTTCTGTTCAGCCTTATGAAAACAATATCCGAGGCTGCTGCAGTTCAGATATTGATCCCAAATAAGTGTAAACACTGTCTGCATGTCTTTTCCAAAATGTCTTTATTTATAATGTAGACATTATAACACAAAGCTGGACAAGTTTTGGGTAAATTATGAACGCTGAGATGTTCTGTTAAGAGTCTGAATTCATGTCGATTGAAACAGACTTTTTCATGCATCTTAACATAAAAATCAAATCTGTTGAAAATAGCATTTCTGAAGGACCGAATCTGTGCAAAGACCTTTTTAAAGAATTGCTATTTAAGATTTTTCTATCTTTACCATCACTCCAATAAAGAAAAGTTGGAGTTTTTATCTAAAAGCCTTTATACCCCATCAAGCTGCTAAGATCACTTGCTAGGAAGGGACAATATATTGGCATTATCATCAGTTGCTGTTGTAATGTGTTGGTATTGGTCCGATATTAATAACGGATGTTTATTTTCATCTTGAAGCAGAGAAGAAATGTAGGAAGTGCAGAAAGGTATGAAAAACATAGATAATTAACTTAGATAATTGGTAAATATCAATTATCGATCATAGCTGCAATATTGATATTGAACACCTATATTGACACAAATTTTCTTATATCAGTCCATCCCAAAACCGGAAAAGAGTGAGTAAAGAAATGGTTGCAGGGACCATGGTTGGAGAAGTTTTAGAAATATGCTACCGTCATGCAAATGTTTGTACCTTAGAGATCTGCAGATATTTCATTAAGTTAATGCAGAACTTCTCCTGCCTTCTTCTACCTGGCTTAAACTGCAAAATAAAAATATGGTGACAAGGTTTATATACATATTAGGAGGTGCACCGATGAATCCCTCATTGATAAATCACCCCAGATTTCCTTAATTTTAGGCGATGTCACTGTATTGTTGCAAATTTAGCAAATTTGTTGCTATATTTATTTTATATTTAGAGACTTTTCAGACAAAATAAGTAGGTATTGGTGAAAATCTGAATTGGCGCTCATCTCTTAAAGGAGTTTCAGCTCATTTAAGGAGAGAAACTCCAAGCAAAAATTCCCATCATTGTTTTGTAACTTATATGCTTCAATGCTCCAAAACACCTGAATCAAATGTCTGAATTCCCTCATCAGCAGTTATTTGGTTCTTCAGACTCCTGGTAATGATTGATGCATCTAAAAGTTGGGAACCCTTGATATAAATAATCTGTGAGGCAAAGGCCCCTCATGCCCCTACTTTAACAGAATCAAGGGAGGAAAAGGGGAAATCAAGGGGAGGAAATGTTACTCTGCAGCCGTTTGGCAAACATGAGAGCATTGGATTGAAATCATTGTGGAAAATAATGCCACAAACATTTCCCAACCTTGTCTGGGCGTTCTGCCCGGCGTGAGGACCAACTGCTGCTGCTGGAAGAGCCGACGGGGGGGAACCAGGGCTGTTGTTTGAAGCATGCAAGCTCTGCCCTTAAAAAATCCTCTGATGCAAAGATGACGCTTCTGACCCCAGGCTTTAATTCCTTACCACTTCCAGAAGAGGGAGCTGGAGGTGTGTTTAATCACCCTGCAACACCCAACCACTACTACCTACAGCATAACGTAAAACGAGAACAACTTTTATTTCTTCATTAAAAGATATGAGTAATATGTCCAGGATGCAGAAGGCAGATAACAGATGGAATATTTCTCTAGTAACACTTGACTGATTAAACATAACAGAAAAAAACAGAGATGAGTTGAGGGGGGAATAAGAAAAAATCAGCAGCATGACGAGCCACACTCATTTCAACACATTCATGAAAACGTCCCTATCAGGCTGCTTACATCAAGAATCTTTTAGTTTTTCCGTTAATTTTGCTTTGACATGTAAAACTGACACGTAAGACATTTAATGGCGTCATTATTTGATGGAGTTTTACTTGGAACATTGCTGCAAATGAATAGCATGTCTTAATATATGTCATCTTTATTTCTAATCTATTTTTATGCTTTTAGAAAAGCTGAACTAAAAAACCCAAACGCTTGTAGCATTTTAATCTGTAGATAAAAGTTCCCAGACAGTGTTTGTGTAATTAGGTCATTAAAAAGACTTTATTGCAAGCTGAGAAGGTCAAACTATTAGATTAATGTGTGTTGGACTTCCAGGTTGGCCTATGCACCACCTGTGTAGGCCAACCTGTAAATAATTTGGATAATTATTTATCCAAATTGTTTATCCAAAAAACACTTTGGATAAATAATTTAATGGAGGGAGAATTTTGGCTTCCACTGAATATTTATGTGTCCCATATTCCATGCAGATCATAATTACTCAGCTTGTTTATGCAGTACAGACCAAAAGTTTGGACACACCTTTCTAATTCAATGGGTTTTCTTTATTTTCATGACTATTTATAAGGCAATAAATCCCACTTATTAACCTGACAGGGCACACCTATGAAGTGAAAACCATTTCAGGTGACTACCTCTTGAAGCTCATCAAGAAAATGCAGAGTGTGTGCAAAGCAGTAATCACAGCAAAAGGTTGCTACTTTGAAGAAACTAGAATATAAGAGGTATTTTCAGTTGTTTTACACTTTATTGTTTAGTGCATATTTCCACATGTGTTATTCATAGTTTTGATGCCTTCAGTGTGAATCTACAATGTCAATAGTCATGAAAATAAAGGAAACTCATTGAATTAAAAGGTGTGTCCAAACTTTTGGTCTGTACTGTATGGATAAAGCTCACTTTGTAAAAAACACTACAGCAAATTTTTTAACTCGCCGTTTCCATCTTAAGTTACTTCACAATCCCACCACGCTTGGTTCTGACTCCACATCCAAACAGATTTCCTTATAGTTGTTGCAGTTAATGCTCAACTATGGGCCGTTGCTATTAGTTGTACTTTGTTTTTATTAGCTTCCTTCATCTTGTTATGGTTTTGTGATGATGCTGTCAGCTTGCATTGTTGAATAAACTTTAAAAGTGATCCATAAATGGCTCCATCCATTAAACAATTCTCTCCTGTGTGATTTCTGTGTTTGTCTTCATGCGGGTTGCTTTGGGATCGTAAAGCGTTGGCACAGTAATCTGATTGTGGTTGCACTTAATTATTTAGAAAGTTCGAGATATTGCTGTAGAATCTCACCCTGCTTTAAACTTCACCACAACTCTCTCCCTGGTATTTATAGACAGTTCAGTGTTAGTCACATACAAATTTTGAGGTTCTTTTAATAATTTAAAGGCCTGTCTGTATGACTATTACCATAACATCATATATTTACGTATTATGTAGTGTAAACTCAAAGGTTTTTGGTTTAAGAGTGTAAACTAGCATTTCCCGAGTTATACTTCAGTCCTTTTAAACTCTGATTCATGATCTACGGGAAAGCAGCAGCTTGAGCCAATTTGCTGCTTGGTTTGTCCCTTTCTGACATGTCTGATGGGAACTGCAGGTGTGAAATGACGCACATCAAGTCTCCATAAAAATTTAGTTCTCAGTCGGGGCAACGTTGGCCGTAAGCCGTTATCCCATTTCATACCTCAGACAATACTGGAGCTAAAACCTCGCTCTCTGGTAAAAACCGATGTACAACATCTCTGGTTTTAAGAGCTCTGTCTTTTTTTTATTGCAGATTTTCCTGGAAATGTAATTCTACTTGCACAGATGAGTCTAAGCTTTAACTGCAAGTTGTGTCACATTTATTTGTCACTTTATCTACCAACTTTTTTGACAATGTACCTTCAATGCACCTTCAATTTCTGTTGCTCCATTTACATCTGTTGAATTCAAAAGAAGCAAAAGTGGGACTCAAGCATAAGCTTGCGCTAGAGCTATTTTATTTAAAGGCAGATCAAGTATAATTGTGCATTTATTGAGGCTTAATATTTGTCAGAACCAGCAGATGGTTCAAAGCGAGGACAATGGTGCTTTCTAATAGCTTTGCAGTCCCCGAAATTATTTCTTTCCTTTATTGCTTGTCTGAAACGTTGGTCTTTTATCCTTTCATTTAATATTTTTCTTCTTTTCAATACCCTTTATTTCCTGCACCAATTTTTCTCATCATCTCTCAGTAATCTGGAGCTGAATCATCTCCTCGGCAAATGTACTGCATGTAAGCGGAATGGGAGGAATTTTTCTTCCAACAAAAATCGCGCTGATATTTTGATCCTTTGCTGGATTCAAAGATGAAGTCAAATCTCTTCACTAAGGTGCTGAGAAATGATGAAAATCTGTATTATTAAACACAATAATGTATTGTCAGTAAATATATTTCTAATGAGCATATCAACATGGAAATGACAACAATCAAGTCCATTAGTTCCTCAGTTATGTTACGTTTGATCAAGCGAAAAGACTCATTGAAAAAGCATTGAAAATGTTTAGTAAAATGTATTTTAATACTTTGTGAAAAAGTCTTTTTCATTGATGACAACTTCAAAACACCCTCCATAGATATAGAAACGTATCGTTTGCTTTGATGAAGTGTCATTCATTAACATTTGCTCTCATCTCATCCAGACTATAATCTCCCAGGATTTCACTGACTTTAACTGGCTTTTTCTTCAGCAGTGGAGTCTTGTGCAGTGAGTGTGCTTACAGGACACAACATTTGACCGAATTATTTAACTTCTTCATAGAAAAGCTGCGACTGGTAGTTCCTTTCTAAAGCTCCTTGCAAGTGGTCCTTTACTTTTGCACAGGTCTTCTGATAATTGTTGCTCCTCTGTCAGAAATCACCTGGTCAAAAAGGTTAGAAGATTATTACCCCAATGGTGCTTACTGATAAGTAAATATATCTTCAACCAATGTATGTTTTCTAACAAATCACTTAAGAGAACTATTTACCTTTTTACAGGCCACCAATTAGAGCTAAGCTTGCTTTCTAAATACTGATAGATTTCAGCTGGTTTCTTGGCTTTCTGGCTTTTTGCTTATTTGCTTATTTTATTTTTTTGTGCTGCATCCTTCCACCTCAGCAAATACTTTATGAACTTAGCCATACTGGTTTCTTTGCATGTGTATTATTTAGGATGTAATGTCAGTGGCCCCATTAAAAATGGATTCACTGAGATAAAATGTTGATGTGTTGAATACTTATTTTCTCCACTGCAGGATTTGTCGCTCTTAATTTCTTCTCAGCATCTTATGTAAAATGAAAATATCTGTATTCAATAATGGTTCAAACTTGCACTTAGTTATCTTATCAATCTTTATTTTCTTATTCTTTCTTGAAACACAATGTTTGATCGTCTCTGAATTCTCGAGGATGAAATGTTGAAACAGTTAATCTGTCATAATTTGAAGTTATGAATTCAGAGAAATTTCTTTTGGATTTAATGTGTCAAAATGGAAGGAAAGTCTAACAAAGAAGTTCCTAGTAGAATTTAATTTCTTTCAACAATTAAAAGTGAAAATATTTTCCGCTTGAAACAAATCTATATTGTATTTTAGATATTAAATATTGAATATAAATCATAAATCTGAAGGTGATATCTGATCCAAATACTTTCTTTCTTTCCTCTGCAGCACTCGTTTAGAAATTTTCCATCTTCAAGCACTTTTTTTGAAATATTCGTCCATATTTTTTGTCTTGTCGTCAGTCAGTGATGTACTTTGATGTAAGGTGCATTTTCAGACAGACACACTTTTATATGTCATCTTTCTGTATAAAGATTCCTCCTACTTTGACGAGATTCTCAGAATGTCTTTCATGCGCTGCTTCTCTGAGTTTTATCTGCAGATTTTTGAAGATTTTGGCTCTTAGAGCTGAGTAGATAAAACTGGGAGCTGTTATCACTGCAGGTGCTCAGGGTCACGAAACGATTCCTGTGCTTCTGGCTGCGTCATAAAACTGAAAGGACTTTTGATTCGTGTCCAAACTTCAAAATATTTCACGGGTTCTTATCAGAAAATTATGAGGTTTTTTTTCTTAGAACATTTTTAGTGAAAACAAAACACTTGACCTGTTAGATTTAAGATTTAAACTCACACTTTTTCCATAAAGTTTTGAAAGTTCAGTTTTACATGTTTCCCCTACGTCTTCCAGATGAAACTTTATCCAACTTCAATGTTCCTACCCATCCTACTTCCATTTCATACCCATAAACAAACATTTTCTCACCTTTTGTCTTGACTGTTCTAGTATGCCACATTTAGCATATTTGACATTTTACCACTTTAGTTTTTTAATACATTAGAAATACATTCAGAATACAAATAAACTTTTCTATTCCTTTTTAAGTAAGAAAATAAACATTCCTTTTGTGAATGCTTGATTATTTGTAGCAAAGGATGCATCGGCAGCTAAAAACATACTTCTAACATTAACCTGAGAAAAGCTTTGTCTTTTCTGCATCATTCACTGTACGGTTGATATGTTTATTTTTTTAGTTTAAGCAATTAATAATGGGAATGCAAAACAGGATTTTTTTTAACATTATTTGAACCAGGTGAAGCTAAAACGTCTATTTAAGGAGTTCTGGGTCAAACATATTTACAGATAAAGAAATTTTTTCTGTCTTTGCAAAGTCTGTATTTTTCATAAAGTTTTGGCTTAATTCCTTCTCTGATTGTGTTCTTCTGTCACAAATTGGCATTTTTTGAGTTTGTATACTCCAGTTAATGATTAATCGATTTCTAAATCAGTTGACTACTATTTCAATAATTGATTCATCCAGATTAATCTGATTAATTGTTTCAGCCCTGGATATTGACAACACTAATCTGTGATCTGGAAACAAACGCAGTGGATTCTGTTTCTGATTTTGTTTTTTTAGCGCGGAGCGTCTCAGGAGGATTTCATCCGTGGCAGCCGGGAGAAGAACGTTCGAGATGTTGTGTTCGACATCGCTAGCCAGGCTCACGTGCACCTTGAACATGTATGTAACATGAAAATAATGTTCTAATTGTTTTTGTCTCAACTTTTACACAAAGCAAATTTACCGTTCTATCAAAAAAAACTTTGGAAATTGGCCAGGTTCAGCTTTTCTAATCCAAAACCGTAATATCTGTTCATTCAATATTGTATTGAAGGATATGTCCAGCTAGAAAAAAATAGTACACGATTTTTATAGTTCTTTATAAATATCCTCTTTTAGAAATGTGTTTGTTTTTCATCCACCATTTTATTTTTAGATTTCTATAAAACTATTGCATGGATGGATGCATTTTCTGTAATGGAATGTTGGTATCTTTGGAAAGTGAAAACCCAGATAGTTTTCAACCTAATAACCTAACCCTAAGAAAAATAGAGCTAAAAAATATTAGTGGGTACTTTAAGTATAAAAAGAAAAACTTAAAAACTCTAATAACTATATTTTTTAAAAACTTTTTATTTAATCATTTCAGCCAAAGTTATTAGGAGTTGTTGTGGAAAGTCCAATAAACCTAGAACCTGGACTAGAGCTTTGTACTATGTCAGTTTCAAAGAGACTCGCTCATTAAAAGCCACTTCAGAAATTGTTAGCAAGGAGGGCTGTCTGACCTGTAGAGGAAAAACCTTCAACAATTAAGGAGATGTTACTGTGAAAGCTCTGTCTCCTCTGGTTTTATACACATCTTTATGATTTTTCTGGTTTATTCACCCAAAATTTCTTTAAAATACCAAGTAATAGCCAGGAAGGTTTGGTTTGACACTTGATTTTACCATGACACTGGCAAGAATCAGAAATTATGTCTGCATGTTTTAGTAATAGCATCATGCTGGGTAATTCAAGAATTACTCAGCAGAAATCTGAATATGAAGTGTATTAAAGTCAAATCGAAAAGGTTTCTTTTCATGAATTATTTAACCTAAATAATTTATACCACACATACTGTATGTTTATTCCTTCTTCAAATGGGTGAAATGAATGGAGGGGAAAGGAAGGACAATTATTATACACACTTGGTAAAAGAATCTACACAGCAAGTTCGGCACAGATGGACGGTCAGAAAATGAGTGGTCCGAAACGCCAATGGAAATGTGCAATTAGCCTCTTTTCTGGGGACATTTTATGTCGGAACGGTTTAAATGCTGCAGAAACTCAAGAAGGATTTTCCTTGGGAGGACCTAAATTATTTTCAACAAGGAAAATCTTAATTTATTTCATCAGTCATATCACCATTGATTGGATGTGAATCCTTTTCTAAAGCTGTTCGTTCAGCTCATTCACATCCACTGCACTTTAGTTTCTCTCCACAACTTTTATACCACTTGAACAGCAGGCATAGGTTTTTTGTTTGTTTTTTTTTTATTTATTTTTTTTCCTTTTTTTTTTATTGCCCCGCAAGGGGTCTTTTTGTGGGCTCTAGTGTCCCTTTTTTTTTTTTTCAAAGTAGGCTGACAGGAAAGGGGGAATGAGAGGGGGGAAGACATGCGGTAAACGTCGTCAGGTCCGGGAGTCGAACCCGCGACAGCCGCGTCAAGGCTACGTTTGCCTGAATGTGGGTCGCGCTAACCCCTCCGCCACCACAGCACGCCCCAGGTTTGGTATTTTTAAAATGAACATCACTGGTGACTCATGCTCTGGCATGCTGTGGGTTGCAGCTTGGACCTGCAACGCTGTGGATGACTCAAAATGTCCTGCAAATATCTTCTGTTTACTTTTATGTTTCTCCTAAGAGTTTGCAGCTAATTGGTTTGGAGATGTATTAGTCTCCACTTGCCTGCCTTATTGATTTTTGTCCTACGGAGACTTTTTCATTATGCAACTATTCAAACACTTAAGCATTTTAATTTCGTTTGCTCATTGTTTGCACCTATTAGGAAATTCTGCTAGAAGCTAAATCACATTAAATTACACTCAGAGAGAGCTTTTGGGAAGTAGGAATCAAAGTGCTATTTTTCATCGGTTTACTGTTTCAATGGGTTTTTGTTTTTTTTTAAAGTTATAATCAAATTTCTGTTTTAAGCAAACTTCCCAGGAATTCCAGTAAAGTGACATTTCATTAGTGTATAAAAACCAGATGAACCATACCGATTTAAAGATGAAAACACAAACAGTTCTTTGGATGTCTTACCACTTGATCTAATCACAGTATCTTGAGTTTGGCTTTTATCCCTCATTTTCAGGCTAGTTTGTGGAATATTTCTAAACGTTGTTTAATTCTACTCCATTAATTATAAATCCATGAAAAGACTATTGAATTAAAGGAATTGCCAGCACTGTCTACACCAGTGGTCAGCAACATTTACATCTTTACACATTTGTCAGTTGCAGCAGCAAAGCACTGTTTTACTCCAGCAAGCCTGTGTGTTAGACCAGTCTGCAAACACTTCCTTGGAACAGCTTGACAAGCACAGTTAGGACCCACAAATCCTTTGTTGAGTTGAGAATGTGTCGGAACATGTTTTAGCTCAGGGGATTAGTTGCTAACTTCACAAATTCAGACTTCAGTCTACACACCCACAGGTTCTTCCTTCCCTGGGAATACCAAGTAATTTCCGTTGAAAGAAAGGGCCTGCACCGGTTGTTTCACAGGTGATATTGACTGGTGTTAAAAGAAAAACAGATCGCAAGAGAAAAAAGGGGATTTAAAAATCAACCTATATCATGTCTGTTAGAAATAATTCAGTGTGAAAGAAGGGCAGTTAAGGACAAACAAGATGAAACATATTAAAATCATTTGTCTAAATTTGTGAATATTTTCCTTTAATTAACTGTTTTTATTATATTCATGTAAAAGTTTGAGTAAAACTTACAAAAATGAGACGTTTGTACTAAAAAGAATGTGTTCTAATTAATTAACTAATTGACTTAATTAGGGCTGAGCTGGCAGAGTAGAAACCTAATTTCTGCAGCCCCATGTGGAGCTGATGATGAGATTTTCTTTTGCTTTTTTGCTTCTATTTGCATATTTTGTAGACTGTTTGACTTCTCACAGTGGGGAAAATGCCTAAGTACTTAATAACAATCCAGCTTGGTGACTTCTATCCAGAACAATGCTTTTGCTTGGCCTGACTCTATCTTGTCAATACTTAATCAAACTAGGTCAATTATATCTAAATTAGTTTTACTTCCTGCCATGACAAATGTGATTACTGCAAAATCTACCAAAACAATGAGACAGTAGCAAGAAAGCTGTAGAAAGTCATTTTTCAGGGTTTGCCAAAAATGAAGTAGGAGACTCAGCAAACATGTGGAAGAGTTCTGCTCAGATAAAAAAAAAAAAAAAAGAACTTCCTGGCTAACTTGCACCTGAACGGATCATCCTCGCAGTAAACCATGGAAGCAGGGAAAATATAAATGAATCCTGGAAGAAAATAAGTTGCATAATTTTCCTTCTTCTTCCTGTGGTTTGGCTAATATGAGATGACCACTAAAAATGTCCATTTTAGGCCGTGGTGGGCACTGCTATCTAAAATGTTAGTAACTGGAAGCTAAAGCGCTAATGTGCTAATTTCAGCCATACTGACTTGCCACTTGCTCAAAAAATGTCTTAAAAAAGAGAATTTTAGGGAAGGAGACAGAAATGCTGTATTAACAGACTTCAAAATAAGATTATGAATATAAATTTCAGCAGTGATGTTCATCTGGAAGTTTACAAAGCAGTCAAGTAAATTATCTTGTTAGAATTTTACTGAAAAAAAGTATTTAGGGGAAACTAAACGTTTTAGCTCCAGTATTAGTGAGAGTTTGCCCACCACTGATTTTACATTTACTTTATCATTCTCACTCTGTCTTTCTTACTGGTCCTCTTTATGCAACTTTTTTTACCAACACATCACTAATGGAGATGAGGTATGCTGTGTGTCAAGCTCACAGTTCTTTGGTTATGACGTTTTTGGCATTTCAGTACTATTATGTTTGTCATACTGTTGTATTTTTGTACATTCAACAAAAGTATTTAGGCTAAATGATGTTTTTATTTAATGTGTCCTAGAAAGACAATTTAGCTGTTGTTTGACAAACTGCCTGTTGCAGGTAGACACTGGTTTATTCATGCCGTTTCCATTTGTGTGTCTAAGTGATCCAAAGGTCGGCGTTGAGTGCCTGAGCAAAAACAGAATCCTCTTGAAATAATCGGGTGCAAAACTAGATGGAAAAAACTTTCAAAAGCTTAGAGAAATAGCATCGTAGATCCCTTCAGATATTATTAGAAAGTGTGACTCAGTCTGTGTTACTCAAGTATCATAGCTGCACGTATGTAGTAGAAAATTCATATCGTCTTTTATTAGAGATGTTAAGAATTTTTCTTTTTCAACTTTTTTGATGCTGGTGGCAGCAAATACAAGTATTTTATTATAAGTTGCAGCTTAGATTTCTGTGATTTTACAATCTTTTTGAAACGTACTTACACAGGAAAAACATCGTTTTTTATTTATTTATTATTATTTCAGTTTGTTCTGCTTTTTTCTGCTTCAGGCCCGATCGTTTAGCCACAATGTTCCAGCAGCAGCAACCCCGGCCTTCCTTCCCACTGTAAGTTATAATATTTATCTGCCATTCATCAAGATCTCATTTACATTTTAAAATCACTTTTTTCTCATATCACTGATGTTTGCTTCAGTAATCACCCTGAAAGTCAGCCGTCGTATGCTGACTGCAGATCTTGTTTGTGCAGACAACCAGATTTGTTAAGGCATTGAGAATAATCCAATTTAATCAGTTGTTTTTTTCCTTTTGTCTGTGGAGCTGAAACCAAAAATATTTGTACACTGCATAAAAATATGTTTTCCTGCTGTCTGAAAAAAAGCAGACTAAACTTTTTCTTTTTCAATCAGTTAGGGTTACAAATATAATCTGTAATTGCTAATATTCAGAGGAAAAAGGGAGGTAAATGTTTTAAAGATTATTACTTTTAGATTAAGAACCTTCCTTACACTAGGAGTATGATGCCTATTAACACCCTAAGGAAGCCAATCGGTGCCTTCAAAATGACTTTGTAACCGTCGACATCAGTCCGATAAGTAAAACTGGGTCGATATTAACAACCAATGTTTATCTTCATCTTGTTCCTGTTTGCATTTCTTGCTTTTACATGGTGTCATAAAAGTAGGGACATGTGTAATTTATATATTGGTATAAATATCTGCAATATGTCAGAGAGGTTTCATTTAATGAATGAAGAGTTCACTTCAACCGAACCCAGATTTACGTTTTTCGGCAAACCCGACGACAACTCCCTGAACAAATCGGACTTTCAAGGCAAACAATTCAGTTTGATTAAACCAGACCAAACAGGGTTGGTGTGAATTTGACCTAAATGTAACTCTAACTATGCATGAACTCAAACTCAGAGGCTGCTTTCTGCTGGTGGATAAAACATTTCTATGGAGTCCATCATGATGATCCATCACCGACCTGCTGCAACTACGGGATAGAGCTGAAAAATCCCTTCTGATTGACTTTGCAGTGGACCTTCTCCAAGCAGCAAAAAGGCCCCTTCATGCATGTGTGGGAGTGTTGCTGTCTATTTGTGTTCATGATAGCAATCCACATGGAAAGCAGGCACAGTCTGCATTGCTTTCTTCTTGTCCTGAAAATTAGATTCAGATGAACTGCAGGTTTGGATCATTGTGGCAGAATGAACCATAAAAAAGAGGAGCACCAGTGAAGGCTAACGGACACGAATCACACCGACTCATTTCAAAACAACATGAAGAGTGACAGCAATAGACCTGAGGGTACATATCGAAGATTTAAGAAAAGCAATTTAAAAAGATGTTACGATCTGCAGAATCTTTTTGATTTAAACACTTCTTTAAAGAACTCAGCAGATTTTTTCAAATAAAATATTCTCATCTGCTGTAAGGAAGCAGAAATGCCTCCTCAAACAGTGTGTAGGTGGAAAATTGTTTCCATGTGCCCAAATAGAAAAAAACCTTTTGAAAACACATTTCCAGCCTCTGAATTACCACCAAATTGTTCAGAGACACGGGGGAGGGAGGAACAGACACCTCAGAGAGCGTTGCAGGCAGAATAAAGAACGTCCGTAACGTGTTTCTGCACCGCTCGCTCTTTGCTGGGGAGCTAAATGACAGCTGTGCATAACGTTGGTCAGAAGGATGAAGGGGAGAAAAGCAACAAGCTTTATCCTGTGGTTCTTGGGTAAAAGAAACAAAAAGAGATGGTCAAATTTCAGCTTTGATTAAGTTCCTATTTTTAAGCTGGAAACAAAATCTGCCACAGGTTTGACATGCTTTTGTTTTTCCTTTTTAACATTTGAAGTCCATATACTCAGATTTCAAATAAAATGTGACGCCCCTTCCAGATGCTAACTAATCTCATGTTGTTACAGAAAAATGCATGTGGGTCCATTTTCTTCCGTCTTTTATCATTAAAATACCCTCGTTTCTGAGCAGGGAGTGAACAGAAACGACATTCTACGGCCTCTGGGAAAAGCTTTTCCCTGAAAAATGGTTTTTATTTTCCTGCTTTATTCATTCCTTTCATCATTTTAAGACCCCCAACCCCTGATGCAGAAAAAAACAGTTTAGAAATACACTGCAATCACAGTTTGTCTGCAGGGGTCACCTTAACGAGTGGCGCTTTTCTGGTTTCTTCCTCCTATGCTTTTACATGATGATGTATGCAGTGACTGCTCAGTTGCCCTTTGATGGAAATCCGTCTGCAGCTCATCCGTCTTCACACAGAGGCTCTCGGTTTCATTCTTGGTAAATCCTGGGTGTTTTATTTCCTTTTTTCAATGGGGCTCTTCTAGAGCAATTACCCAGAGTTTTAATTCTTTTAGAGCTTTTATGATCTTCAGTGTAAATGAATCCATGACTAGTTGAACCTGTTGGCCTAAATATGTTGTAATTTTTCTATTAACCCCCAAAAATTGTAGTTTGTGATATGTAAAAACTAATTTAAAAAAAAATTGTATATCTTTATTTTATCTTTTGCCTACAGAGGTCGACATTTTTTCACCTGCTCAATGCATGCAGGGCCAATGAGGCGTTGAGCTAACAGGACATCGAAACAAATAGGAAGACGAGTGGATGTTTAAAGAGATAGTGAAGCATATTTAAGTCTTTGTATTCTAATATATTTCTAATATATTTAAATGTTTTGGTCCCAGTGCTAGTCATAAATGTTTTGAATAAGAAATTGTAGCTTTTTACAGCATATGCTCTCTGTTTTGGTTAGCATTTCCAATTAGCAGCAGCACCAATACCATCTCTTTTTGGCCAAATCTCTCCTATTCAACCATTCGGTCTTTCTCATTTTTTCATTTTTGCACATAAATTTCTGTTCTGTTTAGTCTGAGCTACCGCTGCACCTAGCCTACATCATCTACCCAGGATGCAGTGTAAGCAACTTGGCGATATAAATGTGACTATTTTATTTTAATTTGTAGAAACTAGACAGCCAACAGTATTTTTAGTTCTTTGTTTTTGCTACGAAAGTAAAGTTTTCCAAATAATGTGTATTTTTCAAACTCATTGTGGAAAAAGTTTTTTAATCAAAATAAGAGTCTCGAATATAGAGACTTGGTGCTTTTGAATCTCCACAGTGATTGGTGGCCCACTGACTGACTGCTGTTTTTAGATCAGGTTTGCAAATGAAAACAAGTTTTTATTTGTTTTTATACACACAGAAGTTTAGTAGAGCAGGCCCTAAGAGTCTAAAAAGTGCAAAAAGTTTCAGAAACTGTCATCTTTGAGGAGGTGAGGCATGAATTCAGGACCCAAACTGAACCAGCTTGTGCTTGTTTTGCTCTGTGCTCCAGGTCGTGTTAGAGGACTATCTGCAGAGAGTCAGGAAAGCTGATTTTGATGTTTTCCACAAGAGCCTGTTGAACAGAAACCCTCTGCTGCCCTTCCAGCTGTACCTCCGTTCCTGGAAGAAGACCTTCTGATTCCACCTCCTGCCTCTCCCAGTTCAACCAGTTTGACTCTTAACTGCGGGACTGGCACGCAGAGACTTTATTTACTGAGATTCTGCTCTCAGAATGCTAAACAGCACGTTAATAAAGACACACAGACTTTGTGAAATATGAGCACTGGCACTGACATCCTCACGCTCAGAGAAACTACAAACCCCAGCTGCTGGTTTTCACTCCCATCAGCTTTGTATCAGGAGGTTTTTTTTCCTAGAAAACAGATGGAGGAAAGATACAGAGACACACTGGGCTTTGGAGAGAAAATACTGCAGTAATTAAATGCTTTTTATTCTCAACTGACCTCTATGTGACATGATTGTCCATCATCTCCATTGATTTAAAATTTTAAGATTTGATTGGATTTATATTCCTGGAAAATTGGCGCCACTTACAGCTTATCTTGTTATCTATTGATCCAAAGAAACCCAACAATATGATGCCGTTATTTCTTTTACTTTTCACATATCAATGAAATTATTTAATTATGTAGCAACCTGGTGAAAAATTAGCAGTTTTTGTTAAAACCATTTGATGTTTTTCCAGCTGTCAAGTGTTTTATCTCAGTCTAATTATTTGTCTTAAAATTAATAATTTCTTTCAGTTCTCAACAAATTATGAGAAAAAGTTATTAAAAGTGTCAGTTGTAAAGTTTCAAAATTTGGGTTGTTTTTGATCTTCTGATAAAGATTGTTTATCTGTTGTTGCAGTTCTCAAAACATAAAAAAATAAGAGCCTCTTTTCCTTTTGGAAAACTAGTAAACATCTGTTTCCCTACATCCACAACAGACTGCAACTTTTATACGAGACTCTGAAACTTGTTAGTTTTCACCATCATGCAGAGGTTTTCTAATTGTAAAACATTTCCCAACATATTTAAGAGAATCTCTGCAAATCCTTCCTGGCTGCAATTGCAGAAGACAAAATAAACCAAATGCTCTGATGCCATTTTCCTCCCAGATTTTGAAAGAACAGAATCTCAGGATAATAAGGCAAATTATGTGAGTGCAGGCAGCATCAAATACAAACCATTTTATCTATGAACAATACAAATTACCGCAGTGGAGAGCAGTCTGAGGTGGCCTACTGCACAAACACACTCAGACTTGACTCACTGTGTGTCGCTGTTGCAGTCTGTCTCACTTCAGGTAAATTGTGGGTTCTGCAGCTGCTGTCAACCCAGAGGTGCTGTGGATAGAAATAATAATAAAAAAACTAGTTTCTTAGTTTCAACCTGACAAAACCATAAAGTAAATGAAATCATTTCTTTTCTGTCTGTATGACTAAAAATCAGCAGTATATTTGAATAAATTATTGATAAAAGCTCTGATTTATTATTGTTTTTGAAGTCTTGTTTTTAATCTGTTTCAGTTTACAGATTTGCATTTGCTTCTTCTGCCCTTAATATTATAACATATACCGTTACATTGAGTATCATAACATTCCTATGTATTTTATGGTCTGATAGACCAACACAAAGTTATGTACAATCGTTAAGTGGAAAAATAAATACTTGTTTTTCCAAAAACTTTGTAATTAAACATCTGAAAAGTGGGGGATATATAAGTATTCCACCACTTTTACTCCGATACCCTTAAAGAAAAGTTACCTGTGTGATTCAGGTGCGCTGATGCAGAGACGCGTCTAAACGTTGTAGGACACCAGCCCTTCAATAGTGAAAATATGATTTTGAAAAATTAACCTAAATTTATTTTCTCTAGTGATCGACTGTCATTTGGTAAACAATGACACTTTTAATGCAAAGTTGCATCAAAACTTGTATTAAAAGTCCATTAAAATGGTCAACTTTGCATTAAAAGTGTCATTGTTTACCAAATGATACTTCATGACAAGTCATAGACATTCACAAAGACTCCATCTTCATGACAGATGTTATGTCATGTTTACGACAGTGTCATGTCAGTCTTATCAGACCCTGTCAATAAAGTGTTACAGTTTTTGATGGTAACTTTACAAACAACATCCCACAATGACAGATGTTGTATGGAGTTTTATATATTTGTATGAGGTTTTCACTGAACAATCATTGATATGCTGGAGCAGAAAAGTCAAAGATTACCTACAAAAGACCCAAGAGAGGTGCAGCCCATCATCCTCCATAGTCATCAGAACTTCATTCTACCTGAAGCATCCAGAAGTACGAGATAGTTGGTGCTTAGGAGCAGAACCAAAGTAGGAAAGACCTGACCACTGATGGGTAGCTGTTAGCAAGATGAGATAGTTGGACCATTTCAGATTGAAGATGGACTTCAGATTCACCTACTGTCAGGTTTTAAAGGACTTTTTCTTCAAGCAGTGGTGCAGAAATGGAAGGTAACAAAAAGGAGATTAAATTTTCAATGCAGGACCATTTACTGAAATGCTCTGCACTGATTAAAAGCTCTTTACTTAGTTGACTCAAACCTTTGGAAAGCTGATCCTAAAACTGACATTCATGAATGAAAGATACAAAAGGAAGGGTGGTTGTTTTGCATATTGCACGTTGTTGATGTATTAGTGTTTATTTGTTGTGTTATGTCAGTTTTTATCACCTCTGCTCTGGTTAATCTCCCTGATATTTTGAACTTCACTCAGTACCGACAGTGTACGTGTCTCAGAGGTAACCAGGTTCTAGAATAAGTTTGGCTGCTCAGTCCTTTTCGTCATTCTTGCATTATGTGACAACTCATTTGAATATAAATGCAAGCCTGCTGTTAAGCTAAGTAAGCCAATTTTGTTCCAGTAAAAATTATTTTGCTCTTTGTGCTTGTGCCTTGCATAATTCAGGCAGCATAAATTATGGCCTAAAATGCACCTTAAAGCATCCATTGAACTGCTGAGTGCCACTGGAAACTGCAGCGATCTTGATTATAATTTTAATATTTAAACAGTTTGACTAATGACTGACTGCCTGGACTTTGACGCTAAAGTTTCCAGGAATGAGCAGACTAAAGGAAATATCATCAAATAAACAGTAGTTTTAAATCAAAATGCTAACATTTTTGTTTTCTTTTGCAAAGATTGGTTTATACACACAATTCTGCACAGGTCAATATGTGCCTGAGAATCTGCCAAATTAAAATTTAGCCTTGTTATGGCCAAATATGCATATATAATCTCCACTAAACCATTTTATATCAGAACTGCAGTTAACTGCAATCTGATTCAAACAGCCATCTAGTTCTAACTTCCAATCTAAACAAATTAGATGTTAAAAAACGAGCTTTTCCACACAAGAACTAATCAGTTTAGAACCACGCAGCCACAGCAAGAGAGCAACTTTTTTCCCTGTCATGTGTTATTTTATTCCTCTAAAGTCCATATACAGTATATGTTATATTGCAGTAAAAGTACCAATAATAAGTAATTTAGATCTGTTTTCCTTGTCCAGTTGTTGGAATCTGTGTTGTTTTTTTTTTAATATCCATCTTCCTTTAAATTTATCATTATATTAAATGATGAAAATAGAAATAAAATGGTGCTTCTTTAAAAATGACAAATTTTCCAAAGTGGATATTTGTCTAAAAAGAAGTTTTTATTGAAAAAGTCATGTGATATTTGCAGCTCTAATATCAGAATATGTTTTTGTTCGCAGCTCAGTATAAACATTTGGGGGTAAATAGAGGTAATTATTATTTGGAAGACAGATAATATCCTGCCTTTTTTGAAGGATGTGCCTGCATGTTAGTTGTGAGCAAACAACAATTTCTGTAAAAATGAAAACAGTTCAACGTCCCCACGCAATCCCCTGGGGAATGGTGTGTGTGGAAAACCGGTGATAAACCTCTGAAAGCTCAAAACAAACAATTAAATGCATTATTTAAGAAGGTTCTAGAAATGAACATTGAAAACATTCTTTCACTTTAAAGCGTCTTTACTGATGAATGCCCTACCTGAACACGCGAAAACAATAGAAATATTGTTTTCCCAAAGTTTATTGACTCAGTTTTATACTAGTTTTGTATTAAAGCTTCGAAGCTTTAAAGAGACATCAGACAAAGTAGATTGATAAACCTCTCTGACCAGATGCCCCAGAACTGGAGGGGGTTCAGACTTGTCATACTTCCTCATTAATAAAATCAATACACATTCCCTTCAGCTTAATGTGACTATTGATTGCCTCTGGGTTATGAATGCTATTTTTAAGATAGGAAGCTGTGAAATTTTGATTATTTAGCAGACAAGAGCCAGAGTTAATACATTTTTATACAGCTGGCATTTTGCAGAGGATTAAATTGTTACTTTTCACTTTACTTGATTTGATTTGCCTGTTAAAAGTGTCTCAAACTGAGACAGATTGGATATTTGTGAGTTACTGACATTATGTTCTATATTTTCAACAGAACAGCAGGATGTTTATAGCTTCACTAACTGCTCTGAAATTCACCAAACTCCTGAAATAATCAATATTTTATTACAAAGACGTGAATAAGGTAACAATGATAGTCAGAAGTTAAGATAGATGTTTTCATGATAGGGTGATTATACATGGTATAAATACAACTTCAATTGTACTTATACCATGTTGGTTTAGTGCTTTTACAAATCATTCATGATAAAAGAAATTGACAAAAAGGGCAAAAAAAACCAAAACACACACAAAAAAACCAGGTTGCAACCCAAAGTGCAGCTGAAAGCAGGAGGTGGTGCACCGTGAATTATCTTCCTGTGTGAAATAAGAACTGAGAGGTATTTATACAGAAAAAAATAAAAAATAAAAAAACAATAGCATTCACTTAAGTGCTATTAATTGAATAAGTACTGTAGTTCAAATATCTAAGTACACTTGAAATAGGACAAAACTCACAAGTAACCTTTCAGCAAAAAAATAATAGCTTGTCTTAAGTCAATTATCCCTTAATATTGATGAAAAAGTACTAGTCCATTGGTAGATTATGTCACTTACAGCAGGGGTAAAATGTCTTGTTATAAATGAAGAAATCTGCTAGTGGAACTAATACTTTTTCATATCAATATGAAAAAATATTGACTTAACACAAACTCCTGTATGTTGCTGAAAAATTACTTGTAAGTTAATTTAGTCTTTTTTCAAGTGTACTAAGGTATTTGCACTGGAAACTAAACTAAAAATACTTTTGTGTTTTTGCAGTGCACTCCTTCAGAGTATGAAAGGAAAAACCTGGCCGTGTTCAATGGAAATCTGGATGCAATAAATTATGCATAGGTTTTAAATCTCCATAATTTGTTCGTTCAGAAGTTCATTTCATTCTTTTTGGTGAGCATGGGGTCATGCACCCCTCTCTTTATTCTGACATGGCAGGTGCCTAGTTAGGCTTTAATTAAGCTCCATCCCCTGTGCCTTAAGCTGTCACTGTCGGCACCGAGACCTGTAATTACCAGCTGCGACCCAGGGTGCCGAGCTGTTTACATCAGCAGACCCAACAGCGTTATGCTGCTAAGATACGTGAAAGCATTAATTAGACCCTATCTGCCCTGTCCCGAGTAATTAAAGTCAGTGGAAGAGACGTTCGTTCACCTTCACGTCTGCAAAGTCACTGAAGCGCTGCCCTGATATCAAAGCTGCGTTTAGGAATGATTTGGCATTTGATGGCTAAAGACCTTCAGGGCAAGCTAAATATCGAACTGCTGGACTGATTTAGAGAACTTTTTCTGAACACCACATTTTAAAATCAAAGTGGATTCATAAATTTGAGAACAGATAGAGATGTGGGTAGATTAATTATTATTAAAGGATATTGCAGCAGAATCTCAAACAGATAAATTTGGTTTATCTGACAAATCTAAAGTAAATCTAATGCACCATGGGGCACTAGCCCAACCAACAGAATCAAAATAAACAAATTCTCTTGGTGAAACATGATGTCTCATGAAGTTTCCCTCATAATTATACATTTCAAACTGATAAATTAAAAGAGAAAAGTTGGCCTGAGAGGACTGGTTCTGGTCACCTAAGCTAAATTTTAAGGTTGGGATGTCAAATGCTTTCTAAATGCTATAACAAACAGTGAAATAGTCAATTAGTGTAGTTTAGCTACAAATATAAACCTCAAACCATGTTTTATGATGTAGTGCTGACACTCTTTACAACATCATTAGAGTGGCTTATTTATCAGGTAATAGAAAACAAATCTGGGGGCAGAATCGACAGATAACCAGATTTTTTTTCTGCCTGGAAGAAAAGTCATGTCATCCATGACAAAAAACAATAACATCAGATGTTCTATGAAGATTTTTAAATCACTTTTTTTGTTTGTTTTCAAAACGATTACAATAGTTTTAGGGTATATCTTTTATTTTTTTTTATTTTTTTCAAAACAATGCAAAAGGGGGCAACTATAAACTGGCAGAGGACCAATTACAAATCAATTAAATTCAAAAATACTTTATCCCAAATTGAAAATCTCTGGGATTTGGGGTCATAGTTCAGGTATTATTTGAGCTTTTAAGATATTATTCAGCTGCTCCCAAAAAACCCACATTGTTGCCATAGTAACACATCATAGCAACTGTCCCAAAGTGAAAACGTAAGAATAGAAATCCTTCTACGTGAACAGCATTCAAAACCAGAAGGAATATTTTTCCAGATATGCAACAATTCAAACAAAGAAAATATTAACTCACATCTACAAGAAGAATGAAGAAGAACCACAAGCGGTCCAAGTCTAGAGTTACCACTTGGTGACCCATTAAACATGCTAATTATCTACAAACTTTTACCAACTTTTGAAAAAAAAAAAAACCGACTTTGTTAAAACTGAATAAACTGAGAGTGAACTTTTACAAGACATTCTGATAGTTAATCCACTTTGATCCCAATTAGTGCTTAAATAAAAAAAATCTACATTATAACAAGCAAGATATAATTATCATCTGTTTTCAGCTTCCACACAGGGAATTTTCTGCGTGAGGCGCGGTGAAGATAACATAAGGTCAAAATGAAAAAGCTCTGTGCAGATGCTCACTCCTGCACATTAAATCCTTAGCTGGGATTCAGATGATGCTCATTTTGAAATGAGGCCATAATATAAAATATACAATGAATATGCGTGGGGTGATATTCTTCAAATGCAACAGGCACATACAGCATCGTTGGTGTGAAGCCAGTCTAAGACTCTAGTTGCTATGAAGACTGTGTCAGAGGGGATTAGCTCTTTCTGTAGCTTAACTCAACCTGACATTTTTTCTGCCCAAAGACAAAGTTTGTGGAACTGATTTTCCAATCTGCAGACTCAGGGAGAACGCTTCTCTTCACAGCAAGCCAAAAAAACATCACTGAGAGCATTAAGAAAAGCAATTTTCTAAAGTCAGCTTCAATGAATTTGCTAAACAAAAACAGTCCTCACATGTGCCGCAGGAGATTTTACTTCAGGAAAGAGCTTTGGCTCTTTTAAAAAAGATAGGTTAATTTACCTTTGGTGTCACTGCATCTGAAAAAGGCAAATGAGCTTAAATGATGGAGAAACTAAATAATGGGGCAATGGAAAAAGGGAATAAATTAACAAATGAATGACTGGGATTTTGGCTTAAACAAATTAAATGGAATATTTCCAGATGGGTTGGGGAAAACAGGAAACATGACATCTACAGAAAATAATTTAATTCTTTTATCGCAATATACAATGCCTAAACCAGGGGTACCCAAAATCGGTCCTCTAGGGCCGGCATCCTGCACGTTTTAGTTCTCTCCCTGGTGGTACCAACAACCTTTTCAGCATGTTAATGTTCTTCTGACAGGAGAACGCCTTCTAACGCCTTCTAATGAGCCATCATTTGATCCAGGTGCGTTAAACCAGGGAGAGAACTAAAACGTGCAGGATGCCGGCCCTCGAGGACCCACTTTGGGCACCCCTTGCCTAAACTAAAAGTTTTACTTCGATGTTTCATTTAAATGCGTAAGTAAAGCATTATTAGTAAAATTTGGCTTTTTGGACAAAGATTAGCTAAATAAATAAATAAAAAATTAAGTGAAAGCAAATTTTTGCCATTAAATTTAGCATTGGACACTGCCAAATGAGACACCGCTTCATTTGGCCGAATGAAGCAGGAGTTTGGTACCAGTCCCTCCATCATCCTGCCCAGATAAGTGTGTATATATAGCTGATGAAAAATAGATAATGTGAACTAAGTAAATATATGAAAGGTAAAGTAAAAACATAAATATTCAAACTCTTCAGGTCAGTATTTATCAGATGCACCTTTGTCTGTTGCATCTGGATGCTGCAATTGTTTCTCCATTCTTTGCTTTAAAGCATCCACCTCTGCCAGGTTGCTTAGGATCAGGTGTAAGCAGCCCATTTCAAGTTCACAAATTCTCAAGAGGGCTGAAATGTGGGCTTTAATTAGGCCACTCCAAGCTCTTACTGTATTCTTTTGGTTGTTGCTTTGCAGGAAAATAAAACTCTTTCTAAATTGTAGTTCTCTGACAGACTGAGTCAGATTACCCTTCAGGATTGATTATATTTTTCTGTTTCCAGGGCTGGCTGCTACATAGCATTGCCAGCATGATGCTGCCACCACCGTGCTTCACGCTGGTGATGATTCACTTGCGGTTAATGTACATTGTTTGGTGTTTGCTAAACACAATATGTAGGAGAGCCTCATTTTTGCCTTATCAGATCAAAAAGTCTTTTTCTTGGAGTCTCCCACACAAATTTTTGTAGGTTTTGTTCTGGGTTTTTCACCCTGCTGATCTGTTTGTTGATCTTAAAACCTGAATCCAGTTTTACATAAATATTTGTAACCTACTGTTTCAGATCACCAAGGTTTGGAAGAGGAGTGTGTGATTTACTATTAGCACTGAATAACATTACACATGTTTTCTTTTCACTAAAACTCAGAAAGCTCATGGCCATCCATGGTTTGATGTCATGAAAGAGCTTTAGGAGAGGTTGGGTGGTTTGACCTTATTGGGGGATAAATCAGACAGTCTGACCCAATTTGTGAAGTTGACCAGCTCTGGGCAGGCGTAGAAAACTTCCAGTCAAGTATATTGGAAATCTTTTTACAGCAATTTCCTGACTCATATTTTTCAATAATAATTTCTCTGCTTTGAATGGAGTGTTATTTTGCATTCATGTCATAATTGTAGCAGGAATCCTGATGAACCAGAGGCTGGGCCTCACAGACGCAGGTGTTCATTTACTAAAATCACACATCAGCTGCTCTCAGGTGATCTCCATTTCACCAACCGTGACACTGTTGCCATCAATTAGCTGGATCTCTGTTGAATTAGGTCATTTTTCCTCATGCATCTTTAAAAAATGTAAAATTATATTACAAATGCAATGAAAGGATAAAACATTGAATACATTGTAAAAAAAAAAAATTGTAGATAAAATTACAAAATATAAGATGAAAAAATAAAGCAAAAGTAAATACTTCAACAAGTTATCTTTGCTTGATAGCATTAAGCATCTACTTTCAGAAATGATGTCAAGTTATGTCTCCTGATTGAACCTAGTTAGGAAACCTATTGTTAGGAGGTGTTATTAAAGTGTTATTTAAATGAGTCTTATAATGACATTGTCTCACTGTAAACCATGGGCATAAAGTAGAAAAACTTGTTTGCATCATTCTTGTCAAAGTGGGTATAAAAGATCTTCTTTGTCAGTACGAATTGATGCACACGCTGGGGATATACCTACAGGATACAAAATTATCAAAAGAAAAACTTATCTAATGAAATGAAGAGACAAAATGGTGAATACAAAATATACGTTAATTTATATTTTTCTCTTGTGTATTTAGTTACAGAGTTTCAAATAGAAGCAAACTATAGTAAAATGAAAATGTAAATGAGAAAATTTATAGTGCAGAGTAATTAGTGTTTTGGAATATTTTGGAGTTAATTGGCATAATTATGCAGAGCTAAATATAACATAATTTATTTAATTGACAGTTTGAAAGCTTCATTTCTAATAATTGGTTGCTAAGGCTTTTATGTAATAGAGATTCATTTTGCAATACATTGTAAGCATTCACAAAAATGATTGCATTTTAATGAAAGCCAATAAAAATACATAATTTTTCAGAGTTGTTCTCTGAAGATTTTAAGATTTTCTTTTACTTATGCAAAAGTTATTGAAAAATACATACAAAATACATAACAAGGAATAGTTTACTGATAAGATTAAAGATCCTCTGAGAGACCTTGAATCAATTAGAAATAAATCAACAAAATGGTTGACAAGTTTGTAAGATGTTGTTCAAATATGTTTAAAAATAAAAAATATTCTGATAGAAGTATAGAATTTCAGTACAGCACAGAAAACCCAAACTATGTCATATTGTATCAAAGAAAAAAAATGAAACATTAAACAGATGAAAAATTGAGAGGGATTTGGGTTATTATTAACTAGAGGATGTGCTATAATGTCATGTAAGACAGAGTAGTCTTGTGATGAAGCACTGTAAAAAATGTTTTCTTCAGCAGCTGTCATAGTTTTGTGTCACCATTTATTTTGGTGTTTTAAAAAAATGTGTTACTTGTGTCTGAACATGAGGACATGGAGGGGAAACCTAAAGGGTTACTGTTAAGAATGTCACTTTTGATGTGATTCCATTTAGAATAGTGCAGGTCTATTGGGAATAAAGGTGTGGAATTCACAGTGTTCTGCTGCGTCATTTTGTGACTTTCGTTGCAACATCTCCATCTTGTTTTACTTTTTATATTTATATTTAGCAAAGTGACACTATGGGTGTGAAAACTAACCCATTCAGGATACTGAACAAAAAGCAATAGTGAAAATAATGTAAAATAACTTTTCTGTCTTGAGTACAGATCTGAAAAATATTAAAGATTTTTATTAAATTAATAAGTGTGAAAAATGAAAGCTAAAAAAAAACATTGGAAGGTTATAAGAAAAAGTAACAGTGTCTCCAAGTTAAACATTTTTTTAATTAACTCTCAGACTCAAGGTCTAGGGAACTAAAAGTACTTGCAGTCACTTCCTCATTAAACATGACCCTGATGTGTTTTGTGCTCGATTTATTGAGCATTCCTGCCGTTAGCAAATGTCAGCACCAACACCTGAAATGGCTGAAAAGAGCCGAACATTTGAGGAGCCAGGTCCCTCGTTTGCCTTCATCCCACTCATGAGTCACCACCTTCAGCATCCCGTGTTGCTCCTCTGCAGATCCATAATGTTGTGGTTGATGACAGCATGCATTAGTAAACATTAAAGACCTATTGGTCACTAATGACTGACACGGCTGCACAAAGGAGCCCGTGTTCGGCCCTAACGACAGCTTTTACAATGCATACGTGGGAAGCAAACATATTCTGAAATGACAAACACCTCAAGGTTGTGGAGGTGTAGAAAAGACCGTTCTGAGAATTTGCTCAATGGGTTTTATGAAAAACTGCACATTTTGAACATGAAACAGTTTTTCCCCTTTGATTTTAAGTCAGACACCTACAAACTTATCATGGCAGGTAAATATCAGGGAAGTAAAATTTTAACTGTTCACTGAGTGGATTGGAATAATTTTCTAAAGGTTTTTGAACATCATTTGTTTTAGTTCTCCCAGGTCAGAACCACAATGCCAGTTTCAGTCATTTTTCTTGGCTCTCTCCCATCCCTTCCTGATTGAATGCAGGTTCAAAACATATTACTCATTAATTGTGATAAATTAAAGCTGCTAAGTGGCTTTTTTCCCCCCTCACTATGTCATGTTTTGGATAAGTAGTTTACTGAGAGCACATATTTTAATTGGACGCCATCAAACAGTTGCCTCATCTCCAAGATGAGATTTTAGGCAGAGACCCTGTGAAGCGCTTGTCAACATAATTGGTGAGATGAAGTACTGCTGATGCACTTTGACACTAATATTTTCATCCTTTCTGAACACATCCCTGTTGAAGTTTCATAGAAACAAATAAACCAGGATTATTCATAGTGAGTCTGACATACTGGGGAAAATTAGTTGTATTATGTTTTTTCTAATTCAGCAGTGACAGCAAGTTAAGTTGTGAGAGCGACGGAGACCGTTAGGCTATGAGAAAACGCTCATCAAAGCAGGCTTGAGGACATTTGGATCAGTCGGAGTACTCCATGTTTTGATGTCAGGATAATCAGCAGTGGCATATCCTAATTAGATTAGCTTCAATGCTGCTGCAGGTATTTGTTGTTTAAATAAAAGTAATGACAGATCCTCGGTATTAGATTAAAAGATCAACACAGGCGGCGCTTCGCTGATGCTCTGCAATGTGAAAAGTGTTTTAAAGTACACTTCCCTGGCAGATAAAGCAAACAACACAGTGGGTCTGGTTGCCATGTAGTGTCAGAGGCAGATTTACTCCACAACAGGGGAATAATAAGGATTTTCTTTATATAATTAACTTTTTTATGTTAATTGAATGACTGGTTCAGGCAGGAAACTAGACATCCTGTGAAAACATTAAAGAGAGAGAGGGGAATAAAAACCAGGGATATAAGAACTATGAAAAAACAAATGAAAATGTGCAATACAAATAAAATGGCCTTTCCTTGCACCATGAACCTTTTTCACAGTTACTTTAAAAACACAAACAGCAAAATCGTTTTTGCTTTTGTTTTTAAAACAAGCAAAAATTAACATATAATCATGGCATGAAGATTTTACAAAATGTCTTTACTGTCATGAAATGGTGGTGAGGGGTGGTGAGGCAGACGCAGCGGACCCAGGTCAGATGAATATGAAGATTTTTAATTATAAATAAGTCCAGCAACAAGCAGCAGGCACAAGGAAACACTGACCACGACTAGACTGAACATTGACAACGACAACTAGACTCGACATTGACGAATAATTGACGAGGAACAAGGAACACAGGTGGAGTTAAATACACGGGAGGGTAATCACAGAAACGAGACACACCTGGGAACAATCAAGGGGAGGACAGGACAACGAAGAGACTTAAGGACACAGAAAAACACAGATCCTGACAGTACCCCCCCCTCAAGGGCGGCTACCAGACGCCCACAAAACAAAAACACAACAAGGGTGGGCGGAGGGGCGCTGGACGGGGGGCCAGAGTCCAGAAAAAACAAAAAACAACCCACCATTGTGGGCGGAAACACAGGGAGGGCCAAGAGTCCAAAAACAACAAAAAACTACCCACTGGGTGGGCGGAGGCAAAGGAGGCGGGAACCACGGAGGTGGTCCGGCGGTCGTCCGCGGCGGCGGGAACCACGGAGGCGGTCCGGTGGTCGTCCGCGGCGCTGGAGGCGGGAACCACGGAGGCGGTCCGGCGGCCGTCCGCGGCGCTGGAGGCGGGAACCACGGAGGCGGTCCGGCGGCCGTCCGCGGCGCTGGAGGCGGGAACCACGGAGGCGGTCCGGCGGCCGTCCGCGGCGCTGGAGGCGGAACCACGGAGGCGGTCCGGCGGCCGTCCGCGGCGCTGGAGGCAGGAATGTTGAGTCCCGGGGGCCGCCCACAGACGGCGACGACGAGCCCCCCGAGGCAGGGTCTCTGGTGGAGCACAGAGAGTCGGGGTCTCGGTCAGAGCACAGGGGGTCTCAGTCGGAACACAGGGGGTCAGGGTCTCGGGTGGAACGCAGAAGGTCAGGGTCTCGGGTGGAACGCAGAAGGTCAGGGTCTCGGGTGGAACGCAGAAGGTCAGGGTCTCGGGTGGAACACTGGGAGTCTCGGTAGGAACGCTGGGAGTCTCGGTCGGAACGCTGGGAGTCTCGGTCGGAACGCTGGGAGTCTCGGTCGGAACGCTGGGAGTCTCGGTCGGAACGCTGGGGGTCTGGGTCGGAACGCTGGGGGTCTGGGTCTCGGACGGAACGCAGGGAGTCTGGGTCTCGGACGGAACGCAGGGAGTCTGGGTCTCGGTCGGAACGCAGGGAGTCTGGGTCTCGGTCGGAACGCAGGGAGTCTGGGTCTCGGTCGGAACGCCGGCTGATTCGGCCTCGGGTGCGCCGGCTGGAACGCCGGCTGATTCGGCCTCGGGTGCGCCGGCTGGAACGCCGGCTGATTCGGCCTCGGGTGCGCCGGCTGGAACGCCGGCTGATTCGGCCTCGGGTGGAGCTGGAGGTGCTGGTCCCGGAACTGGAGCGGGATCTGGGCTGGCGGAGAAACTGTGCGGCTTGGGAGGCAGAGGTTCGCCAGCCATGACAGCTAGAGCCGCCATACGCTCCCACTCTGCCTCCCTCTGCAACTCCACCAACCCCGGGTGCGGAAAACGAGGAACCCAGTAGTCCAGCACCAGAACCATGCGCGTGGCAAAACCCAGTCGTCGGCAGGCGGAGTAGGGTTTCGCCATCGCCTCCACATAATCCTCGATCGTATCCGTGAGTTCCTTAATGTCTTCTGGGTCCATGATGGAAAAAAAAAAGCGTGCCTCACCGTACTTTCTGGTCGGGTCCTACTGTCATGAAATGGTGGTGAGGGGTGGTGAGGCAGACGCAGCGGACCCAGGTCAGATGAATATGAAGATTTTTAATTATAAATAAGTCCAGCAACAAGCAGCAGGCACAAGGAAACACTGACCACGACTAGACTGAACATTGACAACGACAACTAGACTCGACATTGACGAATAATTGACGAGGACCCGACGAGGAACAAGGAACACAGGTGGAGTTAAATACACGGGAGGGTAATCACAGAAACGAGACACACCTGGGAACAATCAAGGGGAGGACAGGACAACGAAGAGACTTAAGGACACAGAAAACTCTAAATAAACACAGAAAAACACAGATCCTGACATTTACAAACATTTGAACAGTGTTACATGCATTTGTATTCAGCCTCATTTACTCTGATGCCTCAGAGTATCAGATGGCAAAATGCTTTTGCCATTTTTAAAACTTTTGGAATTTCATTGAAAACAGAGGAAAACTAACACTTCACATCACCCTGAATACACAAACACCAAGGGAAAACAAAATGGTGGTAATACCTTGCAGTGGGGCGCCAGGCTTTGTCACATTTACTCATATCTACAGTTTTGTGTGAACCTCAGAAGAATATAAAGCATGCAACCCCTCCCACAAAATTATCATAAGTTAAATCAGTTTTATTTTATTCTAATTTATTCGTTTATTTATTGTCAGTAAATGCATCTGTGATTTCTTCAGCTTAAATATTCATTATCACAGGATTGAAACAGGATGCCTCACTTTGCTTCGGTTAACTCAGCTGGTATTTAACTACTGAAAACACACTCAATGCTAGAAAAAGCCAAAGATAATTATCTTAATCAAGGAAGCAGCTAATATATATTTTTTATGACTTCTTTCATTATAGAAATTAATTTTCTCTCCTGAAGCTGTTTTATGAGTTCCATCCTGTTTTTGGTTTCATTTCTCACTTGAATAAAACACATATAATGCAACTGTGGGAGAAAAATGGAAAAAAAACCAGGATATCACTAGGGATTTGTTAAAGAACAAAAATCGATGGAGACATAAATAAAAAACATGCTAAATGTGAGACTATGACATGTAAATAAGTTTGTTTGATTGGTTGCCATGAAAACTGATCTTTCCTTTCATCTTGTCACTTTGAAACCTCGACTCATTTATCTCCGTTTTGTCACCTGGTGCATGTGAAGCCCTCAGAGAGGCTCTACATCGTGACTCAACGCCTGCAGCTGGAGCTTTAAATGAAGCAAACAGGCTCCGCAGCACAAATTAATTAAATCAAAGCCAATGAAAGCCTTTGAAAATTACATCCAGAACATCCTGCATGCGTCTGTTTTGAATGTGGAGTTTCAACCGGGAGCTAAATGAGCATGGCTACTCTTTGTGCCGATGGACGTGACAAAAACAAGAACTGAGTGAGAGAGGACAATTTCTTGTGGTCATGAGCAAACTATTGTTTATTTCAGTGTGTCTGTTTGTAGTTTAGAACCTTCTTGTCATCATGAGGTCTTAATGAAAGGTCTTTGACATGTTTTGGTAAAAATACTATTTCACATCAACAGCTATTTTCCCTGACCTGCCTTTAAATATGACTTCAGAGCCTATATTTTAGTCCTCCCCTGTCAGAAATGTATCCTGACCATTGGTGTTTTTTGCAAGGCGTATGAGAGAATGAAGCAGTAAGAGACAAAACTAATACTCAATGACACTTGAAAAGTTCATACAGTGCTGTGCGGGACAGTTCTCAAAAGCACCAAGTAAACTAACTTAAAAAAATATTTTTTATTTGTGGTGCTGAACCAAAAATACTCAAACAAAAATACAAACAATGCCTTGAAAATGTGTTTATACTGAACAGATTTATATTACTTTTGCTTTTTCTCTTTTAATGAGACCAAGATTATTGGACCAAAAAGAAAATGAAGTTGTCTCTTTTTTTTTGACTTTAGTGACCTTTATTGCGTAATAAATTGACAGAAAATACGGAGAAGAGAGAAGGGGAAGACATGCAGAAAATGGCCGTAGGCTGGGAATCGAACCCAAGACAACTCAGGATGTTACTGTAGCTCTGATCCACATTGATGATGAAAGCAAGACAATGACAACTTTTTGGGGGACGTCCTTTTTCCTGGTGACGTCAAAGTTGGTGAGGGAAAATGCAAGTCAGGGAATATACAAGCCCGTTTGAGTTTGGTACACAGAAAATCCATGTATCCAACAGACAGTACAGCTACAGATGCTTAAATACTTTAGAACAATGTTACGTGACATGCTATTGGCTGATGTTTGCAAAGCAGCCAATCCTGGAGCTCCATTCATCTTCCTTGGTGCTGATTGGCTGTATCACCAAGAGTGAAAATAGGGAAAACAGTGGATGCTGGCTTCTATTTCTACTGTACGTATTAATACATGATAAGGTATATTTGGTGTTTGAAATATTAGAGGAAGTCTCAATTTTATTCCTTGCAGGTATCAGGGATCCACAGTGTGTAAACTTTGATACCAATAACCAGTACATATCTAATAATCGATGCTTCATTGATTAAACAGACTGTTTCTTGCTTTGTGTTAATAAGACCTAAACCTTAATGCATCGGCTCAACCTGCTTCTGGCAACAACATATCCAAATTACCAAGTGAGTCTGGTAAGTCCTGAACAAGCTGCTGCTCTGATGGGTTAACTGGGAATGCTCAGCTTAGCGTTATACAGACAGCCATCTTCATAAACTGCCATCACACACATCATCATCAAACTTCACACCTCTCTAATGTAATCATGAGGGGCTTTGAGAGCCTCATATTAAACACATTAGGCCTCCATCTTTCCTCCTGCAGATGCAACAGATAGACAGACGGTACAACCGCTACAGTTTCCAAACAGGTGAGAATCCTTTCTGACTTTCAGATCAGTGCAGTGGCTGATCTTAACTCTCTCTCTCTCATCTACAACTTAATTAAAGTGTTTTCTTTAACAAGTCCACCCACAAACTGTCAGGCAGGGTTATTGTCTCTCGTCCAAGTTTCACACTCAACATCAGCAAGCAACAAGTCTGTGAGCTCGGTCCAACGCTCTATCAACCACACACAAACCCGTCACATTAACTCAATTGTTAAATTTGCACATGATATGTGAGTCTTTATTTTATCATGTGAAATAGTTTGGCTCCTGGGAAGAATTTGTCAAGCTTGCACAGTGGTGCTCAGAATGCTTTTTAACTCAAAACGCTGCCGAAACGAAACAATTAATTATTCTAAATGAAAAAAAATTGCCTGGAAGTTTATGAGTGGAGATTTATAAATAAACTGTTTGAAAAGAATCCGCATCTTAAAATTCCAGGGAGAGCACATCTCTGACAGCCTCACCTGGTCTGACGAACACATGGCTGCTGTCAGAGAGGCCCAGCAGCTTCCGCGTTTCAGTTTCTCAGTTCTTTCAGAAAGGAATGATTAAACACTTGATTTCAGTACATTTCCAAAATATTACTGAAGTATGTGATGCACAAGTTTTAATTTGCTGTCCACTCTAAACATAGGCAGGTATGAGAGTAGTTTTATAACCCTGGCATCAAAATACTAGTTTCATGGAATTATGATGTTATATTACAAAGATTTAAAGCTAAATATGCAACATGATTTAACCTTGCTTTTATTTCAAATAGTTTCCTCATTATTTTAATCTGATGTCCAAACATTTGAACAGCTGTTAGCGTCTTTTTCTTAAGAATTGGAATAGATATTATTCTTCTTTCAGCCAGCAGCAAGTGTGAGAGGGACTGCACTATTTTTATTTCTTTGCATCAATTTTGGTATTTTTTGATTTTTGTCTGTTTCCTGGTTTTACCATCACTTCCTCTCGGCATCCAGTAATCAGTCTCCCAAGTAGAAATACTCTTTAGTTCTGTTACTCTATTGTCAGATCTCATGTCCCATGTTGCTTTTTCATTCCTGATTCATTTTTCTTAACTTCTGTAATATGTGTTTTATCACTTAAATTTAGTCTGTTCACATAAACTGCATTTCTATTGCCCATATTATTGTGCAATTTGGAATTACAAAAATAAATTCACTTATGGAAACATGTCAATTTTGAATTTTTGATAAAACGGTTTTGCTCTAAGATGAGGTGGAGTTTTAGCTGTATTGAAATAATTTCAATATTTATGTATTTTGCAAATCTGAAATGAAGACACTTTTTTTCACCTCACACGATAATAACAACCAGATGTTATTACTGGCAGAGAAGATGCAGACAATGATGAAGGTGTGGCTTGTTTTTTAATGACTTATCGCATTAACAAACGAGATTTTCTTGCATTCATATTTAATGGAAATACTGCAATTGCAAAATTATGTTCATTTGAGGTTAGTAGAACATTGACAAAGGTTTGCACACATTTTGTAATGGAAACACAGCCAGTGCTACATTGCGCTCTTATAGTCATAATCAAATTTAATGGTCAAAAGTACTCTAATTTAACATTTTGTACTATTTATGCAATTATTAGAAGCCCAATGTTCACCAACTTTCAACTTCACAATTTAAGAACTTAATTATTTTTCATGGTCTCTACTTGAACCTGTTTTGTATTTTCATTTCATTTTCTACAAAAACTCAATTCCCTTACTTACATTAAACCTGTTTAAACATGTTAAATATGAGAATGGACATGGAACCAAAGTTTAATTTCAGCATAACAGCAGGACTCAGGACTGGAGCCACAACACAGCTGCCACCATCAGATTGGGAGGATGAGTTTGTAATGAAAAATGTTATTTTTACCAATATCTAAAACTGCAGGACACAGATAACAGACAGACGACTCCAGAAAATGTGTTCATCACATGCCATGTATGTTACAGTAGACTGAGAAGATCTTTAGCAATTATATTTCATCAGAGACTCAGCACGAGGCATCCATCCATCCATCCATCCATCCATCCATCCATCCATCCATTTTCTTACACTCTTGTCCCTAGTGAAGTTGGGAGGGGTGCTGGTCCCTATCTCCAACAAATGTATCAGGCGAGAGGTGGGGTACACAGAGACAGACAGGATAAACAACCATGCACCCCCCCCCCCCCCCCCGCCACACACACACACACACATACACGTATGCACATTGAGAACATACAAATTCCATGCAGAAAGACCCCGGGCAGGGAATCAAACCCAGGACCTTCTTGCTGCAAGGCAACAGTGCTACCAGCTGTGCAGCCCTAGATTATTGACTTACACTACTTATTCTGATTTAGTTAATAATTCATGTAAAAAATCTAATAGTTTAATATATTCAAATATATGATCCCTGTGTAGATTTGTGGATTTTTAGCTGTGATATGGAAACAAGAGCTTTAGTGATGAACTAAGTAAATATTTAACTCTTGATTGCAAAAGAGGAGACAAAGGTAAGATTTACAGTTCTTATCCTTTTTTGCAGGCTGTAAAAACTTGATAACTTTCCCCTTTTTTACTCAAACATAGCCGTTCCTCTCTGACCACAAATTTCCTTCTTCCCTCCCCTTCTGATTGGACACACACCTCTTTACACCTCCAATGGGACTAATGGGGCCCTACTGGAACAACAGGAGCTACAATCTGATCTGATGAGTTAAAGTGAATTACATTTAGCTTTAAGATGCTGCATGTCTACAAGCTCCAGAATCAATATTAAGTCGCATACGTACACCTTGTTTGGGACAACAAGCGTCAAAACAGATACAAAATATACAGATACAAAATGTTTAAACAGGTTTTATGTAAGTTTTATCTCTCAAGGGTCAGTCAGATATTTCTAAGAGATGAAGAGGAGGATTTTGTTTTCAGTTTTGGCAGATTGTGGCAGTTTCGGATTAATGTTGGGAGAGCAGAAAGATTTCTGTTTTCACAAAAGGAAGCTGCCATCTGGATGCAAGAGATAAAAGAGAAAAACCATATCTCATCTCTGAGTTCATGTAGAGTGGGTTTGCATTTTGCTTCACTCACCATGTGAAAAGACCAGGTGAGATGGAACCAAAGTACCTGTCTCTCTAAGTGCCTTGGTCCAGTTTTAAAGTACTGAGTCCTGAACTTTGCATAACAATTCAAACTAGTCATGTTTCTAATATGTGAACACTATAAAAGAAAGAAAAATACAAAACACAAAAACGCCTAAAAAAAAAAAAAAATGCTACAGTTCCAACAAAGCAAGTCTTGAAGCATAACTGCGCTTCTGTTTCACATTAAAATCTCAACAATTTCAAAAACATAAGCCAGCCTCTTGTGATTTGTCTGGTGAAATTAAATTCTGTTCCAGCTGGAAAACAGTAAGAAAGGAGGTATAGTCAGAACTGAAGCTTAAAACAAGATGCAGCAAGAGAACGGATCCTGCAAAACAGGAGGTCTGTCCCTAAAGATCGCAGACTTCCTTTGATAGATCACTGAACATGAAAATCTTAAAGCTTGAGATGTTTTGGAAATGAAATGAGAATAAAAACTGCATAAAGTGGTATAGCACGGGTAGTGCAGAAAACATTTTGATGGAAAACACTTTTTTTTGCCAAAAACTGAGGCTGTTCATGTTTGATTTTGTTTTGCTTCCATCCATGTTTGCATTGTTTAATTAAACTAAATGGAGTTGAATGTGATGGAAAGTGTTACCAAACAATAAAGTGCTTGTTAAAGCATCACAAACCTCTTCCTGAGATGCAGAGCTAATTCAGTTAGTGCTGAGAGTAATGCAGGCTGTTTGAGAATCAGTCATAATAAATGAACAGCTGCACATCTGGAGATGAGGCTCTCAGAAGAAGAGCGACTCAAAAGCTCTACTTAAAATCGTTCTGGTTGTTTGATTCCAGCAGCAAATCTGAGCCACTCTGCCAACACTGAGCCACATCTCCCTGCTGAAAATCTCCAGAACGGGACATGTTGGAATTAATCGTGTGAATAATCGTCAATATTTCTGTTTCATCAAACCCTCAGAGAGCCTGGAGGATATGTAAAAAATTAAAAACAAGCAAGAGAAGCAACAGGTGCAGTTTCAGAGAAAGCTCCTCTATGAATGTTCATCAGTAATTTATCTTGAGGTCACTACTTGAGGTCACTATATATATATATATATATATATATATATATATATATATATATATATATATATATACTCATTTTATTATCGTTTCACAAGTTATTTCATTATAAAAACTAGTGACTCTTTCCATATCAATAAAAATCAGGGACTACCAAAAATGTATTTTATAGGTTTATTTCCTTTGTTTCAAGTGAACAAAATACATTTTCTTTATTTTACTTTCAAGTTCATGAAAAAAAGTACCAGAATTTGATATGACATCTTAATGTTTATTCGCCAAAATAAAATTCCCAGCATTATCATCATCAAGCCTAATGTATTACTTTTAAACGTTCAAGAAACCCAAGAAAAGCCAGATATTATTCTATCAGGAACTGAAAACTACTGCATTATCAGTAACCATAAAGTAAACTCATAAGACTATGATGCAAACATTGATTTCTCCGTATCCTGCAGCCATGATAGAGCAGTTGGAAAACAAACATCAGATTTCCCTGAGAAACCAAACACACCCGGTGTCACCAGCAGAGAGTTTTGGTGACTCAGTCAGTTGTTTTGAACAGAAAACTGTTGTGAAGAAAACTTAAAATTGTATTACTTTCATAGCCCTCCTCTTCCTGGTCTCAAACAAACACTGAATCTGGGTGGAACCAGCAGCTGCTGAAGGACGAAGCTCATTGGCTGTAGCCTCTCTGCCCTGACATGTGATTGGTGGATCAGAGCTCAAGCTTGTTTCTCTTCTTAAGAAATGAAACTAACACACTCAGTGTGACTGAGAGGAGAAATGGAGCAGCTGGACCGAGAAACCTTCTTCTGTTCCCTCTGTCTGGATCTACTGAAGGATCCGGTGGCTATTCCCTGTGGACACAGCTACTGTATGAACTGTATTACTAACTTCTGGGATGAAGGTGAGAAAAAGAAAAACTACCACTGTCCTCAGTGCAGGAAAACCTTCACACAGAGGCCTGACCTGCAGAAAAACACCATGTTAGCAGCTTTAGTGGAGCAGCTGAAGAAGACTGGACTCCAAGCTGCTCCTGCTGATCTCCACTATGCTGGACCTGAAGATGTGGCCTGTGATTCCTGCACTGGAAGAAAACTAAAAGCCATCAAGTCCTGTTTATTCTGTCTGGCCTCTTTCTGTGAGAAACACCTTCAGCCTCATCATGATGTGGCTCCATATAACAAACACAAGCTGGTGGAGCCCTCCAAGAACCTCCAGGAGAACATCTGCTCTCGTCATGATGAGGTGATGAAGATGTTCTGCCGCACTGATCAGAAGTGTATCTGTTATCTCTGCTCTGTGGATGAACATAAAGGCCATGACACAGTCTCAGCTGCAGCAGAAAGGACTGAGAGGCAGAGAGAGCTGGAGGAGAGACGAGGAAAAATCCATCAGATGATCCAGGACCAGGAGAAAAATGTGAAGCTGCTTCAACAGGAGGTGGAGGCCATCAATCACTCTGCTGAGAAAACAGTGGAGGACAGTGAGAAGATCTTCACTGAGCTGATCCGTCTCCTCCAGAAAAGAAGCTCTGAGGTGAAGCAGCAGATCAGATCCCAGCAGGAAACTGAAGTGAGTCGAGTCAAAGATGTTCAGGAGAAGCTGGAGCAGGAGATCACTGAGCTGAAGAGGAAAGACGCTGAGCTGGAGCAGCTCTCACACACAGAGGATCACAACCAGTTTCTCCTCAACTACCCCTCACTGCCAGCACTCAGTGAGTCTACACACTCATCCAGCATCAACATCCGTCCTCTGAGACACTTTGAGGACGTGACAGCAGCTGTGTCAGAGCTCAGAGAGAAACTACAGGACGTCCTGAGAGACTCATGGACAAACATCTCAGTGATGGTCACTGAGGTGGATGTTCTACTGTCAGAACCAGAACCAAAGAGCAGAGCTGGATTCTTAAGATATTCATGTGAAATCACACTGGATCCAAATACTGCACGCAGTTTTCTGTTACTATCAGAGGGGGACAGGAAGGTGACAACAATGAATCAGCATCAATCTTATTCTAGTCACCCAGACAGATTTACTTATTGGTTTCAGGTTCTGAGTAGAGAGAGTCTGACTGGATGTTGTTACTGGGAGGTGGAGTGGAGCGGAGAACAAGTTTATGTAGCAGTAGCATACAAGAACATCAGCAGAGTAGGAAGTGGGAATGAATGTGGATTTGGACGTAATGACAAATCTTGGGCATTAGAGTGTTACCAAAACAGTTTTAGATTTGGTCACAACAACATCTGGACCTCCATCTCAGGTCCTGGTTCCTCCAGAATAGGAGTGTATCTGGATCACAGAGCAGGTATTCTGTCCTTCTACAGCGTCTCTGAAACCATGACTCTCCTCCACAGAGTCCAGACCAGATTCACTCAGCCGATACTGGCTGGAGTTACATTTTATTACTTTGGAAACTCTGCAGAGTTCTGTAAGCCCAAATAGATTTTCTCTTTCTTTTTTTTTCCTGATTGATCACGGTTCATTGTTCTGATGTCTTTGCTCTGCTGTTCTGCTCTTTATGTTTCTGGTTTCAATTGTAGTTCTCTGTGTTTCAGGATTCATAAAGTAAAACATTGCTGATTTATTTTATTCTTATGACAGAAATATTTCTCCACATGAAAATATTAAAAAAATTATATATTTTGATGGAAAACACTTTTTTTTTGCCAAAAACTGAGGCTGTTCATGATTAATTTTGTTTTGCTTCCATCCATGTTTGCATTGTTTAATTAAACTAAATGGAGTTGAATGTGATGGAAAGCGTTACCAAACAATAAAGTGCTTGTTAAAGCATCACAAACCTCTTCCTGAGATGCAGAGCTAATTCAGTTAGTGCTGAGAGTAATGCAGGCTGTTTGAGAATCAGTCATAATAAATGAACAGCTGCACATCTGGAGATGCGGCTCTCAGAAGAAGAGCGACTCAAAAGCTCTACTTAAAATCGTTCTGGTTGTTTGATTCCAGCAGCAAATCTGAGCCACTCTGCCGACACTGAGCCACATCTCCCTGCTGAAAATCTCCAGAATGGGACATGTTGGAATTAATCTTGTGAATAATCGTCAATATTTCTGTTTCATAAAACACTCAGAGAGCCTGGAGGATATGTAAAAAATTAAAAACAAGCAAGAGAAGCAACAGGTGCAGTTTCAGAGAAAGCTCCTCTATGAATGTTCATCAGTAATTTATCTTGAGGTCACTACATTAAAATTGCAGCAAATTAATTATGAAAAGTGTTTGGCACAGTAAAACAAGTCACTATTTTCCAGCATGATGGTTTCTGACACATTTTTAAAATCACGTGTCGGTGTGACCTTGATTTTAGCAGTAAAGATCACTGTGAAACTGATCAAAGAAGATTCAGAAACTACTTTGTCTTGCAAAACAGGCTTTTAGCTTCTATTGTCTTCCCTAAATACAACACTGAGTGTGAATATTCACTATGAGAATATATGAGCGGCAGGGGTAATTAGCTGCAATCACGACCCGTTTTAAATCCTAGCCCAATCAGAATGTCAAATAATTTGGATTGTAACATAATTCATTTAACCACATTGTAAAGAAAATTAAAGCTGCAAGCAGCCTCGGGCGGCCCTCGCAGCAAGCGCCGCTCCGGCCTATTGGCCACCGCGGGGGTTCCGGCCACCGCAGAAGCTCTCGCTCGGTTTCCGGAGCCGCAGCCCGCTCCCCACCGCGGAAGCTCCGCGCCGATGTATTAACTTAGGGGGCGCAGTGGAGCCAAATTACATCTCAAACTCGTTGGGCTCTTTAGAGGTGAACAAAGATCATACATATCCAGTTTGGCGTCAATCGGATGATCCGTGTGTGATTTAGAGCCAAACGTATGCATATGGCGAGGGACTGATGTTCGCCATTTGGCCACGCCCACACGGTTCAGCCAGCAGCGAGCATTGACAGAGTTTATCATCCGAATCATCTTGATTAGGTCAAGAGAGCCATAAACAGAGCTTTCCAAGGAAAAAAATGGCACTTCCTGTTCCGAGGGGGCGGGGCTTAGATGACGTCATAATGTGATGACGTAGGATTGACGGGCAAGCCTCCAGGATCACTCAGGCCAAGTTTGATGCAGCTCGGTCAAAATATGTGGAATGTAGAGGCAAACGTATACGAACGGCGTTGCCGCCATTGAAAACTCTTGGCACTTTAAAGCAAGCGAGATCAACTTCCTATCTGTCATCCAACACAGAATCACCTTGATTAGGTCAAGAGAGCCATAGATGAAAGTTTCCAAGGAAAAAAATAGCACTTCCTGTTCTGAGGGGGCGGGGCTTAGATGACGTCATAATCTGATGACATAGAATTTTCAGACATCACACCAGCATCACTCAAGCCAAGTTTGGTGCAGCTCGGTCGAAACATGTGGAATCTAGAAGCAAAAGTATGGCATCGGCGTTACAGGTCACTTCGCCACGCCGCCACGCCCAGCTGCTATCTCAAAGCCGGTCAGGGTTGGAAACCTCAACACACCAACATGTCTTCTGTCTCTGGACACAGGTTCATGTTGATTAGGTCAAAGGGCTAAGAGAGCGACCGTTCACAGTAAAACATGACACTTCCTGTTCTCAGGGGGCGTGGCCTACGTGATGTCATCATTTGACCATATGGTATTGTAGGCCACCTCATGACGATCAATCACTGAAAGTTTGGAGTCTCTGTGACTTTTTGTGTTAGAAATACCAATTTTTCATTTTTTCCGGTGTATTACAAAATCGAAGAATTTCATCTGCAGGGCAATGCTGCCCTCTGGTGTCGAATTACTGAAATAATGAAACTATTTCAGTGGCCAGCAGAGGGCAGCATTGCCCTACAAACGACGAACATGTACTGTTTATTATGTAATTACACAGAAGATCTCTCTAATTCATTCTGAGGGGGCGGGGCTTAGATGACGTCATAATATGATGACATAGCATTGTCAGGTATCACACCAGGATGAGTCAGGCCAAGTTTGGTGCAGCTCGGTCGAAACATGTGGAATCTAGAAGCAAACGTATGGCATCGGCGTTACAGGTCACTTCGCCACGCCGCCACACCCAGCTGCTTCATCGCAGCCGGTCAGGGCTTGAATCCACAACACACCAACATGTCTTCTGTCTCTGGACACAGTTTCATGTTGATTAGGTCAAAGGGCTAAGATAGCGACCGTTCACAGTAAAACATGACACTTCCTGTTCTCAGGGGGCGTGGCCTAAGCGATGTCATAATTTCACCACAGGGTATTTTAGGACAACTATTGTTGATCAATAACTGAAAATTTGGTGTCTCTGTGAGTTTCTGTGCAGGATATATAAGAGTTTCGTGTTTCATGGCGAGTAGGTGAACTTTGACCCCTGGTAACCCCCCTTCAGCAAGCTCATACAGTCACCAATTTGATAACTTTAAATCAGACATGCCTTATGATCAGACTGACCGAGTTTGAAGCCGATCAATCGAAATCCCTAGGAGGAGTTCGATCAAATGCAAAGGCTGTAAACGTCAAACTCGAGGTCCAAAATGGACCTTCAATACAAAATGGCCGACTTCCTGTTGGGTTTCGACCATGGCTGTAATAGACTTTTTTGTACGTCCTGACAAGATACACATATGTACCAAGTTTCGTAATTCTAGGATAAAGCATGGCATGGGGCTGTTCATTTAAAATACTCTAGGGGTCGCTATAGAAAAATTAGGCCACGCCCACCAAATATCGCTATGGATTCCTGTTCGGGGATGGATAAGGATCCATCCTAGTGAGTTTGGAGCAGCTCACCCCGAAACTGTGGAATTCAGAGCCAAACGAAATTCGATGGCGTTCGCAACGCCGCCACGCCCACTTGCTTCATCGCAGCCGGTCGGGGTTGGAATCCACAACACACCAACTTGTCTTCTGTCTCTGGACACAGTTTCATGTTGATTAGGTCAAAGGGCTAAGATAGCGACCGTTCACAGTAAAACATTACACTTCCTGCTCTCAGGGGGCGTGGCCTACATAAAAAAAAAATTTCACTGCAGGGTATTTTAGGACACCTGATGTCGATCAATCACTGAAAGTTTGGTCCCTCTATGTGTTTTTGTATAGGAAATATAAGAGGTTTTTGTTTCATGGCGTGTAGGTGAACTTTGACCCCTGCTAACCCCCCTTCAACATGCTCCAAAACTCACCAATTTGATAACTTTAAATCAGACATGCCTTATGATCAGACTGACCGAGTTTGAAGCCGATCAATCGAAATCCCTAGGAGGAGTTCGATCAAATACGAAGGCTGTAAACGTCAAAATCGAGGAAAAAAATGGACCTTCAATACAAAATGGCCGACTTCCTGTGATACTTGCACTATGACATTACTTGTAAATTCTGAGCGTCTTAGTGAGCTCTACAACTGTACCGAATTTCAAGTCTCTACGATGAAGTAAGTGAATAGCAATGGGTCTTTTGAAAATTGCTAGTTGCCGCCGTTGAGCAATTTTTTTTGCGATTTTTGCGGCGACCTTAAAATTCAAAATTTTTAAACCGCCTAGACGCGACCGCCAAGTTTGGTGAGTTTTTGAATATGATAAAGCCCCCAAAAAGGCACACGAAGAGGGGGTAAGAATAATAATTAAAGCTGCAAGCAGCCTCGGGCGGCCCTCGCAGCAAGCGCCGCTCCGGCCTATTGGCCACCGCGGGGGTTCCAGCCACCGCAGAAGCTCTCGCACGATTTCCAGAGCCGCAGCTAACTCCCCACCGCAGAAGCTCTGCCGCAGTTTCCAGCACCGCCGCCCGCTAGCCACCGCAGAAGCTGTCGCGCATTTTCCACGCCCGTCCACCGGGCGACACGCGTGAATGCGTTCGGCGGCGCTCCCCGACGACTGTCAAAAAATCTGGTGCAGATCGGTCGATGCGTCGAGGAGATACAGCCGATGTATTAACTTAGGGGGCGCAGTGGAGCCAAATTACATCTCAATCCCGTTGGGCTCTTTAGAGGTGAACAAAGGTCATACATATCCAGTTTGGAGCCAATCGGATGATCCATGCTTGAATTAGAGCCAAACGTATGAATATGGCGAGGGACTGATATTCGCCATTTGGCCACGCCCACACGGTTCAGCCCGCAGCGAGCAATGACAGAGCTCATCATCCGAATCATCTTGATTAGGTCAAGAGAGCCATAAACGGAGCTTTCCAAGGAAAAAAACGGCACTTCCGGTTCCGAGGGGGCGGGGCTTAGATGACGTCATAATGTGATGACGTAGGATCGACGGGCAAGCCTCCAGGATCACTCAGGCCAAGTTTGATGCAGCTCGGTCAAAATATGTGGAATGTAGAGGCAAACGTATACGAACGGCGTTGCCGCCATTGAAAACTCTTGGCACTTTAAAGCAAGCGAGACCAACTTCCTATCTGTCATCCAACACAGAATCACCTTGATTAGGTCAAGAGAGCCATAAACAGAGCTTTCCAAGGAAAAAAACGGCACTTCCGGTTCCGAGGGGGCGGGGCTTAGATGACGTCATAATCTGATGACATAGAATTTTCAGACATCACACCAGCATCACTCAAGCCAAGTTTGGTGCAGCTCGGTCGAAACATGTGGAATCTAGAAGCAAAAGTATGGCATCGGCGTTACAGGTCACTTCGCCACGCCGCCACGCCCAGCTGCTATCTCAAAGCCGGTCAGGGTTGGAAACCTCAACACACCAACATGTCTTCTGTCTCTGGACACAGGTTCATGTTGATTAGGTCAAAGGGCTAAGAGAGCGACCGTTCACAGTAAAACATGACACTTCCTGTTCTCAGGGGGCGTGGCCTACGTGATGTCATCATTTGACCATATGGTATTGTAGGCCACCTGATGACGATCAATCACTGAAAGTTTGGAGTCTCTGTGAGTTTTTGTGTTAGAAATACCAATTTTTCATTTTTTCCTGTGTATTACAAAATCGAAGAATTTCATCTGCAGGGCAATGCTGCCCTCTGGTGTCGAATTACTGAAATAATGAAACTATTTCAGTGGCCAGCAGAGGGCAGCATTGCCCTACAAACGACGAACATGTACTGTTTATTATGTAATTACACAGAAGATCTCTCTAATTCATTCTGAGGGGGCGGGGCTTAGATGACGTCATAATATGATGACATAGCATTGTCAGGCATCACAACAGCATCACTGAGGCCAAGTTTGGTGCAGCTCGGTCGAAACATGTGGAATCTAGAAGCAAACGTATGGCATCGGCGTTACAGGTCACTTCGCCACGCCGCCACACCCAGCTGCTTCATCGCAGCCGGTCAGGGCTTGAATCCACAACACACCAACATGTCTTCTGTCTCTGGACACAGTTTCATGTTGATTAGGTCAAAGGGCTAAGATAGCGACCGTTCACAGTAAAACATGACACTTCCTGTTCTCAGGGGGCGTGGCCTAAGCGATGTCATAATTTCACCACAGGGTATTTTAGGACACCTATTGTTGATCAATAACTGAAAATTTGGTGTCTCTGTGAGTTTCTGTGCAGGATATATAAGAGTTTCGTGTTTCATGGCGAGTAGGTGAACTTTGACCCCTGGTAACCCCCCTTCAGCAAGCTCATACAGTCACCAATTTGATAACTTTAAATCAGACATGCCTTATGATCAGACTGACCGAGTTTGAAGCCGATCAATCGAAATCCCTAGGAGGAGTTCGATCAAATGCAAAGGCTGTAAACGTCAAAATCGAGGTCAAATGAACTTCAATCTAAAATGGCCGACTTCCTGTTGGGTTTCGACCATGGCTCTAAGAGACTTTTTTGTACGTCATGACAAGATACACATGTGTACCAAGTTTCGTAATTCTAGGTTAAAGCATGGCTTAGGGCTGTTCATTTAAATTACTCTAGGGGTCGCTATAGAGAAATTAGGCCACGCCCACCAAATTTTGTTATGAATTCCTGTCGGTGGGTGGATAAGGATCCATCCTAGTGAGTTTGGAGCAGCTGGGCCCGAAATTGTGGAATTCAGAGCCAAACGTATGGCAACGGCGTTACAGGTCACTTCGCCACGCCGCCACGCCCACCTGCTATGTCAAAGCCGGTCGGGGTTGGAATCCACAACACACCAACATGTCTTCTGTCTCTGGACACAGTTTCATGCTGATTAGGTCAAAGGGCTAAGATAGCGACCGTTCACAGTAAAACATGACACTTCCTGTTCTCAGGGGGCGTGGCCTACTTAAAAAAATAATTTCACCACAGGGTATTTTAGGACACCCGATGACGATCAATCAATGAAAGTTTGGTCCCTCTATGTGTTTTTATATAGGAAATATAAGAGTTTCGTGTTTCATGGCGAGTAGGTGAACTTTGACCCCTGCTAACCCCCCTTCAACATACTCCAAAACTCACCAATTTGATAACTTTAAATCAAACATGCCTTATGATCAGGCTGACCAAGTTTGAAGTCGATCAATCGAAATCCCTAGGAGGAGTTCGATCAAATACGAAGGCTGTAAACGTCAAAATCGAGGTAAAAAATGGACGTTCAAGACAAAATGGCCGACTTCCTGTGATAGTTGGCTAATAACATTAAATGTAAGTTCTGAGTCTTTTGGGGAGCTCTACAAGCGTACCAAATTTCATGTCTCTACGATGAAATACGTTCATACCATTGTGTCAACAGAAAATTGCTAGTTGCCGCCGTTCAGCAATTTTTTTTGCGATTTTTGCGACAACCTTAAAATTCAAAATTTTTAAATTTTCTAGTTGCGACCGCCAAGTTTGGTGAGTTTTTGAATATGATAAAGCCCCCAAAAAGGCACACGAAGAGGTGGGAAGAATCGTAATAATAATAAACAGTACAGATACAATAGGCCTTCGCAGCGCTTTGCTGCTCGGGCCTAATAATAAACAGTACAGATACAATAGGCCTTCGCAGCGCTTTGCTGCTCGGGCCTAATTACTGCATGTTGTGCAAAAAAAGCAACTTATTTTCTACCCAATAGAAGCATTTTCATCTAAATTCAACCATTCTCATTTTTGAAACCTCATCTCTCTTTTCTCTTTGTGTTTCATTAAAGATATTTAGCTGCTCACATCATTCCTGACAGATTTTATAAATATAAAATAAAGAATTCCTGCACACCTTGTGCTAAATTCTCCTTGGTGAGTGTGTGGGCGTGTGGGGGTGCATATGTGTGTGTGCATTTACGTATGTATATTAAGTAACATATTTATTATTTAAGAATGAGAGAAAATGAGAGAGAGAGAGCAAGAGTTGTATTTTTTTCATTTTTTTTCAACATGAGGAAACGAGCACAGTGTGGTGGCAGGTATATTTTTAGTTTTTTATTCTCTAGTGGCCTTTATTAAACAGTAATTGAACAGGAGATTTGGAGGAGAGAGAAGGGACTGACATGCAGCAGATTACCCAAGACTTGGAATTGAACCTGGGATAACTGTGTTGAGGTCTACAGCCTCTGTAGATGTTGAGCATCCTGTCGTTCTTCTCTTTTATACCAGTAGACTACACATTAGCTCAACAACACATAGGTTTCTATTTATAGCAATGTATTCATTTAAGAATCGATTTTCCTCACTAACAGTAATAATTTCTGATTAAGTTCTCTGTTTCATGGATTGTGCTTCGTTTTTACTTTTTCTACTCAGTTTTTCATGTTAAATTGCACTTTTTTGTTAAGTTTGTTATACTATATTGAATCAATTTTTCTAAATAAAGACTAACAGAAAGATCACACAGTTCTTTTCATTTTTGATAAAGCCTGTTTTTTCTTATAACAAACAAACCAGATAGAACAAGTTTGGGCTTCTTTGGGGTCCAGAGTATTAAATTATGATTACAATTATCATCTAATATTATGTACAGATGTAATTCTAACCTTAATTTAACACCCGGGGACCCTGAAGAAGTCCAAACTTGTTAAATCAGCTTTTTTATGTTTGGTATAAAAAACAAACAAACACAGGATTTATCTAAGAAACAAAAAGATGAATGGACTGAACTTATGTAGTGCCTTGCTAATCATTTTGACCACTCAAAGCACTTCACACTACAGTCACATTCACCCATTTACACCGATATGCAGATCGGTAAGCAACAAAAGTGCCTTGCCCAAGGGGACCTCGACATGTGGCAGGAGGAAGCTGAACTCGAACTTACAACCTTCTGATCACAAGACGACCACTCTACCCACTGAGCCACAGTCACCCTGAACATTTTTTTAAAAAGCCACTGCATGATCCTTCTGTTAACCTTTTTTAAATTCCGGATTTAAACACATTTCACTACAAAAAAATGCAAGTGCAACATAAAATGTGAGTATAGAAGGTAAAATAAAGGACAAACCATAAAACTACAAAAACAGTGAGAAAATAAACAGAAATCATTTCTATTACAAGAAGAATTTTAATTCTTAAATTAATCGGTTGCTATAAATATTGAGCTATGTGTTGTTGTGGCACTGTGCCATCTGCCACTAAAAAAGTGAAGGGAAAAGGGCTAAAGTAGAGGAAGCAGCCATCGTTGGGTAAGGAATAGTCTTAGATTTAGTGCTGATACCTCAAGACTTTTAGGTGATTTTTAAAGCAATTCTTGCAGTTTCTTGAACACTTTTGGGGGGCAATTTACATTGACCAATTGACCTAACCTACATGTTTTAGGAGATGTGGGGGGAAACCAGAGCACCTGGAGAAAACCCACGCAAACACGGGGAGAACATGCAAACTCCACACAGCAAAGATCTGACACATCCTCCCTGTGAAGCTGCAGTGCTAACCACTGCATCACCGTGCTGCCCGCTTTTTTTCTATTTCAAATTCATCTTAGCGTTTGATTGTTTTTTGAATTGGGTTAGGAAGGGATCTTTGTTCTAGTTGGTTAATGGGGGGAAAAACTTGCCTTTTTAAATTTTGTCATGACGGAGCGTCGCATGGCATGATAGTTAAAGTGAGACGTTCTTGATTTTCGTTCACTCTTTTCCTTCTTTTTTCTGTTTCTTCAAACACAGAATGTTTCGTAGTTTTTTCCAAATTGAAAGCTTTGGCTTTTTCCTTTTACCATCCTGCATGGATTTAGGATCTGGGTTGTCCACATTCTCCTGGATGGTTTCTACAGCGAACTCCGTCTTTGCTGTGGATTCCAAATCCGTGGAACAACCTGATGAGGTTTCTTCTGAGAAATCCTCCTCAGAAGAAACCTCTTGATGTAAAACTTCAACCTGGTCAGGTTGGCTCTCTGCATCTTTCTCCTTCTTTTGAAAATCTGTAAACTCTTGTGATGTTTTTTGTTGTAGGTCTTCCTTCTCATCTCTCAGAGAGTTGGCAAGCTGGAGATCTTCATTTTCTCTTTCCAATTTAATATTTCTCTCACAATTTACTTGCTGATATTTTTCTGCTTGTTGTGTTAGTGCAGCAACATCTGTTTCATATCTATAATTCAGCTCCTTGTACAAACCTTTAATCTTCTCTAACTCAGTCTGCGCATCCCTTTCTTTTTCTTGCAGGAATTTCATATCTTTTGCTGTGTTTTCCTGGAGGTCGGCATTCATGGCTTTTATGTTGTGGAGAAGAGCCAAGTCTTCCAAGTGAGCTTTTTTCTCCTCAGTTATTTGCATCTGAAGATTTTCCACCTGCTGTTGAAGTGAAGCATGGCTTGCTTCATACTGGCCTATATTTGATTTTAAATGTTTTGCGAGCCCGTTGAATTTCTGCTGCAGAGTCTGGAACTCTTCTGTCATTGTTTCATAGAGATGATCTTGCTCAGCTTTCAGTTTGTTGATTTCCTCAAGGTCTTTCTTCGCTCTCGCTGAACTGGCTTCTCTTTCACGATCTATCTCTTTCTTGTACATTTCTACTTGGGCTTTAAGTCCAGAAACATCTCTATCATACTTCCCGTCGAGTTCTTCATATGAACGTTTGACCTGGTCCAATTCGTCCTGCAAACTTTTTTCGCTGCTTTGCAGAAATTTGATCTCTTTTGACATTTTTTGAAACATATCTTCCTTTTCAGCTCTTAGATTTTCAAGGAGCTGTTGTACCTCACTATCTTTCTCTTCACAAAACGTTTGTGTCTCAGCCTCCTGCCTCACCAGAGCAATGTCCGCTTCATACTTAGAGCAAAGCTCCTCGTAAGAAGTCTGGAGTTTGTCCAGTTCTTCTTGGAGGGCTTTACCTTTTTCTTTTTCAGCCTGGATTTCTGACGAAAATGATTCCTGGCTGAGGAGATGGGCCGTCTTTAAATCTACAAAGTCTTGTTGCAGCATCTTCTTATTCTTATGTCTCACATCGTTGTGCACCTTGGAAGCAAAGATCGCAGCGCTGACAGCTGCTGGATCACTAAGCTTCTCTACTCTCTCGAGTTCCCTCTTTGACTCTTTGGACTTGTTGATGAACACTTCTTTGATAGCTTTCTGCCTTTTTAACTGGAGTTTCGTTTCTTCCAGCTCTTCTTCCATGTGGGCCAGTCGTTGGTTGTCTTCAAACCTTTGGGCTCTCTCCATTTCCAAAAAACCACGCAGCCTTTGGATTTCCTCGTGTAAAACATTCGGGTGCACAGGAGGGAACCTGCCTTGGGAGTTGTGCTGGAATCCCCTTCTCATCTGGGGTCCCATCTTTCCATTGTGGTATCTTGGGTTTTGATGAAACATTTTCCCTTAAATATGTTCTCTAAAATCAGTCGGTTTCTAAATTACCTGAACGGTATTTGAAAGAGCTTTGAGTATGTCTGAACTGGTCAGTGATATAGCAAGCAATGAAAGATATGCAGAATTGTGTTCTATACATATATGTCTAGTTGATGACATCACACAGACTGCCTCACTAGTGACATCACAAAATCTTCTGCTGGTGGTGTTACATCATCTCACCAGTAAATTTCATGCTTTTTATTCTTGTTTATATTCAAAATAGTCTGATTCACTTGTTTTTTCCCCCCCATATGTGATCATTTCTTTTGAACATTTTTCAATATCTATTCATTAGAAAGTTAATTTTGCTTGTTTAGTCAAACATTTATTTTCTTGTTCTTGTGTCAGCAAACATTGGAAAAAGAGAGTTGGATAGAAAATTTGTAATAAATAGATGAGGTCTGGAAAGTTTGTTTCTTTTATCAAACATTTTTTGCTTTTGTAGTTTTTTTTTTGCTTTATATACATATATTGATGTGGGAGGAGGTAACATTTTGCTAAGTTAATGCCATGAGTAGAAATAAATATATAAACATAAAATCCTTTAATAAAATGAAAATGACAAGAACTTGCTCTGCTTCGGCAGCTTGTTCTGCACTGGCAACTTCTATTTCTGTGTCATTTGTTTCTGACATTTTGTTTTACTTGAAATGTTATGGACTTCTTAACTGGTGAAAATCTCCTTTTGACTTGACTTAAATTAACTCTGAGCTTCGTTGCATTACTTCCTTTCTCGTTACCTTGTTGCGCTGTTGTCAGGCTTCACACAGTTCCTTGTTGTTACTCCCTCCTTGTGTCACTTTCCAAACATGAACTTAAATGTCTGGTTTCTGGACGTCTTTATGAAGAAGTAGCCATTGAACGTGTGTCCGTTAACATTTGCAACCGTCCGGTCTTCGGGACAACGATGCGAGAATCATGCAGCTCCGAGTTCGACTATCACTTCCACCTCTTCTTCTTAATGGAAATAAAGAGTTTGTTGAACTGCTGGTGTGAAGTCAGCTTTAATGTCAATCTTTAAAGTTGCTCTTGTTACAATTTCACTTGACCCACTGACACCAACACCACCGTCGAACTGAAATACAACATAAACTTAAGTGAGACGGTGTCATGAGTACGATAACGACATAAAATGATATAATTACATATAAACATACCTCGCTATCTGACCCTTCCTTTCGAGGTAGAAATGAGGTTATTAAATAAATTCTTTAACTTAAATGACCCTTTTACAGTCACTTGCTAAAGCTATGCTTTCATATCGCATGCATCTTCTTTTTCCGATTCCCTAGCAATATGCTGGATTGGACTTCCTACTTTAACCTTTCAAAATAAGAGTCGTAATAACAAAAAATGTGCATAATACAAAATAAAACATGTCAACTAAAATTATGGCAGTAAAACAAACCAAGATCAACTGACCGACCAGCAGGTGGCGGTAGTGTACCAACTTGTTTTGTGGGAAAAAAACAACAAGGTGAAGAAGAAGAATATCTGCAACGTGCTGCTGTTGTGTTTAGATGCTATAGCCGGAGTCTCTCTTTCTCTGTTTTTACTGTAGTCGACATTTTTTTGCATTTGGGTCAGTACATAGTTCACACAAGAACTATCTTGTTGCAGACACATTTAACCCCAGAATATTCTAACATATTTGACTGACTGCTACAAAGGTTATTGGCATTTGTTCCTGGATTTCCTGGTTCCTGGAAAAGTTTCAGATCCCTTCACAGATGTTGAAGTCTGGAGAATCGTTTTAAACACTTTGGGACCTTCATGTGCTTCCTTAGCCACTCCTTTGTTGCTTTGTTTGGGGCAATACTAACAGGACTCATCCTTAGTTTCTTGGGCACATAACCAGTTCTCTAATTATTTATTATACAATAAAATTATTATTATACAATAAAATAAATATATTTTATTGTTGCATGTAGTTTTGGTTCATTTTTTATTAGCAAATGTTAAAAATCTGTGAGGCATGTTGCACCGTAGCCCTCTGAATGAACATAACCAAGTTGTATTTCGCAGGAGTTTGAACTGAAATTGTTATTAATTTGCTGAAAGAAGACACGTTTTTATTTTTTGAAGTTTATAGTTTTGGTTCTTCAGTGAAATTTAAAGTTTTACAGTTTGTTTTTTTTCACAGGGTTTCAGAAAGTCACAGCTGATGAAACCCAACAAATGGTTGAGTGTGAATAAAGTAGAACTAGTTTGGAGCTAAATACTCCAAACTAGTGTGATGCCCACAATAGGAAAGAAAGGAGCATGCATTTCTTTAAATGTTTATGGGGTTATGATAAGTAGCTAATTTATTTGTTGTTAACAGGGATTAATGACGATGGGTGTAGTAGCGGTGTTTCACCAGTAGGTGTTGCTCTGCCGTTTCTCATAAATTGAGAGAAATGGGAGTAACGCAGACTGCGTCTTACATGCTGTTTTTCAGGTGAGAATAACCTTCAAGTTTATTTTAATAAAGTACTTTTTTTATTATTCGGTATTGTTCGCGAAATGTTTAGGGAAATGCGTCAATGTGTGAAAGATATTGGAAGAGTTTTGTTGTGTTTTGGAGGAAACAGCGGCTAGAGGAAGTAGCCAACATGCCGTGATGCTAGTTGGTTAGCACACTGTAGCGGCGGATAATAGCGGGTTCAGTAGAATTACTAACAGTAACCGCTTGTAAAGGAAGTTGGGATATTCATATAATCCATGATGTGAGAGTGATATACTGTTATCAGGCTCCAGGGTTTATTTGTGGTCTAAACACAGTGGTGGAAGGTTAAACTGTGATTTAATGCATTCACTTAATTAAAGTAGTTTGAATTCTAAGATAGTTATGCCAGTTTACAACAACTGTAAGATACATGCCCATGAAATATGTCACTGTGTGTGATTAAATATGCATATAAAGTGCAGGGAATTGAGGGAATTGTGACAAAATATGATGTTATGGGATTATTTCTGGTTTAAGGAAAGCTAATGTTGATGTTGATGTCTATGATGGAATATGTCTAATGTGTACAGTAAGTTACTGAACTATAATTTGGACTGTATTGACCGTTAAATGAGCTGGTTTGTTGAATAAATAAGCTCAGAGAAATTGGAGTAACACAGAGTGCGTCTCCCTTGTGCTCATTTACATGCTGTTTTTCAGCTTCATCTGCTGCTGACGGGTCCAGAATCCTGGTACCCGTTACCCTAGTCTGAACTAAATATTTAGTTCAGAGACAAATATTTGCCTTGTTAGCCAAATACTTAGCTCAGAGCTAAGTATTCAGCTTGCTCAAGGCTTATCATTTAGCTCAATATAATATATATAGCTTGGTCACTAAATCTTAAGCTTAAATAAATATTTAGCTTAATGCTAAATGTAGATGTAAACTAAATATTTATTGTTTAGCCTGACAGGGCTCCATGGGTTAAAGCCTGGCCACCAGGCGCTTGCCAACGTGCCCCTCCTCCAGGCCTGGCTCCAGAGTGGGCCCCGTTGACCCGCGTCCGGGAGAGGGAACACTGTTTCAATTGGTGGTCTTCATCATAAGGGGTATTTGGGCTGCACTTGGTCTGGTTCCTCACCTAGAACCTCTCTGCATTGGGTGACCCTACCAGAGGCATGAAGCCCTTGACAGCATAGCTCAGAGGATCACTGGGACACTCAAACCCCTACACCACGATAAGGTGGCAGCCCATGGAAGGGATGTGTATATGTGTGCATGTTGGGGTGGGTGGGCGTGCGTATGTATGGGTGTGCATGCGTGGGTTCTCTCCGGGCACTCTGGCTTCCTCCCACAGTCCAAAAACATGACTGTCAGGTTAATTGGTCTCTCTAAAATTCTTGTTAGGTGTGGGGGTGAGTGTGTGTGTGCGACAGACTGGCGACCTGTCCAGGGTGACCCCGCCTCTCCCGAAACGTTTGCTGGAAAGGCACCAGCACCTCCCGACCCCACTAGGGACAAGGGTGTTACAAAATGGATGGATGGAAGTCAATTATCTACAGATATGAATCACTAATTTAATATTGTTTGCATTGACAGGTTATCTGATAAGTCATCTAATAAAAACTTTATTACTGTAATTTTTATGCAGTGTTGGAAAAAGTGTTGTTGACAAATGAAGATTAAACCAAATATCTGATCTTCTCCAGCATCAAATGAGACTGAAGGAAAAGTTTCTGCACTTTATTTGACAAAAGTCACAATTTATTGTAATAACGAGGAGAAAACTTAAAAAATTAATCTGTAATAGTTTTTTTAAGAATGCAAAAGAGAAATGTTTTTCTGATTTGAATCTAAAGAATTGAAGAAAAACAGCGTCAGTTGTGAGTTGGTGTTAGTTTAAATTTTATTCTTTGTTTTGTTTTTGATCAATAAAGAAAACAGTAGCAAGTTCAGTTCACTTCAATCTCAACTGATTAAAATAAGAACAATCAGAACATCCAAATACATCAATATAAATATTAAAGCAAAAACTATTAAAGTCCAGAGAATTTTATATTTTCATGTGGAGAAATATTTCTGTCATAAGAACAAAATAAATCAGCAATGTTTTACTTTATGAATCCTGAAACACAGAACTACAATTGAAACCAGAAACATAAAGAGCAGAACAGCAGAGCAAAGACATCAGAACAATGAACCGTGATCAATCAGAAAAAAAAAGAAAGAGAAAATCTATTTGGGTTCACAGATCTCTGCAGAGGTTCCAGTGTTACAAACCCAAACTCCAGCCAGTAGCGGCTGAGTGAATCTGGTCTGGACTCTGTGGAGGAGAGTCATGGTTTCAGAGACGCTGTAGAAGGACAGAATACCTGCTCTGTGATTCAGGTAAACTCCTATTCTGGAGGAACCAGGACCTGAGATGGAGGTCCAGATATTATTGTGACCAAATCTAAAACTGTTTTGGTAACACTCTAATGCCCAAGATTTGTCATTACGTCCAAATCCACATTCATTCCCAACTCCTACTCTGCTGATGTTCTTGTATGCGACTGCTACATAAACCCCTTTCCCGCTCCACTCCACCTCCCAGTAACAACATCCAGTCAGACTCTCTCTACTCAGAACCTGAAACCAACCAGTAAATCTGTCTGGGTGACTAGAATAAGACTGATCCCGCTTCATTAATGTCACCTTCCTGTTTCCCTCTGATAGTAACAGAAAACTGCGTGCTGTATTTGGGTCCAGTGTGATTTCACATGAATATCTTAAGAATCCAGCTCTGCTCTTTGGTTCTGGTTCTGACAGTAGAACATCCACATCAGTGACCATCACCGAGATGTTTGTCCATGAGTCTCTCAGGACGTCCTGTAGTTTCTCTCTGAGCTCTGACACAGCTGCTGTCACGTCCTCAAAGTGTCTCAGAGGACGGATGTTGATGCTGGATGAGTGTGTAGACTCACTGAGTGCTGGCAGTGAGGGGTAGTTGAGGAGAAACTGGTTGTGATCCTCTGTGTGTGAGAGCTGCTCCAGCTCAGCGTCTTTCCTCTTCAGCTCAGTGATCTCCTGCTCCAGCTTCTCCTGAAGATCTTTGACTCGACTCACTTCAGTTTCCTGCTGGGATCTGATCTGCTGCTTCACCTCAGAGCTTCTTTTCTGGAGGAGACGGATCAGCTCAGCGAAGATCTTCTCACTGTCCTCCACTGCTTTCTCAGCAGAGTGATTGATGGCCTCCACCTCCTGTTGAAGCAGCTTCACATTTTTCTCCTGGTCCTGGATCATCTGCTGGATTTTTCCTCGTCTCTCCTCCAGCTCTCTCTGCCTCTCAGTCCTTTCTGCTGCAGCTGAGACTGTGTCGTGGCCTTTATGTTCATCCACAGAGCAGAGATAACAGATACACTTCTGATCAGTGCGGCAGAACATCTTCATCACCTCATCATGACGAGAGCAGATGTTCTCCTGGAGGTTCTTGGACGGCTCCACCAGCTTGTGTTTCTTATATGGAGCCACATCATGATGAGGCTGAAGGTGTTTCTCACAGAAAGAGGCCAGACAGAATAAACAGGACTTGATGGCTTTCAGTTTTCTTCCAGTGCAGGAATCACAGGCCACATCTTCAGGTCCAGCATAGTGGAGATCAGCAGGAGCAGCTTGGAGTCCAGTCTTCTTCAGCTGCTCCACTAAAGCTGCTAACATGGCGTTTTTCTGCAGGTCAGGCCTCTGTGTGAAGGTTTTCCTGCACTGAGGACAGTGGTAGTTTTTCTTTTTCTCACCTTCATCCCAGAAGTTTGTAATACAGTTCATACAGTAGCTGTGTCCACAGGGAATAGCCACCGGATCCTTCAGTAGATCCAGACAGATGGAACAGGAGAAGGTTTCTCGGTCCAGCTGCTCCATTTCTCCTCTCAGTCACACTGACTGTTAATTTCATTTCCTGAGAAGAGAAACAAGCTTGAGCTCTGATCCACCAATCACAGGTCAGGGCAGAGAGGCTACAGCCAATGAGCTTCGTCCTTCAGCAGCTGCTGGTTCCACCCAGCTTTAATGTTTGTTTGAGACCAGGAAGAGGAGGGCTATGAAAGTAATAAAATTTCAAGTTTTTTTCACAACAGTTTTCTGTTCAAAACAACTGACTGAGTCACCAAAACTCTCTGCTGGTGACACCGGGTGTGTTTGGTTTCTCAGGGAAATCTGATGTTTGTTTTCCAACTGCTCTATCATGGCTGCAGGATACGGAGAAATCAATGTTTGCATCATAGTCTTATGAGTTTACTTTATGGTTAATGATAATGCAGTAGTTTTCAGTTCCTGATAGAATAATATCTGGCTTTTCTTGGGTTTCTTGAACGTTTAAAAGTAATACATTAGGCTTGATGATGATAATAATGCTGGGAATTTTATTTTGGTGAATAAACATTAAGATGTCATATCAAATTCTGGTACTTTCTTTCATGAACTTGAAAGTAAAATAAAGAAAATGTATTTTGTTCACTTGAAACAAAGGAAATAAACCTATAAAATACATCTTTGGTAGTCCCTGATTTTTATTGATATGGAAAGAGTCACTAGTTTTTATAATGAAATAACTTATGAAACGATAATAAAATGCGTATAAACAGTATATATGTGCAAGGCTGGTAGTTGTTTTCTACAGCTGCATCAGAACCAGACTGTCTTGCCCCTTGTTTTGAATCCCTTATCCTTGGTATATTTCATGTGTTGTCTCTGCCTAGCAGAGCTTTTCATCCAGACCTGCTTCATCACTGATTGTCCTACAAGCTCTCTTTATTGTGCACAATATATGAATAAACCTGATTGAGTGATTTCACCTGACAGTGTTTGGTAAAATAGTTTTTTCCACAACAATTTGGTGCCATTACCCAGATCCCTCGACTGGAGATCTGAGGACGTCGACGAACAGCATTTTTGGTACCGACCTGGAATAGATTCCAGCCTCAAACTGGATTTTATTTCCTTTTATTTAGGATTTGAGAGAGAAGAGGGCTGTTGGTCGTCTCCTCGGCTCAAGCGCTGGGATCAATGAATTCAAAACCAGTTATCAGGTTCGATACTCACTCAGGCTATCAAATTAACTTTGCAAATTCTAAATTATAAATCTGAAATAGTAAAGGATCCGATAAACTGTGCCAAACACTTTTCATAATTAATTTGCTGCATTTTTAATGTAGTGACCTCAAGATAAATTACTGATGAACATTCATAGAGGAGCTTTCTCTGAAACTGCACCTGTTGCTTCTCTTGCTTGTTTTTAATTTTTTACATATCCTCCAGGCTCTCTGAGGGTTTTATGAAACAGAAATATTGACGATTATTCACAAGATTAATTCCAACATGTCCCGTTCTGGAGATTTTCAGCAGGGAGATGTGGCTCAGTGTCGGCAGAGTGGCTCAGATTTGCTGCTGGAATCAAACAACCAGAACGATTTTAAGTAGAGCTTTTGAGTCGCTCTTCTTCTGAGAGCCTCATCTCCAGATGTGCAGCTGTTCATTTATTATGACTGATTCTCAAACAGCCTGCATTACTCTCAGCACTAACTGAATTAGCTCTGCATCTCAGGAAGAGGTTTGTGATGCTTTAACAAGCACTTTATTGTTTGGTAGCGCCTTCCATCACATTCAACTCCATTTAGTTTAATTAAACAATGCAAACATGGATGGAAGCAAAACAAAATCAAACATGAACAGCCTCAGTTTTTAGCAAAAAAAAAGTGTTATCCATCAAAATGTTTAATTTTTCTGCGCTACCCATGCTATACCACTTTATGCAATTTTTATTCTCATTTTATTTCCAAAACATCTCAAGCTTTAAGATTTTTATGTTCAGTGATCTATCAAAGGAAGTCTGCGATCTTTAGGGACAGACCTCCTGTTTTGCAGGACCCGTTCACTTGTTGCATCTTGTTTTAAGCTTCAGTTCTGACTATATCTCCTTTCTTACTGTTTTCCAGCTGGAACAGAATTTAATTTTACCAGACAAATCACAAGAGGCTGGCTTATGTTTTTGAAATTTTTGAGATTTTAATTTGAAGCAGAAGCACAGCTTTGCTTGAAGACTTTACTTTGTTGGAATTTGAGGATTTGTTTAGGTTTTTTTGTGTTTTGAATTTTTTTTCGGTTATAGTGTTCACTTAGGAGAATCTGTTGACAGGACATCTACATAAATCACTACATAAATCTGGTCTAAAGTAGCAAAAAGAAAACCATCTGTGGATTATAGCCATAATAAATCCCCTTTGAAGTTTGATGGGAGAAATAGCAAATATGTGAAAGCATCTGATCAGAGAGAACAAACTGAACTATTTGGCCAATAGGATAAAACTTATATGGTTTGCATTATAAAAAAACTACTGTCTAAATACTTCACCCCCATAGTAAAAACATGGTAGTGGTAGCACCATGCTGTGGGTTGATTTTCTTCAGCTGAAATAGGGAAGCTGGTCACAGTTGATGGGACCTGAATACAATTTAAAATCGGTGGCAAGATTAAAAATCAGATGCTCGTCATCCAACATGATTCAATCTTTGCAAGGTTGCAATCAAAGAGTATGCAGTTTTGCGAAAGTGTTAAATGAGGGGCTGAATAAATGCTACACTGTCCAGATTATTTTTGAAAAACATTTTAATAATCATACATTCTTTTCTGCTTAAAACTTATGCACTCCTTTGTTTTGGTTTGTGACATGGAGTCCTGTTAAATTCACTGAATCACTGAAACTATTTTACACCATCATTTGTAAGTTTAATCAGTGCCCTCTACATTTTTTTGAAGACTGTCATCCGAACCATGTTTCTCCTGAGAGCTCATATATTAGGTAACAGTACTTCTGATCTTTCCTAATTCTCAGATTAGAGCTTTTCTACTGTAACCCAAATGCCTATTTCAGTTCTTAACATTCAATAAAAATTTATAATAGTTTTGAGCCTAATATTTCAAAACAATTATAAGTTGTATTATTATGTCTGTTAAGGTCACCAGTAGGGCTGGTAAGGTCAGTAATGGTATTGTTAACCGTCCCGCGGTCTTAGCGCATGCACTCTGGAGGAGCCCAGCAAATGTCATGGTCGGACAGCGGGGAAGGTTTGGTATCCCATCAGACCGTCAGTTCCCAAAATCACACCAAACCAAATAAATTTAAAAATGTCGCTAAAGCACACATGGGACCAGGGCAACCCCATCGAACCGCACACAGAGTATCTCTTAAGATTGCCGGAGGATTAAGGTCACTACATACAGTACAGTAGCTGTTAATGTAATTATTTCAATTATTAAGTCAGCAGGTCTGCTAAAGTCTCTACTGGATCTGTTAAGGTCAGTAATAGGACTTTTATGGTGATTACTGTGTCTACTTAGAATGGCACCTTTTAAATTTCGTTGTCCTTGTGACAATAACAATAAAGATCTATCTATCTATCTATCTATCTATCTATCTATCTATCTATCTATCTATCTATCTATCTATCTATCTATCTATCTATCTATCTATCTATATGGCTTTTAAGGTCACTACTAGTCTTATGAAGGTTACTAATATATCTGCTAAGATGACTATTTAGGTTGTTAAGGTCACTGTCTATTAAAATTTGCTCAGAAGCGTACTTTCTTGACATGTTCCTTCTAAACAGCATGTTTATCTTCAGATCTGGGGGCGTGGTTTTCTAAAACATGTGTTTTCATCTTAATGTTTTCACCCTGACTAGATAACACTGCAGATGTGCAGCATCTTAAAGCTAAGTGTAATTCAGCCAACTCATCAGGTCAGATTGTTGGGCCTGATGTCCCAGTATTCATTAGGACATCAGAGGTGAGTTTGTGTTCAGATCTGAAGAGAAGAAGGAAGCTGTGGCCAGAGAGGGGTGGCTGTGTTATCAAGTTTTTACAGCCTACAGAAAAAGGAGCAGAGCTGTAAATCTAACCGCTTTTACAATCAAGAGTTAAATATTTACTTTATTTACTGAAGATCTTGTTTCCATTTGACAGCTTGACTTGTGACAGCCAAATTTATAGGGATCAAATATTGAAAATATTGAAAATTTTTAGCATAGATTATGAACTAAAAAAGAACAGATATCATAAGACAATTATCTATAGATACAAATTACAAACTGAAATATTTGTGTGAACTGACGCTGATAAAATCTTTCTTTCTGTAATTTCCCTGCAGTGCTTTTAATGAATGAAGGTGAAACGAAACATCTGATCTTCTCCAGCATCACATGAGACACTCTGAAGGCAATGTTTCTACACTTTAGATGACAAAACTCACAATTTATTAAAATAATGAAGAGAAAACTTCACAAATTTCTCTAGATCCAAATCTGAAATATATTCATCTGCTTTTCTATCTTTTTTGACTTCTTCCATAAAACAACTTGAGAAAGTTGTTTTAGTGAAGGATAAAACAACTTTTATTCTTCAATAAAAGAATTGAAAAGAAAAAAACGTCAGTTCTTAGTTTATGTTAATTTCATTTTTATTGTTTGGATCACAAAGAAAAAAAGCAGAAGCAAGTTCAGTTCATTTCAATCTCAACTGATTTAAACAAGAACAACAGTATCTAAATACATAACACAAACATTAAAGCAAAAACTATTAGAGTCTGGAGAAGTTAATATTTTCAAGTATAGAAATGTTTCTGTGTCATATAAGATAAAAAGAAAACATCAGCAGTGATTTTCTCAATGATTAATAGAACATAGATAACTACATTTAAACCAGAAAAATAATTAAGAACAGAAAGGTAAAGTAGAGACATCAGAGTAATGAACCCTGATAAATAATCTGAAAAAAAGAGAAAATCTATTTGGATTTACAGAACTCTATAGAATCTCCATAAGTATAAATCCAAACTCCAGCCAGTAGCGGCTGAGTGAATCTGGTCTGGACTCTGTGGAGGAGAGTCATGGTTTCAGAGACGCTGTAGAAGGACAGAATACCTGCTGTGTGATTCAGATACACTCCTATTCTGGAGGAACCAGGACCTGAGATGGAGGTCCTGATGTTATTGTGACCAAATCTAAAACTGTTTTGGGAACACTCTAATGCCCAAGATTTGTCATTACGTCCAAATTTACATTCATTCCCACCTCCTACTCTGCTGATGTTCTTGTATGCGACTGCTACATAAACTTGTTCCCCGCTCCACTCCACCTCCCAGTAACAACGTCCAGTCAGACTCTCTCTACTCAGAACCTGCCACCAATCAGTAAATCTGTCTGGGTGACTAGAATAAGATTGATGCTGATTCATTGCCGTCACCTTCCTGTTTCCCTCTGATAGTAACAGCTGTTTGTGTGCTGTATTTGGATCCAGTGTGATTTCACATGAATATCTTAAGAATCCAGCTCTGCTCTTTGGTTCTGGTTCTGATAGTAGAACATCCACATCAGTGACCATCACTGAGATCTTTGTCCATGAGTCTCTCAGGACGTCCTGTAGTTTCTCTCTGAGCTCTGACACAGCTGCTGTCACGTCCTCAAAGTGTCTCAGAGGACGGATGTTGATGCTGGATGAGTGTGTAGACTCACTGAGTGCTGGCAGTGAGGGGTAGTTGAGGAGAAACTGGTTGTGATCCTCTGTGTGTGAGAGCTGCTCCAGCTCAGCGTCTTTCCTCTTCAGCTCAGTGATCTCCTGCTCCAGCTTCTCCTGAACATCTTTGACTCGACTCACTTCAGTTTCCTGCTGGGATCTGATCTGCTGCTTCACCTCAGAGCTTCTTTTCTGGAGGAGACAGATCAGCTCAGTGAAGATCTTCTCACTGTCCTCCACTGCTTTCTCAGCAGAGTGATTGATGGCCTCCATCTCCTGTTGAAGCAGCTTCACATTTTTCTCCTGATCCTGGATCATCTGATGGATTTTTCCTCGTCTCTCCTCCAGCTCTCTCTGCCTCTCAGTCCTTTCTGCTGCAGCTGAAACTGTGTCATGGCCTTTATGTTCATCCACAGAGCAGAGATAACAGACACACTTCTGATCAGTGCGGCAGAACATCTTCATCACCTCATCATGACGAGAGCAGATGTTCTCCTGGAGGTTCTTGGACGGCTCCACCAGCTTGTGTTTCTTATATGGAGCCACATCATGATGAGGCTGAATGTGTGTCTCACAGAAAGAGGCCAGACAGAATAAACAGGACTTGATGGCTTTCAGTTTTCTTCCAGTGCAGGAATCACAGGCCACATCTTCAGGTCCAGCATAGTGGAGATCAGCAGGAGCAGCTTGGAGTTCAGTCTTCTTCAGCTGCTCCACTAAAGCTGCTAACATGGTGTTTTTCTGCAGGTCAGGCCTCTGTGTGAAGGTTTTCCTGCACTGAGGACAGTGGTAGTTTTTCTGTTTCTCACCTTCATCCCAGAAGTTTGTAATACAGTTCATACAGTAGCTGTGTCCACAGGGAATAGTCACTGGATCCTTCAGTAGATCCAGACAGATAGAACAGGAGAAGGTTTCTCGGTCCAGCTGAACTGCCTGCTGCTCCATTTCTCCTCTCGGTAACTCTGACTGTGTTAGTTTCATTTCCTGACAAGACAAACAACCTTGAGCTCCAATTCACCAATCACATGTCAGGGCAGAGAGGCTACAGCCAATGAGCTTCGTCCTTCAGCAGCTGCCGGCTCCACCCAGATTCAGTGTTTGTTTGAGACCAGGAAGAGGAGGGCTATGAAAGCAATTATGTTCCAATTTAACCAGCTTTGGAACAGTATTCTGTTTAAAATAACTGACTGAGTCAACAAAATTCATACGTTTAATATCTAATCATTCCATAGTTTCAGAAAATGTTGAAGAAACTGTTTGTGTTTGGTTTCTGACTGAATTATATAGCAAAACAACTGAAAAGTCAGCATTGGATTGCTCCTCATGCAGTTTTCTTTAGATCAAACTACTCAACAGAGACTGAAAAACTTGTTTCTTCAGAAAGCTTTTGACTGCATGAATCATGGTGTCCTTTTTACCAAGATTTCCCACTACAACTTCTCCCCTATTGCTATTGAATACATTCAGTCTTATTTCAAAAGAAGAACTAAGAGAGTAAGGGCAGATAGTGTGATAACATTTTCCATTATTTTTAGTTTTAGTGTTCCCCAATGTTATATCATACGACCACTGTTTAGGCTTTACGTATATGATCTTCCATCTGTACTATGCATTGAGCATCACATCCAATAGTCTGTAGATAACACAGTTATTCATTTTCATGCAGCTTCTAAGCAGCAAGCTGCAGATAAGCTAACAGCAGCAATGGCCCTGGTTGTGGAAAGGTTGGATAAGTAATGCACGCATTTAAATACCAAGAAGGCAGTATGTATGATTTTCATAAATAGGTCTGTAGATACAGTAAAACTTGAAGTCTCTGTTACTGGAGAAAATTTGGCAGTTGTGCCTGAATACAAATATCTTGGATTTAGAATTGATTCCAATCTGACAGTTAAAAAGCAATTTAAATCAGATTACAGTGAAAGTTTACTCATCAAATTTCCATAATATAAAAAACTCACTGTCAACAGAAGCAGATATTTTTCATTTTATTGCCATTGTTATATTACACCTTTCAGATTTTTTGTCTTGTTCGGCGCAAACCACATGTAAAGGTTTAAGACTGGTGCATGTAGTTTATCATCAGTGTATTAAAATACAGGACAGAAAGACAAATACGTATCTGTGCTAAAGCATAAAAAATCAAACTCTATTGAACTAGGATAATTTTGTTAAATTTAACAAGGCTTATCTTACTTGTCATATACTGCATGTCTTGGTTTCTCCCAATCTTATGCTTTTTTGTAAAACAGTAAACATCAACTAACAGACACACCAGGTGTGTTAGTAGAAAGGTCTGTGTAGTCCCAAACAGAAGGACGGATTTTGATCAGGCAGCATCTCGGTCAGAGTTTCTCATATGTATTATATTCTTCTAACCGAGTTCAGGGAGCAAAAGACTAACCTCTTTGTAAGAAAAGGTAAGATTATGATTGAGAGATGGTCAAGTGTGTCAATGCCAGGTGTTTTTTTTATATGCTTATTGTATTTTCACTACATAGAGCTCATGCCATCTGTCTGGATTCAGTAGATCCAGAACAACTGGAACAAGAGGAGGTTTCTTGTTCCAGCTGAACTGCCTGTTGCTCCATTTCTCTCAGTGAGAGCGCCCCACTTTTAAAAGAATTTTAACATTATGGTTGAGAGACGGTAAAGTGTGTGGTCATTTGCTCTGAAACTATATTTCTGCCTTTCATTTTCAAATAATCATTCTTCATTATCTCTAGCAGGAAATACACTTCAGCGTTCTTCTGCATTTTACATGAGAAAACTCATTTTACAATATTACAAAATGCTTTATAATGTTCCTGTAATCAAGTTATTTTATTGAAGAAGACTAAACAGAACAGCAGAAGTTTATTTTCTGAACTAAATCTAAGGAATAATAAAACACACACACATGCCCATACAGATTAGTTCAGACTTTATGTTAGTTTCTAATTTCTTCTTTGGGTCATCATAAAGAAAACAGAAACAGGTTTAGTTAAATCTCAAGTGATTTGAACAAAAACAACATCCAAAAACATGAATATAAATATTAAACCAAAACTATTATATAGTTTATACTGTTTATATTTTCATGAGGATAAATATTCCTGTGACATGAGATTGAAAAGAAACATTAAAAGTGATTTCCTTTATGGAAACAATAAATTTTAAACCAGAAAAATGAAGAACACAACAGCAGAGCAGAGACATCAGCACAATGAACCCTGATCAACAATCAGAGAAAAGAGAGAAAATCTATTTAGGTTTACTGAACTCTGCAGATCCTACCATGTAATAAAAGCCAACTCCAGCCAGTAGCGGCTGAGTGAATCTGGTCTGGACTCTGTGGAGGAGAGTCATGGTTTCAGAGACGCTGTAGAAGGACAGAATACCTGCTCTGTGATTCAGGTAAACTCCTATTCTGGAGGAACCAGGACCTGAGATGGAGGTCCAGATATTATTGTGACCAAATCTAAAACTGTTTTGGTAACACTCTAATGCCCAAGATTTGTCATTACGTCCAAATCCACATTCATTCCCAACTCCTACTCTGCTGATGTTCTTGTATGCGACTGCTACATAAACCCCTTTCCCGCTCCACTCCACCTCCCAGTAACAACATCCAGTCAGACTCTCTCTACTCAGAACCTGAAAATATTTTGTGAATCTGTCTGGGTGACTAGAATGAGACTGACCCTGACCCATCACCGTAACCTTCCTGTCCCCCTCTGACAGTAACAGAAAACTGCGTGCTGTATTTGGATCCAGTGTAATTTCACATGAATATCTTAAGAATCCAGCTCTGCTCTTTGGTTCTGGTTCTGACAGTAGAACATCCACCTCAGTGACCATCAGTGAGATCTTTGTCCATGAGTCTCTCAGGACGTCCTGTAGTTTCTCTCTGAGCTCTGAAACAGCTGCTGTCACGTCCTCAAAGTGTCTCAGAGGACGGATGTTGATGCTGGATGAGTGTGTAGACTCACTGAGTGCTGGCAGTGAGGGGTATTTGAGGAGAAACTGGTTGTGATCCTCTGTGTGTGAGAGCTGCTCCAGCTCAGCGTCTTTCCTCTTCAGCTCAGTGATCTCCTGCTCCAGCTTCTCCTGAACATCTTTGACTCGACTCACTTCAGTTTCCTGCTGGGATCTGATCTGCTGCTTCACCTCAGAGCTTCTTTTCTGGAGGAGACGGATCAGCTCAGTGAAGATCTTCTCACTGTCCTCCACTGTTTTCTCAGCAGAGTGATTGATGGCCTCCACCTCCTGTTGAAGCAGCTTCACATCTTTCTCCTGGTCCTGGATCATCTGCTGGATTTTTCCTCGTCTCTCCTCCAGCTCTCTCTGCCTCTCAGTCCTTTCTGCTGCAGCTGAGACCGTGTCATGGCCTTTATGTTCATCCACAGAGCAGAGATAACAGATACACTTCTGATCAGTGTGGCAGAACATCTTCATCACCTCATCATGACGAGAGCAGATGTTCTCCTGGAGGTTCTTGGACGGCTCCACCAGCTTGTGTTTGTTAAATGGAGCCACATCATGATGAGGCTGAAGGTGTTTCTCACAGAAAGAGGCCAGACAGAATAAACAGGACTTGATGGCTTTCAGTTTTCTTCCAGTGCAGGAATCACAGGCCACATCTTCAGGTCCAGCATAGTGGAGATCAGCAGGAGCAGCTTGGAGTCCAGTCTTCTTCAGCTGCTCCACTAAAGCTGCTAACATGGTGTTTTTCTGCAGGTCAGGCCTCTGTGTGAAGGTTTTCCTGCACTGAGGACAGTGGTAGTTTTTCTGTTTCTCACCTTCATCCCAGAAGTTTGTAATACAGTTCATACAGTAGCTGTGTCCACAGGGAATAGCCACCGGATCCTTCAGTAGATCCAGACAGATGGAACAGGAGAAGGTTTCTCGGTCCAGCTGCTCCATTTCTCCTCTCAGTCACACTGACTGTTAGTTTCATTTCCTGAGAAGACAAACAAGCTTGAGCTCTGATCCACCAATCACATGTCAGGGCAGAGAGGCTACAGCCAATGAGCTTCGTCCTTCAGCAGCTGCTGGTTCCACCCAGATTCAGTGTATGTTTGAGACCAGGAAGAGGATGTTTCTGAAAGTAATACAATTTTTAAGTTTTCTTCACAACAGTTTTCTGTTCACATCAACCAAGTCACCAAAACTCTCTGCTGGTGACACCGGGTGTGTTTACTCTATCCTGGAGAAATCAATGTTTGCATCATAGTCTTATGAGTTTACTTTACTGTTGTTGATAATGCAGCAGTAGGTATATACACTGCTCAAAAAAATAAAGGGAACACTTAAACAGGTGTTTAACACTTAAAGTGTTCCCTTTATTTTTTTGAGCAGTATATATCTATGTATATCTGTATCTATAAACATATATATATATAGATGTCTACATATATCTATCTATATATATATATATAGATAGATATATCTATATTAGTATATTTCCTACAGAGGTCAAAACTGTCAGGCTAAATGTAGTAGAAAGCCACAAAATTAATTCAATTATTAAAAGGCCTAAAGCTATTTTATTGCAAAATGTTTGTTTCTATTAGCTGAACAATAAACTAACACCATTTCAATGAAACAAAGAAAGTGGTCTGACTTCTGTTAAAAGTGATCTATAAATCACAGATGAGAAACAACAATGATTCTCAGAATCAAACACAGGATATGGGTTACTCCTTCGAAACTTTTTTTTACAACTATATTTAATATATGGGTGTCCCATGTATGCTTTTGAGTGAAACTATCTGGATATTGACTATATAATTTAATACAAACCATTAAACATGGTTAATAAAGGATAAAAGTTTGTGCTTCCAATTTTTGCAAGCATCTTTTTGGAAAGGCATGGCCTCGTTTTACTTTTGTATCGTTCTCAAGTTCTTGTCCAGGGCCACACAAAATCATTTTGATGGTCCCCTGACCACACTTTGGACACTCCTGTCTTTAGAATATTAAAATGTGGGTCATTTTAAGAATATGTGCTCATTACAGCTAACAACTGTAAAATTTTCCTTACATGCGTATCCAATCACAATACATGAGAGGGAATTTCCAACATGGACGTCAGGGGACTTTGCAACTTGATTGTGGAAATTTATGTGGTTCACCGTCAAATTCTCTCCAGATGTGTTGAAGCAGTTTTATCTATATTATTTTATGTGAATCATAGGGATTGAATCCAACAGAGTTACTGCTTTGTGAGGGTCGGTGGGGGATACCTATCTGTCTCTGCAACAAAAAGCATTACCATCCATCGCAATGACCCTAACTGTGAGGCCATCCAGTTTATTTTTCAATGAATGTGCAATGGAGAGCAGGATACTGGTCTGTTCTGGATGCCGCTGCATTCCCCTCTGTGTTTCTTTGTTCAGCATCAGACCAGCTTGGCATCTATTGTCTTTACCAGGTGTGCAGAGTAATTCTCTGTGCCACAAAAGAGCAGGTGTACATGAACTAAAGAGCACAAAAAACTGCTTTTTGAAGCCACTGAGTGTATAAAATGCCCTCAATTAATAAATATATGTACATAAGAGCATCTTGTTTCGAATAGTAACAGTTACAAAATCTTTTATGGCAAATATAAACAGAGTCTAAAGTGAGACTCACTGACATACAATTAGTTTTATATTCATGATTTTCATGTGTATGTCAAAAATCCTTTAGAAGAGAATGACTTCAGGCAGATTAAATTTATTAAATGTGCATCTTTGAACCTTTGGCATTACACCTTGTATCACTTTGTAAAAATCTGTGATTATCTTTTAATTACAGTGGGGGTTATGAAGCTAAAGTTCTCAGATAGCTGAACGCAGTAAATACTTGAGACCCAGCCTGAAAATGTTTTCAACTGCCTATTTTAAAAGTTCAAGCAATAAATCTATCTATTAATAAATCACCCCAAATCTAAAACAGTATCTTAATTGTTTTAGATTTGGGGTGTCCTCTGTGTGGTTAAAGCTTTCTTCCAGGTTTCCACCAGAGGGCGCCATGGGAACTGCACCTGGAGGGTGGTTCTCCACAGGTGTGCTTCCACACACCTGCAGGTCATCAGTGGTCATTAGCAGCATACCAGAAGCTGGCTGCCAGTCCCTTGTTGCCTCCTGTGGTCTCACTGATCTTATTGACGTTTGTGAATCTTGCTGACTCTCTGTGTTCTCTCTAGGAACTTGGTTACTGCCTCATGTGGAAACCTCTCCTGAGTGAATCTCTTAAAACCTCCACCAGTGAAACCATTAGCCTCTGGTTAACCTCTGGTTAGCTCCTGAGAACCGGTCCATCATCTAACCAGTTCTGATTAACATTAGCGTCTTCCAGACACACTCCCCTAAGATTTCATCCAGATCTCTTAACTCACCTCCTTGACTCTCATCGTCTTCAACCCAAGTAAGAACCCCAATCTTCTCAGTAATTTCCAAAGTTCAATCCTCTGCTCACATCTCTCTCTCTGCAGAGAGCACCAGGATTTTTCCAGATCGTCTCATTATTCACCGTTTATGCAATAAGCCTTTTAAAATTTTATTCGCCAAGCTTTTGTGCATGCGGGTCACACATATGACAATTTCAGCTTCCCAAGCTTCATTTTCTTTCAAATATTAAATATGATTCATATAGAAATCTACAAATAGGTTAATTTTTAGTGAATATTTTGGAGTTGCCACAGAAAAATTTGTGACTTGTTGAATCCACAAATACCAAAACTCAAAGTCATTCATTCATTGCACTTTGATTTAGGCTGAACTAATGTATAACTCTTTGACTTATCTTATAAGCGGCTTTTGTCACGTTAAGTAGGTGTTCAGACTTTCAGTTTGTTTCTGATTTGAATTGTTTCTTGTTTTGGTTCTAGTTTATCACCTAGATGAAGTTAAGTGTTGCATTGTGTATTTCCTTATATTTTTGTGTAGTACTTTGGTTTCTGTTTTATTTCCTTATTCGCCAGCCAATTAAATGTTACTGTTTTTCATTTAGATTTCCTTTTCTGTTCCTGTTTTCCTTAAACTGTCTTTCTATCCAGTTTTTGGTCTGCTTTCCCTCTACCTGCCTCTGATTCATCTCTCTGGTTCCTGAACTTGACAAAACCCAAAAATGTACTAAAATATAAGCTAAGCACAGAATGAAACGGAACATAAAAACAAAATGTTCAAATGAAACCCAAACCCATCATCTCATATTATTTTACACGTCTATACCAGGCGTGCTAATGAATGTGAATGGTGTCTTTCAGTCAGTGATGCTGATGGTTCTGGGTCTCATTATTACACTTTGCATTAAAAATAAAATGAGCATTACGTTCAATAAACAAACGACAGTCGATATTCTCATCTGGGTTTTGCTTCTCTGGAGAGACGGGGTCAGTTTGAAGTGAAACCCGTCTGATAATCTAATCAGCCAACAGAACCGTCTGATCATTTAGACGGAGACTTAAGGGCTCCTCAAGCTGAAAGCAGATGAGACGTTTTAATTAGGTCAGTTCAGAGTTTTCTTTGGTGTCTGTTGCAAATTAAAGATATGAGTGGATAAAAGGGCTTTTAAGAAGCTGTTTGGTGTACGTGTCTGAAAGAGTTAAACCTCAGTACAATTCTTTGGTTTTAATCTATTTTTATTTTTCTTTATTTCAAAATGTGCATCTGTTATGTTGCTCTTCTGTTTGCTCAATTCCAGGTTTTATTTTACTAAGAGCCACATAATTTTTTAGTTTCTAATATTTTCATAAAGTGAAACTTGTTATGTAGATTCATCACAGAGTGAAATATTTTAAAGCTCTATTTCTTGTCATTTTGATAAATATGACATCCAGGTCATGAAAAGTCAAAATTTATGGTAGAAGGTGGTACAATAAAAAAAAAGGCTTTTTAATAAAACATATCCTTTCCAAAATAAATAAAGATGATGGATATATTTTCACTTTTCATGACGTACTTTGAACTGCTCTCCATTTTAAGGTTGCCAGTGTTCATGTAGCAGTTCTGCACCTCCTCTCCAGTTACATGAGTCACAGTTATTACAAATGTATGACCCTGAACAGTCGGAGGTACAATCTTTGTGAGCTTTTGCAGACCAGCTGGTGTATGGCTCAACAGCAACAAAAAAGCAGGAAACTATTACGTCTTATTTGAGGACTGACTCTTCAGCTCTGTTCTTCTTGGTCTTGTTCTGCCTCACCGTAATTAGGACTCCAACTGTGGATTCTCAATATACTGACCAGGGGCTGGAGTGTATGTGAGGAATGTGGGTCCATTAATAAGAGGTAGTTTCTGTTATTCACCCTGGAACAACAAAAATAGAAAAAGCAAGTTGAATGATGGTGTTTGTAATTGCGGGAGGAATACACAACTTTATTTATTTAGTTTGTGTGCTAGACTCATCCATGCTCCACAAGTCATTAGGACCAAATCTGTGTTTCAGAGTGACTTTCTCCAGGGTGTTAGAGAACATGCCAACATGTCTGCCTGCAGCTGCTTGTGGCCAGTGTTGATTGAATAGAGAGAGAAGGATGGTGTTTGAGGGCGCCGCTGAATCAGTCTCACTCCAGGGATTTTAATCGTGTTTCTCTGTGCCACTATAAAGTGGCAGGCTTGTGGATATATGAATGTAAGGCATAAAGAATTCAGCTTTCCAGATGTTCGTCTTGATTATAAGTTAACTGGCCAAAATGGAGGAGGGCTTTCAGTTTCAATGCCATTAGCGGAGATTTTTGGCAGTAACGAATCAGTGTTTTGTTGAAAATACAAAATTAATTTGCTGAATATGCTGTCCGTTGATATCGACACCTGTCTGTCAGCAACTCACTTCCGGTCTTTCGTAGTAATGAGACTAATGGCTCTTTGATGGTTACATTTTTCTAAAAATAACCATTTTGTCCCTTACATAGCTTTATATTAATTGTTTTTGTGGTTAAACTTCACAAAAAAGTTTAAACATCTGTATTAAAACAGAAAATGCAATATTCTTGCAGAAAATGCGTGATTTAAATGTACATCTCTGAATTAAAAACTGTTTCAAATGTTTGTTTTTATGGGTCTGACTTGCTGTTAATTACTAATTTGTACCACAAATAGCTTTGTGGATAAATTTTCTATATTTACATGGTTTCTATAATGTACTTTTGTTAATTAGGTTGAACTAATTAACATTTTAGTATGAAATAAATTCAAAAATTGTATGTACCTATTTTCATAAAATGTAAAAAAGCTAAAATATTACCATGTTTTTGTTTTTACAAGTGTTGTGTAAAGCGCTAACATTTTAGAGTTATTTGTAATTTGGAAAAAAATAAAAGGAACATTGAAAAAATTTACTTGTTTTGACAGAAACAAAAATCCTCCTCAGCATCATAAAATATAACAATTAAGGCAATTATCTAACATACAGGAGCAAGAAGCAACCATACAGACTGCAATAAGTTTGTTGCAAAAACTTTACATTATGTTTTATATCCTGCAAAATATGGATGGGAAAAGTTTCTTGGTAAACAAACAAAATAAAAAGAAACTGAGCATTTCGACATCACTTTGGAGTACTTATGTATGTGGGTGTATGTTTGTGCTCTCCACATGCCCACAAGCAAAAATAATCAGTACAGCAGGGAGCTCTGCTGAGCAGCTTTTGAGTTGATATGGATTTAGTCGCGGTTTGAAAGCGGTACACACACACACACACACACACACCCACGTGCCTCTCCGCTCATTCATAGCTAACAGCCGGAGCAACATTAAAACTGCTTCGACCGGCCTCTGACACAGCAGAGTTCAGCAAACGGCTTTCCCTTTTTGCCTTCGGGATATGAAGTCTTCTGCTTTCATTTTGGAGATTGTACAAGCAGTTCAGTTTCTTATGTCAGTCATGATTAAAATGTAATACGGACTGACTCCTGAAGGTATTTTCTCCAAATCTCTCTGAACTGTTCACAAAAAAAAGATATTGTAGTTAGTTTGACAACATTAATGCCAAATTAAATTCTATTAAAAATACTTGATGCATATCAAAGCGAAATTAAATGTTATAAGTCACATCTAAGTATTTTCAGAGTTGCTGTGGATGGTGATGCTGTGGGCAGGAAGAATCTCTCGTAGCAGTCAGTCTTGCAACAAATCTGAAGGAACCTCTGACTGAGACACTGTGACTGTACAACTGTCATTCAGGACTGTCATGAGAGCAGAGACGACATCCACACTAACATGTCCTGGATGGCACCATCAGTTGTTGCACTGCTAGTCCTCATTTCTTCTCTAAATCTCTGTCTGGAGGAATTACATTATTCTTCCCTTTTATGATCGATGGAAGAGATGATTTTGGACTTTCTCCTCTGCTCTGCATCCATGAAGTCTCCTTTTAAACTCTTCTGAGATTTGAGGTCGTAGTTCATGTTTTATTTGAGCATTTTATATGCTAATGAGCTCCTAGTTGTGAAATAAACTAGAAGCAGCATCATAACTGTCTGAAAGTAAAACAGGAGTAAAAATCCTTCCAGTTGCTCAGCATCCAAATGCAGAGGAAATAATCATCCAAAAGGAAAATTCTTCAACCCAAACAATTGTTACAAAAAGAACAAATAAAAGCTAACGTAGCAAAGCTGCTCCAACATGATTCCACCATGAGCGGCACAATTCTAGAAATAAGCCTTTTCCAAAAAAATCTGTGGATTTCTACTTCACCACAGGAACAGATTTTGCCTTATTATACATTGGAAGCTCACATGTAATCAGTTTCTATTTGTGTTACTACCTGTATGTGTTTATGAGATTTCTTCATCAAAGTGTTAAAGACGGGATTTAAAACCATCTTATGTTTAGCAGCTGCAGTAACTCTGAATCATCTCAGTCTTTCTGTTCCTCTGTTTTTAGTCTAACTCCAAATCCTGGGGGAAATATCTGCAGCTTATATCTGGCCTGATTTTACTCGCCCGTTATGACCAAGTCTTTATTTTTGACAGGCTTTTGTTTGCTGTTTAGGAATTTTATTACAGTTTCTTTGCTTCTGAGAGATATTTTGACGAGAATGACTAAATCAAATTACAGCTATAAAAAGTAAACATCCTGCCAGAGGAGGAAAAATTGAAATTTTAATTTTGCTCTCTGCCTCTGTGGTTAAAGAAATTCAGTCATTTGATTTTTTTGTGTTTATATATCAAAGTTTTTAACTTGTGTTAGAAATAAAGGCTTGTCTTGAACCTCCATACTATTATAATCAACTAAAAATACTGAATCACAGAGGAAACCAAACACTAAAAGTGTGGCTGACACACATTCAAAAACCATTTAAAATACAGACAAGTCAAGACAACTTGGATAAAAAGTAAAAAAGAAATTTCTTAGCAAAGAAGTCTCTTTATTTACCCTTGACTCGTTTGATTTCTGAGTCTAAATCTTTAATCCTCAATGTACAGTTACGTAAAAATAAATAAACAAAAAAGAAAAGAACAAAATGTTACATTTTTATCTTACAATTTCAGTGAAAATAGTTACAAACGTCATAAGTATGACGGCTCCGGTCTAATATTTGATGTATTAGAAATAACAGCATGTGCTCCAAAGGATTGAAGAATCTTTTTCTAAAATTGTAAGTCAGTGTGAGATGATGTGACTGCAGAAAAAGATGAATTATATAAAAGTTTTTTAGGCGTGTGCCAACACATGTAGAGGGTGTTATATAAAGTCCATAACAGAAACTCCTTTTGAATCTTAAAAATAAAAGTCTGAAACCTTATTTAGGGAGTTTTTTAAGCTGGATGAATGTCATGTTTTTTATTTGAGTACAGCTCGCCTCCACCAGAAATCAGTTCTCTTGCTAATGCATTTTCAAGCTCTACCTTTTCTTTTTCGTACCGAGTCCGTGTTCCTTTTGCTGCATACTTCAAAAGAAAGCCCCTGTCAACCTTTTTATTCTGTGCTTTTTGTTCCACCTGCGTCTCCAGAACCGAGACCAACTGAAGCGCATTTCACAAACACGAGTGCCTCGGCTTCATATTTAGTAAAACTGCATCTTCACTTGTTGTTTTCATTGTTGCTTCTGATGGTTTCAGCTTTTTCTTGTTTTTAAGGCTCGGATGATTAAATAAAGCAAGTTAAAATCCCTTTTTGACTAACAATGAGGGTGGCAATAAGGGTTGTCATTGAATAAAGTTTTACCAACAGGATGATTATTATCTAAAGATAAAAAAAATTAACATGTATATTTGTTTATGTTCACAATTTAAGTGGTGAAACAACCCGAGCTTGAAGCATCTGGTCTGTTGTTAAGAGACTAATTAGGCAAATCAGACGTCAGAGCACAAACTGGAGTAAAAAGAGCAACAGAAACAGTCTGCTGATATTATAAATCAATGTTATTATTCTGACTTTGTGCTTAGGCTTCACATTTAAAAGATCCCTCAGTGTTGTCTTTCAGATAACGTTGTTTAACTTTAGCAGAGTATTTAAATTAGGGGAATATAGAAAATACTGCAGACTTCAAGAAGATCAAAAGGAAGAAATTATGTCAAGCACAAGCAGAACAATTACATTTTCTACTCTCTTGCTGTTTCATTAAATTACAAATATGTAATAGTTTGACAAAGCAATCATGCTTCATTAAGTTTCCCACATTTTGTTACATTAGATCCTCAGATCTTAATGGAATTTGCTACAATAGAGAAACACAGACCTACAATTTGAGATTGAGCAGGTGTGATTTGTACTAAAACAGAGATTTTTTTATTAACTTGGATAAATTAATCACATTTCTGAGCATCTTCTGTAAATATCAAGGTATTTACAAAAATTTTTCTTTTAGTCCAAACAGGTGGTAATTTCTTTATTTTATTTTTGCCAAGGAGACAACTTCCAGAAAACTTTTATTTTAGTAAATGTGCTTAAACAATAGTAATATACTGATATCAACATTTGAAGTGTCTGTCTGTAGTCAGTAGCGGGAGGCCAAAATAATGCCACCAAGCCAGCAGTCGATAATATTTAGAAGTTGTTGTGGATTTATTATTAATCCTGCAACCATTCTGCCATAACAGAGAGCATGAGTTTAATATGCCTGCCTCTGTTGTCTTTTTTCCACTCATTACTCTTCATTGTGTCCAAACTGCAGCTTCTTGTTGTCGACTAACATCTCCAGCTGTCAGCAACTGCATGTTCAGCCCTTTGACTTGATTTTCTGCCTCTAGTTCACATCAGTATCAGAAATATGTATTTTTATATGTAGTCAGCAACTTACTGATGAAATTTCTAACACAGCCTGACATTTCCAGGGAATTTCTAAAGTGAGGTGAAAGCAAATGTGCGACTGTGTGCAGAATCTGAAACTGCCAACTGCTATGTTTCTGTCAGTCATGGACTGATATTTTAAAGCCTTTATGTATGATAACTATGGTTACATCTAATAAAAACATGACATTTAGGATTAATAATTGCATCAGACCAATATTTATTAATGTGCACTTGATGAAAAGTATGCGTCATCCATGCTTAAAGTTTGCTATTTTCAAATTGTACTTTTAATCTGACAACCAGCTTGACTGAAATGCTTCTTTTGATTAAAAATGCACACAAATATGTTAACGAGTTAACAGTTCAGTAACAGTTTGCTCAAGGTGCTTTACATGACAAGAACATAAAACAACAAACAGCTGAATTTTTTCAAATGTCAGCATCAAAATTCATTATCATAAATTCCTGTGAATTCACTAACTATTAAAGTAGATTACTTTAAAGGAGACCTATTAAGCAAAATTCATAATTTGCATATCTTTATGCCTCCATTTGGGTCTCAGTTGGTCTTAAAAAAAGCCCAAACACATAAGAACACACCCAACTGCTTTTTGAAAATAAGTTAATGGTTTTTGGTGTCTGGAAAATTAGCCATTTCAAATATGTCCTGATTGTTGAGTCACACTGCGTAGTCACCTAGCAACCCAAATTGAGCTCCAGCATATTTGGTCAGCTGGTTTTTCCGCTGTATCCACTGTACGCTGGCTGCTGGAAAAAAAACAATAAAAAAAACATACCAAAAAAAAAACATACAAAAAAAAAAAAAGTGTACTGTTGTTGACTTACCATCCTGAAGCCACTTGCTGCATTCTTGTCGGTGGTGCAGAAGGCTTCACTTCTGCTTTTCAAAGATTTACGATTGCATATCTGCAAATCTGTTTGCAGTCATTTTCACATGCAAGTGTAAAATGTTGAGTTCAGGGTGAATGGCCAGCAGCAGCTTATTTGGACTTAAAGTGACAGAGGCCCTAAACCAGCTCAATCTGAAAAAAACTCAAAGTAGGCAGAAGTGACCAGAATAAAATCTCAGCATCTGAGAATAATTTTGTGCAAAAAATTGAATGCACATGTTTTGCATAGCCTATAGACCCATTGTAAACTGTTGAAGGAAGTACAAAGATCTGCTGACTTGTCAGGCAAATGAATGAGGCCGTTTGAAACATAAAATGCTTTTTTTTGAGAAATTATTTAACTTTGGCCACACGCCTGGTCATCTGTGAAAACAGCCTAACAGAGATTGTTATGTCATGCGACTGACTGACCATCACTGGTTATTCTCCCACAATCTGCCGTGGCCATCTTTCATATCTTCCGGCTTCTTCTTCTTGAAGTCACTTCAGTTTCACTCAGTTCTTCTCTTTAATGCTTGTTGCCATCAATTCTTTCTTTTCCTTTCATGTCTTTAATACTGGGTCTTATTGGCCAGGACTTTTTCATGCCAGCTCACCGTGACTCACTGGTGGCGACGGACAACGACCACATAGAGAGCTTCCACGGCAAATCGGACCTTTTTCTTCCCCTTTTTCTCACAAAGGCTTTTTGTACGACGGAATCAGTGCAGCTGCAACAGGTTTCTGAAGTTTTTCACAGGATGTAGGGATTTTAAGTTTGTCTTCCAAAGTATTTCAAAAACCAACAAAATATTGTTTTTTTAAACTATTTAATTCACAACAAAGCATAAAGCATGGTTGGGGAAAAGTCAAATTGAATTTCGGATCTGCAATTTGATTCAGTTCAGCCCCAGTTCACAACATTCCCCAAACAAATGTCAGTTTAATTGAATCATACAGACTGATTACAAGTACATTACATATATTCCAAATTGATTATCAAACAAAGCAGTCAAGTTCAGTTTATTAATTAAATTAGTTAAGAAGTTATCTATCTACAGAAATTAACAGGTTACATTGAGTCATTGACTTCCAGCATTCACTCCTTGTTGATGAGCACATAGTGACAGTAGACAATGAAGATGCATGTTTTCATAAAAGCAGCAGCCTCTGTGTTTAATTTTTCTTTCATTTATTTCCTCATTTTATCAGTTTCAGAGCTAATTTCACAGGAAGCTGCAGATTCACATTACCTAGAAAACTATCTGGTTTGTTTCACCTTCTTTGTTTACACAGACAAAACACATTTCTCTAGAGCAGATATGCCTGTGGAGATGAGTGATTTCAATGTGAAATGGGATTTGTGGGGAGGAAAATACTAGTAGAAGTGAGAATTTTTATTATCGGCAACAGTATGCGTTAGAGATCAGAACAAGGGAGGAAAAATGTGAAAAAATGTAGTAACAGAATGAAGATTTACTAACACTTCATTTAATTGTGAAAGAGAAATAAAAAATTAAATTCTAATCAATGTCAATTTTCAGTTTTACTTTTACAGTTTTTTGTGATTAGTGTTTTGACCTTTTACATTTCCATTACCGTATAAATGTTAAGTTCAATGCTAACCAACCCTGTGAATCAAAAACATTCAGTTTTTCTGCATTGCAGGTATTTCAGGAAAGTACTTTGTTTTCAACCTTTAATACCAAAGTTTTATCTCTACAGAGAGTTTGCATGTCTCACACGCCCAAAACAAAGAAGATAACTTGTGTTTTTTCATTTCAGATTCATTTTAAGAAGCCCTTTCATGCATTGTTAGACATAATTCATTTTCCTTTTCAATTTATGTTCGTTCTGCTTTTCTTCTCCCTTGATTTGTATTGAAGTTGTCAAAAGGTTTAGCTGCTCTGTATGAGCTGCAAAGATAAAACTGGAATGTGGAACATCTTTGAAAAGGTAACAGTGAATACAGAGCCGGCACAAGGATGCACGATTCCCTGAGCAGAAATTCAGGCCCCATGTCCATGACTAACACTTACTGTATACTGCATTTTGTGGTGTGCATAGAAAGGGGGGCAAAAGGTTTGCCTGAGGGGTTGTGACAAGAAGGGGCTGATGACATGAGGCTGAGAACAAAATGACAATTTTTGTCAAATGCAACAATGACAATGAGAGGAATTTCAGGCCGACTATGAAAATGAGAATGTTGCTTACCAACAAAATATTCTTTCCCATTGAAAATAAATAAATAAAAACAGCAAAACACAATAGTTTTACACTGTTTGCTTAGTGCTTCTGAAATCAGTAGAAGTTTGTCTCTTTATTATGGCATTTAGCAAATAGAAATAAATTAATTAATCCTGACCTGAAACAGAAAATGTTTAGCCAGATTTAATGTCAGACAGTGGGAAAAAACATTTTTCTGTCTTTTTATACAGTGCATATAAATGTCAACTATAGGTACCAAGAATTTTAATGAGATTTTAAAGTGCTCCTACGCAAAAATTATCTACATATAATTGCCTTCCTTCAATGTATTTTGTGTTGTCTTCATCGTTTTGATGGAATACCAGAATTAATAATCAAAAACCAATATAGTATGCATATAATTTTCAACAAAATCTAGCACCTGAGGCAAATGTGTGTTTTATTTAAATACTACCATGTATTTACAATACAAGAAAAGAGAAAGCATGTTGTTTTAATGAGTTTTTAATCAATTAAATTCATGTCAACAACCAGTTCACAAACTGAGACTAGCCTCAGCTATTTAACATTACACAGAACAAGATGAACACTTGCAGAGAGGAATATTTACATCCAGTCCATGTGATCCAGAAATGGGCCATGCCTTATTTATGTAAAAAATAAACAACCTCAAGCCAATTCACTGCAGCTGCTCACAAGACATGCAGATGCAGCTTGTCTCTGAACAAAGCTTGCAATGTGGCTTAACACATTAACATCTGAGCGACACCAACCTGGACAAACCTTTCAGTAAGGTTTTAGGTTTTTGTTGTGCTTTGTCTGTGGGAAGGCATGAGAAGTTTATGTGCTCGAAGTCTGAACTTCTGATCCCTCACGCTGTAAATGATGACATTCCAGCAACTGTTGGTCGCCAAAATCCAGAAGGCAAAAAAGGAGAAGTTGCACCATTCGTTCCCCAAAACGTTCCCAACCACAAAGACGGCGATGGGGGTGAACGATGCGGTGAAGGCCACAGTCAGAGTCCCGATGGTCTTTGCTGCTTTAATGTCTGAAAACGTGGGATTACTGGTGGTTTGGATTTCCGTCTCTGCCAGAGTTTTCCTATGTTTAGAGTGCTGCCTGATGCTGGAGAGAGAGATGATGTTGATGACAACAGTGCCACCGAGAAGCGTGAAGTCAAATGCAGGAAAGAGGAGGAGGATGTTCCAGGCCTGACTGGGGAACTCACCAATGGTCCCCAAGGCGTAGTTACACATCCTGCTGCAGGAGTTATACTCCAGCGCAATCTCACTGCTGAAGACCATGGGGGACACAGCCAGGATGAAACTCCCCACCCAGGAGATCAAGATGAGGATTGTTGTCCTTTTACGGGTAATAAAGGAATCCTTATGCAGTGGTCTCAGCACTGCGATGCTCCTCTCAATTGTCAACAGGAAGATAGTGGTGATGGAGACAAAGGTGCATCCAGCAAAGATCGGGCCGATGATGTTGCATGGGTGAAAACTCACTGATTGCGAGTTGTACGAAGTCCATTCTGGTGCAGACTCAGCAACCATTATATAGACCTCAGCGTAGACGGACAGAGGAACTACAAAAATCCCCACAGCCAAGTCAGCAACCGCGAGGGACGCCTTGAGGTAGCCCTGCGATGTGTGGAAGTGCTTGGTCCCCACCACCACAGCCAGAGTCACTAAGTTCCCAAACAAGGTGGCGAATATCAGCAGCACCATGAAGAGCACCATGAGGATTTTGTTAACCCGAGTACAGCAGCATACGGTGCAGTGTGCTGGTTCGGCTCCGTCCAGCATCGTTGGCGTGCCGGTCTCAATCATTGAAGCAACCGAGGCTGAACATTCACATCATAACCTAAAACAATCATAGAGAGAAACAGGATTCAGGCCTGAGGAATTAATATAATGCTGGTTACAGTCTTCATTAGTGAAGTTGAGTGGAAGGAAAAAGAATTGTTCACTAAGTTAATCAATCTGCTCCAAAGTATCTGAAGATTGTAACACACATCCTTGTTTGTTTTAAATTACAGCTTTAACAGATTTATAGCAGCAACAATCAGCCCAGTCTGATGCAAAATGTTAGTTGCTGTTTGATTTGCTTTTTGCAAGCATGTGCAAATTATTGTAGATCCAAAACTTTAAAAATGTTTTGCTGGTTTGCGTCTAAATGGCCGTTGTGGTCTAATTTTGAATCTACCCTCATATTTTCACCATAAAAACTATTTACCTTACCTTGTTTGGTATCATTATTTTCAGAACATCCTAAACCCTGTGATTTTCCAGTGTTTGTTTCGGTTTGACAACATTTATTATCGCATTGGCGCAAAAAACACACACAGAAACAAAATCCGAGTAGAAACAATATTGATACTAATATTGATAACTCGGAAAAATGGCTTTCATGTTGCATTCGTTCACTTCGTGGTCATAAAACAACTACCGATTGCACTCAACATGCGTAAAATGCGCACTACGCTATGGCTAACATGATCGATCATATTCCTGGTTCTATTTGGAAGTAAATATAAAACAAAATCAATATAAAAACACTACTTTTACAAAGTTTGAAGTCTCTACTGTCCAACAGAAATAAAATGCACACTTCTCATGGCGTCTTTTTTTATACAGACGTCTTTTAAATGCATGACGTCATGCCCGCCACAGGGCGGGCGTCGACCTCTGAAGGCTAATTAAAAAAAGGATCCAGTTTTCATATTTATTCAAGACTAGACTGAAAAAAAAGAATGGAAGAAGATTTAGTCACTTCTGAGCAGTAAAAAGCATATTTAGCCAAGCATATCTGGCTAAATATGCCTCCTATATTTAGCCAAGTTTAGTAAATCCAGTGAAAGGAGGTTTGTGTGAAAAAAGTTTGCTCTTAGAAGTCACAGTATAGACAAGGCCCTTACAGGTGAAAGCGAAAAGCCTGGCTTTTTAAGACGATTACTTTGTTTTTCTAGCCAGTGTGTTCTACTGTAAAGATTTTTTATCTGCGATAAATTTTTTGTCCTAACTAAGAAAAAAAACTTAATTTAAATCATCCTTCTGTGCAAAAATCAATTTGCATCGACTTTTAACTGAAGTCAAGGGATGCAAAAAACTGTCCAAGGGCTGTAAACGTCCCCCAGGAGACACTTCGGACACTCCTGTCCTGGAGAGTATCTGTATTCTGGACATCTGTCAATTCAATGGTCTTCTCTATGACTATGAAGTCCATAACATGTTTGAATTAAAATGTTTTTTTATCATTGTTTTTTTATTAGCTATGAACGACAATCATCTAAAATTTTAGAACAATTGGAATTACTTTGTATATGATCAATCTATATAAATATTTTAACTTTTGAAATAAACTTTTTAAATAAATTGACTTTTCAATGTCATGTTGAGATCTATAGATATGTATATATTTTAGTTCAGGAGCCACACAGGGGCTTCATCAAGTGTGTATTTTTCACTTCCACAGTAGTTTGGATGCAGTTTCAAAGTTGAGCAGCTAGATGTCACTATTTTTTTAACACCTGACCAATCAGCTACTGCATTGTTTCATTTTCCTTGTTAGAATATAACTGTGATGCATTGTCACCTTTAGCAACATACACAGCTCAATAATTGACTGTCACGTCACTTAATCTGTAACTTTACTTTTACATTATGCTGCTTTGCTGCCACTGTAGTTCTCGTTTCATCCACTAGGTGTCATCTGACCACCTGTCAGGGTCATATGTCTCATTAAAAATGTCTCTCAAATCAGCAATCTATAAACAAAGCCTTGACATCAGACACTTGCTGATGTCAAGGCTTTAGAGACCCCTAGTGGCTTAATAGTGAAAGTGCACGAATTAAAGTCGGACGTACTTTTTTGTATGTACATCCAATAACTAACTAAATGCATGTTTAGTTGTCTACCTGAGGACTGCTGGCAGTATTTCATTTGCTGTTTACACATTTTACATTTTTGTATTGTTGCCTTCACGCTAAACATAGTGCAGCCATCAGATAACTGTACAGACACAACAAGCAACACATTACAGAAGAAAAGTAAACAGACTAGAAGATACTTTGCATAAAATTCGCAAGAGAAAACCGGTGAGATCTGCAAACACACAAACCCATTCTGACCGCGTTTACCAGTTTCAGCAGGGTTTTTTTTATCATACTTACTAATTTACATATATTTATTTTTTTATGTGCTGACTCATGTGAATTCTTTTTATCTGCTTTTGAGTACTAAACTAAATTTATTTTTTTCCAATACTTGCTGATAGTTTTCTTTCTTTATTTTCCTGTAATGTATTTTAATTAATTTGCCTATGTTTATATGACCTTGCCAATTTAATTAAAAATAGATGTAATCTAAGCCACAAAACTTCAGGTAAAAACATTTAACTTAACCCTGTTATTGAGTTGCAACGCACATGATATCTCATGGGTATTTTTAATGTGGAAAACATCCATCGTTGTCAATATTTCGAGTTGCAGTACGCAGCGAATAGTGGGTTTATATTACTGGCGCACCAGCTTTAGTGACTCACGTGAGGAGCACTGCAGCTGGATGGATGGATCGATGGATGGATGGATGGATGGATGGATGGATGGATGGATGGATGGATGGATGGATGGATAGTACTACAAACTCGTTGTAGTGACGCAATAATCTCACCGGGCAACAACAACAACAGCTGTAATAGTAAACAAACCCCAGCTGACGCGCGTTAATCTGCGCTCCAGCAGATTTCTCCACGTCCTCCCTCTGAAACTATCAAATTGTGTTTAGATTAGACGTGATTTTAAAATATTTATTATTAAGACTTTCAGAGATGAACCTGGTCTACATGGACCTGACATTTTCACGCTTTAGTCGCTTTTCTTCTGCAAAAAGGAGCCTCCATCTCTTCATAAAGGTCAATACAAGATAATCCGGAGTTTCCAAGCGCACTTCAATCACAAGTAGATCTAAAAAAAAACAGATTTGAAGAGTACAAAAATCACTCACATGATAAACACTTCGCCTATAGCTAGCAAAAATGGTGACTTCATAAAGATAAAAGATTAATCTTTAACTATTCTGAATTTCTCTTGAAGATGCTTTACTCCAAGCTTATTTCCACTACAGCGCAGTCATCTGGAAGCCCCTTCTGTTCCATCCTTTAATGGTCTTAACAAAGGGAAATCCATGAGATATCCCCGCTCCAGTGCGCACGCATAAGCGCACATCCAAAGGCTCTCTGTTTTTTATAGCATCCTCCCTAAAAGGTTTCCCTTCAGGCTTTGCAAGTTTTTATTTGATTAATTTTCATTATTATTGTAACCTTTATGTTGCTTTCACCCAGATTCTGCAATCAGCTGTACTCACTTCCAGTTTTAATTTCCTCTCATTGTGTCAGAAGAAACCAGCTGTAGGTTGCCCAGAGCTGCATTTTAGTTCAAAATCCACATATCAGGGAGTTTTTTTCACAGCCGCAGTCCTTAGCGCCAAAATCAACAAGTAACGGATCCGGCAGCCCCGTTCGCGATGCTGCAGATGTTGGAGAGTTGGAGGAGCCGCTTCTGTGGCGCCAGGCGCTGCGCTCTGATCCGCTACGCGCAGGAGACGCTGTTAAGTGTCTCCTCCACTGGGTCACTCATTGGCTGAGGAGGATGCTGATGACAGAGGAGTCCACCGCCCATAATGACGCCTGCTACACACCAGCATGGCTCCGTCTCAGCCAGGACTGGGAAATGTTCTCTATAAACGTGTCCACACCGGTCGCGTTTGGATTAAATGAAATGTTTGATCGTGTACTTCACGACAGTAGCATGAAAAATTACCTCTGACCCGATCAAAATGGCTCGAAGTTTGAAATAAGGTCTGTTTCCTGAGCTTGAGGTCAAAATGCAGCTGAGACTATAACACGCAGAACTGACCAAATGTTCAATTTGAGAAAAGTAATGTTTTATTTGATAACTGATAATTTAGTCTCAAAATGTTACAAAAAAGGCACAAGTTGTTGTTTCATAAAAACATACAGTGAAATGAATTCACATTTGTATTGTTCAAATTGTGTATTTTAAAGAAGAATTAGATATATATTTCCTTGCATAAGAGACTGAAAAGTAGAATTTGTTACAAAATATCAGAGTTTGGTAAGATAGCAATCAAGTATTGTCACGATGTGGACGGATTCAGGTGATCTGTAAAATCAGTGCGGGTTGAAGGGTTCAACAAGGCGTACATCATGTTGGTACATTATATTATTAAAAGCTTTACAATATTCTGATTATTATCTTAATATAATAGCATGCATTCATATTTGTGTGTGTGTATTTTTTTAATGAAACCCTTAAAATCTGCAACACCACAGAAAACTTCTGTTATGACTCTATATTTTCTTTCTGCTCTACGTCCCTCTCTAAACGTGTCTTTTGTTGCTATTGTATTAGCTGTATAAGCCGTAGTTGCACCTGGGCTAAAGTCCTTCTGTCCGGTACGACACCTTCTCACTGCAGCTCTTTAATCTCTGGAGGCTTTTTGTCCTCACTCTCATATTCCTGGACGCAAGCTTTAATCTTCCACCTCTAAAACTCCTTTGACTCGGATGTTTGCAGTAAACAGCACCTGCGCTTTATAGTGACAGCATTTATCTGGAGACTTAGCTTCAGTATTGCATCAGATATGATTTGACAAAATCATAATCCTGCAGTTCTTTGTGTGTGCTGTGGGTAATCTTTAATCCAGGAGTGACCACCAGCAGCTGAGGCATTACATCACAGGAAAGTGAGTTTGTTATAAGAGCTTTACGGAGATGAGCATCGGTTGGAAACTTGTCTTAATATCTTTTCACTTGTCACAGTTTCAGCAGTTTGTTGCAAGAATCTTTTTATTTATTTTTGTTTGTGAACAGATTCATGGTTTATGAATCTGTAGTAGCTGAAAACAACTTGTGAAGTCTTTATTATACCCTTCCAGTTTACCTGTCTGCTGCCCTGCTCAATATTATTGATTTTCTTGTTTCCACTCTTCCTCACTCATTAGCTGAACATAGACAAAAGTCAAAGTACACAACCATGCTTTGTTGCATTTGTGTAACACTGACAATTAAGTGCAAATTGGATTTTGAATACATTGTTTTAATGTTATATAGTGAGAGTAAATGATAAAGAGTTGCAGTGATCCAACAAACCATCAAGCAGAATACACATGGCATCCTGCATAGTCTGTTCTGTTTCCTTTGTGAATCCCATGCAAATGCTTTGGATTTGGGGGCATTTTTGTTAGAATATATTTTTGAGTTTTGAAATTTAGTTCTTATTACCCAGATGAACTCCAGTCATGTTTCTTACATCACAAGCTTAAAATGTAGACTTTTTTTTTTTACATTTATAGTAACCACTACTCTTAGAGCATGACATTTTTGCCCCCATTTAATTCTGTCATAATCTGTCAAATGTTATGTTTTTAGATTTAATTTGTGCTTGTGCTTTTATTTTTACCACTTAGGAGGGTTGATTGCTATCTTTAAGGTCTTGTCATATCAATTAATTTATGGAGGTAAATTGGGGCCATAGTGTTTGTCTAAAAAAATGTTTTATCCTAAAATAATGAAATAATAATAATAATGGAAAAGCTTAAAACTATTTTTTAGATTCAAGGTTTCTTTATCAACGTCAGAATATTTTTAGCTTCAAATCTTTTTTCAACAAACTTTATGGTTGATGCGTTTGCTTATCTCAGAGCATAAAAAACAGGACATAACAAACAATGAATATTTACTCTATAGCATATATGAATGAGCAAAAGTAACATTATAAATCACAGCATTGTTCATTTTTATACACAAATGGATGAACCATAATATCAACCTAAGTTGCATGCTTGAAGAAAGTGAAGTAATTCCCCCCGGTTGTATATTTCCATGAAACTCAGCTAAAATGGAAAAAACTCAGACAATAAGATCACCAAACTCTACGATTATCAGCTACAGCGCTGAAATTTATGAAAGTTTCAGTGAATGAAGATTACCTTCTAGAAATTTAATGTTCTCTTGGGAAATTTTAAGCATGTGTGTAATGTCATGCTGACATGTGCTGTCCACCCAAACATTACAGACCAAACATTTTCCCCATGGCTTCCCTCTGCAGGATGAGGTGCCCTGCATCTGTATGTGGTCGAAGAAGACTGGACTTCCCCAAATCCCCATATCGACGCTCGTCTAGCAACTATTAGATGAGAATAAGTTAACCCATCCTGCAGCCTACAGGGCCCATCAGCTGCCATCATCCTGGCTCCATCAGAGAGCGTCCAACACACATCAACTGGTGAGTCATAACCGTTATGGCAGGACAATTCAACAGCACTTTCTCCTTTCATATGCAAGGTATTTTGGGGATATTTTGGTAATGCACAACTGTAAAGTGGAAGGGAAAAGAGTGATGGTTTTCAAAAATATTCACAAAAAACACGAGGAAAGTGCAGTTATGCATACAGAGGCATGAAAAAGCTTTTACCGCCATACACATTTCTTTTTGTGTTTGCTTTTTTTCCTCAAGCTTAAATATTTAGTCACCAAGCTAACACCAAGTTAACTTCAGTAAATACAAAAAACAACAGTTTTTAAATAATTATACAATTTATTTAAGTGGAAAAAAGCTTATCAAGCCAAGCTGAAAATGTGTAAAGCCTCCTAAAACTAATATCTGGCTGTGGCACCCTGTGTTTCACCAACAGCTGTCATGTACATCCCTGTTGATAAACTGTGGCACAAACTTGTTTGAATAAATGTTTTATTTTTGACATATTGGAAGATTCTGAACATTAATCAGTTGTATTATCAAATAAATATTACTGTTTTACTTAATATAAGAAAATCTGTCAAAACCAACTTGACTCTCTGTGAAAAGCAATATTCCTTGTTTATGAATTAACTGTGAAAAACACCATTTTTGTGTTCAGTATCAACACCAGCTAAACCCAGATCTGTTGTTCCGCCAGGATTAAGAAATAACAGAATAAGCCCATTTGACAACATGAAGCAGGCTAAAACATTTCAAAAACAACATATCACATCCTGATCCAAGGAAATCCAAAAACGATTTCTAGAATCTGCACCTCCAGGACCATTGATGAGGATCAGAACTTCTGTTTTCAGTTCAGCTCTTTCTTCACTGCAACAAACTAGAAAAATGTCCACATTATTACAAAATAAATCAATATAGAAGAAACAGTCAAGGATTGTATCACTTATAAAACACCTAAAGCTGTTGGTAAAACTGCTCTCCTTTACCGAGATTAAACAGAGAACTCAGTGACTGTGATATAAAATCTGATGCTGTGAAAGCATTTCAGTATTCATCATATATCTTACTTAAAACTGAGCTATTTCTCCATAACTTACATTTAAGATGTTGTGTGTTATGGTCATTTGCTGACCCATTACAAAGACGCAGCACTGAGTGAAGAACGCTGAATAAAACTCCTCTTGAGTCCAATTAGTGAAGTGGAAACCATCCATTTTGTTGCTCAGCTTCAGACCTTTTGGCGCCCAGAATTGGGGGCATTTTTATAAAATACCCTGAGGCTAAATGATTCCTCTTATCTATATCAGACAGGATAAACATCTAATAATAGTTGCACTAAATGTAGCTGAAACTTGTTTGTCAAGAAACCTTCTAACACACATGGATTCCCACCTAAACGTAAGATGAATTCTTTTAAATAGTAAAGGATTGCTGGCGAAATGTTGGTTTTAATGTGTTAATGTGTTGGTGCAGATCAAGGAAAAAATGTCTGATTCTGATCTCTGGCCAGCTGCCTGCTTTATCTCTAATGCGTTTCCATCATCACTCTGGCATCTCAGCTGGTAGAAATTAAATAATTAGCATCCATGATAAAGTTTGGAGATGTTGCTGTATCTGCAATTCCACTAGAAATGTCAGCAAAACTTTGTCAATATTCCTTTCATGTTGAATAAACACAATTTTGGAATTTATGTGTTTCCATTAAATAAGAAACACCATTAAAATTTTATAAGTTATTTAAAATCTTCCATCATCTTCCCATTGTTGATTATGTGACAAAAAAGTGTTTCCATTGTAGCTTTGCAAAATAAGAAAATTTTGATATTGCCGAATTACCACCTCATCCAATCTAGCATAAAAACCTTTTAGCGAAAAGTTTCAGTTTTTTCAAAATCGGCCTGTTTCCATTACGCAATTTTTTTTTTCAAAATGTTAAATTGCATAATTGTATAGTCAACGGAAATATAGTTACTGTGTGCCAGCGCATTTTAAAATAATGTGATAAACAAGGAGGCAAAGAATTCGCTTTACAGTCAAACCATATCCATGCATGTATTTATCATTTAAAAGTCATAAATTACAAAGTAATTGAATTAATCTGTATTGAACTAACATGTATTTTAATCTTTAAACTTACAACTCTATATATTTTGATGGCTTTGTTGGTTTTTATCAATATTTTCTCATTTTTAAGCACATTTTGCAGACAGTTTGCAAAACTTTCTTATTCACCTTTTCTGCTTGTCTCTCTCCTTTTGGCTTTGTATCGCTTCCGCAGCTGAATTTGCTCATTTCATCTTAGAGATAAAGTATCAGAGAGTCTTTTATATTTCACATTTGGAGCGCTACTGCTATGATCTGCTATGAATGCCCTCAATGTTCTTTGGACGCCTTTTTTTCTTGTCCGTCTTTTAGTTGAGATTACATCCAAACTCAGGCCTTTCAGTTTCCCAATGTCTGTTTTTGAATGTCACACATTTTCAGCAGCAAATGGAGCTGCTCTTTCATCAGCTGCACGCTGCAAAGTCTACTTGTTGAGACTGTTGGATAAGACTGTGCAAGTAATAAAATCGCCTCATATTAAATTTAAAAAATGTGAATTTGGTGAAATTAAACTGTTTAATTTTCTTTCGCTATCCAGCTCTAAAATTGTGAAATGATTCTCTTTTCTTCAGAATTACTTTCTGTTATAACAATGTGATGTAAATTAGGCTAATCAAGTATGAGGAGATAAACTTTATTCTATTTAAGAGAAGGTCTTTCTGAAGAATATCGTAAAAAAATGTTGACCTGCTGAATTGAAAACTTCACTTGCTCCACAGTTTCTGAGTTTGAGTTTACTGTAAACCTTTTTTTTGTTTATCCTGCAAAAGCAAGAACCCATTTGTTATCTCCAAGACAGCAGGCAATGTAAACTCCACTAAGAAATTATTTAAAAAACAAACGGCAACTTGAGTTGCTGTAATCCCCAACGAGAGTTGAGAAAATCCCAGCTTTACAAGCCTAATGCATTCTCTCTCTTTTTTCTCTCCTTCTGTTTGCCTCTGCAGCATTGAAACTGATGTTTGCTGTGATCTGATCCTCCTCACAAAAAGCTCCGAGTAAATAATCTCTCCCAACAGGCTGCCTCTTCATACACGCAGAGAGAAACGCTGCTCTGACAGGATAGTAGACGTTTCATTTAAAAGTCAAGTGCACACACTGAAATAACAACGGTCTTATTAATGCTCGCATCGGGCTGAAATGTCAGTTTGAATGTCATTACAGCGGTCTTAACATGAAGAGGTTATTAGGTTGAGAAGAGGGCTTCAGTGTTTCATCATCCCTGTGCTATTTTCCCTGCCACAGCTCTGCAGAACACAGACATGTTGAAAAAGGAACATTTAGACTATAAGAAGAAAGACAGTTTGCTATCCGCAGCCGCATTTGAAACGTTGACTCACTCCGGCTATACATGAAAATGCACAACTGATGGTGTGATGGAATATGACTTGTTGACAGTTTAATCACCTCATTTTCAACACAAAGCAGCTCGATGTGATGCCTTGTTGAGCTGAGCTGAGTGTTGTGATGCTAAAATTATCCAGCTGCGGTTCGTGGTAAATCATGAAATAGGGCTGATTAAAAATGATTGGCTGGAAATTGTTTGAAAATACCCTCAAGGGCATTTCTGTAGTGATGGGCAGCAAAATTGGTTCCTTAAAATAACATCTGCGATCACAAACACCTGAAAGTTGCGGGAAACTGTCAATCATTTGTGGCTGATAGGCTGATAAGAAAACGCTAACCTGTGACGGCAACATTTCAGTTAATTAGATTATCAAGTCGAAGGTAAAACTCGTCTTTTGTTTGTTCATCACGACCAGTCGTTTATTTTGAGGTTTTTTTTTTACAACTATTAAAAATGGGTGGCATTTGTAAAGTTACAGTCAAGAAATGATGGTTTATTTTTCAAAGTCATATTTTCACCATGTTGTTCATTTATCTATAAATGTCACAGTATCAAACTACATATTTAGTTTTCAAACTAAATATTAAGCTTGCAAACTAAATAAAAATAGTTTACAATCTACAAAGCTAACTATTTAGCTTAGCTTTGAGCTAAATATTTAGTTTGAAGCTAAACATTTAAATATTTTTTTTCAAACTAAATACTTAGCTCTAAACTACATATTCATTTAGCAATCGTCTCAATCTAATCAATTTAGTTTGAAGCTAAATATTTAGCTTACAAACTAAATATGTAATTTAAAGCTTAATATTTAGTCTGCAAACTGAATATTTAGCTTATTTAGCTTGCCAACTACAGTTTTAGCAGTAAGTATTTAGTTTAGTGTCCAAGTCCAAGAGCTTATTATGAACTGGGCAAGTCTTATTTTGAGGATTATTTCCACCATCAGTCTACAGCAGCATAACAGAGGCAGGTCAGGATATCTTTAGTTATTCTAGCTATAACTTTGTCATACAGGAGCAATTTAATGCAACAAGTGTCATTATAGGCACCTATAACAGAGTGCAAATTCAGTTTAGGTCCATTCACAGACATCTTCAGATGTAGTTGCATATATGTCAGTTTAATCCTAATTATTGTACAGTACAATTCAGGTCAAAATTGATCTGTCTAAAGAAATCTGACTGCGCTGACACTGAGTCAATCACTCCTAAGAAATGCACGGCGTCAGTGGAGAGGAACAGCTGCTTTTAAACCCACAGAAACCTGCAGCATTCCTCAGAAAAACATAATTAGAAAAAAAATTAGACCAGAAAAAAAAAAAAAAAACTATGCTAAAGTTTGTAAGAGAGGTGAAAATAATGTATCTCCTCTCTAAATGTTCTCTATTAGGTTTTCATGATCGCATGCTTATTTTTTATGTTATATCAATTATTTCAGCAATAATTGATATGATATAATTTGATCACTGTGTATTAGTGATCGCTCGGATCCACAAAAATCCGAAACCAGAACACATCACCAGGTTTAATCTATAATCTGTAAACTCAATGACATCCTCCTCTGCACAAAGAGCAGACAGTGTTTTGACATGTGGGTGCTTTGAGTTTGTCATTTACATTTCTTTTGGATTATTTCTTTACTTAATTGCTAGGTCTTGCAATTTTATTTCTATATGTGAAGTTGTGAAGTTTATTTATGCATGTTTACTCCATTTGTGCATTTAGGCTTGTTTATTTATTCCTGCATCATCGCTTTAAGTGCTCTTTGTTTCGCCTTAATAAAAGGAAGATTTCTCTCCGCTTGTGTGCTTTACATGCCAAAATATGTCAGAAGGCTTTTACACAAAAACAACCCAAGATCTTAAGAATTATACTAACACCATCATCTCATTTAACTTTAAATGAAAAAGTCAAATATAAAGAGCTAAGGATTTTTTTTATATACACTCACTTGAAATTTGAGGAAAAATGCTTTGAAATGCTTTTAGCTCAGATGCTAATTATTTCCTGCTGATGCTTTTTCATCACTCATGATTGAACACAGTGTAGTTCTGTGCACAACTGCATGCATGAGATAGAGATTACAGGTTAATGAGTTGATTAATTTAGCTTTTCAGTGCCAGAGATAACAACAGGCAGAAAGTGAATAAGATAAATATGAAAAATGGCCACCTCAAAAAGCACCAGCCAGTTGAAGCTAATCAGACTTTTTTAAATTTTGCATGTAAAATATGCAAAGTTTTTAACCACTAGGAAAAATTATTTTGCTACTGCTCTCGAAGTAACATTTTGGTTGCTTTCCCAGACAGAACTTTGATCTCTGCAGGAACAACATGTGTATCTTACATTAAAACTTGGAAAACCTTCAAGCTGAATCAAACGATGCGACCAAGTTCTTGAAAGTTTTATTTGCGCAGAAGTGTTTTAAACAATCTGTTAGGGTGGCACCATATCTTAAGGAGAGTCCTTGCTTTCTTATTTGTGAGGCTTTTTAGATCTCCTCGCGGCTCTCGCTACATCCCCGTTGTGTCAACACATCTTTTAAATTACATCCCAAATCGAGGAAAGCATGAACTGCAAACAATTTATCTTTCTAAGACATTTTGCTGTTTAGTAGATTATCAGTTATTTACATTCCAACAGGGCAGAACGGCTGCGTGTTGATGCATGTGGCTGCTATGCCACATGGAGCAACGTTTAAGGAGTCAGCATATTTATAAGGTTTGTAAAATTGGCTTTTTATCATCATACCTGTGTACAAGTGATAAGATATTCTGATTTGTTTCTGTTTATCAGAAGTCATGGGGGTACCTGCTGAAGAGAATCAGTCAATAGCGCTGACATATTTGTATGCATGAAAATCCTCAAAATCAGAGTGGTTTAGCTTAATTCAAACATGCAAATGTAAATAAATATACAGTTTAAGAAAAAAAGGTGAATTATACTTTTAAACTGTTTTAACACGACTGCAGAAGCTAACAGCTTCCAACCCAATCAGCACCAAGGAAAATGAATGATAAACACCAGTCAACAATGCTTGAAGCAGCATTGCACCTTGGTATTTCAGCTTCTCAAACTGTGTTATGTGCCTTGTTTCAACTTTATCAGCCACATCAAGGCATCATTACTTAAAATAGTCACTTGAAAAGAACCTGTCTGACATTAGGAAGTAGGCTGAAAGTTCTTAAAAACACATTATGCCTCCAACAAAAGAAATTAAGAAAAGAGAAAAAAAGTGACAACTTCCCATCTGAGGCCAGAAATAAAAACAGAGCAACATCTAGAGCAGTGCAGGTTTAACTTGCATCATGTAGGACAGAGTACATGACTCTACAATAAAAAACAGACCAAAGAGAACATGAAGGGTTGTCTCTGGACTGGGAGGATAGTATAAAAAAGTTTATCTCTGAGCCATACCAGTTATTATGAGCCGTAATAACTTTTGGGATACAGAGGAATAGGGAAAACATCAATGAATTTCTTCTGTTGTTGCTCAGTGTCACGAGCAGGAACATAAAAACATGATTCAGTATTTACAGAGACTTTGATTTATTTAACCACTACTTTTCCAGCTTTACCTGCAAACCAAATGGATCTCCTCCTACACACCTTTAGCCAACCGATCTGTTTTTTAAACATCCACAGAAATCTTCCGGTTTGTCACTTCCTCCCACCTGAAGGTATGACTGGTCAGCTGTGTGTGGGATGGAAACCAGGATTCTAACTCTCTGTCCACCCTTCTTTTTCCACATTACTGTTTATTCCTATTTATGGCTGAATATAAACAACCGACTGACTCTGAACGTTTGGACTGACTGAGAGAAAATATTAAACATTTTGCTTGGTTTTGAATCTTTACCAGTGATTTATAAAAGCTATTGATTTTCCTTTTGCTTTTCCCCCTTTTGCCATGTTATGAAAGGTTTTAATGTATTTTAAATAGACCAGCGCAAAGTAATGTATAATTATAAGGTGGAAGAAAAATGATGAAAGAAAAGTTTTTAAAGCCAACTCAATACCACAGCAGATCTTACAGAAATGTCTGTTAGAGCAAAAGAGTTGGGCTTATAATTTCAGACCTACTAAAAGAATAAAAACATTGTTATTTTATTTGGCGTCCACAGTAAAAACTTTCATTATATTATTTCTGCAGCATCACATCTACCCCAATATTACCTCTATGTGACCTCTAAATAATTCATATGTTGTTACGTGCTTCATTGGAAAATAAATTTGCACTGATTTATGCATTTCTTTATTCATAAAAACAAAACAAAATATGATCCAGCTTTTTTGAATAAGTCTATAGAGCTGAGCCTGTGAATGTCAATTATTTAATACTAATTTAATTGTGTATAAAGTGTTTTTCACAGACATGAAAGAAGTAAGAAGATTATACAAAAATTATTTGCATAAGGTCAAAAGAAGCTCAAGCTTAGCAGCTTACTGTCACGTGTTTAGAATAAACTAGAAAAAACATTTATTGTCTTTCTGTTGCACAGCAGCAAAGTGACAGACAATAACAGAAAATATTTAAATATTAAATATTTATTTAATATTTAAAATATTAAATAAATATAAAAAACAGAATAAGGAAGAAAATACTGCACAGTAAATTTCAACATAAATACTGTGTAGTTATTTAAAAAAATGCTATTTTTTTATTGTTATTTAAGTTTATTTAAAAGAGTAGATAAGAAAATAAATCAAACTCTTGGAAACTTCCTCATCTGTCTCACCTGCTGTTCATTCATGACCTTTTTGTTTGGTTTAAACTTTAAACCCTCCCTGTACTCATCCTCCTCTGTCTGTCAGTTTTAAACTAAAAACTAACATAAAAGTCAATCTGACCAGAATCTGTTTAAAACATGAAACCTGATCATTTCCCGGTTGTTGAAATTGCAGGTCACGGGTTAGATGAATTTCATCTCTTGTTGTACTCTGTTACTTTTCTGCTCTGCAGTTTTTAGACTTTAATTTATTTTTGTAAATGTCAGCAGTCAAGCTCTGCCTCTTTTATTAAACATTGTGGAGGAGCAAACAATATCCATTTTTAAATGGATCTTTTGATCAAGCTACCTTCAAAGCTGTTTCTGAAGTTTCTCTCCTCTGTCTACTCTTCTGCTCTTTGCTCTGCATGGGATAAATACATTTGTGGAAATTATGTGAAGTTGGGGCTCGCCTCTGCCTGTTTTTGATTTCTTCATCGTTGAAAAGGACGACCTTTCTTTTGTGTTTATTCTTTTGTTTTAATACAAAAAGTGTGAAAGAAAATATTAATGTGCCCAGTGGTGCAGTTCAAATCAATCTGTAATGGGAATTCTGCACAGACTGGGAGAAGAGCGAGCGATTTTAGGGTTTCTGCCGTTCTAGATGCATTTTTTTTTTTGTTATTCAGCCGGTTAAAGGTACAGATAATGCAAGCTGCAGGTTCGTACATGATGGTTAGGTGTTTCTACTGGTTAGTTTTCACTGGGGAATGTAAACAAAATCAAGCTGGGTGATTGAAAGCAGACATCAGTGAAGGCCAGAGGGAGAAGGTTTGGAAGATGCTTCTGCAGGGGATGAGATTGCTCATCTCTGTTAATACTGACTCAAGAAACAACCTGCTGGACTGCCTGTGGGTGTTCTGTAATGAAATCCTTTTTCAAACATTCAGTCAGTCTTGACCGACTCCAGCAGTCTAGAACTCCTTGTGAGGCTTTGGGTTGCACCTGCCTTATAAATAAGAAGCAGAACTTTACTAACACCAGATGTTTTAAAATGTTTCTTTGTAGTATGGAGACACACACAGGTTTGTAAGTGAGTCAAAAGAGGAAAGCCAAGTGCATAAAAAATAACAGCACTGTACTTTGGAAATTTGCTTTCGCAATATAGTGTGTAGCGCGGAGAATGCCAGAAATACCATTTACTTCCTCATACCAAGGACATTTGTCCTTTCTGGCTTCAGAACTGCTGCTTCTATGTATTGTTGGTAGTTTTTTCATCTTTGTGTGAGACTAAGCTTCGATTTTTTCTGGTACTTTGGTATAAAACATTATAATACTCAGATTTACTAGCAGCTTTTGTGTCTAACTATGTTTCTGTCAGAGCTTTTATCTCATCATACCTCCACGTGTAACCACTAGCCATTTCTCCAGACAATCTTGGGACTGGCGCATTTGTTTTGGTTGTGCTTACCCATAGTGCCTGGCATTGTAGTCCACTTCCTGCATTTGGTTCACTTAATGGAGATTGAGGGTTCATTCACACAAGCTTGTTTAAGCCGCTTTAATTCAACTGGTTCATTTGCCAGGAAAGTCTGGTTAAATTGGAAAGATGTGAATGAGCATCAAACTCTGGTCTTGGTTCAGTTGAAATGAATTCTGGTGTGGTTTGAATGCATATGTGAACACCAAGTGGACCAGAGACCGCTCCGAAAGCAGGAAGTGGACTACAACGCAGGGCATTCTGGGTAAATACAACCAAAAACAAAGGTGCATGTGTAGCATTAGCAGGAAAAATTGCTTGTGCTCTTTTACCAACAACTAAAGAGAAATCCTACAACTGCTAAAATGTTGCCATTTTCCTCCCTAAGTGAACCAAGTCTGCTGGACTATCAGATGTGAAAACACCATGAGATTTATGTTTTTAGGTGGGCCAGAGATTTCTTGTTTGATCAGCACCAGAGTTGGATGCATGTTCTCATCTCCCTAAGTTCAATGAAAGAGGGCTGGTGTGAATGAACCCTCAGTTTTTGGTCATGTTTATCATGATTTCCTGGTGTCATTGATTCCTGTGTGTCCATTCTGACTGTTTGTCATTTTCCATCATCTCATAGTCATGATCCTCAGACATTGAAATCATCCTGCTGCTTTAGATGAGCTGCTTCAGGCATATATGCTGCTGACTGACATTCTGACCATTTTTTCCACTGGATTTAGCAGTTTTTAATTAATTCCTACATTAACTTTGTAAAAATTTCTTTGTTTTTCTCTCTCTTGAAAAGAGAAAAACAACACTAATGAGTTACAAGAAATGACCTGTTCTGCTGAATATTTCTTCCCGTTAAAAATGACTAAAGGGGAGTGGTCCTGTCCTTTTGGATTCAGAACTTAATCCTTTTTGTGGGAGCTTTGTGTTATTCTTCTGTTTTAGGTTCTAGTATGTTTAGACATGCTTACTGTGTTTTCCTGTGTTTTTTCACATTATGACTGTTATTTAATCAGTTAATTAGTCTCACAGGTTCCTTGTGTTCCTGTATTTGTCTATTTTTTGTACATGGTTTAAAAGCTCCTCAGTATTTTACCTTCACACTAAGCTGCCCTTACAAGTAAAATTCATGACTTCAGAATTATTATTATTATTAGAATTTCAAACGTCTCAAATTAAGACAAGAAACTTCACCAGTTTCAACTTATGTGAAGAGTAAATTACAGCTACTTCTACTTTTCAGGTTTTTGGAAAACTAATTATTGTTTTGTTTTTTTTATCTTAGGAAAAGCTGACAGATGCTGATGATGGTTAGCTGCCAAAAAATGATTGTTGATGTTGAAATATTTCAATAGAAATAACCCAGTCAAGGACAGGAGAGCAGGAAGTCAACAGCCTGCCAGAACCAAACATAGAAGTGTTATATAATTCTTATCTAGCTGGTTTTGATGACTAAGAAAAAAATAATTTCTTCACAGAAACACTGTAAAGACTCAGTTACTCTACACTTCTTCCTCACAGCTTTGTTTTGTTTTCTAATAAAGAATAAATGAGTTCACACACAAACATACACATCTCAGTGATGCTCTTAACTTCAGGTGTATAGTTCAGCTTTTATTGCAGAAATCAGCATCGACTTTCCGTTTGTGAGCCAAAAAAATCAATAAAACAAGTTGAGATATCGCTTGTACTGCTTCACCTAATCCGAACCAACAACTTCAGTGAAAATGGGTTTTATATAACCTTTAGGTGTTGCTCTGAATCACATTTGACTCAAGCAAAACCAAATAAGCAGATGTGAACAGCTACTGTTCCTCACATAAATACTTGAATTTTAAGCACATACCATAAATCGTAAATTTATATTCTTGTTTATTGACAATGAGAATACGATTAAATTTGATGTGATGGTTTCAGTATAGAGAAAAATAATTTTAATTGTTTAAAATGTAAATTTAAGATTTAGATGACTTAACAAGTTTACTTTGTAAAGTTTGTTGTGTTAGTTACAATCCAATGCTATGAGTTTAGTCTTTTCTTTCCGTTTAAACTTGGTTTGTTCAGGAATACATCTCAGCAGTTAAAAACAAATTAAACCAACCTGCGACCTGCAGGTAGGAGTTACCATCCACTCAAACCGGTTGTCTTTAACCTGGTCCTCAGGCCCCACTCACTGTCCTGCATGTTTTACGCTTCCCACGCCAGCCCAGCTGATTTTAATTATTGCATTTTCTCCTTAGCATGCCTCCAGTTGCTGCAGAAGCCTGCAGTCAGTGTGCAGCAGCAGGAAAACGTCTCAAAACATGGAGGACAGTGTGCCCTGAAGATCAGCTTTAATGATCTTTGATTTAAACCCAATGTTTTAAACAATTTAAGCTGAAAAATAAACTCACAATTACGCATTACTGCAAAAAAAATGTGGTGATTTGTAAATATTTTGTTAATGAGTTCTGAGTATTTGAGGGCTGTTTTTAATAATGTCTTTTGAGTCATAATTTGCGGTTGTGCTTTTAAGAAAATTGAGAGTTTTTAATCCTTCTCATAAACATTTTATTGAATCTGTTTATATGTTAGCATGGTAATAAAATGTCAATAAAACCACATTTGATAATCTGGTTTTAGTACCTGCTACATTTTTATGGGCTTTGGACTTTTCAACAGGCAGAAGACGAACACTGTCATCTGATCAGATCATCCTCTCCGCCACAAGTGTTGTGTTATTGGACATTGCTGTTTAATTCTGTTTTTGCTTTTTTTTTTTAATGTAACACAATGCATTTGCTTGTTAATGAGTAAACATACAGAATATGCTGGATATATGGTAGGTATGTTAAATTAGAAATGTGAAAAAATACCTCAAGTTTTATGTGTTTTCAAATATATTTCCAAATGCGCCTGATTTAAGAATACAGGTGGTGGGTTCTGTTTATTCGGCTGTCCTGCTCCATATCCAATATTCTATCAAGTCAGCAGATCAAGGCCCCCATGTATTAAATTCCTGCAGAGGATGGATGTTTTTTGCGAAAATCAATACAAGTATTTTTCCTCTTAATTCTCTATGTACTGCATGAAGGCACAAATGAATGATTTTTACTGTCGATATTCTTTCAAGTTTGATCTTGCCTGTGTTACTCACTTTGCAAACACACTGAACAAGGGATTTAATGTAAATAAAAAACAAGAAAGAAAGGTACATTTGGAACATTTTTAACTGCAAAAACCTCTAAACTGAACATAAATTATTACAATAAAGAAAATAAATGATAAGTTATTCTTTGCAAACTAGATTTTAGTTTTATTTTACTTCACTTCTAACATTTAGCTAGATGCTTTTTTTCCGTCACTGAAAATAAAAAAAAATACATTTTATACTCTTATAATTGGTCATGAGTCTTTTTTTGCACTATGATGTGTTTATGAAAGCAACGTTGTGTTTCGGTTTGTGCAGATTTTCCTAAAAGACTTTGCGGTGGGGAGTTTCATCACAAAAAGAGGATGTGAAAGATTTTAAATGCAGGACATCAAAAACAGATAGAGAAGACAAAGTCAAATGTATGTTTTTGATTTTAAAGGGTAAATTTACCCTGTTTTTTCATCTGTGTTCTCTAGATAAGTAACACAGTGTTGTCACATTTTTATGCATGAGCTAAGTATCAGAAAACTGATCATGATGGTTCAGGTCAGGTGTTTCTCCCCTTTTATTTCTGCAGCAGTGAGGTGAGGCCCTGGAGAGGAAATGTAGGTGGAGGAAGCTCACGGTGGGGCAGAGTTGTAGAGCCAACTGGGATTGAGTCTGAAGGCTAAAGTAACGTTTAACTTGAGGGTCTCGGCCCTAGAGAGGCAGAGTTGAAGAGCCAGATGGAGCAGAAGCTTCAGGCTCAAAGTATGCTGGTGTTGATTGCAACAGACCTGGAGAGACAGTTCACCGTGTTGCAAAGCTTGAGAGAAAATCTCGCTGAAGAAGTTGGAGGGTCACGACCTCATGGTGGGAGTCATTCAATCTGAGGCTGCAATGGGTTTAGTGGAATGGCAATATACACGGAAAACTGCACCAAGCTTTTTTCTTCTTTTCAGCAAAAATCCCATTGAAATAAAAAAAGCCTTTGCTAAACATAATACTAATGTCACAACAATAAGTCATCTTTAGCTGTACTTTCAGTATGTACATGATTTAGTATAAAAAATGCATAAATACTGGTTAAGACCACTGGCAAGTGCATGCTCACTTCTTCACTAGTCACTTTCTGAATCATGTCTGCTACTAAATGATCCATATAGTGGATTCTAATCATGACTTCAGATTCAGCATCACACAACTGGTTCAATTCATAAGTGATTCTATCACCATGGGAACTCATGCTGCACCAGAGTGTCTAAGATAAAGTGTTAAGCTGCTACCAGTTTAACACTTGGTTACGAATACGCACAGAGACAGGTCTAAATATGTCCAATAACTTTAAGAATAACTTCATGCAAGTAGAGTTAAATTTAATCAATAAACCATGTTCGGAAGTTCCTGTAAGCACAGATGTTCCAGTTATGACATCTGCAGCATGAAGTCAGCCCAGTTTCATCAAGTATTCACAGTTTCAACCATAAATGTGTGAACTTAACAGTTATACTCAAGGGGATAGTTTACTTGCATCAGCTTTCTGCTGCAAAGGTTCAGATGAACAGGGGAACAGTATGTAGCCTGTTTAATATTTTTTGGAACCATGGAGGAGGACGCCTCTGCTTTATTTCTGTGTGCAGACTCAGGTGTTGGCCAAGCAGCCTGACAGACTGATAGACACGCCTCCAGCCTTGCTTCTGGTTTGGCTGAAAACAGATGCTTTGTGGTTCTTGGAGAATCTTCTTTCACTAATTTTAGATTAAAGGTCATGGAGGTTTCATACTTTTTCTTAAGCGTGGTGGTTTCAGGTTTCAGGGTGAGGTGGTCTGCTGTACGTCTTCAGGCTTTCAGGAACTGGTTGTGCTGTAACAGTGGCTGCAAGGTTTTATTCATTTCTTTTTATCTGGTCAGGAGGATGGTTTTGGTTGTGAGTGACTTGTGCAAATTTATTTAAATAAGGTGAAGCAGGGGAGATTATTCTTTCTAATCAGTAAGTTATTTGGATTCAATTACTGCAATAAAATCGTGCTTTGTGAGTTTTCTACAAATTCAGCAAGAATAACAACATCATTTATAATATGACCTGAATGAGGAAGATAAAAAATATTGAACCAGCTGGTTGCAGAAGTGTTACCAGATATAAAGGAGTTTAAATGCCAGAAAGCATTTTTGATCTTTCAGAGAAAACCTGTTCTATGAAGTATTTTTGTTTTTGAGGATTACATTTCAGGTGTTTGTTCCTTTTAATGTTGTTGATTGTGGATTGCAGCTGACTGAAACCATAAATAGATACTAATAAAATTAATTTTAAATCCACAAATGTTTTATTATGATCTTACTCACTAAAAAGTTAAAAACTGAAAAGTTTTTGTGTTAGGATGAGGTAGTTTTTCGGCCACATCGAAATTAGTGTATTTCACAGAAACATTTTTTTTGCATCACACTAGTCATGTTATCAACGACCGGATTTTACTACTAGGGGAAATCGTAAAAGAGACCATAGGAAGTGGTAGGAGGATGTTTTTAATGAATTACTACATGAACAAACTCATAAACTTGTGATTTTAATTGTTCTTTATTTAACAGAAACACTCCAATTCCTAAATTGTATTCTTTTGATATTAGTGAAATGTTTAAAAAAATTAGTGCATATTTGTAATGGAAACGCAGCAAATGATTATTTGGAAACTTTGACATCTGCTGTTTCTGCTCCACTGAGTTTATTTGATGAGATATTAAATCATTTTTGGCTGTAGGTGCAGTTTGTGTGTTGGGTATTGTTAATATATGCCACCTCCTCATTATTTCCCATATGTGTTGGTTTCATGGTGGAATATGAACGTGATTTGTTTTAATAAGCAAGTGTTGACCTAAAATCTTCCCAGAATCACAAAACACAGGATCCTTGAGGGAAAAGAAAGACATAAGATATTGATTTTTTGTGGGTTTGGTTTCCAGTATGAAGTTTCTTAAGTTTGCAAAGTTTTCATTTTTGGGAGTAAAATTTTAACAAGTTTAGATAAATCTACAAATTGAACTCTGTTAGATGTCATAAAGTCATGTATCCTGATTGAAAGCTGGATAAAATGGAAGTTAGAGACATCCTGTAGTTGCCCTCCCCTGTAGTATTTTGTCCATTGGTGGAGAAAGTTCTCAAACATTGTACTTAAGTAAAAGTACAAATAAACAGACAAAAATGTATTCTAGTAAAAGTACTACACTAACATTTTTACTGGAGAAAAATGCTTAAAGCATTGAAAGTACTTGCTGAATGTATTTCTTAACGTGATGGTCTAGAATATAATAAAATATGTATATTTTCTTTAATACATCAACAATGTTATGCCATTTTAATGAACAATGCTGCAGATAATGCATGCTTTAATTGTGTTTACTCTCTGTGACAGTTTACTCTGGGACTTGTGATTCTGTGAATCAGAATTTCAGTGATGGCCAGCAGAGTTAAATCCAATTAAGCTAAAAAAGAATCAGGAAATGATTGGACCTTTGAAATGTTTTGTTTTACACAAAAGAAAACCAGTGTGTTAACCCAGCTTCTCCTGCATGTTTTCTTTCTCTTGGAAAAGTGATCTTAAGAAAGGAAATACTTAATTTTCATAGTTTTGTTTTTATTACTTCCTAAGGTCAAAGGTCTATGCTCAAAGGAAGTCAAGATCAAGACTGATCCACTTCAAAAAGGAGATAAGGCTCTGTGTTTGTAGGTTCAGGATGGGCCACCAGACTTCAAATAGCTGCATAGAGGCAGAGCAGAAGATCAACAGCAGAAGACAGGAAGCCAGAGGCTAAATTATACAGTGGAGAGAGATGGAGATCATCTTTGTGGTGCTGGGGGAGAGGATGGCACTGCAGCTTGTGGAGGCAAGGACAACCCAATCGCTCAGCCGCAGCGGGCTTGCCGAAGCTGAACGTTGGATTAGTTCCCTGTCATTGTGATGTACTCGATTGGGAAAGATAAGCTCCAAAAAACTCCCCCTTCTCTTTCAGACCCTGACCCAGCACCCTTAGCTCCGCCCCCCTGCTGGGTAAATCTCCGGAGTCCTGATGAGGCTGCGCTGGGGGCCAATGCTGTGGATTTCAGGCGACAGATGGGAAAGTTTGCCAGCAGCTGAGCTCAGCTGGCCTCTCTGAGTCACGTTTGAGTGTGCGCTGATGTCATCTTTGTTTAGGGTTGCGTGTCCAAGGCAGCGGGTGTAGTAGAGAAGTAGGTTGTGGCAGAAGTTGCCTCAGCTGTTGCCGTAAGTTCATTACAGAAGCCACAGCTGGCCTTCAACAGCTGTGTGCATGCTGTCCTGCAAAGTTATGCAACAGCTGAGTGTTTTAGCTACTGATAGAATAATAGATCACAACATCACCATCCCTCTTACTGGTGGGATCAAACTTGATACATGTTCTCAGGGTGTGTTTCTAATAGAAATTAGACATTTAACTTCATCAGTCCAAGGCAGTCCAACTAACTAACACGTCTAACCAACAAATAACAAACACAAGGTATGTTATTTGACCCAATAAAGGTTCAAAGTGAATAAAGTTACTGTATCAAACCTTTTTCAAATATATTCAAGTTTTTTAACTTTACAGTATTGGAAATGGAAGATCATAACCTGCTACAAGTCTACCACCAGAAAACTTTGGGCAGAAAGTTACAGAAAATAGTTTTAAATGACCAATTATATTTTCTTGAACAGATTAGGGTAGCTGTGGGTAACTCAAAGCATGTTTCTTTACATTTTCTGCTCAAAATTATTCTTAGATAATGAGATTCTAGGTCATTTCTGCACATTTTGAGCTCATTTCAGAATGAGTTATTTTAGCACTTATTACTTTAAAGTCAAGCTGCTGCTGGCCATGCCCCCTCAACTCAACGTTTACTGTTAAACAGAAGCACAATTATACAACCGTACATCTTTGAAAAGCATTAGTAGAGCTTCCTGTACAACCAATAGTGCAGTAGGTGGTTTCTGGATGGTAAGTCAACAACAAAACACTTGTCTTTCCCAGCAGCCATTGTACAGAGCGTACAGTGGTAAAACCAGCTCAAATGTACCGTATTGTGCTTGGGTTGCAAGGTAACGGAGCTGGGCTCGGCTGAGGTTGCTAGGTGATGGCGCAGTTTCCATGATTGTGACTTAACAATCGGGAGGTTATTTTCCAGACACTAAAACATTAACTTACTTCCAAAAACCAGCTGGGTGGCATTTTTAAGCACCGGGGCTGTTTTTAGAAGCAGTTGAGACTCAAATGGCAGTATAAAGACCTGCTAAATGTGAATTTTGCATAATATGTTTCTTGAAATGTTCTGATGATGTCATCATTTCAGATTTTATCAACCTTCTAATTTTTCAAATATATTCCACTGAATATTGATTGATGTTTTGCTTTAGACTAAAACAAGAATGAAGGGATAATTTTTTCACAGCAGTGTACTGTATATCAAACTTCAGTCTGATTTCTTCTGTTAAAATGGTTTTAAAACCCACTTCCTGTTATCAGGAAGTGGGTCTGTGATTTCTGTTTAGCATTCTGTTCCTCCTAAACAAAAATCAATTTGACCTCATTACAGTTTCCAGGCGGTTCTTTAACCTTTACATGCTGGGAGCCAGAGCATCCAGCCTTCTTTACGTCTCCTGCTCTACTTTTGTCAGCCTTTGATTTGTCAGGTTAGAAATCAAAACTGACTCTTATTTTGCAAACCCACGATGCATCACTCCACCTGTCGCTTGTTTGACTGACGGGTGGTAGGTCATGTGTTTTTTGCTGATAGAGGAGAGCTGGCGATTTTTGTCCATGTCAGCAGTGGATGAATTATGCAGAATGTGTCTCCTCACACATTACTAACTCTTATTACTGAGTGCATAGATCATTTGGAAGGGCAGAAAACAAGTAGGCTTGACATTTCTCCAGCATTTTCACCCAGATTACATTCGGCTGAGGATTGATTTAGTACAATTCCCAAAGAAACTCAATGAATGACATGAGATTAAATCTTTATTTCAGGATAACTCGCTAAAGCTTGCAGGAATCAGCACTGTTTAGCTTTTTAAAATAAAAATTTTACTCATTTTCTACAGAAGTTTGTAGCCTCTTTGCTCTCATGCTCCTTTTATTTAACTGACACTGATAGCTGTATTTTTATAAGGTACAAATCAGGTAAAATGCTATAGGAATCTTGCCATTCTGTAAAAGAAAAATAGGTTATCGAAGGAAAAAGTGTAAAACCACCTGATTAATTCCAGATACTGTTTTTCCCTTCCTAAAGCAGTTCATGGTTATTAATGATACACATTTTGTGTTAAATTAAAGTGTTATATTCTTAAAAATAATACAATAGACTGTGATGATTTGGAGTAAAGAAGGTTTATTTATTTACCTGTTCATTTGACTAAATACATTGGATTTATGTGGGAGTTATAAAATAACTTAAAATAGATTTCTTTGTTAATTTTGAATAAACAAACTTAAATCAAGTTATGGATCTGAAATAAAATGTAAAATTGAAAAAAACACACATACACCCCCCACGCACCCATCCAAAAAACTAAGAAGCACAAAAGAATAGAGTTGTAGCAGTCCAGCTTATTATTAAAATATACAGTGTGCTTATGCAGAGTTTAATCAGTCAAAAATAAAAACTGTTGAATCGTCTGACAGAAGATATTTTCTTCTGCAGAATTTGAGACTGAGATGGACTCATATGGAATAGACAGTGACAGAGACATGGTGGTGAAACCAGCAGTGAACAATGAAAATCAAGGCACTTAAAAAGAAGAAGAGGTGTGATTAGTGGAATTAAAATCAGGTGAGTACAATCAGGGGAACACAAAATAGCTGAGGGAGGAATCTAGGCAAGAAGGTGTCAGTAAAACAAAGAGCAGAGGAGAATCTACAAACCAAAAAACATGTCATGTCCAGATCTAAAAAAGTTCATAAATGAATAAAATCAAAAGTAATTGGCATCCATCACTCTGGAAAGGCCTGCAAAACCATTTCTAAGGGTTTAGGTCCACTGCTGAATAAAAATATTCATCTCAGATTTGCCAATTCTGAGGTCGGTAGCTGGTCGTCTGTTCACATTCTCCTTTTCTTGCAAGTTCCCTGGCAGGAGGGATAAGAGAGGTGTGAAATGGATCAGACGCTTTTAGCTGAGAGATGTTATAATTTGGCACAGGCTTTACTGCACAGCAGGGATTTAGATGGGCTAACCCATATGGAACTCAAAAAATGAGAATCATAAAGAGCAAAACTGCAGTTGTGCAAGGCAAAAACATCATTAAACATCTATTAACGCATCACTCTGTGCTTGGTTTGGTGTCCAGTTTTATTTTAAAGTCTCTAGCATGAGGTAATTCACCAGTTTGATTCAGCATTACATTGAATATGTCTAAAAGGAACCAGTCACATTTGATGAACTTAAAAAGGAAAACATAAAAAAGTTCCAGCTTTGGTCCCTTTTACTCTTGATTTTTGTTCAAGTGCTTAACATTTTTAAACACCTGAATCTTCTTCTTCTAATAAAGTGGTGCCATCATCCTTTATAGTGCTTATAAGTGCAGTCAGAAAACAACCGTCCTACTGAAATGCATCACTTAGAAAGCCTTGGGTATGATTTGCATCCGTCAGCACAAGGGAAAATAGCTTTCATTTCATGTCAATAGAGCATTTTACCATAGATTTAGTCAGTGTATTAAGAATTAAAGGCAAAATTTCCAGCTTTGAGTCTGTTGCAGAGATATGACCGTGTAATAAGAGAGAGGAGGAAACTGTCACAGTGCAGTAAACCGTTGCACTTCTTAATAAGGTTGATAAAAATCATCTTACTTCTTATTTTTGCCCACATCATAATCTCCTTCAGCATATTCAAACACTGTATGGAGCTGAGCAACCGTTCTACAGCCGTAACGATGCATGCAGAACGCACTTTTATCTGCTTTACACCAAATAATTTACTTTCTGAAATAAAATTATGCTAAAAGCGATTTTATAAAGAGCTGAAATACTTTCATAGAAAACACTGAGGGGAATTAACGCTCCGTTTAGCGCCACCAGTGATCTGAGACATGTGGCTATAAAGTACATCGATTTTCTCTGCACCCCACTGAGCCACAGTGGTGATTCCATTTATTTAAATTAGAGGACATTCTGTTTTTACTCCCACTTCACAGGGGCTTAATTGGCATTTACACTTTATGTCATTTGGAGGAGGGCAGGCAGAGTCGGAGTTTGGACTTTGTTCAGAGACACAGCGCTGCTTGGCTCTTCTGAACCTGAACTTATGACCTTTCTGTTTAAGCAAATGTGTTTAGATCACCGTGTCACCAAGCAACCAATTAAGTCTGCCTCACATGGTTAACATCCTAGTAGATGTTGAGCATGTGTAACTTGTGTTTCTGAAAAAGTGGATTTAGCTCCCTTCTTAGGATCCAGAAACGGTGTAATATTCAATGTGATATGATCAGCATTTTTACACTAAAGGTCAAGATGTTGATGAGTGAACAAAGGCTTTTGGAATTAAGTTAGAAAAAAAGAAGACGAGGTTTAGAGTGTTCACATTTTCACTTTTTCTTGACTTTTGTAAAAAAAAAACAGATTATTATGTATTAAACTTTTTTGAACTCGGGTTAATATTCTCATACTTTTCACAGAATCAGAATTAGATAATTAGCACAAAACTGAACTGTCATTCAGGTAAACAATTTAGTGCTAAAATCTAGTTTCTAATCAAGTGATTAAGATGTCTGCAGACCTCATCGATACGCTTTCTTCCTACACGTTCTCATTTTTAGGGTAGATTGTGTAATTTTGTTTTGAAGACATGCAAAAAATAACAGTCTCTTGCAAATGAATACATTTTTCACATACTGTCATGTAATGAAAACAATCGTTAAGATATTTTAATGTGATATCTGTGAGAGATTAACACAAAAATAAGTATAATTGTTTTTTTGCTTCTAGAAAATTTGTTTTAAAAATATATTTATTCTTGACTTACTTTTAGGTTTAGAAAATGTCAATATTTCATCATCTCTAATTCAAGTGAGCAAATCTTTCCTTAATTCACTACAAGAGTCCTTTTGCCTTTCTCATTACATTTCACATTGACTTTCCCAAAATATTTAATTTTACATTCTCTTTTTTAGGTGGTGAGAGATGAAATAGAGGAATGAAATGATTTTCATTTTTGGGATAGGAGTTGAGCTTTGGATTGGATTATGAAAACAGAGGAATCCCTGCGGCGCGGTAAGTTCCACCCTGTCTCATTAATACTGACATTCACACCTTCTGATGTTTCCAGGCTGCACCTGTTTGTACTTCAACCCTTAAAACGAAATCAGTAATTTTAGAAAGCTTTGACATTTATCCAGCTCAGTTTAGTAAAATTAATTTCAAATGTTTGACATAAGCGAACATCTGTGGCGTCTGGTTGGGATTAAGAAAATGTGCAGATCACTGGCTAATGTGTGATGTAAGAAATCTGACATGGTATTAAAAAGACAAACCAGGTAACTGTGTAGAGCGCATAGATGCATTTAGAATATTGTATTTTATTATGGTGCATGATGGAGCAGCTGTTAGAACTATTGCCTTGTAGCCAGAAGGTTCAGGTTCAGATCCTGGTCTGAGGTCTTTTTGCATGGAGTTTGCATGTCTACCCCATAAATGAATGTGTTTTCTCAGCATACTCTGGTTCCTCAAAGTTCAAAAACATGTTTTTTCGGTTAACTGGTCTTTCTAAATTGCTCTTAGGGGTGAGTGTTTGCATGGTTGGTGGTTTGTACTTTGTGTCTCAGAGCTGCTTTATGATGGACTGGCAACAAGTCCAGGATGCATCCCACTTGCATGGATAAGTGCGAGTATATACACTGGATAGATGTAGAGACAACAATGCAGGGTTTTCGAAATGCATTCAGGCAATCTACTTATCTTTCTGCCATTTTATGCATCTAGAAACTTACATTTTTGCCAGTTAATCTTTGCAGAATAATTCTGGTTCTGTCAGATTTGCTATTTTAAATCTTGCTGCAGATTCACAAAGGTTTGAACTTTGACTAGATCATTCTAACACATGCGTAAGCCTTGATATTAATTGCAGTTTATTGTAGCAGTTACTGTGTGTTTAGGGTCGTTGCCCTGCTAGAAAGTAAATCCCAGCTTGCAGTCTTCTGCAGCCTCTAACAGTTTTTTTCCCAGTACTTTTCTGTATTTAGCTCCATTCATCTTTCCATCAGCTCAGACCAGGATCCCTGCTGAGGAAAAGCATCTCCACAGCATGATGCTGCAGAGTGATATGCAGTGTTAGTTTTCCACCCAAAATAGAGCTTTGCATGCAGCCCAAAGTTTCTACTGTGACCTGGTCTAACATTTTCTACATGATTACTCTGAACCTTGGGACAAATTGCAAACAGGGCTTTTATTCATTTATTTATTTACATTTTTTTAGAGTTAATGCAAATTGTATTGAAGACAAATGTAGATCACACTTTTCAGTTTTTTATTTTAAAAATAAAATTCCTTCCACTTTGGAATTATACATATTTTCTGCTGGCCTATTACTTAAAATTTCAATAAAATATATGTAAAGTAAAACAAATCTGAACAGGTTTTGAATCTTTAGATTGGCTAAAACTGTCATGCCAAATTTTGGGAGCTTTTGGATCATAAGCATATTTCTTACAACACTATCTTCACTCTAAATAAACATTCTGCTTTCATGTTATAAATCATCAGGTACTGGATGGTTTCTGCAGTATCTTGGTGAGGTTTTTAGGGTAATATAACAATACATCATTGCACATGACTGAGGATTTAAAAGGCTGTGCAGTGTTTTGAGGACATAAATCATCTCTAGCAAGAATATACTGGTTTATGATTGTGGTGAGTGTCTCCGTGTCCTCGGCAGAGGTTAGTAATAGCACTACTTCTATTATGTGAGGCCTGCGTGTACCAGCATGGTTTATTATGAAGAATTTGAAGTAGGACTGGCCACTAATGTAGACATGACTAAAGCATTGCCATGCTGGACTTGCAGAAAATGTCTGATTTATGTTATTGCAGTGCTCCAAGCAGAGGCTGATACGTGTATTGCATCTTGCCAGAACAAGAAAAATATTCTGATTTCCCCCAAAGCCTAATAGCATTTTGGTCCCCTCTTCTTTGCAGAATTGGGGGGTTTCCAGCCCAGAATGTCAATTGTTTTTAAGGAAACTAATTATTTTTTTCACACAGTTCCAGTTAAATTTTGATACCTTTTTGATGTCTATAGATATTAAAATGTTTTATTATTTTAAAACAAAGTAAACACCTTAGAGCTACATTGCAGTGTAGCTGCAGGTAACCAAGGAACATAACGATAGTTCAGCATAAAATGGAGGAGACAGAAGTTGTGTAATGAAGAAAAAGGACCAAAAGAATAAATTTGTATTTTTTTGTTAAACAGAATGGGACAAAAAGCAAAGCAGAGACTAATAAAGAAATGTTTTAAAGTTCAAATCACACATTTTGCTTAAATGTGTTATTTTTTTGTTTTGAATTAAAGCTGTACTACTTGTTTTTGTGCTTGTAGCCAAATCTGGTCAAGACATGTAAGGCTTTACGTGTAAATAAAGCCTTACATGTTGGTAATAAACTGACATATGAGGGTCAGTGTATTCCTAGGAGGTGATTAGTTTCCCTTTTAGCACAGTGGCCTAATCTGGTCTCTTCCGGTGTCTCACTTCAACTTCTAAAGATGTGATAATGCAATTAAATAATCCAGTTGCCTCGTTTTAGGTCTATCTATGGAATGACGTGACGAGTGTAATCAGCAGACACTTTTAGCCTCTTCTAATTCGGAATTTATTTGAGAAAATGTAACTTAATTTGATCTTCATGAAACATAACCAGTCAAAATAAAGTTTACATGTGCAGCTCTGACTTTCAGCTTCCACTTTTCTTCTATTTGTTGTGTTTACACCACAAAACGTACCTCCCAGAGTCCTCAAGAGTGCAAAATGCTACTGGGCAAAGGCTGCTTTAAATGCTATAAAACAGAATGTACAATTCATCTTCTGAAATATTTAGTTTAAGAACATTTTTGCCTTGGAAATACAAAATATTCTCATCTTGATTTCTTTAGACTGAGGAATAAATTTTATTTTACACTACACTGTACTATTTCTGAATACTCTACCCACTGTGAGTAACTTCACTGAAAGAAAAAGCAAAAGATGCATAAGATAAAGACACACCTACAGTTTAAATTAAAACAAGACGTCTTGTTTGTGCACAAATACTCTTTTACTCTTACTGGAGTAAAACTATGTTGAAGTAGTGCGGCTCCTACTTGAGTAAATTATTGAGGTATTCTACTCACCTGTGTTTTCTTAGTGTTTGTTGCTTTTTTCTTTTTTTGCTTGATTAACACAATTAGGGCTAAAAGAAAGCCTCTACAGTGAAAAGCATTTTATTTTGTACAAACTGTTGCAACATCTCTAATGTTTTTGAATTTTTTAAGTGACAGTGCAAAGCTACAACATGTTAAGCCTTGTTCTCCACTTTGAACTAGATGTGGATCTCCAAGATGTGGAACCTTGGCTCTTGGTCATTGTAATGCTGCCTTCACTGCATGTTAGGATAACCACCTGAAGAGGAACACAGAAAGATGTGCCCTCACTGAAACTTGATTGTAAGCTCCATGAGAGAACTGAATTTGAACTGAATTTTGAAAGTAAAATTGCATACAATGTTTTCTGTTTACCCACAATATGTGTTATTTTTCATAAATCTATGTGCCTACAGAATTTGTGCCACTGATTTGCTGAAGGTACGTTGAGTAGGATGAGTGGACAATGTGTCTTCTGTAAACATATAACTGCCACCCAACATTTGGTTCAATGAATGTGCATTAAAGCATAATTTCACCCCAAAGAAATACACTTTTGAATTTCCAACTGTAAGTGACAACATAATAAAGCACCTGACATCCGGTTATATCTTTCTGCTTTGGCCCCCATCTGGTTGAACCTCTGGAAACATGCCTGTTCAAGAGACATGTACAATAATCTTAAAATGTAAGAAAAACTGCCAACCATTGTGACAAGTCCTTAAATAAATATGTATATCTTATAGTTTTATTAAATAAAAAACTGCATGCTTACTAGAAAAAGAATGTATCACCATATAAAAAAAACCCCAACAACTTCACAACCGTGACAAGAGCAAAGATAAGATAGATAAGATAAGATAAGATAAATCTTTATTGTCATTGTCACAAGGACAACGAAATTCAAAGGGTGCCATCAGTCGGTGCACATGCCCAAAAACAAAAAATAACTGTCTCACAATTCACACACAACGCAAGAGTCAACAAACAACTGGCAAAAAAAAAAAAAGTAAGAACAGCCACATTCTCACATACATCATTTATGATGATTAATGGTTGTTTTTGATTGCATTTAGTTTTGTTATTGCTATCGGGTAGAAACTGTCTCTGAGACGATTGGTTCTGGTTCTGGTTGCTCTGTATCTTCTGCCTGAAGGCAGCAGTGTGAACAGAGAATGTCCGGGGTGAGAAGTGTCCTTTGTGATGTGTTGTGCTTTTCTTAGACAGCGGTCGCTGTGCAGGTCCTCCAGTGAGGGGAGAGGGCAGCCAATGATTTTTTGGGCTGTATTCACAACCCTTTGGAGAGCTTTCCTTTGAGCCATAGTGCTGCTGTTATACCATACGCAAAGGCCCTGAAACAAAGGATGTTTGTATTACAACATTAAGGAAAAATACTGAGCAATATTTAACAGCAATATTTAACAGCAATTTAACAGCATATCTTTCCTATAATGTAATTATAATGTAACACATGTAATCTGAGAGTTTGGTTAAACTTCATTACATAATTATAAGGAAGTTCACACCAATTTCCCCCTTTAAAAGATTTTTGTTTGTTTGTTTTACTATTTAGAGCCATTTTAAATAGTAAAACAAAGTATGTAAATCCCAACTGGGGTCAGTGAGGTGCAGTTCCAGCACATTGTTATCACAGGTGTTATTCGCATTTCCCACCAGTCCGGTGGGCCGTGAACGCGGCGCGGCGCTGCCATGTTGTTGTTTTATCTTGAGCGCAGAGTTTCCAGCTGCTGTCGGTGTCTGCGGACACGGTGGGCACTTTTTCAGGGAGACGCGCTCCTTTACGGATATTGCCTGGAGTACAGCTAAACATCGAGTCACCGCAAAAGTTACCACACCCCAGGAGCTACCGTCGGGTATGTACTTATTTTTGGCGTAAAAGTTGTCTCTGTTGACACTTTACTGATTGGCCAATGCTCGTTCTGTGGGTTTTGGGCTACTTTCCCCCCACCATTCATGTCTCTAAAAATCCGCTTCGTGGTTTCAAAGAAATATTCAGGGGGTTATGAAACCAGTTTCTTTTTTGTGGTCGAACCATACGAAAAGAAAAAGTTTGCCTCGGTTAAAAAGCGAAATATCCGAGGCGTTCGGAAGCTAACATCTGAGCTAGCCTGCTAATGCTGACAACTGACACCGCTTTACCCAACTTTGTGGCTTGGAAAGTAACTTAAACTGAGGGTTGTGTCGTGGGAAGTCGTGATAACTTCTTGTGGTGAGCTGGTGGGTCCAGAGATTACTATTACTCGCTCATTCAAGGGCAGAGCTGAATAGAAACTCTCCTCAGGCCAAAGACCTTTCCGAATGTAATAAAATATATCTTGAGATTTTATTGATAAATGCTTTCCATAGCAGGAAAATCTTTGGAAATGTCTCCGGCCTACTTCAGTAATCTGTAAGGTCAGCCGGTAAATCAGTCAAAAATCCAGTATCATTCTTACAAAGTTTAGAGGTTATGTGAAACTTTTTGCTACCACAAAAAGGGAACTTTATCATGTCTTCACTTCTTCTGAGTCAGTTTGGGAGTGGAGAAGGATTGCACTGCTCTACATTCTCCATTACTATTATCCGTTCTTTAAAATGCTGGAGTTGGTGCAGGGAGAGTCAAAGTTCATTCATATGTAATCAGTAGTAATGAGATCATTAGCTATTTACAGCAATGTGGCTTTTAGTTTAAGACAAGATTTTCTAATTCCATCTAAGAAATAACTTTCGGATTACAGTTTTGGAAATTTCCAAACAAGGCGCTCTTTTATTTTCTTCTTCTTTTTAAACTCATCATATTTAAAAAGCAGCTTATAAATGGTACATTTCACCTCCCGCTTTGAAAGGTGTGAGTGTTACACTCAAAGTAGTCTTGCATGGTAAAAGGAAACTAATGCTGTTGAATATTATGATGGCTTTATAGTTTATGATTAAAACATGTTTACTTCATTACTCTTTAATACTGTACTACTTAGCAACTTTGTAGAAAGCATTCAAACTTCTAGCTATTCCAAAAAGCGACTTTTTCTTTTTTAGTTGTAGGTCTGTACACGTTTTTAGGGTTTTTGTAGACTCTGATGTGAAACTATGAATCATTCTTACTCATTTCTTACTGATCATTTTGTTTATTGTAATATATTTATTGTTACAAATTTTGATTTATCGTTGTTAGTTTAAATTCCAATTAATGATGTTTAAAGAAAATGCAAACTGTCCATATTGTTGTCTTACTATTTACTCCACTGTTTGTTCAATGAGAATATGAATACATGTGAATACATTTCATAAATATATTTAAATACAGTTACTGTGTGCAGTTTAGAGACATTATCACACTAAGTTTATGAGACTGGTGTCCTAAAGAAGGGTATTACTGCAATATTGCACAATTTATGTTAAGATGGCAATAGTGATTTGATTTGTTATTCATCGCTTTCCAAAACTATGAAAATAAATTTCACCTGCTGTTTTAGCCTCTGCTGACTCACAAATTAACCTTAGAAACATTGCAAAAGCAGCTAGTGGTTAATTTAAATTAGCGGTATGTTGTTCTGCTGGTTTCAGGAAATCAAAATTTTATCTTTTTTCTTACGAATTGATATCAACTCAGTATCTGAATGTTAAACTGTGGAATACACTCAAGCAGAAAATCAGATATACCCCCTTTATCTTACCGTTATTAGAGTATTAGTACTATACTTCAGCCAATAAAAACTACTGGCTTAAGTTGAAGCTGAAGTTGAAAAAAAATTCTCACATGCTGTGTCTGGTGTGAAGTTTTATTCCTGTTTGCAGAGCGAAGTCAGCCATGAAGAGTTGACTGACTGCCGTATAAGGAGTGAAGAAAGGGCAAAGATCAGGGGGGAGATTCATCAAGTGATCATGGAGCTTTGTCTCATATTATAATGGAGACTTTCTGTATGTCAGGCTTTTTGGTGGCAGCCTGGCATGGACAGAGTTGTAGTGGATCCGGGTAGGAAGTTGAACTTCAAGTATAATATTTAGTAATCTTGTTACTTGAGCTGAAAACCTCAGGTGGGGGAAATTTGCTCAGGAAATGGTTTGTGAGATAATATCTTGTACTTAAAATGTGAGATGCCTGTATCTAATGTTCCACAGGTATTAGAAATCTGTGGGGGTTAGGCAGGTCTCTCCAACCTCAACATTATAATCATTACTTGTGCAGGGGATTTCTGTTAGGCTGAGTGTGTCTAAACCGTTATGCTGCGGTCACAAACTCTGACAAAAAGGCACATAGTTGGTATTTGACCTTTTTGTAGGTAATAAGTTCCTCCTGGAAGACAAAGTTCAGATGTGGGAACTACATCCTTAGCTTTAGAGCATTCCAGCTGCGAGTTAGAGTGGGATTTGCTGACACAAGCTATCAATAATAGGAATTCTCTCTATTTTCTGCAGTGTTGTACAGTGCTGTCTGTTCCACAGGTTTAGAGAGATACAGACTGTTAGAAGTGCTAATAATAAGTTTGTCGTGGCAAATTTAGCTAAGTTGTTAATGTTCTGCATTAGGGATGCACAATATATCAGGACTAAAACCAGTGCCCGCCGATATGAGTAATTTTTGAAAGAAATTGTATCGTCGGATAAATAAAACTGGGCCGATTATTAACAACCCGTATTTATTTCCATTTTGTTAATGTTCGTATCTGGAGGGGAAGTGGTATTTGTTTGGTCATGTGACAATGATGTATCTAATGTAGCGCGGGATTGTGGGGAGTTTAGCTAACGCAGGGAAGGAGTGGTGAAGTCAGCGATGTGTTTTCTTTTTCTTCAAGGTGTCAAAAGGATAATAAAATATATATAATGTAGCTAATGTCTATCATAACAGCAACATTACGATCAGCCTAAATTTTAAGACTGGTGCATCCCTACTCAGCAGCATCTTTGCTTTCAAAGCTCGAATTGGTAGTTCATTCTTTTTGTATTTCTGACTTTGAAAATCTGGTTTCTCAGTATTTATTAGACACCATGAATTCAGCTCCACTAAAAGTAGAAACTAATTTAGAAGTGTAACTAAGGATGCACTGATAAATCCTTAATTTTGGGAGATCGGCGATAAGGAAGACTGTGAATGTTAGCTTCTGTGCTTAGACGTTTTCACTGTACGTATTAATGCACACTGACGAATATGTGGTGTTTGAACTATTAAAATATATAGTTAAATGTTTTATCAGGTGGTTGTGGTCCTTAAGACTCTGTTAGTATTTGTTGTTTGTAGCTATTATTTGTAGTTCTATCTATCTGTCTGTCTGTCTGTCTATCTATCTAAACGTTTATAGATAGATAGATAGATAGATAGATAGATAGATAGATAGATAGATAGTTTAATTTTAACATAGCCTATAAAATAATAAACTTTCGTGTTGTTTCCATTTAGCATTAAGACAAAATGTGATCAGAGGTGCCGTGGTTTCAGTTCTTATATTAGATTTGGTTGATGATTACATAATTCTAGCTATTTTTTCTCCTGTAGTAATAGGGGAAGACTCAAACACTGCATTGTTTTGCATAAAGCCTCAGCTGCATTACTGTGGATATCTTTAAAACAGAGAATCCCCTCCCCCATGCTGTTTAAAATACTGAGTCGGTTACAGATCCCAGAAATCCCGACAGATGTTAAAACAGCCAAGCCAGGTCAAACGAGGACTGAGCATTCTGAAGATGTTGGGGATTCGCTTAAAGTTTTTACATTATCTATCGGTTTCTTTTAGTAGTGAGAACAATTTGGACGTACAATAAATTTTGACTGGCATAAAGAAAATTTAAAAATAGTGGTTTGCTACACATGTTCTTTACATGAAGTATGCAGAAACGAGGCAGCTTTTTAGAGAAGCACTTTTAAAAGTCTCAGTTTCTGTCACCCAAAAAGCATTTTGCACTCAGATAAGTGATACTGAAGTTATTTGTGGTTGTTTGGACTGGGCCTAAATGAACTAGTATGAAAACTGTATTTTTAGAAATGTTAAATTTACATGTATCAAGTCATATACAGGAAATAACTGTGACCTGCTTTAGTGTAAGCTGGTCATCTGAGGAGAAGTTCTTCTGTGTTAAGTAACGAGTTCAGGGACAATAGTTTTTTGTAAAACTGACTACTTTTATTTGAATGCCAGGATCTTGGGCTGAGTTATTTATATAACTGAAATGTTCTTAGTAATCATGACAATTTTACATCTCTTTAATTTAAAATAAGTATATTTTTTCTAAAGCTAAAGTGATGCATTAAAGATGAGCTGTAAAAATGAAGCAACAACTTTTAATCTTAAGTTAAAGAATGAAAACCCCATCCTCTGCTTTGTGACCAATTCTGCTTTTACACATGCTTAGGAAATGGCAAGTTTCTGAAGAGTCATGTGTCTTTGGGTATTGTCACTATGTACTTCCTTAATCTACTGAAAGCAAATGCCTCGGCGGGAAATTACTCTCAGACTGATTCCTGAGAGACTTACTCTTTGCAGTTTCTCCCCAGGGCCAGCTCAGTCACTAACAAGTTACAAACTTATTAAAAATCCACTTTATATGTTGAATAGACATTTATTTTCTAGAAAAACACTATGAATAGACATTGAGTTTACTGCTGGCAAGTCACCCTGATCTTTACATCCTTTACTGGTTTAACTAGTTCTGCCAGACCTGACAGGTTGAAGCAAACTAAACTGTTAGACGAGTCAACATTCCCATCTGCCATGTTTTTTTTATTTGTGTACTTTTTTCTGTTCACCTTACCAGAACAGAAACTCTTCTGCTTTCCTGGGTAATCCAACCCCTTGGAAGATAATCCAACATGTCTTGGTTTATAAATAGATGCAGATTACGTATGTCCATAAACGGACCGTGTCACTTCCTGCTTGTCACAAGTAAACAAACTGATTACTTCATGGATAGGATGAGTATAATTGACACCCATAAACTGTTCTTTCTATACTTTTAATTACAGTAACCATGATTGCCTGTACCTCCCTAAAGCGGAGAAAAGGAAGATTATAGATATTAGCTTTTGTTTTACCGCTAAGATGGTTTACACTATTCTTATTATTACATATTATGGTATATTTAGTGTTTAAACTATCAAAATAGGCAGGTGTAACCTTTATTTTTTAGAAGGTCTCAAGTATTTGCAGATTTAAGCTTTAATGGGTGGCTGTGGTTCCGAATATCAGGAGTCCAATGTATTTTAAAAATGCACAATAAGGTCAAAACAAATAAGCATCCATACTTGCTAAAATTACTATTGACTTTACTACTGGTAAAGTTATGAGAAAGATAATTTGAGATATGAGAGTTTTACCACAGGAAATACTCTGTCTTCAAGTTTGATTTAAGTTCTGATTTATTTAAGTAAACGGCAGCAAGTTACAGTTGCTTTGTAAGCTTTGTACTCAGCTGAGAAACAAATTTCCTGTAACTAAAAATTTCTACTTCAGGAAATGAGTCTTTGTCTGAAAAAAGTGAAAATGTATTCGTCTGTGGCATAAAAAAATCCATCAGAAACTAACATTTGCATAAGATGAAGCTAATTCTACTTGCTAGTGAACGATGAAAGTTTCCTGTAATATTTCATCATCATCTTTTGTTTCATCATGTAGGTTTAATTTTCTTTGATAAGCATTTGCTGAGGTTAAATATTTAATGCAATTAAAAAAATCTAACTTTCTAAATGTGTAGTATGCTGTGAGTGAAACATTACTTTATGTTTAACAAGTTTGTTCTTTGTACAAGTTCTGAATTTTGTGCATTTGAGTTTAGGGCACAAAACAGTGAACTAATAACCTATAACTGATAAAACAGATTTATATTTGTCATGATCCAAACAGGCAAAGAACATTTAAAATTGTATTGATTTATTTTCTTTTAAGAAAGTGTGAAGAATAAATTATATCGAATGTTAGTAGATCTGAATAATCTACTAACATTAGATTATTAGCACAAATAGACAGCAGCACTGTCAAAAATAGACAGTGCTGCTGTCAAAAATAGACTATGATTTATTCTTTTTGCTTTTACTTGTCTAGTTTCAACTCTGCACATCAGGTAAAATGGGCCCTATTGGTTTTAATGCATTTAAAAACTGCTGTTGGACTGTTTTGTAGCTGCAATAAAAAAAACCTGAAAGTAATTAGAGTTTTTCTTGAGGCAGCTGAATTTATTTCAGTTGGATTCCCTTTTTAAGGATAAATGGTTCAAGTTCGTTGTAGGTATGTCAAATGATTAATTTGTTATACTTGAGATAATATGAATGAAAAAGTATTAAAAGTTCAAATGTAATTTTGAGCAAGAAAGAATTTTTGGGAAAAACTATTCTGGAACAGAAATTAACTTGAAATGTTGTTTGCTGAATAACATCTCTCTCTCTCTCTCTCTCTGTTTTTTAACAGTGTTTATGGCTCTCCTTTATTCTAATAGTTTATATATAAGTATCTAATCCCATGAGCTGCAATTTTGTCATCTGTTTTTTCAAGGGTTTTGCATCATGTTGTTTGGGAAAGAATGAAATTATAAAAGTAAAGATGTCTGACCACCCTGGCAGCAAGGTAGGAAAAAAAAAAACATTGTTCCACTGTATGTTAGGTATTTCTGAATTTAAGTAGATCATATTTTAAACATATGTGCTGCTAATTATTTAACTTCCATTTATGGAGAAGACAACTGTCCTGGAAGTGGCTGGTTTATATGATCTGTGGACTAGAGATTAAAAATAGCAGAAAGACACGCTACTTGTTGCATAACCACGGCAACAAGGTATTTATTTATTATTTTTCTCACACCCGATTAGCATCTCAGAAGCTTAAATAACATCTGAACTATGACTCCAAATTCCAGAGGATAAAAAGGAGACAAATAGCAGAGAGAAAAGGAGGAAGTTTAAAGAGGAGTGGCAAAAGCAAATGAGGTGGATTAGCAACAAATGATGGTTTCACCCAGGACATGTTACTGTGGAATATCATCTCTGCTGCTCAGATGTTAAGGTGTTAGCATGTCATACAGCAACAGTGTTCAGTCAGAGGCCTCTTCAGATTCTGAAAACTGACTGCTACTGGAGGTTCTTCCTGCTCACAGCTTCCACAACTTTGAAGATACTCAGATGTTATGAGTTATTACATTTAATTGACTTTTAGTATGAGTTGAAGCTGGACCTGTGATCAGAATTTATAAAATACACTTTAATAATTTATGATGCACTTCATTTGGAAAATGTGTTAAAGTGGACATAGTAGCATCTAACAGTTTGCTGATATCCACCTACTCATCATGTAAGCATTATTGACACGTTTACACATGCTCTTAGCTAATTGGTTTCTTAAACTCCTCGCCTTGTTTTAAATCTGCCTCAACCTGCAGGAGTTGTTGGTAAAAACCTGATTTTCTGCCAACTATAAAGACATCAGACAGATTTTCAACGGTTTGCTGTCCGATTGCAGTTTCCTCAGAGTACCTAATCCGACTATTGTTGACAACTTAAAAGTTAAAGTGTTATAATTTTCTTAGATGATGATCTGATCTGGCCACTAAGCTGTAATTTTTAAGTATTAAACAAGAAACAAGTCCCAGTTTACCTGGTAATAAAAGAAAAGTAAGATGAATAGTTGGGTAATAATTTTTTCAGTAAGGCAGATTGTTAAATAAATTATTGAAGATTAAGTATAAAATGTAAATCTAACATCACCTTAAGCAAGTTATTGCTCATCGGTGAAAATTTGCCGATATTTTCTTTCTGATGCAATGTTTCACAACTTTGACTTTTACCTTGCGTGTTTTATCATGTCTGATGAAAGTCAGAGAGTGGCTGATCTTAAAGTGAAAGAGTTAGATTTAGGATGCTGGTTAGAGGAGGATATCCTGAAGATGACTGAAGATGACTTTTTCTTTTTATTTAGAGACCAGTGGTTTTTTTGATTCCTTCTCTGAACTACTAATTATGTGCAGTGTGGTCTTTAAATATGTTGTTTTCCTCATATGTGCTTGAGACTTTGGATTTTTATTCTTTCACTTTGAGCTGTTTGAGGTAACAGCACGTGATCGGACGCAGTGGTTTTGACCTGATTTTAACATTTCCCCTCCTGTAATAGTGGAAAGAAAAAGAATGGTAATGGTTCTTAGGTTTGCATAAATACAAGGGGAAAATGTGACATTTTCCTGTTCCTGTGTGTAAGATTTAGTTTGCTCTTCAATTTGAAGTTTTCCTGCTACAGTTTCCAAATAGCTTGTCAGAACTAAATTTAACTTTTCATGAGATGAAATGCTTCCTCAATGCTGAAAATCTACCCTTTCATGCTACTAGAAAACCCACTATGCTACTAGAAAGGCTTAATTTTTGTCAATTTATTGTTTGCTCCAACAATGGCCCAATTTTAAGAAATAGAAATCAGTCTGCAGACCACTCTGCTTATAGAAAATATATTAATGGATATTTTGAGATGAAGAGCTGATATTGCTAGACGAATAAATATGCTGCAGAATTTATTATAGCTGGCACAGCGTAATTTATTGTGTTACATATTGACTAGAATCTATAAATGCTTAGTTTGTTTGATCAAAATTAAGTCTTGTAAAAAAAAAAAGAATAAAAACAGAAACTTGCACAAAAAGTGCTTCTTGTAATGTGTTGTAGATGCACTTAGGCCTACAGGCCGTGGTGGACAACAACTTGTCCCAGAAATTATTACGATAAATGATAATATTGTTATTTTGAGACCTTATGCAAGTAGTATGATGACATAATATTGCAAGTTAGGACTTTTGTGATTATCAAGCTCACAAAAAGCTCACATGTTAATTTATTCTGTGACTAATTGTTTTATTGCTTATTGCGACAGGCTTGAATGCACCTTAACCTGTCAGACGTACTTTCTAGGATAGTTTCCTGGCAGCTGCAGCGCCTCTTGTTTTCACAGCATCAACTCTTGCAGTAGATTAGCTTCAAATCCTTTTATCCTGGGTTCATTCCCACTCTGCCCTGTGCTTGTGTAATCCTTTTTATAGACATGACGGGATGTTGTTGACAGAGCAGGAGGGCTCCATGTTCAGGTCAGACTGGCTAATAACGCTGTCCTGAAGGAGACGATCCTCTACAAACACTGTGTATCCTCGTCTGAATAGTCAGAATAGCTACAGGAATGGGAATTCCATTTTGAAGAATAAAATAGTACTTATTCTCCAATGTTTTGCTTATCTTTATTATGAGTTTAGAGTTTAATACCAAAGTAGCTAGCAGCTCATTTAAAAGCTGTAGATGACAATAGCTTTGTTTCTGCTACAAATGATATTCTGCTAATGTTGAAAACAATTGCGGTGTTTCCATTAAGTAAGAAATGCAATTAAAATCGCACGTGAAAATACTTGTTCACACAATAAGTCATTTAAAATCATGACGCCGACGGACGTAAACGTGATTTCCCATGATCTCTCACTCTGTGTGACTCATTGCCTCCCTTTTTCTCCCAGTTGGGTAACACTGTAGGTTTAAGTTCAGGTTATCAAGAAGAGTCCTTGACGTGACATTATCGATTTACATTTTCCAAAGATGGATGGTTTAGCTATACTTTTGCAAACCTCTCAGATGTATTATTTGTCAAACCAATTTTCCTAAAGAGCTGCCTGATTGAAGTGCCTCTCTTGACTTTACCATGTCAAGGTTTTTCCTGTTAAAATAGAGCTGTGGTATTCCCCCTGTGGTACGTTTATGAGATTTTATTTCAGACTCATAAAAGTTTAAATCAATTCCAGTAGATGAAATTTAATCTATGGAGGAGCAATTTTATGAGCATAATATTCCAGCATGTAGTTCTACACCTATTCTGCTCCCAGTTGTTGCTGCTGAAACTTGACTTTTATTGAAAACTATAGATCTTATGACCCGACGCGGATAATATTGCTCTGCAAATGTTGGGTAAATTTTCCTGAAGATTGCCTGTACAACATTACTTTGTACTGACGTACTGCATGGTTATTTATAGCAGGTGACAGATACTACGGTCTAAAGTATGCCTGACAAAATTTCATGTGGGTGCTACATTAAAGGGACTATTGTGGATAATAAGTTAAAATTTACTTGGCACTCAGAGTATCTGCAAAAAAGGGCCAGCAAAGAGTGCTTTTTCTAAGAAAACACGTAGTTTCAGGTTGATAAGTCAACATTTATCTTGTTTTATAGATCATAAATTGAATCTGTTCTTATCTTTTCTCTCTGTTGATTTGGAATTCTTAGTATTGGGTCAAAAAATGCACTTAGCAGAATAATACATATACATAATAAGATCTTAGGAGTTGAACAATGAACACTTACAGATCATCAGGAAAGCTAGTGCCATTTTTGCTGACAGCTCTCATCCTTTACAAGCTGAGTTCCAGTTTCTGCCTTCAGGCGTCCGGCTCAGACTTCTCTGTATGAAAAGTAACAGGTACACTCCTTAGCACTCCTTTGTTCCTATAGCAATTTCTCTTTTTAATGGTAAGGGAGACTCGTACCTCGTACCTGACTGCTTGTTGACTTGTGTTGTTATTTGTACCATTTATTACTCACATACATTGATGTACTCCTATCATGTATGGATTTATATTTGATGTCTTTTTGGCACACTTTGTTGTTTTTATATACTTGCTGTAACATTAATTGCCCATTTGGGACTTGAATAAATCTGAATCTGAAGTAACTACGTTGCAGTTTTTATTGAGGTAGGACTCCATTTGAACCCACCCAGTTCAACATCTACAATACTTTAATGATCGAACCTGAGTGAATATTTCTGTACTGAAAGTAGGTTTGTTAAAATTCATTTATATGTAAGAAGGGGTCAAGCTGGACTCAACTGCGGTACGCCAATTACAGATTCTTCAAGGCAAAGTTTGGGATTTGATAAACCTTAACTATATTTGATGATATTACAAATGGATCCTTTGTTTTCCCAACAAATATGTCTAAAATGTTAGGTGCTTCCCTTGTTTTTACTATTAGTCGCACATAATTTCCACTTCTCTAAAGGTTTGTGCAAAATACAGAATAGTTAAGTTTTGTTTTCTCCCTCTTAACCCTAAAATGAGTCAGACCAAGTTGGCTAACGACCTCTGCAACAAGCTCTGTCCGCACTTAAATCAGGGAAATGCATCTATGGATATATATAAAAACATCATTGATGTGTTTAGATTTTTGGTGGGGTAAATTTGGTGGGGTTTGTCAACGCAGCACGAGACAGGAAAAAAACGTTTTAATCCCCTTGAAGGGGGATCTAAAGGCTAAGCTACACATTCCCCCTGCCTTTTTTTTTTTACAAGCATTCATTGTAATTTTGTTTCACGTCATTCTTTGTGTAAAACTTAATGATTGTTGCTCTGTCTTTGGAGTATTGTGTTCATCTTACTGTGTGCAGTGAGTTGAACAAACTCCTTGTACAAGCAAATTTGAATCTTCAATGAATTCTCAGCAGAGAGAAGTAGTTTTATCATCTGTTCTCCTCCCCACCATGTTGCTGAAAGAAAACCATTTACATGAAAGTACAATTAGTGTGTTTCCTTTGCTACAATGAGTTGTCCTCATAACAAGCCAAAGGTCTGCAGAGACTGTATTTATAGATGCGTTAAATAGGAAGAAGAGAGTAACTGAGTCTCCCTTCAACTTTCCTAATGAGAATTCTCAACAGAATAAGGAACCACAGGCAATGTAGTAATTATGAACAATGATGTTATGGGTCATTAAGTTTTATTTTTTTATTTACATGTTCTGAAAAAATTGTAAAGTAGCTATTATCTTCCCTGGTTGTGTTTAGTAATGTCAGCTCTGTCATCAGACCGGATGGGACAAATTTGCTAACTTTAAACTCCTTGCAGTCCATTATCTAGTCTGTTATTTTGGATTTTCAAATCTGTTACCTTTTCTGCATGTCTTCCTCCTTCTCTGTCTACCGATTTCCTGTCTGATATGATGCAAATAAAGGACACTACTGTCAGAAAAACCTATAATTAAAAAATAAATTATACACTGTTTGTTTCTATCACAAACCTCTGGAACATCTGGATCTTATTGTGCAAAGAATGATTTTTTTTATGAAATCACAAAAATTACAGACAACCTGAACATCCTGTTCACTAAAGACCTCAGTCAGAGGCTTAATTAGAACGACAGTAATACAGGCTGCTACAGATGATCTGTCTTGCCGACAGCCATTAGCATCTACAACAACTCTTTAACAAAAATTGTATGATAGGAGTTACAACATTAATTTTCCTCTGGGATTGATGCATTATTTTGGAAACAGAGAGAGAGAGAGAACAGTGCTCTTGATAAATTAATTACAAAACCTATTCTGCTTTTGTAACCAATTACCACAAAAATAAAAATAGAAATGAATTTGTCCCACAGTTAAACCACCAAAAACCCAGATCGGAAAATAATTGTGCTCTAGTTTTGCACTGTTTAAACTTAGTTTCCTGAAAACTGTTGAGGTTCTGTGAAAATATTAGCTGAAATTAATAACAAGGGATGTCTAAATCTGAAATATTGAGTTAAATAATGTGCACCTGCTCAGTAAGCATTTCAAAAATGAAATCTAAACGATTATAAAATGAACAGCTTGAGTTTCAGTGCTGTTTTGCTCCAGTCTACCAGAGTATGAGCTACATCTATCTGTCCAGTTGGCCACCGATGGATAATCAATGTATTTATGTTCTCAAATGATGCAGCAGCTGGTAACTTGTAGCTTTACAGACGGCGGTGTTGGTACATCCAAGCCTGCCTCCTCTCTCCAGCTGGCTCAAAGGCAGGAAACCGACACCAAGTCCCAACGTAATGCAAATAAATAATTGCTCGTGGCTGTGAAGGTTATCTCCTGTGTCCACCACTTTGACACTCATTGAGGGGATTCTTATCAGTATAGTGCGTTAAATCATTAAAGCTGTTAAACTTAGTTTAGAGTAGAAATGTTTGGGAAGCATTTGAACATGTGTTAAGTACAATTACATGTTATTATAAACTATGTCAACATATTTAATCCTCACTAATATAATCATTCTCCCAAAGCCAACAAATCCTTCATCTTTAAACTACTGTAGGTTATAAAGTAAAGCTGCCACGTTGTATACATGGATTGTATCAAAGTAAAACAAGATTTTTGAAGATAAATTGAAAACAATGTGTTTTTTCTGTCACTGTTTTAAATAATTTTTAATTAACTAAACATCAATAAAGTATATTTTTTACAGGTATGTATTTAAAACATTGTAGATCCAAAACTTAAAATGTGACTGAAATGTTTGTCTCATTAAAAGAAAAGCACTTCATTAGAATTTTGTGTTGTTTTTTTATTTGAGAAGAAAACTGAAAATTTGGTTTATTTTTAACATTAACAGCTGTTTTCTTTGAAAAGTCTCGTTTTGCTTAGCACGGTTATTAAAATAAGTAAAAGCAGATTTGACTCCACAGCAGTTGGCTTTTGAGTAAAAATAATTGCATAGATACTGTTCTATTTACTGAAATGAAAAGGAACCAAAAAGTGACTCAAATTAGTTTTTCTTTCTTCACCGAAAGCGAACCGTGTCCAACTTTTTTATGGCAGTTTGATCGGCCCAATTTTGACCCTTTTTTAATCCGACTTTTACGTCATTGGTGTCATAATTTTGCATCAGAAAAAACCAGTTGAAGTAAATCTGGTTGTAAAACAAGCACAGCAAATCAAATTTCAGTATATTAATGTAGCCTAAATTGTAACATACTGATTTTAGTTTTTTCTTTATTTTTAGTTTTGATTATTGCTTAAATTATATGAGAAAGTTGAAGACAACCTGAGAAAACTTGTTTGTTTTTCTCAAATCCTTTGTTTAAATAATAATTTTAAACAATATGAACAGTAGAAAAAAATTTATTTTGTCAAACTGCAAATTGCACATTTACATAAGACTGCCCCATCCAATATTTATGTGTCCTGTCCTTTACATTTCAGTTTTTTTAGTTTTTTTAAACTAATCTTGTGTGTCTTCTCTGTCATCATCACTACTCAGCACAAAAAGCTTTATTTTTCCTGATGTATTATCTTCCACCTTTTACTCTCCTCTGCCTTGCTTTGATTACTGCTTTGGGAGACTCCACTCTGTATTTATGGCACTCTTCCTCCCTGGAGGCTCCTGCTCTTTGTGGCCTCTGCTCTCTGCGGTTGGGAGCTGGTTGCCCGGCGCTGGGCAGCCAGCCCTTGCTATCAGGCTTGATGTGTCAGCAGCACCACTGTCCTCTCCAAGGCTTTTAAGGCAGATCACTTGCTCACTTTGGGTTATTAGTGTGCAGATCACTGTGGAGTCGGCCCAAGCTGTTCTGGCATTTGCTGGCTAATTAGCATAGTTTCTACTTCTGGAGGTTTTTAAAGGGCAGGGAAGGAATACGTTTACACCAGCACATTAATTTGTGTTACAGTTTTGTTGTTTGTTCAGGAGCAGCCGACCCAGCTTTTAACAAATAAGTGGAAATCAAAAGTCAGTGCATGCATCAGGACGACTGGCTGTCATTCACACCAACCCTGTTTAGTCCGCTTTAATCAAACTTAGTTTGTACTACTGTACAAACTAATTACTACTGCGCAATTGCATTTCCAATAATGCAAAGTCTAGTCCTAAAAACCTTATGTCTTGTTTCGTTTGAATTGAACTCCAGTGCTGTGTGAATGCGTACTGAACGCCAAGTGGAGACTGCTTCAAAAGCAGATTATAGCCCAAGGCATGCTGGTTAAATGCAACCAAAACAAACACTTGTGTCTGGAAATGGTCTTTTGACCAATTGTTAAAATCTGATGCAACTCTATTTTTTTTACATTTTCTGAAGAAGGAAGTTCCGCTCAGTATCTTCTTCAGAGGTTTTCATGTTGTTTGTTTCAGTTGTTCTTGGTGCAGCGCCACCACAGGTGAGGAGGGGAATGGATTTTTCAAAGGGTTTGGTACGTTTGATACAGTGCAGCGTTGAAAGAGAACCACACCAGCTGAACATTTTACAAATGTTGCAATTTTGGTCCCCAGTCAAAGAAAATCTACTGGACTATCAGGTGTGAAAACTCCCCAAACCAATATTCTTAAGCTGTTGCTGTTTTCATTCAGTAATTCATAGAAGTCCAACATATTGTAAGGAGCTCAAGCTGCATAGAAAGCCAATGTCAGAGTCAATTTAATTTCAATGCTATTAAGATGTTAACATAGTAAATATTGCTTTGCAAGTGCTTGTCAAGCCCATTAAACTTGTTCATGTACGGTAATTATAAATTGAAAAATGTATTTTTTAAATTTTATTTATTTATTGAAGCAAAATGTATATGTTTTGCTTTTTTTTTCAAATTAGTTCACCAGTCAACAACTGTTTTATTCCATCTTAACATAACAATGTCAAACACTGATAGCAGTGAGATAATTGAAAAATTAAAGATGTAATTGGTTTTTCAAACCATTTACCTTAGAAATGACCTCATTTAGACCAGTTGACTCAATTTAGCACCGTTAATTAAATCCTATTAAGTTATAATAACCTTTGAAGTTCCCAGCTCAGAGCTGTCTGTAAACATTTGCTTATTTTGAATCCCACTGAGACTTGGAAACTATTTGATCTAATTCAGATTTTTTGTTTTGTGCATTTAAGTTTTCCTTCTTGACCTGCTGAGTCCTGAGGGAAGCATTGAGCTCTGTTGGACCTAAACCGCCCTCTCTGTCCTCCTGCTGCTCTGAACCGTCTCTGTCTGCCGATTGATCCTCAGCATGGAGTGCAAAGTGCATTTGGAGACTTCTTCTTCTTCTTTTATCCGTTGTTGACTTCTTGGGTACAAATCAGATGCTTTTGTTGTCTTTGATATTTTAAAGGTTGTACCTTTTTTTTGGACTCTAATATCTGTCCGTTCTACAGGAGGTTGAACAGACTACGGCTTTAAGTCCTGCTGCTCTTTATTGATAGTTTTACTGCAGAATGCTGGAAACAAAATGCATGAAAAGAAAAAAAAATATCCATAGCAAAGATAAATGAAAATCTTTAAACTTATCCAGAACTGAATCTTATACTTGTGTTTACTGGCATTATCAGTCTGCACTCAACCCTCCAGACTTGCCGGAGAGACGGAGAGCAATCACCCTTTCATTACTATTGCCGCTGACCTTTGACCTTGACAATGCTCCATTGTGCTTTATTGAAGAAGAATCCAGCAGTTGTGCTGAGTTTCCAGTTAGGTCATAGCAGAAAATGCAACACTTCAGTGTTTTATTCTTGTTTTTTCATTGAGTTTTATTGTAAAAGTTTCAAAAACTGGGCATTTCAGAAGCAACCATTTAATATACATAACATATCTTTTATAAGGAAAGAAAATATGTATTTATGAAATATCTTAGCAATAACAAAAGGTTGAATTAGGTGGTCTGGTTGTTAATTAACTTCATTAAATTGAGTTTATTCACGTCTCATATCAAAATAAATGTAGCAAAACACTATAAACAGGTTAAATTTATATGCAGTAATGTCCAAATGGAGTTCAAATTAATCCACTTAATTTCAATTTAATCTCATCATGTATTCAAATTTAAATCTGATTACATACTGAGCAATTTGATTCTAATCATAATTCAGTACAATTATATCCAGGTTCTTCTGAAGGCAAGTGGTAAAAAATTATCTAAGGAATCATTTAAGTGTTGTAGTTTTTTTTTAATCACGTTAACTTTTTTATCAGTGAAGACAAAGTGGATCAGATCCAAAAGTATCTGCAGTTGCTGAATGGTGAGAGAATTGGCACTAATTTCCAAACTCGATTCAAAGGCAGACCTGCTCCGAAAATCAGCGAATAATCTGTAAGCTCTCACACAGCTTTTATATGCAAGCATTTAGAGAAAAATGCTCCCATATGTGCATGTATTTATGTAAATCACATCCACGGCAAATGGCGTAACGTTGTTAAAAACCAGAGCTGTTTGAGTCAGAGAAAATTACCGCCTGCAGAAAGCTTCCGTTAATTTTTCTACAGGGGAAGAAAATGGAGGAGATCAGACCACAACCTCCCCCACCCCTGATTAAAAATGAAAGATCTTTTTAAGTAGGTGGAAATAAGTAAGAGGTTTATTTCTTCTGACATAATCTTACAGGTTATTGCATTCTTTAGTAAAGAAAGTCATATTTTGTAATTTGACCCTTTTGTTTTTCTTCTGTTAATGTTATTTAATGTCAAAGTCACTTCATCATGATTTGGAAACACCTTTGCTACATGATTCCTCCACTCATACAGTCTTAAAGTTTTGACGAATGCCTTGTCATGTTGGGATTTTTTTCATTAATTAAGATAATAATTAATGAATCTTTCATCTTGTACTTTTGACTGGAGAGCGGTCAGCTTTGACTTGACGCAGCAATAGGCACAGATTTCTCCCATCTGCTTGACTTTGAAAAGATTTTCTTCAGCATCCAGTTTGTGCAATCAGAATCTGCATTCAGAATCTGGTAGAGAAATTAGCAGAACAGCTGCAAAAATGGAGCCAACTGGGATGCTTAGAGCTTCCCCCTGTGTGTTTAGTTGAGTTTTTAAATAGCAAAGATTCACCATTGTTTAGAAAATGTGGAATGCAGCTTATGTGTTGCTGCTACAGAACAAATATGTAAAAAGACCTGCATGCCAGTGTTTCAGGATATAAAACATTAGTTTCAAGAATAAATACATGTAAATCATAATGTAAATCTGATTTAAATTTCTATAAAACTGATCAATTGCTTCAGTACCACAGAATAGTAGAAAAATTTTAAAAATTACAAAATTTTTAGCACTTTACAAAACTACTTGGTTTTGTTAAAAAAAGTTAATGAAATCTTTTTACATGTAAATGAAATTTTATTGTGATCTGAATTAGTGTGATTGTGTTCTGTTCTGTGTCACCATCAATCTCCAGACGATGTTTCAGAAAGCTCTTATGATGTTCACCATAAAACCGGTGGCCAGTTAGACCTTATTTCCAAATAGTTATAACTACACGTACAAAGTCTCAGTAAATTAACATTTTCCTTCTGCTGATAATATTTCCTTCCGCTCTTCAGCAATATTACTGAAGAGCTGGGCTAGGCTAATGCTAGCAAACTTCCTCTCTGTTTTGATACGACTCTTTGATAATTTGGAAATTTGGTCAGTAATTTAGCCTGTATAAAATTTTGATAAATGTGTTTTTCCACAAAATATAGAACATTGTTTTGAACATCTTCCTTTTTAACAGAGTCTCTGTGATTAGGGAGACCTGTGTCTCCCTAATCACAGAGACAGGAAGCTACAGAGACCAACATAATTGTAAAGGTTGGAAAATTTAATTTGTTTCTTTGTTTTCTTTCCCCAGCAGGCGAGGTGAAGATGGTGGACCGGCTTGCTAACAGCGAGGCCAACTCTAAGCGGATCGGATTGGTGGAGAGCTGCTTTGGCGCCGCGGGCCAGCCCCTCGCCATCCCCGGTCGCGTGCTAATCGGAGAGGGCGTCCTCACCAAACTTTGCCGCAAGAAGCCTAAAGCCCGCCAGTTCTTCCTCTTCAACGATATCCTGGTCTACGGCAACATTGTTATCCAGAAAAAGAAATACAACAAGCAGCACATCATCCCTCTAGAGGGCGTCACCATCGACACGGTGCCTGACGACGGCGAGCTGCGGAACGGCTGGCTAATCAAGACCCCCACCAAGTCCTTCGCCGTCTACGCCGCTACCGCCACGGAGAAGTCCGAATGGATGAACCACATCGGGAAATGTGTGAGAGAGCTGCTGCAGAAGAGTGGCAAATCCCCGACCGGCGAGCACGCCGCCGTCTGGGTGCCTGACTCCGAGGCCACCGTGTGCATGCGCTGCAAGAAGGTGAAGTTCACGCCCGTCAGCCGGCGCCACCACTGCAGGAAGTGCGGCTACGTGGTTTGTGGGCCTTGCTCAGAGAAGAAGTTCCTGCTTCCCAGCCAGTCGTCCAAGCCGGTGCGCGTGTGCGAGCATTGCTACGGGATGCTGTCAGGAAGCCTCGGGCGGCAATCGGAGTCCATGAGCCGATCGGGCGCCAACTTCAACAACACCCTGTCGGACGATGACGACGATGACGACAGCAGTGACTGAGGAACGCCCAAACCTCCACAGGACTCATCTTGTCTCGCCACTGAGGAGAATATACTCTTCCTCTCAAGATATCACCTAATTATTTCCTTATTTTCCTTGTTTCTTTGATCGAATCTCGATTCAAGAAGAGGATTTTTTTTTTTGTTTTGTTTTGTTTTTCAGGATTCCTTTCTATGAACCTAAATGATGAATTTCCTCCGGGAAAAATTAAGTTCCTGAAACAGTAAATCATCAGGAAAACCTGGAAGTAACTGGGTGACCAGCAGAACTCTGGGATTAAGTCAGACTGTTCATCACAGCTTCACCTTGTTCTCATGCCTCCTAATTAGGCTAATTCACTACAAAACAAAGGTGCTAACGAGATATTACTCCTGCACTGTCCCCTCAACTTAATTTCTCCTGAATAGTTTCTGTTGCTCCTTGTTATTTCATTTCTACAACTTAAACTAAGACGATAATTAGCAGGAAACGGAGAGTCTTACCCCCCTAACGCCTCTGTCGGCCTTTCTTCTAACAGATTATGGAGTTTCTCTACACTTTTTTTTTGTAGATTTGTCCTCAGATAATTATAGATTTTTCTGTTTTTTTATCTGATGAAATGTAGATGCCACGCTAAATGTAGAGATTTTCTAGTTGAACTAATGCAGTTGCTTTTGACAAATCAGCCAAGGTCCCCAAAACTAACTGTAGCCTCCGCCTGTACTTCACGTAGTGCCTTCTAGCAAACTGAGCTTATGCATAAATGAAACAAAGCTGCAAAAAAAACAAAAAGGTAAAACCCACCCATCCAGGATGGGTCAACTCCTGAACACCAGGCAGATTATCAAAGGAAGTGTGTTGTGATTGGTCAGGATCTGGCACAGTGCCTTGTTAGTCAGAGGATGGACAAGAGAATTATGCAGACAGTCCTCAGGTTTCCCAGACAGAAAACTCAGTAAAATGTTGCATAAATCGGATTTTGACCTGAATATTTTCCTGTTTCTTTGCGGTTTCAGTTGGTTCCCGTATCCACCGTTGTTGGTTGCATGTTTTCAGAGTTGCAATCAGCCTCCTGAAACTCACCCGCCTGGGAATTCCTGGAATTTGGACCTAGTATTACCTCATGGGTGGAGTTCTGTGGAAAACAAAAGGAAAACATGACGATGGCTGCAGATTTTACTTAGCTGGCAAATTGCTTTTCGGGAACAAACGTTCAAGTGTCTTTTGCACCTGGATGGATTTTCTTTTTCTTTTTGTGTTTTGATTAGAGAGGCATGGAACAGATTTAGTCTGATTTCTGTTTAGTGTGAGAAAAACCTAATAGTGACCTGAGATGTTTAATTTAGTGCTCTAAAGAGAATAAACCCCCCCTGTTTGTGTAGTCTGTTTACTATAATTAATGAATGAAAACTAGTAGTACTTGCAATAATCAGGAAGGGGTTTTTTCCTGCTTACATATGCAATTCCTCTGTGATCTGAGGCGTTCCGGAATGAAAGTCAGGAAATCATCGCTGCGTCTTCCTGCCCGTCTCTCCTCCCTCCGCTGATCTGAGGTCAGATGAGTCAGAAAACAAACAGCGATCCTCTGAACTCCGCTTCCTTCCCCTCAGTCGCACTTTCCAAGGAGCGGCCAGAGTCACATGGCGCCGTCATGTGATCAGGGACCAAACCTGGAAGTGAAAGAGGGCTGGGTGGAACCAGGACTACCTGTCCCAGCCTGCACAAGAGTTCATGTCATTAGTTCTCAGAGAGTCTTCTGGAGAGTTTCATTCCTCTAACAGGAAGTTTAAAATAAGAGAATGTTTTATAATAAATGGATGCTGAAGCTGAAAAGCAAGCAGGAGTCAGAGGATTTCTTGCTGCATTTCTGCAAAAAAAAGAATAAAAATTAACATTAAAATGCAAGATTAACAAAAATATCAAACTCTTACCAGTGTTTGCTGCTTCCTAAATAATAGTATTGAAGATGATGCAGTGCTTATTGCAAACAAACGACATAAACATCTTTATACCTGCAGGATATTAGCTCAGAAAGTGTCACAGGTTGAGTAACACTTTATCCGTCCTAACTAAAAATCATTTCAGCCAGCCGTGAAGCGAAGCTGCACATCAGTATCACATCTTTCTTGATAAATACATCAATTCCTATAGAGTTTTGTAATATTTGAACATTTTTGTTTGCTAAACTGAGTCAGGATGAATTAATTATACTGTAATTAGTCTTTGTCTTCAGTGTTTCCATCATTATTTCTTCTGCCTGCTGTTGGAATGAAACTCATTTGAGTTATGATTAGAAACAGTTCGGGGAATATAAAGTTTTATTTGCTTTAAATTCAGATGATTATTTTTTGTTTTAAACTGAGCACTATGTGTTGTTTTTTTTTTTGTTTGTCTATACTGAGTCGGCATTAAACACACCGCTTACGGCAACAGAAGGAAAAAAGGGATTTTCTTATTTTTGTCTTATCGATGCAATTTTTGTGTTGCTCCGATTAAATGGCCACCTGTGATTGGAGGAATGAGCAGGTGTTGATCACTAACTAGCTGTGCTTTATAGTTGCTGTGGCTGATGTGCTGAACCCAGAAGCACCGAGTCGGGCCTCAGGTTTGCTGTGGATTGCACTTAAATAGCCGACACATGGACTCTGCTCCGGGTCGCTCCTGAAACATCCTGTCAGACTCTTTTTTTTTTTTGTTCCTGATGATTTTTGTACATGTGTGCAGATTTGTTTTAGGTTGCGCAGTCCTGATCATTACCAGAATTTGTCTGTGCTCTGCTATTTTTTCTTTCTGCTTCCTTTGAGCTTTTTCAAAGATGCTTATCATACAAAACACACCAAGTAGGAATCTTTATGATTTAATCCTCAATTTACAGACAGCATTTGCGGGATTTTACTGGTTTATATTCATAACACTCAGAGGTTTAAGGGGTTTTATCCTAACTTGGCCAGCTTGATCAACCAAAGTCCAACAGGTTTGATTAAAAATTAAACGTTTATTTGATGCTGAAGCATCAGCGTTGAAAAGAAATTCTTCCAAAATGAAACAGCAGAGCAAAAATCCGTTGGCTGCCCTGCAGCGCCCACACACATCCAGCCATTACCTGAGTAACTAGGTTACCTGAGTGCAAACAAACAGGTTATTTACCAGTTTACAGTTGACTGACTGTGCAACAGAATAGAAATCCAGCAGGGGATCGTCTAAATGCTTCCTGATGGCGCACATTTACAACACGGTTAAAATCTCTCCTCTTACTGATTATGTATTAAAGGTTTCTGATTACATTTATGATGCGTTCTCTCCATTTTCTTGTTTGTTTTTGTTTTAAACGCTGCAGCTTTGATTATGACAATGACGCATGTACACAAATGATCAAGTAACCTGATTTTTATTGTTTTGTGGAGGGTTTATTTTAAACAAAGCTTGTGATGGGGCCACCAAGAGAACGGAGAAGGTTGTATTAATAAACATTAAACAAGGATTTTCTTCAGCTCCATAGTCTATTTGTTTTATTTTTTCAGTGCTGAAAAATGTCAAAACTCCCAAAGGTTATAAATAAATATCAGGATAATAACCAGGTGTTCTTGTAATATTCTGATTAATGTTGAGCATTTCCCCTGAACCCTGGAAGGTCTGGAAGGTTCTGCATGATCAACGCTCTGCAACCTGCAGCTCTTTAGACCTTCCTCTCTTTTTAACTCTGGATAAAATGATAAACACCCAACCCTTTTAAATATTAATATCAGAGCTGAGCAACATGGTCTTGAAATGTACCAACAACATTTTTGGGTATTTCATAATAAAACTAATAGAAGTGAGTGAAAACTGTTTACAACTTTTTTTGTATTTTTTTAGGGATCTGCATGCCACTGCAGTCAAAGCTGCATAAATATTTAAGCATATTTTCATATTTATTTATCCTGTAGTGAATCCATAACATCAGAGAAAATAGCATAAATAATTGCAACAAAACAAGCAGTTTTTAGGGTTTTCAATAAAGTGAAAGTCTTAAATTAGTGCTTTAAAATATCTTTAACTCATTTAAAAAAAGTTTTAGTTGGCCTTCAAGACCTGTTATTGGAGCTGTGACTACATTAGTCAAAGGTTTTAAATGTTGTGGCAGGACTTTTTAACGTTTTTCTTTTTTTTTCCTCGTTGAATTTTCATGTCAGGCAAAAGCTGAGTTGCACGCAGGCATCTTATTGTTCTGACTCGAGGTGATTGAGGCTACGAGCAACAAACTGCTAATATACAAAGGAGTAAACATGCCATGTTTTTAAATTAAGCCATTTTTCTCATAAGTGAAATAATCTGACAGTGGAACTAGTAAATTTTTATTAATATCAATGAATTGTTGACTTAAAACACTCTTAATTGTTAGTTTTGTCTTATTTCAAGTGTTCTATGATAATTTGCAATAGAAACTAGACCAAGGATACTTGTTAAGATTCTGTGTTTTTGCAGTGTATAAAATAATAGATCTCTTTCCTTTCACTTCATTTTAGCACTACTTTGTCTTAGTTCTAAAATGACAAATTGTGAAGGGTAGGATACACTTGGATCAATAGATGTGATGCCTTCAGGTATCACACAACCAAAACAAAACGCCACCAAAGCCTAGATGGCTCAAGAGAGAAAATATGAAATCTTTATTTTGTGGAAGCTAGAAGCTGAAAAACTTTGTTTCCAGAGTTTTTGCTCAATAATTCATGTCCATCAGTTAATTTAACAGAATATAAATGTCCTACGGTGTTCGAAAGCTACACAGTACATGCAGCTCACAGTCACAGATTTGTGACTACACTACAAATCATTCAGTGTTTGCAGTGCTCAGATTTATTAGCAAACCTGGAAAAGATGTGTAAAAAGTCTTAAAATACTCTGCAGTATTGCAGCAGCATAATCTGACAGAAAAATAATTAATTTGAGTATATTTATTCAGTTGGGGGGAAATCATGCAATCATCAGTGGACAATTATCTGTACTTGTAACTGCATTCAAAATGTAACATTTCTCAGTTTTTTGCTTTATGCCACTCTTTTTTAAATTAATCAGTTCTGCAAAACGTCTAGCAGAAAAAGTTTCCAAAGATCACTGTCGGAGAGTTTTGCAGGAAAAAGTACTTCAAGGTCATGATGTGTCCATGGCAACCATTAGATGCCATTTATATGGCTATTGGTTGTTGGGGACATATTCGGAAAAAGAAAAAAACAAAAAATACTTTAGGTTTTGGTAAAAAACACTCTGTGCCAAATAGTGTACATCTGTTTTTTGTAAAAGCTGCAAACTAAAAATTTGACTTTCTGCTCAATAATTCACATTCACCAGTTGATTTAACAAAACAGAAACGTCCTGTGGTGTTTGAAAGTCTCACAGTGTGACAATCCTCTGGAGAAAACTCAAACAAGAGATGCACAACTGGAAAAAAACGACTCAGTTCACCTGAAAGAGATGTAAGCCTTTCTATGATTCTTTCAAAGACCTTTAAGCCCATAATATACATTAATAAAGTCACACTAATTAAAGTTTCTATTGCCTACTCAGAAGGATAAAGGCATTTTTGAAGTGGATTTTCTTTTCTGAAACCATTGGTTTAATTTGTTCCTTCAGAACCAGTCACGTCTGAAAAGATGAAATTAAAAGTTTCCTGCAGACGTCGGCTGCCTCCCAGATCCCAGACCTGCTGCTCTGCTGCTCCGCTCCTGAGAATATTAATAAAAATGAAAAGCCTTTGTGGCTCACCTGTGGAAACACACTGTCCCTTCTGATTTATCAAAACAAATCTCGGAGAAATTCAAACACAAAGATCGGATGATGAATATTAATAGTATATTCACACAGAGACTGAGACTCTGATGCTCCCTGGATGATCCTGTCCGTGTTGCTGCTCAGAGTACTGAGAAGCTGAAAAAGAATCATTTTTAAAGTGTAACTGCTATTACTGATGCATAGTTCACCTCTTACCCTGAATTTAGATAGTTTATTAAGGAAACCTCAGCAAGTTTTTAGTATATTATCATGAAATGTTCCTAAAGTAATTTAAGTTCTGGTGTACACTAACTGAATGCTCAATCATTTTCATTAATATGAAAAGTAAATTTGAAATGAAACCTGTCTTAAAGTGACAAAATGATATGATATGACTTTAAGGGAGAAATTGACTTAATCCAAAAATTAATAAACAGACCAGAGCTACACTATTAATGTTGAGTCAAACCAAAAGTTGATCTCTTCACGTTAGAAGCATTTTACCTGCAGATGAGCAAGCACACACTAATGCTATGTTATTGCATCCTAAGCAATAAAATGATTATTTCTTGCTTAAAATGCAATGAAATAAACATTGCTATAATGTAGTAAAATTTCTAATGTTGTCTAGTATTAAACAATGTTAGACAATATTGATTATTACAATAATCATTGTTGCAGCCCTAATTTATTTAGCACCGAATTTCAGCAGAATATAAAGCCGGAGTAAACAACAGAAACATTAGAGAAAACAGGGGAGACATCAGTGTTTGGTGTTCCAGATTTCCCCCAACCAAAAAGTAGCTGCCTTTCAATTGATCATGTAACAGTGCAAATTTTAAATTATGAAAACAAATTCACTTAATAGAAACAAGGCAACTAAAAAAACAAACAAAAAAAAAACAACTCACGAATTTAAAAAAAACAAAAAAACAGGTTTGTTTGAATGAGGATGTTTTCCGGCTTTATCAAAATTTGTGTATTTCGCCAAACTGGAGTGGAAACACATTATTAGCGTCACACCAGTCATGTGATAAACAACTGGATGAAACTACTGGCAGAAAAGACGAAGAAGACAACAGGAAGTGGTTGGCGGCTGGTTTGTTTGCTATGATTTGCTAAGGCTGAACAAGTTTATTCACATGCAAATTTAATTGCATTTCCTATTTAATGGAAACACCAACATTGCAAAATTGTGTGTTTTTTTTGTTTTTTGTTTTGCCCAACATTAGCCGAATATCGACAGAGTTTTGCGGACATTTGTAATGGAAGCGCAGCTAATGACATTAAGATCATCTCTGATCTGGTTGTCTGTTGTCTTAACCTGAAGTGATCTGGCTTTATTGTGGGATGATGAATAGATAATTACTTTTCTCAGTGTAAGGCCCCAGTGCCGCCTTCAACTTCAAACTGTCTGCAGCATCACTATGAGTGGCAGGTAGCCGAAGCAAGCAGGCGCCATTAGCGAGCTGATAATGGAGGATAATTGCAGTAATCATGTTGGTTCATGAAAGGGGATCCTCATCCTGCATTACACCAGTGCTGGATGCTAAAACTCCAGGTCAGAGAGGAGCCAGATGCTCTAATTACTTTGTGGTCGTGAAACTGTGAATATTTTTACATAACTGAAAAGCAGGATTTTCTTTTGTTCAGGATCCACTGAGAATGAGCAGAAGGTTTGGAGAAGAGTTAATTTTTAATATGGTACCCAAAGGATTCATGAGACCATTTTTTTGTGAAAGATTTAATGTTCAGTTCAGAAATAAAATAACAATTTATGTGACAATTTGAGGTGACAAGTATTTGATTTAAGTACTCTGCCTTTAATTAGTAGTAACTGGAACATCATAAACTATCACCTGCTTTCCAACTTGTCATTGCTTTTTGACCCAACATTGCTTCTTTCATTTTTAGTGAAATGCTGCAGAACATGCTGTCATGGTCGGGAGCAAGTACCTGAATAAACTGTGAGTGGAAAAAAAACTTGAGCTTTTGTAAAATCTTTAGAAATATTAATCCAGAAAAGCTTCAAAAGGCTGACTGGTTGATTTTATTCACCAGAAAATAATTTAAAAGCAAAATTACGGCAGGCTTTTTAACATTCTTTCTTTTGTTGTAAAAATAGTGGGTGTTTTTATTGTTGTTTTTTTTTTAGTTTGGCCAAGTCAGACTTTCTATGTTAATAAAAAAATGAAATGTAAAAGTAAAAGTAATTACCAAGGCCCTGCAGTGACCACAGGAAGTAAATCTAAATGCTTCTTTGTAACGGTTTCTTCATTCTCAACTCTTTAAATGCTTTACTTTACTGTTGGTTTTATTGTTAAACAGGAAAAACAACCATGAAGAAAGGAGATCTGAGGTAGCTGCACAGATTTACGGTAAAAGTCAGTGAGCTGGGCATCAGTCTCCATGACAGCTTTCAATGGCTTCAGGCACATCAAGAAAGTATTTTATTGAATATTGTGACAGTTTTTGAAATTGAAAACTGAAACTGCTGCATAAATGAAAAATGACAAGTGAAAAAAAAAGAGAAGCAATTTTCTCCCCAGCTACAAATTAAATGGAACCATTTATGTGACGGTTTTATCAGTTTTCCTTTGCAAAAACCTGGAGCTCTATCAGATTGGATGGGAAGTCGCTGTGAGCTCTCCTGACATAACCATTTGATTTAGATATGGGATTTGACTGGGCCATTTTTTAAATGCTGGCTGCATGCTTAGGCATACGATGGTGTTCAAAAGTTACAACATAAATCTGATGGGTTGTGTGGGGAACAAATGCCAATAACCTTTGTAGCAGTCAGTCAAATATGTTAGAATATTCTGGGGTTAAATGTGTTTTTCTAATCAGTTCTTGTGTGAACTATGTACTGACCCAAATGCAAACAGGTGTCGACAACAGTAAAAACAGAGAAAGTGAGACTCCCGCTATAGCATCTAAGCAGCACGTTGCAGATGTTCTTCTTCTTCACCTTGTTGTTTTCTTCCCACACAACAAGTTGGTACACTACCGCCACCTGCTGGTCGGTCTGTGTAATTTTTAAATCAGTTGATCTTGGTTTGTCTTCATCTACCATCCAGGATGGTAGATCCTGGAAGAGAGGACCTAAATATGAGGGCATACAAACAAAAATCATGCATTTGCAAAGGTCTGAAAATGACCTAGGCTTAACATTTACTGTGGCACACATTGAGTTTGTGGTGGTCAAGCATGGTGGGATGGGTTTGAGATCCCTGGTTTTCTCATGGGTAAATCTTGCAACTTTATTTGTGCTCAGCCCTGATTAGTTCAATTTTTTTATTGTTTATTATTTTAATCAGTTCTTGTCATTTTCATTTTATTAAAGGATTTTATATTTACATATTTATTTCTACTCATGGCATTAACTTAGCAAAATGTTACCTCTTCCCACATCAATATATGTATATAAAGCAAAAAATAAAAAACTACAAAAGCAATAAATGTTTGATAAAAGAAACAAACTTTCCAGACCTCATCTATTTATTACAAATTTTCTATCCAACTCTCTTTTTCCAATGTTTGCTGACACAAGAACAAGAAAATAAATGTTTGACTAAATAAGCAAAATTAACTTTCTAATGAATAGATATTGAAAAATGTTGAAAAGAAATGATCACATCTGGGGGGGGGGGAAACAAGTGAATCAGACTATTTTGAATATAAACAAGAATAAAAAGCATGAAATTACCTGGTGAGATGATGTAACACCACCAGCAGAAGATTTTGTGATGTCACTAGTGAGGCAGTCTGTGTGATGTCATCAACTAGACATATATGTATAGAACACAATTCTGCATATCTTTCATTGCTTGCTATATCGCTGACCAGTTCAGACATACTCAAAGCTCTTTCAAATACCGTTCAGGTAATTTAGAAACCGACTGATTTTAGAGAACTTATTCAAGGGAAAATGTTTCATCAAAACCCAAGATACCACAATGGAAAGATGGGACCCCAGATGAGAAGGGGATTCCAGCACAACTCCCAAGGCAGGTTCCCTCCTGTGCACCCGAATGTTTTACACGAGGAAATCCAAAGGCTGCGTGGTTTTTTGGAAATGGAGAGAGCCCAAAGGTTTGAAGACAACCAACGACTGGCCCACATGGAAGAAGAGCTGGAAGAAACGAAACTCCAGTTAAAAAGGCAGAAAGCTATCAAAGAAGTCTTCATCAACAAGTCCAAAGAGTCAAAGAGGGAACTCGAGAGAGTAGAGAAGCTTAGTGATCCAGCAGCTGTCAGCGCTGCGATCCTTGCTTCCAAGGTGCACAACGATGTGAGACATAAGAATAAGAAGATGCTGCAACAAGACTTTGTAGATTTAAAGACGGCCCATCTCCTCAGCCAAGAAGCATTTTCATCAGAAATCCAGGCTGAAAAAGAGAAAGGTAAAGCCGTCCAAGAAGAACTGGACAAACTCCAGACTTCTTACGAGGAGCTTTGCTCTAAGTATGAAGCTGACATTGCTCTGGTGAGGCAGGAGGCTGAGATACAAACGTTTTGTGAAGAGAAGGATAGTGAGGTACAACAGCTCCTTGAAAATCTAAGAGCTGAAAAGGAAGATATGTTTCAAACAATGTCAAAAGAGATCAAATTTCTGCAAAGCAGCGAAAAAAGTTTGCAGGACGAATTGGACCAGGTCAAACGTTCATATGAAGAACTCGACGGGAAGTATGATCGAGATGTTTCTGGACTTAAAGCCCAAGTAGAAACATACAAGAAAGAGATAGATCGGGAAAGAGAAGCCAGTTCAGAGAGAGCGAAGAAAGACCTTGAGGAAATCAACAAACTGAAAGCTGAGCAAGATCATCTCTATGAAACAATGACAGAAGAGTTCCAGACTCTGCAGCAGAAATTCAACGGGCTCGCAAAACATTTAAAATCTAATATAGGCCAGTATGAAGCAAGCCATTTTTCACTTCAACAGCAAGTGGAAAATCTTCAGATGCAAATAACTGAGGAGAAAAAAGCTCACTTGGAAGACTTGGCTCTTCTCCACAACATAAAAGCCATGAATGCCGACCTCCAGGAAAACACAGCAAAAGATATGAAAATCCTGCAAGAAAAAGAAAGGGATGCGCAGACTGAGTTAGAGAAGATTAAAGGTTTGTACCAGGAGCTGATTTGTAGATATGAAACGGATGTTGCTGCACTAACACAAGCAGAAAAATATCAACAAGTAAATTGTGAGAGAAATATTAAATTGGAAAGAGAAGATGAGGATCTTCAACTTGCAAACTCTCTGAGAGATGAGAAGGAAGACCTACAACAAAAAACATCACAAGAGTTTGCAGATTTTCAAGAGAAGGAGAAAGATTCAGAGAGCCAACCTGACCAGGTTGAAGTTTTACATCAAGAGGTTTCTTCTGAGGAGGATTTCTCAGAAGAAACCTCATCAGGTTGTTCCACGGATTTGGAATCCACAGCAAAGACGGAGTTCGCTATAGAAACCATCCAGGAGAATGTGGACAACCCAGATCCTAAATCCATGCAGGATGGTAAAAGGAAAAAGCCAAAGCTTTCAATTTGGAAAAAACTACGAAACATTCTGTGTTTGAAGAAACAGAAAAAAGAAGGAAAAGAGTGAACGAAAATCAAGAACGTTTCACTTTAACTATCATGCCATGCGACGCTCCGTCATGACAAAATTTAAAAAGGCAAGTTTTTTCCCCCATTAACCAACTAGAACAAAGATCCCTTCCTAACCCAATTCAAAAAACAATCAAACGCTAAGATGAATTTGAAATAGAAAAAAAGCGGGCAGCACGGTGATGCAGTGGTTAGCACTGCAGCTTCACAGGGAGGATGTGTCAGATCTTTGCTGTGTGGAGTTTGCATGTTCTCCCCGTGCTTGCGTGGGTTTTCTCCAGGTGCTCTGGTTTCCCCCCCACATCTCCTAAAACATGTAGGTTAGGTCAATTGGTCAATGTAAATTGCCCCCCAAAAGTGTTCAAGAAACTGCAAGAATTGCTTTAAAAATCACCTAAAAGTCTTGAGGTATCAGCACTAAATCTAAGACTATTCCTTACCCAACGATGGCCGCTTCCTCTACTTTAGCCCTTTTCCCTTCACTTTTTTAGTGGCAGATGGCACAGTGCCACAACAACACATAGCTCAATATTTATAGCAACCGATTAATTTAAGAATTAAAATTCTTCTTGTAATAGAAATGATTTCTGTTTATTTTCTCTCTGTTTTTGTAGTTTTATGGTTTGTCCTTTATTTTACCTTCTCTACTCACATTTTATGTTGCACTTGCATTTTTTCGTAGTGAAATGTGTTTAAATCCGGAATTTAAAAAAGGTTAACAGAAGGATCATGCAGTGGCTTTTTAAAAAAATGTTCAGGGTGACTGTGGCTCAGTGGGTAGAGTGGTCGTCTTGTGATCAGAAGGTTGTAAGTTCGAGTTCAGCTTCCTCCTGCCACATGTCGAGGTCCCCTTGGGCAAGGCACTTTTGTTGCTTACCGAGCTGCATATCAGTGTAAATGGGTGAATGTGACTGTAGTGTGAAGTGCTTTGAGTTGTCAAAATGATTAGCAAGGCACTACATAAGTTCAGTCCATTCATCTTTTTGTTTCTTTGATAAATCCTGTGTTTGTTTTTTTTATACCAAACATAAAAAAGCTGATTTAACAAGTTTGGACTTCTTCAGGGTCCCTGGGTGTTAAATTAAGGTTAGAATTACATCTGTACATAATATTAGATGATAATTGTAATCATAATTTAATACTCTGGACCCCAAAGAAGCCCAAACTTGTTCTATCTGGTTTGTTTGTTATAAGAAAAAACAGGCTTTATCAAAAATGAAAAGAACTGTGTGATCTTTCTGTTAGTCTTTATTTAGAAAAATTGATCCAATATAGTATAACAAACTTAACAAAAAAGTGCAATTTAACATGAAAAACTGAGTAGAAAAAGTAAAAACGAAGCACAATCCATGAAACAGAGAAGATAATCAGAAATTATTACTGTTAGTGAGGAAAATCGATTCTTAAATGAATACATTGCTATAAATAGAAACCTATGTGTTGTTGAGCTAATGTGTAGTCTACTGGTATAAAGAGAAGAACGACAGGATGCTCAACATCTACAGAGGCTGTAGACCTCAACACAGTTATCCCAGGTTCAATTCCAAGTCTTGGGTAATCTGCTGCATGTCAGTCCCTTCTCTCTCCTCCAAATCTCCTGTTCAATTACTGTTTAATAAAGGCCACTAGAGAATAAAAAACTAAAAATGTGCCTGCCACCACATTGTACTCGTTTCCTCATGTTGAAAAAAAAGAGAAAAAAATACAACTCTTTCTTGCTCTCTCTCTTGTTCTTAAATAATAAATGTTACAAACATATACATACACACACCCAACATGCACACACATACACATCCCTTCCATGGGCTGCCACCTTATCATGGTGGAGGGGTTTGAGTGTCCCAGTGATCCTCGGAGCTCTGCTGTCAGGGGCTTCATGCCTCTGGTAGGGTCACCCAATGCAGAGAGGTTCTAGGTGAGGAACCAGACCAAGTGCAGCCCAAATACCCCTTATGATGAGGACCACCAATGGAAACAGTGTTCCCTCTCCCGGACGCGGGTCAACGGGGCCCCACTCTGGAGCCAGGCCTGGAGGAGGGGCACGTTGGCAAGCGCCTGGTGGCCAGGCTTTAACCCATGGAGCCCTGTCAGGCTAAACAATAAATATTTAGTTTACATCTACATTTAGCATTAAGCTAAATATTTATTTAAGCTTAAGATTTAGTGACCAAGCTATATATATGATATTGAGCTAAATGATAAGCCTTGAGCAAGCTGAATACTTAGCTCTGAGCTAAGTATTTGGCTAACAAGGCAAATATTTGTCTCTGAACTGAATATTTAGTTCAGACTAGTTTGGAGTATTTAGCTCCAAACTAGTTCTACTTTATTCACACTCAACCATTTGTTGGGTTTCATCAGCTGTGACTTTCTGAAACCCTGTGAAAAAAACAAACTGTAAAACTTTTAATTTCACTGAAGAACCAAAACTATAAACTTCAAAAAATAAAAACTTGTCTTCTTTCAGCAAATTAATAACAATTTCAGTTCAAACTCTTGCAAAATATAACTTGGTTATGTTCATTCAGAGGGCTACGGTGCAACATGCCTCACAGATTTTTAACATTTGCTAACAAAAAATGAACCAAAATGAGCCCAGTTATTTTGGCTGCATGCAACAATAAAATATATTTTATAAAATAATTAGAGAACTGGTTATGTGCCCAAGAAACTAAGGATGAGTCCTGTTAGTATTGGCCCAAACAAAGCAACAAAGGAGTGGTTAAGGAAGCACATGAAGGTCCCAAAGTGTTTAAAACGATTCTCCAGACTTCAACATCTGTGAAGGAATCTGAAACTTTTCCAGGAACCAGGAAATCCAAAAGATTTAGTTCCTGTAAAGGAAAGCGAATCCTTGCAAGCCGGATCGGTGAACAATGAGACGTTTCCATGGTGCAAAACTGAAATTACTATTTATGTCAAAGCTGTTTGGGGACCGGTTATTATTACCCACGGAGCAGAACTATCTGCTCCACACTCGTCATAATGGAGCCCAATCAGGAGCTCATTCAGCGCCAGGCTGGACACATTCTGGCTCAAACCTTTGCCTGTGTGTGTGTATGCGGGCGTGTGCATGGGTGTGCGTGGGGGGGAGGGGTGTGGGCGTGTGTGTGTGTGTATGTGTGTTTAGGTACTTTCTGTAGCCTTGAAGGCAGAGTGGCTCAGGCTTTTTTTTCTTGAGGAACAAAATATTTTGTCCTTCTAGTTTATTTGGCTGTCCATCACATTGTTACTTTGGTCTCCATCAGGTCTGTTTGGGCTTTCATGCACTTTACAGTAATTTAGCTGATTTGTCACTAAAGCCATTCTTGTTAAAATGTTTTGTGTTCAGTAAAACTTTGCTCAATTGTAAATTAATTTCATACACATTGCTCTGCATGATTTGGAAACACTCAGGAATTGGATTTGCGATCATAATCTAAGCTAACAAGAAATACAAAACAAATGTGATTTTAGTGTTTATTTCTTTAATATTTTAAAATGTAAAAACATTTTAGTGTGCTATAGTAGCACAGCCATCATGCTGGGAATCGAGTGACTTTTTATTTATTATTCAATTCAATTCAAAAATATTTTATTTATCCTGATGGGAAGAAAAATGCTGTAACTCACATCATCCAAGAATCTTCAGTGAGTCGTCTTGTAGCCAAGAAGGATCTGTGTTGCAGTCAGCTTTCCAAAGAATCTGAGGAGGCTTCTGATAGAAAACTCGTTTTATGACAGTTCATTGGCCATAATAACATACTAACAGATTTGTTTCCAAACAGCAGAGATGATATTTGTCCTGGATGACACCATCAGTTGTTGGTAAAAACTGCTAATTAACCTCATTTGCTTCTGCTGCTCCTCTTTAAATCTCTGTCTTTCTGTGTGGTGCTTGAAATGTCATGTTATAAACATGGTTGGTTTGTGGTGAGCTTAATATTGCAGCATTAACATGTGTGGTAAACGACCAACAGGGACAGCTTTTCATGCAAAATGAAAGATGAAGAAATGTCATCTGACCTTCTGCACCAGCTCCTCATTTATTATTATTGTTGAAATATTATTTTTTACAATCAGAATAATGTCTCATTAAATCAGTCCTTTCAGGTGTTTGAATAAAAAATGTCCTTGTTTTGATCTAAGGTGAGAAATGTTGTGATAATTGGTTCATTAAGTATTCAGTTTTTTCAGGTACTTTGTTTTGAGGTCACTTTACTCTTCACCTAGAACCAACAATGGTGAATGACCCAGTCTTTTGTCGACATTTGTGACAGTAATGTTAATATTTTAATTAAAAGATTTTTTTTGCAGCTCAACACATGGTAAAAAAATATATATATATACATATCGTCCATTTAATCAAACTATTTACTGTCATCTAAACCCAACCACTAAGCCGTGTCTCATCATTACAATTTTTCTTTTCAAATAACCAAATAATATAGTTTGTTCATATGAGAAAAAAACTTTTAAGTAGTGCTTGCAATAGCTTTTCTAAATGAAAACAGCTAATCTCCAGTTTTATTTGAATAAAAACACACTGACACTATCTTCTAAATTGCTAAACTGATTTAGAAAATGTTGAAATGTGATGCGATTTGCATAAATATAGTAAAAAGAAAAACTGATTCCTTGTTTGTGTAAATTTGCAGTTGTCAGTCACTTAGGAAGCCTAAAGTGGCCTCCTGAATGAAGGCACATTTCCATTCAAACCTGTGTTCACAGACAGACACCGTGGAGCTGCAGAGCGTCGATCTGGACGCCTCACAGTTCAGAGAAGCGAGCTGAGTCATTACGACTGTTTAGCAAAGATCTGTTTATAATAGCCGTCTCATCGTCGGGCCACAGGAGAGTTCAGTGGCGCGGTTCCGTCAGTCAGTGTAATTATAGTCTCTGCCGTCCGCTCACTTCTCCCTTCAAAACACTGCAGCAAAGCTTTTACCAGAGATTTTATGACTTTTTAATTGTTTTCTGATGGTGGAAGGTTTATGTAACTTCCAATTTTTTTGATAAAAAGTATTTGCACTTGAATGAATGGATTTTCTGGTCATATCAAATAGGTGTATTTCGCTAAACTGCAATGGAATTTTTTTTTTGCGTATCACAGGAGTCATGTGATCAGCAGCCGGATGTTACTACTGGTGAAAACAACGAAGAATACAACAGGAAGTAAGATGATGGGGGTTTTTTTTGGACAGTGTGCAGCTGGCTCCACCAGACAGTTTGAGCATGGGGCTTCCTCACAGTTCATAAAATGTTGTGTCTCATTCCAAATTGTTATTTCCATAGTTCTTCTGTAAAGGAAGAACTATGTTTACATCTGTCACTGCTATAATTTTTAATGACTTACTGTGTGAACAAGCTTGTTTACATGTGATTTTTATTTCATTTCTTATACAATGGAAACTCCGTAAGTGCGAAATTGTGTTTTTTCTACATTAGCAGAATATTGACAAAGTTTTGCGCACATTTGTAATGGAAACGCAGCAAATGAAACAATATTTTAAATGGAAAATGAGTTGGTCTCTTTTACGGTGATTTGTGTTACCAGGTCGGGTTGTGTTACCAGAGCGCCAGGCAGGCTGTGAGTTTGCACATTTTCACTCATTCACGCCTCTAGCACTTGGTTTTAAAAATGAGTCATGCATTTAGAGGCAAATACGAGGTCACACAGGGGTCAGTTTTAATACTACCCAGACACAGCTAGCGCTGACGCTTAGTAAAGAGGGCTTTTTCCAGTGGGAAGGTCAGGGGTTCAGTGCTCAGCAGCTCAATTTGTCCTAGAGCAAGGCATTGTACCTACAATTACTTAGAAATCAGTTCAAAAGGTTTAGTGTGGGGAAAAAAAACCTAAACTGATTTAAGAAGAAGCTAAAGGTTAATAAAAGCTGTGATTTGGCAAGTTTCTGTTTCTGATTCTTTGAGTTTAAAATGTCATCAGTTTGTAGAACCAGAGGAAGTTATTTTTTTTGTTTTACCTGAATGAAATGTGCTCAGCTCTGGTGGGCGGTAAAAGTCACCGAGGTGCAGGAGTTTGCTCCCGAGTGGAGCTGTTGTCATTATGTGGCAACATTAGAGCTGGAGGTGAGTCTGAAGACACACGAGGTTGAGAAAAGGAGGCAGTAAAGTATGAAATTAAGTTCCCCCGGAGATGTGGGCAGCAAAGCGGTGGAAACGTACGTTCGTCTTGTTGTAGCCTGTTAGAGTGTGAAGGGTCTGCGGATGTCCAGCTTGTTTTCCATTTCTCCTGGCTGTGACTGTGCGGTCGGTCGGTATTGTTTTTACTATACGAGTCTGTGGGAGTTTCTGTCAGCATAGAAAGTGTCTCAGAAGCAGCTTTGAAAAGTTTGGCATCTTTAAATCAGTGGTGGTGTCAACACAGAGGGAAGTAAAAGCAGCCTTTCTTCTGAATCTTTTTTTTTTATTGATGTTTGCCGTTAAATTTAAAGTATCTTCTTGAATTTTTTAATTAAAAGTCTTGCATTATAAAAAAAGAAATAGATTGTAAACACTTAGCTTTTAGGTTATTTTCACTCTATGTAATTATTTGTTATATTAATGTACAATACAATACAATGTTTTCACTGTTCCACTGTTTCATCTCCAATAGCTGTAGAGGCAGAATTTACCCTTTTTTATTCAACACAATCAATATGTTGCTGAAATATTTGATATTTGATTTCCACTGATGAGTCAAAATTCACACATAAACTTCATAAACAGATTTTACCACGAGACTAAATTCCAGCCAACAGGTAAATATGGGAAACATTGGGCTTTGCAGAAAGTATAAGAAGGCAAATGAAAACGCTAAGATAATATTCTGCTTATTTAATCCCAACACTATTCAGTAAACCATGAAAAGGAAAATATATTTGAAAGAGATGGCCTTGGATGCATTCAATGAATGGGCCAATAATTAAAAATTAATTAAAAGCAGGCTAACCTTACATGGAAGTATTTTTTAATTTTTCATTTACCTTCTATAAAATATAGTGCAGAATTTTTTATTTAAAAATTTTTCACCCAAATTCTGACATTAAATAATCATACATGTATTGCATCTAATATATTGAGCCCAAACCTTTGGGTATTTTAATGAAGTAGACAAACACAAACCATTTTTAAAATGAATCTTTAATAAAAATTAGAAATATAAGCTTATAATAAAAGTGAAGGTTGATTTGCAGGGTCATCACTTTTCTAAGCACAAAAAAGGTGTTTTTATTTCCTTTAATTGGTTTTTCTAAGTTGTTTGCAACTGTTTAATAGTACAATTTAAATAATGACAAAATATGTAGTCAAAGTAAATTTTTTTTTTTACCCCTCCAGGGGGTCTTTTGTGGGCTCTAGTGTCCCTTATATGACAGTAGACTGACAGGAAACAGGAAGACATGCGGCAAATGTCGTCGGGTCCGGGAGTCGAACCCGCAACGGCCGCGTCGAGGACTCAAGGCCTCCAAATATGGGTCGCGCTAACCGCTGCGCCACCACGGCACGCCCCAAAGTAAATATTTTAGTGACCCCTCTGGTGACACTAAAAGGATAAATTGAACTGAAACCTTAATTTGACATTTGTTTGTCTTGAATTTTTCTGCATTAACATTTAAAACCATTAATATTCTAGGACTCATTAAAATTTCTGTGCCCTTATTTGTAAAAAAAAACAACAAAAAAACCTAAGAAAATTATTGAAATGGACAAAAAACAGGTTCCTACCCTGTTCTCTACTTTCAGAATTTGGGTCTTTTAAGGTTCGTTACTCAAAAGGAAAATAAGTCTGAATAATTTTTACTTCTTGTGATCTTAATCGTTTTACTTCATTTTAGTACATCTTTATAAAATGCTTGCAAATTATTTTTCTTTTTGCTCCTTTGGAAGTTAAAGCTTTCAATCTATGAGGCGGTTTCTGTGGTTCAGTTTCTGTTATTAAAATGGAACATAAGAGCAGAAACTATAAAAAAAAATACTAACCCAGGTAAAACATCTTCATTGTTTTTCAGATTGTTTTATTTCTACATTTGCAGGTATTGTGCTGCTCCTGAGTCTGCAGCGTCTGATCTGATTGACCTCACTATGACCTGCAGAGGTGAGTGAGGACAGAAAACATGATCAGAAAGCACAAAGCAAAGTTCAAATTCCTCTTCAAACTTAAATTCCTCATCCAACATTTATTCCAGCAGTTCAACTGAAAAGCGAAACTCGTGTCCAAAAGCATACAGAACGATTTAAAAGAACATTCATGGAAAGTTTGGTGCAAGCAGAGTTCTGCCCAGATCCTGAGTAGTTATGCTGTGAAGTTAAAAAGTAGCTGGAAGCCTCATTCATCAGGAATAAAATGACTTTTAATTGCAAAAATTGACTTAATTTGCTAGATAAATGTGTTTTTAATGAGATTTAGGGTGGAAGATCTGGGAGATGATGATCTAGTCTAAAATATGTACCGAAATAATGCAGAGTGCTTTCTGAAAGCGAATCTAAACCTCTGTGGGTGGAAACATTTCATCAGGGAAATAAAAGCAGCAGAATAAACATATCCCATCATACCTCAGTCTGGATTTAAATGAGTTACCACAAACAGCTGTCTTTTCAATCTATCTTTAATTTACAAAAGCAGTGCTGATCGCATTTTCCATTAATATGAACTCATCTCATCACACAGAGGAAATAGGTTGGACTGAAATCCACACAGTGTGTTCTGCATCAAAAATTAACCCAGCATTCATTCCTCATTTCAGATCTGAACATTTCTTCAGATCAGGGATCTGTACTTCCTGGAAGGTCAGTTTGTTTGTGGATCCACCCAGTCCCAAACGTGGACGGACCCGTCTGAAGCTGCAGACAGCAGCGTCCTCGGCCGCTCGGGATGCCAGACGTGGGTGGTGATGAAGATGGGGGCGGAGCCATCGCCGTGCTGCGAGGAAACCGAATGGCCGGCGTGCTGGAACAGCGGCGAGGCGTCCTGCGGCTCCGCCCTCCATCCAGCGGTGTCGTAAATCTGAACGAGTCCACTGAGTCCTGGAGAGGAGAGAGAGAACCTCAGATCAGACCCAATCTGGTTCTGCTCCAATGAAATGTTCTGGAGGCTTAGTGTAATTTAAGTGATGAGGGACACTCAAACAGATTCAATTAAACTTTTTCGTGATTGCGTGGCGAAGGGCTGCGTTGTGATTTATTTCCCCCTAAATGTTATTTTTGCCATGGCAGTCTTCCAAAAAGTTAAAGTTGCTGCACATAAGATTCCCAAAAGAGGTATTGTCATAGTTAATATTTAAAGTGCAAATAACATTTTCAAGCGCCATCTTGAAATAACACCGTTATTAAAGACAAAATCATGAGTTGTCAAAATGTAAAAGAAGAATTCCATGTTGGTAATTCAAGTTAACATCAACTGAATACATAGAACATATAAAAATGGTTTTTGCTTGTATGCAGGTTCACCTTTCAAAAGACGTGAAAGATGAAGTTAAATGAAAGGGAGGCGATTGGTCAAAAATCCACTGAGTTGGAGTGATGAGTCAGAAAAGAAGGGAGTCCAGAAAACATGATTGGTCAGACTTGTGGAAAAGTTGCGAAGACTGGAGAAAATGTATGAAAGATTGCTTTAATAATATGATTGCAACTTCCTGGAGGGACTGAGAAGTTAAAGGAATCGTATTCAAGGTAAAATGTCACAGCGAGCTGAAAAAAAAAAAACTCATCCATCCTGATAAAAGAAAAAATAGCTTGATGATGATGATGAATAATTATTTAACTTTCTCTCCCCTATATTAAATTTGACTTTTTATGTCACAGTGACATTAGACATGCTACTAGATTACACAGCCACCTGCATCTGAAGGTTTTTTCAACCAATTTCAGTGAATAAATGATCCATCTCAGGTTATTGAAACTGCTTTTCAAGGCGACGAAATGTGTTAAAATAACAAAGAGGTAAAAATAAAAATGCTTACGCAACATTAGATTAAAATTAAAGTGTTTAGTCTTTTGAAGGAAAGTATTTTCTCCCTCTCAGGAAGCTGGGAAACATAAAAACTAAAGCTAGCGTCTGATCAGAGAATACATCAAAAATGAACAATTTTGGCCAAAATTAGCAGAAATTTACTGTATTTTTACTCAGAACTTTCTGATTCAGCTGGTAAAAAATAGCTTTTACAGTGTGTGCATTAACCAACCTGACACTGAGAAGCAGCCGTCCAAGGCTGGAGCCCACGCCACCGTGACATCCTCCGGTTTCCTTGGCGACGTCTGGACGTCCAGCTGAGCCCGACACACGGCTCCTCCCATATTCCTGAGGTCTGAAACGACGGCCTGACCCGAGGAGGAGAGCCTGATGACCCTACACTGCGGCGCTGCAGAGGCATCTGTCCACCAGAGGGCGCATTCCCCTGGTGGAGGTGAAGCCTGAGGTGGAGCGGACGTCCGAGTGTCTGCGAGGTAAACGGTGCCGTCACAGCAGCTGGCGAGGAACGCCGTCTCACTCACAAACTTTAAGGAGCTCAGAGGTTCTGTCGAGTCGACCTCTGTTGGAAGATAAGAGCATCAAACCCTGAAACTGACATGACGTCCAGCTGCAGGTGGAGGTTCAGTGGTCTACCGAGTCTATAGAGAGTCTGTCCTGTGCCGAGCTGGGTCAGATGGACGGCGCTGCTCTGAGCTCCATGAAGGACTTCAGGCGACGAGGAGAGTCGAGCTGCGATCCTGCTGCCGGTCTGAGAAACGCTCGTCCCCGGGAGACTTCCTGTTTTCCTGATCACATCTGGCACAGGAAGTCAGCAAACAGTACAGATGGTTATTGACGTAGGTAATATTTTCTATTAAAATTCTGTATTTCCCATGATTGGAATAAAATTCATAATCCTGCTGGGGATTTATTCACAAAGGTTTAATTTTTAACGTAAAAAGCAGCGATCTCTTGACTGATGATCTGTAATATTTTGAGCAATTAAACTGCTTTATCTGGCGACATCTTGGCATTGAAACCACTAATAGTCAAGTTAGATTATTTTGAAGTCATGTTGTGTCAATGAGGAGTTTTAGAAAACTAAAACTCACCAGTGTCGTCTGCGCCGAGGTCCCACAGCTGCAGGTCGGAGTTCAGCCCGTCATTGGTCACCGCACACCTGACAGAACAACAGTCTTCTAAATCATGTGATCATGATCTATTAAAAAACTAGATGGCAAAGAGGTTACCTTAAAATAAATCAGTTAACCACACGATCAGTTAAAACGAGCTGGTTAATTTCCATCTGCATGTTTGTTTTTCTCGTGACTCTCTCTCTTTCTCCCAAAGACTGTTTGGCTAAAGTCTTCAGTCTGGTGCTTTCGTCTCAAGTCGTTCCTTTTTTGAAGGACAATTCTGTTTAAAGAGACTGAATTATTGTTTTGTAAATTTATTTTGGATATTTAAAATGTCTTCTAGATCCAGTTTTAAATGTTCATTAGAAAATAAAGTCTATTAATCTTTGCGAGGGCAAACTTACATTATTATGCCATTATTATTATTATATTACATGAAAATGGCCCAAAAGAACAATTTTATCATTTTTCGCAATAATTTGTGGGACAATTATCATGCAGCAAAATTTATTATCGCGACAGGCCTACCGAGGAACTAGATTTGGGGTTTTTATCATAGATTACCAGACCTGGTATCAATCTGCGAGTGAAGAATCCATCCAAGTTTCACTTTTTGAACTGAATTACTGAAATAAACTCATATTCTAATTTATAGAAATGTGTCTAAATCTATATAAAAAAGTAAGTTTTAAATGTAAAAAGAAGTTTATAGAAGTGTATTTATCCCACCTTTGGAACATTTGTTATTTTATATTGTGCATTAAGCTGCTTAAATAAGAATTAATGGCTTATCCTATTGTTTGACAGAAAGCCTTTGTACTCAGTTTAAATCTCTGTTTCTGTTTTAATTAGATTTCTACTTAATTATGACTTTCTTCCATAGAATTAATCAATTTACATTTTCCTCAAAGAAAATCCCAGAAGCTTTGAAATCGTCACACATCACAGAGCTAAAACGTCAGCAGGAAGAAGAGAGAAGTTTCAGCTCAGCATTTTTATGACCATGAAAGAGTCAGAACCGACCTGGTTCCTGGAATGTGTCTGAGGCAGCAAACTGGGCCTTCTGAGAAACCACCATGGACAACTTTGAAATCCCTCTCTGCACAGAGACCCTGAACACATCAGACCAAGAGGTTGTTTACCAATATCTGGAAAACTGCTTAGAAAAATCAAGCAAAGACAATTCATGCACTGTTTTTTTTTTACCTTCTTTTCATCGGCTAAAAGTTTCAGCGGCAAGCGGAGCTCCAAGATTTCATTTTTACCCGAGCTGTATCCAGCAACACAAACGGCTTAAAACACAGAAGAGAAACTAATATGTGATTTACAGAAATATTCACACCTTTTGAACCATTAAAAAAAAAAAAAAAACATTTTCACTTTAGTCATAAACTTGATGTTTTTTGGGGGAATTTTTATAGACCAACAAAATATGTGAAGTGGAAGAAAGCAGATAACTTCTCTGGAACATTGTTTACAAATACAAATATGAAAAGTGACATAAATATCCTTTTCATTTCACCTCATAATATTTGTATGTCATGTTTTATCAACAGGATTTCATTAAAAGAGAACTTCTTCCATGGTGTGTCTCTTTTAATGTTCAGAAGTGAATATTTTTGCCACGTTATTTAAATCCACTCACTCTTTCCAGACGTCCACTCGATGATCTGAGTGGGATGTTCCAGCTGGTACACATGAAGATCCTTATATCTGCAGGAACCAGAACAGACTAGAATAAAACAGGAAACCCAGCAGGACATTACTTCACATGACAGGAATACAGGTTGGTTCTGGTCTGCTGTTTTCATCTAAATATATTTTGAAGTGATTCTACTCCGGAGAACTTTTCATTTGATCTGGGTGTGCTATTTTTAATAGAGATGGGCATTTATCACATCATTTTTCATTTATTGTGACACATTTCTGAGAGTTAGTATTTATTGTTTCCACAAATTTCAACTATGTAAAAAAAAATATATATATATATATTACCGTAATATCAGAAATTGTATTTATTCCACCGTTTATTCCAAAAGAGCATCAACAAAGATCAGTAAATTTAAAATATATGATTAAATGTAGTTACTATGTGCAGTTTAGTTGTATAAATCACACTTTAAATGGTGTTCTGAAGCTTATTTCAAATGCGAATGTTTTTCAAGAACAATATTTGTTTTTGTGGCGCTATGAATGTCGTGCATTCACCGTTTCATTTTATATTATTTCCGGGTGTATGAAGACACAAATAAAAGCTTATTAATGTACTATGTGATCGTATAAGTGGAAGAAAACTATTATTTGGTTATAATTGTGCAAGGTGAAGCAGATAAAGTTAAAATTGTAAACTTATCGATGCGTGTTGGTTTAAAATAAGCAAGCCGAATTTTAAATATATGTCTAATTGATACCTAGAGCAAGTTGTTAACATTTTAAAACCACCTGAACTTACAAATGTGTAAATCTTAAATGTTTTAAGGGGATTTAGAAGAAGACATTCCATCGCTGGCAGCTGACACAGACAAAAACCGACCGTTTGATGAAGAATAAAAGTTTTCTCACGATTTCAAAGACTCAATGAACCAGTCATCTAAAATATCATCAATCTCCACAGCCTCCGTCTCTCCCATCATCTCTCTTTAAAGTCGCTTCATTGCTGCTGCTCCACCAGTTCCCGCTCAGTTTCCGTAACGTTTTATCCAGACAGTGGCCGGAGAGCATCACCGCCACCTGCTGGTGTGGAGTTCTCACTGGTTTAGAATATGTTTGGAACCACAAAAAGTTTTGGGTTTTTTATCATCTAATGTTTACATACAGGGAAAAAATAAATTTGCTTCAATGAGACATTACATTTTTTTTAAAATGTTATCACAGCAAATTTGCAACCATAAGACTTTTATTTAATATAAAACATTTCATTCTTCGGGAAATTCTATGTATATATTAAATGATATCACCTAATGGTGATATCATTTAATATATCACCATATTAAATGACCATATTAATGCCACCTAATGCCTTAGGTGGCATTATTTTTTATTACCTTTAAATAAACACAAACAGCTTATTTCTTGAGCACTCCTGGGGAAAGTTATTAGTGGATGGTTAATAGGTTTAAGGTAATTTCACTCTTAATTTTATTATGAGCAATACATTTTGGTTCAAAAACAAAACATTTCTCTATCCAGGGGAAAATGGGATCAGAAACAACAGCATTTATTTCAAAACAAATATAAACTGTACTGTATCAGCTAATACCCGGTTAGCGATTTTCGAATCAAGTCCCAATAATTAAAGCTAATTGGAATACCTACTGTATATGTGTCTGTAATTTCTATTTGTTGCTGTCTTGACTTAATACCTCCACACATGTTTCTTATGTTTCATTTGGAGCCTGGCTTGTTTGTTTCACTGATCCAAATTACAGTACAGCCTGCTGTAAGTGTAAAGGACTATTCCTTAGAGAAAGCAAGAACAGTTACGTAAAGCTGTTTCATCAGATGATACGTCTTCGTAAAAATGTTACAATATTTTTCTTTTTCTAAAAGAGAAACAAGACCTTCTGATTTTAAAATTTCTAATATGGTCAAAAATCAGATGAAATTCTAATTCAAATTCAAAAATACTTTATCAATCCCAAAGGGAAATTAATTAACTTTAATAAAATTTTCATTGACCTGTAGGATGCTTTATGGTTCGTGTTGACCTGTGTTTCCACCATCTTGGAAAGAAGAAACAAGCCCAGAAATGTGAGCAGCAGGAGCTGACCTGCACTGTTATTTAGTTTCATTCATGCATACTTTCCAGACTAACTGGTAGAATACATACTGAGCACTCTGATGGGGTCAGAGGTGACTGTTTGTGTTTTGATGTCATTTTAATGACATCAAAACATTAATGCTGTGCATTTGTGAAATGCTGTGCATTCCACAAAAACCATTTTTGTGGAATGCTGTGCAAAAGTATTTATCTCCTTAGAGATTTCTTTGGTTTTTGCTAATATTTTACACAATCTATTTGTAATGTCAGAAAATAATAAAGTGAGCAAATTATTATTATTATTATTTAAATTCTTTATTATGAGAGGGAGAAAAACTCATTTGTCATTTATCAGTTGGAACAGTGGCAGTTCTTGCATCATAAATGAAGCGTGGGCGGGAGCCCCTCTTTTTTTGCTGCCCACCATCCAATTCATGTGATGTGAGAAAGTTAGATAAAAGTAAACTTTTTTACAGAACTAAATAAATGTTCTGCTGTTTTCAGAGACTAAAAGAGAAGCAGCAAAAATAAAAATAAAAAACTAACTTAACGTTTTTGAGATGACATTTTCTATTATGATAGAACAAACATGAGAACATGGAGGTTCTACTTGCTGCACAAGGCACAATTAGCTGATACTTAATTTCTGTTCAGTGAGTTTAATGAGAAAAGAGCCATCACAGATTCTAGAAATGGCAATAAAAGACCATTAATTAGTCAGTGATTCAGATAAGCTCAGGAAGAAACTATAGAATTGAAAAGCTTCTGCAGCTGCAGACATGGAGAGATAAGTTTTAGTTTTCTACAATAAGGCAGGGAAAAATCAATATGAATCACATTATTCAGCCTCTATATTTGATATGAGGTTGGTATATTTCAACTTAAAGTTGTTTTGCTTGGAATAGTAAAAGTTCATCTTTGCCTGAGTTTCTGTCATTTGTTTAAATTTTTAAGGGATTTTTAAGGAATGTAAATATAGGGATTAAAAACTTTATGAATTGTTTATGTAAATTTGTAGTGAAACTGTGCTTTTAATAAAATCAAGAAACTAAGGACTGAAGCATTTACTTACCTTAGATAGGATTATTAGATAAGATTTCAGCTATCCTCCTTTTAGTGCGGAAATTTCAGATTTGATTACATAATAACCCACCTGTTGACAGGAAAAAAGCTTTTATGATGCTTTTGGCAACAATGCTACCCACGATTTCACTGCAGCGCTTGTTGGCCCCGAGTTTTCTCCTGGACAGACTGGTGACTGCATCCTGCCCACGCCATGCAGCGCTCCATCACTGCAGCTGTTGTTTTCCTTCCTCTCCTGCTCGTCTTCAGCAGCCTCATCACTCTGTTCTTCCTGCTGTCTGACAGGCGAGAGTCTGAGTCACTTTCGGTAAGTCGGAAACAAAGAATCCAACTTGGGGTCTGGATTACAATAAAAATCCTCCATGAATGCATGCCGGTGCATCTAAAAAAACTGTTAAATATTTTAATGGCTATGGATTAGAGATAAAAACAACCTGAAATTCAATGTCTCAAAAAATCAGAATATAAAATAAGATCAATAAAAATGACATTTCAAACAGAAATATTAGTCTTCTGAAATGTATGCTCATTTTTATTCTTTCAATGTTTGGTTCTGGTTCCTTTCGCGTGAATTTCTGTATCAATGCGGCATAACATGGAGGAGATCAGCCTGAGGTTCTGCTGAGGTTCAGGAAGCCCAGGAGTTCAGTTTTTCTCATCTTCCTCCTGACAACACACCAGTCTTTGTGGGGGTCAAAGGTCAGGACAGTTCACTGGCCAATCAACCACATTTAGAGGCTCAGGAAGCTTTTTAGATATTTTGAGTTTATAATATGATAAAGGTGTGACACCATCTTTTTCTCACAATATTTTAATTTACTGAGATGCTGAATTTTGAGTTTTCATAACCTGCAAGCATTAATCATGAAATTTACATAAAATAAGTGTTGAAATATTTAATGTATATATAACAAGTGAGTTTCACTTTCCAAAGTTTAGACCACTTTATCAGACAGCCTTGGGTGAGACGGGTTGGTCACTGAAAAAAGTATTTTATTTGCTTTTTATTTGAACGAACATGGACTGTGATACTTTAGTAATAATTTATTTGACTACATGTGTCTCTTGGAAGCAACATCCTGCTGGATATGAAGCAAAACGGGAATAAGCAAGCTCAATAAAACGCAAAATATGACCTTTCTGACTGGATAAGAGTGAATTTAAGTTAGATCAGACTAGTCATCACAGCACAGACCCGTTCATGTCTGTTGAAATATTTCAGCATATTCAGAGAAGCAGTCACACACTAGTTGACATAGAAAACTAGTCTTAACTTCTAGCTTCTTTTTGAGAAAACTAATTTAACACAACATCCTGCGTCATATCAGCTGCTGCTGCTGGGTTTTTAAAATCACTGAGATCTGACAGACTTTCTTCCACTGCTGTAGTCACAGCAGGAAAGCTTTTACCCTCCTGAGTTAGGAGAATTGTTCAACTGTCCATGAGATGAGCCAGTTAGCAGCACGAATAAAAAACTTTCCCTGTAACCCAAAAAGAAAAAGAATCTTTAATCAGAATCATTGTTTTCATCATTTTTTAATGTTTTAGATTTATTTATGAAGATTTTATATTCTTCTCTCAAAGCTATTCTACTGTTAGTTGTTATGGCTTTAGGCGAAACGCTGAAACAGTCTTTACTTGTTGATGCCTGGGCGTCTTTTTTTTGGAGATTTACTCAGAAATAACACCCATAAAATGAATTCAATATATCTCAGGAACTGCAGGGTATATTTGAATGGTTCTGGTGTCAAAATAAAAGTAACACTCTATAGAATACTTTGGAGAGCTAAAAATCAACACTTCTATTGCTGAGTGACAGCAATAAATATGGCACAGTCAAAACTGGGAAAAATATATATTTTGTGATGTGGATTTCTCTTTGAGAGAACATCTAGCAATCCACAGTACACTTTAAGACAGCGTCCAAAATTGACTAAAAGAAGTTGGATGCATTAAAAAAACAGCCACTTCATAACCCACATTTACTCCAAAATAAAGATATTTCTTAAATAAAAATCAAGGAATGGACATTGTGGTTCATCTTGGTTTGAACAATTTTCATATTTTTACAAACAACAATCTGTGTTCTGATTCTAAAGTTCAGACGGCTTCCCTCAGCATCATTTTGCCTGTTAATAAAACGTGACGAATCGGCCTGTGCAAGTGTGCAACCTCGGCCAGCCTGATGAATACTAATGCTGGGAAATAGGTCATCTAATGAAATGATGCACATCAACAAGCTGATGGAGTGAGCACTCACTCGCAACAGGTGGGAGGCAAAGGATGTGGCTTTTCTGTTTGTTTGTCCTCCTTGTTGACACATCACTTAGGAACGATAATTAACCAGCTGGAAGGCATAAAGTTTGTCAGAACACACTTAGCAATAAAAATAGATTTTGCGCTCCTTTAATTAACAAATGTTTGGATGTGATGGAGTTCTGATGTGAATAAGTAGAGGTCAGCTCTAAATTATGTATGATCTGTTTACTAAAGTAGCCAACACGCACGCCTGTCCTGACATTTCCTCTGCAGAGTGACAGAAACAGAAACTAAATGTTCAGTATGGCTCATGAGTTCAACCTCTTTTAATTCTAAGGTTTTGTTCCAGTCTAATGCAAGCTGAGCTTAGCAACATATCTCATTTTTTGATCCATAATATTAAAAGTTTTTCAGTTTCGGGTGGTGTAAAAATATTTTCTCAGCTTGTATAAATCCTTTGGTTCTCATGTGAGCTTATCTCAAGCTGGATTAAGTTTGTTTTACAACCTCAGAGTCTAGAATGCTTTCCACAGACTGCTTTGCAAACTCAATATCTCCATTACTCTAACTAGAGACAATATTTATCATCAAAATGGAATCACACTGGAGTGTGATTTGGCTTTAAATTGTGGAATAAAATTTCATCAGACTGCTCTCAGTTTTAAAAACAGGCCTTCGAGTCTGTCATGTGATGACATAAAAATCATGAACTTTTATGAAATGATTATAATCATTAACAGGATGGTTAACTCTTTCTAAATTCAGTACTCTTTCTAAATTATGATTAAATATTGATGCCATAAAAACATCAGGTCACTGATGAAATATGAAGGCAACACTAACAAATCAGTCATGATGTTTTATGCAAAAATTAATACATTCATATTTAATTATCAAGCATTAGTACAATTAATAAAGGATTGCTTAAGGGATAGAAACGTGAGAAGATGCTTAAAAGCAGAAATAAACAAAAACACTATTCATTTTAAAAAAAGTTTTTACTTTGATTTAAAAAATCATCTGCATGTCGACTTATTTGAAGATTGCTTGGTCTGAACCTCCTTTTTATTGTTTCCATGGTTGCACATTTAATATTCTAGCTCCCTCTCGCTATAGAGATAACATTGTTTTTAATTTTGGGTCAGAAACTGCACTGAGCATGCTCAGTACAGTAATAAGTAAGCGACAGAATAATGAAGCATTTAACAGTTCAGGAGATACAGAGGCTGACAGAAACCAGAAAGAAAATATTAAATATTGGTCACAATCAATTTATGTTTGAGATGAGGTAAACTCACAATGGGATTCCACTGATGCAACAGGAGGAGAGAAGAAGATAAAATGTATATTCTGGGATGTAAAAAAAGGGGAGAACACAAAATGAATGCAAACTGAATTACAATAAAGATTTTTCTCATATTTTCTGGATTGCTCTCACAGTAACCATAAACATGAGCTCAAATATTTAAAAATATTTCACATCTCAACAGATTTTCTACAACAATTACTTCAGATTTTTATTTTTTTCTCTAAATCTTTCCTATTACATTAGCCTAAAATATTTTAAAATATTATGATAGAGCAACATTATTACATGACATTTCTCTTTGAGCTGTTTGACAAATATGAATCTTAAGACTACAACCATCGTAGCTTCTCAGATTTTACAAACCCTGTTCAGATCGGATATTGATATCAGGTCAAGTTTCACATCAGTGCATCTCTGTTATACACTTAGTATTAAGGAACTGTTACTGAACATTAAATAAAAGATAAAAACATTCTACAGAGAACAATATTGGGACCATTGAGGAGTCCAACAAAAAGTTCTTAAATGTTTTAAAACATATTTTTAGATCTCCTCAGGTGGCTGTTTGATTGTTTCAGTTCACTGAGTTTAACAAAGCTGTCTCCAAGTTTCATTTATGCTGCCGGTTTTATCAGTTAGGATTTACTCCACCATCCAAAACACATTTCTGTTTTCACGTCCAACTCATTATTACTCAAACTAATAAGTTTTAGTTCCATCATCAGGTTTTATAGATGTTTTATAGATATGTCTGAGAAACTATCAGCTACCATTTGTGGTCCATGCTGTGTGAGCGGCATGTTTCCCAGCTGTGAGCATCAGTCCAGATGTTTGCCACAGACCCATCTGAGCTGAGGCTGGTCTCTGAGGTCCGTCGTCTCTGAGCTGGAGAGCCAGTTGCACTGGCAGGCGTAAGCCCGCAAACCTTTCCTCTTCTTCAGTTTGGCTCGGAGCTTCTGGCGGTCCGGCACGTTGTTCCTGCAGCAGCCACAGAGAAAATGGCAGCAGTTTAATCACTCAACATGCAGGCTGCTCATTTTAGCAAAAAGTGCAATTTTCTCATTTAACACACAATAACACAGTTATGCAGTCATCATGTTTTGCTTTTTTTTAAACTCAACTATTCGACATAGCCAACAAGAAAATTAACCTTCTGGCTGTGAGCAGAACTTTTAATAACATAAAAATATAGTTAGGCCACTTCAAAACTACATAAATAGCTTTTGACTTCCCTTATCAGCCTTTAGCAAATTCACTGGAAGTAAAACTGATGCAGTAATGTTTTTTCAGCATTTATGAATGGTTATAAAATGTTGGAAACTTCAAAAATCAATGTGAGTGTTATACAACCTATGGCCTGCAAAGTTTAAACATGATAAAGACAGAGAGATGAGAATTTTCATCATCTGCATTTCAATATAACACTGAAAAAACACAAGAAATATGTAATAAATAAACATTTGTAAATATTTTAGCACACTTGAAAAAAGACACAACTAACTGTTTAGCAAGATATATAGGGGCTTGTTTTAAGTACATAATTTTTAATATTATGTACTTAAATAATTACATAGATTTTTATTATTTGATGAAAAAGTACGACTTTACATCCACAGGCAGATTATTTCACTTACAGTATGACTTGGGGGAAAATGTCATTACATAAAATAATCTGGCTGTGAAACTAAAACTTCTTAAAATCAATATTAAAAAATTATTAACTAATAACAAGCTCCCATATCTTTCTGAAAAGTTAATTGTAAGTTAGTTTTGTCTTACTTCAAGTGTACTGAGATATTTGCAATAGAAACTAGATTTTAAAAAAATCTAGTTGGAAAGATTTTGTGTTTTTACAGCAAATTATCAAAAAAGAGCATTTATGAGTAAAATCAGTCCAGATGATCTGTTTAAGAATAGATTAGAACATGAAAAACAACTTTTATGATATCTGAGCTTCTTTTGGTTTCATCTCACTTCAGCTCCATGTTTAAGTCTCAAAACGTTTCTGCTTAAAACGGTAAAAGAGGAGGAAGTGCATTAAAACCTAAACTGATGAAACCAGACCTGTGTGTGAAAATGATTTTTGCCACCACCTGCCTGCACTGTTCATGAAAGGCAGTTAAGGTCCATTAATTCCTGCTATTAAAGGCTCATTTCTGGACCCACCGCCAGCAGCTGCAACACCAATGAGACGCTTGATGTTTTAGCTGAAGCTCCTGAATGCTTTCTGCACAGTTTCATAAGCTGCACTGTTGCCACATTACCAGCTGATTGGATAATTGCTTAGCAAAGTGCTCACTGAAAACAGGCTTTAGCTTGTTTTAACCAAAACATTTTAATTACCAGTTGTGCGACTAAATTGGTTTTATCCAACATAAACTCCATTGGATTTAAAGCCGTATGATACCGTATGATAATATTAGAAGATATAAAGAACAGAGTGAAGTTAAACCTCAGTCCAGCTGTTTTCATCACAAGTTCACAGCTGTAAATCTGCAGCTGATGTGTACATGTATTATTACAGGTCCCTCTGCCTGTTTAAACAGCCAAGTTTTAAAAAGAGCATAACTAAGAAGTTTTTACAACATATGAATACATGTATATATTTCTTACAATCTCCATCTGCAGATTACACCTTATTTTACAGTCTCTATTTTATCTATATTATTATTGCCAACTCATGATAACTTCTCCACCAGGAGACAAATAAATTCAATTACAAATTCAATTTAATTCAATTCCAAAAAGTGACAACATCAGTCATAAAGAAACCTGTGAGATGTTAACAGAGGAAGAACATGTGTTTAGATGTTGACATAAAGCTGTAGAGGTAAACAGAGCTTCTTCATGTCCTGTCTGGTTTATTTGTTTCGCTGTTTATCGCCGAGGGGTTGGAGCTGCGACTGCAGCTTTCTGTCTGGATGATTCCGCTGACATTACAACTAGAAGGCCAAACTCATCCTCCTGAGTGCTCCTGAGTGTCTCAAAGTGTTTTGAACTCAAAGTAGCACAAAAAAGAAAATCACACAGAGCTATACAGAAAAAAAGGTTAGTGATAAAATGTCAAGGTGTCAAATGATGTGGGTAGATGTGAGCGCAGTGGAGTTGGCTTTTCTTTCTGAACTACAACAGGCTGACAACAAAAAGTAACTTTAACAACTTCATCCAAATTTTACCAATGTCTTTTTTGTATTGTAGTTTTCCCCCTACAAAATAAAGAGAACGTTCCCATTTGAATTAGACCTACTTTGTTCAGATGTTAAAACTTATCACCCTTTGGCACATCTCAAACTCTGGTTCATAAAGCAACACTGACTGACAATAACTTGATAGTAATTCAGACCATCACAAGATGCAATCAAATCACCTTTTTAAAATGAGTTTTATTCCATAACAAAAAGGAACAAAAAAACTTCCTTATGGGTGTGTTGAGGGAGCTGAAGTACTAAAGAACAGGAGGTGGCAGTTCATTTCAGCTGTTTTAGCTGTCAGATACTTTCAAGGATCATTTCTGTGTTTAACTCCCAGAAAACAGCCGCCCACTTCAACTCCTTTAATCTCTTACAAAACAACATGTCTGTAAGAATAACATGTCAGAAACATTTTTTTATTTTAACATATACTGTGTTAAAATAAAAACTATAATTAAAAATAATTATAATTAACAAAAAAACAAATATATATTATAAAAATGTTAAGTTATTTTAACATAACATAAAGATTATGTTATGTTAAAATACATAACATTTATTATGTATGGGTCATACATATTCATCCATTTATTAGACGGATCTACATATGAACGGACGGACGGACAGAAGGATGGATGGACAAATGGATGGATGGATGGATGGATGGATGGACAAATGGATGGATGGATGGATGGATGGATGGATGGATGGATGGATGGATGGATGGATGGATGGATGGATGGATGGATGGATGGATGGATGGATGGATGGATGGACCATCATTCGATGGATGGATGGATCTTTAATTTAATGAGTTAATTTCATTGGTATCTTTTGGGATTAATAAAGTATTTTTAACTGAATTGAATTTTATATAAAAACTAAAAACTCTAAAAATTTTGTTTAAGTTACTGTTGAATTAAGGCCATTAGTTCCATAAAATAAAAATAAAATAACCAGGCAGCTTCAACATTGTCGAACAGTAAATAATGTGTTGTGAAAAACAGTTCATGAATTCTCTAACGCATCTAAAATAGCAGAAGATTGCAACACGATATGATTGCTGTTATAAACAGCAGAGGTTCAATGTTAGAGACGACTGGAGCTTCTCCCTGTCTAGTATCAACATATTTTACCTTTTATGCTCAGAGCAGAAATCAACATCAGGAATAGTGGGGATTCGATGATTCATTCATGTTATTTTTGACCAGATGAGGGGAAACAGCCGAACATAGCAGGACTGAGAATGAGACAGCAGCCAAACGTGCAGACAGGTGTAATAGATCCATCATGTCTCTTTGTGTCAGGACTGCTTCTCCCTGTTAGTTTCAGAGTCTTCGTGTCTGGGCTTTACAACCCGATGTGCTGAGTTCACTCTTCAGAAAACACTAACAAGCCTCACATTTCCATCACTTGTTGCTGCCACTGGATGATAAAAACAGGCTATATTTCTCAGCTTAGTGAAGCCAGAAGAAATCAAACCTTCAACCTCAAACATTATCAGATTCACCAGAAGCTTCAATATTTCTAACCTGATCAGAGGACCTAAATTAAAAACTACACTAAATCTCTGGGCGAAATATCCAGATCTGTTTTGACAAGCAGGAAGCAAACATCTCACTTAGAGAAGGATAAAGGATAAACTCTGCCCTCAGAACTTAATCAACCTCTGGAAGCACCTAGACACACCTCCGTCATCTGACCATGGCGGCCTGTCAAACACAGTTACTGTAACAAATGACACAGTGTCACATTAAATCAGTTCTTATCCCTCTGGGTGACGCACATCTACAAACAATGTGACCATCACCTTGGGGTCAACTGCACCAGAAGATGGGGGTGATGCTGGCCTCAATGTGCGGTCACGTTTTAATCTGCTCCTGATTTTATACTGAGAACGTAATTCATTTACAGAGAGCTAATCAATCATATCATAAAACTGTGGCTGGACACTGAATAGCAATGATTTTATAAGGGAGATCAAACTGCACTCACTGAATCAGGAATTAGACATTATAAAAACGTAAGAAAAAGACATTTTGTAGGAAATTGTCTTCACACTAGCTGCATTTCCAATGACTATACAACTGTACAATTTGTCACCCTTTGAAACACTAAACCTAATTTCAAACCACTTTCCAACCCTAATTCAAAAATTTTATTAAATAATAAAGTATAATTATTGAATAATACAATTAAATACCTTATACTATTATCTATTTTTGCTACTAAAATAAAATATGAAAAAAAGTAAAACTAAATGTAAATATAATATAAAAAGGTAATAAAATTACAAATTTGTCACAAATATTTAAACAAATCAGACATCTAAACCAAATTAGATCCAGGTATTATTCAACCAGTTCCTGGTTATTTTACATAACGCAACAAAAGCCCAAAACTGGCAAAAATGTAACATTTTTGTCTCAATTTATAAATCACTGGTAAAAGAACCTAAGTAATGACTTTATTAGTTGCCAGGTTAGATTGCACCGTTGTGGTTTTAAAAGGAAGCCGCTGTGAGCTGGTTTGAAATAACATGAAGTCTGCTTGTTTATATTCTGGTCACATTGATGTCCAGATTACAGAACTGTTCCCATCAGGAGGAAAGAGCAGCAGCTCTCATGGCCTGATGTGGATGTGGGCGGCTTAATGACGCTCTTACATTTTTTAATTTTTATTTTTTACAATGATGCTCACCTCTTAAAAACCAGCTTTTAACCCTCTTATCTTCGATGCTTTGCGTTAAAGAATGTTAAAGGAAGGAAATAATATCCGCACGGGTAAATACTGCCACCTATTGGTGAAAAACTAAAATGTCACCCAAAACAGCAGTTTCCTTTTCACTCTGTGAAAACAAGTTTTTAACTGGGGTTTTATGATCTGAAATTAATTTTAAATTTACTACAGAGGATTCTTTTAGGAATTGAGGGATGATAAATCTGAGCTAATCCACCAATAATAACAAAATATGTAATTCAAGATGATACCCATTAAGAGTAAGGCCATTAAGAGTATACACATTAAATATGTAGAAAAAGCCTCTGAATAAGCCTTCAGACTCACCTGAGGAACAGGTAGTCACATGATGCGTCCCATTCAGAATCGTCAAACATCAACACCCGGAAATCACAGGAGATGCACCTCAGCTGGTCACATGACCTATCCATACAAACACATTGACAACAGTCATGGATTTTTTAAATAAACTTCTATTAAACACATTTCATTTATCAGTGAATTATAGTTGAAAAGTGCAAATTCTGCATGATCAGAATGAACTGGGATAAGAAATCAAGGACACTGAGGTTCTGTGTCCTGATAAATCCAAAGCAGATGAGACTCAACAGACGCTGTTGGAATAAATTTATGTTTTCACACCTTTTGGAAGTGGCTGTTCCAACACCGTTTGTTACTGAGCTCCCACCGATGAAAACAGGACAGCACCTGGAAGCGGAACGGAGAGCGCAGAATGTCTCAAAGTGACACACAAATACACCGCAGGGAAAATCAAAGTCGCCACGGCAACAAGAATAAAAGTTTTTACTGGTAGAAAATGAGAGATAAGATTAAAATCTACAGCTCAGATATGTCCAGTGCCCATGTTCAGTCAGGTGCAACATTAAAAGATTTTCTTCCCAGTTAAAGTTAACTAAATTTTTTTCATAAAAACAGCAATACAGAAAAAAATGTTCAAAGTAGCATCTTTCTTTTTTCTTCTTTTGTAACTGTTTCGTTTTTTTTCTTTTATTCAAACTAAAATACTCACTTTCTTCCAGCAGTCTGTGAAGAGAGTTTCTTCTCTGCTTGTTCTCTTTTAGAAAACTGTTCACCCTGAAAAAGAACAGTAAGAAAGAGATTAAAGACAATTAAATAATTTGTTTATGACTGTTTCATTTATCTTGTGTCTAAATAGTTTTTTAAATCAAACTTTCACAGGAAGTCACATTTTGATAAAAGCTTCATGAAAAGCCAAAGAAGAAACATCCCATGTGGAAACACTTTGTGCAATTAAGAATTTTAAGAAATCAGTGACAGTTCTTGGAATAGTTTTACATGCTCAATGCAAAGAAAAAAATATGTTGCAAAAGATTTTTTTTTTTCTAAGAAACCGTTAAAAAAGCACAAACTAAATAAACTTTGGTGTGGCATCTATGGAGACACTGTCTTTTATTTTTATAATTTAAAATGATTCTCTAAGCACCTCTGCCACAAATATTTTACAGACATAAGCCCACCTTTGACTGAGGAGAACTGTCGTACTCATCCTCCAGTAATTCCTCCAGAAGGGCATCAATATCCTCAGAAACGCTGCTTTTATGTGGCTCACATTTTGCAGCACTAAGTCACAAAAACAAAATGTTACTGTACGCAGTACTGAATACCATCTGCATAATTTATGAATAGTGGTTTTCCAGAAAGAGAGGAGTTTCAAAAACTTTGAGCTAGTTTGCAAACTTCCAAACACTTTTTGCTGACTTCAATGGTTTAGACATTTTGAACTCTTAAGTTATTAATGAATGACAAGAGAGATTTATGAAAGCTTGGCACTTGTTGAAATCATTTTTAGCATAATTTAAGTATGATGTTCGTTTTTGAACTGTTATTTATAGCCAAAAATGGAAAAGCTTGATATGAATGTAAATTTCTAAGTGGAGGATACAATGTCAGAAAGAGAGTGTTCACTGAATGTTTTAGCTGAGCTAATTATTGGAGAAACATATAATCAAAATCAATAGAATGAATGCATTCATGTTATTAAGTTTAATTTTCAATGTAATTACAATTAATTTAAATGCTCCTGTATTTAGATTTATGCTGATATACAAGTACATAAAAAAATGTGACTATAATAAAAAGTTCAATATTTTTTGTCCCTCATTTCAGAAAGTAAGGATTCATCACAAATAGAGTGAAATATTTCAAGCCATTTCTTTATTTCTTGCAGTTTTGATAACTATGGCTTACTGTTAAGGTTTTCAGATCTCAACTTGCAATTAAAATTTCAATTGTTGCATAAATTCATAATTCACCTGTTCACCTTAAAAAACGCAGAAACATAATTTATCTGTACTAAGGTCAAACTGACACACAAGTTGATCAATTATTGGGAGTTTAGGTGATATTTATTTGCTACCAGCGAACATGTGCTAGCAAAAGTAGCTTTGTTTACCTCCATTCTTCCTGTTTATTTTCGTCTTTGTTACGTTTTACACCGGAAGACGCTGCAGAAGCTTTACTACAGAACTTTTTTTCCACTTCATCCAACAGCTCATCCAGGTCATCGTCATCCATGATGAGGTATTCGTGTTGGCCCTGCTAGCTTCGGAGCCTGATAAGCGCTCACAGGCCAGCTTCCATTACCGATCTCGGCGTTCGCCGTTGCTAGGTAACAAAGCGGAACTCGACCAAAGTCGAAAATAAATGCTCTTCAAAATAAAAGCCGAAATCGAATTACACTAAATACTATAGGAGCTTTAGAGATAGTCCCCTTGATAAAAAACACATTGTTGCTATGATTAAACATCATAACTGTCCCAAGGTAAAATTAAGAGAAAACATGCGTCCAGCTGCACAACATCCAAAACCAGAAGGAATAATTGTCCAACATGAAACATGCTAATGCCTCAACCTAAACAAAGTAATTCGGAAAATAAAAGACTAAAAACAGAACAAATCAGAACTAACGTGATAGTGCTAATTCAAAATATTGCCAACATGAGCTACTCAACTAGAACTAATTTTCAAAGATAATTAAGAAATGTAAGACATTTCTTTGCAAATTTCTTTGAGTGATTCAATTTATATATTCACACAGCCTGGAGGAAAATTACAAAATATGCCAGGCAGTCACATTTTAAAATAGATCCAAGTTCCAACAGTAAAAAACACCTTTTTTTTCATTATGTCAAAGGCGCATTACTACGGAAGAGGATTAGGGCCACCGAAAAAGAAAAAAAAAAAAAAGAATTCTGACTTTAATCTCAGAATTCTCTTTTTTTCGGTGGCCCTAATCCCCTTCCGTACATTACTTATTTTTGTAATCTGTAGCAGATTTTATTTTGAAAATCAAACAGGAAGTACTCTTACAGCTCGACTAGTTGAAAATTCATTTAAAATAAGGTGCTAGTACCATAGAACAACAGTAAAGCGGGCAAGCAAGATAACCGTGAAAGAAAAGAAGCATTTTCTGTTGTGGGAAAAAGAGAAAAACTCGTTGTCGGCAGGATTCGAACCTGCGCGGGGAGACCCCAATGGATTTCTAGTCCATCGCCTTAACCACTCGGCCACGACAACTGGATAGCATATAGGGTGTGTAAATTCCTTTTTATACATAGAACCAGATCGTTTTTCAATCTGTGTATTATTTTGTTATTATCACGATTTTATTTATTACTTTAGAAAAGATGGATACATAACATTAGATCAGTTTTTCTCAAACTGTGGTCCGTGGGTTCCCCCTAGTGGTCCGCGAGGTACTTCCGTGACGTGAGCTCAAAGTGCGACGCTACAGCTAGCTTTCCAAAGATTGTGTTAAAAGTAATAATTGGCGTAAAACCGGCTCACTCAAAAGGAAAGCTTCAGATACCGGTGGAAAGAAAACAACTCCAGGACTACTTATATGATCAGAGGAAGCTGAGATTTTTGATATGTCATTCACTAGCGACTGTATTCCTTTGAACGGCTCTATGCGGTGAGCCGTACAACTCGATTCAGTTAGACAGAACTGTTCTTTGTTTTTTATGACTTTGCTTGGTAATGAATGATGCTCTGCTTACACGTCTACTATTGTTATTTTTATTTAATTAAATTAAATTAATTAAATATATTTAATAAGTACAATTAAAGTGGACTATTTTTATATTTAATGTTGCAGAAAATGATTTTTTGTTTCTGCTGAAGCACTCAAGTCTATGTTTCTTCAATTGTGATTCCATATTACAAATTTTATTAATGCACATAAAACTTGGTGGTAAATAACAGCTTCTTTTTTATTTCCATGTGTTTGACATCATGGGGAAGCTTAGACTCCACACTTTCAAAATCTGTAAATAACTCAAAATGCCCAAGTAGATGGGTCTTCATGTTTGTGACTTCGGCGTGGCCAGTCATACCAAACGGCACCATTCTTCTCATTAGGATGAACAAAGAAAACAACAAGTCAGTTAAGAAGCTAATAGTTTTATTTCAGGTTGCATTAAATATTAAGTTGTGTTATCGCTGGGCAATTTCAGGTTAGGTGGTCTGTGACTGTTCAACAAACAGTCCTCAGACTAAACAGGCCGAGGACTTTTTCAGGTTTGAGAAACTTCATTAGATGATCCACTTGCATGTAAACTTAAGAAAAAGCGTGTAGTCACCATAACTTCTCATTTAAAATTAATAATGTGATGTTTTAATCAATCTATATATACATACAACACATTATAAATAAGTTACCCAGAATTCTTCATGTCAAAAAACAAAATTGATATTGGGAGGCGACAAAGAAAAATTGAACCAACAGTACAAGTTTTCACAGGAGTATAATTATCATACATGTAAATACATGCAAAAATAATAACCAAAATAATCTTCAGAAAGTTTAGAAGCACCTGCCTTTTTGAGTATTGTGAATCCAAACCATTCAAATTCAAGAGTTTGTGGAAGATTATCAAGGTGTGGACTATGATTATAGTCAGTGACCAAGCACACACAGATGTGTCACGAGCGTCGTGTTGTTAAGCCACTACTGAACCACAGATGTCAGAAGTTGTACAGTGTTTTTGCATGATATGAACAGCTGACACTTGGTTATTATGGGTTAGACTGAGCTGCATAACCCCAACCCTAACCCTAACCCTAGCTCCAGGACACTTATATCATTGGTACATCAGTGTCACACTGGTTTCTTTCCAGTTAGTAAATTAAGAAATTTTAACATGAGTGTATGCTTAATAAACTGTTTCTGTAGCCCAGAGATCTTCCAGTATTATACAAACATTGGAAGATGTACAGAGTTGACACAAACCCACACTTAGCTTGTAGTTTTTATTTCAAGTTTAATGAATTTCCAAAAAACCTTTAAAACATAACAAAAAGTTCTATAGTGCACATGACATGTGTAAGAGATTCTACGTCACAGTATTAGCTGCCACAGCGCGTTATCTTACTTCCTTTTTCCATTTCTGGTTTAATGAAGACGCAAGCGGAAAGATTAAAAAGGGCTTATGATGGATTTTCCCATTTACGTATCGATTACATGACATATTAGGTTCCTCTGCAACAGCAGACTTTACTTTCCTAATAGTTATAGCAAACATTTCATTATTTCTTCGGCAAAGTATAAAATCATGCAAGGTTAAACCAGGGCAACAGCTTTCAAAGTTTCAAACCCAAGAAAAATCCAGAACTAAGAAACCAACATCTAAAACTTTCCCCAGAGTTAAATTTGCACATAACGTGGGTGTTTGCATATGTCTTCACTTTTCAGTTCTTCTTTTAAAAGGTTAGTCTGGTTCGCCCCCTCATACACAGAGTTTCATGCTTTTCTCATCTCCACAAACAAAACAAGACTGGAAGAAGGAGAACATGAACACCAAAGCCTGAAACACACTGTAGTCAGATTCAGTTTTAATAAATAATATATCTTTCACACCTTTGCACACAGACACAGTATGAGAACATGAAACTAGAACTCAAGCTATCAAGCGCTGAGTTCTGGAATGGCTCAGTAGCAGCTTCTACCTACATAAGGTCAACTCGCTGTAATCCCACAACAATGAACAGAATATATTTGTCAACTAGTGTTTCTCTAACTTTTTTTACTTTCTTTGTTTAGCATAATTTCAATTAAACATTTTCATAAAACTTATATCTTGAAAGTAAAATAAAGAAAGACTGTTTAGTATAACTCTGGATTAACTCCCCCTTTCACACCTAAGCGTTATCATTTCTACCCCATTTTTTCCATTTCTTACCTTTAAGCAAACCATTTTGTTTACATGTAGTTCGTCAGCAGTATATCTATCTTTTCTCTACTCTAGTAAAGTATTTTCTTAAATTATGGGGACAAATTGTGATAAAAATGCTCCATTCTCACAAATTTTTTAATTGGATTTTCCTGCATACCAACTAAACGGACCTCTTGTTGGTAGATATTAATTACCAGAGAATTATCCCCTTGGTGGATGGTTGAAAAAAAAAAATATTTTTAAAGGTATGAAATGGTGAAAGGATGAAATGACCGGTTTGGGAACATAAACATCACAGTAAGAACAGCAGTCTGACAAAAAAAAGAGCTTTACCAGCTAATAGATGTTAGCCATGAAATGTCCTGTGTATGAAGCAGCTAATAGTGCATTTATATTGTTTTTTTTTTAAATTGAGGTATGGAGCATCCAAGCAACAGCTTGCTGTGTATCTTTCTGGCCTGAACTGGAGCAGCCCAAGCATCCTGGACGATCAAAGTCCCGAACTGAAACCAGCCTGCAGACACGTTGATCGTCTCTCCATAGATCCTTCCTCCTTGCTTGCATTTCTGCTGCCTCAGAGGAGGTGGACTTTGTCACATCTTTCTCAGACAGTCTTCAGACACAAATATGCTGCAACTTGGACACTTTGGGACCCAGAGTGTAAATTAGCATCAAGTCCTTCTTTTCCAGGGGCTTGAGCGGCGCGTTCAACGAGATTTCTTTCTTGGCTACCTGGATTCTGTCCTTGACTGTATTCTTCAAACATTTCTAGGGAGGGAGAAAAAAAAAACTTCATTTAGATGGGGAATAAATGAGGATCAGTCACAAATACATAGAAGATAAAGATTAAACAATGTGAAGGTACTATTAGAGAATTTTTTGCACTTACATAGCTCAAGAAGGAAATGAGAAGTGCGAGCACCAGCAGCGCTGAGGCAAAAATAACCAGCAAAGGGGTTTCAGGTCCGATGGCATCAGCAGGACAATCTGGAGATAGGAACAGAGAGAACCACTTAGAACCTTCCACGTTAGGGATAAATGTAGGGATTATCACAAATTATTCAAAAATAGTAGCAATGATTTTAACACCAAACGATTTACGTATATTAAAAAGGGTTAAAAGCTAACTGGGGCTTTGCATACAACTTTAACCTGTACCTGTTTATACAGGAAGATGTTTTTCTGTCTAAAACAGTCTTGATTTGATAACCACAATAACCCACTTCACCATGAGGGGACTTCTTTTTACCTGGTATTGTGAGCTTAACTTTCCCCTCCTGGTTCTGCTGTCCCACAGGTGCAGCCAGAAAACACAGGTACACTCCACTGTCACTGCAGGTCACGTTGGGCAGGACGAGGTCAAGGGAGTCATCCTGCAGCTCCACTTTCCTGGTCACGTCTTTGTACCATCTGGTGGTGCCGTTTGGGAGGTATTTGGCCAGAAGGCCATCGCGCTGATGAGACGAGTCGCTTCCAGCCTGTGAAACCACAGCAAAACTTGTTACATGTTTGTAGGAATCTGAGAGATCAGAACAAGAATCTGACACAAGATGTTTAGGAACAGAAGCAAACACAAGCTATTATATATAGTGAGTTACCAGTTCTGTTTATATCACCAGTTTTCTTCATTTTTTGTTATTTATAGATTTAAGTAATCTATTATTAGACCTTTTAAACTGCCGCAGGTTGTAACAATATTTTCTCAAATTTTCTGAAGGCTATTCAAGTTTTTATTGGACACCAGCTGCTTTTCATCCATTTTCAAAGGAGCATTTTACTGCCACTGAACCCTGACTTACAAACTGTCCTGCTACTAAAATGCTTCCCAGCTTGCTGGTATGCTGAAAACTCAGCAAAGAATCAATTAGGAAAAGGATCTGTAGGCTCTTTGTTACCAACTAGTCATCAGGACACAATTTGTTCCTGTGTGAATCTTTGAAAAGTAGAGAAGATAAATGTTTTTTAACTTTAACAGTTCGTTCAGAAAGCTAATAGCAGAAAACATTCTACAGTAAACTAAAGGATGACACATTTCTCAAGTTATGTCAAGTTTGTACTTTAGTATCTTAAATATACATCTTTAAAAAGGGGGTGGTTTAAAACTTTTACATAGAGCAATTTTCACTTAGGTATGTTGTACTTATTTGACTCATTTTCTTTATTAAATACTTGAGTTACAGGTTTATTACAGAAGGTCAATAAAATATTACATTATGCTTCCCAGGTTTCTGGTAAGAATCAATTTCTTTGCTGATAATCCTTTATGAGGTCATAAATCAGTAAACAATAAACATGTTTGTATCATTAAACAATAAAAAAAACAGTGATGAAACATTTTTGATTAGTTATGCTAATTTGTAGTGTTTATCAAATGTGTTTTTTACTAGTTTTACCCTAAAGGATTTCTAACATATCTGACAGACTATGAACTAAACTGTAATCATTACACTGACATGGTCTAGCAAGCTGAAATCTGAGCAATGAATGGGCTTAATAATAAACAAACTGCAGTAAACAGTGAACCATAACAGCTTAAACAACCAGATTACAGTCTCTACTGGTGCTGCTGTTTAATTCTGACTTCTCTGTCGCAACAACAGACAGACTTCAATAATCCAGACTGCTGCTGTTCTTCTGATCTTGCAAGCTCAGTTTTATTTGCCCCAACTATTTCCAGTAACACATGAAGCCTTTAAAGGAAATCAAACTGAAACCAGCAGCGGTGTCGGGTAATGACAGGCGTGGATTTTCCCACTCGGATATCTGCCGCCCTTTCAAAAAAAGTTTGAATAAGCGGGTGTTCTTACCTTGTACCACCTCACGGCGCTGTACTGCACCCCGGGTATTTGTCTGGCGGTGCACCTCAGGGTAGAGTCCTGATCAGAGAGAGTGAAAACCACCAGCATGTCTTCGCTGTCAGCTCTGCTGGATGCCGAGCCCACTGACGGGTAGAAGAGAGGAATATGTCAGTAGGTTTCCCTTTCAGTTTGAATGACAGAAGCGTATTCAGAAATCAACTGGAGATTTCACATAAAAACAAAATCTATTAGAAACTCACCCAGTGACAGCAGCAGAGGAACACAGAGCAGGTGTGGAGTCATCATGTTGATGATTGAGTCCAAACGATAAACAGTCCGAGAAACGCAGACTGACTGTCTACGAGGTTGACTCCTCTTATAGCTAACTGTCGTGCACTGACGCTCCACCCTTTTACTTTTGCTTCCTCTTCCATGTTTACACTGCATAGTGGACTTTACCTTAGTACCAGTATATACTATACTTATTATTTGCATTTATGTGCCCGGTGAGGGAAACAAACAAAGAAAAAAAAAGAGGAAACTGAAAATTCGTTGAATTCTCTCCGGATCTCTGAAGAGCGTAGAGTTCACGTATAGTTAACTATAGCCTATTATTATATTATATTATTTATTTATACCTACTTTAACTATTTTACTGCCAATTACATTTTTGGACTTTAACTAAGCGTTTCGTTATGCTGCGTTCCGGGTGTATCTGGAATTTTCGAATTCCCAGTTGGAAAAATCAACTGGAACTCACTCGAAGTCGGATTTCCCACTGGGCAACTCCGACTATCCCCAGTTATGACTTCTAAGAGCGACTTGCCCTTTTTGTCCGCTGTAGTAAGACGTGTTGGAAATAGTTTATTTTACAAAACACGCATGCAAAAGCGCTTCTAAAATCAATGTTATATGTAGCGTGTGCAACTGTAAACTGTACAAATTAAAAAAAAACAAACTGTACAAATTAAAAGTAGTGCTCGCTTATGGAAATTAAAGCTTAAAATTATGTTTGTAAGATGTACTGTAAACTATGTTTATGTGTGTCGCCATGTTGACTTCACATTACGCAGTTCCGACTTCCGAGAGAAATGGGATGTTGGGGAGGAGACAGTAGGTGGCTCATTCCTTGTGCTGCGCGTCGGTGGATGCTCTCCTGCAGTTTGGATAAAATTAAGAAGTTAAAGAAATACAACTGTAGCCCAACTTTCCAAGCAACCCGGGAGACTGGAGAAGATATCAAGCAACATAATAAGAGCAACACAATAAAATCTTTAAACATTGTTGTCTTCTCCGACATGGCTAGTCTGACACCGAAAATCGTTGCAATCTGTGAGTATCAATGAGTAGTCTTTGAAATATTATTGCCTACATTTCTTATTGATTTAAATTCTTTTGACACCTAACTTGTGAAATGTTTGTCAAATTAAAATGAGCGCGTTTCAATTTTTCGTTTAATTATTATTTTTTGCACACAGAAGTTGTGAAGTATGTAGAGTGGATATTAAATACTCGAATGTAGGAAACAGAACATGAAAAAATGTAGGGTTTAGTTTTGAAACCATGCGGGGGCGACAGCGGGGGAACTGAAAGTGTTAACTTTATGTTTCATCACCGTGACAGCTGAAGTTTTTTTATTTAAAAACTCAAAGACTGTAAAAGCAATTCGATTAGAAAACACGTTATAATATAACGTGTATATTATATAATAATCATACTGATGATAATATTTTTGTCATAATGACATTCGGCTGAATGAAAGTGAAAGTTGCATATCCAGGTATCCCCCGTGCTCTACGTGGGGGTTTCCACGCGTAAGGGAAAGCATGTAGTTAAATGAAAGCTGTCAGGGAATTCCCGCCCCGCAGTGACGCAACTGGTTTGGTTAGTCAAACACGTGTTGAGACGTGAAAAACTAACCAAGATTTACAAGGAACTTAAAAAAAAAAAATAAAATCGAGTTTCGATACTACCAATAACAAAGCAACGCGTGTTATTGAACAGTCGTCTACACACTTTTATTTACTCTGTATTACTAGATATATATAAAAACATTTTAGATTTACTGTTGCTGTCAGTGTTTTGATGAAAACACACATGTCGCACGGTGCTGTGGGGTTGTATAAAATAGTTATTTCAAAGGGACGCGCTGAAAATACCATCAGAAGCTGCATTTCCATTACAAATGTGCGCAAACTTTGTAACTATTCATCTAATGTAAAAACAACACAATTTGCAATTGTGGTGTTTCCATTAAATAAGAAACACAATAAAAATCATACATGGATAAGTTTGTCATTCTCCTGCCACTTCCTGTCCTCCTCTTGTCTTTTCCAGCAGCAGCAACATTTGGTTGTTGATCACATCACTGGGAAAAATGATTCCATTGCAGTTTTATGAAATACTTGGATTTCGATAGAGCCATTCCAGCGCAAAAAACATCTTAGTAAAAACTTTTAGTTTTTTTGAAATTGTAATTTTTCCATTAAGCAAATTTATTATTGTAATTCCAATTTTCACATTTATATGGTCAATGGAAACACATCTACTGTGTAAAACAGTGAGATTAGTGAAAGAAACAAACAGGTGTCAGTGAGTGGCTTTTATTTAAGGGGGAACACAGCAAGTATTGTTACCTACATGCTGATTGTAGTGAAAGTTTGAGTAAACTGGAATAAATACCATTTAAGTGGATTAGAACAGCCAGAAAGTTGAAAACTGATCCACGCCGAGGTGATCAAAGGTCTACAGTTACTTGTGAGCATCAAGTAGAAAATATCTATGGCCATTAGGGATTCATAGTGAAAGAAAGATTACTAAAAAGTTTAAAACACAAAGCTTTAACCATTCACTCTGTCACCTATCAGGGTTAAACAGATGAATACTGAATTTTTAGAACCTGCTTCTTTCTTTTACTTTTCCTCAGGTGTCATGTTGGTGAGCAGCAGCTCAGCAGTTCAGCAGACAACTTCAGCGTTCTCCTGCTGTGAGCAGGCTGTAAACTACTTACATGAAGTTTCATGTGATCACATATGGAGTGCCAATAAGACGGTAAGATTTACTATGTTCATGTTAAATAGGTTTAAACATGCAGACAACATCTGCTGACAGAGATGAGTTGGATAAATCAACTTCCAGATCTGGATTGTTTAGATTTTCAGAAAGTGTTTTTTCTCTTTTCTAAAAAATTGGACTCTGAATAACTATAGTTGTAAACGGGGTCGGGGTGAACTGCTATACAAAGAAGGAAAGAGCATTTTCTGGAATTTTTACAAACTGAATAAAAACACAAAACTGTGCTTTAAGTAATCGACATTTGGTCTAAGATTCTTTATTTATTCTGAGACAAGTCCTGGATTAAAGAAATGAGGGACCTAAACAGATTCTGAAAAGCAGTTGAAATCTCACTTTAATCTATGAAATAGGATTTAGGGGAACTGAAAAAAATTCTCCCTAATCCCAGAAAAAAAACTGATACTAATAAGTCAGAATATTTTAGTTCTCTGAAGTAAAACATCAGTTTTTCCATTTGTTCCTGTAGAACATTGCTGTAATCGCTGATGGGACCAAAGTCTGTGAATCTCCATGCAAGGAAATCAATGACGACGGGATAATCCTGGACAGATGTGTGAACGTGGCCGTGAACACTGTGTGCCATGTACGTTTCCAGCTTTCTATTTTATTTTAATCTAACTCTACTAGAGCTTGAATTTAAAGTTAAATACTTGATAAGGGGTAAAATATGTGTATTTAACCTTAAACTCATCTTTGCAGGTAAATGGTGTAATTAAGGAGACATGTGTGACCTTCTATGGCCAAAAGTGTTCTCGCCGATTCACCAATGGGACGACAACGGGAAATAAGAGTAAGTCCTTACTGTGTTTTTTTTTTTTTTTAATCTGATTATGAAAGTTATGAAAGTTTTCATCTGATATTACTATATATTAACTTGTAAAATGTCTTTGGAGAACCACTAAAGATTGTCCAATTGTAGATAAATTGATTTATTAATCATAATAATAAGAAATCAGATTTTCCCTCAAGGAAATTGACACCCATTACAGTAGGGCCAAAAGAATTGATCGGATTAATCATAAGGAATTGATTTATGAAATAATCGTCAACTAGTTTAGCAATCGATTAATTGTTAACTGGAGTACAGAGGCTCAACAATGAATGCAGATGCATTCTTTGCTAGAGATGATCATGAAAGTAATGTTGTTATTGCATTTTAGGCAAGAAAATGTTTATTTTCTTATTTAAAAAAAAAGAACTGACATGTTTATTTCTATCTGTTAATGTGTTTCTAAAATTGTATAAAAAGGCTTATGTGGTTAAATGAAAAATCTGCAGAATATAAAATTTTTTATCCGATGAACTGATTCAATAATCAATAGAAATATCTATTACTAAAATAATCATTAATTGCAGCCCTGCATCACATACATACACACTTAGACATACATGCAGAAAAACAGAAAAAATGGAAAAAGAAACACATTAAGCATTAAAAACTTATTCCAAAGTTTTTAATGCTTAATGTGTTAAATCTGAATGATTAAATAAATAAATAAATGATTAAATAATTTTTAAATCTAAATCCACCCGGGGTGTGAATAATTTTGGCCTCAGCAGATCCCATTAAATGAACGAACAGTTAAAGCTCTTCTGGACTAATTATTGTGGGTTGTTTGTTTTTTTTATTTCAGATTCTGTGGTGCTGCTGCTGCTCACTTTCCTGACTGGACACCTTCTGCACTTCCTCAGTTAGGATTCGCCATGTCAAAAAGTGTGCAAAATACTTAGCTATATGGAAAAGCTGATTTTTTCTGACTGCACTTTATCCTCATCTCAGAAAATCTTTCATTCTCACCAGTTTTCTTTTTGTGTCATAAGAGCGGTCGGTTTCTTAGTGTCTTTTAGAACGGCTTCTGTCTGTTTTTCCAATGTGACTCTAAACTCTTTTTTATAATCTATAACCGATTTGTGACTGACGGTGCAAATGAAATTATCATAACTACTGTAAAAAGACTTATTTACATCCGACCAAATTCCCTAAGTTAAAGTTTTCCCCAAACTGTGTGAATGTATGCAAAAACACCTCTGAAGAACAAAACACTGGCAGCTGAACTTCAAAGTACTGTGACGTTTTTAGGTGGTGACAGAAACAAACAGTGAAATCTTGAATGAAATTCTAAACAAAGTGTTTTAGAAGAGCTGTGATTAGGTGGCCAAAAAAGGATCTCGTAAAGTATAGAAGGACTAACTGTTTTACTTTTGCACTGAAACGAGTCTTAATTGTTTGATTTTATTATTTCCTGCATCTACAGTTAAAAAGTTCTCAGGAAAAAAAAAAAACTGTGGATCTGAATATCGTTGAAGGAAGAAGCACTTTACTGGAGCGCCAAAGAGCATCTCATGGGTCTTATGTCAATATTTCCATAAAAGAAACAGAAACATTGAACAACTCTTTGACTTTGGTGCAACCATTTACTAAAATTGGCTAAATACAGAATATTTTTTAATATATTTGAATGAACGTACAAATTAACTGTTTGGCTAATTTTATAAAAATATTACTTATTGTTGTTGATCAGATGAAAAGAAAATTAACACTACAGTTATTTCTGGATTTTTTTTTAATTTAGAGAAATAAATAGTTTCAACTTCATAAATTTAGTCAACATGCCAAGAAGTTTGGAACAACCTGATCTAATGTAGCGGTACAGACCTAAGCAATGGTACAAAATGTTATTTTGACTGGTGTAGCTATATGTAGTATCCATATACTGAAAACATTTAATCCAGATTATAATAAATCAAACAACACATCAATTCTAATTTAAAAGTGTGCTGCTCGTTCGCAAATATAGCGATATAATCACTTTTAGATTCAGCATTACAAAACTGACATAGTGAATGTAAAAAGTTCAACAATCAATTAAGCCAGTTATCTAAATAATATGGTGCTTTTTTAAAACCATTTCTCCCAACATTAGTCCTCCTTTATAAGCTATTTAAAATCTAATGCAAACAACCATATTTCAGGGGTTTTTTTTGTAAAATGTTGTTTCTTTACACATTCCAGTATTTTGTCAGCAGCGTTTCCGTTTGTTCGTTCCAGTGTTATTCTCTCGTTCTACTTTTAATGCATTAAAGCTGTCGCTACGTTGATCAGTTAAAAAAAAAAAAATTCAGTTTAAAATAGTTTAAAATCACCCTGAGAAAATTCATAAAATTTGTAAAATTTGTAGCGGAAAAGTAAGGTCAGTGTTAAATATTGCAAAAAAGTATGCTTCTAAAAATATTTAAGAGCTTATGAAACATTTAAAGACTTGAACGAATAAAGTAAACCAATTAAGATAATGCCTGAGTATCAACACTGAAAAAGGGAGAACAAATTTTTGTGTATCGATACTTAACAATGTCACTACTACTGCTGCTGTCAGTACTATTTATTATTTTAATATGTTATTTATTATTCATAGTTTTAATAGCATACCTCGTTATAAACCACTTTACCTCAGCTTTATTCTGTTTGCTTTTATTTGTTCTCATTTACTTTCCTCTTATTTGGTTGTTTAGATTAGTTTTTGGTTTTTACTTTAAGGGAATCTAGACTAAAAACAAAACAAACAATTTTTTTGGTTCAGTTCATTTCTATTAACTGCTAGATTAACATACAATTTATGTTTCAAGATAAATTAATGAATGTTAAGTATTTAATTTTAATAATTGTTCAAGCACAATTACACTTTATTCTAGACCAAGTGATCATTTTAAAGGCTCCGTCATTTTGAAGTTTAGATTAGTTAACACTCCTCTGATGCTCTTTGTTGCTCCAGAAACACCTCAGGTCTTCCTAAAATCACAGAAACTCTGGCATTATGCTAAATTATAGTAACTTTTAGCAATAAAAATCTATATTACTGACATCAGGATGGACATAGGAAATCACGGTTCCTAAATGAGCTGTGGTGAAATCTAACATTTATACTTTGTCCTTCTTTGTTTTATTTCTTTTTTTGTAGTGATTTTTTAACCCATGTTTTAATAATGTGTGTCCATGTTACAGTCCAAGGAAAATAACTCAACCAATCATGTATTGATGCCCAAATTATTCTATTTTGTTGTTTTTGAAAATCTTGCCATATCATGTTCACCACCTGCCAAACATAACCCTTTATTGTTTACAGTTTTTATACAGAGTTGCCTTAGTCCATGCAGAGGGCCAAGTTTGTACTGTTGTGTTGCTGCTGCTTCATTTTCTTTTGGAAAAATAAAAATGATTTTTGCACACTCCAAACCACTCTGTATTATTTATTTAAACCAACTTGATAATTATAATATTTTAATGAAACATTTCACAATGTCACCCTTAAATATATCTGACCTGTTTAGTAGTAGTTATGTTTTGGATGGAGGTGATGAATTAATTGGTTTGAGTGAGTAAATATGAAACAACAACTTAGACACTTGACACTGGGGTTAAAAATATCAGTTTATCTGAAACAAAAACAAAGCATAAACTTTATACTCTTTGCATATTATGTACATAAAATGTGTTTCTTTATTTGGAGGAGGAAAAAATAGACAAAGAAGGAATCTCTCTTAAATAATTTACTTTTTCCTAAGTTTATATTACAACAAATTCAGCTGAATCAATTTGAGCTCATGCAAGATTTGCCTTTTTTCTCTTATGCAACTTCTCAGTTGATCAACTTGCTGCAATTTGTACCATCGGTTGTGACGTCTGTTATTGTCCTAAAAGCACAAACCATTTTCTCACATATTTATGCAGATTACTACAATAAGCTGCAATGTTGGACGTAGGAATTCTGTTCTGTTTGGAGTTTTTTTCAGGCTCAGATGTTTGAGCTTGCGGGTCCTTTCACCAGGCCCTGCTCTTTGCGCATCACCGGCGCATAAATGCCACAGTCCCGCATCTCGCAGAATCCCGGCACACCCGGGGACCCGACCGAACCAGGTGGCCCAACCGAGCCGGGGAAACCACGGGGCCCGCGTGGACCCTCCGTCCCGTTTTTGGGTTCTGCTTGGTGACCCTGTTCACCTGGGGAAAAAAAGTCATGACATTCAGAAAAGGATTTGTGAATTTTTTTATTTTGCATTCCAATAAGATTTTAAGTTAGTTAGTTCAATATTTTATTAATTTGAAGGAAAAATGTTGTTTTTTGCAGTTTTGTGTTGATTTTATTAGGAAATGAGAGAAGAAGAATCCCACCTCTGGGTCCCTGTGGTCCATCTGGACCCTGCGGGCCTTTACCTGGATCTCCTGTCGTGCCTTTAGCTCCCTTCGGACCTATTGATCGAAATACATAAAGCAGCAGAGGAAAAAAATGGAACTGGGAAAATATGGACATATTCCTTATTTCAAGAGGTGTGAAGAAATATTTCCTTACAGTCATTTTGTTTTCACTTTTCTGTCACTTTAATGTTTCACATCCAGCAAATTTTGATATTAGACAAAGATAAGAGTTAACACAACATGCAGTTTTCAATAAGTTAAATTTATTTTTAAAAAATTGCTAAAATGGATGGATAAAAAATAAAAAAATTATAAACTACTCAACCAGCTCAGCCCTCTGTGATAAACTTAATTGATGTGAAGGAATTTTTACCCATTTTTCTTAGCAGAATTGTTTTAATAAAACGTCTGACTGACTTATTTAAGATGTCATAAAGGAATCCAGCACAACTAATAAAGCTCTGCACTGGCTTTAGTTGGGGTCAGAGTTCATCAATAAGAACTAGCCCAGAATGGCCTCCATGGCAGAGATCCGACCCAAATAAACACAAAGAACTGTTTCATATTTAACAAAAAAAAAACATCTTAATGTTCCAGAAGGTGCTTGAGAAAGTTTTCTAAGATTTAATTTCTTGAAAAAAATAAGCTTTAAGGAAACAAATGATAGAATATTAAAGAAATGAAATGATGAAATTGTTCAAATGAAATAAAATATCAAATGTATGTTGGTGGAGAAAAAAATCTGTAGCCTTGATTTCATTTTCATATCAGTTTATTAGCAGATTTCCAAAACATTGAAGCTGCTTCACACGATTACTGAAAGTTGATTCCTGATGCGGGGAAAAAAGTATTTGACTGCAAAATGACATGCAAATATGGTTATTTATGGATTTTTTTGTTGACATCTTCTCCCTTTTCATTAAAATAAAATTACCAGAAAAAAATCTATGTTTGGTTTTTGCTTGTAAGAAAGCAAAATGAAGTTCTAGTTTCACTCACAGTGTAAAATGGTTGAAGGTGGGACTGTATATCGGAATAATGGTTGTTTTTTCTGCATTGATCATTATAGAATAGAAAAGGCCTGAACTGCAGTAAACAGGAATATTTACCTCTTTGTCCCTCAGCTCCTTTCTGTCCCTCCAGTCCTCTCTGTCCTTGAACACCTCTGGCTCCCTTCTCTCCAGCTTTTCCTGCTTTGCCCTGGTTATTAAAAGTAGAAATGTTGGATAAATTCCTCCACAAAGTTGGAAAACTGACTGGAGTAAACTGGCAAAAAATACACAACTGAGGAGAAAATCAAGGTATTCATTCATGAAGTTCAGGGAATTATGGGATTATTTTGCAACACAGCTTAAGCAACATAAACTTAATTAAGATGTGTTATGTGTTTATTTATAGGTTATTGCAAAAAAATTAACAGAAGCCTGTTTTTAAAATATATCTTTTTAGAAGCACTCGGATCATCTTGCTCTGCAGATCTAGAACAAAACAAATTGGCAGTATATCAGTGATGAGAACCTGAAGAAGTACTCACAGCTCTGCCAGGTGGCCCCGCTGGTCCTCGGGCCCCTGGAGGCCCAATCAGAGTCCGGTTATTGATGGGGCAGCCCTGGGTGCACTTGGCTCGGATTGAGGCGGCGTACTGGGCTAACTGGGCCGTGACCACGCCTCTGCAGAGCTGCAGGATTTGTTCATCGGTCAGACCGGGACCCTTCAGGACCAAAAACCCAATCAGGTTATATTCTGATGCAGAACGTCAACAACATGGCTTAAAATCTAGTTTTATGAAAACTGATGGACTGCCGCCACATATTTAAGAAACAAAAAGCAATTTTTAAAAATTCTTATTTTATCTAAAGTAAAATAGGTAAAAGTTAATAAATGTGTCCATATTTTCATCTTTCACCTCTAAGGAATAATCAAAACAACAGAACCACCTGTGAAACCTCAGCAGGCAGGAATAACAGATGCAGCCAAAATGACTGTATTCACATATTAATATCCAAACTGTCCAGAATAAGAACTTTAAATAGAGATTTTCACTTTTTATTCCTTTTGTACATGAAAACTAAACTACTGAACTAAAACCTCAGCAAAATAATATTTTGTCAATATCTCGTCATGAACCAATCAGTTATGGTTTTTTTTGTTAGCAAAGTGGGATAACAGATGTAATTATCTGAACAGCTTCAGTAAAATGTTGTTTTGATATATTTAATCTCTACAGCTTCTGCTTTATGCAGCTTTTACTCACAGCTGGACCTGGAGCTCCTTTTGGTCCCGTACGACCTTTGCCACCAGGGTCACCGATTGGACCGCGGTCTCCTCTGGAGCCAGGGACGCCGGGTGGTCCAACAGGACCTGGGACGCCGTTACGGCCTCCTGTGCCTACTGGTCCTCGCTTTGAGACAAAAATGGATTAGAAAGAAAAGAGTTAATTTAACATCCATAGTGAGTCTGTTAATACTTCATTTATCAGTATGACCTGAACTACAGAAAATCCAGAATAGAATTTTATTTCTCCTTCTCACACAATCAGCTCTATCGTTCATCAGAGATCTGATTGTTTCAGATGATCCAAACAGATCACCCTTTTAAGACAAGGCTTAAAACTTTCCTGTTTGATAAAGCTTAAAGTTAACCCAGCTTGTGGTTTTCCTGAGCCGTTTTTGTAGTTATGCTGCCATAGACTTAAGCAGCTGAAGGACAAACTGAAATCTTTTTCTGCTTCTTCTACTTTTTAATTTGCATTATTTGTTATTTCAACTGTTAACTTTTTGTTTTCTCTCAGTATTTTTTCTCTCCATAGAAGCTACATATGTTCTGGCGTTCTGTTTGGCTATGCTCCCAAATAAAAGATAATGCTGCCATAAACTAATCGTTCGCTGTCTTTTGGTATTAACTTTTTACTTTCATGAACATAGAAAATAATCCTACATCAGCTCATTAGTTTCTTTTTGTGTATCTGCTCTGTCTTCTCAAACTCCCAGTCCGTTGTGGCAGATGCCAGCTTATACTGAGCCAGGTTCTGGTTCTGTTGGTGGTTTCTTCCTGTTAAACAGGACTTTTCCTCTCCACTGTTGCTACATGTATTATGTATGAGGGCTGTCGCTACGTCCAGGAGGAGTGAATGCTGCAAGACAATGACTCGATAATATCCTCTGCGTTTCCTTAGAAAACTTTTTCATTAATTGAACTATTTTTTGGTAACTGAGAGGAATTGGAATAGATGACTAAATGGACCATTGTAAATTGCCTTGAGGTGACTGAGTTTGATTAAGCTTGTTAATCTGGCAGTTTGCTGATTACAATTAAAGTGAAAAATGTGCATCAAGGTAAGTCTTCTTTTAGCTAAAACTTAATGAGAATTGATTTTTTTTAACTTGCTCCTTAAACAAAGCTTTGTTTAAACAAAATTTGAAAGTTTATGATTTAATCACACAAATAACTCTTTCCTATTTCAGACGCTTTCCAAGAGATGTGTGCATTTCTGCATTGGAAATCCCCAAATCACCTGTCCTCTGTCTCCTTGGACACCTTTTCCTCCCTGAGAGGAGAAAAGAAAAAGGAAGAGATACACTATACGTTAAAAAAAGAGCAGCAGTGGAAAGGAGAAGTGAAATAAAAAAACAACCGATTTGTCACATGCCTATGAGACATGAAAAATACCTTTTGGCCTTTCTCCCCCTTCAGGCCTTTCAGGCCTCCTGCACCCTGTGATATGTAAACAAACAAAGGTGTGAAAAACGAGGGAGTTGAGATTAGTCATTAGTTTCACGAAAACAACACCTGACCTGGTTACAACCATATTACAGTTTAAAAAACCTTGAAAAACAGGAAGAACAAAAATGCAAAAATAAATGTCAACACAGACGGGAAATTCCCTTCGAGGCCAAGGGACATTTTTTTAGCCACTTGTGGGTTGAAAACATGACTTTTGATACGACATACAGCACTTGTTGTTGCTCAGGAGGCTAGCTGATCATCCTTCAGTCAGAAGGTGATTGGATCAATCCCAGGTTTCTCAATTGTTAAAGTATCTTGTGAATCTTGTATCACAAAGATTAAAATATTAGCTGGATCCAGAGTTAGTCATTAGCCAGAGTTAGTCATTTAGCTCATTTATCATTTTGTACCTTTCCTGTTTTGGTCTTTTCATACCAAATTGTTTTGGGTACATTTGTACCGACAACATTGTTAAATAGATTAGTTAGTTTAGATAGTTTCTACAATCTTCTAAAGTCTAATAAAGTAAAGTATTAGATGTAATTTCAGAGTTTTGGGGGTCAGAACCATAATAAATGGAAGTATAGTATAATGCAAAGTTTTTACACCAAAAAGCAGACAATTAAACTAAATTACACATTTGATTTAAAAGTTTTTACAATTATTTTTTATGATAACTAATCAAAATACATAACAGCCAGGATTTTTTTCTCTGGTTGTTACTTGTGATTCTTTACAATCACTGTCTCTCACAAAGATCCCAGCCTACAGATAAATCCACTTCCATCTCTGAAAACAACATTTCAGTGATCTAGCTTTGTGTCAAAAATAGCATTTTTTATTTGTTTTTTATAAACTTCACCTTCTCGCCATCAGGTCCAATCTCCCCTTTGGCTCCCTGAAGGAGAAAAATGAGTTAGAAGATGGACATATTTGAAAGGTTTTACATTTTAATAAGTAAAAACCGTTTGTATATAAAGTAAGTAAATAAAACATCTTGTCATAAAACATCTGTGGGCCTCCAGAGTTCAAGAGGATTCGTTTAATTTGGTATAAAACTGAAAGAGAAAAATTACATTATATCTTAAAATACTTCTTTTGTTTTTCATTTTTTAAAATTACTACTTCAAATTTCTTTAAGTAATCTTTCCTTCCTATTACAGTAAAAACTTTGTAATTATGACTTAAGGAGAAATTATTTTAGATTTGAACTTGATTAGTTCTTGTTTGTATTGTTACCCTTCGGGATACGTACTGTTGGACCCTGCAGACCTTTGGGTCCATGTTTTCCTGGTATTCCAGCATCTCCAGGTTCTCCTTGAGCTCCCTGTCGGAAAAACAACAGAAATGTAACAAAGTTGATTCTTTACTCAACATTAGTTTTAAGAGCTTAAGAAATCATTCATCCCCATCTACAGACCATTGAAATCTGGATAATTTATTGTGGTAATGTTGCAAAGGTTTATACAGCAAACTGTAGTGTAACAGCTTGAAAAAAACATAAATTAACACAGATGAAAATAAGGATACTTTTTTTTTGGGTTGTATTGTAAAAGAAAACTGGAGAAGAAAGAAACTGAAGAAATCACACTGAATTTAGTTTTGTATAAAGTTGTATTGAAAGTCCAAGTATCTCAAATATAATACCGGCCTGATGTTATTAATTATTAATAAACTCACAGACAATAGTAAACTAAATATAGAATCTTGTAAAATAATTAATATTCCATTAATTGTTGCATATTTTGTCACATAAAAACCTCAAACTTCAATGTATTTTGTGTAATGGCCCAGTCAAAGTCCAGACAAGCTCATTTCGGACTCTGTGATTATACTGTTAAGATTAATGGTCACAGATGCTGACAGACGCTCTTCAACTCAATCTGCTCAATCTGACTTAGCTTGAGCCAGAAATATCGGCAAATGTTTCAGCCTGTAGTCGTGCAAAGCTAAAAGAGACGCTTCATATTTCTACTTCATGAGGATCTATAACACAATGTCTCAGTTCACATTAACTGTAAAAAAGTGCAGAATCATTTGCAGCACTGCTGCCAGTTTAAAAGAAAGCAGAAGCCTCTTGGGGAATTATTTACAGTGGTCTGACATTTGACAGACGTTTGAAAATACAGAAGTCTTTGCAAAAATATTTCAATATATAAAATAGTGACTCACTTATTCAAATCAACTAAAAGCTTAAGCTTACACAAGTTTGATAAATTGAAGAAGTTTCCCTCTTTATGGGAACAAACATACTGAACAAGCAGTGTTTGTTGTTTTACTCTCCAAGGGGAATTCCCTTTCTGGTTTCAGATAAGGTCACTGGTAATGATGACATTCGCACCAAAAACAATGACTGACCGCTACGCTTTGAAAATGTCCAACACATTTTATTAATTTATATCTATAAGAACTTCCCTATTAAACATTTCTTTAAACCCTAAACAGGGTTTATAGAAACCCTAGTAAAAAATCTTGTTCAATCCTATTGATCACTTTAAATCTGTTTGCACTAAAAATAGTTGGGATGGTTACACCAAAAAAAAACAGATTTTAGATTAAAATAACATACAATAATATGTGATACAGACTATTTTAGATTTATTTGGTAAGTTTGGCATGTCTTCATGTATTTTACTTTATTGTACAAACTTACAATACAATAAAGTATTGTATTGTCTGGGAAACTAAAAAGTTCCAGACAGGAAATTTTTAGTTCAGTGGAGAGAGGATATTTGGTGTAATGTTTAGCAGTTTCTAGTTATCAAGTTATTCTTGGTTTTACTGCTAATAGCTGGATGAAATAAAGGTGTTTTCAAATTATTTAACACGTGCATCTGATTTAAAAATAAAAAAATCACCCAATAAATTCGGCTAAAAGTTTCATTGCTTTTTTTTTCTTTTCAAATGAAAGGAGTCTGTTTTCACTTCCTAAGACTAAAAGCAGATGTCAAGACTTCCCTAATAATGCTGCTGCTGACGTTCAACTATGCTATTCATGGAAAAACAAAAGATGAAAAGTAAACAAAACAAAAGACATAACTTCTCTGTTATTTCATAAGAACCCAACTTTTAGTACAGAATCAAAATTATGCATACTGGCTCAAATATATACATACAATCCTACTAATATTTAATTACATGCGTTTATAAGTTGCAAAAACTCAATGCATTTTAAGTCATAATTTAATCATTGTTATCAATGGAAGGTTTAAATTAAAACCAGTTCTTCTAGGATGATACCAATTTATGGTTTTCTTTGAGAGATGGACTGCCAATTACAACTCTGACACATTTTATTACTATTATTTTAAGAGCTGTAACACCTGAAGGAATAAAAATGCTATTGATGGAGATAGCAATTTTGAATCAAACAAAAAATGAAGGAATTTATAGCATTAGTCATATAGAGTTACAAAATAATGAAAAGTGGATGCTGTTCATGTGCGCACGAACAAAAAATGGTGGAAGTTCTTAGTTTTTATGATTGTATTGAACAGCAAAAAACAGATACATAAGTAAAAGAAAAAAAATATTTCTTAATATTTAATCCACTAATGACCGACAAAAAATGATCAGGAGGAAGCTGGCCCATTTCCTACCCCAGCTAATTGATTCATGCTTCTATACTTACAGTGGTTATACTTCAACTCTTGGTTTTATTTATTTTTCTGATTGAAGCAGGAACAAAGAGTAACCTGAAGTAATTTAAATAAAGAAAGCAACAAACGCCCAGAGGAAGCTGAGGGTTTAGGGTATCTAAGGTCTGGGAGATAAATGTTTGGAGTAAGGTCATGTGTGCAGGACATCGACTGCAGGTGGGAAAAAAAATTCCTCTCTATTTGACTGGACATATGCTCCATTAGAGAGTGGATAAAATAGAGGACATTACATGTGCATCATTAGTGGAAAAAAATTAAATAAAACACAGACTCAGCAATTATCCAGAAAAAAAAAACAAGAGGAAATCGTTACAAGTGTTCATTGTTTCTCTCTGGGAATTTCTCATGAATTGTGCATGTTAACATCTCCCACTCAGAGTTTGGTTCCTGTTCAAAGTGCCAGAAACTCACCACTCTGCCCAGTCTGCCCCGGGGTCCTCGAACACCACGATCCCCTTTACTGCCCTGCACAGGATGGGAAGCAGTGAACAGATTTAAACATAATCTTGGCAGGTTTATAACAACTAATTTAGATATACAGTAATGTGGGATTTATTTCTTCCTTCCTTCCAGAAATTACTCAGTTATGACAGGATGATTTGTATAGACTTGTGTGACAGGGAAAATGAAACCCACATCAGTAGCGGTGGAATTTAATACTATCTGGGTTGCAACACAAAAAGATTCAAAAAGAACAACTGCAGGCAGTGACTATCTAGATTTACTGCCATCCTCTTCCACAGAAAGTGGATGGCAGAAAGAAAACACCGTGGAGGTTTTCCCAGCTGAGTCATTTTAAATCAAGAAGTGTTTTGAATCACAGCTGATAGCCTGAGGAGATAAAATGATCAATTATCATAAATAAATTATCTAAAGTTGTTATAATTATTTGATAGGCAGTAGACATATTTTCAGCTACCTTGACACCAAACAGCCCCGGTTCTCCTATCACACCTGGGACTCCTATTGGACCCTAAGTAGGCCAAGCGAGAAGAAGAAATAATCTTTACAGTAACAACAGATCATAAGATCTTTTTTATAACTTTGTGGCCTTAACCCACTTACATCTTCCCCAGGGTCACCTTCGCTTCCTGGAAAGCCACCCAACCCTTTAGAGCCCTGAGTAACAAACGAGAAAGAAAGACAATAAAGAAGAATAAAGTAGAGATTAGACATGATATACAAGCTTTTGTAAAAAAAAAATCCTAACATGAAAGACAAAAACTAAACCACTAGTGATGTAATTAATTGGCAAGTAAAGATCAAGGCCAACTATTAATGAACAGCATAGAATGAGTCGTAACAGAAATGAGTTCATCTCTATGTGCTAGAATAAGTTAGGACAAGGTTTCTGAGAAAAGCTTAATGTGTCATGATCCACTGTTGTCTGTGTTTTTGGTTTTCATTTGTTTTCTGACTGTTTCTGAGTTTTTTAAATTCTCGTCAATGCCATTTTCCTTACCGGTCCATTCCCCGGTGTTTTTTATTGTGGTAATTTGTCTCTTATCAGTTCATTCTTTTGTGTTCGGCTTCTTACTTTGATCCTTTCCTAACCTCAATATGACAGAATGTGTTAAAGCTTACGATGCTGCGTCTTCTTTTTAAATGCTACTAAACACATTTTGATGATAGCATGACTCCTGTCAGAATTAAAATCAATATTTCTTTTAGCAACTGCAATCAGCCGTGAAGATCCATTGATAAATGAAATGTCATTAAAATGATCATTTTTTGACATTTAGAGTGACTAATTAACCGTACAGGGCCTGGTAATAAGCTGTTTGATTAAGGTGTGATAGAACAAGGAAGCATCTAAAGGTTTCATGGTAAAGTTGAAGACCACAGAGGTAGATAGATAAGGATAAATATCAACGGATGGATTGATCAGACTTTATATTGATTTTGTGCTTGCTATACAGTGTGGCTGGTTACCCATCAAGTTGAAACTAAATATTTATTCAAATAAAATAAATATAGTAAATTAAATAAATAAATGACAAACTACAGAATGTGGTTTTGATCAATAGTAATTATACCTAATGCTTACACATATTAGTTGCAGGGTATATCTGTAACTAGCATGCTAATACTAAATAAATTTAAAAGTGAAAGTGTTGAAAGAACACAAACCAAAAGTAAATATAACTAGACCTCACTTCCCATACATTTTTTGTTTCATTTTTGCTTTATTTATATATAGTTAAACACAACAATCCTGATCTTATAATCTCTGACATTTGGTTTCAGTTTCAGTTTTTTTTTTCCGCTCTAAATGAAGCGTAACATCCGGGAAAATCCGCAGTAATCCCTTCACAAAGTTCCTGAAAAACTCCACATGAGTCTGCTGGATAACCTGTTAGAGACAAATACTGTTTTATACTTAGGGAAATATTACACAGCACTTGTCATAAAAGATTAAGGCCCTGTGTTTATGAGTGATGACTGTACCTATAATCACACAGAGCTATCAGCAGAGGGAAGCTAGGGGAACTCCAGAAACTAATGGAACACACTCCAGACGGTATTACACATAACACAATGTATGAAGTCACTTTCACTCTGGCATTGTTTACCTGTTCTTACTATCATACATACATCAGTAGTGAAGACACTCCTGTTCATTCTGACATATAGGGGCAACGAAAAAGAGGTTTTTGGGGCATTTTTACAACTTAAACTGAAAGTTTCAGGGGCAGGCCTGTGTGTCATTTCATTGTACCAAGATAATAATTTTTGAACTTTAAAGTATTCCACATGATAAACATGCTGAGTCTTCAACCTTCAAAGGGGAATTATACTCTGACTAACATGCACTATCTTTCAGTCATCAGATAAAGCAACAGAAAACTCATTTTCTCTTTCTGTGTCAGTTATTTACTCAGGAAAAGAGATTAGATAAAAAGTAGGACTTTCTCCTTTGTAACAGCAAATCTTGTGACTACTCAAATTGCCCATGTGTTGTATTAAGATACGATGTGTTAAAATGTGTGTAATTGTGTTTACATTATCTTAAGTTATATTTAAAAACAAAGCATAATTGCTTCTCTGATAATGCATCACTGTGAAAGCATAACCAGGTGAAAACAGCTCAAAATAAATGCAACATATTGTCGTTTGTGGCAAGCAGGTTTTCTGGCACACTTGGATCAAGAACAATAATCAAACAATCTACAGCTTTGTGGATAGATGCCACTATGACCTACATATTTGATTTTCAAACAGTTTCTATTTATTTCAAAACTTCAGAAATACTGTAGCTGAATTTGTTACGTTAAAGTTCACTTTCTCTTTTCATATGACTAGTTGACAGTTTGAATGTTGACATATTAAATATGTTTTCAGGTAATCATGTAGCTCTGTACGGCTTTTGACTACAGAGAGCTGTTGAGCAAAACGCACAGCAAGGTACATAGTGAGATTGTGCTGCAGCAGAAAACTCTCCTTCATAGAGAATAACATTGTGAATGAGGAAAACCTCTTAGATATTTAGGGAAAACCTCTAAGCCACATAGAGGCTAAAATTGTATCGGTTCTGATTTTGTAGAAAGTATTTTTCACTTAAAATGACTTAGAATTTCAAAAATAAAGTAAGGCAAAATATTAACAGTTCACAACAATTTGCAAAAATATTTTTAAACCAAAGAATAATTTTTTGATCTACCAGCAACCTTTCTATTTCCGCCCTGAAGTTATTAATATTAAGGTCTGTATTATGAAAGTGAAAATCTCCAGAGATGTCAGCAGCAGTTTTATAAAATGCCAAGTGTACACACCTACATAAACTCCCTAAATGTTAGACGTACTTTCACCCTCAGTGAATAGTAAAATGAAAATACAAGAACTATTTTCGCTGTGGTTCTGTACCTTTGGTCCATTTGGCCCAAAAGGTCCTGTTTGTCCTGGATAACCCTGGAAGAGAGGCAACGATTATTAAAATGTGATGCACAGATGGGAGAAAACAGGAGAAATCTTTATTCTCTCTGTTGATGCTCAACTTTATTTGGGAAGTTCGACATAAACAAAAAAAGGAAAAAACATTCTTTCACTGATAGTTGTAATGGAAACAAATTAAAGGGAAATTTTCACACACAGTTTGACTGAAAATGTACAATGTTACATAATTGCTCAGTGTGTAATGATTAGAGACGAGTTTTCCATGTCTCTAACCGTAAAAAGAGGGTTTTATCTTACAGCGCTGCCTCTCTCTCCGACGTCACCTGGAAACCCGGGGGCTCCTATTTGACCCTGAGAGACAAGATTAAATATTTGATCTAGATTACTCCTGCTTATTAGCTAGCTATATTTAGATAAATAAATATCACAAGTTGATCATTTTAGAGTAGAAATAAGCTCAGCTATTAAATATGTTCTTAAATGTACATTTATAAACGCATACTTACAGGATTTATTTGAATTCTTGAGAAAAACCAATACTGTCTCTAGTGCAGATGTTAGAGTTTTATTATTTTACCTTGTTTCCATCTTTTCCCTGAGGACCTTGCTTACCCAGGTCACCACGAGAACCCTGAACAAACAAAGACAAAACAAACTATTCAAATAACAACAACCAAAAGCATTCATTGTTTTAAAAAAGTATTAACAGAAAATTAACACGGATTAAACATCTTCTAGATATGTAAATTCAGATCATTTCTAAACATTTTCTAGCACTTCTGTGCAAGAATTTTTAATTTTACATGAGTATTACATGTAATAAATGTATTTGTACTTTTTTAATATGTTTGCAAATATATACAGTATATATACTGTAGCTACACTGCAAATAGAACCATTACAGATCAAAAACTCTGGTACCTTGACACCTTTACCTCCTCTCGACCCTGGAGGCCCGGGGTCACCGCGAGGCCCCTGAGATAAACCAGGGATTAAATTAAATATTAACAAGGTAAGTAATAACAATTCATTGGTTGTAAATCACAAACTCAGCTAATTTGAAAAGTTTTAAGTAGGAGACGAAAAGAAAAGACCGAAAAAACATTGTTAATGTGAAGTTTAAATATTAAAGAAATATATTTAAAATGTAGTGCAGTTGATTGCGTCATGAGATTTCAGTACAAAACAGAGTGCTTGAATCTGACTTATAACATATAAAGAGTGAAGGCAAAATAAAATGAGGTCAAATGGAACTAAAAGTGAAAGTAAAATTTAATCCCAAAAGAAGGCTTTCTATTACAACAAAGCTTCAACTTGTAAGACCCTAATGGGATTTGGTCCCACTAATTAACAGCTGCACCAGCTGCTGGCCAGCAAACCCCCCTAATTCACCACCAGCGTCTCTATTTTGCTTCGTTTAGTGTCAACAGAGCAGCAACTATGGCCGTTGGTGGTGAAGCAGGTTCTGGGTGGTTTCCAAATGTATCTGTCACCTACCACAGCTGGTTCACCTCATGAGAAGGTAGGATGTGTTAACTGCTTTTACCCGCCTCAACGTAAACATGTAGAACCACTGACAAGCCAGAATTGTCTCAATTACTACGAAAACAACTTTGTTTCATCACATAATCACACTACGGCACAAAATGCATCTGTTATCAATACAATACAATTTGGGTTTTATGTTTTGGTAAGTGATGATGATATTTAAGAAACTTAAAAAACATAAAAAAAACAATATCCTCAGTTTTTAGCCAACAGACTAAATGTATCTGTGAAAACAAATTTCAAAGAAATAAAGGCAGCTGGATTATTTCTTCTTGAGGTCAAGAAAGGACCGATTTCCATTTCAAACTTTCCCCAGTTAGGCAGCAGGTTTAGTTCCTTACAGTCTCACCAGCAGCTCCTTCTCCTCCCCGCGGGCCCTCCATACCGACATCACCCTAAACAAAGTATTATAATGACAGAAATATAAATAAATGTAATTAATTAAACATAAAATCTCCATGATTCACCACAGTTTATGATGGAGTACCACAAGGTTCTGTATTCTCACTGTTTCTATTAGTTAACATTATTATTGTCTTTTTCTGTCCTCAATAGACTTCATAGTAGATGGTTCTTCTCTGCCACTTTACACAGGACTTTATTGTTCTTAGTATATTTAGTATATTAGAGACAAAATGTTTAGCTGGTAAACTATCAGCTAGTCATTCCGCACAACCTGTAAACTATTTTTAAATACTGGCAAGTATCTACCATCTTTTCTTTCAACACTTGTCCTTAATGGGTAAGGAAAATAATCTGGCTTTTATTTTAAGACGTTGTAAGTGGGAGGTACCTTCAGACCGAGCTCTCCACGCTCACCTGGGTCACCCTGAAGTCCAGGTTCTCCCTGAAAAAAAAAAAAAAAAAAAAAAAATCAGTTTGTTTTCCCTTCCTTATCAAACATTTTCAGCTTAAATAAAGTCTTGTGAAATAACCCAATTAAATACTTTTAGAGCTAAAGTTTACATATGATATCGTCAGATTCAAACTGTGCTAAGCCATCGTCATGGTTTCCACCAAAAAACTGACCATCCCGCCAGAGAAACCTGAAGCTCCTTCTTCTCCTCCAGGTCCAGCATCACCCTGCAAGGGCGAAGAACAGTCAGATCTAAACATAATATCATTTTGCTCAGTCTTTTAAATTTCTTCTGCGTAGAGATACACTTATTTTATTTTGGTAATGTTTGAAAACTTTTCGTTTTACTTTTTCCATATTCAAAGAAATTCTTTTAAAGCTAGCAACTCATTTTGGTTTCTCTTCACCCAAACCGTCCTTGATATTTTTACTTCTGGTTTCATTTTCACCTGCAGTTTTAAAATCTTCTTTTACTTTCAGTTCATGCTTATTATGCAAACAGTGGTATTATGGGTTAAACTCATTATTATGAGCTGCAATCCATTGTCTCTGCTGTTGTATAATTTACTTACAACAGGCCCAGTGTCTCCTCCTCTTCCCTGAACTCCTTTAGCTCCTTTATATCCCTAAAATGAACAGCATACATTGAATCCACCCTCATTTCTGCTTCTTCTGTCTTTAGGAAACAAGTGACAGCATAGATTTTAGACTCACCTCTCTACCTTGGATTCCAGGCAGGCCAGTTTGACCTTGTAGACCTCTGGACCCCTGCCAAATAGACAAAATCATGACATATAAACTAAGCGCTTGTACAATCAATTCCAGGTAAATTTAATATTTGGGAATAAATAAAGACATAGAAGCTTCAAACAATATTTAAAAGGTAATGAGATCCCAAAGCTGCTCCTTCACTTATAGAAATCTCAAAATGTTTGATCCATTTGGTTTAAAAAAAGATGTTGTTTGAAACTAAATCTTTTTATTTACCAGACAAATAGTTTCCTTCAAGAAGGAATGACAAGAAAATAGGGATTATTATGAAATGTTTTCCTATTTAAATATTTATTAATAATGACCTAAAAACATCCATAATTGAAAATCAGAGACAAGAAGTTTTAATAACTCTGGCAAAAAAGCAGCCAGAGGAGAAACATTTACTTTTTGCAGAAGACTAACTCTTTGGTTTGTCTATTACTGTAAGCAGGCCGCAGTTTACAATAAAGAAATTAAAGTGAATGACGTAATAATGTCATACCTTTGGTCCTGCAAAACCAGCAAAACCGGGTTCTCCAGGTTCACAGTCACACTCAGTCGGCCCCTCCTCTCCGAGAGCCGCATCGCCTCCCGACTCCTCTGAGGAGTCTGTGTCCGGTCCAGCTGGGTATTTTAAAGGCACCTGGAAATAAAACCATTAAAATATCAGCAAACTGTCACAGAAACCATAAAAGACTTCCTGATTTATTTTACTTAAAAAAATCTGCAGCTGAGTTAAAATGTTGGATTTTGTGCAGATGTATAAGTGCAATACTACCTGACATTTATATTTATTCATGCATTTATGTTAACATTTATTTTTTAAAACCACAGTAGTAATAATGCTCTGCAGCAGTTTTGTTACATTAAAAAACTAAATTACCTCTGATGATTGAAAAGATCAGAATTTGCACTTAGTTTTGTGCAAAAGAAGAAGAAAAAAAACTTTATTATAGTGTGCTGGATTACTTTGGCTGACTTTGGCGCCTACTAGTGACAGATTATAGAAAGGCAGAGGTATGTACACCCAGAATAGAAGAAATAGAAATATCTTTTAGTGTCCAATATTGGGGAAATTTCTGTGCCACAGCAGCAAAGTGACAGGCAGTAACAGAAAACAGACTCACACAAAGCCAGAATAAAATAATATATATGAAACAGAATGAAGAATAAAAAGATACAGTACAATATTCCTGAAAGTAAACAGTTGTGCTGAGGCTCTGTTATTATTTTGCATTGCAAATATTTTTGCATATATCTCAATGCAATGTTACAAAACTTAATTTCATAAGACTGCAAGGCGTTCTCTGTTTTAATTGATTTGTAGCATGGTCACCAAGGCTTACATAAGTTCATGAAAATACGACACAAATATTGAACAAATTAAACCCTGTTATCAGGAAGTTCCTGTCTTACCTGCATGGTCTCTGTGTCCTCCTTGGCGTAGTGGGACTCTGTGGTCATGGCAAAAGGAAAGATGTCCTCGGTGACCATGGTAACCCTGGGTGGGTCATAATCCTCCTCCACTAGCTGCTGCTCCTCATCATAGTACTGAGTGGGCTCAGGTTGATGCTCTAGAAAAAACAGTTAATCACAAAACTTCAAAGATGATTTTGCACGCTACAGCTGCTGCTGGTGAATAAAGACTAATCTTAACAGTCGGTGGAGTCCTACCAGGTCGACGAGAGCCTTTGTCGTTATAGTGGTCGACTGCAGACGACTCATAGGCGTGCTTCTCACCTGCATGGACAATAAGGGACGTCAGATTCAAGTCACCAGGTGAAATGATGCATTAGTGCATCAGGAATTTGACAAAAATGATTAAAATAACAGTTTATTTCAGTTCGCCACCGAACACAATATTAAAGTTACAGCTTCAGTGCCTGAAAATTCTGACTGGCTTAAAATTGTACGATTTATAACAAAAAATAATTTTAAAAAAAGCGAAATCTGAAGATTGTTTTGTGCTTTATTTATTTTTCACTCATTCAAAAACGCTTTTAAGTTTTCTCAAGAATTCAATTTAATTTTTGTTTTGGATGTGGATCAAGCTAACTTGATATCAACAACTGGTTGTTATCCTGTGAGACAACAGTCAGATACAAACAGTGAGAGCAGAAAGATTATTTTAACCTGAACATGGAGCAGCTCTGACCTGAGTGGTATCCAGAGTATTCATCCTGGCAGAGAGACGAGGAGATACACAGCACCATCAGCAGAAGCCCTGAGAGGAGGGAAACCTGATGAAAACACAAATTATTTAATATCTATAGACCACACCTGCTTGGGACCTTTCAGCTGGAATAAGGACTTTTAATCTTTGTATAGAAATCTGAGTGAGATGAGCTAAATTAAAGAAAATCTATGCAGATTTAGAGTCATATGGTTACTGAAAATCTTCAAATTGCTGTGGAGGTGGACAGACAGAAAGGCTTTTAATCCACTCAAGTGATAAATATTGACTATATTCACATTTTTTAGCTCTTTTAATTATTTTATTTCACAGCTACAAATATTGACCTCCTGTATGGGTCCTCTGTGAAATATCTCCACTCTGACCAGTTTACATTTACTTTTTATGAAAACGACACCAGGTTTAAACTGTTGCAGGGCTAGATTAAGGCTTAAGGTGGCTGAACGACGTACTGGTCCAGTTTATCAGGATCTTTTACTGAAACCATGGTGGTTTTAGCCTGTAGATGTGACTCAGGCTGCGTTAGGGTGAGAACTCAACAGACTGAGGATTCTTTGTCTTGGTCACTGTTCCAGTTTTTCTCAGACTCGTCTGACATTCCTGAAGCTACACTGTCAGCCTGAAGATCAACCAAGGAAAAGCTCTAAACTATAACCACATAAACAGCTGATAGACCTGAACACAAAGTCAATAAACAGATGATTGATGAGGATGAAACCTTAACCACAACTTCCAGGTGTAAACCTCACACTCAATTTAAGGAAGCTGGGTTGGACAAAAATAACAAATACAAGTTATTTTAACCTAAACATCATTGTATTTCATTAAATTCAAAGTTGCGTGTTATTGCAATACGCAAGAACAACAGATACCTTCTACCAAGATTCAATAATTCACCTTGTAAACAACATCTAATGCAGCATTTAAAATTCTGTTAGATAAAGAACAGAGCGGTCAGAGTGAACCAACAAGCAGAGGGATCTCTGGGACAATCAAGTCAAAACTATTCAATGGAAAATACAGTATATTTTATCCATTTTATTTTAATTAGGAAAAGTAATAAGATCTGATAAATGTAGCAAAATGCATACTTTCTTACTGAACTTATGAAAACGACAAACCAAGCAAAGTGACTTTCAGGAAACAGAGAAACTTCTAGAATAGCAGACAAATTAAGGTTAGAAAAATTATTCTTAGCAACAGGTAAATATGTTTACGTTCTCTTAATATGCTAAAAATGGTAATTCGGCAAAATTATCCATTGTATGGGGATTTAAAATGTTTTAAACTTCTGAAGAAATGATAACTTCTGAAACTGATTTGAGGTTATTTATAGGATTACATGAAACTAGTGAAGCATTTGATCTGACGGCGTTGCAAATCTTTTTTTCTCCTTCTATTTAAAATTACTTAGCAGATATTTTCAATTTAACCAATAAAATGTTAAATTTGCTTGTTCTACTCTCATCCAATTGATCCAAGAATCAAGCTAAAAGTTTTTTTCTCTAATCATTTGATTAATATGCATTTATTTTTTGCTTATCCATCGTAAGCAAAGTTTGTTTGTAAAAAAAACAAACTTTGTACTACATACAGATTATTTAATCTAAATGGACTTTAAAAGACAATAGCAGAATAATTTCAGCAGAGCCTGAAGTTATCCTGAACTGTTTCCTCTCACCTTATCCCTGCAGGCTCCCATGGTGTCTCCTCAAACCGCTCCAGATGTCCAACAGGATGTTTGGACAAACTCAGTCGGCTGTTCACCGTCACAGCATTATCTCAGGTTTGACTCCGGCCCGTCTGCCTCCAGGATCCGTCGGGCTCCCAGGTTCTGATGGGATCTTCTCAGTTTTCTACCTCTGACTTCCCAACAGGGTGAGAAATACCAGATCCAGGAAGCAGCTTCAGCAAGAACCATGCTGCATCTCTGGATTAAATCAGATGGACTTCCTTAGATATCTAATGAATTACCTAAGATGAACTGAATTTGAATTCATTATGAATAAACAGAATTTTCGATTGAGCCATACTGGAATGAAAAGAGTCGACTTAAAATTAAACCCAACTGGATTCTTCATGATTAGAAGTGAACTGGAAGCACTAAAACACCTTGACAATATATTTGTTTTGGGTTTGTATAGTCAGACTTTGAGATCTGAAGTGGATTAATTTGGTTAAAATTGTGAAGATAATTCATAGAAGATCTGATGATAGCTTCCTCGCCTTAGTCGAAGTTTTTCTTTTGAATAAAAAGCAAAGTGAAAGATTTAGTGCAAGTCTTCTAAAGACAAATCTGTGAGCTTTAATTAAACAAAGGGCAGTTTGAAGATGGTTAAATCCCAAAACATAAAAATATGACAACAACTTAGTTACTTGTGAAACATTGAAGTAAACCAAATTCCTTCAGTTTAATCTTGTTCCTAATCAAATTACTTAGTTTCATTGCTTTTCCTTTTTCTACAAATACAGTTTCAAACAGTGGGCTTGAGTTTAAAGACATTTACTTTTTGCTTTATTTGTTCAACTTACATTACAGCGTGAGACTTTTCCTAATCCATCCATCCTCTATGCTTGCTTATCCTTGCAGGATTACAGAGTGGGGTGGGGGTTGTGCCAATCTGCAACAGGAATAAAGCAACAAGTGCAGTACAACCTGGACAAGAGATTAAGAGTAACCAGTTGATCTAATAGCCATGTTTCTGAACAGAGAGGAAGCTGGAGTACCTGGAGAGAATCCACACATTCAGACAAACAACAGGCAAACTCCATGCAGAAACATCCCAGGTTGATAGTAGGAAAACATGCAAAAATAAAGGTAAATGTTGTATAGCAACATGATTTGCGATTTTATATTTCTTGTTTCATACAAATAGAAAAAAAAATATTTGTTGAATGACTGGAAAAGGGATTTATGGAAGACTGCGGTAAACATATTAATAAATCTAAAAAACTGACATGAAAACATGAGAAAACAGAATGAAAGGTTGTTTGCATAAATCTTTATTCACATTTTTTTTTTTTTGCAAAAATCAGAGTTAGCAAATAAACTGATGACAGCAGCAGGTTTCAGCTGTAAGAAGTTTTGATGCTACAGAGCCAGCGTTCTCACTTGTCCTTCTCCCTGTCATCTTTCTTTTTCTTCTTCTTCTTCCTGTCATGGTGGTGGCCATCAGGGGATCGGGAATCCCTGCCAAGAGCAAAATTTGAGGCATCGAAAACATAATTCTCTTTTATGAACACAAAGTATCCAAAACATGTTCTTTTCTAAATGTTTATAAGAACATGAGAGATTTTCATTTCAGAAATAAACATGTTGGAGATCCAAACTGTGAGGGCTTAATACGACATTTCCTACCTCTCCTTCCTTTTCTTCTTCTTCTTCCTCTCTTTGTCTTGGCTTCGTTCTCGACTTCGTTCTCTGCTGCGACGGCGCTTACCGTACGAATGATGTGACTCTGAGGATTTCGACCGTCTTCTATCCAGCCAGCGACTGAAAACACACCATATTATGTCTTTGCAACAGTGATTTATTTATTTACAGAAATAAATTCTTTTTTAATTTACCCTTGAGGAGATTGAACAGATCTAGATGAGTGCTTCTCATCCTCCTCCTCCTTCCACTGTCTGGCGAGTTCCTCTGAATGGACACTGATCACCTCTCTGATTACCTGCAGAATGATAAACATCTAACTTTAGCTAAAACTGTAACTATTTTTACAGTTTTAGTCTTTCCATTCAGATTTTGTGCACTTTTCTATCAGCTTTGACAGAAGATGATTACAATTAATATTTTAAAATCAATTTATCTTTACCGTATTTAAATGAGTTTGAAGCGACTCCAATAAATACTATTTCTCAGCAGGAATCCACTCAGTTATTTCAATTTGATCAGGATCTCAAATCATATTTTATGCAAATTAACAGAATTCAAGGATACAATCAATAGAAATTCAGTGCAACAGATAACATAAATAAAATCATGTGAGAAATCAGCTTTCGTTATCTTGTAATTATATTTTTTAATTTCAGTCCTTAAAATACCAGAATTTGCATAGAACTTTATATTTTTGACTAAAGGAGTAAGCTTTAAATCAGTTTTATTATTTTTAGCAGTCTTTTAATCAAAAAAGTATTTGAAACAAGCATACGCTTGTAAAAATGTCTAAATAGCTGCTAAAATGTTAATACACAAAAAAACCAGACAGATATGTGAGAAGAAAAGTTATATCATAAAGAATAAAGAAGCAAATTAAAGCTTTTATGAACTTATTAAAAAATAAGGAATTTAAGTTGCATTTAACTGGAATATATAAGAACACTTCAGTTCGATGGAAGGATTTACCTCAGTGTAGGATTTCTTAGTGATGTGGACGTTCTTGGCTCTGTAGGACTGACGTCGCCTCTTGTAGTCCCTCATCTCTGCCATCAGCTCCAGGTGACTCTTTGGCTCATTCTGCTGTTCATCTGAACCAAACAAACACAATCAGCTATCCAAGTCTGGAGGAGAAGTGAAAAATATAATTTTTTCCATTTATTCAATAGAAGACACTACCAGCGTTGAGTGATTGTCACCTTTTTTAAGTTTTGAAACCAAATCTACGTAGAGATCATCGTTGGAAGACGCAGTCTCACTCTGCTGGCCGAGGACGCCGACCACATGATCGTAAAGAGCCAATCGGTCAGCAACAGTGAGGTCACACACCGCCCGCTTGTGGTTCTGTGGCACATCGACGGGCTGGCCAGAGTACTGACCTGATGAAGGACCACAGAGGTTTTACACTCCAACAAAAGACTCACACACCCACCAGGTCACTTTAAAGTCACAACTGACTCCCTGACACCAACAATACGTATCAGATAACCAATTAGGAATTAATATAGAAATAAAAAAACATACTGAAACGTGCAGAATTTTGTTCATTTGGCACAAATTTATTATTTCTTTTTTGTTGAAATTAAGGCCAAAATGAGTGTTGGTCACAATCAGTGTAAACCTGCAAACACTCACACTCAAAGGATTTGGAATTTGCTCTGCTAAAGTGAAATAAGCTCAACTGGTTCAGTTAAAGTCATGTGATGGGTTACGCATGACACCTTCTATACCATTGGTGCTTTATTTTATGACACCACTGGATGTCGTCAAGAGTCTGAAAGAGTTTTAGGTCTTGAAGCATGTGTCAACAGAGTGTGCAGGTGCTTTGAATAAGTCTGTCACAATAAGCAGTTAATTCCATGATAAATTAAAAATGTGTATTCTGATGGTGAATATATTTTGTAGAGCAATTTTGTTCACGCAGGCATAACAATCCATTTTATTTAGGCTTTGGTTGTGTGTGGTCTTTGTTTCCTTTTTATTTGTACAAATATGTACATATATATTTATATTTGGTTGTTTTGTCTTATTTTGGAAAATGGTTTCCAGTTCCAGAGTGGAGTATTTGGTACAAAATTAAAGCTTTGTAGTTTTTGAGAGGGAAAACTTGCACTATTATGCCATTATGCACATAGTAGTTAAAAATGGTCTCAAAACAACAATTATCACAATATTTCTGGAAAATTTTTAAAAATAATTTAAGTTCAATTGTTTTCCGGAAGAAAACATTAAGCTCAGTGTTGAGTTTATTTACCAATACTTTATGCCACTGAGTTATTTTTTACAGATGACAAATTATAGTAGCTATATAGTAGCTATGAATTAAAGCTGTTCACTTAATTCATTTGATAATTTTTTAGATATTATAAACATCATATTCCAATATGATCAACATTATTATCATAATTAATTGATCGTTTTCAGTGGGATACGTTTAAAAAAGACAATTGTATGAATACAGGAACTGAAAATGTTTCTATTTGGAACATTCTCTGCAGATCTGACTGACTGTGCCTTCCCCAAGACGTAAAGGGAAAAGTTGGTGCTAAAGAGTCCCACAGCCCCACCTTGTGGTTTAAAAAGGATATGACAATAAAAGGATACTGCACGTTATCAGGCAAGCCTGAACCAGAGCAGCAGCATTTTCTAGAGCCCATCTCTTCTCTAATACTCACCACTGTTGCTGCAAACAGAACACACAATACACAGATCAGAAGGGATATCTAGTGGAGGTATTATGTCTTGGGTGTAAAAGTTAGACATTGGATGCCTCCTCTTTAAGATTAGAAAAAGAAGAAATGCTGACTGGTTGTTTTGAGTAAAGGTTCTTAAGTTGAGATGGTACCTTGCCAGAAGACGCCTTCCATCTTCATCAGTGGAGCTGCAGATCTAGCCTGAAGGATAACCTGGTGCTGGGTTGATTTGTCTACAAAAAGAAAAATTAAAACAAATTAAAATATCTAAGAAACTGGGATAAAGAGTACCGGTAGTTTACAGTTTAAAGTTAATCTGAATATTTAATTAAATTAGAATAATTTTATTTTCATTTCTCAAAGCACCCTTATAGAAATAAGAAGTTAAAAAGTTCAACTTCAGGAAATCCCAGTAACATGAAATTAACTGACTGAAAGTAACAAAAACAACAACAAAAAATAAATAAATAAAATAAAATGAAGTGAGTAAATTACAAAACAGTCAAAAATTATTCACCCATTAAAAAGGTTTTGATGTTTCTGTTTTCGTAACAAACAGAGGGATCACACATCTCTTCCTGCAAAACAGTGACAGGAAATATTACAACATTTACACAAGAGGAACATGATTCAAATCATGCATCATATAAATCTGTATATATTTTCTCTGACATAGAAAAAACATCTTTCCACCATCATGCATAAATCTTTTAGTACGGACGTCATCTGATGCAAGGAGAGCAGAAAAAGATCCAATATTAATAGTCAAAGAAATGGTTTGCAAGCTACAGAAAAAAGTGACATCTAGTGAAGGCAGTATGTCTTGGGTGTAAAAGTTAGACATTGGATGCCTCCTGATTAAGATTGGAACAAGAAGAAATGCTGACTGATTGTTTCTTAGATTGATATAATAAAAAAAAGTTGTTTTTTAGCAGTTTTCATTTTTTTTCCATGGAATATTTGCACAATAATATTTATTTAGACATATTTTTCTAAATATAAATTTTCCAAAAATCAGAAGCAAGAAAATGTACCCACTCTCTTTTTGCAAAACATTTTGTTTTACTCCTTACAGTGAACGCCATGTAAGATTTGCAGCATGGCGGCAAAAATAGATATTTTGATTCTAAAGGGTCTAAAGTGTCTCCCTCCTTAGGTATTTTCCCTTTAATTAGACCATCACCTGTTCCTCAGCAGAGTAACCCATTCTCCGCAGCATGCAGGAAGCTTTGTGTTTTTCCAAGTTTCTGACTGGAACTATGTGGTTGGAGTCATAAGGACATTGCTCCATTGGTTCCTGGGAAAACAAGAGCAAGGAGAAGAAAATGGAATCAGAACAACAAAAACGCCATACCTCTACTTCATGTTAAATAGTTACCTATCGAGCACATAAAAGCTCGCACCAAAAAGCTGTACAGGCGAAATAAACCCGAATCTGACACTACAAAATGAGAGAACGCATAGTCATATGAACAGCATAATTTATTCTAACAGAGAAAAAGCACAACTAAACGCTTCAAGAGGAAATAATAGTAAACACACCAGACCAAATACGTAAATTAGGTATTTATTTCTAAAGAAACAAATATGTTTTATAGGGTTGTAAATAGAAAGCAGAAGCTACCTGATTGAAGTCCTCGTCGTTCTCCTGCGACCATCCCAGCGTTTCAAATAGTTCATTTAACTGTTTCTGGCACGTCTCAGTAAATTCTGTCAGCTCCTGTAGACGGTCCAGGCGGTCCTGAAGGGCTTCCGACTGAACAGGGTCCGACATTGTTGCGTTTTAGTATAAAATTAAACCAAACATTTGACTTGCAACCTCGAAAACGGTACTGGAGGAAGCCATGATGTTTTGCCGCTCGAGATGATGACGCATGCGCAAGATGGGCGAAAATGTGTGACGCATATTCTTCTTCTTCGTCTTCTTTTTTAGATTTCAACGGCAGCTTTCATATAACGTTGCTCTACTGCCATCTCTTGGATTTTATTACTTATCACCTTTCCTCAAATTCTCCTAAGTATTTTTCAAAAAACGAAATCTTTCATTTTCTTTCATTGCGATTTAATTGAGCAACCACGTTTTCAAATTTCAGTTCCTTATTAAAAGCCATTTCCATATTCAATAATCTTCTTTGATTCACATATTTCCTACAACTAACAAAAACATGTTCAATAATTGTTTTACATCAATTACATAAACCAGTAAGATGTTTTTCTATTTTAAAAAGAGTGCCATTCATAAAATTATGACCAGTTCTTCTTCTCCATAACATATCGTATGCTTCCTTATTAATCTGAGTTTTCCTAATATCATCTTCAATTGATCTTCATCAGGATCAATTGCTCCACTTCCTCTATGAAAGCCACACTCATAAGGAATCATTATATTTACATACTTTTTAAATTCTACTTCAATAATAATATTGTGAAATGCCACAGCTCTTTCTTGAGAAAAATATCTGGATAATCTTCCCATTGTGATTAACTTCACTAAATTGTTATGGATTCTGTGTTTTCCTCTATCTCTTTTAACTGCTTACATGCATACTGCTGCTGCTTACATAACCATATCACATAAGCCTGTCGACAGTCACACATAAACTTACGTTTCAATCTTTGCTTCACCTGGTTTTACCCCTAAGGTGAGCTTAGTGAGGTCCAGCGCTGGATGATGAATATCACTCTGTATTTGTTCCATTTCTATGACTGGCATGGCTTGTAAACATTTGATCATTTTTGGCTAAAGCTAAATGCTTAACCAAATCTCATTATTTTTCAAGGTAAGGATTAGTGTAGCTTGGTAAGAATTTGGCATCTGAGTAAAGCAGCTGGTTTGTTTTCTTGTAGGAAACAAACACTTCATGTCAGATGCCGTTACAGTTTGGTCCCTTTCTAAGAGTAGTTCTGTAAGACAAAAATATGTCTCATGCTCTGCTTTTAAAATTCTCTATGTAAGAGAAAAATGTACACCTGAAGAAAAAGTAATGGATTGAAAATACAGTTAATACCTTTTATTTGATTTGCTTTAAATCAAAGAAAAATGTGTCGATTTTAGTCACACTTAAACCACAAGGGGTTTAGGAAATTCCAGGTAGGTGGGGGCTGAACTAACCACAACACCACCATACAAACTGCCTCAATAAACAAAGAAACACCAATATTGCAAAATAATCAGCAGTGAAATGAACAAAATGGCTGACAAAACAGTTACAGTAGAATATCACACTCTGATGGACAGCTTACATGATAACATTATGTAATAATACTTCATATTCTGCTATTGCACTGGATATTAAATAATTTTTTTTAAAAACAGAGATTGGGTTAAGAAAATACTTTAGCTGTCTGTTTACCTCAAGCTTAAGATGATCAACTGTAAAATGATGAATGCTTTGATTTATAGTTAAGATGAAGAATTATGCCAGTTTTCACAATATATTTCTGAAATTGTCTACAGAAATCAGAGCTTTTTATGGTTTTGTTTTTGGGGAAAGTCTTCACAAAAGTATTTTCTCTTCTTTGCAGTTTCCTAATCCCTTGTCTGGTTGGTTGTATACAACACCACAATGCATCAAATTAACATGTTTCATCTTTAAAATTAGTCTCGAGTGAAGTTAATCTCTTCAGTTGTGTGAGGTCCTTGACTGAAAATGCTCTCAGAGGGACATGTCTGGAACGATGGGCTTTGCCGAGTTCAAGGATCTGTGCCAGGCCCTGAACGGCTGGAAAGCCACCTTTTCATCCTTCGATCGGGACCACAGCGGCACAGTGGAGGGCCATGAGCTGCAGCAGGCCATCACTACCATGGGTATGGACTGATTTTAATGATTTTTATTGTTTTCAACTCATCAAAACAACTTAAAATTAGAACTATGTAGAAACGTCTTTTAATTGACATTGCAGCATCCATCTTGCTTCTTACTCCAAAACTGCAAATAGATTTCTCAAATCTGTGCTGAAAGCCTAACAACTTCCTTTACTTCTGTGTACCCAACTTTAGTTAATTGTGATTTGACTTTCCCCCATTACATCACAAGACTGAGCTAGTGTTTGATCCATTTATTGCTGATGAAAAAAGCAACTTTTTGGAATGTGGCAGAATTTATTGCAGTCTGTGAGAAATAAAGCTTTTGTGTACAGAGTAGTTCAGTAATATTTTTATGAAGTATCACTGCTCTTCCTTAAGTAAAATTTCTACCCATTGTAAGTAACCTCGCTTAGGTTTGGTGTTATGATCAGTACTTGGATAAAATTTTTACCAAATACCATTTTTTAACTTTTACTTATTTCTACCTGAGTAAAAATATGAGGAAGTGCTATTCATACTGGCGTACAATTTTTGGGTACTCCTTCATTAATAACTCACCTCTGTATATGAATGATATTTAGCCTCTTTGAACTCTAGTACAATTATTCCTTGCTGCAAATGAACTTTTTAAAAGCTGCTCATGTTTGGTAAAACTGCTTAATAGCAAAAGTTCAGGTAAAGGCACATCGTGCAGCACACTACTCTTAAATTTCCTTCCCATGCTTTTCAGTTTCTTACTATGACAAAAACTATATACATTTTTATTGGCTTCTGTTTGTGTTATACATGTTTAAGACAAGATGAAGAAAGTCTCCTTGCCATTTTGAGAGGCTAAAGACACCACTGGCTTATTGTAAAAGCCACCACCATGTCTATTGTCTGGGTTTCTACACTCATATACTGTTGACTTAAATGGAATAAGTCTTATTAAAACACAAGAATAAGTTTAATTAAAATCATTCTGTTTTAATTAAACAGAACTAATATAAATTCAAAACAAGAACCCAGTGTTCAACCATGCAGGTGGTAAACTGGAGAATAAACCCTAAATATTGTCCATAAATTCCATCTCCATTTCTGATAAATGGCTGCAAGGATGATAAAACTAGATCTGAAGTTCTCGCTCATTGTTCTTGTGAAAGTAGGTGCTTCAAAAAACAAAACGCAGTCAAAGACTCAAAGTTCTGAATAAATTAAATTTTTATCTCATGTCTTCATGAAGAACAACAGAAAATTGTTGAAATTAGGCTTTTTAGCCCTCATTTTTCTTGGTGCTCTTCTCTTCATCTAGATCCTGCTTCATAATTTCAGTTCCTTGTTTTTTGCAAGCGGCATCACATGGAGGCTCCGATATTTTCAATTGTTGCTTTATTTGATTTATTTCCTCCTTTTTTTTCTTGGGGTTGTATACCAAAACTGCTGCTTTCTGGCCAATCTGTGAATACAAGAAGGTTACTTATAGTTAAGAAACCTTAATATACAGTTGACATAAAAGGAAACAAGCTGCTGTTAAAATTCTAAGGTTTTATGACAAAAAAAGAACAGCATACATTATTTCAGATCTTTTCTCTTTTTAATGTGATCTTTACAATTCAACTGAAAAAGAATTTAGAGGAAAAATATAAAAACAGAATAAGCTCCAACATCCTGATTACATAAGTGTGCATTCCGTTAAACTAGGACTTTATTAAGCAACCTTTTGATTCAATTTCATCATTCTTTCTCTTTTTGCAGGAGTCTTTAGCATCTTGTGAAGACATCTCTTCTTCATCCCCCAAACTGATTTATCTTTACAATTGCATATTTTTGCTTTTTGTAACCTCTCCACCCACTATGGCTTTAGCTAAAGGATGCAAATGGAACAAGGTACAGAATAAATAACATTGTCCCATTATTTCAATTTAATCATATTCTCTAAAGTTGATAGCAAATAAAATATGTATGTTAATGCTGAAACTGAATCAAAAAATGTATCATAAAAGTATTTGAACTGTGTGCATGCTTATGTAATCTGGTTATTGCAGATTTTTGTATAAACATGTTACCTCTAGTAGATTTTTTTTTTCCAGTTTGATAATACAAAATTTGTCACATTTGAGATAGAAAAAATATTTTGTTTACATCTCAAAAACTTGACAGTTCAATAGGAGTGTATATACTCTCTCACTCTGCTTCAACCAGCCACATACCTGCAATGAAATTTTCTCTCCGTAACGTATATAATTAGCCAGATGTTCGCAGTTGTTGGAGAAGGCTTCCCAAATATCGGTTTTTGGGTCTTTCCCGCAGCTTTTATACTTCTCTTCAATTCGCTTTGTTATTTCTGCTGTAGATACTTTGTTTTTGTAACTTTCTATTTTGTCCAGGTAATTATCCTTCTCATAATGTTGGATATCAATTTTATCAAAGATGCAGCCACCCAATAATGCATTTCTATGGAAACCTATGGAAATATGTATTTTTAAAGTTTTAGTCAAAGTCTGACATATTATTTATTTATTAATAACTTAGTAAAATAAGCTAACATATAGAAAGAAAAAAATATTGACATTTCACAGTGGTCTTAAATTTGTCAAAAGATACATTACCTGTAAAGTGAAATATGTTGTCATCTGCTTTTTGGCCTTCAAATCTCTTTTTATCCAGATAAATACCATAGTGCTTCAAGGTAAATCCGAGGATTTCACGACTCCTGGAAATGATGTCACCATATTGTAGCTATAAGACAAGAAAAATATTTTGGAAAATAGAAGTTAATAATATTCAAGTATTCCATCAGAAATAATAACTGAATATCCAAAAATGTCTTCCAGATAAACACATCGGGAAACAAACTGTAACTCCCAGTTATCACACAATGTAACTTTCCAGGCTTCAGAGTATATCTATTAGTGAAAACAAACTGCATCAAGAAATTACAAGATGTTGAGATGCAAGCAATATATTTAATGTTAGAAAACTTCTTACTTCACTCTTAGCTGCTCCACTGACCAGGTGTAAGGTCACAACTATCAAGATCAGGATCTTCATTTTTCCAAAGGTTAAAAACCTTTGAAAGTAGAGTACAAATGACATAATCACACCAGCTATACTGTGACAACATTTTTCATCATTAAACCTTGAACCCATTAAACAGATTAATATTACGCTATAGTTACCTAGAAGGTTTATGCAGAAAATAGTCTGGTCTGTTGTTGAAGTTTCTCTTGAATAAATGAGAGATTCTTCTGTCATAGAAAATAAGCTCCTTATATAGAACAGTGAACGTAACAGAATGGATTCCTAGTCCATTCCCACTTTGAGGGGTTGGGCTTAGTGGAAGGCTTAACCCATAGATAAAAAGATAGACTAAACACAGAAACTGTATGCTATTTTCTTATTGAAGTTGCTCTTATTAATATATTTTCCTGTTATAACTGTCAGAGTAATTGAGTGTCATACTTTGAATGAGAAATAGCCTAAAAAACTACTGTTTCTAATTGTGGCCGCTGTCAAAGGACTGAGAGGCTGTTGCTTCTTCTTTTGGTTTAAAAATTTCTTATCCTGTTACATATTAGCAGAGTGAACAGTTAAAAGTGACAGAATGCATTCAGGTGAGGGGTTCAAAACTTGCAGATGTATTCAAATTAAATAATTCAGCATAATTTTATTGAATATCCTGAAAGACTAAAGACAAAATAATTCCTCCAGAATTAGATCTTAATGCTGCTAAGAATGAAGAATTAAGATATATTTCTTAATTCTTAGTAGAATAAAAATTCTGCTAAGAAAGAAAAAGGGAAAAATTTTGGTTTTCCTTTAGGGCAAGCCAAAAGGGAGAGGTATACATGATCAATAACGTGACCCACAAAAATGTAATGTAATGACAATTCAGTATTTGTTTTATTGTAAATTTGCTAATTTTGCTCATCAATTCTCATTTTTCCAGTTTTTCTATGTCTTTAAAATTTGTGAAAATATGTTTGCTTCAGTTTACCTTGCACTTCCTGCTGGTACGCCTGATCTTCGCCACTGTGAGAAAAAAATATATGATATTTCTATTTCCCACTGTTGTTCTCAAAAGAGACACTAAAGTCAGATGCATGGTACCTGTCCAACTACTGTGTTTCAAAGCCATGTCCAACAAAACTCTCATTGCCTAAATCATCAGAAAATTCATTACTGTCAGACCTATCCCTGTCTTGATGTAATCATAACAGCAGGTGTAACATACAGTTGTACTAACTCAGCCATAAACAGGAAAATGACAAAAAAAATAATTTACAATACGATTACAATAGGTCTTGGCAGCTCTTTCGCTGCTCTGGCCAAATAAGTTCCTCCTCCTGCTGGCTTCATATTCTGTCCACAGCTCACTTTAAAAATGTTTTGCCTATCACAGTTTCTAATCTAATTCAAATAGTAAACTCAACCATTTTATTTGGTGTTCTCCCACAGGCTCTAAAATCAGCAGTTATCTAACCACTGCTGAAAAAGAACATTCAGGACAAGCTGCTGTTGGCCAATCTCCCATTTATCAGTAAAACCATTGTAAAGAGTTGTGTTCAACAGTTTATTAGTTTCTTAAAAATGACCAATGACTTGGTAATGTCACTGTACTGTCCTGTGCTGGTTATGTTGGATTTCAGTGCAAAATTTGACACTGTTGACTATGACATACAGTATCTTTCCTGTCTTACCTTAGCGTGCTTTTGTTACTCGTCTCTACTTATAGTGACAAATATAACAAATGATGTTTTGTTTTGTTTTTCCGTTTTTTTTCTTCTTCTGAAGACTTTCTGCTTTCCCTTGATCTTGGAGAGCCTGTAATGACGAACAGTCAGTGAGAGAAAGAAAGGACAACCGCCGTCTTCTTCCCCAAACTCTGTCTTTATTACAAATTATTGAAATTATGAAATTATTAACATTTCCTAGAACAATCACATTCCTGTGTCCTTTCTTCTGCTACAAAAAACCACACACAGCCTTCACCTGTGTAAAAAGGTATCAACTCTCACCAATCAATCCAGAGTGCAGCGATATACATTAAAAAAACCATTTCTCAAATAAGAGGATTAATTATGTTGAATACTGCAAGAGGGAGATGTAATAATGGACAAAACCTTAAGCTCGCTCTAATGTGTTTTCAATAACTACTGTCCGACTGAATAAACTACAGTTTAATTGATTACATAGCGAGGGAGAAAAAGTAAAGTCTATAGTAATAATAATAATAATAACAATAATCATAATAATAATAATAATAACTCCTTTTTAACAGATAAAACAACACAATGTATCTCAGGGTACCAATGTTTAATCGGGGAGTGGAACGAAGCTAAAAAAAGATACATGTAGCGATCTTCAGAACGGCCGTTATGCGACCGTTGTAGCTAAAATGTAGCTAACTGCGATCCTAACAAATCCTTTTTTTCTTTATTTATTTTCAATGTTTCAGCACATCTATCAATCAAATTACAAATCATATCCAAATATACATTGTTACTCCACATTTTTAAAGGGGGGGCAGCCCTCACCAGCTTCACACTACTAACCTGTAATGACGAACAGTCAGTGAGAGAAAGAAAGGACAACCGCCGTCTTCTTCCCCAAACTCTGTCTTTATTACAAATTATTGAAATTATTAACATTTCCTAGAACAATCACATTCCTGTGTCCTTTCTTCTGCTACAAAAAACCACACACAGCCTTCACCTGTGTAAAAAGGTATCAACTCTCACCAATCAATCCAGAGTGCAGCGATATACATTAAAAAAACCATTTCTCAAATAAGAGGATTAATTATGTTGAATACTGCAAGAGGGAGATGTAATAATGGACAAAACCTTAAGCTCGCTCTAATGTGTTTTCAATAACTACTGTCCGACTGAATAAACTACAGTTTAATTGATTACATAGCGAGGGAGAAAAAGTAAAGTCTATAGTAATAATAATAATAATAACAATAATCATAATAATAATAATAATAATAACTCCTTTTTAACAGATAAAACAACACAATGTATCTCAGGGTACCAATGTTTAATCGGGGAGTGGAACGGAGCTAAAAAAAGATACATGTAGCGATCTTCAGAACGGCCGTTATGCGACCGTTGTAGCTAAAATGTAGCTAACTGCGATCCTAACAAATCCTTTTTTTCTTTATTTATTTTCAATGTTTCAGCACATCTATCAATCAAATTACAAATCATATCCAAATATACATTGTTACTCCACATTTTTAAAGGGGGGGCAGCCCTCACCAGCTTCACACTACTAACCTGTAATGACGAACAGTCAGTGAGAGAAAGAAAGGACAACCGCCGTCTTCTTCCCCAAACTCTGTCTTTATTACAAATTATTGAAATTATTAACATTTCCTAGAACAATCACATTCCTGTGTCCTTTCTTCTGCTACAAAAAACCACACACAGCCTTCACCTGTGTAAAAAGGTATCAACTCTCACCAATCAATCCAGAGTGCAGCGATATACATTAAAAAAACCATTTCTCAAATAAGAGGATTAATTATGTTGAATACTGCAAGAGGGAGATGTAATAATGGACAAAACCTTAAGCTCGCTCTAATGTGTTTTCAATAACTACTGTCCGACTGAATAAACTACAGTTTAATTGATTACATAGCGAGGGAGAAAAAGTAAAGTCTATAGTAATAATAATAATAATAACAATAATCATAATAATAATAATAATAATAACTCCTTTTTAACAGATAAAACAACACAATGTATCTCAGGGTACCAATGTTTAATCGGGGAGTGGAACGGAGCTAAAAAAAGATACATGTAGCGATCTTCAGAACGGCCGTTATGCGACCGTTGTAGCTAAAATGTAGCTAACTGCGATCCTAACAAATCCTTTTTTTCTTTATTTATTTTCAATGTTTCAGCACATCTATCAATCAAATTACAAATCATATCCAAATATACATTGTTACTCCACATTTTTAAAGGGGGGGCAGCCCTCACCAGCTTCACACTACTAACCTGTAATGACGAACAGTCAGTGAGAGAAAGAAAGGACAACCGCCGTCTTCTTCCCCAAACTCTGTCTGAAGAGCGAGGGGCGGGGCTCCTCAATTCCGGTCTCCTGGTGAGACGTTGCCCGAACCTTCGTTACCCCTTTTTTTGTTTTTTTTTTAAAACCCATATATGTAATTAGTTGCGATACTATTAATTTCTGTGTGGTGGCGTATATTTTCTTAAACAGATTTTCTGGACTATCACCAAGTGATAATTAAATTCTCCCACTTTATGGTGTATCACACACTCCCCAACAAACAAAGGTGGCTCCTGACACTTAAGTCTCCAAAATAACTTGACTGAACATACATTTTTTTCAAAACATTGCAAAACAAAAATATGTAGTGTTTTGTGTTGCAGGTCGCTCAAGGTGAGTATACAGTGTATGATGTATATTTTACAGTAGATGGATATGTAATGTATGGTGTATGTGTGGTTCAGGTATGTAACTATCTTTCCCAAGTGTTCTATCTACAGTGTATTGGACACATAACAGGTAGGTAAGGGTAAGGGCTAATGGGTGGGGGTTGGATAGGATGGAAGTACGGTGAGGGGAAACACTGGTGCATACACTGCATTGGTTGGGTTCCAACTGCATTCACCATGGGGTGCGGCTGGTACACTGGTTGACCCAGAGTCGTGTAAGTGAACATATGTCTTGGTCGTCTTTCTCTTGTAGACCGTCTCAGGGGGACTGGGTGTTCCATGTCAGGTGTTGGGGTATTATCCTCTTGAGGGGCAGAATGTATGTCCTCCATGAATGTGGACTGGAGCTCCTCAACATACTGTCCATCTCCACTGCTTGACCCCTGCCTTCCACTTCTGACACATTCTCCTTCCTGTCCAGGTTCGGTTGGGATTGCTTCCATCAAACTGGTTTCATTCTCTTCAGCTATCTCTTGGAAAGCATCGGTAGTATTTTGATCAGGTGGGTGACCGTTTGGTCTGGGTCTCTCCACAGGTATTCGAAGCCAGTAATGAGGTGTTCCCTCATCCTCCTCTTCATCAGAGTCATCTGTGTTTGAGTACAGTACAGCATGTCTGGCCTGAAGGTCGTTTGAACTCTTTTTGGCTTTCCTTTGTGACTCTGCTGTACTTGTGGTCAGGTTCTGGACTGGTTCTATAGGTAAGTCGTTTACCTGTAACAGTAGGTTTCGGTGTAGAGTGCGAACTGGCTGACCTCCTCGCTCAGGGCTGACTTTATAGACAGGATTGTCACCCACCTGCTCTCTGACGATGAAGATCTGTTGCTCCCAGTAGTTTCTCAGCTTTCCAGGGCCCCCACGTTCACCGAGATTGCGTACCAGTACTCTGTCTCCAGGCTGAAGGACGACACCTCTGCTCTTCTTGTCATAGTATGTTTTTCCCTTTATGCTGGATTGTTGGCTGTTTGCATTGGCTATCTGATATGCCTCAGTCATTTTTCGAGCCCACCTCTCGGCATATCCATTTGGCTCTTTAAGTTCGGCCTCCTGGTCTGTTATGAGACCAAAGAGGATGTCAACAGGGAGGCGAGGATGTCGACCATACAACAGATAGTACGGGGAGAACCCTGTGGCCTCATGCTTTGTACAGTTGTAGGCATGGAGCACATGAGGTAGGTGATCCTTCCAGTTCTCTTTCTCTTTCTCCCCCAGAGTCCGGAGCATCTGCAGTAAGGTACGATTTAGTCGTTCGGCCGGATTGCCCTGGGGGTGATATGGGGAGGTTCTTGAATGGGCCACACCAGCTAATCGTCTGAGATTCTTAAAGAGCTCATTCTCAAACTCCCGACCCTGGTCATGATGGAGTTTGGCAGGGTACCCAAATCTCGGGATGAAATCATTGAAAAGCCGGTCGGCTGCTGTCTTACCAGCCTTGTTCTTGGTGGGATAGGCTTGGGCAAACCTGGTAAAGTGGTCAATCACAACCAGGATGTACTCGTACCCACCCCTGCTGGCTTCCAAGTGAAGGAAATCGATGCATAGCAGCTCGAGAGGAGAAGTCGATGTAATACTTCCCATTGGAGCTCTTTCATTTGTGACTGGTTTCTTCTGTTTGATGCATGAGCATTTCCTGGTGATGTAGTTCTCTATATCACTTTTCATGAAAGGCCAGTAGAATCGCTCCCTTGCCAAGCTCAGCACTTTTTCAACGCCAACATGATTCAGGTTGTTGTGGAGGTGAGTCAGAACTGTTTGTTTATATGTGGCGGGCAGAACCAATTGTTGTCGACTCACAGTTTTTCTGTAGAGCAGGTCATTCTCCAGGTATAATTTGCCCCACTCTCGCAGCAGCCTCCTCGTGTGTCCATCAACTTTATTTCTTTCTTCCTCTGTTAGTGGTTTGTCTTGTTGTTTCAACTCCACAACTTTCCCAATGGCGGGGTCTTTCCTTTGTTCCCTCACCAGCTCATCATGACTGACTGTCTGCAGACCCTCGAACTGGGTTTGGCTAGGGTGTGACAAGTTGAGGGCTGCCACCCAGGCCACATCTCTCTGTTGAGCTCTCCGGCTTCCTTCCCATGCAGCACAGACTGTGTCCTCTGATAGTTCTTCAGAGCATTCAGCCATAAAAGTGTCTATATCTAGGGGCCATCGTGACAAGGTGTCAGCATCAATGGCAGTTTTACCTGGTCGGTATTTGATGTCAAAGTGGAAGTCAGCCAACTGCCCCACCCACCGGTGACCCACTGCATTAAGCTTGGCAGTGCTCAGGATGTATGTGAGTGGGTTGTTGTCCGTGAAGACTGTAAAATGTGGGGCATAGAACAGATAATCACGGAACTTGTCACATATCGCCCACTTCAATGCCAGGAATTCAAGTTTGCCACTGTGTAGGTGATAATTCTGTTCCGCTGGTGTCAGTGTGCGTGAACCATATCCAATCACCCTCATTTTTCCATCCTGAACTTGGTAGAGAACCGCACCCAGACCCTTTTGCGAGGCATCAGTATGAAGTGTGAAAGGGCGATCGAAGTCGGGGTATGCCAGCACTGGGGGTTTGGTCAGTCGGTCAATGAGCTGCTCAAGGACCTGTTGATGTTCTTTGGTCCACTCTATTGGGGTTCGAGAGGACTGCTGGTGGCCTTTTGTTTTTCCCTGTGGCGATTTAAGCTGAGAAGTGTCGGCCTTTGACTGAAGCAGGTCATACAGGGGCTTGGCTATACGTGAAAAATCCTGCACATATGTTCTGTAATAGCTCAGGAACCCGAGCATTTGCCTGATGTCCCCAACTGTTTGTGGTGTCTTGTGTTTCAGTGTTTGTACTGCTTCAAAATCTTTGGGGTCCATCCTTACTCCATCTGCCGACACCAATCGCCCAACGTACCTGACCTCCTTGCGAAAGAGCTCGCATTTCTCTGGTTTCAACTTTACACCATGACGCTGTAAGGCTTGGAGGACTCTGCGTAACACCTGCACATGCTCTTCAAACGATCTGGAGAAGCACAAAACATCATCGAGGTAAGGGATGCAGCACTCATCTCTCAGCTCGTCAAGCATCCCCTCCATGCTCCTTTGAAAAGCTGCTGGTGCGTTTGACAACCCAAACGGTATTCGGACCCACTCGTACAGGCCCCATGGGGTTATGAACGCAGTCAGGTACCTTGACCCTTCAGCAATGAAGCCTTGATGGTAGGCCTTCCCTTGGTCCAGAATTGAGAACCAAGCATATCCTCCTAGGGAGTCGGTGAGGTCTTGGATTCTAGGGATGGGGTGGCGGTCAGGTACGGTTTTGTTGTTGAGGAGCCGGTAGTCGACGCAGAGTCGTAAGGACCCATCTTTCTTCCTGACACATATGACAGGGGCTGCATATGGTGACTGAGATTTCACAATCCAACCTTTAACCAGAAGTTCCTGGATGTACTCCTTCACTTCTTTGTAGAGTGGCTTTGGAATGGATGCATAGGCTCTTTGGACTGGGATATCATCCTTAGTCCTAATTTCCATCTGCAGAGAAGGGATGCATCCAATGTCATCACCGTCACGGGAGAAGGCTCCACACTCCTCACAGAGCACTTTCTTCACCACCTCTTGTTGTTCGAGGCTTAGGTGACTGACCTCGACAGGAGGGAGCCAGGAGTCAGTTGGAGAGCTGCTGGAGGATGCAACTCCATTGACCCTAACTGCAGCCATTTCTTTTTGGTGGGACCCTGGAGTGCTGGTCTCCAGGACCTTTGTGACATGTTGGATGGTTCCCAGGGGGGTTCTTTTGGGTAGGGTGACCTCATGTTTTGAGTGATTGGAGATGGGCACTTTAACATATGGTCGCCTGGCCTCATTGACTTTTAAGAAGCCCTCCCCCACACCCAAGTGTCCTAAAGCAGTGCTCCCCTCTGCAGGCTCATATAGGACAAAAGGGTCAATGATGTTAAAATTTGGGGGTACCCTGCACCACACATGAACTGTTCTCCCAGGGGGGATAATAGTGTGGTCTCTACCCACCCTTATTGTGACTGGATCATCATAGGCTCTGGGAGGCACCTGGATGAAACTCACAATGGCCTCCACCTGTTCCTCCTCTATCCCAAATGCATCACGGAGGAGACTGACCACTGTGGTAACCGCCTCACCCGAGGACTCCTTCCTTTTAATGATCTCTTCCAGTACATTGGCTCCAAGAAGGGGCTGGGGCAGGGGCAGCTGACTGACAAGAAATGGAGCCTGTATGGTCAGGTTGGGGTCATCGTTTCCTGCTAAGTTGACAGTGAGCTCCACCCATCCGCTGTACGGCACTGAATGACCTGTAACTGCATAGACACTGAGTTCCTCCTCTAATAGCTCAGAAAGGGGTCTCACTGTACAATTTGAGATGTGAGTGGCAGCCCATTCTTGGTCAATTATACTCACTTGTGACCCTGAATCAAATAGGGCTGTAATTGGGTAGCCACCAAGCAGGCATTTCAGGAGGCTTTTCTTTCCAACGAGGGGTGCTTTACAGGTGACTGTTCTCTGGCTGAGAGGTGTATGAGGCTCCTGACGTTGTCTTCGTTGGAGGCGTCTGGCTATTTGACTTGAAGCTTGACCTACTGTTCGGGACTGGAATTGCTCACCGGTCTCTGGGTGTCCCTCATCAGAGACCGAGTCCCGTTTCCCTGTGGCTGGCCTCGCTTCAAGCACCCAATCGCCCTGTGCCCTGCTTCTCCACATGTAAAGCAGTGGTTACACACCTGTGAGTTCTGCTCAGTACACACAGGGCAACAAGCCATCCTGCCCCTCATCTGAGCTGCGGGTTGCCTCAACAGAGGTTGTGGCCAGCTGCTTGAGGATGGTTGGTAGGGAGGGTGTGGCTGCATGTGGGCTGACCTAGTTAGAGGCAGAGACACTTGTGGGTTAGCTGTATGCAGGTCCATCAATGAAGCCACCATCTGAGTCAAGGCTTCAACTTGAGCACTGAGCTGTCCTATTGTCTGGAGATTCTTACTGTCTGCTGCTGCATCTTTTGACTTGTTGTAATCACCTCCTGTTTCAGCTTTGGTACTGTGTGCTTGTGTTGTCTTTTGTCTAGGGAGTTGGCCCAGCCTGCGTTGGTGCTCATTCTCATCACTCATGATTTTCATGACTTGGCTGAGGATTTCCTCATCTGTAACTTGGCTGTTTGCAATCAGGGGCCTCAGTCTCTGTCGGAGGTATGCATGTTTCGTTCCTAAACCCTGGTATATGGTGTGGAGAAAGACTTTTTGGATGGTCTTGGGGTCATATGTGATGTCTGTACTGGTGTGCCGAGTTTGAAAAAGAAGTTTCTGTTTTAGCCCAATCATGCGGTACAGGAACTGTTGAGGTGGTTCTTGGTCTGATTGCCTGGCACACATCAATTCCTGGAACATCTCAGTCGATGCTTTCTCACCGAGGTGGGACCTGAGGAAGCCTTTGAGCTCAGATACAGTGATTGAGTCTTTGTTTACGAGCATGTCTTTAAAGGCTCCTGGTTTTATAATCCTCAACACCCCCCTGACCACTTCAGTCTCTGTGAAACCCTCTTTTACTCCCTCATCGATTTGTTTACTGATGTTGTTGTAGCTTAAATCAGAGTTCTGATCTCCAACCTGACCACCGTGTACTTTGAAATCTTTGCGCTGCAGGTAGGAGAGGTCCTTCAGACACACAGGTTGATCCGGGGTCATTTGTGGCCTGTTATATAACTCTGACTCAACTTGGTGGAGAGAAACTGGAATTGGTGTGGTCACACTAGATTCATACTGCCTGAGTTTCTCGCCCAGTTCTTCATACAGCTGTCTCAGACCTTCTACCGACCCCATTTTTGTGTTGGGTTGGGTAATAGAGTCAGGCTGGGACTGCATGACTGTACTGTTAAAGTGAGCATGGGGTTGTAATGTGGAGTGTTTGATTGTTATAGACTGAGTGTGACTAGGTTTAATGCGTGCACAAACATCATCTAACACACTTTCTCCAGAATTATCAGTAGCATCAGCATTCGTTAGCTTATATATCAAATCATTCAAATCCAGCAACCAACCCATACCTTTGTCTTCCCTCTCGAGTAAGGCATCAGACTGCAAAAAGGAGATGGCAAAGTCCATGCAGCTTTCTTCATCGTTTGGGTCCAGTTCACCTCCATACTGGCTATTAGTAGCAATGTCTTTTGCCACCTGATAAACACTGTTGCTTGGGAGTTTGAAAAGTTGTTTCTTAATGTTCCATATTAACTCTTTGCGAACCTCTGCCATGGTGTCTGGTTCTACTACAGATCGGTCCTCCAGTTCAGTCCTCTGATAAATTACACGTTGTCCTCCAAATCAATGAGTTGACTCCTCTGAAGATAGCGTACGTTGTCCTCTGGATCAGCAACTTGGCTCAGCTTCAACTAGAGTACGTTGTCCACTGGATCAGCAACGTGGCTCAGCTGCAGCTCGAGTGCGCTGTCTTCTGAATCGGCGATGTGGCTCCTCGGCGATCAGCTTACGTTGAACTCAGGATCAACAGTGCAGTTCCGGTGGAGGATCGCGGTTCCTTCCCACTCTGATCTTCCACTTTGGACACCCACGGGTTGACTCCTGGCCTTCAGCTGTGTCACCTTGGTCACGTGGTTCTGGTATCTCTGGATCTTCTCCCAATATTTTTGATGAGGAGATCCCGGACGAGCCCCCACAGTTTGTTACTCGTCTCTACTTATAGTGACAAATATAACAAATGATGTTTTGTTTTGTTTTTCCGTTTTTTTTTCTTCTTCTGAAGACTTTCTGCTTTCCCTTGATCTTGGAGAGCCTGTAATGACGAACAGTCAGTGAGAGAAAGAAAGGACAACCGCCGTCTTCTTCCCCAAACTCTGTCTTTATTACAAATTATTGAAATTATGAAATTATTAACATTTCCTAGAACAATCACATTCCTGTGTCCTTTCTTCTGCTACAAAAAACCACACACAGCCTTCACCTGTGTAAAAAGGTATCAACTCTCACCAATCAATCCAGAGTGCAGCGATATACATTAAAAAAACCATTTCTCAAATAAGAGGATTAATTATGTTGAATACTGCAAGAGGGAGATGTAATAATGGACAAAACCTTAAGCTCGCTCTAATGTGTTTTCAATAACTACTGTCCGACTGAATAAACTACAGTTTAATTGATTACATAGCGAGGGAGAAAAAGTAAAGTCTATAGTAATAATAATAATAATAACAATAATCATAATAATAATAATAATTAAAGCTGCAAGCAACCTCGGGCGGCCCTCGCAGCAAGCGCCGCTCCGGCCTATTGGCCACCGCGGGGGTCCCGGCCACCGCAGAAGCTCTCGCACGGTTTCCAGAGCCACAGCCCGCTCCCCACCGCAGAAGCTCTGCCGCAGTTTCCAGCACCGCCGCCCGCTAGCTGCCGCAGAAGCTGTCGCAGAAGCTGTCGCGCATTTTCCCCGCCCGTCCACTGGGCGACACGCGTGAATGCGTTCGGCGGCGCTCCCCGACGACTGTCAAAAAATCTGGTGCAGATCGGTCGATGCATCGAGGAGATACAGCCGATGTATTAACTTAGGGGGCGCAGTGGAGTCAAATTACATCTCAAACCCGTTGGGCTCTTTAGAGGTGAACAAAGGTCATACATATCCAGTTTGGTGCCAATCGGATGATCCATGTGTGAATTAGAGCCAAACGTATGAATATGGCGAGGGACTGATATTCGCCATTTGGCCACGCCCACACGGATCAGCCAGCAGCGAGCATTGACAGAGTTTATCATCCGAATCATCTTGATTAGGTCAAGAGAGCCATAAACAGAGCTTTCCAAGGAAAAGAACGGCACTTCCTGTTCTGAGGGGGCGGGGCTTAGATGACGTCATAATATGATGACGTAGGATCGACGGGCATCCCACCAGGATCACTCAGGCCAAGTTTGATGCAGCTCAGTCAAAGTATGTGGAATGTAGAGGCAAACGTATACGAACGGCGTTGCCGCCATTGAAAACTTTTGGCACTTTAAAGCAAGCGAGACCAACTTCCTATCTGTCATCCAACACAGAATCACCTTGATTAGGTCAAGAGAGCCATAGATGAAAGTTTCCAAGGAAAAAAATAGCACTTCCTGTTCTGAGGGGGCGGGGCTTAGATGACGTCATAATATGATGACGTAGGTCCGACGGGCATCCCACCAACATCACTCAGGCCAAGTTTGGTGCAGAAGCTATCGACCGTTCACAGTAAAATATGAGACTTCCTGTTGTCAGGGGGCGTGGCCTAAGTGATGTCATCATTTGACCATTGGATATTATTGGACACCCGATGATGATCAATAACTGAAGGTTTGGTGTCTCTGTGAGTTTTTGTGTTAGAATTACAAATTTTTTATTTTTTCCTTTTCATTACAAAATTGAACTCTGTCATTCCGTAGGGCAATGCTGCCCTCTGGTGTCAAATTACTGACATAATGAAACTATTTCAGTGGGCAGCAGAGGGCAGCATTGCCCTACAAATGACGAACATGGACTGTTTATTATGTAATTACACAGAAGATCTCTCTAATTCATTCTGAGGGGGCGGGGCTTAGATGACGTCATAATATGATGACATAGCATTGTCAGGCATGACACCAGGATGAGTCAGGCCAAGTTTGGTGCAGCTCGGTCGAAACATGTGGAATCTAGAAGCAAACGTATGGCATCGGCGTTACAGGTCACTTCGCCACGCCGCCACAACCAGCTGCTTCATCGCAGCTGGTCAGGGCTTGGATCCACAACACACCAACATATCTTCTGTCTCTGGACACAGTTTCATGTTGATTAGGTCAAAGGGCTAAGATAGCGACCGTTCACAGTAAAACATGACACTTCCTGTTCTCAGGGGGCGTGGCCTAAGTGATGTCATCATTTCACCACAGGGTATTTTAGGACACCCGATGACGACCAATCACTGAAAGTTTGGTGTCTCTGTGAGTTTCTGTGCAGGATATATAAGAGTTTGGTGTTTCATGGCGAGTAGGTGAACTTTGACCCCTGGTAACCCCCCTTCAGCAAGCTCATACAGTCACCAATTTGATAACTTTAAATCAAACATGCCTTATGATCAGACTGACCGAGTTTGAAGCCGATCAATCGAAATCCCTAGGAGGAGTTCGATCAAATACGAAGGCTGTAAACGTCAAACTCGAGGTCCAAAATGGACCTTCAACACAAAATGGCCGACTTCCTGTTGGGTTTCGACCATGGCTCTAAGAGACTTTTTTGTACGTCCTGACAAGATACACATATGTACCAAGTTTCGTAATTCTAGGTTAAAGCATGGCTTGGGGCTGTTCATTTAAAATACTCTAGGGGGCGCAATAGATAAATTAGGCCACGCCCACCAAATTTTGTTATGAATTCCTGTCGGTGGGTGGATAAGGATCCATCCTAGTGAGTTTGGAGCAGCTGGGCCCGAAATTGTGGAATTCAGAGCCAAACGAAATTCGACGGCGTTCGCAACGCCGCCACGCCCACCTGCTTCATCGCAGCCGGTCGGGGTTGGAATCCACAACACACCAACATGTCTTCTGTCTCTGGACACAGTTTCATGTTGATTAGGTCAAAGGGCTAAGATAGCGACCGTTCACAGTAAAACATGACACTTCCTGTTCTCAGGGGGCGTGGCCTAAGTGATGTCATCATTTGACCATAGGGTATTGTAGGGCACCCGATGACGATCAATCACTGAAAGTTTGGTCCCTCTATGTGTTTTTATATAGGAAATATAAGAGTTTCGTGTTTCATGGCGAGTAGGTGAACTTTGACCCCTGCTAACCCCCCTTCAACATGCTCCAAAACTCACCAATTTGATAACTTTAAATCAAACATGCCTTATGATCAGACTGACCGAGTTTGAAGTCGATCAATCGAAATCCCTAGGAGGAGTTCGATCAAATACGAAGGCTGTAAACGTCAAAATCGAGGAAAAAAATGGACGTTCAAGACAAAATGGCTGACTTCCTGTGATAGTTGGCTAATAACATTAAATGTAAGTTCTGAGTCTTTTGGTGAGCTCTACAAGTGTGCCAAATTTCATGTCTCTACGATGAAGTACGTTCATACCATTGTGTTAACAGAAAATTGCTAGTTGCCGCCGTTGAGCAATTTTTTTTGCGATTTTTGCAACAACCTTAAAATTCAAAATTTTTAATTTTTCTAGTTGCGACCGCCAAGTTTGGTGAGTTTTTGAATATGATAAAGCCCCCAAAAAGGCACACGAAGAGGTGGGAAGAATAATAATTAAAGCTGCAAGCAGCCTCGGGCGGCCCTCGCAGCAAGCGCCGCTCCGGCCTATTGGCCACCGCGGGGGTTCCGGCCACCGCAGAAGCTCTCGCACGTTTTCCAGAGCCGCAGCCCGCTCCCCATCGCAGAAGCTCCGCCGCAGTTTCCAGCACCGCCGCCCGCCAGCCGCCGCAGAAGCTGTCGCGCATTTTCCCCGCCCGTCCACCGGGCGACAGGCGTGAATGCGTTCGGCGGCGCTCCCCGACGACTGTCAAAAAATCTGGCGCAGATCGGTCGATGCGTCGAGGAGATACGGCCGATGTATCAACTTAGGGGGCGCAGTGGAGTCAAATTACATCTCGAACCCGTCGGGCTCTTTAGAGGTGAACAAAGGTCATACATATCCAGTTTGGCGCCAATCGGATGATCCATGTGTGAATTAGAGCCAAACGTATGCATATGGCGAGGGACTGATATTCGCCATTTGGCCACGCCCACACGGTTCAGCCAGCAGCGAGCATTGACAGAGCTTATCATCCGAATCATCTTGATTAGGTCAAGAGAGCCATAAACAGAGCTTTCCAAGGAAAAAAACGGCACTTCCGGTTCCGAGGGGGCGGGGCTTAGATGACGTCATAATGTGATGACGTAGGATCGACGGGCAAGCCTCCAGGATCACTCAGGCCAAGTTTGATGCAGCTCGGTCAAAATATGTGGAATGGAGAGGCAAACGTATACGAACGGCGTTGCCGCCATTGAAAACTCTTGGCACTTTAAAGCAAGCGAGACCAACTTCCTATCTGTCATCCAACACAGAATCACCTTGATTAGGTCAAGAGAGCCATAGATGAAAGTTTCCAAGGAAAAAAATAGCACTTCCTGTTCTGAGGGGGCGGGGCTTAGATGACGTCATAATCTGATGACATAGAATTTTCAGGCATCACACCAGCACCACTCAAGCCAAGTTTGGTGCAGCTCGGTCGAAACATGTGGAATCTAGAAGCAAACGTATGGCATCGGCGTTACAGGTCACTTCGCCACGCCGCCGCACCCAGCTGCTTCATCGCAGCTGGTCAGGGCTTGGATCCACAACACACCAACATGTCTTCTGTCTCTGGACACAGTTTAATATTGATTAGGTCAAAGGGCTAAGATAGCGACCGTTCACAGTAAAACATGACACTTCCTGTTCTCAGGGGGCGTGGCCTACGTGATGTCATCATTTGACCATATGGTATTGTAGGCCACCTGATGACGATCAATCACTGAAAGTTTGGAGTCTCTGTGAGTTTTTGTGTTAGAAATACCAATTTTTCATTTTTTCCTGTGTATTACAAAATCGAAGAATTTCATCTGCAGGGCAATGCTGCCCTCTGGTGTCGAATTACTGAAATAATGAAACTATTTCAGTGGCCAGCAGAGGGCAGCATTGCCCTACAAACGACGAACATGTACTGTTTATTATGTAATTACACAGAAGATCTCTCTAATTCATTCTGAGGGGGCGGGGCTTAGATGACGTCATAATATGATGACATAGCATTGTCAGGCATCACAACAGCATCACTGAGGCCAAGTTTGGTGCAGCTCGGTCGAAACATGTGGAATCTAGAAGCAAACGTATGGCATCGGCGTTACAGGTCACTTCGCCACGCCGCCACACCCAGCTGCTTCATCGCAGCCGGTCAGGGCTTGAATCCACAACACACCAACATGTCTTCTGTCTCTGGACACAGTTTCATATTGATGAGGTCAAAGGGCTAAGATAGCGACCGTTCACAGTAAAACATGACACTTCCTGTTCTCAGGGGGCGTGGCCTAAGTGATGTCATCATTTGACCATAGGGTATTGTAGGGCACCCGATGACGATCAATCACTGAAAGTTTGATCCCTCTATGTGTTTTTGTATAGGAAATATAAGAGTTTCGTGTTTCATGGCGAGTAGGTGAACTTTGACCCCTGGTAACCCCCTTTCAGCAAGCTCATACAGTCACCAATTTGATAACTTTAAATCAGACATGCCTTATGATCAGACTGACCGAGTTTGAAGCCGATCAATCGAAATCCCTAGGAGGAGTTCGATCAAATGCAAAGGCTGTAAACGTCAAACTCGAGGTCCAAAATGGACCTTCAATACAAAATGGCCGACTTCCTGTTGGGTTTCGACCATGGCTCTAATAGACTTTTTTGTACGTCCTGACAAGATACACATATGTACCAAGTTTCGTAATTCTAGGATAAAGCATGGCTTGGGGCTGTTCATTTAAAATACTCTAGGGGTCGCTATAGAGAAATTAGGCCACGCCCACCAAATTTTGTTATGAATTCCTGTCGGTGGGTGGATAAGGATCCATCCTAGTGAGTTTGGAGCAGCTGGGCCCGAAATTGTGGAATTCAGAGCCAAACGAAATTCGACGGCGTTCGCAACGCCGCCACGCCCACCTGCTTCATCGCAGCCGGTCGGGGTTGGAATCCACAACACACCAACATGTCTTCTGTCTCTGGACACAGTTTCATGTTGATTAGGTCAAAGGGCTAAGATAGCGACCGTTCACAGTAAAACATGACACTTCCTGTTCTCAGGGGGCGTGGCCTAAGTGATGTCATCATTTGACCATAGGGTATTGTAGGGCACCCGATGACGATCAATCACTGAAAGTTTGGTCCCTCTATGTGTTTTTATATAGGAAATATAAGAGTTTCGTGTTTCATGGCGAGTAGGTGAACTTTGACCCCTGCTAACCCCCCTTCAACATGCTCCAAAACTCACCAATTTGATAACTTTAAATCAAACATGCCTTATGATCAGACTGACCGAGTTTGAAGTCGATCAATCGAAATCCCTAGGAGGAGTTCGATCAAATACGAAGGCTGTAAACGTCAAAATCGAGGAAAAAAATGGACGTTCAAGACAAAATGGCTGACTTCCTGTGATAGTTGGCTAATAACATTAAATGTAAGTTCTGAGTCTTTTGGTGAGCTCTACAAGTGTGCCAAATTTCATGTCTCTACGATGAAGTACGTTCATACCATTGTGTTAACAGAAAATTGCTAGTTGCCGCCGTTGAGCAATTTTTTTTGCGATTTTTGCAACAACCTTAAAATTCAAAATTTTTAATTTTTCTAGTTGCGACCGCCAAGTTTGGTGAGTTTTTGAATATGATAAAGCCCCCAAAAAGGCACACGAAGAGGTGGGAAGAATAATAATAATAAACAGTACAGATACAATAGGCCTTCGCAGCGCTTTGCTGCTCGGGCCTAATAATAAACAGTACAGATACAATAGGCCTTCGCAGCGCTTTGCTGCTCGGGCCTAATAATAAACAGCACAGATACAATAGGCCTTCGCAGCGCTTTGCTGCTCGGGCCTAATAAGAAACAGTACAGAAACAATAGGCCTTCGCAGCGCTTTGCTGCTCGGGCCTAATTAAAGCTGCAAGCAGCCTCGGGCGGCCCTCGCAGCAAGCGCCGCTCCGGCCTATTGGCCACCGCGGGGGTTCCGGCCACCGCAGAAGCTCTCGCGCGTTTTCCAGAGCCGCAGCCCGCTCCCCACCGCAGAAGCTCTGCCGCAGTTTCCAGCACTGCCGCCCGCTAGCCGCTGCAGAAGCTGTCGCGCATTTTCCCCAAATTACATCTCAAACCCGTTGGGCTCTTTAGAGCAGAACAAAGGTCATACATATCCAGTTTGGCGCCAATCGGATGATCCATGTGTGAATTAGAGCCAAACGTATGTATATGGCGAGGGACTGATATTCGCCATTTGGCCACGCCCACACGGTTCAGCCAGCAGTGAGCATTGACAGAGTTTATCATCCGAATCATCTTGATTAGGTCAAGAGAGCCATAAACAGAGCTTTCCAAGGAAAAAAACGGCACTTCCTGTTCCGAGGGGGCGGGGCTTAGATGACGTCATAATATGATGACGTAGGATCGACGGGCAAGCCTCCAGGATCACTCAGGCCAAGTTTGATGCAGCTCGGTCAAAATATGTGGAATGTAGAGGCAAACGTATACGAACGGCGTTGCCGCCATTGAAAACTCTTGGCACTTTAAAGCAAGCGAGACCAACTTCCTATCTGTCATCCAACACAGAATCACCTTGATTAGGTCAAGAGAGCCATAAACAGAGCTTTCCAAGGAAAAAAAGGCACTTCCGGTTCCGAGGGGGCGGGGCTTAGATGACGTCACAATGTGATGACGTAGGATCGACGGGCAAGCCTCCAGGATCACTCAGGCCAAGTTTGATGCAGCTCGGTCAAAATATGTGGAATGTAGAGGCAAACGTATACGAACGGCGTTGCCGCCATTGAAAACTCTTGGCACTTTAAAGCAAGCGAGACCAACTTCCTATCTGTCATCCAACACAGAATCACCTTGATTAGGTCAAGAGAGCCATAGATGAAAGTTTCCAAGGAAAAAAATAGCACTTCCTGTTCTGAGGGGGCGGGGCTTAGATGACGTCATAATCTGATGACATAGAATTTTCAGACATCACACCAGCATCACTCAAGCCAAGTTTGGTGCAGCTCGATCGAAACATGTGGAATCTAGAAGCAAAAGTATGGCATCGGCGTTACAGGTCACTTCGCCACGCCGCCACGCCCAGCTGCTATCTCAAAGCCGGTCAGGGTTGGAAACCTCAACACACCAACATGTCTTCTGTCTCTGGACACAGGTTCATGTTGATTAGGTCAAAGGGCTAAGAGAGCGACCGTTCACAGTAAAACATGACACTTCCTGTTCTCAGGGGGCGTGGCCTACGTGATGTCATCATTTGACCATATGGTATTGTAGGCCACCTGATGACGATCAATCACTGAACGTTTGGAGTCTCTGTGACTTTTTGTGTTAGAAATACCAATTTTTCATTTTTTCCTGTGTATTACAAAATCGAAGAATTTCATCTGCAGGGCAATGCTGCCCTCTGGTGTCGAATTACTGAAATAATGAAACTATTTCTGTGGCCAGCAGAGGGCAGCATTGCCCTACAAACGACGAACATGTACTGTTTATTATGTAATTACACAGAAGATCTCTCTAATTCATTCTGAGGGGGCGGGGCTTAGATGACGTCATAATATGATGACATAGCATTGTCAGGCATCACAACAGCATCACTGAGGCCAAGTTTGGTGCAGCTCGGTCGAAACATGTGGAATCTAGAAGCAAACGTATGGCATCGGCGTTACAGGTCACTTCGCCACGCCGCCACACCCAGCTGCTTCATCGCAGCCGGTCAGGGCTTGAATCCACAACACACCAACATGTCTTATGTCTCTGGACACAGTTTCATGTTGATTAGGTCAAAGGGCTAAGATAGCGACCGTTCACAGTAAAACATGACACTTCCTGTTCTCAGGGGGCGTGGCCTAAGCGATGTCATAATTTCACCACAGGGTATTTTAGGACACCTATTGTTGATCAATAACTGAAAATTTGGTGTCTCTGTGAGTTTCTGTGCAGGATATATAAGAGTTTCGTGTTTCATGGCGAGTAGGTGAACTTTGACCCCTGGTAACCCCCCTTCAGAAATCTCAGACAGTCACCAATTTGATAACTTTAAATCAGACATGCCTTATGATCAGACTGACCGAGTTTGAAGCCGATCAATCGAAATCCCTAGGAGGAGTTCGATCAAATACGAATGCTGTAAACGTCAAAATCGAGGTCAAATGAAATTCAATCTAAAATGGCCGACTTCCTGTTGGGTTTAGAGCATGGCTCTAAGAGACTTCTTTGTACGTCCCGACAAGATACACATGTGTACCAAGTTTCGTAATTCTAGGTTTAAGCATGGCTTGGGGCTGTTCATTTAAAATACTCTAGGGGTCGCTATAGAGAAATTAGGCCACGCCCACCAAATTTTGTTATGAATTCCTGTCGGTGGGTGGATAAGGATCCATCCTAGTGAGTTTGGAGCAGCTGGGCCCGAAATTGTGGAATTCAGAGCCAAACGTATGGCAACGGCGTTACAGGTCACTTCGCCACGCCGCCACGCCCACCTGCTATGTCAAAGCCGGTCAGGGTTGGAATCCTCAACACACCAACATGTCTTCTGTCTCTGGACACAGTTTCATGTTGATTAGGTCAAAGGGCTAAGATAGCGACCGTTCACAGTAAAACATGACACTTCCTGTTCTCAGGGGGCGTGGCCTAAGTGATGTCATCATTTGACCATAGGGTAGTGTAGGGCACCCGATGACGATCAATCACTGAAAGTTTGGTCCCTCTATGTGTTTTTGTATAGGAAATATAAGAGTTTCGTGTTTCATGGCGAGTAGGTGAACTTTGACCCCTGCTAACCCCCCTTCAACATGCTCCAAAACTCACCAATTTGATAACTTTAAATCAAACATGCCTTATGATCAGACTGACCGAGATTGAAGTCGATCAATCGAAATCCCTAGGAGGAGTTCGATCAAATACGAAGGCTGTAAACGTCAAAATCGAGGTAAAAAATGGACGTTCAATACAAAATGGCCGACTTTCTGTGATAGTTGGCTTATAACATTAAATGTAAGTTCTGAGTCTTTTGGTGAGCTCTACAAGTGTACCAAATTTCATGTCTCTACGATGAAGTACGTTCATACCATTGTGTCAACATAAAATTGCTAGTTGCCGCCGTTCAGCAATTTTTTTTGCGATTTTTGCGACAACCTTAAAATTCAAAATTTTTAAATTTTCTAGTTGCGACCGCCAAGTTTGGTGAGTTTTTGAATATGATAAAGCCCCCAAAAAGGCACACGAAGAGGGGGGCAGAATCGTAATAATAATTAAAGCTGCAAGCAGCCTCGGGCGGCCCTCGCAGCAAGCGCCGCTCCGGCCTATTGGCCACCGTGGGGGTTCCAGCCACCGCAGAAGCTCTCGCACGATTTCCAGAGCCGCAGCCAACTCCCCACCGCAGAAGCTCTGCCGCAGTTTCCAGCACCGCCGCCCGCTAGCCGCCGCAGAAGCTGTCGCGCATTTTCCACGCCCGTCCACCGGGCGACACGCGTGAATGCGTTCGGCGGCGCTCCCCGACGACTGTCAAAAAATCTGGTGCAGATCGGTCGATGCGTCGAGGAGATACAGCCGATGTATTAACTTAGGGGGCGCAGTGGAGCCAAATTACATCTCAATCCCGTTGGGCTCTTTAGAGGTGAACAAAGGTCATACATATCCAGTTTGGAGCCAATCGGATGATCCATGCTTGAATTAGAGCCAAACGTATGAATATGGCGAGGGACTGATATTCGCCATTTGGCCACGCCCACACGGTTCAGCCAGCAGCGAGCAATGACAGAGCTCATCATCCGAATCATCTTGATTAGGTCAAGAGAGCCATAAACGGAGCTTTCCAAGGAAAAAAACGGCACTTCCGGTTCCGAGGGGGCGGGGCTTAGATGACGTCATAATGTGATGACGTAGGATCGACGGGCAAGCCTCCAGGATCACTCAGGCCAAGTTTGATGCAGCTCGGTCAAAATATGTGGAATGTAGAGGCAAACGTATACGAACGGCGTTGCCGCCATTGAAAACTCTTGGCACTTTAAAGCAAGCGAGACCAACTTCCTATCTGTCATCCAACACAGAATCACCTTGATTAGGTCAAGAGAGCCATAAACAGAGCTTTCCAAGGAAAAAAACGGCACTTCCGGTTCCGAGGGGGCGGGGCTTAGATGACGTCATAATGTGATGACGTAGGATTGACGGGCAAGCCTCCAGGATCACTCAGGCCAAGTTTGATGCAGCTCGGTCAAAATATGTGGAATGTAGAGGCAAACGTATACGAACGGCGTTGCCGCCATTGAAAACTCTTGGCACTTTAAAGCAAGCGAGACCAACTTCCTATCTGTCATCCAACACAGAATCACCTTGATTAGGTCAAGAGAGCCATAGATGAAAGTTTCCAAGGAAAAAAATAGCACTTCCTGTTCTGAGGGGGCGGGGCTTAGATGACGTCATAATCTGATGACATAGAATTTTCAGGTATCACACCAGCATCACTCAAGCCAAGTTTGGTGCAGCTCGGTCGAAACATGTGGAATCTAGAAGCAAAAGTATGGCATCGGCGTTACAGGTCACTTCGCCACGCCGCCACGCCCAGCTGCTATCTCAAAGCCGGTCAGGGTTGGAATCCTCAACACACCAACATGTCTTCTGTGTCTGGACACAGTTTCATGTTGATTAGGTCAAAGGGCTAAGAGAGCGACCGTTCACAGTAAAACATGACACTTCCTGTTCTCAGGGGGCGTGGCCTACGTGATGTCATCATTTGACCATATGGTATTGTAGGCCACCTGATGACGATCAATCACTGAAAGTTTGGAGTCTCTGTGAGTTTTTGTGTTAGAAATACCAATTTTTCATTTTTTCCTGTGTATTACAAAATCGAAGAATTTCATCTGCAGGGCAATGCTGCCCTCTGGTGTCGAATTACTGAAATAATGAAACTATTTCAGTGGCCAGCAGAGGGCAGCATTGCCCTACAAACGACGAACATGTACTGTTTATTAAGTAATTACACAGAAGATCTCTCTAATTCATTCTGAGGGGGCGGGGCTTAGATGACGTCATAATATGATGACATAGCATTGTCAGGCATCACAACAGCATCACTGAGGCCAAGTTTGGTGCAGCTCGGTCGAAACATGTGGAATCTAGAAGCAAACGTATGGCATCGGCGTTACAGGTCACTTCGCCACGCCGCCACAGCCAGCTGCTTCATCGCAGCCGGTCAGGGCTTGAATCCACAACACACCAACATGTCTTCTGTCTCTGGACACAGTTTCATGTTGATTAGGTCAAAGGGCTAAGATAGCGACCGTTCACAGTAAAACATGACACTTCCTGTTCTCAGGGGGCGTGGCCTAAGCGATGTCATAATTTCACCACAGGGTATTTTAGGACACCTATTGTTGATCAATAACTGAAAATTTGGTGTCTCTGTGAGTTTCTGTGCAGGATATATAAGAGTTTCGTGTTTCATGGCGAGTAGGTGAACTTTGACCCCTGGTAACCCCCCTTCAGCAAGCTCATACAGTCACCAATTTGATAACTTTAAATCAGACATGCCTTATGATCAGACTGACCGAGTTTGAAGCCGATCAATCGAAATCCCTAGGAGGAGTTCGATCAAATGCAAAGGCTGTAAACGTCAAAATCGAGGTCAAATGAAATTCAATCTAAAATGGCCGACTTCCTGTTGGGTTTAGAGCATGGCTCTAAGAGACTTTTTTGTACGTCCCGACAAGATACACATGTGTACCAAGTTTCGTAATTCTAGGTTTAAGCATGGCTTGGGGCTGTTCATTTAAAATACTCTAGGGGTCGCTATAGAGAAATTAGGCCACGCCCACCAGATTTTGTTATGAATTCCTGTCGGTGGGTGGATAAGGATCCATCCTAGTGAGTTTGGAGCAGCTGGGCCCGAAATTGTGGAATTCAGAGCCAAACGTATGGCAACGGCGTTACAGGTCACTTCGCCACGCCTCCACGCCCACCTGCTATGTCAAAGCCGGTCAGGGTTGGAATGCTCAACACACCAACATGTCTTCTGTCTCTGGACACAGTTTCATGTTGATTAGGTCAAAGGGCTAAGATAGCGACCGTTCACAGTAAAACATGACACTTCCTGTTCTCAGGGGGCGTGGCCTAAGTGATGTCATCATTTGACCATAGGGTAGTGTAGGGCACCCGATGACGATCAATCACTGAAAGTTTGGTCCCTCTATGTGTTTTTGTATAGGAAATATAAGAGTTTCGTGTTTCATGGCGAGTAGGTGAACTTTGACCCCTGCTAACCCCCCTTCAACATGCTCCAAAACTCACCAATTTGATAACTTTAAATCAAACATGCCTTATGATCAGACTGACCGAGTTTGAAGCCGATCAATCGAAATCCCTAGGAGGAGTTCGATCAAATACGAAGGCTGTAAACGTCAAAATCGAGGAAAAAAATGGACGTTCAATACAAAATGGCCGACTTTCTGTGATAGTTGGCTTATAACATTAAATGTAAGTTCTGAGTCTTTTGGTGAGCTCTACAAGTGTACCAAATTTCATGTCTCTACGATGAAGTACGTTCATACCATTGTGTCAACAGAAAATTGCTAGTTGCTGCCGTTCAGCAATTTTTTTTGCGATTTTTGCGACAACCTTAAAATTCAAAATTTTTAAATTTTCTAGTTGCGACCGCCAAGTTTGGTGAGTTTTTGAATATGATAAAGCCCCCAAAAAGGCACACGAAGAGGTGGGAAGAATCGTAATAATAATAATAATAAACAGTACAGATACAATAGGCCTTCGCAGCGCTTTGCTGCTCGGGCCTAATAAACAGTACAGATACAATAGGCCTTCGCAGCGCTTTGCTGCTCGGGCCTAATAAGAAACAGTACAGAAACAATAGGCCTTCGCAGCGCTTTGCTGCTCGGGCCTAATTAAAGCTGCAAGCAGCCTCGGGCGGCCCTCGCAGCAAGCGCCGCTCCGGCCTATTGGCCACCGCGGGGGTTCCGGCCACCGCAGAAGCTCTCGCGCGTTTTCCAGAGCCGCAGCCCGCTCCCCACCGCGGAAGCTCTGCCGCAGTTTCCAGCACCGCCGCCCGCTAGCCGCCGCAGAAGCTGTCGCGCATTTTCCCCAAATTACATTTCAAACCCGTTGGGCTCTTTAGAGGTGAACAAAGGTCATACATATCCAGTTTGGCGCCAATCGGATGATCTATGCGTGAATAAGAGCCAAACGTATGCATATGGCGAGGGACTGATATTCGCCATTTGGCCACGCCCACACGGTTCAGCCAGAAGCGAGCATTGACAGAGCTCATCATCCGAATTACCTTGATTAGGTCAAGAGAGCCATAAACAGAGCTTTCCAAGGAAAAAAAAGACACTTCCTGTTCTGAGGGGGCGGGGCTTAGATGACGTCATAATATGATGACACAGGGTCGTCAGGGATCCCACCAGGGTCACTCGTGCAAAGTTTGGTGCAGAAGCTGTCGACCGTTCACAGTAAAATACAAGACTTCCTGTTGTCAGGGGGCGTGGCCTACGTGATGTCATCATTTAACCATTGGATATTATTGGACACAAGATAATGATCAATAACTGAAGGTTTGGTGTCTCTGTCAGTTTTTGTGTTAGAATTACAAATTATTTAATTTTTTCCTCTTTAATTCAACATTGAACTGTCATTCCGTAGGGCAATGCTGCCCTCTGGTGTCGAATTACTGAAATAATGAAACTATTTCAGTGGGCAGCAGAGGGCAGCATTGCCCTACAAACAACGAACATGGACTGTTTATTATGTAATTACACAGAAGATCTCTCTAATTCATTCTGAGGGGGCGGGGTTTAGATGATGTCATAATATGATGACATAGCATTGTCAGGTATCACACCAGGATGAGTCAGGCCAAGTTTGGTGCAGCTCGGTCGAAACATGTGGAATCTAGAAGCAAACGTATGGCATCGGCGTTACAGGTCACTTCGCCACGCCGCCACACCCAGCTGCTTCATCGCAGCCGGTCAGGGCTTGAATCCACAACACACCAACATGTCTTCTGTCTCTGGACACAGTTTAATATTGATTATGTCAAAGGGCTAAGATAGCGACAGTTCACAGTAAAACATGACACTTCCTGTTCTCAGGGGGCGTGGCCTAAGTGATGTCATCATTTCACCACAGGGTATTTTTGGACACCTAATGATGATTAATAATTTAAAGTTTGGTATCTCTGTGAGTTTCTGTGCAGGATATATAAGAGTTTCGTGTTTCATGGCGAGTAGGTGAACTTTGACCCCTGGTAACCCCCCTTCAGCAAGCTCATACAGTCACCAATTTGATAACTTTAAATCAGACATGCCTTATGATCAGACTGACCGAGTTTGAAGCCGATCAATCGAAATCCCTAGGAGGAGTTCGATCAAATGCAAAGGCTGTAAACGTCAAAATCGAGGTCAAATGAACTTCAATCTAAAATGGCCGACTTCCTGTTGGGTTTCGACCATGGCTCTAAGAGACTTTTTTGTACGTCCCGACAAGATACACATGTGTACCAAGTTTCGTAATTCTAGGTTTAAGCATGGCTTGGGGCTGTTCATTTAAAATACTCTAGGGGTCGCTATAGAAAAATTAGGCCACGCCCACCAAATATCGCTATGGATTCCTGTTCGGGGATGGATAAGGATCCATCCTAGTGAGTTTGGAGCAGCTCACCCCGAAACTGTGGAATTCAGAGCCAAACGAAATTCGATGGCGTTCGCAACGCCGCCACGCCCACCTGCTTCAGCGCAGCCGGTCGGGGTTGGAATCCACAACACACCAACATGTCTTCTGTCTCTGGACACAGTTTCATGTTGATTAGGTCAAAGGGCTAAGATAGCGACCGTTCACAGTAAAACATGACACTTCCTGTTCTCAGGGGGCGTGGCCTAAGTGATGTCATCATTTCACCACAGGGTATTTTAGGACACCCGATGACGATCAATCAGTGAAAGTTTGGTCCCTCTATGTGTTTTTATATAGGAAATATAAGAGTTTCGTGTTTCATGGCGAGTAGGTGAACTTTGACCCCTGCTAACCCCCCTTCAACATGCTCCAAAACTCACCAATTTGATAACTTTAAATCAGACATGCCTTATGATCAGACTGACCGAGTTTGAAGCCGATCAATCGAAATCCCTAGGAGGAGTTCGATCAAATACGAAGGCTGTAAACGTCAAAATCGAGGAAAAAAATGGACGTTCAAGACAAAATGGCTGACTTCCTGTGATAGTTGGGTAATAACATTAAATGTAAGTTCTGAGTCTTTTGGTGAGCTCTACAAGTGTACCAAATTTCATGTCTCTACGATGAAGTACGTTCATACCATTGTGTCAACAGAAAATTGCTAGTTGCTGCCGTTGAGCAATTTTTTTTGCGATTTTTGTGACAACCTTAAAATTCAAAATTTTGAATTTTTCTAGTCGCGACCGCCAAGTTTGGTGAGTTTTTGAATATGATAAAGCCCCCAAAAAGGCAATTCATTTGGGTGGAAGAATAATAAGAATAATAATTAAAGCTGCAAGCAGCCTCGGGCGGCCCTCGCAGCAAGCGCCGCTCCGGCCTATTGGCCACCGTGGGGGTTCCAGCCACCGCAGAAGCTCTCGCACGATTTCCAGAGCCGCAGCCAACTCCCCACCGCAGAAGCTCTGCCGCAGTTTCCAGCACCGCCGCCCGCTAGCCGCCGCAGAAGCTGTCGCGCATTTTCCATGCCCGTCCACCGGGCGACACGCGTGAATGCGTTCGGCGGCGCTCCCCGACGACTGTCAAAAAATCTGGTGCAGATCGGTCGATGCATCGAGGAGATACAGCCGATGTATTAACTTAGGGGGCGCAGTGGAGCCAAATTACATCTCAATCCCGTTGGGCTCTTTAGAGGTGAACAAAGGTCATACATATCCAGTTTGGAGCCAATCGGATGATCCATGCTTGAATTAGAGCCAAACGTATGAATATGGCGAGGGACTGATATTCGCCATTTGGCCACGCCCACACGGTTCAGCCAGCAGCGAGCAATGACAGAGCTCATCATCCGAATCATCTTGATTAGGTCAAGAGAGCCATAAACGGAGCTTTCCAAGGAAAAAAACGGCACTTCCGGTTCCGAGGGGGCGGGGCTTAGATGACGTCATAATGTGATGACGTAGGATCGACGGGCAAGCCTCCAGGATCACTCAGGCCAAGTTTGATGCAGCTCGGTCAAAATATGTGGAATGTAGAGGCAAACGTATACGAACGGCGTTGCCGCCATTGAAAACTCTTGGCACTTTAAAGCAAGCGAGACCAACTTCCTATCTGTCATCCAACACAGAATCACCTTGATTAGGTCAAGAGAGCCATAAACAGAGCTTTCCAAGGAAAAAAACGGCACTTCCGGTTCCGAGGGGGCGGGGCTTAGATGACGTCATATTGTGATGACGTAGGATTGACGGGCAAGCCTCCAGGATCACTCAGGCCAAGTTTGATGCAGCTCGGTCAAAATATGTGGAATGTAGAGGCAAACGTATACGAACGGCGTTGCCGCCATTGAAAACTCTTGGCACTTTAAAGCAAGCGAGACCAACTTCCTATCTGTCATCCAACACAGAATCACCTTGATTAGGTCAAGAGAGCCATAGATGAAAGTTTCCAAGGAAAAAAATAGCACTTCCTGTTCTGAGGGGGCGGGGCTTAGATGACGTCATAATCTGATGACATAGAATTTTCAGGTATCACACCAGCATCACTCAAGCCAAGTTTGGTGCAGCTCGGTCGAAACATGTGGAATCTAGAAGCAAACGTATGGCATCGGCGTTACAGGTCACTTCGCCACGCCGCCACGCCCAGCTGCTATCTCAAAGCCGGTCAGGGTTGGAATCCTCAACACACCAACATGTCTTCTGTGTCTGGACACAGTTTCATGTTGATTAGGTCAAAGGGCTAAGAGAGCGACCGCTCACAGTAAAACATGACACTTCCTGTTCTCAGGGGGCGTGGCTTAAGTGATGTCATCATTTCACCACAGGGTATTTTAGGACATCCGATGCCGATCAATCACTGAAAGTTTGGTCCCTCTATGTGTTTTTTTATAGGAAATATAAGAGTTTCGTGTTTCATGGCGAGTAGGTGAACTTTGACCCCTGCTAACCCCCCTTCAACATACTCCAAAACTCACCAATTTGATAACTTTAAATCAAACATGCCTTATGATCAGACTGACCGAGTTTGAAGTCGATCAATCGAAATCCCTAGGAGGAGTTCGATCAAATACGAAGGCTGTAAACGTCAAAATCGAGGAAAAAAATGGACGTTCAATACAAAATGGCCGACTTCCTGTGATAGTTGGCTAATAACATTAAATGTAAGTTCTGAGTCTTTTGGTGAGCTCTACAAGTGTACCAAATTTCATGTCTCTACGATGAAGTACGTTCATACCATTGTGTCAACAGAAAATTGCTAGTTGCCGCCGTTGAGCAATTTTTTTTGCGATTTTTGCGACAACCTTAAAATTCAAAATTTTGAATTTTTCTAGTCGCGACCGCCAAGTTTGGTGAGTTTTTGAATATGATAAAGCCCCCAAAAAGGCAATTCATTTGGGTGGAAGAATAATAAGAATAATTAAAGCTGCAAGCAGCCTCGGGCGGCCCTCGCAGCAAGCGCCGCTCCGGCCTATTGGCCACCGCGGGGGTTCCAGCCACCGCAGAAGCTCTGGCACAATTTCCGGAGCCGCAGCCAACTCCCCACCGCAGGAGCTCTGCCGCAGTTTCCAGTACCGCCGCCCGCTAGCTGCCGCAGAAGCTGTCGCGCATTTTCCACGCCCGTCCACCGGGCGATACGCGTGAATGCGTTCGGCGGCGCTCCCCGACGACTGTCAAAAAATCTGGTGCAGATCGGTCGATGCGTCGAGGAGATACAGCCGATGTATTAACTTAGGGGGCGCAGTGGAGCCAAATTACATCTCAATCCCGTTGGGCTCTTTAGAGGTGAACAAAGGTCATACATATCCAGTTTGGAGCCAATCGGATGATCCGTGCTTGAATTAGAGCCAAACGTATGAATATGGCGAGGGACTGATATTCGCCATTTGGCCACGCCCACACGGTTCAGCCAGCAGCGAGCAATGACAGAGCTCATCATCCGAATCATCTTGATTAGGTCAAGAGAGCCATAAACGGAGCTTTCCAAGGAAAAAAACGGCACTTCCGGTTCCGAGGGGGCGGGGCTTAGATGACGTCATAATGTGATGACGTAGGATCGACGGGCAAGCCTCCAGGATCACTCAGGCCAAGTTTGATGCAGCTCGGTCAAAATATGTGGAATGTAGAGGCAAACGTATACGAACGGCGTTGCCGCCATTGAAAACTCTTGGCACTTTAAAGCAAGCGAGACCAACTTCCTATCTGTCATCCAACACAGAATCACCTTCCTTTAGGTCAAGAGAGCCATAAACAGAGCTTTCCAAGGAAAAAAACGGCACTTCCGGTTCCGAGGGGGCGGGGCTTAGATGACGTCATAATGTGATGACGTAGGATTGACGGGCAAGCCTCCAGGATCACTCAGGCCAAGTTTGATGCAGCTCGGTCAAAATATGTGGAATGTAGAGGCAAACGTATACGAACGGCGTTGCCGCCATTGAAAACTCTTGGCACTTTAAAGCAAGCGAGACCAACTTCCTATCTGTCATCCAACACAGAATCACCTTGATTAGGTCAAGAGAGCCATAGATGAAAGTTTCCAAGGAAAAAAATAGCACTTCCTGTTCTGAGGGGGCGGGGCTTAGATGACGTCATAATCTGATGACATAGAATTTTCAGGTATCACACCAGCATCACTCAAGCCAAGTTTGGTGCAGCTCGGTCGAAACATGTGGAATCTAGAAGCAAACGTATGGCATCGGCGTTACAGGTCACTTCGCCACGCCGCCACGCCCAGCTGCTATCTCAAAGCCGGTCAGGGTTGGAATCCTCAACACACCAACATGTCTTCTGTGTCTGGACACAGTTTCATGTTGATTAGGTCAAAGGGCTAAGAGAGCGACCGCTCACAGTAAAACATGACACTTCCTGTTCTCAGGGGGCGTGGCTTAAGTGATGTCATCATTTGACCATATGGTATTGTAGGCCACCTGATGACGATCAATCACTGAAAGTTTGGAGTCTCTGTGAGTTTTTGTGTTAGAAATACCAATTTTTCATTTTTTCCTGTGTATTACAAAATCGAAGAATTTCATCTGCAGGGCAATGCTGCCCTCTGGTGTCGAATTACTGAAATAATGAAACTATTTCAGTGGCCAGCAGAGGGCAGCATTGCCCTACAAACGACGAACATGTACTGTTTATTATGTAATTACACAGAAGATCTCTCTAATTCATTCTGAGGGGGCGGGGCTTAGATGACGTCATAATATGATGACATAGCATTGTCAGGCATCACAACAGCATCACTGAGGCCAAGTTTGGTGCAGCTCGGTCGAAACATGTGGAATCTAGAAGCAAACGTATGGCATCGGCGTTACAGGTCACTTCGCCACGCCGCCGCACCCAGCTGCTTCATCGCAGCCGGTCAGGGCTTGAATCCACAACACACCAACATGTCTTCTGTCTCTGGACACAGTTTCATATTGATGAGGTCAAAGGGCTAAGATAGCGACCGTTCACAGTAAAACATGACACTTCCTGTTCTCAGGGGGCGTGGCCTAAGTGATGTCATCATTTGACCATAGGGTATTGTAGGGCACCCGATGACGATCAATCACTGAAAGTTTGATCCCTCTATGTGTTTTTGTATAGGAAATATAAGAGTTTCGTGTTTCATGGCGAGTAGGTGAACTTTGACCCCTGGTAACCCCCTTTCAGCAAGCTCATACAGTCACCAATTTGATAACTTTAAATCAGACATGCCTTATGATCAGACTGACCGAGTTTGAAGCCGATCAATCGAAATCCCTAGGAGGAGTTCGATCAAATGCAAAGGCTGTAAACGTCAAACTCGAGGTCCAAAATGGACCTTCAATACAAAATGGCCGACTTCCTGTTGGGTTTCGACCATGGCTCTAATAGACTTTTTTGTACGTCCTGACAAGATACACATATGTACCAAGTTTCGTAATTCTAGGATAAAGCATGGCTTGGGGCTGTTCATTTAAAATACTCTAGGGGTCGCTATAGAGAAATTAGGCCACGCCCACCAAATTTTGTTATGAATTCCTGTCGGTGGGTGGATAAGGATCCATCCTAGTGAGTTTGGAGCAGCTGGGCCCGAAATTGTGGAATTCAGAGCCAAACGAAATTCGACGGCGTTCGCAACGCCGCCACGCCCACCTGCTTCATCGCAGCCGGTCGGGGTTGGAATCCACAACACACCAACATGTCTTCTGTCTCTGGACACAGTTTCATGTTGATTAGGTCAAAGGGCTAAGATAGCGACCGTTCACAGTAAAACATGACACTTCCTGTTCTCAGGGGGCGTGGCCTAAGTGATGTCATCATTTGACCATAGGGTATTGTAGGGCACCCGATGACGATCAATCACTGAAAGTTTGGTCCCTCTATGTGTTTTTATATAGGAAATATAAGAGTTTCGTGTTTCATGGCGAGTAGGTGAACTTTGACCCCTGCTAACCCCCCTTCAACATGCTCCAAAACTCACCAATTTGATAACTTTAAATCAAACATGCCTTATGATCAGACTGACCGAGTTTGAAGTCGATCAATCGAAATCCCTAGGAGGAGTTCGATCAAATACGAAGGCTGTAAACGTCAAAATCGAGGAAAAAAATGGACGTTCAAGACAAAATGGCTGACTTCCTGTGATAGTTGGCTAATAACATTAAATGTAAGTTCTGAGTCTTTTGGTGAGCTCTACAAGTGTGCCAAATTTCATGTCTCTACGATGAAGTACGTTCATACCATTGTGTTAACAGAAAATTGCTAGTTGCCGCCGTTGAGCAATTTTTTTTGCGATTTTTGCAACAACCTTAAAATTCAAAATTTTTAATTTTTCTAGTTGCGACCGCCAAGTTTGGTGAGTTTTTGAATATGATAAAGCCCCCAAAAAGGCACACGAAGAGGTGGGAAGAATAATAATAATAAACAGTACAGATACAATAGGCCTTCGCAGCGCTTTGCTGCTCGGGCCTAATTAAAGCTGCAAGCAGCCTCGGGCGGCCCTCGCAGCAAGCGCCGCTCCGGCCTATTGGCCACCGCGGGGGTTCCGGCCAGCGCAGAAGCTCTCGCACGTTTTCCAGAGCCGCAGCCCGCTCCCCACCGCAGAAGCTCTGCCGCAGTTTCCAGCATCGCCGCCCGCTAGCCGCCGCAGAAGCTGTCGCGCGTTTTCCCCGCCTGTCCACCGGGCGACAGGCGTGAATGCGTTCGGCGGCGCTCCCCGACGACTGTCGAAAAATCTGGCGCAGATCGGTCGATGCGTCGAGGAGATACAACCCATGTATTAACTTAGGGGGCGCAGTGGAGCCAAATTACATTTCAAACCCGTTGGGCTCTTTAGAGGTGAACAAAGGTCATACATATCCAGTTTGGCGCCAATCGGATGATCCATGCCTGAATAAGAGCCAAACGTATGCATATGGCGAGGGACTGATATTCGCCATTTGGCCACGCCCACACGGTTCAGCCAGCAGCGAGCATTGACAGAGTTTATCATCCGAATCATCTTGATTAGGTCAAGAGAGCCATAAACGGAGCTTTCCAAGTAAAAAAACGGCACTTCCTGTTCTGAGGGGGCGGGGCTTAGATGACGTCATAATATGATGACATAGGGTCGTCAAGGATCCCACCAGGGTCACTCGTGCAAAGTTTGGTGCAGAAGCTATCGACCGTTCACAGTAAAATACAAGACTTCCTGTTGTCAGAGGGCGTGGCCTACGTGATGTCATCATTTGACCATTGGATATTATTCTACACCCGAGGATGATCAATAACTCAAACTTTGGTGTCTCTGTCAGTTTTTGTGTTAGAATTACAAATTATTTAATTTTTTCCTCTATAATTCAACATTGAACTGTCATTCCGTAGGGCAATGCTGCCCTCTGGTGTCGAATTACTGAAATTACAGAAATAGTTTCATTATTTCAGTAATTCGACACCAGAGGGCAGCATTGCCCTACACATGACAAAGCCCTTTGTATTACACAGTCGATCACAGGGGAACTTTGAGCCTTGCTAACCCCCCTTCAACATGCTCCAAAACTCACCAATTTGATAACTTTAAATCAGACATGCCTTATGATCAGACTGACCAAGTTTGAAGTCGATCAATCGAAATCCCTAGGAGGAGTTTGATCAAATACGAAAGCTGTAAACGTCAAAATCGAGGTCAAATGAACTTCAATCTAAAATGGCCGACTTCCTGTTGGGTTTAGAGCATGGCTCCAAGAGACTTTTTTGTACGTCCTGACAAGATACACATGTGTACCAAGTTTCGTAATTCTAAGCTAAAGCATGGCTTGGGGCTGAGTTTTTGAAATATTCTAGGGGGCGATATAGAGAAATTAGGCCACGCCCTCCAAATTTTGTTATGAATTCCTGTTGGCGGGTCAATAAGGATCCATCCTAGTGAGTTTGGAGCAGCTCACCCCGAAACTGTGGAATTCAGAGCCAAACGAAATTTGACGGCGTTCGCAACGCCGCCACGCCCACCTGCTTCATCGCAGCCGGTCGGGGTTGGAGTCCACAACACACCAACATGTCTTCTGTCTCTGGACACAGTTTCATGTTGATTAGGTCAAAGGGCTAAGATAGCGACCGTTCACAGTAAAACATGACACTTCCTGTTCTCAGGGGGCGTGGCCTACGTAAAAAAATAATTTCACCACAGGGTATTTTAGGACACCCGATGACGATCAATCCCAGAAAGTTTGGTCCCTCTATGTGTTTTTGTATAGGAAATATAAGAGTTTCGTGTTTCATGGCGAGTAGGTGAACTTTGACCCCTGGTAACCCCCCTTCAGCAAGCTCATACAGTCACCAATTTGATAACTTTAAATCAGACATGCCTTATGATCAGACTGACCAAGTTTGAAGCCGATCAATCGAAATCCCTAGGAGGAGTTCGATCAAATGCAAAGGCTGTAAACGTCAAACTCGAGGTCCAAAATGGACCTTCAATACAAAATGGCCGACTTCCTGTTGGGTTTAGAGCATGGCTCCAAGAGACTTTTTTGTACGTCCTGACAAGATACACATGTGTACCAAGTTTCGTAATTCTAGGATAAAGCATGGCATGGGGCTGTTCATTTAAAATACTCTAGGGGTCGCTATAGAGAAATTAGGCCACGCCCACCAAATTTTGTTATGAATTCCTGTCGGTGGGTGGATAAGGATCCATCCTAGTGAGTTAGGAGGAGCTGGGCCCGAAATTGTGGAATTCAGAGCCAAACGAAATTCGACGGCGTTCGCAACGCCGCCACGCCCACCTGCTTCATCGCAGCCGGTCGGGGTTGGATTACTCAACACACCAACATGTCTTCTGTCTCTGGACACAGTTTCATGTTGATTAGGTCAAAGGGCTAAGATAGCGACCGTTCACAGTAAAACATGACACTTCCTGTTCTTAGGGGGCGTGGCCTACTTAAAAAAATAATTTCACCACAGGGTATTTTAGGACACCCGATGACAATCAATCAATGAAAGTTTGGTCCCTCTCTGTGTTTTTGTATAGGAAATATAAGAGTTTCGTGTTTCATGGCGAGTAGGTGAACTTTGACCCCTGCTAACCCCCCTTCAACATGCTCCAAAACTCACCAATTTGATAACTTTAAATCAGACATGCCTTATGATCAGACTGACCGAGTTTGAAGCCGATCAATCAAAATCCCTAGGAGGAGTTCGATCAAATACGAAGGCTGTAAACGTCAAAATCGAGGTAAAAAATGGACTTTCAATACAAAATGGCCGACTTCCTGTGATAGTTGGCTTATAACATTAAATGTAAGTTCTGAGTCTTTTGGTGAGCTCTACAAGTGTACCAAATTTCATGTCTCTACGATGAAGTACGTTCATACCATTGTGTCAACAGAAAATTGCTAGTTGCCGCCGTTGAGCAATTTTTTTTGCGATTTTTGTGACAACCTTAAAATTCAAAATTTTGAATTTTTCTAGTCGCGACCGCCAAGTTTGGTGAGTTTTTGAATATGATAAAGCCCCCAAAAAGGCAATTCATTTGGGTGGAAGAATAATAAGAATAATAATAATAATAATAATAATAAACAGTACAGATACAATAGGCCTTCGCAGCGCTTTGCTGCTCGGGCCTAATTAAAGCTGCAAGCAGCCTCGGGCGGCCCTCGCAGCAAGCGCCGCTCCGGCCTATTGGCCACCGCGGGGGTTCCAGCCACCGCAGAAGCTCTCGCACGATTTCCAGAGCCGCAGCCAACTCCCCACCGCAGAAGCTCTGCCGCAGTTTCCAGCACCGCCGCCCGCTAGCCGCCGCAGAAGCTGTCGCGCATTTTCCATGCCCGTCCACCGGGCGACATGCGTGAATGCGTTCGGCGGCGCTCCCCGACGACTGTCAAAAAATCTGGTGCAGATCGGTCGATGCATCGAGGAGATACAGCCGATGTATTAACTTAGGGGGCGCAGTGGAGCCAAATTACATCTCAATCCCGTTGGGCTCTTTAGAGGTGAACAAAGGTCATACATATCCAGTTTGGAGCCAATCGGATGATCCATGCTTGAATTAGAGCCAAACGTATGAATATGGCGAGGGACTGATATTCGCCATTTGGCCACGCCCACACGGTTCAGCCAGCAGCGAGCAATGACAGAGCTCATCATCCGAATCATCTTGATTAGGTCAAGAGAGCCATAAACGGAGCTTTCCAAGGAAAAAAACGGCACTTCCGGTTCCGAGGGGGCGGGGCTTAGATGACGTCATAATGTGATGACGTAGGATCGACGGGCAAGCCTCCAGGATCACTCAGGCCAAGTTTGATGCAGCTCGGTCAAAATATGTGGAATGTAGAGGCAAACGTATACGAACGGCGTTGCCGCCATTGAAAACTCTTGGCACTTTAAAGCAAGCGAGACCAACTTCCTATCTGTCATCCAACACAGAATCACCTTGATTAGGTCAAGAGAGCCATAAACAGAGCTTTCCAAGGAAAAAAACGGCACTTCCGGTTCCGAGGGGGCGGGGCTTAGATGACGTCATAATGTGATGACGTAGGATTGACGGGCAAGCCTCCAGGATCACTCAGGCCAAGTTTGATGCAGCTCGGTCAAAATATGTGGAATGTAGAGGCAAACGTATACGAACGGCGTTGCCGCCATTGAAAACTCTTGGCACTTTAAAGCAAGCGAGACCAACTTCCTATCTGTCATCCAACACAGAATCACCTTGATTAGGTCAAGAGAGCCATAAACAGAGCTTTCCAAGGAAAAAAACGGCACTTCCGGTTCCGAGGGGGCGGGGCTTAGATGACGTCATAATGTGATGACGTAGGATTGACGGGCAAGCCTCCAGGATCACTCAGGCCAAGTTTGATGCAGCTCGGTCAAAATATGTGGAATGTAGAGGCAAACGTATACGAACGGCGTTGCCGCCATTGAAAACTCTTGGCACTTTAAAGCAAGCGAGACCAACTTCCTATCTGTCATCCAACACAGAATCACCTTGATTAGGTCAAGAGAGCCATAGATGAAAGTTTCCAAGGAAAAAAATAGCACTTCCTGTTCTGAGGGGGCGGGGCTTAGATGACGTCATAATCTGATGACATAGAATTTTCAGGTATCACACCAGCATCACTCAAGCCAAGTTTGGTGCAGCTCGGTCGAAACATGTGGAATCTAGAAGCAAACGTATGGCATCGGCGTTACAGGTCACTTCGCCACGCCGCCACGCCCAGCTGCTATCTCAAAGCCGGTCAGGGTTGGAATCCTCAACACACCAACATGTCTTCTGTGTCTGGACACAGTTTCATGTTGATTAGGTCAAAGGGCTAAGAGAGCGACCGCTCACAGTAAAACATGACACTTCCTGTTCTCAGGGGGCGTGGCTTAAGTGATGTCATCATTTCACCACAGGGTATTTTAGGACATCCGATGCCGATCAATCACTGAAAGTTTGGTCCCTCTATGTGTTTTTTTATAGGAAATATAAGAGTTTCGTGTTTCATGGCGAGTAGGTGAACTTTGACCCCTGCTAACCCCCCTTCAACATACTCCAAAACTCACCAATTTGATAACTTTAAATCAAACATGCCTTATGATCAGACTGACCGAGTTTGAAGTCGATCAATCGAAATCCCTAGGAGGAGTTCGATCAAATACGAAGGCTGTAAACGTCAAAATCGAGGAAAAAAATGGACGTTCAATACAAAATGGCCGACTTCCTGTGATAGTTGGCTAATAACATTAAATGTAAGTTCTGAGTCTTTTGGTGAGCTCTACAAGTGTACCAAATTTCATGTCTCTACGATGAAGTACGTTCATACCATTGTGTCAACAGAAAATTGCTAGTTGCCGCCGTTGAGCAATTTTTTTTGCGATTTTTGCGACAACCTTAAAATTCAAAATTTTGAATTTTTCTAGTCGCGACCGCCAAGTTTGGTGAGTTTTTGAATATGATAAAGCCCCCAAAAAGGCAATTCATTTGGGTGGAAGAATAATAAGAATAATTAAAGCTGCAAGCAGCCTCGGGCGGCCCTCGCAGCAAGCGCCGCTCCGGCCTATTGGCCACCGCGGGGGTTCCGGCCAGCGCAGAAGCTCTCGCGCGTTTTCCAGAGCCGCAGCCCGCTCCCCACCGCAGAAGCTCTGCCGCAGTTTCCAGCATCGCCGCCCGCTAGCCGCCGCAGAAGCTGTCGCGCGTTTTCCCCGCCTGTCCACCGGGCGACAGGCGTGAATGCGTTCGGCGGCGCTCCCCGACGACTGTCGAAAAATCTGGCGCAGATCGGTCGATGCGTCGAGGAGATACGGCCCATGTATTAACTTAGGGGGCGCAGTGGAGCCAAATTACATTTCAAACCCGTTGGGCTCTTTAGAGGTGAACAAAGGTCATACATATCCAGTTTGGCGCCAATCGGATGATCCATGCCTGAATAAGAGCCAAACGTATGCATATGGCGAGGGACTGATATTCGCCATTTGGCCACGCCCACACGGTTCAGCCAGCAGCGAGCATTGACAGAGTTTATCATCCGAATCATCTTGATTAGGTCAAGAGAGCCATAAACGGAGCTTTCCAAGTAAAAAAACGGCACTTCCTGTTCTGAGGGGGCGGGGCTTAGATGACGTCATAATATGATGACATAGGGTCGTCAAGGATCCCACCAGGGTCACTCGTGCAAAGTTTGGTGCAGAAGCTATCGACCGTTCACAGTAAAATACAAGACTTCCTGTTGTCAGAGGGCGTGGCCTACGTGATGTCATCATTTGACCATTGGATATTATTCTACACCCGAGGATGATCAATAACTCAAACTTTGGTGTCTCTGTCAGTTTTTGTGTTAGAATTACAAATTATTTAATTTTTTCCTCTATAATTCAACATTGAACTGTCATTCCGTAGGGCAATGCTGCCCTCTGGTGTCGAATTACTGAAATTACTGAAATAGTTTCATTATTTCAGTAATTCGACACCAGAGGGCAGCATTGCCCTACACATGACAAAGCCCTTTGTATTACACAGTCGATCAAAATTGAACTCTGTCATTCCGTAGGGCAATGCTGCCCTCTGGTGTCGAATTACTGAAATTACTGAAATAGTTTCATTATTTCAGTAATTCGACACCAGAGGGCAGCATTGCCCTACACATGACAAAGCCCTTTGTATTACACAGTCGATCACAGGGGAACTTTGAGCCTTGCTAACCCCCCTTCAACATGCTCCAAAACTCACCAATTTGATAACTTTAAATCAGACATGCCTTATGATCAGACTGACCAAGTTTGAAGTCCATCAATCGAAATCCCTAGGAGGAGTTTTATCAAATACGAAGGCTGTAAACGTCAAAATCGAGGTCAAATGAACTTCAATCTAAAATGGCCGACTTCCTGTTGGGTTTAGAGCATGGCTCCAAGAGACTTTTTTGTACGTCCTGACAAGATACACATGTGTACCAAGTTTCGTAATTCTAAGCTAAAGCATGGCTTGGGGCTGATTTTTTGAAATATTCTAGGGGGCGATATAGAGAAATTAGGCCACGCCCACCAAATTTTGTTATGAATTCCTGTTGGCGGGTCAATAAGGATCCATCCTAGTGAGTTTGGAGCAGCTCACCCCGAAACTGTGGAATTCAGAGCCAAACGAAATTTGACGGCGTTCGCAACGCCGCCACGCCCACCTGCTTCATCGCAGCCGGTCGGGGTTGGAATCCACAACACACCAACATGTCTTCTGTCTCTGGACACAGTTTCATGTTGATTAGGTCAAAGGGCTAAGATAGCGACCGTTCACAGTAAAACATGACACTTCCTGTTCTCAGGGGGCGTGGCCTACGTAAAAAAATAATTTCACCACAGGGTATTTTAGGACACCCGATGACGATCAATCCCAAAAAGTTTGGTCCCTCTATGTGTTTTTGTATAGGAAATATAAGAGTTTCGTGTTTCATGGCGAGTAGGTGAACTTTGACCCCTGGTAACCCCCCTTCAGCAAGCTCATACAGTCACCAATTTGATAACTTTAAATCAGACATGCCTTATGATCAGACTGACCAAGTTTGAAGCCGATCAATCGAAATCCCTAGGAGGAGTTCGATCAAATGCAAAGGCTGTAAACGTCAAACTCGAGGTCCAAAATGGACCTTCAATACAAAATGGCCGACTTCCTGTTGGGTTTAGAGCATGGCTCCAAGAGACTTTTTTGTACGTCCTGACAAGATACACATGTGTACCAAGTTTCGTAATTCTAGGATAAAGCATGGCATGGGGCTGTTCATTTAAAATACTCTAGGGGTCGCTATAGAGAAATTAGGCCACGCCCACCAAATTTTGTTATGAATTCCTGTCGGTGGGTGGATAAGGATCCATCCTAGTGAGTTAGGAGGAGCTGGGCCCGAAATTGTGGAATTCAGAGCCAAACGAAATTCGACGGCGTTCGCAACGCCGCCACGCCCACCTGCTTCATCGCAGCCGGTCGGGGTTGGATTACTCAACACACCAACATGTCTTCTGTCTCTGGACACAGTTTCATGTTGATTAGGTCAAAGGGCTAAGATAGCGACCGTTCACAGTAAAACATGACACTTCCTGTTCTCAGGGGGCGTGGCCTACTTAAAAAAATAATTTCACCACAGGGTATTTTAGGACACCCGATGACAATCAATCAATGAAAGTTTGGTCCCTCTCTGTGTTTTTGTATAGGAAATATAAGAGTTTCGTGTTTCATGGCGAGTAGGTGAACTTTGACCCCTGCTAACCCCCCTTCAACATGCTCCAAAACTCACCAATTTGATAACTTTAAATCAGACATGCCTTATGATCAGACTGACCGAGTTTGAAGCCGATCAATCAAAATCCCTAGGAGGAGTTCGATCAAATACGAAGGCTGTAAACGTCAAAATCGAGGTAAAAAATGGACTTTCAATACAAAATGGCCGACTTCCTGTGATAGTTGGCTTATAACATTAAATGTAAGTTCTGAGTCTTTTGGTGAGCTCTACAAGTGTACCAAATTTCATGTCTCTACGATGAAGTACGTTCATACCATTGTGTCAACAGAAAATTGCTAGTTGCCGCCGTTGAGCAATTTTTTGTGCGATTTTTGTGACAACCTTAAAATTCAAAATTTTGAATTTTTCTAGTCGCGACCGCCAAGTTTGGTGAGTTTTTGAATATGATAAAGCCCCCAAAAAGGCAATTCATTTGGGTGGAAGAATAATAAGAATAATTAAAGCTGCAAGCAGCCTCGGGCGGCCCTCGCAGCAAGCGCCGCTCCGGCCTATTGGCCACCGCGGGGGTTCCGGCCACCGCAGAAGCTCTCGCGCGTTTTCCAGAGCCGCAGCCCGCTCCCCACCGCAGAAGCTCTGCCGCAGTTTCCAGCACTGCCGCCCGCTAGCCGCTGCAGAAGCTGTCGCGCATTTTCCCCAAATTACATCTCAAACCCGTTGGGCTCTTTAGAGCAGAACAAAGGTCATACATATCCAGTTTGGCGCCAATCGGATGATCCATGTGTGAATTAGAGCCAAACGTATGTATATGGCGAGGGACTGATATTCGCCATTTGGCCACGCCCACACGGTTCAGCCAGCAGTGAGCATTGACAGAGTTTATCATCCGTATCATCTTGATTAGGTCAAGAGAGCCATAAACAGAGCTTTCCAAGGAAAAAAACGGCACTTCCTGTTCCGGGGGGGCGGGGCTTAGATGACGTCATAATATGATGACGTAGGATCGACGGGCAAGCCTCCAGGATCACTCAGGCCAAGTTTGATGCAGCTCGGTCAAAATATGTGGAATGTAGAGGCAAACGTATACGAACGGCGTTGCCGCCATTGAAAACTCTTGGCACTTTAAAGCAAGCGAGATCAACTTCCTATCTGTCATCCAACACAGAATCACCTTGATTAGGTCAAGAGAGCCATAGATGAAAGTTTCCAAGGAAAAAAATAGCACTTCCTGTTCTGAGGGGGCGGGGCTTAGATGACGTCATAATCTGATGACATAGAATTTTCAGACATCACACCAGCATCACTCAAGCCAAGTTTGGTGCAGCTCGGTCGAAACATGTGGAATCTAGAAGCAAAAGTATGGCATCGGCGTTACAGGTCACTTCGCCACGCCGCCACGCCCAGCTGCTATCTCAAAGCCGGTCAGGGTTGGAAACCTCAACACACCAACATGTCTTCTGTCTCTGGACACAGGTTCATGTTGATTAGGTCAAAGGGCTAAGAGAGCGACCGTTCACAGTAAAACATGACACTTCCTGTTCTCAGGGGGCGTGGCCTACGTGATGTCATCATTTGACCATATGGTATTGTAGGCCACCTGATGACGATCAATCACTGAAAGTTTGGAGTCTCTGTGAGTTTTTGTGTTAGAAATACCAATTTTTCATTTTTTCCTGTGTATTACAAAATCGAAGAATTTCATCTGCAGGGCAATGCTGCCCTCTGGTGTCGAATTACTGAAATAATGAAACTATTTCAGTGGCCAGCAGAGGGCAGCATTGCCCTACAAACGACGAACATGTACTGTTTATTATGTAATTACACAGAAGATCTCTCTAATTCATTCTGAGGGGGCGGGGCTTAGATGACGTCATAATATGATGACATAGCATTGTCAGGCATCACAACAGCATCACTGAGGCCAAGTTTGGTGCAGCTCGGTCGAAACATGTGGAATCTAGAAGCAAACGTATGGCATCGGCGTTACAGGTCACTTCGCCACGCCGCCACACCCAGCTGCTTCATCGCAGCCGGTCAGGGCTTGAATCCACAACACACCAACATGTCTTCTGTCTCTGGACACAGTTTCATGTTGATTAGGTCAAAGGGCTAAGATAGCGACCGTTCACAGTAAAACATGACACTTCCTGTTCTCAGGGGGCGTGGCCTAAGCGATGTCATAATTTCACCACAGGGTATTTTAGGACACCTATTGTTGATCAATAACTGAAAATTTGGTGTCTCTGTGAGTTTCTGTGCAGGATATATAAGAGTTTCGTGTTTCATGGCGAGTAGGTGAACTTTGACCCCTGGTAACCCCCCTTCAGCAATCTCAGACAGTCACCAATTTGATAACTTTAAATCAGACATGCCTTATGATCAGACTGACCGAGTTTGAAGCCGATCAATCGAAATCCCTAGGAGGAGTTCGATCAAATGCAAAGGCTGTAAACGTCAAAATCGAGGTCAAATGAACTTCAATCTAAAATGGCCGACTTCCTGTTGGGTTTCGACCATGGCTGTAATAGACTTTTTTGTACGTCCTGACAAGATACACATGTGTACCAAGTTTCGTAATTCTAGGTTAAAGCATGGCTTAGGGCTGTTCATTTAAAATACTCTAGGGGTCGCTATAGAGAAATTAGGCCACGCCCACCAAATTTTGTTATGAATTCCTGTCGGTGGGTGGATAAGGATCCATCCTAGTGAGTTTGGAGCAGCTGGGCCCGAAATTGTGGAATTCAGAGCCAAACGTATGGCAACGGCGTTACAGGTCACTTCGCCACGCCTCCACGCCCACCTGCTATGTCAAAGCCGGTCAGGGTTGGAATCCTCAACACACCAAGATGTCTTCTGTCTCTGGACACAGTTTCATGTTGATTAGGTCAAAGGGCTAAGATAGCGACCGTTCACAGTAAAACATGACACTTCCTGTTCTCAGGGGGCGTGGCCTAAGTGATGTCATCATTTGACCATAGGGTAGTGTAGGGCACCCGATGACGATCAATCACTGAAAGTTTGGTCCCTCTATGTGTTTTTGTATAGGAAATATAAGAGTTTCGTGTTTCATGGCGAGTAGGTGAACTTTGACCCCTGCTAACCCCCCTTCAACATGCTCCAAAACTCACCAATTTGATAACTTTAAATCAAACATGCCTTATGATCAGACTGACCGAGTTTGAAGCCGATCAATCGAAATCCCTAGGAGGAGTTCGATCAAATACGAAGGCTGTAAACGTCAAAATCGAGGAAAAAAATGGACGTTCAATACAAAATGGCCGACTTTCTGTGATAGTTGGCTTATAACATTAAATGTAAGTTCTGAGTGTTTTGGTGAGCTCTACAAGTGTACCAAATTTCATGTCTCTACGATGAAGTACGTTCATACCATTGTGTCAACAGAAAATTGCTAGTTGCCGCCGTTCAGCAATTTTTTTTGCGATTTTTGCGACAACCTTAAAATTCAAAATTTTTAAATTTTCTAGTCGCGACCGCCAAGTTTGGTGAGTTTTTGAATATGATAAAGCCCCCAAAAAGGCGCCTCTTTGGGGGGGCAGAATCGTAATAATAATAAGAAACAGTACAGAAACAATAGGCCTTCGCAGCGCTTTGCTGCTCGGGCCTAATAATAATAATAATAATAATAAACAGTACAGATACAATAGGCCTTCGCAGCGCTTTGCTGCTCGGGCCTAATAATTAAAGCTGCGAGCAGCCTCGGGCGGCCCTCGCAGCAAGCGCCGCTCCGGCCTATTGGCCACCGCGGGGGTTCCAGCCACCGCAGAAGCTCTCGCACGATTTCCAGAGCCGCAGCCAACTCCCCACCACAGAAGCTCTGCCGCAGTTTCCAGCACCGCCGCCCACTAGCCACCGCAGAGGCTGTCGCGCATTTTCCACGCCCGTCCACCAGGCGACATGCGTGAATGCGTTCGGCAGCGCTCCCCGACCACTGTCAAAAAATCTGGTGCAGATCGGTCGATGCCTCGAGGAGACACAGCCGATGTATTAACTTAGGGGGCGCAGTGGAGCCAAATTACATCTCAAACTCGTTGGGCTCTTTAGAGGTGAACAAAGATCATACATATCCAGTTTGGCGCCAATCGGATGATCCGTGTGTGATTTAGAGCCAAACGTATGCATATGGCGAGGGACTGATGTTCGCCATTTGGCCACGCCCACACGGTTCAGCCAGCAGCGAGCATTGACAGAGTTTATCATCCGAATCATCTTGATTAGGTCAAGAGAGCCATAAACAGAGCTTTCCAAGGAAAAAAATGGCACTTCCTGTTCCGAGGGGGCGGGGCTTAGATGACGTCATAATGTGATGACGTAGGATTGACGGGCAAGCCTCCAGGATCACTCAGGCCAAGTTTGATGCAGCTCGGTCAAAATATGTGGAATGTAGAGGCAAACGTATACGAATGGCGTTGCCGCCATTGAAAACTCTTGGCACTTTAAAGCAAGCGAGATCAACTTCCTATCTGTCATCCAACACAGAATCACCTTGGTTAGGTCAAGAGAGCCATAGATGAAAGTTTCCAAGGAAAAATATAGCACTTCCTGTTCTGAGGGGGCGGGGCTTAGATGACGTCATAATCTGATGACATAGAATTTTCAGACATCACACCAGCATCACTCAAGCCAAGTTTGGTGCAGCTCGGTCGAAACATGTGGAATCTAGAAGCAAAAGTATGGCATCGGCGTTACAGGTCACTTCGCCACGCCGCCACGCCCAGCTGCTATCTCAAAGCCGGTCAGGGTTGGAAACCTCAACACACCAACATGTCTTCTGTCTCTGGACACAGGTTCATGTTGATTAGGTCAAAGGGCTAAGAGAGCGACCGTTCACAGTAAAACATGACACTTCCTGTTCTCAGGGGGCGTGGCCTACGTGATGTCATCATTTGACCATATGGTATTGTAGGCCACCTGATGACGATCAATCACTGAAAGTTTGGAGTCTCTGTGAGTTTTTGTGTTAGAAATACCAATTTTTCATTTTTTCCTGTGTATTACAAAATCGAAGAATTTCATCTGCAGGGCAATGCTGCCCTCTGGTGTCGAATTACTGAAATAATGAAACTATTTCAGTGGCCAGCAGAGGGCAGCATTGCCCTACAAACGACGAACATGTACTGTTTATTATGTAATTACACAGAAGATCTCTCTAATTCATTCTGAGGGGGCGGGGCTTAGATGACGTCATAATATGATGACATAGCATTGTCAGGCATCACAACAGCATCACTGAGGCCAAGTTTGGTGCAGCTCGGTCGAAACATGTGGAATCTAGAAGCAAACGTATGGCATCGGCGTTACAGGTCACTTCGCCACGCCGCCACACCCAGCTGCTTCATCGCAGCCGGTCAGGGCTTGAATCCACAACACACCAACATGTCTTCTGTCTCTGGACACAGTTTCATGTTGATTAGGTCAAAGGGCTAAGATAGCGACCGTTCACAGTAAAACATGACACTTCCTGTTCTCAGGGGGCGTGGCCTAAGCGATGTCATAATTTCACCACAGGGTATTTTAGGACACCTATTGTTGATCAATAACTGAAAATTTGGTGTCTCTGTGAGTTTCTGTGCAGGATATATAAGAGTTTCGTGTTTCATGGCGAGTAGGTGAACTTTGACCCCTGGTAACCCCCCTTCAGCAATCTCAGACAGTCACCAATTTGATAACTTTAAATCAGACATGCCTTATGATCAGACTGACCGAGTTTGAAGCCGATCAATCGAAATCCCTAGGAGGAGTTCGATCAAATGCAAAGGCTGTAAACGTCAAAATCGAGGTCAAATGAACTTCAATCTAAAATGGCCGACTTCCTGTTGGGTTTCGACCATGGCTGTAATAGACTTTTTTGTACGTCCTGACAAGATACACATGTGTACCAAGTTTCGTAATTCTAGGTTAAAGCATGGCTTAGGGCTGTTCATTTAAAATACTCTAGGGGTCGCTATAGAGAAATTAGGCCACGCCCACCAAATTTTGTTATGAATTCCTGTCGGTGGGTGGATAAGGATCCATCCTAGTGAGTTTGGAGCAGCTGGGCCCGAAATTGTGGAATTCAGAGCCAAACGTATGGCAACGGCGTTACAGGTCACTTCGCCACGCCTCCACGCCCACCTGCTATGTCAAAGCCGGTCAGGGTTGGAATCCTCAACACACCAAGATGTCTTCTGTCTCTGGACACAGTTTCATGTTGATTAGGTCAAAGGGCTAAGATAGCGACCGTTCACAGTAAAACATGACACTTCCTGTTCTCAGGGGGCGTGGCCTAAGTGATGTCATCATTTGACCATAGGGTAGTGTAGGGCACCCGATGACGATCAATCACTGAAAGTTTGGTCCCTCTATGTGTTTTTGTATAGGAAATATAAGAGTTTCGTGTTTCATGGCGAGTAGGTGAACTTTGACCCCTGCTAACCCCCCTTCAACATGCTCCAAAACTCACCAATTTGATAACTTTAAATCAAACATGCCTTATGATCAGACTGACCGAGTTTGAAGCCGATCAATCGAAATCCCTAGGAGGAGTTCGATCAAATACGAAGGCTGTAAACGTCAAAATCGAGGAAAAAAATGGACGTTCAATACAAAATGGCCGACTTTCTGTGATAGTTGGCTTATAACATTAAATGTAAGTTCTGAGTCTTTTGGTGAGCTCTACAAGTGTACCAAATTTCATGTCTCTACGATGAAGTACGTTCATACCATTGTGTCAACAGAAAATTGCTAGTTGCTGCCGTTCAGCAATTTTTTTTGCGATTTTTGCGACAACCTTAAAATTCAAAATTTTTAAATTTTCTAGTCGCGACCGCCAAGTTTGGTGAGTTTTTGAATATGATAAAGCCCCCAAAAAGGCACACGAAGAGGTGGGAAGAATCGTAATAATAATTAAAGCTGCAAGCAGCCTCGGGCGGCCCTCGCAGCAAGCGCCGCTCCGGCCTATTGGCCACCGCGGGGGTTCCGGCCACCGCAGAAGCTCTCGCTCGGTTTCCGGAGCCGCAGCCCGCTCCCCACCGCGGAAGCTCCGCCGCAGTTTCCAGCACCGCCGCCCGCCAGCCGCCGCAGAAGCTGTCGCGCGTTTTCCCCGCCCGTCCACCGGGCGACACGCGTGAATGCGTTCGGCGGCGCTGCCCGACGATTGTCGAAAAATCTGGCGCAGATCGGTCGATGCGTCGAGGAGATACAACCCATGTATTAACTTAGGGGGCGCAGTGGAGCCAAATTACATTTCAAACCCGTTGGGCTCTTTAGAGGTGAACAATGGTCATACATATCCAGTTTGGCGCCAATCGGATGATCCATGCCTGAATAAGAGCCAAACGTATGCATATGGCGAGGGACTGATATTCGCCATTTGGCCACGCCCACACGGTTCAGCCAGCAGCGAGCATTGACAGAGTTTATCATCCGAATCATCTTGATTAGGTCAAGAGAGCCATAAACGGAGCTTTCTAAGTAAAAAAACGGCACTTCCTGTTCTGAGGGGGCGGGGCTTAGATGACGTCATAATATGATGACATAGGGTCGTCAAGGATCCCACCAGGGTCAGTCGTGCAAATTTTGGTGCAGAAGCTATCGACCGTTCACAGTAAAATACAAGACTTCCTGTTGTCAGAGGGCGTGGCCTACGTGATGTCATCATTTGACCATTGGATATTATTCTACACCCGAGGATGATCAATAACTCAAACTTTGGTGTCTCTGTCAGTTTTTGTGTTAGAATTACAAATTATTTAATTTTTTCCTCTATAATTCAACATTGAACTGTCATTCCGTAGGGCAATGCTGCCCTCTGGTGTCGAATTACTGAAATTACTGAAATAGTTTCATTATTTCAGTAATTCGACACCAGAGGGCAGCATTGCCCTACACATGACAAAGCCCTTTGTATTACACAGTCGATCAAAATTGAACTCTGTCATTCCGTAGGGCAATGCTGCCCTCTGGTGTCGAATTACTGAAATTACTGAAATAGTTTCATTATTTCAGTAATTCGACACCAGAGGGCAGCATTGCCCTACACATGACAAAGCCCTTTGTATTACACAGTCGATCAAAATTGAACTCTGTCATTCCGTAGGGCAATGCTGCCCTCTGGTGTCGAATTACTGAAATTACTGAAATAGTTTCATTATTTCAGTAATTCGACACCAGAGGGCAGCATTGCCCTACACATGACAAAGCCCTTTGTATTACACAGTCGATCACAGGGGAACTTTGAGCCTTGCTAACCCCCCTTCAACATGCTCCAAAACTCACCAATCTGATAACTTTAAATCAGACATGCCTTATGATCAGACTGACCAAGTTTGAAGTCCATCAATCGAAATCCCTAGGAGGAGTTTGATCAAATACGAAGGCTGTAAACGTCAAAATCGAGGTCAAATGAACTTCTATCTAAAATGGCCGACTTCCTGTTGGGTTTAGAGCATGGCTCCAAGAGACTTTTTTGTACGTCCTGACAAGATACACATGTGTACCAAGTTTCGTAATTCTAAGCTAAAGCATGGCTTGGGGCTGATTTTTTGAAATATTCTAGGGGGCGATATAGAGAAATTAGGCCACGCCCACCAAATTTTGTTATGAATTCCTGTTGGCGGGTCAATAAGGATCCATCCTAGTGAGTTTGGAGCAGCTCACCCCGAAACTGTGGAATTCAGAGCCAAACGAAATTTGACGGCGTTCGCAACGCCGCCACGCCCACCTGCTTCATCGCAGCCGGTCGGGGTTGGAGTCCACAACACACCAACATGTCTTCTGTCTCTGGACACAGTTTCATGTTGATTAGGTCAAAGGGCTAAGATAGCGACCGTTCACAGTAAAACATGACACTTCCTGTTCTCAGGGGGCGTGGCCTACGTAAAAAAATAATTTCACCACAGGGTATTTTAGGACACCCGATGACGATCAATCCCAGAAAGTTTGGTCCCTCTATGTGTTTTTGTATAGGAAATATAAGAGTTTCGTGTTTCATGGCGAGTAGGTGAACTTTGACCCCTGGTAACCCCCCTTCAGCAAGCTCATACAGTCACCAATTTGATAACTTTAAATCAGACATGCCTTATGATCAGACTGACCAAGTTTGAAGCCGATCAATCGAAATCCCTAGGAGGAGTTCGATCAAATGCAAAGGCTGTAAACGTCAAACTCGAGGTCCAAAATGGACCTTCAATACAAAATGGCCGACTTCCTGTTGGGTTTAGAGCATGGCTCCAAGAGACTTTTTTGTACGTCCTGACAAGATACACATGTGTACCAAGTTTCGTAATTCTAGGATAAAGCATGGCATGGGGCTGTTCATTTAAAATACTCTAGGGGTCGCTATAGAGAAATTAGGCCACGCCCACCAAATTTTGTTATGAATTCCTGTCGGTGGGTGGATAAGGATCCATCCTAGTGAGTTAGGAGGAGCTGGGCCCGAAATTGTGGAATTCAGAGCCAAACGAAATTCGACGGCGTTCGCAACGCCGCCACGCCCACCTGCTTCATCGCAGCCGGTCGGGGTTGGATTACTCAACACACCAACATGTCTTCTGTCTCTGGACACAGTTTCATGTTGATTAGGTCAAAGGGCTAAGATAGCGACCGTTCACAGTAAAACATGACACTTCCTGTTCTCAGGGGGCGTGGCCTACTTAAAAAAATAATTTCACCACAGGGTATTTTAGGACACCCGATGACAATCAATCAATGAAAGTTTGGTCCCTCTCTGTGTTTTTGTATAGGAAATATAAGAGTTTCGTGTTTCATGGCGAGTAGGTGAACTTTGACCCCTGCTAACCCCCCTTCAACATGCTCCAAAACTCACCAATTTGATAACTTTAAATCAGACATGCCTTATGATCAGACTGACCGAGTTTGAAGCCGATCAATCAAAATCCCTAGGAGGAGTTCGATCAAATACGAAGGCTGTAAACGTCAAAATCGAGGTAAAAAATGGACTTTCAATACAAAATGGCCGACTTCCTGTGATAGTTGGCTTATAACATTAAATGTAAGTTCTGAGTCTTTTGGTGAGCTCTACAAGTGTACCAAATTTCATGTCTCTACGATGAAGTACGTTCATACCATTGTGTCAACAGAAAATTGCTAGTTGCCGCCGTTGAGCAATTTTTTTTGCGATTTTTGTGACAACCTTAAAATTCAAAATTTTGAATTTTTCTAGTCGCGACCGCCAAGTTTGGTGAGTTTTTGAATATGATAAAGCCCCCAAAAAGGCAATTCATTTGGGTGGAAGAATAATAAGAATAATAATAATAATAATAATAATAAACAGTACAGATACAATAGGCCTTCGCAGCGCTTTGCTGCTCGGGCCTAATAATAAACAGCACAGATACAATAGGCCTTCGCAGCGCTTTGCTGCTCGGGCCTAATAATAAACAGTACAGATACAATAGGCCTTCGCAGCGCTTTGCTGCTCGGGCCTAATTAAAGCTGCAAGCAGCCTCGGGCGGCCCTCGCAGCAAGCGCCGCTCCGGCCTATTGGCCACCGTGGGGGTTCCAGCCACCGCAGAAGCTCTCGCACGATTTCCAGAGCCGCAGCCAACTCCCCACCGCAGAAGCTCTGCCGCAGTTTCCAGCACCGCCGCCCGCTAGCCGCCGCAGAAGCTGTCGCGCATTTTCCATGCCCGTCCACCGGGCGACACGCGTGAATGCGTTCGGCGGCGCTCCCCGACGACTGTCAAAAAATCTGGTGCAGATCGGTCGATGCATCGAGGAGATACAGCCGATGTATTAACTTAGGGGGCGCAGTGGAGCCAAATTACATCTCAATCCCGTTGGGCTCTTTAGAGGTGAACAAAGGTCATACATATCCAGTTTGGAGCCAATCGGATGATCCATGCTTGAATTAGAGCCAAACGTATGAATATGGCGAGGGACTGATATTCGCCATTTGGCCACGCCCACACGGTTCAGCCAGCAGCGAGCAATGACAGAGCTCATCATCCGAATCATCTTGATTAGGTCAAGAGAGCCATAAACGGAGCTTTCCAAGGAAAAAAACGGCACTTCCGGTTCCGAGGGGGCGGGGCTTAGATGACGTCATAATGTGATGACGTAGGATCGACGGGCAAGCCTCCAGGATCACTCAGGCCAAGTTTGATGCAGCTCGGTCAAAATATGTGGAATGTAGAGGCAAACGTATACGAACGGCGTTGCCGCCATTGAAAACTCTTGGCACTTTAAAGCAAGCGAGACGAACTTCCTATCTGTCATCCAACACAGAATCACCTTGATTAGGTCAAGAGAGCCATAAACAGAGCTTTCCAAGGAAAAAAACGGCACTTCCGGTTCCGAGGGGGCGGGGCTTAGATGACGTCATAATGTGATGACGTAGGATTGACGGGCAAGCCTCCAGGATCACTCAGGCCAAGTTTGATGCAGCTCGGTCAAAATATGTGGAATGTAGAGGCAAACGTATACGAACGGCGTTGCCGCCATTGAAAACTCTTGGCACTTTAAAGCAAGCGAGACCAACTTCCTATCTGTCATAAAACACAGAATCACCTTGATTAGGTCAAGAGAGCCATAAACAGAGCTTTCCAAGGAAAAAAACGGCACTTCCGGTTCCGAGGGGGCGGGGCTTAGATGACGTCATAATGTGATGACGTAGGATTGACGGGCAAGCCTCCAGGATCACTCAGGCCAAGTTTGATGCAGCTCGGTCAAAATATGTGGAATGTAGAGGCAAACGTATACGAACGGCGTTGCCGCCATTGAAAACTCTTGGCACTTTAAAGCAAGCGAGACCAACTTCCTATCTGTCATCCAACACAGAATCACCTTGATTAGGTCAAGAGAGCCATAGATGAAAGTTTCCAAGGAAAAAAATAGCACTTCCTGTTCTGAGGGGGCGGGGCTTAGATGACGTCATAATCTGATGACATAGAATTTTCAGGTATCACACCAGCATCACTCAAGCCAAGTTTGGTGCAGCTCGGTCGAAACATGTGGAATCTAGAAGCAAACGTATGGCATCGGCGTTACAGGTCACTTCGCCACGCCGCCACGCCCAGCTGCTATCTCAAAGCCGGTCAGGGTTGGAATCCTCAACACACCAACATGTCTTCTGTGTCTGGACACAGTTTCATGTTGATTAGGTCAAAGGGCTAAGAGAGCGACCGCTCACAGTAAAACATGACACTTCCTGTTCTCAGGGGGCGTGGCTTAAGTGATGTCATCATTTCACCACAGGGTATTTTAGGACATCCGATGCCGATCAATCACTGAAAGTTTGGTCCCTCTATGTGTTTTTTTATAGGAAATATAAGAGTTTCGTGTTTCATGGCGAGTAGGTGAACTTTGACCCCTGCTAACCCCCCTTCAACATACTCCAAAACTCACCAATTTGATAACTTTAAATCAAACATGCCTTATGATCAGACTGACCGAGTTTGAAGTCGATCAATCGAAATCCCTAGGAGGAGTTCGATCAAATACGAAGGCTGTAAACGTCAAAATCGAGGAAAAAAATGGACGTTCAATACAAAATGGCCGACTTCCTGTGATAGTTGGCTAATAACATTAAATGTAAGTTCTGAGTCTTTTGGTGAGCTCTACAAGTGTACCAAATTTCATGTCTCTACGATGAAATACGTTCATAACATTGTGTCAACAGAAAATTGCTAGTTGCCGCCGTTGAGCAATTTTTTTTGCGATTTTTGCGACAACCTTAAAATTCAAAATTTTTAAATTTTCTAGTCGCGACCGCCAAGTTTGGTGAGTTTTTGAATATGATAAAGCCCCCAAAAAGGCGCCTCTTTGGGGGGGCAGAATCGTAATAATAATAATTAAAGCTGCAAGCAGCCTCGGGCGGCCCTCGCAGCAAGCGCCGCTCCGGCCTATTGGCCACCGCGGGGGTTCCAGCCACCGCAGAAGCTCTCGCACGATTTCCAGAGCCGCAGCCAACTCCCCACCGCAGAAGCTCTGCCGCAGTTTCCAGCACCGCCGCCCGCTAGCCACCGCAGAAGCTGTCGCGCATTTTCCACACCCATCCACCAGGCGACACGCGTGAATGCGTTCGGCAGCGCTCCCCGACGACTGTCAAAAAATCTGGTGCAGATCGGTCGATGCGTCGAGGAGATACAGCCCATGTATTAACTTAGGGGGCGCAGTGGAGTCAAATTACATTTCAAACCCGTCGGGCTCTTTAGGGGTGAACAAAGGTCATACATATCCAGTTTGGCGCCAATCAGATGATCTATGTGTGAATTAGAGCCAAACGTATGAATATGGCGAGGGACTGATATTCGCCATTTGGCCACGCCCACACGGTTCAGCCAGAAGCGAGCATTGACAGAGCTCATCATCCGAATTACCTTGATTAGGTCAAGAGAGCCATAAACGGAGCTTTCCAAGGAAAAAAAGACACCTCCTGTTCTGAGGGGGCGGGGCTTAGATGACGTCATAATATGATGACATAGGGTCGTCAAGGATCCCACCAGGGTCACTCGTGCAAAGTTTGGTGCAGAAGCTATCGACCGTTCACAGTAAAATACGAGACTTCCTGTTGTCAGGGGGCGTGGCCTAAGTGATGTCATCTTTTGACCATTGGATATTATTGCACACCCGATGATTATCCATAGCTGAACGTTTGGTGTCTCTGTTAGTTTTTGTGTTAGAATTACAAATTATTTAATTTTTTCCTCTTCAATTCAACACTGAACTGTCATTCCGTAGGGCAATGCTGCCCTCTGGTGTCGAATTACTGACATTACTGAAATAGTTTCATTATTTCAGTAATTCGACACCAGAGGGCAGCATTGCCCTACACATGACAAAGGATACCCTTTGTATTACACAGTCGATCACAGGGGATCTTTGAGCCTTGCTAACCCCCCTTCCACCTGTTCAAATGTCACCAATTTGATAACTTTAAATCAGACATGCCTTATGATCAGACTGACCGACTTTGAAGCCGATCAATAGAAATCCCAAGGAGGAGTTCGATCAAATACGAAGGCTCTAAATGTCAAAATCGAGGTCAAATGAACTTCAATCTAAAATGGCCGACTTCCTGTTGGGTTTAGAGCATGGCTCCAAGAGACTTTTTTGTACGTCCTGACAAGATACACATATGTACCAAGTTTCGTAATTCTAGGATAAAGCATGGCCTGGGGCTGTTCATTTAAAATACTCTAGGGGTCGCTATAGAAAAATTAGGCCACGCCCACCAAATATCGCTATGGATTCCTGTTCGGGGATGGATAAGGATCCATCCTTGTGAGTTTGGAGCAGCTCACCCCGAAACTGTGGAATTCAGAGCCAAACGAAATTCGACGGCGTTCGCAACGCCGCCACGCCCACCTGCTTCATCGCAGCCGGTCGGGGTTGGAATCCACAACACACCAACATGTCTTCTGTCTCTGGACACAGTTTCATGTTGATTAGGTCAAAGGGCTAAGATAGCGACCGTTCACAGTAAAACATTACACTTCCTGCTCTCAGGGGGCGTGGCCTACGTAAAAAAAAAATTTCACTGCAGGGTATTATAGGACATCCGATGCCGATCAATCACTGAAAGTTTGGTCCCTCTATGTTTTTTTGTATAGGAAATATAAGAGGTTTTTGTTTCATGGCGTGTAGGTGAACTTTGACCCCTGGAAACCCACCTTCAACATGCTCCAAAACTCACCAATTTGATAACTTTAAATCAGACATGCCTTATGATGAGACTGACCGAGTTTGAAGCCGATCAATCGAAATCCCTAGGAGGAGTTCGATCAAATACGAAGGCTGTAAACGGCCAAATCAGGGTCCGAAATGGACCTTCAATCCAACATGGCCGACTTCCTGCGATACTTGCACTATGACATTACTTGTAAATTCTGAGCGTCTTAGTGAGCTCTACAACTGTACCGAATTTCAAGTCTCTACGATGAAGTAAGTGAATAGCAATGGGTCTTTTGAAAATTGCTAGTTGCCGCCGTTGAGCAATTTTTTTTGCGATTTTTGCGGCGACCTTAAAATTCAAAATTTTTAAACCGCCTAGTCGCTTCCGCCAAGTTTGGTGAGTTTTTGAATATGATAAAGCCCCCAAAAAGGCGCACGAAGAGGGGGGCAGAATCGTAAGAAGAATAATAATAAGAAACAGTACAGATACAATAGGCCTTCGCAGCGCTTTGCTGCTCGGGCCTAATAATAAGAAACAGTACAGAAACAATAGGCCTTCGCAGCGCTTTGCTGCTCGGGCCTAATAATAAACAGCACAGATACAATAGGCCTTCGCAGCGCTTTGCTGCTCGGGCCTAATTAAAGCTGCAAGCAGCCTCGGGCGGCCCTCGCAGCAAGCGCCGCTCCGGCCTATTGGCCACCGCGGGGATTCCGGCCACCGCAGAAGCTCTCGCGCGGTTTCCAGAGCCGCAGCCCGCTCCCCACCGCGGAAGCTCCGCCGCAGTTTCCAGCACCACCGCCCGCTAGCCGTCGCAGGAGCTGTCGCGCATTTTCCCCGCCCGTCCACCAGTCGACACGCGTGAATGCGTTCGGCGGCGCTCCCCGACGACTGTCAAAAAATCTGGTGCAGATCGGTCGATGCGTCGAGGAGATACGGCCCATGTATTAACTTAGGGGGCGCAGTGGAGTCAAATTACATCTCAAACCCGTTGGGCTCTTTAGAGGTGAACAAAGGTCATACATTTCCAGTTTGGCGCCAATCGGATGATCCATGTGTGAATTAGAGCCAAACGTATGTATATGGCGAGGGACTGATATTCGCCATTTGGCCACGCCCACACGGTTCAGCCAGCAGCGAGCATTGACAGAGTTTATCATCCGAATCATCTCGATTAGGTCAAGAGAGCCATAAACAGAGCTTTCCAAGGAAAAAAAACGGCACTTCCTGTTCCGAGGGGGCGGGGCTTAGATGACGTCATAATGTGATGACGTAGGATCGACGGGCAAGCCTCCAGGATCACTCAGGCCAAGTTTGATGCAGCTCGGTCAAAATATGTGGAATGTAGAGGCAAACATATACAAACGGCGTTGCCGCCATTGAAAACTCTTGGCACTTTAAAGCAAGCGAGACCAACTTCCTATCTGTCATCCAACACAGAATCACCTTGATTAGGTCAAGAGAGCCATAAACAGAGCTATCCAAGGAAAAAAAACGGCACTTCCTGTTCCGAGGGGGCGGGGCTTAGATGTCGTCATAATGTGATGACGTAGGATTGACGGGTGAGCCTCCAGGATCACTCAGGCCAAGTTTGATGCAGCTTTGTCAAAATATGTGGAATGTAGAGGCAAACGTATACGAATGGCGTTGCCGCCATTGAAAACTCTTGGCACTTTAAAGCAAGCGAGATCAACTTCCTATCTGTCATCCAACACAGAATCACCTTGATTAGGTCAAGAGAGCCATAGATGAAAGTTTCCAAGGAAAAAAATAGCACTTCCTGTTCTGAGGGGGCGGGGCTTAGATGACGTCATAATCTGATGACATAGAATTTTCAGACATCACACCAGCATCACTCAAGCCAAGTTTGGTGCAGCTCGGTCGAAACATGTGGAATCTAGAAGCAAAAGTATGGCATCGGCGTTACAGGTCACTTCGCCACGCCGCCACGCCCAGCTGCTATCTCAAAGCCGGTCAGGGTTGGAAACCTCAACACACCAACATGTCTTCTGTCTCTGGACACAGGTTCATGTTGATTAGGTCAAAGGGCTAAGAGAGCGACCGTTCACAGTAAAACATGACACTTCCTGTTCTCAGGGGGCGTGGCCTACGTGATGTCATCATTTGACCATATGGTATTGTAGGCCACCTGATGACGATCAATCACTGAAAGTTTGGAGTCTCTGTGAGTTTTTGTGTTAGAAATACCAATTTTTCATTTTTTCCTGTGTATTACAAAATCGAAGAATTTCATCTGCAGGGCAATGCTGCCCTCTGGTGTCGAATTACTGAAATAATGAAACTATTTCAGTGGCCAGCAGAGGGCAGCATTGCCCTACAAACGACGAACATGTACTGTTTATTATGTAATTACACAGAAGATCTCTCTAATTCATTCTGAGGGGGCGGGGCTTAGATGACGTCATAATATGATGACATAGCATTGTCAGGCATCACAACAGCATCACTGAGGCCAAGTTTGGTGCAGCTCGGTCGAAACATGTGGAATCTAGAAGCAAACGTATGGCATCGGCGTTACAGGTCACTTCGCCACGCCGCCACACCCAGCTGCTTCATCGCAGCCGGTCAGGGCTTGGATCCACAACACACCAACATGTCTTCTGTCTCTGGACACAGGTTCATGTTGATTAGGTCAAAGGGCTAAGATAGCGACCGTTCACAGTAAAACATGACACTTCCTGTTCTCAGGGGGCGTGGCCTAAGCGATGTCATCATTTCACCACAGGGTATTTTAGGACACCTATTGTTGATCAATAACTGAAAATTTGGTGTCTCTGTGAGTTTCTGTGCAGGATATATAAGAGTTTCGTGTTTCATGGCGAGTAGGTGAACTTTGACCCCTGGTAACCCCCCTTCAGCAAGCTCATACAGTCACCAATTTGATAACTTTAAATCAGACATGCCTTATGATCAGACTGACCGAGTTTGAAGCCGATCAATCGAAATCCCTAGGAGGAGTTCGATCAAATACGAATGCTGTAAACGTCAAAATCGAGGTCAAATGAAATTCAATCTAAAATGGCCGACTTCCTGTTGGGTTTAGAGCATAGCTCTAAGAGACTTTTTTGTACGTCCCGACAAAATACACATGTGTACCAAGTTTCGTAATTCTAGGTTTAAGCATGGCTTGGGGCTGTTCATTTAAAATACTCTAGGGGTCGCTATAGAGAAATTAGGCCACGCCCACCAAATTTTGTTATGAATTCCTGTCGGTGAGTGGATAAGGATCCATCCTAGTGAGTTTGGAGCAGCTGGGCCCGAAATTGTGGAATTCAGAGCCAAACGTATGGCAACGGCGTTACAGGTCACTTCGCCACGCCGCCACGCCCACCTGCTATGTCAAAGCCGGTCAGGGTTGGAATCCTAAACACACCAACATGTCTTCTGTCTCTGGACACAGTTTCATATTGATGAGGTCAAAGGGCTAAGATAGCGACCGTTCACAGTAAAACATGACACTTCCTGTTCTCAGGGGGCGTGGCTTAAGTGATGTCATCATTTCACCACAGGGTATTTTAGGACACCCGATGACGATCAATCACTGAAAGTTTGGTCCCTCTATGTGTTTTTGTATAGGAAATATAAGAGTTTCGTGTTTCATGGCGAGTAGGTGAACTTTGACCCCTGCTAACCCCCCTTCAACATGCTCCAAAACTCACCAATTTGATAACTTTAAATCAAACATGCCTTATGATCAGACTGACCAAGTTTGAAGTCGATCAATCGAAATCCCTAGGAGGAGTTCGATCAAATACGAAGGCTGTAAACGTCAAAATCGAGGTAAAAAATGGACGTTCAATACAAAATGGCCGACTTCCTGTGATAGTTGGCTTATAACATTAAATGTAAGTTCTGAGTCTTTTGGTGAGCTCTACATGTGTACCAAATTTCATGTCTCTACGATGAAGTACGTTCATACCATTGTGTCAACAGAAAATTGCTAGTTGCCGCCGTTCAGCAATTTTTTTTGCGATTTTTGCGACAACCTTAAAATTCAAAATTTTTAAATTTTCTAGTCGCCACCGCCAAGTTTGGTGAGTTTTTGAATATGATAAAGCCCCCAAAAAGGCGCCTCTTTGGGGGGGCAGAATCGTAATTAAAGCTGCAAGCAGCCTCGGGCGGCCCTCGCAGCAAGCGCCGCTCCGGCCTATTGGCCACCGCGGGGGTTCCGGCCACCGCAGAAGCTCTCGCACGATTTCCAGAGCCGCAGCCAACTCCCCACCGCAGAAACTCTGCCGCAGTTTCCAGCACCGCCGCCCGCTAGCCGTTGCAGAAGCTGTCGCGCATTTTCCACGCCCGTCCACCGGGCGACACGCGTGAATGCGTTCGGCGGCGCTCCCCGACGACTGTCAAAAAATCTGGTGCAGATCAGTCGATGCGTCGAGGAGATACGGCCCATGTATTAACTTAGGGGGCGCAGTGGAGTCAAATTACATTTCAAACCCGTTGGGCTCTTTAGAGGTGAACAAAGGTCATACATATCCAGTTTGGCGCCAATCGGATGATCTATGCGTGAATAAGAGCCAAACGTATGCATATGGCGAGGGACTGATATTCGCCATTTGGCCACGCCCACACGGTTCAGCCAGCAGCGAGCATTGACAGAGTTTATCATCCGAATCATCTTGATTAGGTCAAGAGAGCCATAAACGGAGCTTTCCAAGTAAAAAAACGGCACTTCCTGTTCTGAGGGGGCGGGGCTTAGATGACGTCATAATATGATGACATAGGGTCGTCAAGGATCCCACCAGGGTCACTCGTGCAAAGTTTGGTGCAGAAGCTATCGACCGTTCACAGTAAAATACAAGACTTCCTGTTGTCAGGGGGCGTGGCCTACGTGACGTCATCATTTGACCATTGGATATTATTGGACACAAGATAATGATCAATAACTCAAACTTTGGTGTCTCTGTGAGTTTTTGTGTTAGAATTACAAATTATTTAATTTTTTCCTTTTCAATTCAACATTGAACTGTCATTCCGTAGGGCAATGCTGCCCTCTGGTGTCGAATTACTGAAATTACTGAAATAGTTTCATTATTTCAGTAATTCGACACCAGAGGGCAGCATTGCCCTACACATGACAAAGGATACCCTTTGTATTACACAGTCGATCACAGGGGATCTTTGAGCCTTGCTAACCCCCCTTCCACCTGTTCAAATGTCACCAATTTGATAACTTTAAATCAGACATGCCTTATGATCAGACTGACCGACTTTGAAGCCGATCAATCGAAATCCCAAGGAGGAGTTCGATCAAATACGAAGGCTCTAAATGTCAAAATCGAGGTCAAATGAACTTCAATCTAAAATGGCCGACTTCCTGTTGGGTTTAGAGCATGGCTCCAAGAGACTTTTTTGTACGTCCTGACAAGATACACATATGTACCAAGTTTCGTAATTCTAGGATAAAGCATGGCCTGGGGCTGTTCATTTAAAATACTCTAGGGGTCGCTATAGAAAAATTAGGCCACGCCCACCAAATATCGCTATGGATTCCTGTTCGGGGATGGATAAGGATCCATCCTTGTGAGTTTGGAGCAGCTCACCCCGAAACTGTGGAATTCAGAGCCAAACGAAATTCGACGGCGTTCACAACGCCGCCACGCCCACCTGCTTCATCGCAGCCGGTCGGGGTTGGAATCCACAACACACCAACATGTCTTCTGTCTCTGGACACAGTTTCATGTTGATTAGGTCAAAGGGCTAAGATAGCGACCGTTCACAGTAAAACATTACACTTCCTGCTCTCAGGGGGCGTGGCCTACGTAAAAAAAAAATTTCACTGCAGGGTATTATAGGACACCCGATGCCGATCAATCACTGAAAGTTTGGTCCCTCTATGTTTTTTTGTATAGGAAATATAAGAGGTTTTTGTTTCATGGCGTGTAGGTGAACTTTGACCCCTGGAAACCCCCCTTCAACATGCTCCAAAACTCACCAATTTGATAACTTTAAATCAGACATGCCTTATGATCAGACTGACCGAGTTTGAAGCCGATCAATCGAAATCCCTAGGAGGAGTTCGATCAAATACGAAGGCTGTAAACGGCCAAATCAGGGTCCGAAATGGACCTTCAATCCAACATGGCCGACTTCCTGCGATACTTGCACTATGACATTACTTGTAAATTCTGAGCGTCTTAGTGAGCTCTACAACTGTACCGAATTTCAAGTCTCTACGATGAAGTAAGTGAATAGCAATGGGTCTTTTGAAAATTGCTAGTTGCCGCCGTTGAGCAATTTTTTTTGCGATTTTTGCGGCGACCTTAAAATTCAAAATTTTTAAACCGCCTAGTCGCTTCCGCCAAGTTTGGTGAGTTTTTGAATATGATAAAGCCCCCAAAAAGGCGCACGAAGAGGGGGGCAGAATCGTAAGAAGAATAATAATAAGAAACAGTACAGATACAATAGGCCTTCGCAGCGCTTTGCTGCTCGGGCCTAATAATAATAAGAAACAGTACAGAAACAATAGGCCTTCGCAGCGCTTTGCTGCTCGGGCCTAATTAAAGCTGCAAGCAGCCTCGGGCGGCCCTCGCAGCAAGCGCCGCTCCGGCCTATTGGCCACCGTGGGGGTTCCAGCCACCGCAGAAGCTCTCGCACGATTTCCAGAGCCGCAGCCAACTCCCCACCGCAGAAGCTCTGCCGCAGTTTCCAGCACCGCCGCCCGCTAGCCGCCGCAGAAGCTGTCGCGCATTTTCCATGCCCGTCCACCGGGCGACATGCGTGAATGCGTTCGGCGGCGCTCCCCGACGACTGTCAAAAAATCTGGTGCAGATCGGTCGATGCATCGAGGAGATACAGCCGATGTATTAACTTAGGGGGCGCAGTGGAGCCAAATTACATCTCAATCCCGTTGGGCTCTTTAGAGGTGAACAAAGGTCATACATATCCAGTTTGGAGCCAATCGGATGATCCATGCTTGAATTAGAGCCAAACGTATGAATATGGCGAGGGACTGATATTCGCCATTTGGCCACGCCCACACGGTTCAGCCAGCAGCGAGCAATGACAGAGCTCATCATCCGAATCATCTTGATTAGGTCAAGAGAGCCATAAACGGAGCTTTCCAAGGAAAAAAACGGCACTTCCGGTTCCGAGGGGGCGGGGCTTAGATGACGTCATAATGTGATGACGTAGGATCGACGGGCAAGCCTCCAGGATCACTCAGGCCAAGTTTGATGCAGCTCGGTCAAAATATGTGGAATGTAGAGGCAAACGTATACGAACGGCGTTGCCGCCATTGAAAACTCTTGGCACTTTAAAGCAAGCGAGACCAACTTCCTATCTGTCATCCAACACAGAATCACCTTGATTAGGTCAAGAGAGCCATAAACAGAGCTTTCCAAGGAAAAAAACGGCACTTCCGGTTCCGAGGGGGCGGGGCTTAGATGACGTCATAATGTGATGACGTAGGATTGACGGGCAAGCCTCCAGGATCACTCAGGCCAAGTTTGATGCAGCTCGGTCAAAATATGTGGAATGTAGAGGCAAACGTATACGAACGGCGTTGCCGCCATTGAAAACTCTTGGCACTTTAAAGCAAGCGAGACCAACTTCCTATCTGTCATCCAACACAGAATCACCTTGATTAGGTCAAGAGAGCCATAAACAGAGCTTTCCAAGGAAAAAAAGGCACTTCCGGTTCCGAGGGGGCGGGGCTTAGATGACGTCACAATGTAGATGACGTAGGATCGACGGGCAAGCCTCCAGGATCACTCAGGCCAAGTTTGATGCAGCTCGGTCAAAATATGTGGAATGTAGAGGCAAACGTATACGAACGGCGTTGCCGCCATTGAAAACTCTTGGCACTTTAAAGCAAGCGAGACCAACTTCCTATCTGTCATCCAACACAGAATCACCTTGATTAGGTCAAGAGAGCCATAGATGAAAGTTTCCAAGGAAAAAAATAGCACTTCCGGTTCCGAGGGGGCGGGGCTTAGATGACGTCATAATCTGATGACATAGAATTTTCAGACATCACACCAGCATCACTCAAGCCAAGTTTGGTGCAGCTCGGTCGAAACATGTGGAATCTAGAAGCAAAAGTATGGCATCGGCGTTACAGGTCACTTCGCCACGCCGCCACGCCCAGCTGCTATCTCAAAGCCGGTCAGGGTTGGAAACCTCAACACACCAACATGTCTTCTGTCTCTGGACACAGGTTCATGTTGATTAGGTCAAAGGGCTAAGAGAGCGACCGTTCACAGTAAAACATGACACTTCCTGTTCTCAGGGGGCGTGGCCTACGTGATGTCATCATTTGACCATATGGTATTGTAGGCCACCTGATGACGATCAATCACTGAAAGTTTGGAGTCTCTGTGACTTTTTGTGTTAGAAATACCAATTTTTCATTTTTTCCTGTGTATTACAAAATCGAAGAATTTCATCTGCAGGGCAATGCTGCCCTCTGGTGTCGAATTACTGAAATAATGAAACTATTTCAGTGGCCAGCAGAGGGCAGCATTGCCCTACAAACGACGAACATGTACTGTTTATTATGTAATTACACAGAAGATCTCTCTAATTCATTCTGAGGGGGCGGGGCTTAGATGACGTCATAATATGATGACATAGCATTGTCAGGCATCACAACAGCATCACTGAGGCCAAGTTTGGTGCAGCTCGGTCGAAACATGTGGAATCTAGAAGCAAACGTATGGCATCGGCGTTACAGGTCACTTCGCCACGCCGCCACACCCAGCTGCTTCATCGCAGCCGGTCAGGGCTTGAATCCACAACACACCAACATGTCTTCTGTCTCTGGACACAGTTTCATGTTGATTAGGTCAAAGGGCTAAGATAGCGACCGTTCACAGTAAAACATGACACTTCCTGTTCTCAGGGGGCGTGGCCTAAGCGATGTCATAATTTCACCACAGGGTATTTTAGGACACCTATTGTTGATCAATAACTGAAAATTTGGTGTCTCTGTGAGTTTCTGTGCAGGATATATAAGAGTTTCGTGTTTCATGGCGAGTAGGTGAACTTTGACCCCTGGTAACCCCCCTTCAGCAAGCTCATACAGTCACCAATTTGATAACTTTAAATCAGACATGCCTTATGATCAGACTGACCGAGTTTGAAGCCGATCAATCGAAATCCCTAGGAGGAGTTCGATCAAATACGAATGCTGTAAAAGTCAAAATGGAGGTCAAATGAAATTCAATCTAAAATGGCCGACTTCCTGTTGGGTTTAGAGCATGGCTCTAAGAGACTTTTTTGTACGTCCCGACAAGATACACATGTGTACCAAGTTTCGTAATTCTAGGTTTAAGCATGGCTTGGGGCTGTTCATTTAAAATACTCTAGGGGTCGCTATAGAGAAATTAGGCCACGCCCACCAAATTTTGTTATGAATTCCTGTCGGTGGGTGGATAAGGATCCATCCTAGTGAGTTTGGAGCAGCTGGGCCCGAAATTGTGGAATTCAGAGCCAAACGTATGGCAACGGCGTTACAGGTCACTTCGCCACGCCGCCACGCCCACCTGCTATGTCAAAGCCGGTCAGGGTTGGAATCCTCAACACACCAACATGTCTTCTGTCTCTGGACACAGTTTCATGTTGATTAGGTCAAAGGGCTAAGATAGCGACCGTTCACAGTAAAACATGACACTTCCTGTTCTCAGGGGGCGTGGCCTAAGTGATGTCATCATTTGACCATAGGGTAGTGTAGGGCACCCGATGACGATCAATCACTGAAAGTTTGGTCCCTCTATGTGTTTTTGTATAGGAAATATAAGAGTTTCGTGTTTCATGGCGAGTAGGTGAACTTTGACCCCTGCTAACCCCCCTTCAACATGCTCCAAAACTCACCAATTTGATAACTTTAAATCAAACATGCCTTATGATCAGACTGACCGAGATTGAAGTCGATCAATCGAAATCCCTAGGAGGAGTTCGATCAAATACGAAGGCTGTAAACGTCAAAATCGAGGTAAAAAATGGACGTTCAATACAAAATGGCCGACTTTCTGTGATAGTTGGCTTATAACATTAAATGTAAGTTCTGAGTCTTTTGGTGAGCTCTACAAGTGTACCAAATTTCATGTCTCTACGATGAAGTACGTTCATACCATTGTGTCAACATAAAATTACTAGTTGCCGCCGTTCAGCAATTTTTTTTGCGAGTTTTGCGACAACCTTAAAATTCAAAATTTTTAAATTTTCTAGTTGCGACCGCCAAGTTTGGTGAGTTTTTGAATATGATAAAGCCCCCAAAAAGGCACACGAAGAGGGGGGCAGAATCGTAATAATAATTAAAGCTGCGAGCAGCCTCGGGCGGCCCTCGCAGCAAGCGCCGCTCCGGCCTATTGGCCACCGCGGGGGTTCCGGCCACCGCAGAAGCTCTCGCTCGGTTTCCAGAGCCGCAGCCCGCTCCCCACCGCGGAAGCTCCGCCGCAGTTTCCAGCACCGCCGCCCGCCAGCCGCCGCAGAAGCTGTCGCGCATTTTCCCCGCCCGTCCACCGGGCGACACGAGTGAATGCGTTCGGCGGCGCTGCCCGACGACTGTCGAAAAATCTGGCGCAGATCGGTCGATGCGTCGAGGAGATACAACCCATGTATTAACTTAGGGGGCGCAGTGGAGCCAAATTACATTTCAAACCCGTTGGGCTCTTTAGAGGTGAACAAAGGTCATACATATCCAGTTTGGTGCCAATCGGATGATCTATGCCTGAATAAGAGCCAAACGTATGCATATGGCGAGGGACTGATGTTCGCCATTTGGCCACGCCCACACGGTTCAGCCAGCAGCGAGCATTGACAGAGTTTATCATCCGAATCATCTTGATTAGGCCAATAGAGCCATAAACGGAGCTTTCCAAGTAAAAAAACGGCACTTCCTGTTCTGAGGGGGCGGGGCTTAGATGACGTCATAATATGATGACATAGGGTCGTCAAGGATCCCACCAGGGTCACTCGTGCAAAGTTTGGTGCAGAAGCTATCGACCGTTCACAGTAAAATACAAGACTTCCTGTTGTCAGAGGGCGTGGCCTACGTGATGTCATCATTTGACCATTGGATATTATTCTACACCCGAGGAGGATCAATAACTCAAACTTTGGTGTCTCTGTGAGTTTTTGTGTTAGAATTACAAATTATTTAATTTTTTCCACTTTAATTCAACATTGAACTGTCATTCCGTAGGGCAATGCTGCCCTCTGGTGTCGAATTACTGAAATAATGAAACTATTTCAGTGGGCAGCAGAGGGCAGCATTGCCCTACAAACAACGAACATGGACTGTTTATTATGTAATTACACAGAAGATCTCTCTAATTCATTCTGAGGGGGCGGGGCTTAGATGACGTCATAATATGATGACATAGCATTGTCAGGCATCACAACAGCATCACTGAGGCCAAGTTTGGTGCAGCTCGGTCGAAACATGTGGAATCTAGAAGCAAACGTATGGCATCGGCGTTACAGGTCACTTCGCCACGCCGCCACACCCAGCTGCTTCATCGCAGCCGGTCAGGGCTTGAATCCACAACACACCAACATGTCTTCTGTCTCTGGACACAGTTTCATGTTGATTAGGTCAAAGGGCTAAGATAGCGACCGTTCACAGTAAAACATGACACTTCCTGTTCTCAGGGGGCGTGGCCTAAGCGATGTCATAATTTCACCACAGGGTATTTTAGGACACCTATTGTTGATCAATAACTGAAAATTTGGTGTCTCTGTGAGTTTCTGTGCAGGATATATAAGAGTTTCGTGTTTCATGGCGAGTAGGTGAACTTTGACCCCTGGTAACCCCCCTTCAGCAATCTCAGACAGTCACCAATTTGATAACTTTAAATCAGACATGCCTTATGATCAGACTGACCGAGTTTGAAGCCGATCAATCGAAATCCCTAGGAGGAGTTCGATCAAATGCAAAGGCTGTAAACGTCAAAATCGAGGTCAAATGAACTTCAATCTAAAATGGCCGACTTCCTGTTGGGTTTCGACCATGGCTGTAATAGACTTTTTTGTACGTCCTGACAAGATACACATGTGTACCAAGTTTCGTAATTCTAGGTTAAAGCATGGCTTAGGGCTGTTCATTTAAAATACTCTAGGGGTCGCTATAGAGAAATTAGGCCACGCCCACCAAATTTTGTTATGAATTCCTGTCGGTGGGTGGATAAGGATCCATCCTAGTGAGTTTGGAGCAGCTGGGCCCGAAATTGTGGAATTCAGAGCCAAACGTATGGCAACGGCGTTACAGGTCACTTCGCCACGCCTCCACGCCCACCTGCTATGTCAAAGCCGGTCAGGGTTGGAATCCTCAACACACCAAGATGTCTTCTGTCTCTGGACACAGTTTCATGTTGATTAGGTCAAAGGGCTAAGATAGCGACCGTTCACAGTAAAACATGACACTTCCTGTTCTCAGGGGGCGTGGCCTAAGTGATGTCATCATTTGACCATAGGGTAGTGTAGGGCACCCGATGACGATCAATCACTGAAAGTTTGGTCCCTCTATGTGTTTTTGTATAGGAAATATAAGAGTTTCGTGTTTCATGGCGAGTAGGTGAACTTTGACCCCTGCTAACCCCCCTTCAACATGCTCCAAAACTCACCAATTTGATAACTTTAAATCAAACATGCCTTATGATCAGACTGACCGAGTTTGAAGCCGATCAATCGAAATCCCTAGGAGGAGTTCGATCAAATACGAAGGCTGTAAACGTCAAAATCGAGGAAAAAAATGGACGTTCAATACAAAATGGCCGACTTTCTGTGATAGTTGGCTTATAACATTAAATGTAAGTTCTGAGTCTTTTGGTGAGCTCTACAAGTGTACCAAATTTCATGTCTCTACGATGAAGTACGTTCATACCATTGTGTCAACAGAAAATTGCTAGTTGCTGCCGTTCAGCAATTTTTTTTGCGATTTTTGCGACAACCTTAAAATTCAAAATTTTTAAATTTTCTAGTCGCGACCGCCAAGTTTGGTGAGTTTTTGAATATGATAAAGCCCCCAAAAAGGCACACGAAGAGGTGGGAAGAATCGTAATAATAATAATTAAAGCTGCAAGCAGCCTCGGGCGGCCCTCGCAGCAAGCGCCGCTCCGGCCTATTGGCCAACGCGGGGGTTCCGGCCACCGCAGAAGCTCTCGCGCGTTTTCCAGAGCCGCAGCCCGCTCCCCACCGCAGAAGCTCCGCCGCAGTTTCCAGCACCGCCGCCCGCCAGCCGCCGCAGAAGCTGTCGCGCGTTTTCCCCGCCCGTCCACCGGGCGACAGGCGTGAATGCGTTCGGCGGCGCTCCCCGACGACTGTCGAAAAATCTGGCGCAGATCGGTCGATGCGTCGAGGAGATACGGCCGATGTATTAACTTAGGGGGCGCAGTGGAGTCAAATTACATCTCAAACCCGTTGGGCTCTTTAGAGGTGAACAAAGGTCATACATATCCAGTTTGGCGCCAATCGGATGATCCATGTGTGAATTAGAGCCAAACGTATGTATATGGCGAGGGACTGATATTCGCCGTTTGGCCACGCCCACACGGTTCAGCCAGCAGCGAGCATTGACAGAGTTTATCATCCGAATCATCGTGATTAGGTCAAGAGAGCCATAAACAGAGCTATCCAAGGAAAAAAAACGGCACTTCCTGTTGTGAGGGGGCGGGGCTTAGATGACGTCATAATGTGATGACGTAGGATTGACGGGCAAGCCTCCAGGATCACTCAGGCCAAGTTTGATGCAGCTCGGTCAAAATATGTGGAATGTAGAGGCAAACGTATACGAATGGCGTTGCCGCCATTGAAAACTCTTGGCACTTTAAAGCAAGCGAGATCAACTTCCTATCTGTCATCCAACACAGAATCACCTTGATTAGGTCAAGAGAGCCATAGATGAAAGTTTCCAAGGAAAAAAATAGCACTTCCTGTTCTGAGGGGGCGGGGCTTAGATGACGTCATAATCTGATGACATAGAATTTTCAGACATCACACCAGCATCACTCAAGCCAAGTTTGGTGCAGCTCGGTCGAAACATGTGGAATCTAGAAGCAAAAGTATGGCATCGGCGTTACAGGTCACTTCGCCACGCCGCCACGCCCAGCTGCTATCTCAAAGCCGGTCAGGGTTGGAATCCTCAACACACCAACATGTCTTCTGTCTCTGGACACAGTTTCATGTTGATTAGGTCAAAGGGCTAAGATAGCGACCGTTCACAGTAAAACATGACACTTCCTGTTCTCAGGGGGCGTGGCCTAAGCGATGTCATAATTTCACCACAGGGTATTTTAGGACACCCGATGACGATCAATCAATGAAAGTTTGGTCCCTCTCTGTGTTTTTGTATAGGAAATATAAGAGTTTCGTGTTTCATGGCGAGTAGGTGAACTTTGACCCCTGCTAACCCCCCTTCAGCAAGCTCATACAGTCACCAATTTGATAACTTTAAATCAGACATGCCTTATGATCAGACTGACCGAGTTTGAAGCCGATCAATCGAAATCCCTAGGAGGAGTTCGATCAAATGCAAAGGCTGTAAACGTCAAACTCGAGGTCCAAAATGGACCTTCAATACAAAATGGCCGACTTCCTGTTGGGTTTCGACCATGGCTCTAATAGACTTTTTTGTACGTCCTGACAAGATACACATATGTACCAAGTTTCGTAATTCTAGGATAAAGCATGGCATGGGGCTGTTCATTTAAAATACTCTAGGGGTCGCTATAGAGAAATTAGGCCACGCCCACCAAATTTTGTTATGAATTCCTGTCGGTGGGTGGATAAGGATCCATCCTAGTGAGTTTGGAGCAGCTGGGCCCGAAATTGTGGAATTCAGAGCCAAACGAAATTCGACGGCGTTCGCAACGCCGCCACGCCCACCTGCTTCATCGCAGCCGGTCGGGGTTGGATTACTCAACACACCAACATGTCTTCTGTCTCTGGACACAGTTTCATGTTGATTAGGTCAAAGGGCTAAGATAGCGACCGTTCACAGTAAAACATGACACTTCCTGTTCTCAGGGGGCGTGGCCTAAGTGATGTCATCATTTGACCATAGGTTATTGTAGGGCACCCGATGACGATCAATCAATGAAAGTTTGATCCCTCTATGTGTTTTTATATAGGAAATATAAGAGTTTCGTGTTTCATGGCGAGTAGGTGAACTTTGACCCCTGCTAACCCCCCTTCAACATGCTCCAAAACTCACCAATTTGATAACTTTAAATCAAACATGCCTTATGATCAGACTGACCAAGTTTGAAGCCGATCAATCAAAATCCCTAGGAGGAGTTCGATCAAATACGAAGGCTGTAAACGTCAAAATCGAGGAAAAAAATGGACGTTCAATACAAAATGGCCGACTTCCTGTGATAGTTGGCTTATAACATTAAATGTAAGTTCTGAGTCTTTTGGTGAGCTCTACAAGTGTGCCAAATTTCATGTCTCTACGATGAAGTACGTTCATACCATTGTGTCAACAGAAAATTGCTAGTTGCCGCCGTTGAGCAATTTTTTATGCGATTTTTGCGACAACCTTAAAATTCAAAATTTTTAATTTTTCTAGTCGCGACCGCCAAGTTTGGTGAGTTTTTGAATATGATAAAGCCCCCAAAAAGGCACACGAAGAGGTGGGAAGAATAATAATAATTAAAGCTGCGAGCAGCCTCGGGCGGCCCTCGCAGCAAGCGCCGCTCCGGCCTATTGGCCACCATGGGGGTTCCAGCCACCGCAGAAGCTCTCGCACGATTTCCAGAGCCGCAGCCAACTCCCCACCGCAGAAGCTCTGCCGCAGTTTCCAGCACCGCCGCCCGCTAGCCACCGCAGAAGCTGTCGCGCATTTTCCACGCCCGTCCACCAGGCGACACGCGTGAATGCGTTCGGCGGCGCTCCCCGACGACTGTCAAAAAATCTGGTGCAGATCGGTCGATGCGTCGAGGAGATACAGCCGATGTATTAACTTAGGGGGCGCAGTGGAGCCAAATTACATCTCAATCCCGTTGGGCTCTTTAGAGGTGAACAAAGGTCATACATATCCAGTTTGGAGCCAATCGGATGATCCATGCTTGAATTAGAGCCAAACGTATGAATATGGCGAGGGACTGATATTCGCCATTTGGCCACGCCCACACGGTTCAGCCAGCAGCGAGCAATGACAGAGCTCATCATCGGAATCATCTTGATTAGGTCAAGAGAGCCATAAACGGAGCTTTCCAAGGAAAAAAACGGCACTTCCGGTTCCGAGGGGGCGGGGCTTAGATGACGTCATAATGTGATGACGTAGGATCGACGGGCAAGCCTCCAGGATCACTCAGGCCAAGTTTGATGCAGCTCGGTCAAAATATGTGGAATGTAGAGGCAAACGTATACGAACGGCGTTGCCGCCATTGAAAACTCTTGGCACTTTAAAGCAAGCGAGACCAACTTCCTATCTGTCATCCAACACAGAATCACCTTGATTAGGTCAAGAGAGCCATAAACAGAGCTTTCCAAGGAAAAAAACGGCACTTCCGGTTCCGAGGGGGCGGGGCTTAGATGACGTCATAATGTGATGACGTAGGATTGACGGGCAAGCCTCCAGGATCACTCAGGCCAAGTTTGATGCAGCTCGGTCAAAATATGTGGAATGTAGAGGCAAACGTATACGAACGGCGTTGCCGCCATTGAAAACTCTTGGCACTTTAAAGCAAGCGAGACCAACTTCCTATCTGTCATCCAACACAGAATCACCTTGATTAGGTCAAGAGAGCCATAAACAGAGCTTTCCAAGGAAAAAAAACGGCACTTCCTGTTCCGAGGGGGCGGGGCTTAGATGACGTCATAATGTGATGACGTAGGATTGACGGGCAAGCCTCCAGGATCACTCAGGCCAAGTTTGATGCAGCTCGGTCAAAATATGTGGAATGTAGAGGCAAACGTATACGAATGGCGTTGCCGCCATTGAAAACTCTTGGCACTTTAAAGCAAGCGAGATCAACTTCCTATCTGTCATCCAACACAGAATCACCTTGATTAGGTCAAGAGAGCCATAAACGGAGCTTTCCAAGGAAAAAAAACGGCACTTCCTGTTCCGAGGGGGCGGGGCTTAGATGACGTCATAATGTGATGACGTAGGATTGACGGGCAAGCCTCCAGGATCACTCAGGCCAAGTTTGATGCAGCTCGGTCAAAATATGTGGAATGTAGAGGCAAACGTATACGAACGGCGTTGCCGCCATTGAAAACTCTTGGCACTTTAAAGCAAGCGAGACCAACTTCCTATCTGTCATCCAACACAGAATCACCTTGATTAGGTCAAGAGAGCCATAGATGAAAGTTTCCAAGGAAAAAAATAGCACTTCCTGTTCTGAGGGGGCGGGGCTTAGATGACGTCATAATCTGATGACATAGAATTTTCAGGTATCACACCAGCATCACTCAAGCCAAGTTTGGTGCAGCTCGGTCGAAACATGTGGAATCTAGAAGCAAACGTATGGCATCGGCGTTACAGGTCACTTCGCCACGCCGCCACGCCCAGCTGCTATCTCAAAGCCGGTCAGGGTTGGAAACCTCAACACACCAACATGTCTTCTGTCTCTGGACACAGGTTCATGTTGATTAGGTCAAAGGGCTAAGATAGCAACCGTTCACAGTAAAACATGACACTTCCTGTTCTCAGGGGGCGTGGCCTAAGCGATGTCATCATTTCACCACAGGGTATTTTAGGACACCTATTGTTGATCAATAACTGAAAATTTGGTGTCTCTGTGAGTTTCTGTGCAGGATATATAAGAGTTTCGTGTTTCATGGCGAGTAGGTGAACTTTGACCCCTGGTAACCCCCCTTCAGCAAGCTCATACAGTCACCAATTTGATAACTTTAAATCAGACATGCCTTATGATCAGACTGACCGAGTTTGAAGCCGATCAATCGAAATCCCTAGGAGGAGTTCGATCAAATACGAATGCTGTAAACGTCAAAATCGAGGTCAAATGAAATTCAATCTAAAATGGCCGACTTCCTGTTGGGTTTAGAGCATAGCTCTAAGAGACTTTTTTGTACGTCCCGACAAAATACACATGTGTACCAAGTTTCGTAATTCTAGGTTTAAGCATGGCTTGGGGCTGTTCATTTAAAATACTCTAGGGGTCGCTATAGAGAAATTAGGCCACGCCCACCAAATTTTGTTATGAATTCCTGTCGGTGAGTGGATAAGGATCCATCCTAGTGAGTTTGGAGCAGCTGGGCCCGAAATTGTGGAATTCAGAGCCAAACGTATGGCAACGGCGTTACAGGTCACTTCGCCACGCCGCCACGCCCACCTGCTATGTCAAAGCCGGTCAGGGTTGGAATCCTAAACACACCAACATGTCTTCTGTCTCTGGACACAGTTTCATATTGATGAGGTCAAAGGGCTAAGATAGCGACCGTTCACAGTAAAACATGACACTTCCTGTTCTCAGGGGGCGTGGCCTAAGTGATGTCATCATTTGATCATAGGGTATTGTAGGGCACCCGATGACGATCAATCACTGAAAGTTTGGTCCCTCTATGTGTTTTTGTATAGGAAATATAAGAGTTTCGTGTTTCATGGCGAGTAGGTGAACTTTGACCCCTGCTAACCCCCCTTCAACATGCTCCAAAACTCACCAATTTGATAACTTTAAATCAAACATGCCTTATGATCAGACTGACCAAGTTTGAAGTCGATCAATCGAAATCCCTAGGAGGAGTTCGATCAAATACGAAGGCTGTAAACGTCAAAATCGAGGTAAAAAATGGACGTTCAATACAAAATGGCCGACTTCCTGTGATAGTTGGCTTATAACATTAAATGTAAGTTCTGAGTCTTTTGGTGAGCTCTACATGTGTACCAAATTTCATGTCTCTACGATGAAGTACGTTCATACCATTGTGTCAACAGAAAATTGCTAGTTGCCGCCGTTCAGCAATTTTTTTTGCGATTTTTGCGACAACCTTAAAATTCAAAATTTTTAAATTTTCTAGTCGCCACCGCCAAGTTTGGTGAGTTTTTGAATATGATAAAGCCCCCAAAAAGGCGCCTCTTTGGGGGGGCAGAATCGTAATAATAATTAAAGCTGCAAGCAGCCTCGGGCGGCCCTCGCAGCAAGCGCCGCTCCGGCCTATTGGCCACCGCGGGGGTTCCGGCCAGCGCAGAAGCTCTCGCACGTTTTCCAGAGCCGCAGCCCGCTCCCCACCGCAGAAGCTCTGCCGCAGTTTCCAGCATCGCCGCCCGCTAGCCGCCGCAGAAGCTGTCGCGCGTTTTCCCCGCCTGTCCACCGGGCGACAGGCGTGAATGCGTTCGGCGGCGCTCCCCGACGACTGTCGAAAAATCTGGCGCAGATCGGTCGATGCGTCGAGGAGATACAACCCATGTATTAACTTAGGGGGCGCAGTGGAGCCAAATTACATTTCAAACCCGTTGGGCTCTTTAGAGGTGAACAAAGGTCATACATATCCAGTTTGGCGCCAATCGGATGATCCATGCCTGAATAAGAGCCAAACGTATGCATATGGCGAGGGACTGATATTCGCCATTTGGCCACGCCCACACGGTTCAGCCAGCAGCGAGCATTGACAGAGTTTATCATCCGAATCATCTTGATTAGGTCAAGAGAGCCATAAACGGAGCTTTCCAAGTAAAAAAACGGCACTTCCTGTTCTGAGGGGGCGGGGCTTAGATGACGTCATAATATGATGACATAGGGTCGTCAAGGATCCCACCAGGGTCACTCGTGCAAAGTTTGGTGCAGAAGCTATCGACCGTTCACAGTAAAATACAAGACTTCCTGTTGTCAGAGGGCGTGGCCTACGTGATGTCATCATTTGACCATTGGATATTATTCTACACCCGAGGATGATCAATAACTCAAACTTTGGTGTCTCTGTCAGTTTTTGTGTTAGAATTACAAATTATTTAATTTTTTCCTCTATAATTCAACATTGAACTGTCATTCCGTAGGGCAATGCTGCCCTCTGGTGTCGAATTACTGAAATTACAGAAATAGTTTCATTATTTCAGTAATTCGACACCAGAGGGCAGCATTGCCCTACACATGACAAAGCCCTTTGTATTACACAGTCGATCACAGGGGAACTTTGAGCCTTGCTAACCCCCCTTCAACATGCTCCAAAACTCACCAATTTGATAACTTTAAATCAGACATGCCTTATGATCAGACTGACCAAGTTTGAAGTCGATCAATCGAAATCCCTAGGAGGAGTTTGATCAAATACGAAAGCTGTAAACGTCAAAATCGAGGTCAAATGAACTTCAATCTAAAATGGCCGACTTCCTGTTGGGTTTAGAGCATGGCTCCAAGAGACTTTTTTGTACGTCCTGACAAGATACACATGTGTACCAAGTTTCGTAATTCTAAGCTAAAGCATGGCTTGGGGCTGAGTTTTTGAAATATTCTAGGGGGCGATATAGAGAAATTAGGCCACGCCCTCCAAATTTTGTTATGAATTCCTGTTGGCGGGTCAATAAGGATCCATCCTAGTGAGTTTGGAGCAGCTCACCCCGAAACTGTGGAATTCAGAGCCAAACGAAATTTGACGGCGTTCGCAACGCCGCCACGCCCACCTGCTTCATCGCAGCCGGTCGGGGTTGGAGTCCACAACACACCAACATGTCTTCTGTCTCTGGACACAGTTTCATGTTGATTAGGTCAAAGGGCTAAGATAGCGACCGTTCACAGTAAAACATGACACTTCCTGTTCTCAGGGGGCGTGGCCTACGTAAAAAAATAATTTCACCACAGGGTATTTTAGGACACCCGATGACGATCAATCCCAGAAAGTTTGGTCCCTCTATGTGTTTTTGTATAGGAAATATAAGAGTTTCGTGTTTCATGGCGAGTAGGTGAACTTTGACCCCTGGTAACCCCCCTTCAGCAAGCTCATACAGTCACCAATTTGATAACTTTAAATCAGACATGCCTTATGATCAGACTGACCAAGTTTGAAGCCGATCAATCGAAATCCCTAGGAGGAGTTCGATCAAATGCAAAGGCTGTAAACGTCAAACTCGAGGTCCAAAATGGACCTTCAATACAAAATGGCCGACTTCCTGTTGGGTTTAGAGCATGGCTCCAAGAGACTTTTTTGTACGTCCTGACAAGATACACATGTGTACCAAGTTTCGTAATTCTAGGATAAAGCATGGCATGGGGCTGTTCATTTAAAATACTCTAGGGGTCGCTATAGAGAAATTAGGCCACGCCCACCAAATTTTGTTATGAATTCCTGTCGGTGGGTGGATAAGGATCCATCCTAGTGAGTTAGGAGGAGCTGGGCCCGAAATTGTGGAATTCAGAGCCAAACGAAATTCGACGGCGTTCGCAACGCCGCCACGCCCACCTGCTTCATCGCAGCCGGTCGGGGTTGGATTACTCAACACACCAACATGTCTTCTGTCTCTGGACACAGTTTCATGTTGATTAGGTCAAAGGGCTAAGATAGCGACCGTTCACAGTAAAACATGACACTTCCTGTTCTCAGGGGGCGTGGCCTACTTAAAAAAATAATTTCACCACAGGGTATTTTAGGACACCCGATGACAATCAATCAATGAAAGTTTGGTCCCTCTCTGTGTTTTTGTATAGGAAATATAAGAGTTTCGTGTTTCATGGCGAGTAGGTGAACTTTGACCCCTGCTAACCCCCCTTCAACATGCTCCAAAACTCACCAATTTGATAACTTTAAATCAGACATGCCTTATGATCAGACTGACCGAGTTTGAAGCCGATCAATCAAAATCCCTAGGAGGAGTTCGATCAAATACGAAGGCTGTAAACGTCAAAATCGAGGTAAAAAATGGACTTTCAATACAAAATGGCCGACTTCCTGTGATAGTTGGCTTATAACATTAAATGTAAGTTCTGAGTCTTTTGGTGAGCTCTACAAGTGTACCAAATTTCATGTCTCTACGATGAAGTACGTTCATACCATTGTGTCAACAGAAAATTGCTAGTTGCCGCCGTTGAGCAATTTTTTTTGCGATTTTTGTGACAACCTTAAAATTCAAAATTTTGAATTTTTCTAGTCGCGACCGCCAAGTTTGGTGAGTTTTTGAATATGATAAAGCCCCCAAAAAGGCAATTCATTTGGGTGGAAGAATAATAAGAATAATTAAAGCTGCAAGCAGCCTCGGGCGGCCCTCGCAGCAAGCGCCGCTCCGGCCTATTGGCCACCGCGGGGGTTCCGGCCACCGCAGAAGCTCTCGCGCGTTTTCCAGAGCCGCAGCCTGCTCCCCACCGCGGAAGCTCTGCCGCAGTTTCCAGCATCGCCGCCCGCTAGCCGCCGCAGAAGCTGTCGCGCATTTTCCCCGCCCGTCCACCGGGCGACAGGCGTGAATGCGTTCGGCGGCGCTCCCCGACGACTGTCCAAAAATCTGGTGCAGATCGGTCGATGCGTCGAGGAGATACGGCCGATGTATTAACTTAGGGGGCGCAGTGGAGTCAAATTACATCTCAAACCCGTCGGGCTCTTTAGAGGTGAACAAAGGTCATACATATCCAGTTTGGCGCCAATCGGATGATCCATGTGTGAATTAGAGCCAAACGTATGAATATGGCGAGGGACTGATATTCGCCGTTTGGCCACGCCCGCACGGTTCAGCCAGAAGCCAGCAATGACAGAGCTCATCATCCGAATCATCTTGATTAGGTCAAGAGAGCCATAAACGGAGCTTTCCAAGGAAAAAAACGGCACTTCCTGTTCCGAGGGGGCGGGGCTTAGATGACGTCATAATGTGATGACGTAGGATTGACGGGCAAGCCTCCAGGATCACTCAGGCCAAGTTTGATGCAGCTCGGTCAAAATATGTGGAATGTAGAGGCAAACGTATACGAACGGCGTTGCCGCCATTGAAAACTCTTGGCACTTTAAAGCAAGCGAGATCAACTTCCTATCTGTCATCCAACACAGAATCACCTTGATTAGGTCAAGAGAGCCATAGATGAAAGTTTCCAAGGAAAAAAATAGCACTTCCTGTTCTGAGGGGGCGGGGCTTAGATGACGTCATAATCTGATGACATAGAATTTTCAGACATCACACCAGCATCACTCAGGCCAAGTTTGGTGCAGCTCGGTCGAAACGTGGAATCTAGAAGCAAAAGTATGGCATCGGCGTTACAGGTCACTTCGCCACGCCGCCACGCCCAGCTGCTATCTCAAAGCCGGTCAGGGTTGGAAACCTCAACACACCAACATGTCTTCTGTCTCTGGACACAGGTTCATGTTGATTAGGTCAAAGGGCTAAGAGAGCGACCGTTCACAGTAAAACATGACACTTCCTGTTCTCAGGGGGCGTGGCCTAAGCGATGTCATAATTTCACCACAGGGTATTTTAGGACACCTATTGTTGATCAATAACTGAAAATTTGGTGTCTCTGTGAGTTTCTGTGCAGGATATATAAGAGTTTCGTGTTTCATGGCGAGTAGGTGAACTTTGACCCCTGGTAACCCCCCTTCAGCAAGCTCATACAGTCACCAATTTGATAACTTTAAATCAGACATGCCTTATGATCAGACTGACCGAGTTTGAAGCCGATCAATCGAAATCCCTAGGAGGAGTTCGATCAAATACGAATGCTGTGAACGTCAAAATCGAGGTCAAATGAAATTCAATCTAAAATGGCCGACTTCCTGTTGGGTTTAGAGCATGGCTCTAAGAGACTTTTTTGTACGTCCCGACAAGATACACATGTGTACCAAGTTTCGTAATTCTAGGTTTAAGCATGGCTTGGGGCTGTTCATTTAAAATACTCTAGGGGTCGCTATAGAGAAATTAGACCACGCCCACCAAATTTTGTTATGAATTCCTGTCGGTGGGTGGATAAGGATCCATCCTAGTGAGTTTGGAGCAGCTGGGCCCGAAATTGTGGAATTCAGAGCCAAACGTATGGCAACGGCGTTACAGGTCACTTCGCCACGCCGCCACGCCCACCTGCTATGTCAAAGCCGGTCAGGGTTGGAATCCTCAACACACCAACATGTCTTCTGTCTCTGGACACAGTTTCATGTTGATTAGGTGAAAGGGCTAAGATAGCGACCGTTCACAGTAAAACATGACACTTCCTGTTCTCAGGGGGCGTGGCCTAAGTGATGTCATCATTTGACCACAGGGTATTTTAGGACACCCGATGACGATCAATCAATGAAAGTTTGGTCCCTCTATGTGTTTTTATATAGGAAATATAAGAGTTTCGTGTTTCATGGCGAGTAGGTGAACTTTGACCCCTGCTAACCCCCCTTCAACATACTCCAAAACTCACCAATTTGATAACTTTAAATCAAACATGCCTTATGATCAGACTGACCAAGTTTGAAGTCGATCAATCGAAATCCCTAGGAGGAGTTCGATCAAATACGAAGGCTGTAAACGTCAAAATCGAGGTAAAAAATGGACGTTCAAGACAAAATGGCCGACTTCCTGTGATAGTTGGCTAATAACATTAAATGTAAGTTCTGAGTCTTTTGGGGAGCTCTACAAGCGTACCAAATTTCATGTCTCTACGATGAAATACGTTCATACCATTGTGTCAACAGAAAATTGCTAGTTGCTGCCGTTCAGCAATTTTTTTTGCGATTTTTGCGACAACCTTAAAATTCAAAATTTTTAAATTTTCTAGTTGCGACCGCCAAGTTTGGTGAGTTTTTGAATATGATAAAGCCCCCAAAAAGGCACACGAAGAGGTGGGAAGAATCGTAATAATAATTAAAGCTGCAAGCAGCCTCGGGCGGCCCTCGCAGCAAGCGCCGCTCCGGCCTATTGGCCACCGCGGGGGTTCCGGCCACCGCAGAAGCTCTCGCGCGTTTTCCAGAGCCGCAGCCCGCTCCCCACCGCAGAAGCTCTGCCGCAGTTTCCAGCACTGCCGCCCGCTAGCCGCCGCAGAAGCTGTCGCGCATTTTCCCCAAATTACATCTCAAACCCGTTGGGCTCTTTAGAGCAGAACAAAGGTCATACATATCCAGTTTGGCGCCAATCGGATGATCCATGTGTGAATTAGAGCCAAACGTATGTATATGGCGAGGGACTGATATTCGCCATTTGGCCACGCCCACACGGTTCAGCCAGCAGTGAGCATTGACAGAGTTTATCATCCGAATCATCTTGATTAGGTCAAGAGAGCCATAAACAGAGCTTTCCAAGGAAAAAAACGGCACTTCCTGTTCCGAGGGGGCGGGGCTTAGATGACGTCATAATATGATGACGTAGGATCGACGGGCAAGCCTCCAGGATCACTCAGGCCAAGTTTGATGCAGCTCGGTCAAAATATGTGGAATGTAGAGGCAAACGTATACGAACGGCGTTGCCGCCATTGAAAACTCTTGGCACTTTAAAGCAAGCGAGACCAACTTCCTATCTGTCATCCAACACAGAATCACCTTGATTAGGTCAAGAGAGCCATAAACAGAGCTTTCCAAGGAAAAAAAGGCACTTCCGGTTCCGAGGGGGCGGGGCTTAGATGACGTCACAATGTGATGACGTAGGATCGACGGGCAAGCCTCCAGGATCACTCAGGCCAAGTTTGATGCAGCTCGGTCAAAATATGTGGAATGTAGAGGCAAACGTATACGAACGGCGTTGCCGCCATTGAAAACTCTTGGCACTTTAAAGCAAGCGAGACCAACTTCCTATCTGTCATCCAACACAGAATCACCTTGATTAGGTCAAGAGAGCCATAGATGAAAGTTTCCAAGGAAAAAAATAGCACTTCCTGTTCTGAGGGGGCGGGGCTTAGATGACGTCATAATCTGATGACATAGAATTTTCAGACATCACACCAGCATCACTCAAGCCAAGTTTGGTGCAGCTCGGTCGAAACATGTGGAATCTAGAAGCAAAAGTATGGCATCGGCGTTACAGGTCACTTCGCCACGCCGCCACGCCCAGCTGCTATCTCAAAGCCGGTCAGGGTTGGAAACCTCAACACACCAACATGTCTTCTGTCTCTGGACACAGGTTCATGTTGATTAGGTCAAAGGGCTAAGAGAGCGACCGTTCACAGTAAAACATGACACTTCCTGTTCTCAGGGGGCGTGGCCTACGTGATGTCATCATTTGACCATATGGTATTGTAGGCCACCTGATGACGATCAATCACTGAAAGTTTGGAGTCTCTGTGACTTTTTGTGTTAGAAATACCAATTTTTCAATTTTCCTGTGTATTACAAAATCGAAGAATTTCATCTGCAGGGCAATGCTGCCCTCTGGTGTCGAATTACTGAAATAATGAAACTATTTCAGTGGCCAGCAGAGGGCAGCATTGCCCTACAAACGACGAACATGTACTGTTTATTATGTAATTACACAGAAGATCTCTCTAATTCATTCTGAGGGGGCGGGGCTTAGATGACGTCATAATATGATGACATAGCATTGTCAGGCATCACAACAGCATCACTGAGGCCAAGTTTGGTGCAGCTCGGTCGAAACATGTGGAATCTAGAAGCAAACGTATGGCATCGGCGTTACAGGTCACTTCGCCACGCCGCCACACCCAGCTGCTTCATCGCAGCCGGTCAGGGCTTGAATCCACAACACACCAACATGTCTTCTGTCTCTGGACACAGTTTCATGTTGATTAGGTCAAAGGGCTAAGATAGCGACCGTTCACAGTAAAACATGACACTTCCTGTTCTCAGGGGGCGTGGCCTACGTAAAAAAATAATTTCACGACAGGGTATTTTAGGACACCCGATGACGATCAATCCCAGAAAGTTTGGTCCCTCTATGTGTTTTTGTATAGGAAATATAAGAGTTTCGTGTTTCATGGCGAGTAGGTGAACTTTGACCCCTGGTAACCCCCCTTCAGCAAGATCATACAGTCACCAATTTGATAACTTTAAATCAGACATGCCTTATGATCAGACTGACCGAGTTTGAAGCCGATCAATCGAAATCCCTAGGAGGAGTTCGATCAAATGCAAAGGCTGTAAACGTCACACTCGAGGTCCAAAATGGACCTTCAATACAAAATGGCCGACTTCCTGTTGGGTTTAGAGCATGGCTCCAAGAGACTTTTTTGTACGTCCTGACAAGATACACATGTGTACCAAGTTTCGTAATTCTAGGATAAAGCATGGCATGGGGCTGTTCATTTAAAATACTCTAGGGGTCGCTATAGAAAAATTAGGCCACGCCCACCAAATATCGCTATGGATTCCTGTTCGGGGATGGATAAGGATCCATCCTAGTGAGTTTGAAGCAGCTCACCCCGAAACTGTGGAATTCAGAGCCAAACGAAATTCGATGGCGTTCGCAACGCCGCCACGCCCACCTGCTTCATCGCAGCCGGTCGGGGTTGGAATCCACAACACACCAACATGTCTTCTGCCTCTGGACACAGTTTCATGTTGATTAGGTCAAAGGGCTAAGATAGCGACCGTTCACAGTAAAACATGACACTTCCTGTTCTCAGGGGGCGTGGCCTAAGTGATGTCATCATTTGACCATAGGGTATTGTAGGGCACCCGATGACGATCAATCACTGAAAGTTTGGTCCCTCTATGTGTTTTTATATAGGAAATATAAGAGTTTCGTGTTTCATGGCGAGTAGGTGAACTTTGACCCCTGCTAACCCCCCTTCAACATGCTCCAAAACTCACCAATTTGATAACTTTAAATCAAACATGCCTTATGATCAGACTGACCGAGTTTGAAGTCGATCAATCGAAATCCCTAGGAGGAGTTCGATCAAATACGAAGGCTGTAAACGTCAAAATCGAGGAAAAAAATGGACGTTCAAGACAAAATGGCTGACTTCCTGTGATAGTTGGCTAATAACATTAAATGTAAGTTCTGAGTCTTTTGGTGAGCTCTACAAGTGTGCCAAATTTCATGTCTCTACGATGAAGTACGTTCATACCATTGTGTTAACAGAAAATTGCTAGTTGCCGCCGTTGAGCAATTTTTTTTGCGATTTTTGCAACAACCTTAAAATTCAAAATTTTTAATTTTTCTAGTTGCGACCGCCAAGTTTGGTGAGTTTTTGAATATGATAAAGCCCCCAAAAAGGCACACGAAGAGGTGGGAAGAATAATAATAATAAACAGTACAGATACAATAGGCCTTCGCAGCGCTTTGCTGCTCGGGCCTAATAAACAGTACAGACACAATAGGCCTTCGCAGCGCTTTGCTGCTCGGGCCTAATAATAATAATAATAATAATAAACAGTACAGATACAATAGGCCTTCGCAGCGCTTTGCTGCTCGGGCCTAATAAGAAACAGTACAGAAACAATAGGCCTTCGCAGCGCTTTGCTGCTCGGGCCTAATAAACAGTACAGATACAATAGGCCTTCGCAGCGCTTTGCTGCTCGGGCCTAATAATAAACAGTACAGATACAATAGGCCTTCGCAGCGCTTTGCTGCTCGGGCCTAATAAGAAACAGTACAGAAACAATAGGCCTTCGCAGCGCTTTGCTGCTCGGGCCTAATAAGAAACAGTACAGAAACAATAGGCCTTCGCAGCGCTTTGCTGCTCGGGCCTAATAATAAGAAACAGTACAGATACAATAGGCCTTCGCAGCGCTTTGCTGCTCGGGCCTAATAACTCCTTTTTAACAGATAAAACAACACAATGTATCTCAGGGTACCAATGTTTAATCGGGGAGTGGAACGGAGCTAAAAAAAGATACATGTAGCGATCTTCAGAACGGCCGTTATGCGACCGTTGTAGCTAAAATGTAGCTAACTGCGATCCTAACAAATCCTTTTTTTCTTTATTTATTTTCAATGTTTCAGCACATCTATCAATCAAATTACAAATCATATCCAAATATACATTGTTACTCCACATTTTTAAAGGGGGGGCAGCCCTCACCAGCTTCACACTACTAACCTGTAATGACGAACAGTCAGTGAGAGAAAGAAAGGACAACCGCCGTCTTCTTCCCCAAACTCTGTCTTTATTACAAATTATTGAAATTATGAAATTATTAACATTTCCTAGAACAATCACATCCCTGTGTCCTTTCTTCTGCTACAAAAAACCACACACAGCCTTCACCTGTGTAAAAAGGTATCAACTCTCACCAATCAATCCAGAGTGCAGCGATATACATTAAAAAAACCATTTCTCAAATAAGAGGATTAATTATGTTGAATACTGCAAGAGGGAGATGTAATAATGGACAAAACCTTAAGCTCGCTCTAATGTGTTTTCAATAACTACTGTCCGACTGAATAAACTACAGTTTAATTGATTACATAGCGAGGGAGAAAAAGTAAAGTCTATAGTAATAATAATAATAATAACAATAATCATAATAATAATAATAATAATAATAACTCCTTTTTAACAGATAAAACAACACAATGTATCTCAGGGTACCAATGTTTAATCGGGGAGTGGAACGGAGCTAAAAAAAGATACATGTAGCGATCTTCAGAACGGCCGTTATGCGACCGTTGTAGCTAAAATGTAGCTAACTGCGATCCTAACAAATCCTTTTTTTCTTTATTTATTTTCAATGTTTCAGCACATCTATCAATCAAATTACAAATCATATCCAAATATACATTGTTACTCCACATTTTTAAAGGGGGGGCAGCCCTCACCAGCTTCACACTACTAACCTGTAATGACGAACAGTCAGTGAGAGAAAGAAAGGACAACCGCCGTCTTCTTCCCCAAACTCTGTCTGAAGAGCGAGGGGCGGGGCTCCTCAATTCCGGTCTCCTGGTGAGACGTTGCCCGAACCTTCGTTACCCCTTTTTTTTTTTTTTTTTTAAACCCATATATGTAATTAGTTGCGATACTATTAATTTCTGTGTGGTGGCGTATATTTTCTTAAACAGATTTTCTGGACTATCACCAAGTGATAATTAAATTCTCCCACTTTATGGTGTATCACACTTTCATACATGCCTAGTATATGTACACACACTAATAATTAGAATGAAAATGCTCCAGGTAGATGCCCTAATTTGAATATTCTAATTGGATTCAGTGAATGTTGCATTTGAAAAAAATGTTTCATCATCATAATCATTAAATTATTTAAGCTTTGTATGTTCACTTCATGCAAGTGCGAGTTGTGTCTGTAGCGTTCTCTCATAGTACAAAAACAGGCACGTTAGAATAAGTGACCACAGTAAAACTGCTATTTGGAGTTAGTGTGTGAATGAATGGTTGTATGGTCTGTCCATGAGTTTTCATGTAATGTAGTATGCACCCATTTCTTGTCCACTAAAAAATAAGTAAATGCATGTTGTCGGAGGTAGGGCTTGTTATTCGGTCCGATCCAAACCCCATTTTTTAGAGCCAAACCCTCTTCTTCTGCTGTGCAGAGACCTTAGCTGCAGAATCATTTTTGTATTGCCACTGGCAACAGGGTCATCACAGGTCACAATCATGCACAATACCAAAGGTGTATTGTGCCTTTGCTATTATCACCTTGAACACTAACCATGCCTCTTTGCCCTCTAGTCTATGCCATTAATTGCATTATGCAGCATTGTTTTGAACTACTGTAGGTTTGCATTCATTATATTACAGCAGTCAAAATTGGTTTGACCTTTTAATGACCTTCTAATGTTTTAATGTCCAGTTTTCATGTTTACATTTTGCTCATATGATCAAAGATTTTTTTGCTGTGAGGTGATGTTGCATGCATGAATCGCTGACCTGTATTGAAAAAAGTACTAAATTCAATATCATGTTTATTTTATGTTTTCTTCTTTTTTTTTTTTTACTTTGTAGGAATATTTTTAGAAAGCAGCCAGAGGTTCAACATTGGTAGACATTTAATATCATATGTTCTCGTGGGAAAAACTTCTTGTTTCTTAAACATTTAGTGACATTTTTTAAAGCTGTAAATTGTTAATATTAAGATCATGCAATAAAAATTATATATATATATATATTTTATTTGCGAGTGACACATTTTTAAACTAAATTTGGAAACAGCATAAAAGAGATATACAAGAATAAATAAGAAACAATATTTCTTATTTTATTAACAAACTATTGATTTTAAGCTTCAACGTCTCTCTGTTCCATCGGTTAGTTTCTATCTCCAAATCCAGATTCTAAAGTTTCCTGTCTGTCCAATATGCTGTTACCATTCTCATTTTGTATTTCTTTTTATTATTGAACTTCAAGTATGTCTTGTTTAAGTGGCTTTCTGTGCTATGGCTCTTTCATAAAACAAACCTTGACAAGAAGTTGGATAAAGTTGTTATTACTTTGCATAAACTGTTTGACAAGTGGTCAGTTCCAAAGAAGCTCTTGTACTGCAGAATTAAAATTATACTATGAAATGATAGGAAAATGACTGAGGACAAGGGCATGGGAGTTTCCGCTAACTTGTACAAAGAATGGCTGATATGAAAAACTGCAACTGCTTTGAACACAACTGAGTAACAACACGCAAAAAAGCTAGTACAACTGTGAAACGTGTCTCGATTATTTGTGGCATAGTTGTCATAATGAACTGATGGTATTGATGTAAGATATTTATTCCCATTAATTCAAGTTTACACCCGTTTTTTGAACAATGACAGTTCAAAAAACTAGCAGAAAGATGCCTTCGACTGTTCATGTATTGTCAAAATAATAAATGCTTCTCTGACGTCTGGATGTTTTCCTACGTCCCTGAAACATGCTGTGGTTCATCCATTCATTAAAAAGAGCAAACTTGATTGAAATGTGCTGTCTAACTTCAGAACTAAATTGTGTCTAAATTGTGATTTATGTCTAAAGACAAAGAGCAGCCCAAAGACCCCAATGATGAAGGAAAACTTTGGACTTGGTGTTCCCTCGCCCGGATGCGGGTCACCGGGGCCCCACTCTGGAGCCAGGCCTGGAGGGGGGGCACGATGGCGAGCGTCTGGTGGCCGGGCTTTTACCCATGGAGCCCGGCCGGGCTCAGCCCGAAGAGGAAACATGGGCCCCCCCTCCCATGGGCCCACCACCCGTGGGAGGGGCCAAAGGGGTCGGGTGCAGTGTGGGATGGGTGGCAGCAGAGGGAGGGGACCCTGGCGGTCCGATCCTCGGTTGCAGAAACTGGCTCTTGGGACGTGGAATGTCACCTCTCTGGTGGGGAAGGAGCCGGAGCTAGTGCGTGAGGTCGAGAGGTTCCGGCTAGAAATAGTCGGTCTCACCTCGACGCACGGCTCTGGTTCTGGAACCAGTCTCCTTGAGAGGGGCTGGACATACTTCCACTCTGGAGTTGCCCAAGGTGAGAGGCGTCGGGCAGGAGTGGGCATACTTGTTGCTCCCCATCTCGGCGCCTGTACGTTGGGGTTTACCCCGGTGAACGAGAGGGTAGCATCCCTCCGCCTACGGGTGGGGGGACGGGTTCTGACTGTCGTTTGTGCTTACGGGCCGAACGACAGTTCAGATTACCCACCCTTTTTGGAGTCCTTAGAGGGGGTACTGGAGAGTGCTCCTCCTGGGGACTCCCTTGTTCTGCTGGGGGACTTCAACGCTCACGTGGGCAATGACAGTGAGACCTGGAGGGGCGTGGTTGGGAGGAACGGCCCGCCCGACCTGAACTCGAGCGGTGTTCTGTTGCTGGACTTCTGTGCTCGCCATGGATTGTCCATAACGGACACCATGTTCAAGCATAAGGGTGTCCATATGTGCACTTGGCACCAGGACACCCTAGGCCGCAGTTCGATGATCGACTTTGTCATCGTTTCATTGGATCTGCGGCCGTATGTCTTGGACACTCGGGTGAAGAGAGGTGCGGAGCTGTCCACTGACCACTACCTGGTGGTGAGTTGGCTCCGGTGGTGGGGGCGAAAGCCGGTCAGACCTGGCAGGCCCAAACGTGTTGTGAGGGTCTGCTGGGAACGTCTGGCGGAATCCCCTGTGAGACGGAGCTTTAACTCCCATCTCCGGCAAAACTTCGAACACGTCCCGGGGGAGGTGGGGGACATGGAGTCTGAGTGGACCGTGTTCCGTGCCTCCATTGTCGAGGCAGCCGATCGGAGCTGTGGCCGCAAGGTTGTCGGTGCCTGTCGCGGCGGCAACCCTCGAACCCGCTGGTGGACACCTTCGGTGAGGGATGCCGTCAGGCTGAAGAAGGAGTCCTATCGGGCCTTTTTGGCCTGTGGGACTCCGGAAGCAGCTGATGGGTACCGGCGGGCGAAGCGGCATGCGGCTCGGGCGGTTGCTGAGGCAAAAACCCGGGCGTGGGAGGAGTTTGGAGAGGCCATGGAGAAAGACTTCCGTACGGCTTCGAGGCGATTCTGGTCCACCATCCGGCGTCTCAGGGGGGGGAAGCGGTGCAGCACCAACACTGTTTATAGTGGGGATGGTGTGCTGCTGACCTCTACTCGGGACGTTGTGGGCCGGTGGGCAGAGTACTTCGAAGACCTCCTCAATCCCACCAACATGCCTTCCACTGAGGAAGCGGAGCCTGGGGACTCTGGGTTGGGCTCTCCAATCTCTGGGGGCGAGGTCGCCGAGGTGGTTAAAAAGCTCCTCGGTGGCAAGGCCCCGGGGGTGGATGAGATCCGCCCGGAGTTCCTTAAGGCTCTGGATGTTGTAGGGTTGTGTTGGTTGACGCGACTCTGCAATGTCGCATGGACATCGGGGGCAGTTCCCCTGGATTGGCAGACTGGGGTGGTGGTCCCCCTGTTCAAAAAGGGGGACCGGAGGGTGTGCTCCAATTATAGAGGGGTCACACTCTTAAGCCTCCCTGGCAAGGTCTATTCAGGGGTCCTGGAGAGGAGGGTCCGTCGGATAGTCGAACCTCGGATTCAGGAAGAGCAGTGTGGTTTTCGTCCTGGTCGTGGAACGCTGGACCAGCTCTACACCCTCGGCAGGGTCCTGGAGGGTGCATGGGAGTTCGCCCAACCAGTCTACATGTGTTTTGTGGACCTGGAGAAGGCGTTCGACCGTGTCCCTCGGGGAGCCCTGTGGGGGGTTCTCCGGGAGTATGGGGTACCGGGCCCTTTGATACGGGCTGTCAGGTCCCTGTATGACCGGTGTCAGAGTCTGGTCCGCATTGCCGGCAGTAAGTCGGGCTCGTTTCCGGTGAGAGTTGGACTCCGCCAGGGCTGCCCTTTGTCACCGATTCTGTTCATCACTTTCATGGACAGAATTTCTAGGCGCAGCCAAGGTGTTGAGGGGATCCGATTTGGTGGCCTTAGGATCTCATCTCTGCTTTTTGCAGACGATGTGGTCCTTTTGGCTTCATCAGATCGTGATCTGCAGCTCTCGCTGGAGCGGTTCGCAGCCGAGTGTGACGCGGCCGGGATGAGGATCAGTGCCTCCAAATCCGAGGCCATGGTCTTGAGCCGGAAAAGGGTAGAGTGCCTTCTCCGGGTCAGGGGGGGTGTCCTGCCCCAAGTGGAGGAGTTTAAGTATCTCGGGATCTTGTTCACGAATGGGGGAAGAAGGGAGCGGGAGATCGACAGGCGGATTGGCGCAGCGTCTGCTGTCAAGCGGGCGCTGTACCGGTCCGTCGTGGTGAAGAGAGAGCTGAGCCAAAAAGCGAAGCTCTCGATTTACCGGTCGATCTACGTTCCCACCCTCATCTATGGTCATGAGCTTTGGGTCATGACCGAAAGAACGAGATCGCGGATACAAGCGGCCGAAATGGGTTTTCTCCGTAGGGTGGCTGGGCTCTCCCTTAGAGATAGGGTGAGAAGCTCAGTCATCCGGGAGGGACTCAGAGTAGAGCCGCTGCTCCTTCACATCGAGAGGAGCCAGTTGAGGTGGCTCGGGCATCTGGTCAGGATGCCTCCTAGACGCCTCCCTGGTGAGGTGTTCCGGGCACGTCCCACCGGGAGGAGGCCCCGGGGAAGACCCAGGACACGCTGGAGGGACTATGTCTCTCGGCTGGCCTGGGAACGCCTCGGGATTCCCCCGGAGGAGCTAGAAGAAGTGGCTGGGGAGAGGGAAGTCTGGGCCTCCCTTCTGAAGCTGCTACCCCCGCGACCCGACCTCGGATAAGCGGAAGAAGATGGATGGATGGATGGATGGATGGTCTAAAGTTTTAGAGAAGGTTGCTTATGTCCAACTGCATGCTTATCTTGACCTAAATGAAATTGGTGAAAAATTTCAGCTTGGTTTTAAAATGCGGCACAGCAATGACAGTGTCCCTTTAAAAGTTTTGAATTACCTTTTAACTGTTGATGCAGGAAAATCAGCAGTACTTTTGGATTTGTCTGCTACCTTTGACACTGTGGCTCACAGCAACCTTTTGACCCATCTGAAGTCACTTGTTGGTATTCAAGGTACAGCACTAAATTGGCTTTGATCCTATCTCTCAAATAGGAGTTTTTCTGTAAATCTAGGAAAGCAATTCTGTGTCTTCTTTGGAGTATGGGGGTGCCCATACCAATTTTTGGGAAATTGCTATAACTGAAATTAAATATGTATTGGTTTCTATTTGTATTATTATTTTCCTGGTATCTTAGTGCCAATTTTATTTGCGTATTATTTTTTAAAATCAAACTTAATTTTATTTTTTATTTTATCTACTGTTCAGGGGAAATCCTAGAACCCAGCGGTGTACACCCATGGTGAGAGGTACTGTCAATATCAGACAGTAACCAATATAATACAGACTGTGGGATTCTGGAACCAGCTATTAAATACCAACAGCCCAAGCAGGATGCAGTTCAGGTGGTCACTGAGGCTAAAACTTAGGCAAAGGAGGAGTTTGGTGAAACCATAGAGAGCAACTTCTATATGTCTTCTGAGAGTTACTGGTCCACCATCCAGCATCTCAAGAGGGGGGAGCAGGAGATGGTGTGCTGCTGACCTCAACTGAGGACATCGAGAGCCGATGAGCCGAACATTTTAAACACCTCCTCAATCCCATCCACACTTCTCCCAGTAAGAAGAGTGTGAGGAGTTGGGGTTGTGCTTTCCCATCTGAAGTGCTGAAGTCACCAAGGTGGTTAAAAAGCTTCTTGATGGCAAGGCCCTGGGGGTGAGTGAGATTTACAGAAAGTTCCTTAAAGTTCCATAATTAGTTGAACACGTTGGCTTAAATATGTTGTAATTTTCCTCTGCCGCTCTCGATTTTTCACAAGGACTGCAGCAGAGGGAGCGTCCTTAATAAATCTGCTAGTAAGGACGCAGCCCTGCGTCCACAACGCCGAGCCATGGATTCATTCACACTGAGCTAACGTGCAGCAGATATCGATCTATACTGTCAGATCGATAGCCTTCAACTTAAAAGCTGCATCACATGAATCTTTTTGTGTGGTTTCCATGATGAGGGGGTAATGAGTTTGAAAACATTTCTCCGTCGTGCCTGCTGCTAGCATGTGCTTGTTCTAAATGAAAATTAGCACTATCTTCTTTGATTTCCAATAATGATTCACTTCTTGCTAAATAGCACCCTGGTGTTTGAAGAAAAATCCACAGAAAAGCTCCACCTGGCTATAAGCCGCATGGCTCAAAGCGTAAGAAAAAAGTAGTGGCTTATAGTCCAAAAAATATGTATTAATTTTTCACACTATAAACATCCTTCTCCGTTTTGGTCTGCATCATCTTCATAAAAAGCTGTTGATTTTCAGTGGCAACATAGTGGATCAAAAAAGAAGACTTAATATACACAGACAATATATATTTACAGTGGCTATAAAAAGTTTACACACCCCTGTTCAAATGCCAGGTTTTTGTGATGTAAAAAAATGACAGCAAGACAAATATTTTCACAACTTTTTCCACCTTTAATGTGACCTATAACCAGTACAATGCAACTGATAAACAAACTGAAACCTTTAAAGCAGAACAATATAAAATAAAAAACTTACAATAACCTGGTTGTATAAATATGCACACCCTTAAACTAATATTTTGTTGCAGCACCTTTGGCTTTTATTACAACACAGTCTTTTTGGGTATCAGCATGGCACATCTTGATGAGGCAATATTTGCCCACTCTTCTTTGCAAAACGTCTCCAATTGATTGCGAGGGCATCTCCTGTGCACAGCCCTCTTCATTTCACCCCACAGATGTTGGATGGGATTCAGGTCTGGACTCTGGCTGGGCCATTCCAAAGCCTTAATCTTATTCCGGTGAAGCCATTCTTTTGTTGATTTAGATGTGTGCTTTGGGTCATTGTCATGCTGAAAGATGAAGTTCCTCTTCATCTTCCTAACAGAATGCCAAAGGTTTTGTGCCAACACTGACTGATATTTGGAACTGTTCATAATTCCGTCCACCCTGGCTAAGGCCCCAGTTCCAGCTGAAACAAAACAGCCCCAAATAGTGGTGCTACCACCACCATCTGTAGGTATGGTGTTCTTTTGGTGATGAGCATTGTTGTTTTTGCACCAAATATACCTTTTGGAATTATGTCCAAAAAGTTCAACTTTGGTTTCATCAGACCAAAACACATTTTCCCACATGTATTAGGCAGATTTCAGATGTCTCTTTGCTAAATTAAGCTGGGCTTGGATGTTTTTCTTTGAAAGATAAGGCTCCCATCTTGCCACCCTACTCCATAGCCCAGACATATGAAGAAGACGGGACATTGTTGTCACATGTACTGCACAGCCAGTACTTGCCAGAAGTTCTTGCAGCTCCTTCAGTGTTGCTACGGTTGTGCCATGTTTTCTCCACTTGAAGATGACAGCCTTCACAGTGTTCCATGGTATATTTAATAGATTGGAAATTCTTTTGTAGCCTTCATCTAACTAATATCTTTGAATAATGAGATCCCTCTGATGCTCTGGCAGCTCTTTGCGGATCATGGCTTGAACTGGATGATATGGCTACAAAAATGTTAAGCCAAGCCTACTAGAACAGCTGAACTTTATCAGAGGCACTTTAATTGGTGACAGGTGTGTGCTGACTCCAATTCAACATGAGTTTGAATGTAACTGGTTAAATTTGAACACAGTCACACACCCAGTTCTAAAAGGGTGTGCACATTTATGCAACCACATTATCTTAATTGTTTTTTTTTTTTTTACTTAACCTCCCTGAAAGACTTCTGTTTGTTTTTTAATTGTATTGTGCAGGTTATAGGTCACATTAAAGGTGGAAAAAGTTGTGAAAATGTTTCTTACATCACAAAAACCTGGCATTTGAACAGGGGTGTGTAGACTCTATATCCACTGTAAATTTGGAACATTCCCCAAGATGTTAGTTTTAAAGAGTCCCACAGCCCCACCTTGTGGAACTAAAAGGATATGACAATAAAGAGATCCTGCAAGGAATCAGGCAAGCCTGAACCAGAGAAGCAGCATTTTCTAGAGCCCATCTCTTCTCTAACACTCACCTCTGTTACTGCAGACAGAACACACAAAACACATATTACAAGGTTAGTTCAACTAAATGAAGGTCACAATTCTATATAAATATATATATATATCCTAATGTGACTAAAGCTATCTTAGAGTAGTGTTTGTTGAAGATGGTGGAAAGTGACCAAACAGCTGAAAAATTATGTTGCTTAATTTTACCGAAGTGTGACATCTAGTGGATATGTTATCTCTTGGGTGTAAAAGTTAGATGCAGGATGCTTCCTCCTTCCCTTGGTCATTGCCTTCCTGTGGAATTCCACCTGAATAAAATCTTGCTTGCAATACAGTCTGAGCTTTCTCCCCTTCACTTGGATTCTCTCCTGTAGATTTTTTTCATGGGGTCAATCAGCAAACAGAAGGAGAAGTTGTGAATGATGACATAAATTTTCTGCACTGTTTTAGAATTGTAGTCTTCTGAAGTTTTAGCAATTGCAGTGGAGAAAGTGAAAGAGGCCGTTCAGTACCTGTTGGCCAAATGGTCAACTATTGAATTAACGTTAACAGCCGTCTTGTTTGGATCGGCATTTAATTCTCTCCAACAGAGGAGGATGGTTGTTTACATCGCAGGCCATTTCCATTAAGCTTCACAGCATCAAATGCATTACATATGTGACGGAGAAACGTTAGCAAATGTGTAAAACTTAAAACATAAACAGAGTCCATGTCTGCAGGAAGCAATCACTTCTAAATAGCTGAGATCCCATCTATTTATTCGTTTTTCACCACAGCTGTCGTGTTGTTGTGGTTAGACCACTGAAACATGATACATGGAAAGCCACAGGATATGGGCCATCAAATGCAAAAACAAATCCTACCTGCACGAGCTTGTGGCTTTTACTTTATGCCACATTGCTGTTCCGAATTTCTCAGAACTACAACGTGATGAAGCTCAGTACAGTCATCACTTCATTCTGTGTCAACTGTGGAGGGACTCCTGTAATGAGAGCTCTAAATAAATGGAAATATCACGGAGCTCAAGAAGAAAACCGCCGTAGGGACTAAATGCAACAGTCACTACAAATTGTTTTACAGTCCATGCAATAACTGAGGGATGATGAATTTGTCCAGTTTTATGCTTCTTTCATTTGTTTTTTGATTTTCCCAAAATATGCCTTTCTGGAGCAGTTTTGATAAGCCATGGATGTGAGAGCATATTGTTTTTCCACATTTAGTCATGCTTTGGTTTCACTCAGTTTTCCAGGTAAAATTACACAACATGTAGGTGCCAACATTTTATCCTGCAGGTCTTTGTCACACGTGCTGTTATGAATAGATAAAGCACTCTTTGAGCCATTGAGTCAGTTAGATTGTTTTTATACAAAAAAGTATGTTTTTAAGTAAATTAAAGAAAAAGGTGACATTCAAGGAACTGAAAACACAAACAGAACTTTTAAAAAACTTTATTCATGTACATCTGTAAAACAAATAACACACATTAAAGATGAAACAGGGAAATATGTAAAAGATAAAATCACATCTGAAGAGACATTACTTGAGAACATTAGTAAAATCAGAGCACCATGAAAGTCACCCAGGTCTTTATGGTGGGTAGAGCTGCAAAAATTCAACATCCAGAAAACCATCTGCAAACAGATCCTCAGTCCTGGAAAGAAAAGAAAACAGGAATTCTTAAAAAAACAACAAAAAAAATAAACATGCACATGTGTTTATACAAGGATATAAAATAATCTGAAATGTTTACCAGAAAACAGAAATAAAAATGTTAGTTCTTACATTAATTCAACTGTGTCCTCCACAGCAACTTCCTCCACCACCTCCACTTCCAACACCATGTTTTGTCTCACTGCAAAGCAGATATTTGCAGTTATGTTCAAATTTTGTTTGCTTTATTAATCACCTCCCAAATCAACTTTATCATGGATTATTAGTAATTTGCTTGTAAAAATTATTTATCTTAGTAGCCTATCGAATTATATGTTGATGGTCCAAAACTATGAGAGCTGTTACGTGACAGTCCAGTTCTTCTTCTTTTACTTTTCATGATCATTTGCAACTGTTCCCATCAGCTTGAACATTTAAAAGTAATCAAAAGTTGACAAATATCAAGGTTCTGGAAATAGTCGACCATATGGGATCCTTATTCTACAGAAGTATGTTTTAGTATTAAGTTTTATTTATGATTTTTTTCATATTTCTCAGAGTTTTTAAGAAAATTCTTCATTTCGAACTTAAGTTGTGAATTGTTTTAGGTTTTATCATTTAGTCAAATGCAAATGAAACTAATATTTTCCTAGACAACCTGTGACTGCGGAGCCACAAGTGACTCTTTAGACCCTCCACAATGGCTCTTAATAAAAATTATAAAGAAACAACTGAAGTTTTAAAAAGTACTAGCCATTTTTACATTTTTTAATGGAATACTTGCCTTTAATTTCCATAGCAGAATGACACTATAAGTACCAGTCTTTATTATAAATATAAAACACCAGGAGTCCACTTACTGACGTAATAGTTGGATGGAGATCCGGACCAGCATGGGTTCAAACCTTCTTGTTCTCTCTGGCCATAAACTCCAGAACATGGGTTGGTTTCTATCACTTGTCCTTCAGCACAACAGCAGCCAGCACATTCCTGCAACATTTCCACATGCTCTGCTTCTGTTACTTGATGCTGTGATGAGTGATCAGATCCAGGCAGGCCCGGAGGTCCACAAGTGAACCACTGAGCATCATCAGACTGATGAGTACCGTCATCACAACCTGTGAGAAAAGGTGAAAAACAGGGTTAATTTATGCACAAACTGCTGAGCATTAGAACCTTTCCGTCATATGTTTGGTTGAAAAAGGAGGATTACTCCTTCAGACGTATGTTTGATCCATCTGTTTCCTGAAAAGACCTGCTGGGCTTGGACAGCGGTAAAACTAATGTCCTGCAGGTGCATCACGAAGTGCATATGCTCACACAACAGGGAGAGGTTAAAAAAAGAGAAAAATATTATAGAAGCACAATGCAAACAGCAGAAATTATTACATGGAAAAAATATAAAACACAGAACTGAATTGTTATGGGTTCTGGTGCGTGCAGATTTAAATTTAAAAAGGATTGGGAAATGAAAGATTTAATGAATTATGTCTTTCTAAAGATATAATTCATCTGCTAATTTTGATAGCAGAAAATCAGTGATATGCTCACCAATTGCTGTATAAGGTCCAAAGAGAGTGAGCAACTGATCATGAATGGACACGCCATAAAAAACTAAACACCAATAGTGACAAGTAACATTTGGCATCATGATAATTTCATTCATGCTTACTCTTTTGTTGTTTTTGCATTTTTACATTATGGTGTCTGCTCAATTTCTACCCTGTTTTTTTCTATGATGTTGAATAACTTTAAATTTACCCATAGTATGATGGCACAAAGCAGGAAATTCTTCTTCATCCTTCCCCTCATTGTCATCTTGGTGGTTCAGGACACCTGAAGCAAGTCTGCCTTGATGAAAAGGACTGGCACAAATCTGAGGTCCATGTGACCGAATCCAACATTCAGGAGTCAGTTTGTACATCCCGACACAAATTTAGTCTCCTTCAGATCCTTTCACAACCACATGAGAAAAACTGGACCTCCTCTTTTTAATCCAAAGGCTTCTGCTGCAAACGAAGAAGAATCTGACCGGGTTGGGTTACTCTGGACTGAAATAGGAGGGACCGCAAGCGCTTCATCTTGAAAAAAACAAGCTGATTGGTTCTGTTTTCTCAGTCAATGATGTAATGCTTGCAATTAAAAGATCATTTCTCTGTTTTCCAATTTCAGTTTGTTTTTGTGACTTAGTAACATAGATCTGATAAAATACAGTGGTATAAAATTAAGTCTGATAAAATACAGTGGTATAAAATTAAGTCTGATAAAACACAGTGGTATAAAATTAAGACACAATAACCTAAATGTTGTGTTGAGGTGGCTGAGGTGAGTTTTATGTCTACATCCTTTTAAAATTACTTAGATTACAGGTTTTCTACGCAATACTGAATATGTTGTGAATGATGCAAAATGGATGAATACATGCAATTATTTTAAATTAAGAGTATTTTTTTATTTGCAAACCTGTACAGTACTACATCAAATAAAATTACCGAATTATATTAACCGGTGTTGGTGTGGAGTAAAAACCTCCTGATAAGAACTTTTCATCTGGGCAGTAGTTTCCTTATCTATTGTCCTAGACTATGTGTAAAATCTGTTCAAAGCTCAAAGACCAGGGTGGTGTATCAGTTATAGATCAGGGTGGTGTATCAGTTACACCCTCCAGGTTTCTGAGCTTTTATATCTATCCTGGGCTCTGATTTGCTAATATCATGTCACGTGGATTCTCTCATCCAATCAGAAGGTAGTTGGGTGGGTCAAAGGCAGGAAATGCGATATTTAACAACACATCTGAATGTTTGTACGTCTTCCCTCTTCCTCGTCTTATTTCTACTTCCTCCCACAGTTACAGCTCAATTCTTCAAGATAAATTGTATTGTAGCTGCTGGGTTATCTCAGTGTTTCACTGGTCGCTTTCTGCGCTGGGCTGTTCGGCAGAAATCTCACTTCCTGTAAAAGTCCTTAACTAGTTGTTTTTTGCACTCCAATCAAATGGCCTATCCAGGATATGGAGCTCCCGGCGGTGGATTCCCAGGAATGGTGAGAAAAACTTAACATCTAAGTGAATTAAGGTTAAAAAATGGATTATTATTGTTCTTCTGTCCCAAATCGGACATTTGACCCAAACAGTGCGGAAGTGATAAATTAGAAACAGCAGGACGCTGCTAGTGTTTAAAGAAATTATTTTATAAATCCCACAAAGCTGCAGGTATTTATTATTATTATTATTATTATTATTATTATTTAAATAGGTTTCTTTAATTTTGTGCATTTGCAAGTGATTATTTTTTTGTTTCTTAAATTAAGCTGATGTTTCTCCAACTAAAAGGTCTTGCATTAAACTCCAAAAGTTTCTTTTGATTCATCTTTATGTTCAATTGCAGTGATGACTCGTATTTATCTCCAGATGATTAAATATTTAATAAATTAACAAAATAATAAAAACTGACTGAAAAAAATCTAGTTGTCAAGGATAAATATATATATAACAAATTAACCTTTGAACTTTAAGTTCTTATTGAATGGTTGATTTGACTCACGATGTGTGTGCGACTTCATTATACTGACTTCATTGTATCTTTGAGGGTGAGGTAGGGTGGCGTACCTTCATGATAAGACGTCCTCCAATGAATCAGTCAATCATAATTCTTTACTTTAAATAAAAAGTCATTGTGGAAATGTTTTTCAATCAAAAAGAAAATAAAGCAGCTACAATGTTATTTCCATTTCTGCATCAATGCACATCTTCTTGCTCCTGGGCGATCCACTGACTGACTGAAATAGAGATTTTAGTTTTGAAATATGTAACAAACATAGCAGAGAAAGACCTAACGGCCTATATTGACTGGTCTGGTTGTCAACATAATTATTGTTTCAGTTTATCATAATAAAAGATTCAACCAGTGTGCTTTTTCTAATGGTTTGTAAATAAACGATGCATTTCTTATTTTGAGTGGTGGTGTTTTCTTTTGTTTATTTTTGAGTTTTAAAAAGAGATTCTCAGAGGATTTTATGACCTTTCCAATAATACAAAATATCAATCCATTTTAAAATTAGGATTGCTTTATAACCATGACATGCAGCTGTGGTTCTCTTGTAGGATTCAGTTAAATGATTTTCAACACTTTGAAATAACTTCCCCTGCTTTACATTGGCATTTCTCCCCAGAGTTAAGAAATTATTTAGCAACTATAGTGTAACAATCAGTGATTTAATCTTATGCTTTCCTTTTCTAGCCCCCTCAGCAACAAGATCCTCTGTACGGATTCTTTTCCCAGGTGGCTGGACAGGTGAGACAACGAGTTCTTTCAATATGATTCTGAATTGAAAACTGCAATGTGTTTCTGCATAACTATTTTAAGGAAGATGATGTCTGAAACCAGCACATGCTTCAGCAAAAAAAAAAAAAAAAATTAACAATACTGTGAATGTTTGTTGTTTCTTGTAAAGTGTCCTGCTTGATTTTCCTGTGTGTTCTTCCCTCCCTGCCAGGTTGTTATTGTAAATAAGAATTTGTTTTTAATAAAACTCAACTAGTTGAATAAATGTTAAATAAATAAAATCATGCATGTGACTGTGTTGTATGTTCTTCCATCTGTTTCTTGAAACCTCATCAGGATGGGCAGATCTCGGCGGATGAGCTGCAGCGCTGCCTCACGCAGTCCGGCATGTCTGGATCTTACCAACGTAGGAGGAAAACATTTTAGTGGACATACCCACTTAAATGAGTCTAAATTTGATTACTTATGGTCTTTTCGACTTTTTATGCTGACATATTGCAATTTATTTCCATTTTTGATTAAACATAAACTATTCCAGTTTGTGATAAAGCATAATCGGGTTAAAACCAAGGTTGTCACAAGCCGTTTTATGCCTTGTGACCATAAACAATAGGTAAAAAGAACTTGTGTTTTATTGTTAGCCTCTTTTAAAGCTTCCTGAATGATTCCTGAATAGGTTTGATAACATGTGCTTCTCCCTCTGCAGCTTTCAGCATGGAAAGCTGCAGACTGATGATTAACATGCTGGATGTATCCTTCATTATATGTAAACCACTTCACATTTGAGTAAAAATGTTCCATAAAATCTTTTTTAGGCTGCCACACATTTAATTGAGTTATTCTATAACATTATAGAGTAAATGGTTTATTTAAGACCCTCTAAATTTAATACCCAGCCTGTCAGGAAAGCAATGAATTGCATAGACCAGTGGTGCCCAAAGTCAGTCCTCTAGGGCCGGCATCCTGCATGTTTTAGTTCTCTCACTGGTGGTAGCAACATCCTTTTCAGCATGTCAGTGTTCTTCTTAGGCCTTCTAATGAGCCATCATTTGATCCAGGTGTGTTTTGTCAACATACAAGGTTCAAATTTGTCAACAATTGCAAAAAAATTAATATTTTATATACTTTCTATCCAAAACATATGACTATCATATCTGACTCTTTGTCAAAATGAATGCAAGATCCCATTTTAAATGAAGAAATATTACTTTTAACTTAAGTTGTGCCAAATTCTTGCCACATTTTGCACTTAAGTTCAAGCCGATTGCACAGAGTACTTCCTGCAGAGAGATGTGTTTTTCATCAACTCAGATATTCCTCTCACACACAGTCTCCATCTTTAACCACTTTAGTCTGTTAGTGGTTAGTGGGGGCAGGGATTTGTGTAGCTGGGTGAGTTGGACATCTGAGTAAAGCAACTTGTTTGTTTTCTTGTAGGAAACAAAACATTTAGAGACAAAAATATGTCTCATGCTCTGCTTTTAAAATTCTCTATGTAAGAGAAAAATGTACGCCTGAAGAAAAAGTAATGCAGTGAAGATACAGTTAATACCTTTTATTTGATTTGCTTTAAATCAAATAAAAATGTGTCAATTTTAGTCACACTTAAACCACAAGAGGTTTAGGAAATTCCAAGTAGGTAACTAACCACAACACCACCATACAAACTGCCTCAATAAACAAATAAACACCAATATTGCAAAAAATAATCAGCAGTGAAATGAACAAAATGGCTGCAAAAACAGTTAAAGTAGAATATCACACTCTGATGGACAGCTTACATGATAACATTATGTAATAATACTTCATATTCTGCTATTGCACTGGATATTAAATAATTTTAATTTTTTTAACAAATTGGGTTAAGAAAATACTTTAGCTGTCTGTGATAGGTATTTTCCTTTCGAACCTAAATAAAAGAAAGAACCACAGACAACGTATATGAATTTTATAGCCAAGCTTTTGCAAAAGGAGAAGGCTTTAAGAACTCCTGGGAGAAGGCTCTGAGAATCCTTCCTCCGAGGAATCCACAAAGCATTCTGAACTGCTCTCACATGAGCTCCTGTTTTTATTGTCAAAGGAGAACAGGCAAGAGGGCAGTCAGGAAAAACAACAGAGGTCGTAAAACTTCTAACCCAAACATCTAACAACCCAGGTCCAGATGTGATATCTGATCAAAGGTCTGAGCCCGGTTCAAATCTCGGTCAATACTGTCAAGAAAACAAAATACGACTGTTCACAGGTATTTACTAAATTAGGGGGTGTTCTTGCAAAAGGGCTGAGAAACTCAGTGTTATCTATTTCTCGTAAAGTTGAACAGACAGTAGTGACCTCCAGGTCATTTAAAGAAGAGAACACTTTAAACAGAAAATCACAAAGATCTATAGACTTAATGTGAACTAAAGTAAGAATAAAATGATAATACCAAAAAATCCCTAACATTCCCCCCTTTTATCATTTTATTAAGCAAAAGCTAAGCACAGAAAAGAAAAGAAAAGAAAAGAACCAATAAATGCAAGATTTTTTTTTTTTTTTTCTAATCTAAACACAGAAAATACACAATGAATATATGGAATATAATGCATTAACTGAAAAATAAAAGAAACAGTATACCCCAAATGCATCTTAAATCACGAACATCATCTATTGTCACATGTTCAGTGCAGGAGCCATTGAGCAAATGATTTAATCTGTTTATTAGGTATAGCACATCATCATATGTTCCTGTTTTCCTGTTTATCTTCATTTTTCTGGAAACCAGATGTAGTCCTCATCTGTGTCAGAGGTTACCCTGTCCATCTGATAGCTGATCAAAGCAGTGTTAAATGTCTTTAACATCATGCTACGAAGACTTGGAATGATGCAGGTTGTATAGAGACAGAATAGGATCAGTACAGTCATGATGGGTGTTCCAATCTTTAATAAAAAGGCTGCCACCAGGGTCCGGAGGTGAGCCAAGAAATAGAGTCAAAAGGCTGTGACCTCTGAGTTGCATCGTCCACATAGTCTTTAAGCTCTTCCCATTCATTCAGGGCATCATGTATAGTTCCTCCAGTTCCTGTTGATCTCAACATGGTCTCGAACTTCAGCTACTCCCACTGATGGGAATAGACTTTGGATACACTCTTCTCTGTCGCTCCAGATCCGGAATTTCCAAGGAACTCCAGTTTTTTTTTTAGTAAGGCCTCCCCACCTTTGGGCTGGGCTCTCGGCATGACATCTCTCCTAGTGCAGTAGCGTCCATGGCTATGAACGTCCTGGACCTTTTTCAGGAAAGTCACAGTCTGCCATTGTCCTGGATCCTCTGTTCCCTGGAATGATGGTGCTGCAGAAGGTGACTTTGACGTCCCCTGGTCTTGCTTCCGATGTTGAACTTCCTCATCTTTAGAAGAATAACTCTGGTACAGTTGCGGTCAGACTTCCATCTTTTGGAACAGGCAGTACTGATGTGGTTCGTCGCTTGGCAGTCGTCACAGTCAAAAATGTCTGCTTTCTTGTCACAGGAGGTGTAGATTTTTTGTTTCACAGGTTCTATGGAGCTGTCCCCAGAAAGGTGGTGCCATTATACACACAGACACCAAGGGCTCCTGCTTAAGACTAACCAAAATAATTACTTCTGGTAGTCAGAGGTCTATCTGTGGCAGATGTATGGTGTCACTTGGGTGTGTGCTTGTTTCCATGTCTTAGACCACAGTTATGTGTTGGTCCCATTTTCTTCATATGCAGTTCTATTCATCAGTTGCCACCACAAATAGGGGCTGTAATCTTGTGAATGAGTCTGGGGGAAGGATGTGTCTGCTTCTCTCCTTATCTTGTTGAGGGTGAGACAGCCCCCACTCCAACACAATAAACATGCTGCAGTCACAGCACAGCAGGGATTCCACCTGGCTTGTGAGAGTCCCATTGCTGCTCAGATTACAGAGATGTCAGAATTTCTAGGCTAAAAGAGTGAGGATCTGTTGAATTCTTCTGCTGGCGTTGAGACAAAACACATCTATACAGTGAATTCCCTGTGTAGCCAGATCTTCCCCATCACTCAATCTAGAAGTCTAACACTCTCTGTACCGTACAGTGACTGAGATGTATCCATCTGGGTCTTTCAGCAATATTTACAGCAGTTGGTGTGGTTATCAGCACTTGGAATGGTCCCTCCCACAGTGGGCTGGCCCAGCTCTTCCTTTCTCTGACAAGCCAGTCTCCTGGCTTGATGGGAGGGGCTTTCTGTGGGAGAGTAAAGGCAGAGGGCAGTAAATTTGCATTTGACACCTCTTTCTGCTTTAGCGTCCTGATCATGTACTCTGTCAATTTTTTCTCCACATCTGCTTTCTGCAAATCTGCAGAAAACATTGGCAAGCTGTATGGTCTTTCATGAATTATTTCAAATGGTTAATCCTTCTTGTGTGAGTGTAATTCTTATTTACATCTTTACCAAATCTAAGTATTTGTTTCCATACATTTCTTAATCTACTTTTTATTATAAAAAGGTAGTGGTATGCCATGTGATGGAATAACAGTTTTACAAATAGCTTTAGCTACTGTCAAAGCATCTGCGTGCTTTGCTGGGACTATTTCAACCCATTTAGAAAAAGCATCAATCATTAACAAACAATATTTATATGGTCCGCTTTGTGTAAGTTCACTAAAATCCATATGCATTGTCTGGAATTGATAAGAAGGTTTAGGGAAACTTCCTCTTTTTGGTCTCATGTTTCCCTGAGGATTGTTTTTAACACAAAGAGGTCATGTAGTACTATACAGCACTAAAAAAAAGTTTTAAGTAAGAATTTGATTTTTTTTTTTTTTTGATTCATTTCATTTTAATCCGTGATTCATTTCATTTTAATAATCATTCCTCCCAGTTGACACATTGACAATATCCATGTGTCAAAATTGCAACTGCCTTACAGGGATTGTGGTAGGAAGGTTTGTCTATGTGGAAGTTGTCAAATTCATCAAGGTGGAACACTTCTGCTCTACTCCTGTCAGATGGCACAACCCAGAGTTGGCTCGTCTGCAGAACATTTCCTTACTCTTTCAAAAAAAAATGACCTTCCCAAAATTAAACAAAAATCTCAAATCCTCTAATTCAGTATTTCCTTATGAATTTAATAATCATCAATCAATCAAACCTAGATTCAAAGTTTTAAACTTTAGTCTAGAAAATATTATTCTTATTCACAATCATCAGTTTGGAGTATCCAGTTATTTGACATCTAAGTTTATTTTTACCTCACATTCCAATCCAGCTGACAATTTATTATCTAAATATTAAATAACCAATAATTTGATCAGTTACTCAGTTCTTGAGTATAGTTTGTTTGTGCTCTTAATCACATTCATTTTCATCAGTGCAAAATGACACAAACAGAAACATAAAAATCTATTAGATTTTCAGTCAGTTAACAAATTTTCAGTCTACTTTCACTGTTTTCCTTTGCTCAAATTATTATCAAATTTTCTGACGTTTTAAGAATTTTTCCAATATTTCTTAATAACATTTTTAATTTGTTAACATTTATCTCTAGTTGTCAGAATCCTGTTGTAGGCAACGTGCACATTTTAAAGGAGCTACATGTGTTAGAATCCAGCAGTAACTGATTTTCCTGCTGCTGTAACACTTCACCCAATTCAATAAAATGTAGATTCATTAAAAAATTTAACTCTACATTGACTGTGCAACAAATATTTAATGGTCTACAAACACTGCAGCATCAATTATTTATTATTTTTAGTTTTAACACTTAGAGATATTTTAATTTTAAATCCAAACTAGCATGTCCTTTAAAAAAGGAAAAAGGAAATTTTGCAAATAATTATTAGCTTAAAATCTTTGATGATTTTTAGTTGGTGTAATTTAGTGGCATAAGTTTTTGCTAGTTCTTTGCTGAACTTTCAATGATTGCAGTTTTCCCTTCACGGTTTCCCAACCTTTGGCTCGTGGACCCTAAAAGGATCCTTAGCAGTGGTCCTGCTGTTCAGGACTCAGAGTTAACAGGGACAAACTGAGAGAATTTGTCTATCATTGAACATAAAAGCCTCTAAGACTTCCTCTTCTGGCTAGATAATTTGTGTGCAGGGTTAGCAAGCAAATCTTCAATGCAATAACAGTGTATGACAGCTGTGTGTGTGATACACTTATCTTTGGATTTCTCCTTTCTGTTTCACTTCTCCCTCCTCCTCCCAGTGCTGGCGTCGCTGGGGTGTAATCCTCCCTCCTCCCTCCTACTCTCTCTGCAGTTTCCTGTCAGTCCAACTGGCTCTGGTGTTGGATCTTGAGTTGTCCAAACTGTCCCTCTGTCAATGTCCAAACAGTTCACAAATAAAACAAGCATCAAATAGTTCAGTTTGTTGTCTTTGTCTCAGAAGTACGTTATCTTTTCCTTCTCCACGCTGATGTCAGGGAGTAGATCAGCAGAGGTTGTAAGAGTTCAGTTGCATCCAAACACAAGAATGTAATTTCAGTCCAATGTCCAGCAGGACACCATACAAGAGTTTGCTCAATGGCAGTTCCCAGGTGTCAAGGAATTAAAATCAGCAGATACTTCAGTGTCTGGAGGTGATAGAACTCTTCTTTGTCTTCTTGATTGCCGTCATTAGCTAGTGACGAAAGAGGGACATCATCTCGGCCATGGCAAGACAGGTTTGAGTTGAGGTCAGAGGTTAGACGCACCACAGCGAGGCTCAGACAGAGGAAAAGGAAAGAAGCAAATAGGAGTTTATTAGTTTGTTATTCCTTTATATATATATTTTCTCTCTTTTGATTGTATAGTTTTAGCCACTTAGTACCCAACATCGTTTATATGTTATAAACATAAATCATTTAAAACACATATAAACATGAAACATGTTAAAACCCATAGTCTCTTTCATCCTTTGCCATGTTTAATTTTAAAATGTAGAATGTAAGTTAATTTACATTTAAATTAACTTAGTCTGTGTAATCATTTTATCAGAGATCAATGAATTACCTTAAGTTTATTGATCCTAATGCTGAATCTGTGAAGCCAGCGAGCAGCCCTCCTCTCATTTGGAATTTAAGTGAGATATGAGGCTGGATAAAGTCCAGGTCGGTACCAAACTCTGATCGCTGACACCTCTAGACATACAGCCAAAGGATCATAGCACCAAGTGGGTGTTTTAATCTTTTATAATTATTCTACCCAGTAATCAATATATTTAAAAACATTGTTCTCTGAGAAAAATTTTCTTTTCCTTTTTTTTTTTATTGTTTCATTCCATTTCTCATCAAAATTGTTTTTGCACATAATCATCCTGTGAATCATTTAGGATGTTCATTGTTACATGCAACTGATTATAGTTCATTTCTGTTTCAGGCGAGTCCAGCTGTCCTCGAGCTTCTCTAAGAAGCTTTCTTGGGACATGAGGATTGTCAGCTGACTTTAGATCTTATGAACAGTAGATTTTTCATCCTTGTGAATTGTATACAGATCTGAATGTTTTAGTCTGACAGCTCTCATGCCATCTTGTACAGGGACTACTGCCATCCCTAATTTTGTCATTAGGTCTCTACCTAACAGATTTATTGGACACTTAAGTGACATTACAACAGAAGCTTTTACTTTAATTCCTGTTTCAGGATCTTTAAAATATATGCTTTTTGACATATATTCCCTATATGTTTGACCATCGGCAGATTTCACCCAAATGGACTTATTTGTGGGGTTTACACCTTCTATTTTAGTTTTTAGAACTGTTTTGCATGCATCAGTGTCCATAGAAATTCAACTTTTTCCCCACAAACAATCAGTGTGATATAAGGTTTTTCTTTTAATGCATTTAACATATCCCAAGCTGCACATACATCCACTATTTCATCAATTTGATCTGGTGTTAAGTTTTGTTTGGTTGTGGAAGAAAACTTTATGCTGAGGAGTTATACTTTTGTTTTCCATCTGCCACCCTTCCGATGATTTATTTTGTTTTCTGGGCAATGTCTAGCCCAGTGGCCAAAATGGCCACAATTCCAACATCCATCTGGACGTTGTGGTTTTTGTTTTTGTTTCTTGTTTAGTTCCTGACAAATGACTGTAATTTGCCCTTTTACAGACATTTGTTCTAACTTTCTGATATTAAGAAGTGCACTCGGCTGACTATCTACCGAGTTTGTTAATACTGAGACAAGGGCAGACGAATCTGCCGCAGCGGTCGGTGGAGGAGCAGTCGGCCGTACCTGCTCTCCCCGTCCCACTGAAGCATTCCGTCCATCACTGTCTTCTGCCTTACAAATAAGTTATTTGATTCTACAAGACTAGTATCGCGTGCTCTCTCAGAGAAAGTGCTGTAAGTCAGCGCTCAGTGCCTCCTGAAAAACAGGCTTCTACTTGGAGCTGAGCTCCAAGCGGTTTTTCACTTTGGATTCTAATTCCGAAGGCAGAGAGTTTTACTCCCAGAGAGAGAAACACCATTCACTCCTTCATGCACACACAGCAACAAAACAGCAAACAAAACACCCATAGCAGCACAGCAAATAACAAACTTTCTATCTACGTGAGGACTTTCCCTTAAGAGGCGTTCTCTAATTAAGGGGCTCTAAGAGCCTATCCTTTTGCCTTTAGTTGAAACTCTCTGTCAACTGGGACTCTAACCCTTCATTATTCTTTAGTCAAATTAAAATGTTAATATTTGACAAGGACTCAAACCTGTATTTCTTTAGTCAAATTAATATTTGACAAGGACTCAAACCTGTATTTCTTTAGTCAAATTAATATTTGACAAGGACTCAAACCTGTATTTCTTTAGTCAAATTAATATTTGACAAGGACTCAAACCTATATGACTTAAAATTCACCTACGTTTCTGTAGTTTTCGGGTTGTCCAGTCGGATCTCGTCACTCCGCCGTTGGCAGACAAAGTCGGATACGTCGCTGGCCCAGTGAAGAATTTGCTTCCTGGGTTTTCCTTTCCAGGTTAAATTGACTCTGGCCGTGCACGGATTCAGCACGTCTTCCTCTGCCTGTCAGCGAGGGAGGTGAGAGATCCCGGGTTTCGGCACCAAAATGATAGGTATTTTCCTTTCGAACCTAAATAAAAGAAAGAACCACAGACAACGTATATGAATTTTATAGCCAAGCTTTTGCAAAAGGAGAAGGCTTTAAGAACTCCTGGGAGAAGGCTCTGAGAATCCTTCCTCCGAGGAATCCACAAAGCATTCTGAACTGCTCTCACATGAGCTCCTGTTTTTATTGTCAAAGGAGAACAGGCAAGAGGGCAGTCAGGAAAAACAACAGAGGTCGTAAAACTTCTAACCCAAACATCTAACAACCCAGGTCCAGATGTGATATCTGATCAAAGGTCTGAGCCCGGTTCAAATCTCGGTCAATACTGTCAAGAAAACAAAATACGACTGTTCACAGGTATTTACTAAATTAGGGGGTGTTCTTGCAAAAGGGCTGAGAAACTCAGTGTTATCTATTTCTCGTAAAGTTGAACAGACAGTAGTGACCTCCAGGTCATTTAAAGAAGAGAACACTTTAAACAGAAAATCACAAAGATCTATAGACTTAATGTGAACTAAAGTAAGAATAAAATGATAATACCAAAAAATCCCTAACAGTCTGTTTACCTCAACCTTAAGATGATCAACTGTGAATGCTTTGATTTATAGTTAGGATGAAGAATTATACCAGTTTTCACAATATATTTCTGAAAAGTGTCTACAGAAATCAGAGCTTTTTATGGTTTTGTTTTTGGGGAAAATTCTCACAAAAGTATTTTCTCTTCTTTGCAGTTTCCTAATCCCTTGTCTGGTTGTATACAACACCACAATGCATCAAATTAACATGTTTCATCTGTAAAATTAGTCTCGAGTGAAGTTAATCTCTTCAGTTGTGTGAGGTCCTTGACTGAAAATGCTCTCAGAGGGACATGTCTGGAACGATGGGCTTTGCCGAGTTCAAGGATCTGTGCCAGGCCCTGAACGGCTGGAAAGCCACCTTTTCATCCTTCGATCGGGACCACAGCGGCACAGTGGAGGGCCATGAGCTGCAGCAGGCCATCACTACCATGGGTATGGACTGATTTTAACTATTTTTATTGTTTTCGACTCTTCAAAACAACTTTATTACGTTTGCTAAAATTAAGACTATGTTGGAATTTCTCTTAATTGACGTTGCATCGTGACATTATCTTCATTGTAGACAAAGTCACTCTGTCACAGTTTGGATGAATGATTTTTTTTACCCTGCGTGTTTTTACAGGCTACAATCTAAGCCCTCAGGCCATGAACTGCATCATGAAGCGCTACAGCAACCATGGCAAGATTCCTTTTGATGAGTTTGTGAGCTGCTGTGTGAGACTCCGTGCTCTGACTGGTGAGTTGAGCTGGTATGAAAACAAAAACCCTAACAATACCGTTTCTACGTTTCCTAAAAACATGACAATGCGCAGATATAAAATATGTACAGCAGAAAAATGGGTGCATGTTTATCTTTGCTCATTTTAGGACCAGTTTGGTTGAGTTTGTGAAATCCTCTGCGCTCACACGTCTGAACCTGCATGTATTTTAATACTTTGTTCCAGGAAATAAACTGAACTAAAATTGACATTGATATTCAGTAGTGTAGGATTTTAGTTATGATGTTTTCTTTGTGGATCATATATTTAAAGAATGATTTATTTTCATCAGTTTACTTTCTACATGAGATGAGCTGATTGCATAATGTGCTTTAGGCTGCAAGGTGGTCTAACTGCAGTTTCCTTAATATTATTTGGGGGCTTAATAACATCAAAATAATGGGTTTGTGGTTTCGTGTTTAACGCTGTTAGTTTCTGACAGTTTAAACCACAAATGTGATGGAAATTTTTTGTGGTTTGGAAAATATGACTTGTTAAATCTGTGGCGTACCTCGAAACTGAAAATCTGTCAATTGCTTCCCAACATCAGTTTCAATTTGCTGAGACATTTTATCAAATCATCTGATCTAACTTCTTAATTTTGAAGAAAACCAGTTTTAGTTTGATTTCATTTCACATCCTCTGCTGAAATCTTCCTCTGGGTAGAGACCAAGACGATGGGTGGACATCGGAACCTACATATTGACTTGGACTGCATAAAGTATATCTTAAAATCAGATCAGCCAACTGCTACCTTAAAAATGTTGCCAGGAATGAAAGGCTTTCTTTTGAAACAAGATCCAGAAAAACTGGTTTCTGCTTTTATTTTAGTAGGGCCTTTTATTATCTCCATATCTCTGCAAAAAGCTGCTCATTCAAATTGCTGCTGCCAGAGTCCTGACCAACATCAAGAAAATGGAGCACAGCAATCTTTAAATCACTACACTGCCTAAATGTTTATTAGGGAGATTTAAATATCTAATAAGGGATAAAATTATATTTTATCAGCTTTGTTAGCATTTTGTTTTTAATTAGTGTTGTATGGTTCATTTTTTATTCAATGAACATTTATTTTATGTATTTCTTGTCTCAGTGTAACACTTCTAATTGCTTTGGTTTAAATTTTTGCACTTTTTGTGTTTTTTAGATCAATTCCGAAGGAGGGACACGACCCACAGTGGAAATGCCTCTTTCCAGTACGATGATGTAAGTTTATGCAAAAGTAAATTTACTGTTTTAGTTTGTGGAAGCTTAACGGATTGGTTAGGGACCAGATTAGTACTGTCAATAAAGGTCAAAGTTTACACATTGGGTTCAGATGGTGAGAATCAAAACACATCTGGACCTTTTGCCTGGTCCAGATGTGAAGATACACCAGACCCTCTTGTCCCAGTTTTGACTTCAACAGATTTTTTTTTACAAATTTCAAATTAAAGATCTGTGGCTTCTATTTGGATTTAAACATCAGATTTGTGCACGTCAACATATTGGCCATATGTCAGCTGGTTTATTAACACAAGAATTAAAAATGTCCTTCGCAATATGTCCGCAATCTTCCTTTTCTTTTATTTGAAAAAAACATGATAAATATTTAGCTCTCTTTTGCTTAGCAGGTCAGCTAGTTGCAGAATATTGTCAAAACATGATTTTTAAAAAAAATTAGAATTAGTAGAAATTATTTACTGTTGGACGATTAATAGTGGCATATTAACTCTGGTCATATCTCTGTCTCTGCAGTTTATCCAGGTCACCATGAGCGTCTGAAAAAGACACATTTTTCCTGTGAGGACCTGCTTACCTTCTAACACTTTTATATCATTTGCTTCTTCTTGAATTGTATTTGTTTTTTGTAAAAAAGAAACTAAAAAAACAGGGTCCAAATGTCACAGTTCATTCCAAGTGGACAATTTTAAAGCCATTTTAAGCCTAATAGAGGAAGGAGAAATGTACTAACATCCCTATAGCATGAAAGTACTTGCAGTCTTAACACAGTAATTGCTCTCACTGTTTGCTTTCTACCACATCATGTTAGCCCTTGCATTATGAAATTAATAAAACATTATGAAGTCTGATTGTTTTCACTTTTTTATTGTGGAATCGGTGTGATTGTTTTCTACAGCTTACTAAGTCTGAACATTTGCAGTATGATGCAGGTGGATTAATGCAGAAAAAGTCGTGACAAATTAATCTACAAAAATGGAACTAGGTAAATATTACACAAAACCTTTTTTCCTCTTTTTTTTTTATTCCAGCTTTCAAAATCGAGTTTTTGTTTAACATGTGTACATGAACATACAGTTACTAACATTTATAACTAACATTTATATGAATGGTGTCAGCTTCCATTTAGTTAAACATTTGGTTGTAAAGCTTATTTTAAAGGTGCTCCTGTTTGTAGATGTCAAACTATTTTATTTGAAGTCAAACCTTCTGGGAAAGAATAATCATTTTCAAAATTATCTCCCCTTTATTTTAAATAGAATTACCAATAGAAATAATTATACACTGGGTTATGATATAAATGAATGGATTATCTCTACTTTCTGTTATCCTAATTTTGTTTTTTGTGTGATGAAGAGCTTAAGTCATAAGAGTTTTCAGTAATATTAGTGTCTGGAGAGCTGATGTATGAAGTTGTTTTATGAATGAATTCAACAGAACCAAAGTTTGGGCATGTTGGTATGAATATTAGGACGAAATGGACATCAGATTACACAAAGCAACAAACATGCACTTGCTGACATCTTTATTATGAACACCTGTTCAAATACTAAACAGCAAGTCAACCAATCATAACAACAGCTTAATTCAATAATGCAGGTGTAGTGCTGGCCTTGACCACAATTCAAGAACAGCCTAAATTTGGTTAACTTGGGTGATTGACGCAGATGAAAATGTCAGAGTGCAACTTTAACTTTTAACTTTTTTTTTTTTTTTTAAGATCCCGCAGAGAAATTAAAATCTCCTTAAAGTGGATATTGCTTTCAGATATTTTTTGCTGAAAGCAACGTTTTTTGCTGTTGATCTCATTGTAGTCACTTTTTCTGAAACAGCTTTGGGCACGACAATTTATTTAAGTTGGCTAAATAAAGCTTGTGTGAGCAATATTCTGTTTTTATTTCTGAAATACATACTAAAGTAAATCAAAATTTGAAAATTGCCTGTCAGTTTCTCAACTTTTCTTTTTACATATAAGTGCAAAGCTGCAGGACCGTATTCATGTTTTGCCTGTACAGTGAGTTAAGGATCCTTTTCTCACAGAAAGACAACTTTGCTTCTTTCATTAGAAAATTGCGTTTCTTTGTTGAGAAGATAAAAATAAAACTTGAATACTTGAAGAAGTTTGTACAACAGTTGTTACTTTCCAAATGATCAAAATGCTGATATTTAAATGTGGTTGCCTCCATTTATTGGAATAGAGCGCCCTCCTAAGGCATGTTCTGGAATTGTTTTCTTATTTTCCTGCTGATACAATTTGCCATACATATTTCAAACATGATGTTTGAAATCATGTTTCGGACATGATTTCATGTTTTAAACATGATTGTTTAGCAGATTGTTTTAGTTCAATTTAAATAGTTAAACTATTTAAATTATTCTAATTTTTTTTTGTTTTTCTTTTTAAAATGTAGCAAATTTCTCTCCTATATGGCAGCATCTCATAAACTGTATTATTATTATTAAGTGCTATAAAAGACTGAGTCCTAACAAAATATCACAAAACAGTAAAACAAAAACAACAGGTTGACTCCCTTCCACGTGTATCGGCTGTAACTTGATATAAGGAACAGGGTTTTTTTCCTTGCATTGTTTTCTCTTTCCAGTAGAGGGCAGGATGTGTCTCAATAAGGAATATTTTTCTCAGTGGAACCATTTAGTCACACAGGCTCGAAGATTCAAGCTGAATCTGCTGCATTTTCAAGTTTTTCAGATGGATAAACTGGCATGTAAAGTGATTTTACAACAGTTCCTTCATTTGGTGGAGGCTGTAAGATCTGTGATCTCAAAACAATTTGACCATTTTTTCCATCAGTTTGCTCTTTTTGCAGAATCTCCAAAGCATTTCTGATTGATCTCACCCTGTAGATCATTTATTTGTATGCAGCTGTTATATTTTTTTCTACTTACATGACCGCAGCACTTTTAGCTCTCTAAATTTAATAATAAATAAATAAATAAATCTACCAAGTGAGCTTTACAATCTGTGTGCAGAATAATAATTGTACCACAGCATCAATGTCTAAATTACTGTCTAAAAAAATATTCTTGAACTTTATTTTTATTTGATAAACTATTTAATTTGGTATTCCTCCTTTGTTATTTTTTTTGTCTAGATGGGACAAATAAACATAAAACATTTTTTAAACCCTTTTTATGAAATTAGTTATATTCAGAAGTTCACTGCAAAGTTAATCAAAAGGAGGATATGTTTATCTTTACTGCAACTAAAAAAATAGGAGTTCATTCTTTTGTTAGTAGTTGTCCTGTTTGGTTGTTTTACCTGTTTAACAAGGGCAAGATGTTCTCAGAAATACTCAGCATTCATTAGAAGCAGAAGGCAGAAAAAAAACTCTCTCAGAGCTATTTTGACAGAGAGAAACAGTCTCCTCTTTGTTTTCATGGACCTATGTGCTGAAAAAGTCCCTGGGTGTTTGGTTCCCAGCCAAATGTAATTTGACTTGACAGACGTTTGCACCTGAAGAATGATTCATGAACAATGCTTCACTTGATTTCTTATTCCATTGCTCCAACGAAGATTTGAAAAACAAAATCCAGACTCAAACAAACTGAAGCAAAGCTCGAAAAAGCCACAGGCGCTGTGAAAACTGAAATATCAATGTTTAGAAGGTAATAAGTTGAGTTGAATTTGCTGTTTTTAAATGTAGATGTTTGAATTGTTGGGGTCGCTACGGGTTACTGTGGTTTACTGTGTTTATCATTACAAAGATAAAAAATAAAGTGATTTTTGGATAAGATAATCAGCAATTTAGTAAAGAAAAACAGTCTCCTGAAATGTTTCTTTTATTCTCCTTGCATGAAACCAATTAATCCAACCATTTATATAAATAAAGCATATTTTCATTCCCACAGTCGCCACATGCTTTCTCAGGATGAGGGATTGCTGTATGAGTCAGTGACTCAATGCAGTTACTTGGGTTTCATTATGCATATTAGTAAAACAACCAATATAAACTGAATTTGTCTGTATTATAACTAAGATTGAATTAGAAGTTATAGAAGTTGATTGGAGTGAGTTTCTATGATTGGATTTGATTAGATATTTGTAGATATGAACTGGAGCTGTGTGGTTTGTAAACAGCAATGAAATCAAATTTGTTGGTCTCTGTCTCTATATATACTAAAGAGATTAGAAAACTAAACTAAGAGTTAAAGGCAGAGCAGAAATCCGGTGTGGTGTGTCACTGAAAAACCCTCCCACAGGAAGATCTCGGATAATTGTAAGAATGCTTGTCACAAATCCAAGTTTCAGTTCAAGAAGTGGTAAACACACCTTAAAAACGGGAACTTAGGACTATTCTCCAGTTACATCTGTGTCTTGTTTGCAAAGCTCTCATGGAAACATTTGAGGTAAATGTTTTTATATATGTGATTGTTCAATGGTGAAGTTGATTTTCTGCTTTATATCATGATTAAAAGCTGTTTTAATTGAACAAAATATAAAACGCTGCAGAACGTTAAACCAGTTGGACTTGAAATACCAAACTGCAATGTGGGCACAAAGACGACAGTATGTATTATCGTTCAAATGTTTTTCCTTTTTGTTTCACCTGATTGTTCTTCTTTAATAATGTAAGTTTTGATAAAGTTACTTAAGCAAATGTAAAAAAGTAAGAACAACATAATCAGGTTGAGAAAACAATAAATTGGGAAACATTATTAGCTTGTAAATAAAAAGCTTTCCAATTCTTTCTGGTTTAGAAGAAATGTTTGTGGAGTTAAAAAAGATTTTCCCACAAAAGAATCAACAGCAAAGAAAGACCTGCTGTTTGTTTGGTATATTATCACAAAGAAAGGTATGTTTCTTTTTGACATGACAGGGAAGGAAACAAGTTTGTGAATAATCTATGGAAACATATGGTTGCTAATGTCTGTGAGAGCTCAGATTCAAAATTACTTAATGTCCATAACACTTGCAGTATAGTATATATATATATATATATATATATATATATATATATATATATATATATATATATATATATATATATATAAACATATGTCCTTAATAAAATGTTTCATTATTGTTTCTCCATAATATAAAAAAAGAAACAAATAGCAAAAAAAGACCTAAAGATCTAGAACTATCTCTTGGTTTTGGTAAGGTAATCAGGTAAGGTAAACAATGCAGTGAAGATCAACAATATGATGGCTTCATCTAACTAACAGAGGATGTGTTTTAATAAAGGAGGTTTTACAATGAGCCACTCTGAGGAGAGAGAAGAGGCCTGCAGGTTCTCAAATGATGATCGGTTTGAGGAAAATGACAATGAGCTCAAAGCTCCCAGGTGAGATCACCTGACGGTATGATTTACTGTAGCGCTTTGAAAAATATTTTTGGTGTACATACTTCCCAAAGCACGTACACCAGTACGTAATAACTCTGCACCAGTCTGTTGAGTTATTTTTAAATCTCTACATCAGCTGCTTCTGAGCAACATTTTCTTCCACCTGAAGTCAGTAAATGTTTCACCTGTTTTAGGTCTGAGCAGGAAAACCAGAGATCTACGGATTTTCCTCTTGGTTTCCAAAGGTGAGTTTAGTTTTCAAGGTGAATCCAAACAGTTATTATTTTAATGCATCTATTGACAACAACCTTTCATTGAATGCAGCCCCCCTTTTGTTTTGTCAGGCTTTGCTAAATGTTTTCTCATAGTTTTTCTTTAGCTTATTTTTAACTATATTTTACTTTTGTTTGTGTCCTTGTTTTTTTCCCATTTTCATTTGATTTTACAGTCAATGACTTCCTTGTTTTGATACTCATTTAAGCTGCTTTAAATATTAAAACATGGTGTGTAATTTTTAAACTCACTCTCAAATTATAAGAACTTGTCTTAATTTTTATTTGCAATTTTCATTTCAATTTTCATTACTTGTAGGACTGATCAGGGGAGCAGCCCTTCACCAAGCTGTTTATCCATAAAAAGTGGGAAATCCATGGATTACCCTGTTAAATTCAAAAAGTGAGATTCATACAAACTTGCTCTGACTAAATCCTTCCAAACGACTTATTTTTAATTGGATCAATTATTTGTTTCTGACAGAAATGAGAAGAACACAAGAAGGTTTTCCATGCCAATAACTTTGTCCTTGCAAAGTGATGAATCTGAAAATGTTCCTGTTGGTTCTAAACAACGTTCATTGTCAGAGTAAGTCAGCTGGAGTTTTGCTCTGTAAATAATTTTTCTCAGACATCCAAGGATATTTTCATTATTCTGACCTGCAACTTATGCAGGTATTTTAATGAACTGTATTGTGATGGTATAATGCTTACAGGTAGCAGTTTACCATGTTACAATTTAAGTGTATAGACAACTAACATGATAAGCATCCTCATTTCTTTTTTATGTCAGAGAAATAAAAAACTATCATTGCATGTCTATAATTTAAAACACATTGTATAGAGTATTATAAAGCATTGTTGGTAACAATGACACATGACAAAACTTATGAAACTTATGAAAATGAACAGTATTTTTTTTGTCTGTATGACACATTTTAACACATTGTGCTGTTCCCTCAGGAGGGACCAGCAAACATCAGAGGGATCCACCATTCAAACAAACCTGGACACAATATTTATGGTAAATAACAGTGGATCAGAGTATTGCTTTAGCATTGAAAAAATAATCCCAAAAGTATCCGTCTACTTGTATCTTTGTTCTGGTATTGTTCATATGTGCAAACTAAAGAAATGTATTGACATTCAATATTTTGTGTTTTCAGTTAAGACATGTTAGTACTATAAAAATAGCATGGTATAAATGCTCTTAACTCGCTCTGTAAAACTTTACATTGATGAATTGATAAAACTAATGAAATATTTGTACAGTCTAAACAAACATGCTACTTTTACAAAAATTTCCAATATGTTGCAGCAGCAAGGCAATTACCTTTTTTTATTTCTTGCAGACCCTTGAAAAGGACACTATTAAGTTTGTGAAGAATGAGCTAAAGAAGATTCAGGGGATTTTGGACAGAGGGCGATTACAAAACCAAGAAGAAGAGATGCTATATGAGCAGGAGAAGAAGAGAAGCAAACAAGCTATTCTGAACATCTCTCTGCATTTTCTGAGAACAATGAATCATGGGGAGCTTGTTGATGAACTACTAAACGGTAAGATTATTTCAAGAACAAATGTTGCATTGGATCTGTTTATTTTTTTTTTAAATTTTCTAATAGTGAACGAATAAATTAGAGGTGGTTATGCATCTTTTAATACAGCAAAAGTTTCAATGGTAACAAGCCTACTAGTTTGGAAGCAATTTTTTGGAAAATGTCAGGGACCTTTTTCCAGCACATTTTAGAGCTTTTTCATTAGCTGTCATACACCCAATTTTAAACTAAATTGAAATGTCTGTGTTTTTAAATGAACTGAAATGAACTGATTTGATTCTGCTGCGGCAAAAAATGTTGTGCTTTCTGGTATCCATTGCTTACAGGAGTCAATTTCAAGATTTTGTAGTATTGAGCTCTTTCACTGTGACATGTTCACAACTTTTATGATATTTCTTTGTAAAGGTGACTTCATCATGAGCCAGTATGAGGACAGTGATGAGACGCAGCTGTCCTCAAATGATAGACTGTCTGAAGAACATGACAATCAGACTGGATCTGGGAGGTAAGACGCAAAGGGATTCATCTATTAGTTAGTGAAATATTTCCCACCAAACATCTCTCTATGTTTCTCTTTGTTACAGAATTAATATGAAAAGATATATATATATATATATATATATATATATATATATATATATATATATATATATATATATATATATATATATATATATATATATATATATTATACGCAGTTTTATTCTGTGTTATGCTTTTAAATCAACAACTCTTTGCAGCACATTTGTTTAATTTTAACAACCTTAAATCCTGTTTTGTCTTTCCTGGTTAATGTAACTTAATTTACCTTAACCAATAACCAAAACTAGCATTCTGTATCAATTTTGTTCATGTTTATTTTGTTCTAGACCTGCATCTGACACACCTTATAATCCTTCCCCAAGCTGTGTGTCCATGAAGAGTGACAAATCTAAGGATTACCCACTGAAGTTCAAACAGTAAGGTTTACAGTTTTATGCTACATTATCATTTTAAAACCATACTTCTTCATTTTAAAATCAAGATAGATCTTGTTTTTTATTCACTAAATCCAGTTCTGTCATTTGGGAACCGATTTTACCTTAATGTAAAATTGAAACTAGTTTTCAATATTTCTCCTTATACTTCGTTTGTTCTAGATCTGAACCTGACACACCTTATAATCCTTCCCCAAGCTGTGTGTCCATGAAAAGTGACAAATCTAAGGATTACCCACTGAAGTTCAAACAGTAAGGTTTACTCAGATTAATCATTTTGTTGATGTTGCTCTCTATACAAATATGCTCATTGCTGAGTTTTGTCAGGACTGAGCAGAAAACTGTGTTGGTCCAAAGTGACAAATGTATAGATTATCCTGTTGGTTTGAAAGGGAAAGATTAATACAGTTTTATTCTGTGTTATGCTTTTAAATCAACTTTTTTCAGCAGCATTGTTTAAGTTTACCAACACTCTTTGCCCTTAAATCCTGTTTTGTCTCTCATTAACTAATTTTACCTTAATCAACAAATAAAACTAGCATTTGGTATCAATTTTGTTGTTTTCTTTGTTCTAGACCTGCATCTGACACACCTTATAATCCTTCCCCAAGCTGTGTGTCCATGAAGAGTGACAAATCTAAGGATTACCCACTGAAGTTCAAACAGTAAGGTTTACAGTTTTATGCTACATTATCATTTTAAAACCATACTTCTTCATTTTAAAATCAAGATAGATCTTGTTTTTTATTCACTAAATCCAGTTCTGTCATTTGGGAACCGATTTTACCTTAATGTAAAATTGAAACTAGTTTTCAATATTTCTCCTTATACTTCGTTTGTTCTAGATCTGAACCTGACACACCTTATAATCCTTCCCCAAGCTGTGTGTCCATGAAAAGTGACAAATCTAAGGATTACCCACTGAAGTTCAAACAGTAAGGTTTACTCAGATTAATCATTTTGTTGATGTTGCTCTCTATACAAATATGCTCATTGCTGAGTTTTGTCAGGACTGAGCAGAAAACTGTGTTGGTCCAAAGTGACAAATGTATAGATTATCCTGTTGGTTTGAAAGGGAAAGATTAATACAGTTTTATTCTGTGTTATGCTTTTAAATCAACTTTTTTCAGCAGCATTGTTTAAGTTTACCAACACTCTTTGCCCTTAAATCCTGTTTTGTCTCTCATTAACTAATTTTACCTTAATCAACAAATAAAACTAGCATTTGGTATCAATTTTGTTGTTTTCTTTGTTCTAGATCTGAACCTGACACACCTTATAATCCTTCCCCAAGCTGTGTGTCCATGAAAAGTGACAAATCTAAGGATTACCCACTGAAGTTCAAACAGTAAGGTTTACTCAGATTAATCATTTTGTAGAAGTTTCTCTCTATACAAATATGCTCATTGCTGAGTTTTGTCATGAGTAAGCAGAAAACTTTGTTAGTCCAAAGTGACAAATCAATGGATTATCCTGTTGGTTTGAAAGGGAAAGATTAATACAGTTTTATTCTGTGTTATGCTTTTAAATCAACAACTCTTTTCAGCAGCATTGTTTAAGTTTACCAACCCTCTTTGTCCTTAAATCCTGTTTTGTTTCTCATTAACTAATTTTACCTTAATCAACAAATAAAACTAGCATTTGGTATCAATTTTGTTGTTTCCTTTGTTCTAGATCTGAACCTGACACACCTTATAATCCTTCCCCAAGCTGTGTGTCCATGAAAAGTGACAAATCTAAGGATTACCCACTGAAGTTTAAACAGTAAGGTTTACTCAGATTTAATCATTTTGTAGACGTTTCTCTCTATACAAACCTGCTTATTGCTGTGTTTTGTCAGGACTGAGCAGAAAACTGTGTTGGTCCAAAGTGACAAATGTATAGATTATCCTGTTGGTTTGAAAGGGAAAGATTAATACAGTTTTATTCTGTGTTATGCTTTTAAATCAACTTTTTTCAGCAGCATTGTTTAAGTTTACCAACACTCTTTGCCCTTAAATCCTGTTTTGTTTCTCATTAACTCATTTTACCTTAACCAAGAACTACAACTAGCATTTGGAATCAATTTTGTTGTTTCCTTTGTTCTAGATCTGAACCTGACACACCTTATAATCCTTCCCCAAGCTGTGTGTCCATAAAGAGTGTGTTGTTGCGCAACACCCCCCCCCTCCTTTCTGTCTCTACTGTCTCACTCTCTGCTTCCTCTTCTGAGAGGGGAGATGTGCTACCAGCTCTCCTTCTAACGGGTTAATTGAGTTTCCTAAATCTGCCGGGATTTACCCTGTCCAGAACTGAAGTAAACTCTGTTTAAGCTGGTTTCGAGAAACGATTCGCCTGGTTTTCTGACGGCCTACATCCAGGTGTCCCACCCTTCTTCCCCCTGTGAATTAGCCAGACTGAGCAGCCTACAGCCAACTAGTTTCACAGAGCACACCTGTTAACGGTCGCTCGTTCTCTATTTTACAACTTGCATTTCTTATTGAACCAGGTAGGTTTTAGTGACTCGGGTGAGTCCCAAGGATGACGTTTTAAATTTGGGCTACCAGCAACCTAAAAACATTTTAAACTTTTTCCTCTCCAGAATCAAACATCACAGCTATTTTACAACCATCAAAGAACTTTAAGGTGACTCATTAACTGAATGTCCACAACATCTTTTAGATTTTCTTTATGCTAAATATTTTATTAGTAAGGCAGTTTTGCAAGGGTCAGTACAGCTTAATTCAGTAGCAGAAATAATCAAATCAGTAAAATCAATCATCTAGTCTATCTTTCCCTACTGCTGACACTGAGAACTAAAAAAAAGGGAACCTTTGAGAGAGACGGACGGAGTTTGGCGTTTCGAACCCCAGACCTGGGGCTTGATGATGATGAAGGTGCTGCAGCAGGAGGAAGATGTTGATCAGCGAAGGCAGGAATCTCTGTAGGTCTGATGAGCTTCTTCTCCGCATGGATGGTGAGGTCACACAGGACTTGGTGCTGGCAGGAAAAAAGGCACCAGTTCTTCTTCTTTGTCTTTGCCTTTGTCTTTGTCTTCATCTTTGTCTTTGGGGTCTGAACCCAGCCGATGAGAGAAGTGCGATTTGAAGCCACAGGTTGTGGGCCTGACCGGTTGGTCTCCATGAGCGGGACAGTCTTCGGCTCTGTGGCTCCGGCTCTTCTTCAGCTGCAGAGTTCTTTGTCCATCTCTTGGCTCGAAGCTGCCCGGAGGATCCAACGAAAGGTTCCTCTTTTGCACCCACCTTATATAGGGTTTATCCACCCTTTTGGTGCATTTTCATTGGCTGTCTGCTTAGACAGATGACCTCACATCCATCACTGTCCTTCAGACATTATGTCCTGAAGTCTGTGCTAATGTCTCAGAGTTGCTCAACCTCCTATGTCCATTGCCTGCACAACCTTTTACCTAAATAAGGCGGTGATCATCTCTGCTCTCCTGTTAGTTCCCCTTTTTCCCTTCCGTTCACCTTTCACCTACTCTCTACCTACAACATATCAGTGATGTTTAATTGCAGTTACACCTTTTACACCATTTCAGGTTCAATGTAAAAATCACATTTATATCACATTTATTTTCTTTAGCTTCTCTGATCTAGCATTCATTTATAATTTTATAACCATAACTTATATCACATTTATTTTCTTCAGCTTCTCTGATTTAGCATTCATTTATGATTTTATAACCATAACTTATTAATTATACTTATTATAATCTTAATGTGAGTTATTACAGATGTTCTTCTGAAAAGAAACCAAGAATAATCCATGATTCTAATTATTTGATACCAAAGTTACAGTTACTTGTTTTTCTTGTAAGTGTTCCCACAAATGTACGTGTAAATATTATTACAAGTAAACCAATATTAATATAAGTATTTTACTTTGAATCTTATCAAATTACTCAAAATGTTTAGATTTAATTCTTTAAACTTTCATGCTTTAAAATAAGAAATAGTCTCAGCTATTTTTATAAATCTGCAGGCTGGAAACTTCCTCTTTTTCCAGGAAACCTGCTTTTCCTGTTTAATGACTCTTTCTGACTGACTATGATTTCTTATGATTAGATAGAAAAAAGTAGAATTAAAGCAAAGTTTGCTTTAGACAAAAACAACACACACAACCAGATTTATTTTATTGACACTTAAGTCTACTGTTGGGCCTAGATGTCACTTGAGTGATTCATTTTAAAGATAACTTTATTTATTATTACTGTTAAACTAACTTTATTGACACTTAAGTCTACTGTTGGGCCTTGATGTCACTTGAGTGATTCATTTTAAAGATAACTTTATTTATTATTACTGTTAAACTAAAATCTCCAGCATGGGGAAGTGGGATGAGCTCGGATTTTCTTGACAAGTGACAAATCTAAGGATTACCCACTGAAGTTCAAACAGTAAGGTTTACTCAGATTAATCATTTTGTAGAAGTTTCTCTCTATATAAACCTGCTTATTGTTGTCTTTTGCCAGAAGTGAGCAGAAAACTGTGGTGGTCCAAAGTGACAACTGTATAAATTATCCTGTTGATTTAAAACTGTAAGATTAATACAGTTTTATTCTGTGTTGTGCTTTTAAAATCACACTTTTTAAATCTTATTCTGATTATGGATAATACTTTCTTTCTTTCAGGGCTTTGGTGAAAACAAGAAGCTGTCCTGTAGATTATCTTACTGATGTCAAACAGGAGTAAGTAAAAATGACTTTTTTCTTTATTAACTGTAGTGGATCATGAAAAATTTTTCACCTTTAATATTTTCTGTTTCAATATTATAAGTAATTGAAAAGCCCTGCAAGAAAAGGTTTTAGCACACTTACCTTGGTTATATTTGACCAATAATTTTTATTATTTTCTTCCAGGAACAAATGTACTTTATGCATTTCAATAGCAAATAAATGATAAAAGATAATTCAGCATCTTAGAAATAACAGTGAGCAAATTATGACTGTTTTTTGATTGATCTTTATTGTTTATTTATGTTAAAGTTATCACTACCAAGCTCACAAGAGGCCAAATCTGGACTCAGTATTTCAGGTAAAAGTACAGAAAATGTTTAACTAACTGAGTTGTTAAAATCTAATGGTTCTACTGGAATTTAAACTTTAAATGCAATGAACATTTTTAATTATATTTTTTTCCTAATAAAGGATTGTGTGTTTTGAAAATGTTTCTTCAGTTAAATATCCAGTTGAGGTCATACATATAGATGCTGAACACAAGCAGATATTCTTTTATGGTTCCTGAAAATGTTAACCTCTCATCTAAAAGGATTCTTTTAATAACTGACTAAATGTTTGTAGCAGAGATATATTGAAGCGTTTCAGCGCTCCAGTTATTAGACTCTACTAGTTTCAATGAGCACTTCAAACTAGTCCCCAGTCTAGTTCCCATTACCCTGAAATAAAATTGATAAGAGGTTTGATAAATTAAAATTCAGAATACTTCCCATATCACTACCATGATGATATTAGGATTTTTTTATATACTACATCCTTGAAAGAAATATACATTAAAACATTTTAATCATACCATTGTCTTCTTGCAGATTCTTGAGGAAAACATTGTTACTTTTGTGAGGACTGAGCTAAAGAATCTTTATCGGTTGTTAAATCCAGAACACTTTCAAACCTCCAATGAGAAAAATCAGATGGTTAATTGTGACGATGAAGAGAAGTGGGGCATCAAAGAAGCTTTTGTCAACTTAACGCTGGAGTTTTTGAGGGGAATGAAGCAACAGACGACTGCTGAGTTGCTACACAACAGTAAGAACAGAGCAGGGATTGTCCTGATTCACTTTTCCTGTACAGTCATCAAAATAATGTTGGGAATGAAATGGATTCAAATGAACAGATGTCACATTTACAGTTATAGTCATCACATACGTTTTATTAAAAAAATAATGGCTTTGCTGACAAAACCATGGATTTCTGGAAGAATTAAAACCTTTGGAGGGACATACTCAACTTCATTTTTTGCATTTATTTTTATTTGGATAAGAATCTTTACACTATATAGAGCAACCGTAGCTCTTACTATTAGCTTGCACAGTGGGACAATGCTGTTTTCAATGATCTATCACTCAGATACTTGATTTATTTGAGTTTTCTGTTTATAATTGTATCCTAAGAAATAAGAAAGCTTCCTTAATTGAGAAATTATTGCCATGCTGCTTAAAATAATGTAATATTTAGAAAATAAATACCCATGAGCATGCCATTGGAAGTCGGGTGCCTGTGCAGTTTGATATTATTTTGTAATAAAATATGTCTTGTTTTCTTTCAGAATGCCTTGTGGCCAAGAGTCACTGCAAACTCAAATCTAATCTAAGGAGGAAGTTGGCGTATGTATCTGAAGGAATCGCCAAAGAAAGAAATCCAACTCTTCTAAATAAGATCTACACCGAGCTCTACATCACTGAGGGAAAGCCTTCAGAAGTCAACTGTAAACATGAAATAAAACTGATTGAAAGAGCTCACTCAAAGCCAGAAAAAACAGAAAAAACAATCACTTGTGAAGATATGTTTAAGCCCATTACTGGAAGTGATAAACCAATCAGAACAGTGATGACAGAGGGAGTGGCTGGCATCGGGAAAACAGTCTTAACACAGAAGTTTGCACTGGACTGGGCAGAAAGCAAAATTTACCAGCACATCCAGTTTATGTTTTTGATTCATTTTAGGGATTTGAACATCATGAAGATGAAAAAAATAAGTTTGGTTGAACTTATTAATCTCTTCTTTCCTGAAACCAAAGAAGCAGAAATCTGCAACTTTGAAAAGTTTCAGGTTTTATTCATCTTTGATGGTTTGGATGAGTGTCGGCTTCCTTTGAACTTGAAGACTAATGACAATCTGACAGATGCTACACAACACACATCACTAGATGTGATACTAACAAACCTTATCAAGGGGAAATTACTTCCCTCAGCTCGTATCTGGATCACAACTCGACCTGCAGCAGCCCATCAGATCCCTCCTGAGTTTGTTGACCTGGTGACTGAAGTCAGAGGATTCAATGATCCTCAGAAGGAGGAGTACTTCAGAAAGAGATTCACAGAGGAAGAGGAAAGCAGAAGGATAATTTCTCATCTCAAGACATCAAGAAGTCTCCACATTATGTGTCACATTCCTGTCTTCTGCTGGATCTCAGCAACAGTTCTGGAAGATGCCTTTAAAACGAAAACCAAAGGAGAGCTGCCCACCTCCCTAACAGAGATGTATGTCTACTTCCTGGTGGTTCTGTCCAAAGTGAAAAATGTGAAGTATGATGAAGTAGCTGAAAATAATCCCCTATGGACTCCAGAGACCAGAGATATGATTCAGTCATTGGGGAAACTGGCCTTTGAGCAGTTAATGAAAGGCAACCTGTTCTTCTATCAATCTGACCTGATGGAGTGTGGCATCGATGTCAGCATAGCATCAGTCTATTCAGGGGTGTTCACAGAGATTTTTAAAGAGGAGAGGGGGGTATTTCAAGATAAAGTGTTTTGTTTTGTCCATCTGAGCATTCAGGAGTTTCTAGCAGCTCTCCATGTCTATCTGACATTCACCAACACTGGAGTCAATCTGCTGTCAGAAGAGAAATCTACAAACATGCAGTCCCAAATGTCCAGAGAGACATTTGAGCTCTTCTACCAGAGTGCTATAGACAAAGCTTTAAAGACCCCAAAGGGACATCTGAATCTGTTTCTTCGCTTCCTGTTGGGTCTTTCTCTAGAAACCAGTCAGACACTTCTCAGAGGTCTTGTAATAGACACAGCAACCGGAAGCAGTTCCAATCAAAATACCATTCAGTACATCAAGAAGAAGATTGCAGAAATCATGTGTCTGTCTAAGAAAGCCAATTTATTTCAGTGCCTGAACGAGCTGAAGGATTATTGTCTTGCAGACGAGATTCAACAAACTCTGAGATCATCAAAACTGAAAACAGATCATCTTTCTCCTGCTCAGTTGACAATTCTAGTCAACATCATGTTGTCTTCGGAGGAGAATCTGGAACTGTTTGACCTGAAGAAATATCCAGTTTCACAGAATGTTCAGTTGGCTCTTTTGCCACTGTTCATACATTCTACCAAAGCTGTGTAAGTAAAAAAAAAAACATATTAAAATGCATATTTTGAATTAGACAACAAGTATTCTTTTCTTTCTTTTTGTAACCTGTTTAGGCTCAGCTACCTTGCTCTGACAGAGATGACCTACCATGCTCTGGTCTCAGGCCTCCAGTCTCCATGTGGCACGCTGAAGGACTTGGACCTCAGTAACAATGACCTGCAGGATTCAGGCCTGAAGTTGCTGTGTGAAGCACTTTGCAATTCAAATTGCAAACTGGAAACTCTGAGGTCAGGAATTAACTGTTTCTTTACCACATGAAATTTATTTTGTTAACCTTAAGACACAGTTACAGTCCCACTTTAGTGGCTTTGCCTCTATATTTAGTGGCTTTTCAGACTTTTAACAAATCTAGCAAATGTCACTGATCCCACTCTGCATGAAGAATGTAAATATAATTTCTCATGCTACACAGCCATTTTGTTTTCAGAAGACAATATGCTATGTACGTGCACGACCTGGTGACCAAAACTCAAACTGTGCTTTTTATAACCAGAAAGGTTTTAATGAAGTTAATTAATTTATTTTAACATCTGAAATGGACATATGGGATATTACCATTGCTTCAACTTTGTTACGCAACCTCATAATTTCAACTTCAACAAATACACTTTTTATCAACATGTATAATTTTTTTTTCTTTGCTGTCGTTTAGGTTGTCAGGCTGTCTAATCACCAAAGAGGGCTGTGCAGTTCTGGCATCAGCTCTGAAGTCCAACCCCTCTCACCTCACAGAGTTAGATCTGAGCTACAATCATCCAGAAGAATCTGGAGTGAAACTCCTTTCTGCAGGACTGAAAGACCCAACCTGGGCATTGCAGACTCTGAAGTATGTAGGATGTAGACTGAACACACATTTCAGCTATCAGAAGATTGCTGGTTAATTTCTAGCCCTACTGTGTTGTTTCAGAACGGAACCATTTGGAGCACAGTTTTTAAACCCTGGTCTGAACAAATGTGAGTACTTTGCTTTTTTTTTTTTTTTTTTTTTTTACAACTATTGACATAGTTTGTTCTTTGCAATTTGTTCTTTGGTTTATTTTTATAGCACTTGGAGTTCTAATAACATCTTAAATTGATTAATACTATATAATTGATCTCATGTCATGGGTGAGAAAACAAAAACCAACAAAAATCAATGTTTCTCCACTTCATAACTTTCTGTCTCTCCATCAGATGCCTGTGAAATCTCAATGGATCCTAGCGGTGCTCACAGAAACCTCCAACTCTCTGACAACAACAGAAAAGTGACAGTGGGAGGAAAGAAGCAGCCACATCCTGATGATCCAGAGAGGTTTGACGTTTTGGAACAGCTGCTGTGTAAAGATGGTCTTACTGGTCGCTGTTACTGGGAGGTTGAGTGGAGAGGAAGAGTTTCCATCGGAGTGACGTATAAAGGAGAAAGTGATGACTGTGCTGTTGGCATGAACAAGCCGTCCTGGACTTTGTTGTGCTCTGATGATGGTCTATCGGTCCAACACGGAAACAAAATAACACCCATCCATGGAGACCCTTCAAACAGGCTGGGAGTTTATCTGGACTGGCCTGGGGGGATTGTGTCCTTTTTTGGGGTTTCTTTGGATAAAAGTACCTACCTTCACTCCTTTACTACTAAATTCACAGAGCCAGTTTATCCTGCTTTTGGGATTTCCACTGATTCATCTCTGTCTTTGTGTTAGATGTAGTACTACAGTAAGAACAATTGAGGTAATCAGAAGATATAATCCTTAAGTAAATTGCAAACATCTTCATGTCTATCTTAATCCAAATTCTACTTTGGATGTACATGCAGTATGTACGCCACACAAAGTATTGAATCATTTCCTTTCTTGATAATTGAATCTGTTGACGCCTATTAAGCATTTAACAGGTTAATTATTTGCTAAATGGTAAATGTTATTAATGAACCAAAACTATGCTGATTACAGATGATGGATGAGTCACTACTTATTATTATTATCAGTTTGTATTCAGGGCCTCCTTCTACTTGCATCAGTGTCCTGCTGTGATTAAAGAGGAAAGACTGCTGGGCTGATTGTTTGCTTTTGAAGGAATGAGGAGTGGAACAACTTTTCTAAGACAAAATAATATTTATATTTGAAATTTGTTGGAAGTCAACCAGGAGAATATTTCTGTTGTTTTTATATCTTTTTTGTATTCTGATACTAAACTATTTTTAGAATTTACTGATGATAAACTATTACAAAACATTTAATTCTAGTAAACCTGTATTGTTTCGTACAAATTTACAGCAACCATCAGTAGCCTTTCAAGTTATAACTGTGTGCATTATGCAGCATTGCGCTTACAATTAAATTGTTTTTTTTTTAAACCTGCTGTTATGCAAACATCAGTGTTTTTGGAAAAGAAATTATCTTCCACAGGTTTAATTTAAGTCGGCTTGTTAATATGATACTATCATAAGCGTCATGATGTGAGTTTTCTCTGACATGTTGTGTAATTTGTGGGTTTAATTTTGAAGTTTACTTTGCTAAGAGACTTTCATTGTTGCACGTATTTTGGTTATTTGGAGTTAATATGTAACTTTCATTCAAATATTGAAGTGAGCTGTTTAGATACACATTAAAATGTTTATTAAAATGTTTGCTTGTTTTTCTGATCTTGTTTTAAAGCTTTTATGTTTTTTCCTGTTTTTTTTGTTTGTTTTTTTGACATAAGTAGGGCTTATTTTTTCCACATTTGAAAACAGAATATGACAATGTAGCCACATTTTGGATATTCTTTGACAACATACACTGAAATCAATTATAAGTCCTTTATCTAAGGAACAAAAGCTCAAAAACTGCTATGAATACAGTAAAATTTCAGACATGAATTAAATCAATGATGAAAAGCTTAAATTAAAAATCAGAAAACTCATAAACTCAAAAATCTAATAAGGAGTTTGACAGATACAAGATTTAATCCAAGGCTGCTTTCAGTTTTTACAGTGTGCAGTAAACTAAATTAAGAAACATAAAGGCTCCAAAAACAGTTCATGTATGATGACTTTTAAATATGCTCTTTTTTCCCCCATCTGCCTGTGAATATGGTTCACACACAGTGGTGGGATGTTACTGCATATGATTACATCTCAGATGTAATCCAGATTTTAAAAAATGGCTTTTGTCTGTATTACCAGAGGGCCAATTTCAGGGATTATATTAGAGCGCCATCTTGTGGTGATTTATTATTTTATAAATAATGGCAAGAAATGCATTTAACATTTTTTTTAAAGTTTCTTACAAACATTTTGGCAGATTCCTCCCTCTACCCCAAAAATCCCATTTTCACAATTAAACATGCATAAAGAAAAAAAAAAAAGCCATTTGTCACTGCAGCTTCATCCCTGATAATTATGCAGCCATGTGAGGGAGACCAAGCTAAAAAAAGATACAATGTTCCTTCTCTAATTGGATGTAAAATATATTATATTTGAAAGTTAAAACCATTTTTGGTGCTTGTAGGACAGACGTGTTGGTGTACCATAAATATCATCTTAAATGTTTGGGTATCTTTCTGTAAATACCTTCAGTTCTGGTTGAACAGCATTCCTGTGGTGCTAAAAGCAGCTCCCAGAACATTCCAGGGACAAAAAGCAAACAAGCAGCCGCAGTGTGTTTATTCTCATGAATTTCTTTTGTATCTAAGACTCCTTTGTTGTGTCATGGAAAAAAAGTTGAGACTTTCCAGTCAAAACATCTATAATTCTTGGAAAAATGTACATCCATTGCGAATCAAATAAAAAATATTATTCCACAGAATTTCTGAGAATTGGGTTTTTCTGATTTATATCCTGTAAATGTATCTGAGAAAAGAACTTAGACATGTAAATGGTATTTATATATTTTGCCTGCAGTAAAAAACAACAAACAACGTATTTAATCTGATGAAAGTTGCTGTTGTATTTTGTCAGTTTGTGAAAGCATGGTAACTCCCTTCCACTATTCAAACAGCAAGCGAACAGTTCCAGCAGTAATCTCTGTACCAAATCAAAAATGTTGATCCTGTGGTTTTCTGCATGTGTCAGTGGACACTTATGCTACATTTAGCTTGGTATATCTAAGAGGTCTGATGAAGAGTGTGATGAAGGTTGTGTAAAATGTTTCGTGTTTTAGAAGAAATATTACTTTTCACAAAACATAAATGTTCCAGAAATCTCTTTCCAGATAGGGAGACTGTTTCCACACTTTCTTTGTTTCTCATTTCTCACCAGATTTTATTTTTAGATATTTTGTATGTTCTGCTACATTTTTGTATGTCTACATGTCTGAACATCTATAGAAACTACCTGGACAATAATCCATCCACAACTCACTTTCTTTCCAAGTACATCTGAGGAAAAATGTTTTTAGATGTAACACATTTCAGTGATTATTGAAAATGTTCTCTTTAGAGCTGCCCTCAAAATCTTATAGTACTCAGTTTACTTCATTGGATTTATGTAAAAAGTAGATTTAGACTCTAAGAAGACAATGTTGTAAATTTACAAAAATTATCCTATTTGGAAAACCTTTACTACATTTGTTTGTGGGGCTGTAACAATAAATAAACCAGGGAAAATGAGTTAAAACCAGGAGGGCAAAGTTATTATTCTTCAAGAATAATCTAAAGAAATCTTAAAGGCAAAAATGAGAACCTAAATGAAAAGAAATGACAACAAAAACCAGGGTTTCTAGCAAACAACAAACCCTCCATCACAGCACCACAACGCTGCAGAACACATGCTGCCCACTTGGCCCTGAAATCAGTTTCCCAGTTAGCCTTATACTCTGCTAATGAAGATGCAGAGTGAAACCAGCTGGGTCTGCTTAACCTGCCAGAACTCAGCAGCAACCTGAAAAGGCGAGGAAATCCAACATGCAGCCACCAATGCATGTAACAGTTTGTCATATGTACTCAGTGGCGCAAAAACGATGTGGGGAATTTTTTTTCTAGTCAGCATTTTATGTACTTAACAGCTGTTTGTGTGTTAAATGATCAATAACAGAGGAGGGGACGCCTAATCCCTGCCAGCCGCTCTCCCCTCCCGTACAGGTAGCTTGGGCAGCGGCCCTTCGACAACGCGCTGAGGCGCGTTTTTTTTTCTTTTAAATTTGTAGTAATGCCTCGACAACAGGGAGCTAAAGATGGGGAGCAGGAAAAACTCCGGGGCACAAAACAGAAAACGGAAGAGGGGGAAGGATAAAAATGTTGGAGAGACGAAGAAAAGCTTTTCAAAATGGTTGAAAGACAGAAGGTAAGTAATGTCACTGTATCAACAAGAGAGTTGTAAATATTCAGGTTAGCTTAAGCTAGGCTAAAATGACAGGCGGTTGTTGTTGTCCAATACGGGACGCAATTTATTCCGTATTGCCATAAATGTCTGATAGACACACCTATCACACACACCTCAACAATAAGTGTAATAACAATGACCAAAACAAAACACGGGATATATTAGGGTCAGCTAAATTGTGGTTGCGGGACCTAAAAAGGACCCCACGTAGGTAGCCATGACCTGTTGTCATGGTTACCTAGAGACGGAAACTACGCAGCCGCAGTGAGCTGCTATCAACCGGTGTCTTTTTAAAATGTCCACCCGATAAAACACCATTCTTAGAAGTAAAACCTCTGGCAAAAATACAGATGGTAGTGGGAAGACACAGGCTAAACAATCACAGTGAAGTTTAATAGGGGCATTAAAATAAATGTGTCGGTGACCCCAATGATGAAGGAAAACTTTGGACTTGGTGTTCCCTCGCCCGGACGCGGGTCACCGGGGCCCCACTCTGGAGCCAGGCCTGGAGGGGGGGCACGATGGCGAGCGTCTGGTGGCCGGGCTTTTACCCATGGAGCCCGGCCGGGCTCAGCCCGAAGAGGAAACATGGGCCCCCCCTCCCATGGGCCCACCACCCGTGGGAGGGGCCAAAGGGGTCGGGTGCAGTGTGGGATGGGTGGCAGCAGAGGGAGGGGACCCTGGCGGTCCGATCCTCGGTTGCAGAAACTGGCTCTTGGGACGTGGAACGTCACCTCTCTGGTGGGGAAGGAGCCGGAGCTAGTGCGTGAGGTCGAGAGGTTCCGGCTAGAAATAGTCGGTCTCACCTCGACGCACGGCTCTGGTTCTGGAACCAGTCTCCTTGAGAGGGGCTGGACATACTTCCACTCTGGAGTTGCCCAAGGTGAGAGGCGTCGGGCAGGAGTGGGCATACTTGTTGCTCCCCATCTCGGCGCCTGTATGTTGGGGTTTACCCCGGTGAACGAGAGGGTAGCATCCCTCCGCCTACGGGTGGGGGGACGGGTTCTGACTGTCGTTTGTGCTTACGGGCCGAACGACAGTTCAGATTACCCACCCTTTTTGGAGTCCTTAGAGGGGGTACTGGAGAGTGCTCCTCCTGGGGACTCCCTTGTTCTGCTGGGGGACTTCAACGCTCACGTGGGCAATGACAGTGAGACCTGGAGGGGCGTGGTTGGGAGGAACGGCCCGCCCGACCTGAACTCGAGCAGTGTTCTGTTGCTGGACTTCTGTGCTCGCCATGGATTGTCCATAACGAACACCATGTTCAAGCATAAGGGTGTCCATATGTGCACTTGGCACCAGGACACCCTAGGCCGCAGTTCGATGATCGACTTTGTCATCGTTTCATCGGATCTGCGGCCGTATGTCTTGGACACTCGGGTGAAGAGAGGTGCGGAGCTGTCCACTGACCACTACCTGGTGGTGAGTTGGCTCCGGTGGTGGGGGCGAAAGCCGGTCAGACCTGGCAGGCCCAAACGTGTTGTGAGGGTCTGCTGGGAACGTCTGGCGGAATCCCCTGTGAGACGGAGCTTTAACTCCCATCTCCGGCAAAACTTCAAACACGTCCCGGGGGAGGTGGGGGACATGGAGTCTGAGTGGACCGTGTTCCGTGCCTCCATTGTCGAGGCGGCCGATCGGAGCTGTGGCCGCAAGGTTGTCGGTGCCTGTCGCGGCGGCAACCCTCGAACCCGCTGGTGGACACCTTCGGTGAGGGATGCCGTCAGGCTGAAGAAGGAGTCCTATCGGGCCTTTTTGGCCTGTGGGACTCCGGAAGCAGCTGATGGGTACCGGCGGGCGAAGCGGCATGCGGCTCGGGCGGTTGCTGAGGCAAAAACTCGGGCGTGGGAGGAGTTTGGAGAGGCCATGGAGAAAGACTTCCGTACGGCTTCGAGGCGATTCTGGTCCACCATCCGGCGTCTCAGGGGGGGGAAGCGGTGCAGCACCAACACTGTTTATAGTGGGGATGGTGTGCTGCTGACCTCTACTCGGGACGTTGTGGGCCGGTGGGCAGAGTACTTCGAAGACCTCCTCAATCCCACCAACATGCCTTCCACTGAGGAAGCGGAGCCTGGGGACTCTGGGTTGGGCTCTCCAATCTCTGGGGGCGAGGTCGCCGAGGTGGTTAAAAAGCTCCTCGGTGGCAAGGCCCCGGGGGTGGATGAGATCCGCCCGGAGTTCCTTAAGGCTCTGGATGTTGTAGGGTTGTGTTGGTTGACGCGACTCTGCAATGTCGCATGGACATCGGGGGCAGTTCCCCTGGATTGGCAGACTGGGGTGGTGGTCCCCCTGTTCAAAAAGGGGGACCGGAGGGTGTGCTCCAATTATAGAGGGGTCACACTCTTAAGCCTCCCTGGCAAGGTCTATTCAGGGGTCCTGGAGAGGAGGGTCCGTCGGATAGTCGAACCTCGGATTCAGGAAGAGCAGTGTGGTTTTCGTCCTGGTCGTGGAACGCTGGACCAGCTCTACACCCTCGGCAGGGTCCTGGAGGCTGCATGGGAGTTCGCCCAACCAGTCTACATGTGTTTTGTGGACTTGGAGAAGGCGTTCGACCGTGTCCCTCGGGGAGCCCTGTGGGGGGTTCTCCGGGAGTATGGGGTACCGGGCCCTTTGATACGGGCTGTCAGGTCCCTGTATGACCGGTGTCAGAGTCTGGTCCGCATTGCCGGCAGTAAGTCGGGCTCGTTTCCGGTGAGAGTTGGACTCCGCCAGGGCTGCCCTTTGTCACCGATTCTGTTCATCACTTTCATGGACAGAATTTCTAGGCGCAGCCAAGGTGTTGAGGGGATCCGATTTGGTGGCCTTAGGATCTCATCTCTGCTTTTCGCAGACGATGTGGTCCTTTTGGCTTCATCAGATCGTGATCTGCAGCTCTCGCTGGAGCGGTTCACAGCCGAGTGTGAAGCGGCCGGGATGGGGATCAGTGCCTCCAAATCCGAGGCCATGGTCTTGAGCCGGAAAAGGGTAGAGTGCCTTCTCCGGGTCAGGGGGGGTGTCCTGCCCCAAGTGGAGGAGTTTAAGTATCTCGGGATCTTGTTCACGAATGGGGGAAGAAGGGAGCGGGAGATCGACAGGCGGATTGGCGCAGCGTCTGCTGTCAAGCGGGCGCTGTACCGGTCCGTCGTGGTGAAGAGAGAGCTGAGCCAAAAAGCGAAGCTCTCGATTTACCGGTCGATCTACGTTCCCACCCTCATCTATGGTCATGAGCTTTGGGTCATGACCGAAAGAACGAGATCGCGGATGCAAGCGGCCGAAATGGGTTTTCTCCGTAGGGTGGCTGGGCTCTCCCTTAGAGATAGGGTGAGAAGCTCAGTCATCCGGGAGGGACTCAGAGTAGAGCCGCTGCTCCTTCACATCGAGAGGAGCCAGTTGAGGTGGCTCGGGCATCTGGTCAGGATGCCTCCTGGACGCCTCCCTGGTGAGGTGTTCCGGGCACGTCCCACCGGGAGGAGGCCCCGGGGAAGACCCAGGACACGCTGGAGGGACTATGTCTCTCGGCTGGCCTGGGAACGCCTCGGGATTCCCCCGGAGGAGCTAGAAGAAGTGGCTGGGGAGAGGGAAGTCTGGGCCTCCCTTCTGAAGCTGCTACCCCCGCGACCCGACCTCGGATAAGCGGAAGAAGATGGATGGATGGATGGATGTCGGTGACATTCAGTGGGTTTGATATCAGACAGAATGGATCAGGAGAGGAACCGCAGACCCGTCAGAACCTAAAGAACCAGACATCAGTCTCTTCATCCCTCAATCATTTCCTGAGACCGAAAAATAATATAGGTGGCAATTTAAAGAACAAATCAAAATAGATTAATTGTAAATAAATATTGTGAAGAGAACATTAAAAACGTTTGTTAGGATTGTGTAGGAAAAATGTTGATATTTTTATAAATACTGTTTTTCTCTGTGTTTATTTTGAGTTTTCTGTGTCCCTGAGTCTCCTTGTTGTCCTGTCTACTCCTTTTTTTTTTAACTTTATTTTTATTCAATTTTTAAACATACAATTACATACAATCGAACATGAGGGCTAGGGCAGGTGGTATGTATTCGCACTGATGGACATTACAATCTTACAGATATTTCACTGTTTAAAATCACAGATGGTAAGCAACAAGGAAAACTCCCAGGTGTCTGTCCGAATGATGTGGAGTCACAAACCTCATCTGTTACACACCTTTGGCAATAAAAATGATCCCATTTTTCCCAGAGTTTCTTTCCTTTCTCCTTCTTGAGCCGTATTGTGAAAGTCAACATTTCCATATTGTGGATCAGGTTTATAATATTCACAAGAAGCTTCAGAGTTGGAGGTCTAGGTTGAAGCCAATAGTAATTTCAGTTTTGCACCATGGAAACGTCTCATTGTTCACCAATCCGGCTTGCAGGGATTCGCTTTCCTTTACAGGAACTAAATCTTTTGGATTTCCTGGTTCCTGGAAAAGTTTCAGATTCCTTCACAGATGTTGTTCAGGTCTGGAGAATCATTTAAAACACTTTGGGACCTTCATGTGCTTCCTTAGCCACTCCTTTGTTGCTTTGTTTGGGCCAATACTAACAGGACTCATCCTTAGTTTCTTGGGCACATAACAAGTTCTCTAATTATTTTATAAAATATATTTTATTGTTGCATGCAGCCAAAATAACTGGGCTCATTTTGGTTCATTTTTTGTTAGCAAATGTTAAAAATCTGTGAGGCATGTTGCACCGTAGCCCTCTGAATGAACATAACCAAGTTATATTTCGCAGGAGTTTGAACTGAAATTGTTATTAATTTGCTGAAAGAAGACAAGTTTTTATTTTTTGAAGTTTATAGTTTTGATTCTTCAGTGAAATTAAAAGTTTTACAGTTTGTTTTTTTTCACAGGGTTTCAGAAAGTCACAGTTGATGAAACCCAACAAATGGTTGAGTGTGAATAAAGTAGAACTAGTTTGGAGCTAAATACTCCAAACTATTCTGAACTAAATGTAGCAGCATAAATGGTACGCTGCCACTTTAAGATCAATTTCAGCTGCTGCATATAAGCAGGTCTCTACCTGCCACATGACTACTTGCGTCATGACGTCAACTCATTTTGCTTAGTTTGTTTGCTGAGCTGTGCTGGGTAAGCGTGGCTGTTTCTTTGTTTGTCAGCTTTTATCATAGCCATTAATGCAAGCTGGTTTGATTTGTTTAGCCTCCCTTGCTGTGCCTCCAACTCCTGGACCAATTTGTTCGGTTGTTTGCTGCCGGTAAGGTAAGCGCTAGCATGGCTAGGTAACATCCGTCTCATGTAAACGAAGCCTTTATGTAGTATTCTGTTACAGCTGCGCTCCGTAGGTGAACTTGTGGATCTGTTAATCTGGCCGTGTGGTAATTTACAGGTAAGCAGCTACCATAAGTCATAGTTTTTATCAGCAGTTGTATTAATAATCTACTTTATTTTTTTAGCCTCCTGCCAAGTCCCTGACAACTATTCTATTTGGATGTACACTCGCTGCTGTTTTGCCTACGTTGAATTGTTTTAAAAGATTTGTATGAACTTTCCCCCGCTGCCGGGAGTATTGATGGCACCACAAACGGGATAAAAAAAGCAATCTTGTAGTGCTATTGTATCACTGTTTTACTCGTATTGTTTCATTTTTTTGTCTTTCTTTTAGGGACTGAGGCTTCTGTGGTGGCGGTGGTGACCCCTGGTGGCGGTGTCTTGTCTCGTGTGTTTTGTGGAACCCCCCTTTTTTTTTGTGTGTGTGTTTGCCGTGTCTTTGTAGTGTCCAGGGTGATCCCTTTTCTTCACTGGATGTTGCCCCTTTCCTCACTACTCTCCCCCCACTGGTAAGCCTCAGTTTCCTTTGACATTTAAACATTTTATAATCAACTTTATTAAAAAGACATTCACTGTTTTAACTATTCAATTTCAGGTTATTGTGAATTTAAACAACCCGTTAAAGTTTAATAAATTTTTTGTAGAACTGTCTGAATCTTGTCTCATTCCCAGTAGAACGTACCTGTGTCCTTATTATTATTCTATTTTCCTGGAGTTATTCCAGGTGGCGTTGTCGGTTTCCCTTATCTTAAACTTTAACATCTTACATTTGGGTTTCAAAATAAAGAAAATCCACCCCAGGTTGCCACAAATTGGCGTTGTCGGCAGGATCTGCTGTGTAAAGTGAGACTTGATTCTTCAGCTGTTTCTCTTTTTTTTTTGTTGTTTTGTTGTTTTTTTTCCTGTTTGTGTAGTGGCGTTGTATTTTTTTTTTTTGCGTTGGAAGAGAATTGTGTTGTGTGTACAGGCAAAACAGCAGCGAGCCTATCTAATCACAAAGGATCCAGGTCATGGAGGAGGAGGAGATCCAAGAAATGCGGGACTTGATTGCCCAATTGAAAGCAGACAACGAGCGATTACGACAGGAACAGTCACGCTCGGCCCCAGGTACTTCTACTGCCCCTTCTACTTCAAGCACATCTCAGAGTGCTTTGCCTGCCTTGGGTCCCCCTGTGTCAGAGAGGTTGGTGTTTGTGCCTCGTGACCGGAAATGTCCGATGTTCCGGGGAAGATCAGGAATAGGGTTAAATGAGTGGTTGGAGGAGGCTGAGGCCTGTATGAGGGCACGTCACTTATCACCTGTTGATCAGGCTTTTTACTTGTATGATCATCTGGAGGGTGAGGCACGAGAGGAACTTAGACACCGTCCTAGTGCTGAACGGACTGATCCAGCTTGCATTATTAGAGTGCTAAAAGAGGTATATGGTTGTACTGATTCCTATGTCTCATTGCAAGAGGCTTTCTTTTCTAGAAAGCAGCAGGAGGGTGAAACCCTTCAAGAATTTTCCCTTGCACTAATGGGATTAATGGAGAAGGTTAAAGCTTGTGCACCCACTAGCATGGTTAATGCTGCTGTATTGTTGAGGGATCAGTTTGTGGAGCATGTTTTAGATGGTCCACTGCGGCGTGCATTGAAACAGTTTGTACGGGAGAAACCTGCAGCTACACTACTTGATGTCAGGGCTGAAGCTATTAGGTGGGAACGGGAGGGATCATCAGGCGGTAGTAGGGCTCGGAGTCTTTCAGTTCCATCACTTGGATTTCAATATGCTGTCCATGGCACTTCTCAGATTAGTCCAAGGGATCAGGGGTCAGAATTGAGGTCACTGCATGATATGTTGGCACGACAACAAGAGCAATTAAATCAACTCACTCAGAGCATTGCCTCTCTTAGTCAAACTCACCAACAGAGTCATCCCTCTCGTAATGTCCCTATAGTCTGTAGACGGTGCCAACAGCCAGGTCATTATGCTAGGGAATGTGATGGTGTACGTGTCCCTTCCCGTTTTCACACTCGAGGCCCTCAGCAGCCCTCGAGTTCCCTGCCTCATAATTCTGCGGTCTCGGAAAACTAGTTCCCACTGAATTGTTGAGCCGCAGTTCGGGTGGGGCCACTATTGGCTCAGTCACAGCACCATATAATGGTATGGAAACGCCAAAGCTTGTTGCATCGTGTCCTCATTTAGATGTGTGTTTGGGAGGTGTTCAGGTGCCCTGCCTAATTGACACTGGTTCTATGGTGTCGACCCTTACAGAAAGTTTCTTTAAGGATCATTTCAAGTCTAGTGGCCCTGATGGTTTACGCCCTTGTCACTGGTTGCAGCTTAAGGCAGCAAATGGGTTAAATATCCCGTACCTTGGCTACATAGAGCTTAGTGTTGAGCTTTGCGGCAAAGACATCCCAAACTGCGGGGTTTTAATTGTAAAAGATCCTCCCGGCACAGTGGCTCCCACGCCAGGTGTTTTAGGCATGAATGTAATCCAAAAATGCTATCATGAGCTTTTTGTGCAGCATGGCGCAGGGTTGTTCAGTCAGGACAATGTCCCCCAGGCTCCTCATGAAATCTGGCCTGCATTGCAAAAGTGCCATCAGGCAAGCTTGCAGGGCCCATTAGACTATGTGGGGAAGGTAAAGGTGCGGGGTCGTGCAGCATGCAGGGTCCCAGGTGGGGTTATGAAGCTTGTGGCTGCTACATGCTCTGATCAGCTGTCACAGGCTGTACTATTTGAGCCTCCTGAGGCAGGTCTGCCAGGAGGTTTGCTTGCTTCCCCTGCCCTAATCCGTGTGGTGCGGGGCACAGCCTACATACCAATTGTTAATGTAGGCTCTACAGATATCTTGCTTTACCCACGTACTGTTGTAGGTACTCTGCATCATGTTAATGTTGTTAGTCTGCCTGCCGGTGTTAAAGAAGAGCCCTCATATACAGCTAAGGTGTCCTCTCAGATTGTACTCCCAACTGTGCAGGACCAAATTGAGGCCATTGACTTCTCCCAACTGCCCTGCACACACCAGGGGCAGGTGAGGACCCTTCTTAGGGATTATTCATCAGTTTTTGCAGAAAATGACAGTGATTTGGGGTGTACAAACATAATTAGTCATGACATACCCCTTATTGATGAGACCCCTGTAAACCAGCGATACCGGCGTATACCACCGTCAGACTATGAAGCAGTAAAGGATCACATCAATCAGTTACTTAGTACTAATGTGATCAGAGAGAGCTGCAGCCCCTATGCATCTCCCATTGTGCTAGTTAAAAAGAAGGATGGGAGCCTGAGGATGTGTGTGGACTATCGGCAGCTTAATAGCAAAACCCGCAAAGATGCCTTTCCATTACCACGCATTGAAGAGTCTTTGGATGCACTTACAGGTGCTTGCTGGTTCTCTACCTTGGACTTGGCAAGTGGTTACAACCAGGTACCTGTTGCAGAAGCAGATCGTCATAAAACTGCGTTCTGTACTCCATTTGGTCTATTTGAGTGGAATAGGATGCCATTTGGCCTTTGTAATGCGCCCAGTACATTTCAGAGGCTTATGCAACGCATTTTCTCTGATAAGCAGAATCAATCATTGCTGCTGTATCTTGATGACATAGTTGTGTTTTCCTCCACGGTGGAACAGCATTTGGAGCGCCTGGGGATGGTGCTTGGACGCCTGAAGAAAGAGGGTCTCAAGGCAAAGCTGACAAAGTGCTCCTTTCTTCAACGAGAAGTTAAATACTTAGGCCATGTCATTTCTAGCAAAGGTGTTGCAACTGATCCATCTAAGATTGAGGCAGTGGTTAACTGGCAGCGCCCCACCACATCCACAGAGCTGAGGTCCTTCCTTGGGTTCGCCAGTTACTATCGGCGGTTTGTTGCAGGCTTTGCCAAGCTGGCTGCGCCCCTTCACCAACTAGTGGGACGTTTAAGCAGTTCAAAAACAAAGAAGCGGCTAAGACAGGACATCGCTGAGGGCTGGACTGCAGAACACCAACAGAGCTTTGAGGAATTGAAAAGGAGGCTAACTACTTCACCTGTGCTAGCCTACGCTGACTTTTCTCTGCCTTTTATCCTAGAGGTTGATGCGAGCCATGGTGGTCTGGGGGCTGTCCTCTCCCAACAACAGGACGGGGTGGTGCGTCCCATTGCCTACGCCAGCCGAGGATTAAGGCCAACTGAACGTAATATGGATAACTACAGCTCCATGAAACTTGAATTTTTAGCCCTTAAATGGGCCATGACTGAAAAATTCAGAGAGTACTTGTTGGGCCATAAATGTCTTGTATTTACTGATAACAATCCCCTCAGTTATCTTGGTACTGCCAAGCTGGGTGCCACTGAACATCGATGGGCTGCACAACTTGCCTCCTTTGATTTCAAGATCCAGTATCGCTCAGGGCGTACAAACAGGAACGCAGATGCTCTTTCCAGAAAACATCCATCTACTAGAGAACAGGTTGGTGCTCTTGTTCCAGGGAGTAGTCTGCCTGAATCTCTGCAGTTGATGATGGAGAGACGGGAAGTTACGCAAGCTGCCATCACAGTCCTCCCTGAACGCACTACAAAGGATATGCAAGTATTACAACATGCTGACCCAGTTTTGCAGGAACTTTGGACCTTTTGGGCTCGCAAGAAACAACCCGACCGCACAGAGCGAAAGAATTTACCTGCACCTCTGTTGGCATTCCTGAGGCAGTGGGATCGCCTGGTGGAGAAGGATGGTGTCCTCCACCGCAAGACCTTTCGTCCCGATGGTGCTGAGGAGATGCTACAGCTGTTGCTGCCCACAGCCTTGAAGGAGGAGGTCCTGACTCAGGCTCACCAGGACCATGGCCATCAAGGTGTGGACAGGACTCTCTCATTACTGAGAACGAGATGTTACTGGCCAAAAATGTCCTCTGATGTCGTTGATTGGTGCAGGTCATGTGAGCGATGCCAAGTGGCAAAAGATACTCGACCTCTTGCACGGACCTATATGGGCCATCTGCTAGCGTCACGACCCAATGAGATCCTTGCCATGGACTTCACAATCCTGGAGCCTTCTCAAGATGGGCGGGAGAATGTGCTCGTCTTAACTGATGTTTTTAGCAAGTACACCCTGGCCATACCAACCAGAGATCAACGTGCCTCTACTGTGGCTCATGTCCTGGTGACAGAGTGGTTTTCAAAGTTTGGTGTACCAGCCCGTGTTCACTCAGACCAGGGGCGTAATTTTGAAAGTTCCCTCATCCAGCAGCTCTGTCAATTCTATGGCATCAAGAAGTCCAGGACCACACCGTACCACCCTGCTGGAAATGGACAATGTGAAAGGTTTAATCGTACGCTTCATAACCTGTTGCGTACCCTCCCCACCACCAGTAAAAGAGCCTGGACCTCTTATTTGCCACAAGTTATCTTTTGTTATAACACCACACCACATCAAAGCACTGGAGAAAGTCCCTTCTTCCTGATGTTTGGCCAACAACCTAGGCTTCCTTTAGACTTTTTGCTTGGCCATGTATCAGAACCAAGTGCTGGCGGTGTTGACAAGTGGGTTGCAGAGCACCAGACGCGCTTGCAACTGGCTTTTGAGGAAGCCAGGGAGAAGCTGAAGATTGCTGCAGATAGGAGAAAGAGAAATAATGACCAGCATGTTCAAGATTCTCCTCTGCACGAAGGCCAACTTGTCCTACTTCGAGACACCAGTCAACAAGGAAGACACAAGATTCAGGATCTGTGGCGCTCCAAGGTGTATAAGGTCCTAAAAGTACTGGGTGATACTGGAGCAGTTTACACTGTGGCTCCTGCAGATGAGTTGAACAAAACTAAAAGGGTCCACCGGTCTCTACTGAAGCCAGTTGTTTGCAGTGACATTCCAGCATCCCCTATTGGGGAACCACTGTTGACTGATTCATCCTCTGAGGATGAAACTGATCCTGATTTATTTTTGAGGGTAAATGTCCACCAGTCACCGCCTTCTCCGCCAGCCAACCCACATCTGGTCAGAAACAACACGGTTCCTTTGTCTGCCGAGGTATATCCTCATGAAGCTCCTTCAACATCTGCATCTCAAGCTCCTAGTGTTGCCAGCTCGAGTAAAGATCAGGGCCTTCCAAGGGTAATGAGAAGAACTACACGCTCAACAGCAGGTCAGCACTCCAATGTCCACCATCTCCCAAGACCAATGGGATTAGTGCATGGGGCTGCACACTCTCCTGATCCACACTGTAATGCTGTTTCTGCACTGTTTAGACCTTGGTGCTAGTGTTTTTGGGGTCGTCGTCGGGGCGTCGACGCAAGTTGGGGGGGTAGATTGTAGCAGCATAAATGGTACGCTGCCACTTTAAGATCAATTTCAGCTGCTGCATATAAGCAGGTCTCTACCTGCCACATGACTACTTGCGTCATGACGTCAACTCATTTTGCTTAGTTTGTTTGCTGAGCTGTGCTGGGTAAGCGTGGCTGTTTCTTTGTTTGTCAGCTTTTATCATAGCCATTAATGCAAGCTGGTTTGATTTGTTTAGCCTCCCTTGCTGTGCCTCCAACTCCTGGACCAATTTGTTCGGTTGTTTGCTGCCGGTAAGGTAAGCGCTAGCATGGCTAGGTAACATCCGTCTCATGTAAACGAAGCCTTTATGTAGTATTCTGTTACAGCTGCGCTCCGTAGGTGAACTTGTGGATCTGTTAATCTGGCCGTGTGGTAATTTACAGGTAAGCAGCTACCATAAGTCATAGTTTTTATCAGCAGTTGTATTAATAATCTACTTTATTTTTTTAGCCTCCTGCCAAGTCCCTGACAACTATTCTATTTGGATGTACACTCGCTGCTGTTTTGCCTACGTTGAATTGTTTTAAAAGATTTGTATGAACTTTCCCCCGCTGCCGGGAGTATTGATGGCACCACAAACGGGATAAAAAAAGCAATCTTGTAGTGCTATTGTATCACTGTTTTACTCGTATTGTTTCATTTTTTTGTCTTTCTTTTAGGGACTGAGGCTTCTGTGGTGGCGGTGGTGACCCCTGGTGGCGGTGTCTTGTCTCGTGTGTTTTGTGGAACCCCCCTTTTTTTTTGTGTGTGTGTTTGCCGTGTCTTTGTAGTGTCCAGGGTGATCCCTTTTCTTCACTGGATGTTGCCCCTTTCCTCACTACTCTCCCCCCACTGGTAAGCCTCAGTTTCCTTTGACATTTAAACATTTTATAATCAACTTTATTAAAAAGACATTCACTGTTTTAACTATTCAATTTCAGGTTATTGTGAATTTAAACAACCCGTTAAAGTTTAATAAATTTTTTGTAGAACTGTCTGAATCTTGTCTCATTCCCAGTAGAACGTACCTGTGTCCTTATTATTATTCTATTTTCCTGGAGTTATTCCAGGTGGCGTTGTCGGTTTCCCTTATCTTAAACTTTAACATCTTACATTTGGGTTTCAAAATAAAGAAAATCCACCCCAGGTTGCCACATAAATATTTAGTTCAGAGACAAATATTTGCCTTGTTAGCCAAATACTTAGCTCAGAGCTAAGTATTCAGCTTGCTCAAGGCTTATCATTTAGCTCAATATAATATATATAGCTTGGTCACTAAATCTTAAGCTTAAATAAATATTTAGCTTAATGCTAAATGTAGATGTAAACTAAATATTTATTGTTTAGCCTGACAGGGCTCCATGGGTTAAAGCCTGGCCACCAGGTGCTTGCCAATTTGCCCCTCCTCCAGCCCTGGCTCCAGAGTCGGGCCCCGTTGACCCACGTCCGGGAGAGGGAACACTGTTTCCATTGGTGGTCCTCATCATAAGGGGTATTTGGGCTGCACTTGGTCTGGTTCCTCACCTAGAACCTCTCTGCATTGGGTGACCCTACCAGAGGCATGAAGCCCTTGACAGCAGAGCTCCGAGGATCACTGGGACACTCAAACCCCTCCACCACGATAAGGTGGCAGCCCATGGAAGGGATGTGTATGGGTGTGCATGTTGGGGTGTATGTGTGTGTGCATTTATGTATGTGTGTATGTACAGTATATGAATGTAACATTTATTATTTAAGAATGAGAGAAAACAGAGAGAGAGCAAGAAAGAGTTGTATTTTTTTTCTCTTTTTTTTCAACATGAGGAAACGAGTACAATGTGGTGGCAGGTATATTTTTAGTTTTTTATTCTCTAGTGGCCTTTATTAAACAGTAATTGAACAGGAGATTTGGAGGAGAGAGAAGGGACTGACATGCAGCAGATTACCCAAGACTTGGAATTGAACCCGGGATAACTGTGTTGAGGTCTACAGCCTCTGTAGATGTTGAGCATCCTGTCGTTCTTCTCTTTTATACCAGTAGACTACACATTAGCTCAACAACACATAGGTTTCTATTTATAGCAATGTATTCATTTAAGAATCGATTTTCCTCACCAACAGTAATAATTTCTGATTATCTTCTCTGTTTCATGGATTGTGCTTCGTTTTTACTTTTTCTACTCAGTTTTTCATGTTAAATTGCACTTTTTTTGTTAAGTTTGTTATACTATATTGAATACATTTTTCTAAATAAAGACTAACAGAAAGATCACACAGTTCTTTTCAGTTTTGATAAAGCCTGTTTTTTCTTATAACAAACAAACCAGATAGAACAAGTTTGGGCTTCTTTGGGGTCCAGAGTATTAAATTATGATTACAATTATCATCTAATATTATGTACAGATGTAATTCTAACCTTAATTTAACACCCAGGGACCCTGAAGAAGTCCAAACTTGTTAAATCAGCTTTTTTATGTTTGGTATAAAAAAAACAAACACAGGATTTATCAAAGAAACAAAAAGATGAATGGACTGAGCTTATGTAGTGCCTTGCTAATCATTTTGACAACTCAAAGCACTTCACACTACAGTCACATTCACCCATTTACACTGATATGCAGCTCGGTAAGCAACAAAAGTGCCTTGCCCAAGGGGACCTCGACATGTGGCAGGAGGAAGCTGAACTCGAACTTACAACCTTCTGATCACAAGACGACCACTCTACCCACTGAGCCACAGTCACCCTGAACATTTTTTTAAAAAAGCCACTGCATGATCCTTCTGTTAACCTTTTTTAAATTCCGGATTTAAACACATTTCACTACGAAAAAATGCAAGTGCAACATAAAATGTGAGTAGAGAAGGTAAAATAAAGGACAAACCATAAACTACAAAAACAGAGAGAAAATAAACAGAAATCATTTCTATTACAAGAAGAATTTTAATTCTTAAATTAATCGGTTGCTATAAATATTGAGCTATGTGTTGTTGTGGCACTGTGCCATCTGCCACTAAAAAAGTGAAGGGAAAAGGGCTAAAGTAGAGGAAGCAGCCATCATTGGGTAAGGAATAGTCTTAGATTTAGTGCTGATACCTCAAGACTTTTAGGTGATTTTTAAAGCAATTCTTGCAGTTTCTTGAACACTTTTGGGGGGCAATTTACATTGACCAATTGACCTAACCTACATGTTTTAGGAGATGTGGGGGGAAACCAGAGCACCTGGAGAAAACCCACGCAAACACGGGGAGAACATGCAAACTCCACACAGCAAAGATCTGACACATCCTCCCTGTGAAGCTGCAGTGCTAACCACTGCATCACCGTGCTGCCCGCTTTTTTTCTATTTCAAATTCATCTTAGCGTTTGATTGTTTTTTGAATTGGGTTAGGAAGGGATCTTTGTTCTAGTTGGTTAATGGGGGGAAAAAACTTGCCTTTTTAATTTTTGTCATGACGGAGCGTCGCATGGCATGATAGTTAAAGTGAGACGTTCTTGATTTTCGTTCACTCTTTTCCTTCTTTTTTCTGTTTCTTCAAACACAGAATGTTTCGTAGTTTTTTCCAAATTGAAAGCTTTGGCTTTTTCCTTTTACCATCCTGCATGGATTTAGGATCTGGGTTGTCCACATTCTCCTGGATGGTTTCTATAGCGAACTCCGTCTTTGCTGTGGATTCCAAATCCGTGGAACAACCTGATGAGGTTTCTTCTGAGAAATCCTCCTCAGAAGAAACCTCTTGATGTAAAACTTCAACCTGGTCAGGTTGGCTCTCTGAATCTTTCTCCTTCTCTTGAAAATCTGCAAACTCTTGTGATGTTTTTTGTTGTAGGTCTTCCTTCTCATCTCTCAGAGAGTTTGCAAGCTGGAGATCCTCATTTTCTCTTTCCAATTTAATATTTCTCTCACAACTTTCTTGCTGATATTTTTCTGCTTGTTGTGTTAGTGCAGCAACATCCGTTTCATATCTATAATTCAGCTCCTTGTACAAACCTTTAATCTTCTCTAACTCAGTCTGCGCATCGCTTTCTTTTTCTTGCAGGATTTTCATATCTTTTGCTGTGTTTTCCTGGAGGTCAGCATTCATGGCTTTTATGTTGTGGAGAAGAGCCAAGTCTTCCAAGTGAGCTTTTTTCTCCTCAGTTATTTGCATCTGAAGATTTTCCACCTGCTGTTGAAGTGAAGAATGGCTTGCTTCATACTGGCCTATATTAGATTTTAAATGTTTTGCAAGCCCGTTGAATTTCTGCTGCAGAGTCTGGAACTCTTCTGTCATTGTTTCATAGAGATGATCTTGCTCAGCTTTCAGTTTGTTGATTTCCTCAAGGTCTTTCTTCGCTCTCTCTGAACTGGCTTCTCTTTCACGATCTATCACTTTCTTGTACATTTCTACTTGGGCTTTAAGTCCAGAAACATCTCTATCATACTTCCCGTCGAGTTCTTCATATGAACGTTTGACCTGGTCCAATTCGTCCTGCAAACTTTTTTCGCTGCTTTCCAGGAATTTGATCTCTTTTGACATTTTTTGAATCATATCTTCCTTTTCAGCTCTTAGATTTTCAAGGAGCTGTTGTACCTCACTATCTTTCTCTTCACAAAACGTTTGTATCTCAGCCTCCTGCCTCACCAGAGCAATGTCCGCTTCATACTTAGAGCAAAGCTCCTCATAAGAAGTCTGGAGTTTGTCCAGTTCTTCTTGGAGGGCTTTACCTTTCTCTTTTTCAGCCTGGATTTCTGATGAAAATGCTTCTTGGCTGAGGAGATGGGCCGTCTTTAAATCTACAAAGTCTTGTTGCAGCATCTTCTTATTCTTATATCTCACATCGTTGTGCACCTGGGAAGCAAGGATCGCAGCGCTGACAGCTGCTGGATCACTAAGCTTCTCTACTCTCTCGAGTTCCCTCTTTGACTCTTTGGACTTGTTGATGAACACTTCTTTGATAGCTTTCTGCCTTTTTAACTGGAGTTTCGTTTCTTCCAGCTCTTCTTCCATGTGGGCCAGTCGTTGGTTGTCTTCAAACCTTTGGGCTCTCTCCATTTCCAAAAAACCACGCAGCCTTTGGATTTCCTCGTGTAAAACATTCGGGTGCACAGGAGGGAACCTGCCTTGGGAGTTGTGCTGGAATCCCCCTCTCATCTGGGGTCCCATCTTTCCATTGTGGTATCTTGGGTTTTGATGAAACATTTTCCCTTAAATATGTTCTCTAAAATCAGTCGGTTTCTAAATTACCTGAACGGTATTTGAAAGAGCTTTGAGTATGTCTGAACTGGTCAGTGATATAGCAAGCAATGAAAGATATGCAGAATTGTGTTCTATACATATATGTCTAGTTGATGACATCACACAGACTGCCTCACTAGTGACATCACAGAATCTTCTGCTGGTGGTGTTACATCATCTCACCAGTAAATTTCATGCTTTTTATTCTTGTTTGTATTCAAAATAGTCTGATTCACTTGTTTCCCCCCCCCCAGATGTGATCATTTCTTTTGAACATTTTTCAATATCTATTCATTAGAAAGTTAATTTTGCTTATTTAGTCAAACATTTATTTTCTTGTTCTTGTGTCAGCAAACATTGGAAAAAGAGAGTTGGATAGAAAATTTGTAATAAATAGATGAGGTCTGGAAAGTTTGTTTCTTTTATCAAACATTTATTGCTTTTGTAGTTTTTTATTTTTTGCTTTATATACATATATTGATGTGGGAAGAGGTAACATTTTGCTAAGTTAATGCCATGAGCAGAAATACATATATAAATATAAAATCCTTTAATGAAATGAAAATGACAAGAACTAATTAAAGTAATGAAAAAAATAAATTGAACTAATCAGGGCTGAGCACAAATAAAGTTGCAAGATTTACCCATGAGAAAACCAGGGATCTCAAACCCATCCCACCATGCTTGACCACCACAAACTCAATGTGTGCCACAGTAAATGTTAAGCCTAGGTCATTTTCAGACCTATGCAAATGCATGATTTTTGTTTGTATGCCCTCATATTTAGATCCTCTCTTCCAGGATCTACCATCCTGGATGGTAGATGAAGACAAACCAAGATCAACTGATTTAAAAATTACACAGACCGACCAGCAGGTGGCGGTAGTGTACCAACTTGTTGTGTGGGAAGAAAACAACAAGGTGAAGAAGAAGAACATCTGCAACGTGCTGCTGTTTTGTTTAGATGTCTCACTTTCTCCGTTTTTAACTGTAGTCGACACCTGTTTGCATTTGGGTCAGTACATAGTTCCTACCAGGGTCTACAGCGTCTGCCTCACCTCACACGACCACACTTCATGACAAATACAGTGTTTTGTGGTCAATATCATTTCACCATTTTATTAATGTGGGTTGCCAGTTTGGATAAGACTTTCTATCAAGCTATAAGAATGATAGAAAACATGCTAACAAAAAGCCTCAGACCTGCAGACACAGGCTAACAGAAGCAGCTCTTTGCCTCACTTGTACAAGTTTATGTCGGGGGGGTGGCGCTGTGAGATGTTCGCAACCACCGCAAAAATATGTAGTTGCGCCCCTGTATGTACTTTTGGATTTTTAAAATATTTGGTAAATTCTTATTAATTCATAACTAATATAAATTTCAGTTTTAGGCTTCTAACAATTTTTATTTGAGTTTTACTATTTTCTGCTGTGTCCCACTTCTGTTCATTGCAGAACAGAATGAAATCTCAGGTAACCTTCCGACATCAGACTGAAGTCCAAACCTGAAGGACCTGTTTGCTGAGTTATTGTACAAGAAAGAGAACAAGGAAACAAAAGTATTTTTCATTTACCTCTTAGTGTGGATGCATGTCTCTCATGGACACATATACGGTAAATAACATTGACTTTATTTTGTTTTTATGATTTATATATCTGTGTCTCATTACATAAATGACAACTAATTATACATTTTCAGAAAATAGCTCTCATAAGGAAACATTGTCAATTTGACAGAAACCAGCAAAAATACTGTCAGATATATTTCAATGTGTTTTTTGTCTTTCATTTTCTGTCCAATGTGGTCAAACAGAAAATGTATTGAGTTATAAATGTTTGAGAACTTTTTTTTTCTGTCCTGAGGTAAGAAAGAAAGACCTGTTGTATAAAGGCAGATGTGTCGAGGAAGCTCACATAAAATTTTTAATCTGAAGTAATAAATGCAAAGAGAAAGAGAAAATAAATAACCCGGCATGAGAAGAGCTATTTTTCTAAGTGATTTATTTTTACGTTTTTTTTCTAGGAAGTGAAAAAACAAAAATACAGACAGCTTTTATTTTACTCATCAGCAGATAATTATGGATCTGGGCCAGGATTTATTTGATTAATGTGTTAGGGTTTCGGATTCCGGTGGAATCGCAGGTGGGCGTGGCCAAACTGCTCTACAGCGCCCCCTGAGGTGAGATAGGGGAAACAGTAGGTCGTAGAGATCTGAAACTCGGTACGTAGGTAGATCCCCCTCAATTCAAGAATAAAAGTATCTTGGAGACTTTAAAAGTTATTGAAAAAATTGGCATTTCGTATATGTTGAGGGGGCGTGGCAGAGCGGCGAACTTGGTGTACTCGCCAAAACAAACGAAACGCTATAACGTTCACATAAAAAGGTTAATTGGCACCAAACTCGTCATGAGTGATCCAGGTTGAATGCCTGTTGATCCTATGTCATCATATTCTGTTGAGATTTAAGCCCCGCCCCCTCAGAACAGGAAGTGACTTTTTTTACCTGGAAAGCTCCATCTCTGACTCTCTTGACCTAATCAAGATGATCTTGTGTCAGATGACACAAAGTTGGTCTCACTTACTTTAAAGCGCCAAGCGTTTTCAGTGGCGGGCGTGGCCGTGGCGTCGCGGCAAAATCACAGGTCACGCAGCTGCCATACGTTTGGCTCTAGATTCCATATGTTTCAGCCCAGCTGCACCAAACTAACTGAGATCGATTCTTGTCCACCCCTGGACAGGAATACAGTCAAATAATTGGTGGGTGTGGTCTAATGTCTCTACAGCGCCCCATAGAATATTTTTTAAAAATTAGCCCCAAGCCATGATTTATCCCAGAATTGTGAAACTTGGAAACATGTATCATGTCAGGACCTACAAAAAAGTCTCTTGGAGCCTTAGTCCAAACCAAACAGGAAGTCCGCCATTTTGAATCAAAGCCATCATTTTGTCTATTTTGTTGACTTCGTATCTGAGCGAACTCGTCTTAGAGTTTTCGAGATCCAGGCTTCAAACTCAGTCAGCACAGTCTTGAGGCATTGATGGTCAAAAGTTATCAAAGGAATTTTCGTAAGTCAAAGTATGTGAGCGTGGCCAAGCCTCAAATCTGGCCATTCCCCATGACACATCAAGGGGGAATTACTTCCCCGCATAAGATTTCAGCGGCACCAAACTAACTGAGATCGATCCTTGTCCACTCCCCAACAGGAATCTGTTCCAACATTTGGTGGGCGTGGCCAAATTCCTCCACAGCGCCCCATAGAATATTTTTAAAAATCATCCCCCAGCCATGCTTTATGCCAGAATTATAAAACTTTGTACACATGTGTATCTTATCAGGACCTACAAAAAAGTCACGTGGAGCCCTGGTCTAAACCCAACAGGAAGTCGGCCATTTTGGATCAAAGCCGCCATTTTGTCTGTTTTATTGACATTGTATCTGAGCGAACTCATCCTAAAGCTTTTGAGATCCAGGCTTCATACTCAGTCAGCATAGTCTTGAGGCATTGAAGGTCAAAAGTTATCAAAGAAATTTTCCTATGTCAAAGCATGTGGGCGTGGTCAAGCCTCAAATCTGGCCATTCGCCATGAAACATCAAGATGGCATCACAAGCTCCCAGCTGCATCAAACTTCATTTGCATCATCACAGACCAGAACCCATCACATTCAAATGGTCAATTGGTGACATCACTTTAGACCTGCCCCCTTCCAACAGGAAGTCACCTGTTTTCCTTCCTCTTAATGTCTACTTCATGCAGATATGAAACTATGTTTAATGAATTAGAATAACATGATGATAAATCCTTCTTTCAAAGCGAGCTGCTGCTGGGAGCATCTGGGTATGGCTGAATTGTGAATTCTAATCCCTCAGAGTTTGCATACGTCTGTAAATCAGTGTTTCTCAAACTTTTTCAGGCTGAGGACCAGTTAACCCATTTAACAAGCTGTCAAAGACCACTTAATTTAAAATCGCCCCTGCTATAACACATCTTAATATATGATGCAACCTGAAATGAAACTCTTCACTTATGTATTTTTCTTTGTTCATCTTTATGAGAAGAGTGGTGCTGTTTGGTAAATGTGACTGGCCACAACAAAGCACTAAAGAGGTCTCCTTGGGCATTTTGAGTTATTTACAAAATTAAATAAAAATAAAAATAGCTGTTTACCTGAAAGCAGAGCATCATTCATTACCAAGCAAAGAGCAGTTCTGACTGGAACGATTCCTACCACTAACCGTTCCAGTCGCTATAGCTTAGCTTCCTCTGATCATACAAGTAGTCCCGGAGCTTTTCTGTCCACTAGGGGATGTCCTCGCACCACAAATGGTCCATGGACCACAGTTTGAGTAAGACTGCTGTAAATCGTACATGACCGTAGTAAAGAGCCCAATAGCTTGAACCCCCGTGATCGCCACGAGGCCGGCGGCGCGCTTCGCTGCTATGGCCTCCAATGGCGCTTGCGGCTTTAATTGTTTTTGTACTTTCTTTTCTTTCCAATAGAGGGCAGAATATTTCTGAATATAAAATACTTTTTAAGTTCTCAGTGGGAGCATTTAATCACAAAGGTTTACAGTCTCAAGTATTTAGTTGAATTTCCTACAACTTCTCAGATGGGTAAACTGACTAGTGAAATGATTTTAGACTTTACAGTTACATTTTCCAGTTGAAGGTTAATGTGTATGTGTGCAGAATAATAATTGTACTACAGTATCAATGTGTAAACTGCTCTTTAAGTAACTGAAACCTGAATTGACATTTTATGTTTTCCATGAATTACGCAGTTAGATTGTTTGCGTCTCACTTTTTAGTATTTTTTGTTGTTGTTTTGCCTTGATGAAAAAAATAAACATGAAACTACATTAATTTCAAGCTCTGGACAACCTCTTTGATCAACATAGTTATGTTTGGACATTCAACACTCAAAGGTATCAATTTAATGAAAAGAGGACATAATTCATAAATCTTTTGACTGTTACTGAAAAGATTATGATTAAAGTCTTTACTTTTATTTCAACTTTTGTTTGGTAAGTTTAACTGTGATGCAAGTGTTTGACATTCTTTAAGTATTCAGGAGTTCCATTTTATCAGCATTCTCGTCAGAGGTATAAAGCAGAAAAAACACTTTGACCTGTGACGGAGAGAAAATAGTTTTCCTTGTAATCATGACATTCCATTGGGTTGCACCTGAGGGTTGGACTAGTCCCTTTGCTTTGTGACATTACAGACATGTAGATTGATTCATGAACAATGCTCCATTTGACCTTTTACTTATGTTTTTGTGGAATTTCTGTGTTACTATAGGTTAAAAAAGTATATACACTGCCTGACCAAAAAAAAGTCGCCACCAAAAAATGGTCACACTCTAATATTTTGTTGGACTGCCTTTAGCTTTGATTACAGCCCGCATTCGCTGTGGCATTGTTTCAATAAGCTTCTGCAGTGTCACAAGATTTATTTCCATCCAGTGTTGCATTAATCTTTCACCAAGATCTTGTATTGATGATGGGAGAGTCTGACCACTGCGCAAAGCCTTCTCCAGCACATCCCAAAGATTCTCAATGGGGTTAAGGTCTGGACTCTGTGGTGGCCAATCCATGTGTGAAAAAGATGTCTCATGCTCCCTGAGCCACTCTTTCACAATGTGAGCCCGATGAATCCTGGCATTGTCATCTTGGAATATGCCCGTTCCATTTGGGAAGACAAAATCCATTGATGGAATAACCTGGTCATTCAGTATATTCAGGTAGTCAGCTGACCTCATTCTTTGGGCACACAATGTTGCTGAACCTAGACCTGACCAACTGCAGCAACCCCAGATCATAGCACTGCCCCCACAGGCTTGTACAGTAGGCACTAGGCATGATGGGTGCATCACTTCACCTGCCTCTCTTCTTACCCTGATGCGCCCATCACTCTGGAACAGGGTAAATCTGGACTCATCAGACCACATGACCCTCTTCCATTCCTCCAGAGTCCAATCTTTATGCTCCCTAGCAAACTGAAGCCTTTTTTTCTGGTTAGCCTTACTGATTAGAGGTTTTCTTACGGCTACACAGCTGTTCAATCCCAACCCCTTGAGTTCCCTTCGCATTGTGCGTGTGGAAATGCTTTTGCGTTCACAATTAAACATACTCTTGAGTTCTGCTGTTGTTTTTCTTCGATTTGATTTAACCAAACGTTTAAGTAATCGCCGATCACGATCACTCAGGATTTTTTTCCGACCACATTTCTTCCTGGAAGACGATGGTTCCCCACCATCCTTCCAGTTTTTAATGATGCGTTGGACAGTTCTTAACCCAATTCTAGTAGTTTCTGCAATCTCCTTAGATGTTTTCTCTGCTTGATGCATGCCAATGATTTGACCCTTCTTAAACAGACTAACGTCTTTTCCACGACCACAGGATGTGTCTTTTGCCATGGTTGTTTAAGAAATGAGGAGTTACTCATTGCATCAGCTGGGGTTAAATAACTTGTTGCCAGCTGAAAGATAATCGTCTATGCAGTACTTATCCAATAGGAGGCTTGTATCTATTTGCTTAGTTAAATCCAGGTGGCGACTTTTTTTTTGGCTAGGCAGTGTATTTTACATTTACAGTAGTCTGTGAAAAAATAATGTCTGCTTTGTTTCCACAATCATTACAGGACAGATTTAAATCTCAGTCATGCTCTGAACCTCCCACATCAGATTGAAAACCTGAAGGACTGGTTTGTTGACTTGGAAGACTTTGTGTTAAGACAACAAGGAAACAGCAGTGTGTTTTTCATTTGTATTCCCGTGTGGATTACAGCTTTCTCATGGACACATATATGGTAAAGTAACAATGTCTTTATTCCGTTTTTACGGTTTGTATGTTTTTGTATCATTACATAAATAATTTGTTTATATGTTACTGAATTGTAAGTTTTCAAGATAACTCTTGTTGCTGCAGGTTAAGAGGATGTTAAAAAGTCAGTTAAAACATTTAAGGTTTTAACTAACATTTTTCCCGTGTAAAACTGTTTTTTATAGAGGAAATCTGTTACATTGATTATGATTTGTCAAACAAAGGCTTTCATAATGGAACCAGAAAAATGCTGTGAGATATAAATAGACATGTTATTTATTTGTCAGCATGTCTATACCATGCTGTCAGACATAAATTATATTTGTTATGAGTGTTTGAGAACAGTTTATGCAGATGCAGGATGCATATATATTCCCCCAGTTGTTGCAGACAACGTATGTGGCGTCATCAGTTCTGTTGTTGCTAAGATATGGACACAACACTCCAATGCATCTGTGACAACATCAGTAGACTTTAATCATGCCCCACTCTGCTACATCGAAAATGTTTCAACAGTTTGTCAGTTGCTCTACCAGAGAAAACAAAATGTTAGATTTGTTTTGTTTTGTTTTATAATGTCAAGGATTCATACATATTCAAAGCAAGATCTTTTCTGGAAGAGTCAGATCATAATCTTGTTCTTCTCTGCTGGTTATAGAAACCCCTTGTTTAGATACAACATGTAAAGGAAAAAACTGCGAGATGTGAGATTGTGGTCAAGCTAAAGAAACCTTGAAGGGTTGTTTTGTGGCTACAAACTGGAAACTTTGTGCCAGCCACATGGAGAGGACATCAATATGCCATGACTGAGTGTGTGACAGACTGTATAAGCTTCTATGTGCACAACCACACAGCAGAACTGTGAGATGCTTCTCCAATAACAAACCCTGGATCACCAAAGGTAAAAAAAAAAAGAAGAATCATTGAGAAGTACCTAGAAGCAGCTCAAAATCAAGATTAGAGACAAATAGGAGGTGTATAGGAAGAGACTGTAGAATAAACTACAAAGGAAAAAATCAGAAATATGTGGTTAGGGATGAGGAAAATCACTAGCAAAAGGGAGATCAGTCTCTACAACAACTTTTTGTAGAACCTTGACTAATATGCAAAACAATAATATTTAATTTCCCTTTGGGATCAATAAACTATGTTTGAATTGAATTGAATTTTAGATTACATCATAATAGAGCATCAGGATATCCAATGTGACTTTAACCTATGATGAGATTATTCTAACACATTTTGTCTTTGTAAAGGACATTTTACAATGAGTCGGACTGAGAAAAAAATTGAGGCATTCAGGCCCTCAAATGATCGTCTGCCCTCCAAAATTAAAGCTCAGATTGGACCTCAAAGGTAAGATGATTAATCAACACTCCTCCAAAATCTGTTTTCCTATTAGAAATAACAAATCATTGGATTATACACTTGATTTCAAACTGAAATACAAGTTCAGTTACTTTTTTCTTTTTTAATCGGATATATTTGTTCAAGTCTTTCATTTTACAAATGCTACTTTTTTAACAGTCTTGAACAGGAAATGAGGAACTCTTCTACACCGAGTGTTGTGTCACTTAAGAGCGAGAAATCAATGGATTTCCCTCTGAATTATAAAGATTCTTCATATTCAGAGTGAGTAAATCCTGTTTTTAATTTTTTATTTTTACCACACATATCATACCACCTAAGGTCAAAGTAGATATTCATTACAATATATTTGGTTTGTTTTGATGTTTTGAGTTGCAATTTCTATAATAAATTTCCATATGGCAAACATTTTAGAAACAATTTTACACTCTTTTTTTCCCATAGGCTTCAAATCTTTTTGTCATTGTTTTGACATTTTGTCATGAATTTGATTATTTCTTGTTAGGTTTTCTTAGCCTTTTGAGTCTTTGATCTTCATTTATTGATAAAATATCTTTGCTTCTTAATTTACTGACAGAAAACCTTACAGAGAGTAGAATTATCACCGCAGTGATTCAGTAATAAACGGGGAGTGATTTTGACATACAGTGCAGACCAAAAGTTTGGACACACCTTTCTAATTCAATGAGTTTCCTTTATTTTCATGACTATTGACATTGCAGATTCACACTGAAGGCATCAAAACTATGAATAATACATGTGGAAATATGCACTAAACAAAAAAGTGTAAAACAACTGAAAATAGCCCTTATATTCTAGTTTCTTCAAAGTAGCAACCTTTTGCTGTGATTACTGCTTTGCACACACTCTGCATTTTCTTGATGAGCTTCAAGAGGTAGTCACCTGAAATGGTTTTCACTTCATAGGTGTGCCCTGTCAGGTTAATAAGTGGGATTTCTTGCCTTATAAATAGTCATGAAAATAAAGAAAACCCATTGAATTAGAAAGGTGTGTCCAAACTTTGGGTCTGTACTGTATGTCCTTTCATTGAAACCAACAATAACTGGAAATCTACATATCATGTTGCTCTCTTTGGTAGTCTGCAGATTATATCGCTTTTAAAAATGTGCATCATAGGAAGAACATTAAGACATTTTCTCTTTTTGCTGACAATCCATGCTGACTCATGTCTGGTAGCATGAAAATGACACATCAGTTATCACATCAATCCTACATTGTTGATTACAGACCTCAGAATAGTCATGATTCTGAATGATTATTTATGTTTCATTTCTCTTTCTGCTTTCTGATCTACATAGAATGAATATTTTTTGATGTCCCTTCCTGCAGTATGTTACGATATAGTTCTTGCTCTCTCTTTTATTGCTTGAGTTTTTTCCATCTTGAATTATTTTAGAACTGAGCAGAGGAACTTGAACAAGTACTCAGAAATCTATTTTCACAAAAAAACAATGAATCCTTGGATGATCCACTTGCTTGTAAATTTGTACAACTTTGGTTTGTCTTATTTTTTTGTAATTAAACATCTTTTTTCAAGTCCTTTAATTTTTAATGCTACTTTTTTAACAGCTTTGGGGAAAAAATGAGGAACTCTTCTACACCGAGTGTTGTGTCACTTAAGAGCGAGAAATCAATGGATTTCCCTCTGAATTATAAAGATTCTTCATATTCAGAGTGAGTAAATCCTGTTTTTAATTTTTTATTTTTACCACACATATCATACCACCTAAGGTCAAAGTAGATATTCATTACAATATATTTGGTTTGTTTTGATGTTTTGAGTTGCAATTTCTATAATAAATTTCCATATGGCAAACATTTTAGAAACAATTTTACACGCTTTTTTTCCCATAGGCTTCAAATCTTTTTGTCATTGTTTTGACATTTTGTCATGAATTTGATTATTTCTTGTTAGGTTTTCTTAGCCTTTTGAGTCTTTGATCTTCATTTATTGATAAAATATCTTTGCTTCTTAATTTACTGACAGAAAACCTTACAGAGAGTAGAATTATCACCGCAGTGATTCAGTAATAAACAGGGAGTGATTTTGACATACAGTGCAGACCAAAAGTTTGGACACACCTTTCTAATTCAATGAGTTTCCTTTATTTTCATGACTATTGACATTGCAGATTCACACTGAAGGCATCAAAACTATGAATAATACATGTGGAAATATGCACTAAACAAAAAAGTGTAAAACAACTGAAAATAGCCCTTATATTCTAGTTTCTTCAAAGTAGCAACCTTTTGCTGTGATTACTGCTTTGCACACACTCTGCATTTTCTTGATGAGCTTCAAGAGGTAGTCACCTGAAATGGTTTTCACTTCATAGGTGTGCCCTGTCAGGTTAATAAGTGGGATTTCTTGCCTTATAAATAGTCATGAAAATAAAGAAAACCCTTTTTAATTAGAAGGTGTGTCCAAACTTTGGGTCTGTACTGTATGTCCTTTCATTGAAACCAACAATAACTGGAAATCTACATATCATGTTGCTCTCTTTGGTAGTCTGCAGATTATATCGCTTTTAAAAATGTGTATCATAGGAAGAACATTAAGACATTTTCTCTTTTTGCTGACAATCCATGCTGACTCATGTCTGGTAGCATGAAAATGACACATCAGTTATCACATCAATCCTACATTGTTGATTACAGACCTCAGAATAGTCATGATTCTGAATGATTATTTATGTTTCATTTCTCTTTCTGCTTTCTGATCTACATAGAATGAATATTTTTTGATGTTCCTTCCTGCAGTATGTTACGATATAGTTCTTGCTCTCTCTTTTATTGCTTGAGTTTTTTCCATCTTGAATTATTTTAGAACTGAGCAGAGGAACTTGAACAAGTACTCAGAAATCTATTTTCACAAAAAAACAATGAATCCTTGGATGATCCACTTGCTTGTAAATTTGTACAACTTTGGTTTGTCTTATTTTTTTGTAATTAAACATCTTTTTTCAAGTCCTTTAATTTTTAATGCTACTTTTTTAACAGTTTTGGGGAAAAAATGAGGAACTCTTCTACACCGAGTGTTGTGTCACTTAAGAGCGAGAAATCAATGGATTTCCCTCTGAATTATAAAGATTCTTCATATTCAGAGTGAGTAAATCCTGTTTTTAATTTTTTATTTTTACCACACATATCATACCACCTAAGGTCAAAGTAGATATTCATTACAATATATTTGGTTTGTTTTGATGTTTTGAGTTGCAATTTCTATAATAAATTTCCATATGGCAAACATTTTAGAAACAATTTTACACGCTTTTTTTCCCATAGGCTTCAAATCTTTTTGTCATTGTTTTGACATTTTGTCATGAATTTGATTATTTCTTGTTAGGTTTTCTTAGCCTTTTGAGTCTTTGATCTTCATTTATTGATAAAATATCTTTGCTTCTTAATTTACTGACAGAAAACCTTACAGAGAGTAGAATTATCACCGCAGTGATTCAGTAATAAACAGGGAGTGATTTTGACATACAGTGCAGACCAAAAGTTTGGACACACCTTTCTAATTCAATGAGTTTCCTTTATTTTCATGACTATTGACATTGCAGATTCACACTGAAGGCATCAAAACTATGAATAATACATGTGGAAATATGCACTAAACAAAAAAGTGTAAAACAACTGAAAATAGCCCTTATATTCTAGTTTCTTCAAAGTAGCAACCTTTTGCTGTGATTACTGCTTTGCACACACTCTGCATTTTCTTGATGAGCTTCAAGAGGTAGTCACCTGAAATGGTTTTCACTTCATAGGTGTGCCCTGTCAGGTTAATAAGTGGGATTTCTTGCCTTATAAATAGTCATGAAAATAAAGAAAACCCTTTTTAATTAGAAGGTGTGTCCAAACTTTGGGTCTGTACTGTATGTCCTTTCATTGAAACCAACAATAACTGGAAATCTACATATCATGTTGCTCTCTTTGGTAGTCTGCAGATTATATCGCTTTTAAAAATGTGTATCATAGGAAGAACATTAAGACATTTTCTCTTTTTGCTGACAATCCATGCTGACTCATGTCTGGTAGCATGAAAATGACACATCAGTTATCACATCAATCCTACATTGTTGATTACAGACCTCAGAATAGTCATGATTCTGAATGATTATTTATGTTTCATTTCTCTTTCTGCTTTCTGATCTACATAGAATGAATATTTTTTGATGTTCCTTCCTGCAGTATGTTACGATATAGTTCTTGCTCTCTCTTTTATTGCTTGAGTTTTTTCCATCTTGAATTATTTTAGAACTGAGCAGAGGAACTTGAACAAGTACTCAGAAATCTATTTTCACAAAAAAACAATGAATCCTTGGATGATCCACTTGCTTGTAAATTTGTACAACTTTGGTTTGTCTTATTTTTTTGTAATTAAACATCTTTTTTCAAGTCCTTTAATTTTTAATGCTACTTTTTTAACAGTTTTGGGGAAAAAATGAGGAACTCTTCTACACCGAGTGTTGTGTCACTTAAGAGCGAGAAATCAATGGATTTCCCTCTGAATTATAAAGATTCTTCATATTCAGAGTGAGTCAATCCTGTTTTTAATTTTTTATTTTTACCACACATATCATACCACCTAAGGTCAAAGTAGATATTCATTACAATATATTTGGTTTGTTTTGATGTTTTGAGTTGCAATTTCTATAATAAATTTCCATATGGCAAACATTTTAGAAACAATTTTACACGCTTTTTTTCCATAGGCTTCAAATCTTTTTGTCATTGTTTTGACATTTTGTCATGAATTTGATTATTTCTTGTTAGGTTTTCTTAGCCTTTTGAGTCTTTGATCTTCATTTATTGATAAAATATCTTTGCTTCTTAATTTACTGACAGAAAACCTTACAGAGAGTAGAATTATCACCGCAGTGATTCAGTAATAAACGGGGAGTGATTTTGACATATGTCCTCTCATTGAAACCAAGAATAATTTGAAATCTACATAATATGTTGCTCTCTTTGGTAGTCTGCAGATTATATCGCTTTTAAAAATGTGCATCGTAGGAAGAACATTAAGGCAATGATGGATTGTCATCAAGAAGTGATGACAATCCATCACTTTTTGCTGACTCATGTCTGGTAGCATGAAAATGACACATCAGTTATCACATCAATCCTACATTGTTGATTACAGACCTCAGAATAGTCATGATTCTGAATGATTATTTATGTTTCATTTCTCTTTCTGCTTTCTGATCTACATAGAATGAATATTTCTTGATGTCCCTTCCTGCAGTATGTTACGATATAGTTCTTGCTCTCTCTTTTATTGCTTGAGTTTTTTCCATCTTGAATTATTTTAGAACTGAGCAGAGGAAGTTGAACAAGTACTCAGAAATCTATTTTCACAAAAAAACAATGAATCCTTGGATGATCCACTTGTTTGTAAATTTGTACAACTTCGGTTTGTCTTATTTTTTTGTGATTAAACATCTTTTTTCAAGTCCTTTATTTTTTAATGCTACTTTTTAAACAGCTTTGGGGAAAAAATGAGGAACTCTTCTACACACAACACTGTGTCCCTAAAGAGTGAGAAATCAATGGATTTCCCTCTGAATTATAAAAATTCTTCATCTTCAGGGTGAGTAAACGCTGCTTTAAATCTCTGAATTTGATCAAATATAGTATACAGCCTAAGGTAAGCTTAGGATTAGCATTACATTAGATTTGGGTATGTGTTTTTGAGTTAAAAAATCTGTCAATATTTTTAACCTATTAATTCTTTTAATATGTTCATTATAAGCAGGAGTTTAAGATGTCATCTCTTCTTGTTTGTTTTATTGCAACAAACAGCAACTCGGTTTGTTTTCTTCACTTTTAATCAAACATCTTTGTTCAATGCCTTTATTTTGCCAATGATACTTTTTTAACAGTTTTGGGCAGAAAAATAGAAAGTCTTCTGCACCAAGCATTTTGTCCCTAAAGAGCGAGAAATCAATGGATTTCCCCCTTAATTATAAAGATTCTTCATATTCAAGGTAGGTTAATTCCACTTTTAGAGCTGCAGTAGGTAACTATTATGAAAATATATTTTTAATATAGTTGTTAAAACACTCACTATGTTCTAGCAGTAGAATATGGGACAGCTGGTTTGAAAAACAAAAAAAATCTACAAATTCAGTCAGTTTTATTATTTTTTTTAATCAAACATTGTAGCTGCACAGGTCCAACAGAATGATGGTCACAAATCATTTAGGAACTTTTATGTGTTTATATGTTAATTATAGGCACACAGCAACACATTTCTAATAAGTGCTTCATTTATACTACTTTACAGTTCTTGGCAGAAAATGAGAAAGTCTTCTACACCGAGTGTTGTGACCCTAAAAAGTGAGAAATCAATGGATTTCCCTCTCAACTATAGACATTCTTCATTTTCAGGGTAAGTAAATTCAGCTTTTAATCTTCAAAATTTAGCAGACAGTCTAAGATCAATGCATAAACTAATTGCAATAAATGTAATTTATGAGTTGCAGTTTCTAAGAGTGTTCTTAATAATACACTTTGCAATAAAATATTAAAGCTAGGCATCCATAAGCAGCATTTTGATCATTTAATACAAAATGTCAAAACTTTAAGACATTTTTCCAATGCTTCTCCTTTGGTTGTTCAATAAGGATTACAACAATGTTTGCTTTATCCAACAATTAATACCAGATAATTTATTAGTAACAATATTATCAATAGATTTAAAGTTTGTTTTCATTGAAAAAAGTTGGAGCACCACCTGGTAATTAGAATAATCCTTAGCCAAACACATTCAGTCTCTCACAAATATCATTGCTGGGATTTTGACACTCCTTACAATTTGTAAGGTGTGTAAAGGTGTTGGGAAATGACGAAATGACGATGTTCCATACTGTAAAATTGACCTTTTGCAACCAAACAAGAGATGGCTTGTTGTGATCTGACTGGGAAAGTTGGTGCATTGAGCTGGTTGTGGCTCCCAAAGCTGTCAGCGGGTTTGTTTGCTGGATTGCAAACCGAGGCAAACATTGCTAGTAAACTGCTGCAACTTGGAGAGAAGAAGTAGTTAGAGTCGGACTTCTGAGATAACTGGACTGCACAAAGAGGGATTCCTACTTATCTTGATTTTGGCTGTGACAGACCTGAATTGCTCCTTGTTCTACAGCTTATTTTAATACTTTTCAGTTGCACTTAGAAAGTAAAATGCCCTGTGTTTATTTGTGAACAACTGAGGTTGGTCTCAAATAATAGGAAAACAACAACACCCAACCTGGAATCCTGAAAAGTGTATTTAGTTGTGTTCATCTTAATCAAATTAAATACTTGTGAATAATGACTTTCCACAGCTTTGACCAGGAAATGCCAAAGGAGACCAGCAGTTTTCATACAGACCTTCACTCAGTTTTTGAGGTCAGTAACTGTTTAACTATGAAAACAGCATTAAGCATGAACTACTATTTTATTTATCAGCTTTTGTATATCTAGCTTTAAATATCTGATAATGATCCATTGTTTTTTTTATATTTATGTGTATATTACACTTGATCATAAGCCTTCATGAATTTGACAAATGTCTTTCCCTGCTTAGGGCCTCTTACTGGAAACCATGCATGAATCAGACAGAACTCCTCAATATAACTGCCTTTTAAGAAGCAGTGATATTATCTCTCTCTCTCTCTCTCTCTCTCTCTCTCTCTCTCTCTCTCTCTCTCTCTCTCTCTCTATATATATATATATATATATATATATATCTGTGTGTGTAGGAAAATAACCCATTGCTGGATATATATATCTCCATGAAAAGAATGAGTCTATGTCAAGCGTTGGTTTAATTATGCATGTCAATTAAGCTATAAAAAGTTTTTATTTGCACATTTTACTACAGTATAGCACACAGTAAGCCATTAATCACAGAATCAAGAATAAAAAATCTGATGAACACAGAAGCTATGTGGATAAAATAAACACCATGAGGGCATCCATTATTTTAGATGTAAAAAGTCTAAAATAATGGCTACCAAAATCTAAAATGAAGAGACAGTTTATACATTGCTGTCTATTTATTTGGTTAAAAAATGCAGATAAAATTAAATGTTTTCTCCTATATAATACATAATCAAATATGCATTAAGGTATTCCCTAAACAGACTGTATAAGCGAGTCGAAAATCTAAACATAACTTGTTTGTTTACAGAGACTTGAGAGGGAAACTGTAACTTTTATCAGACGGAAGCTGAAGAAGTTCCATCGGCTGTTAACTACTAATTACCCAAAACACCTTGGGAGACATAATGTGACTAAAAACGTGCTGCAATGTGAGGAAGGAAGGAAGATCTTTGGTGGAGAAGATGAGTTCAGGAACTTTCTTCGGGAATTTTTGAGGATGACGAAGCTTGGAGACCTCGCTGATACTCTGTCTTCCAGTAGGAGATTATTATTCCTTTGAACGTAAAACAGACTGTTTTCACACATTGATAGGATATTTTGGAATGACTTTGTCCAGTTTATATTATTAGTAGTTCTAATATTAATTAGACCCAAATTAGAATTGCCACAAATTTGGCAATACTGTAGGTTTACATGTAGCTTATGTAGCTGGTGTTTTCCATTACAGGTGCAGAAATTTAGCATGTCTGCCTTTGTGAATATGCAAAATATTTGCTGATCATTAGAAAGTGAAAAATACAGGGAGGAATTCGTGCAAATATAATTATTTACCATTGGATGCTGTTTTTGTATCAATACTTTGCACTTTTGAAAAGCAGGAGGCAAACTGGCACACAAAAATATTTGTGGTCATTGTGGTGAACAGGAAGCATAGATATACTGATAGAAGACATTTCTTGCCAAATATTTGTAACTTTTGAAAAAAAAAATAAAATAATGGAAAAACAGATTGAGATGAGTAATGTCCTTCAGACAATTTTGCCTGCAGGATTAACTAATAATTACAGCGCATCACCACTTTATGGCAGCTGCTCTGCAGGGACATGTTTTTGATTTGCCAAGAAAAGGTGGCAAAATACTCAAAGACGTGTACACACATTTAATATCTTTAGAGGGAATACCTACATGGGATCAATAGAAAGATATACAAAAACATATATCATCTGAGATTATACAGATTTTTGCAGACTGTTCTAACATTATTGCAGTTATGGTTTAATCCTACATTGGCTTTCTTTTGCAAAGATCACTCAACCATGAGCCCATCTAAGGATAAAGATATGTCACAAATGTTCAAACTCTCTGAAGATGATGACCAACAGCTCAAAGATGAAAGGTAAAACTGCTTACCTGTTATAATTGTTTAAATTGTTATTTAAGCAATAATTTAACAATTATTTCTTAAATTGCTCCAGTGTAAAACTAATACTGATACTAATGTGTATCCAGTGTCACACATGAACCTCCAGTGCTTTTAAAAATAATCTGTTTGTCATAATAATTAAATTTTTGATACTACATAAGATTTAACGTCTGTGTGTAGCAGTTTGAACTTTTACCATAACTGTCATTATGGTAAAATGACAGTTACCATTTTAACTGTCATTTTAAAATGACGGTACCAAAACCTGCTCTATTTTGTGTTTTGATGAGTTATTTTAAATAGACAAATTGATGCTTATCTCAAAATAACTATGGTTTGTTTTAATCTCTTTTCAGAAATAGATTAAATCCTCTTCATAGAACGTCCCAGAAGGCAAACATGGAAGCAACATTTAAGGTCAGGGATGTTATAAGTGGAAAACTAGTAAATGAGGTTGTTAGTTAAAAAGAAATTAGGTGATTATTAAGAATTTGCCTCATTTCAATTTTCTTTGTCACATAAAAATATTCCAAATCATTTAACAATTTTTTTTTTTTTTTTACCCCTCCAGGGGTCTTTTGTGGGCTCTAGTGTCCCTTATATGACAGTAGGCTGACAGGAAACGGGGAAGACATGCGGCAAATGTCGTCGGGTCCGGGAATTGAACCCACGACATTTAACAATTTTTACATGGAACAAAGATAGCCTGAATAAATGCAAACAGCAATTTATATATACAATATAAATTGTATATAAATTGCTGTCTATTTTAATACTTCGAGCACCCAGATATATCTTAATATGTAATAATAAATGCAGGTAGATCGTCAGACAGGCTCTGTTTCTTGATTCTCCTAGTATGTGGCTAATCTGGCTAAAATGTGTTTGATAATATGAAATATTTTGAGAAGGAAATACTTTCTTTTTCCCAGTGCTGTTTTGCATTATATATTTATTTGCTGGTTTGTGACCAGAAATTACAGTTAGTCTGTTAATCCAGATTGCTTTAACATGAAAATATGCTTATTTTTATGATATTTATCAGGACCAAAGTTAGTTTTTCCTTTTTTCCTTCTAAAAATTCAAATTGAAAACTTTTTGTTACAGAATCTTGAGGAAAACGTTGTTACTTTTGTTGACAATGAGCTAAAGAGTTTTCATAAGCTTTTATACACAAATCCCCTGCATAGCCAAGATGAGGATGAAGCAGTTGTTAACTGGGAGGACGAGCAGAAGAGGATTACCAAAGAAGCTTTTCTGAACATGATCCTGGAGTTTTTAAGGAGAATGAAGCAGGAAGAGACGGCCTTTGCTCTACATAACAGTAAGATTACTTAAATATAGAACAATATTGAAGATTACGACATAGAAGAAAATTGTTCACGCCATTTATTCTCCCTGTATGTTTAGATCAAGTTGTGTTGTCCGAAACTCAAAAAAATTAGGGATTGAAATAAATTCAGAAATAGAATTCATAGATAATATTTTCCTCCAATAATCTTTCTAAAACACATGTAAAATACATGGAATTAGTGGACAGCTTCAAGAAACTCTTCAATTATTCAACTGCCATGTCATAAACAAAAGAGTGCAGTTTGCATTGTAGTTTTATTTTATATATAAACACTATGTTAAAATGTGTTTTTACCAAAACATTTCGACAAGCAGATTTTTTTGTTATGAGTTTGGGGTCTGGATGTGCACTAAATTGATTTGAGGTTAAACTCTGGGGTGCCTAAACTGGTACATTGTTATCAGTGTTGTCATTGTTGTGTTACTGACAGTGTTGTCAGTAACATTTTGTTCCATTAGAAAATCTCTTAAGGCCTAAGAGAGGTTGTGAATAATGAGGTAAAATTCTGAGAAAAATCTTAAAATTTTAGAAATTCTAAATAGTTTTCTAAAATGTCTTTACTAGGAGTTACACATAGTCTCATTATTCTTTGGAATACAGGTCCAGTAGAAATGCCAATCATATCTGTGTGCTCATCAGTGAGAGAGGAAGACCTTCTCTTGCACTTTAATGAGGCAAAATGTAAATTCCGATGAACTGTAATACTTTGTTTTCTCATTTTTTGCTTTTTTAGAGAGCCTGGTGTCTAAATGCCAATGTAAACTCAAATCCCACCTGAAGACGAGGCTAGCATATGTGTTTGAAGGAATTGCAAAAGAAGGTCATCCAACCCTTCTTAATAAGATCTACACTGACCTCTACATAACGGAAGGACGTGAAGAGGTCATCCGTGATCATGAAGTGAAACAGATTGAAAAAGCTCTCAGAAATAAAATGGACCCACTAACAATCAAATGTGAAGATATGTTTAAACCTACCACTGGAAGAGATAAACCAGTCAGAACAGTGATGACAGAGGGAGTAGCTGGCATTGGAAAAACAGTCTTGACACAGAAGTTTGCACTGGACTGGGCTGAAGGAAAAAATAACCAAGACATCCAGTTCACATTTCCATTTTCTTTTAGAGGACTGAACATGGTGAAGGAGAAAAAGTTCAGTTTGGTTGAACTTATTCATCTTTTCTTCCCAGAAATAAAAGAAGCTGGAATCTGCTCTTTTGAACACTTCAGAGTTTTGTTCATCTTTGATGGTCTGGATGAGTGTCGATTTCCTCTGGATCTCAAAACCAAAGAGATTCTGACCAATGTTACACAGTCCACATCATTAGAGGTACTGCTGGCAAACCTTATCAAGGGGAGGTTACTTCCTTCAGCTCGAGTCTGGATCACAACTCGACCTGCAGCAGCCCATCATATCCCTCCTGAGGTTGTTGATCTGATGACTGAAGTGAGAGGATTCAATGATCCTCAGAAGGAGGAGTACTTCAGAAGGAGATTCACAGAGGAAGAGGAAAGCAAAATGGTCCTGTCTCACATCAAATCATCAAGAAGTCTCTACATTATGTGTCACATCCCTGTCTTCTGCTGGATCATTGCTACTGTTCTAGAGGACACCATTAAAGCCAGAGAAGAAACAGACCTACCCAAGTCACTGACAGAGATGTATGTCCTCTACCTGGTGGTTCTGTCCAAGGTGAAGAATGCCAAGTATGACGAAAAGGCTGACAAAAATGCCTTCTGGACTCCAGAGACCAGGGAAATGATTAAATCCTTGGGAAAACTGGCCTTTGAGCAGTTAATGAAAGGCAACCTGGTTTTCTATGAATCTGACCTGACAGAGTGCGGCATTGATGTCAGAGCAGCCTCAGTGTATTCAGGGGTTTTCACAGAGATCTTTCAGGAGGAGAAAGGGTTTTTCCATCAGAACATGTTCTGCTTTGTCCACTTGAGCATTCAGGAGTTTTTGGCTGCTCTTCACGTCCATCTGACATTCATCAACACTGGTGTCAATCTGCTGGCTGAAGAGGAATCAATCTCACCTGGGTCAAAGATGTCTCAAGAACAATTTGAGCACTTCTACAAGAAAGCTGTAGATAAAGCTATAGACAGTCAAAATGGCAAACTGGATCTGTTTCTAAGATTCCTTCTTGGTCTTTCTCTGAAAACCAATCAGAGGCTCCTCCAAGGCTTTGTGACAGAAAGAAAAATATCAAGCAGTTCATTGAAAAACATAGTTCTGTACATCAAGAAGAAGATTGAAAATATAGAGTGTCCATTTGATAAAGCCAATTTATTTCACTGTCTAAATGAACTGAAGGAACTTTCTTTAGTGGCAGAGATTGAACAAATCTTGAATTCAGGAAAACTGGAGACAGAAAATTTCTCAAAAGTTCAGTGGGCAGCACTGATCCACATTCTGATGTCTTCAGACGACTATGAGAAAAACTTTGATGTGAGAAAATATTATATTTCAAAGCAGGCTCAAGAGAGTTTTACACCACTCTTACTAAACTCAACTAAAGCTGTGTAAGTCAAAAAAAACACACATTGCATGTACTGAAATAAATTAGATGAACATTTTGTTTATTTATTAACTTCATGTTTGCATTTAGACTCAGTTGCTGTTTCCTGAATGAGGAAAGCTACCCGCTATTGGGATTTATTATCAGCTATCCGTGCTATATATTGAAAGATTTGGACCTGAGTAGCAACGACATGAAAGATTCAGGACTGAAGCTGCTGTGTGAAGGCATTTCCAAACCAGACTGTAAACTTGAAACTTTAAGGTAAGTTCTTATCTGTTTGATAAATAAATGTCTTAAATGTTTTTTAACATTGTATTTTTTGGTCCCTGTACAGCTCTGTCCACCTCCACAATGTTCCCACATTCACTCAACGGTGCAGTGTTACAACAGACAACTTCAGATTCAGTAGCTGTTTTTTCATCAATGTTTTTTTTCATGCACATTTTATAGTATTGCATTAGAAATGGTTAAAGAAAAAGGCAAAATTCAAAATAACATTCAATTTCACAACAAATGCTTTCAATAATTCTTGAGATGGTTTTTGGCTTTTCCACAAAAGAGTTAAATCACAAAAGGATATATGAAACACATTTGCTGAATAAATTCTGACGTAACAAACTTTCCTCTCCACTGATGGGTCTGTACGTAACTAGAAGCATGAAACTCGGGTCTGGGGTGACCACTCAGGATGAACATGGTGGAACCAGAGTTAACATAATATTGTCTGTCTTTGATTAGTTTTTCTTAAAGGTAATCCATCATTTTTGAGAGATTAGGAGTCATGCACCTGGCCACTTGGAGCAGGTGCTCAGACATTTTTAACTTTACCCACAAAATTTCTGAGTTCAATCCACCAGAACAGAAGGGAGAACTCTGTCCATTTTTCTGAGATGTGCGATGCATGCTATTGCTACTGCTACATATTTTTTACAGCATGCTTAGCATCAACATCTGATGACGTTTGCACTTTTCATTTTCTTTTTTTTGAGATGTTTTAAAAGTTTGCTCAACATTTGCATTGCTAGTGTTTTGTCCAAGGGCTTTCAAACACATTGAGGAAAGGGAACCAGCAACTCTCTGAGGGTCAAACTGTACTCTTCACACATTGTTTATGAATTTTATGTTTTGATTAATATTATGTTTAAATTAAAGCCCCCTTATATCCCCTTTTTATATACAAACTGTGAAATATATAAATGAGGAAAGGAAAAATGCGTATAGAAGACAGTGATGACTGAATCACAAAACCTGAATGTGAGACAAGAAGTAATAACATTAATTGTATATATTTGTGTTTGTATAGGTTGTCAGGCTGTTTAATCACAAGAGAAGGTTGTGAAGTTCTGGCATCAGCTCTGGCTTCTAACCCATCTCACCTCAAAGAGTTGGACCTGAGTTACAATTACCCAGAAGAACATGGAGTGGCACTCCTCTCTGCTGGACTGGAAAACCCAAACTGGGCATTAACAACTCTTAGGTACTGATAAGCATGTGCATTAGACAAAGTTTACTTGTTATTAAGTCTACGATCTATGATCTTTTCAAACAAACTAAATAGTTAAAATACGTTAATGTCAGAATGTGAGAATAAATTAATCTTTCATACTAAACCAAATAGTGTAATCACAATTTCTCCATCACTGCTAACCTGAGTTTGATGCTATTCCAGGGTGGAGCCGAGTGGATTACAGTTTTTAAAACCCGGTCTGGCCAAGTGTAAGTATGGTTATTTTTAAGAAATAAGTGACAGCTCATGAAAAACTAATATTGACGTCAAAGCTGATATTTCAGTAAAGCCAGCTTGTGTGTTAGCCTACGCAGTGTCATAGAAAAAAATACTTAATTGTCTGGATGAGAAGAAGTAGCATATTTATTAAACTGTTACAACATGAGAACAAAAAACAGAGTCAAATGAGTTTATCAAGTCTGCTCTAGCTGAGAACTGATTCTTTCTGTCTTCTTTTTATGTTGTTCCAGTCAGTAGATCTTGTGACAGCAGGTTGTCACTGCTTGTGATTGTTTCCTGACAAAGGGAGAGAGGTTTGACTGAACTGTAGTGGGACTGAATTCGTCCCTCAATTGGTGCCCGCCTTGCATGTTGGTTGTTGTCAGCGGGCCCAGCTGCACCAGCGCATGTAAATCTCGCCACTGTCAGTGTGTGGACCATGGCTACAATCTAGTAGCTTATTGCTATCATTGTGTTAAAGTGTCAATGAATGGCTGAATGTAAATACTTTGGGGTCATCTGGACTTACTAAAGTTCTATACAAGTACAAGACATTTACCACAGGGGTGAAGTTTTGGGTTGTTATGCATCAGGAATTTTGTGGAGCTCTGCATGCGTACTCTTGCTATTTTCCTTTTTGTAAGAAACGGTGGCTGTGTTTGTTGTTAAGAAGGACAGATTTAATCCTGATAAGTTCTTGATTTTGAAAGTAATGCAAAGAGAGGCTTGAGCATTAAGGAACAAAAATATTTTATAGTATTTATTGTATCTCATAAAATGTAGTGTAATTTTCATAAGCCTCATTGAATGCAAATGGGCGTGTAGTCAGATTGAGGGAGGTAGCTGGGAAAAGAACCAGTCCAAAGATCTTTAGTAAAGATAAAGTTTGTTTGAGGAAAATCTCTCTTTAACAGACAAATTCATGCTGATGCACATCAAAGTTCATTGTTATTCACCAATGACTGACTGGTTATTGAATGAAGTTCTTGAATGATCCCCTTATGATACCGTAAATAAGTCTACATGTAGCTTTCATTTTGAGTGAAAAGCAACAATTATTTTTAATTTTTTATTATTTTTGGTATTTTGTTTAATTTTTAAAATAAAATGCTCAGCCTAATGTAATTATTTGTCAGAGGGAAGGGCTCAGACACAAGGAGCACATATTTGAAATTGGCATTAATAATGACTGTCGAGTTATATTTCAAATTCAGTGAGGGAGACTTTATGTTGCTTCTGGCCGGCTCTACACGGAGCATGTGACAGTGCACATAGAGCAGTTATCCATAGAACCCATTTTTAATACATCTTATAGAAATAAAAGAATAAAAACAACATTACCAATGTTTTGTAAAATCTGTTTTAGAACAGAAGTTAACATCAATGCACACAATCCAGATAATTGATCACTTAATGAAATGCTGCTGTCTCTCCATCAGATGCTGTTGAACTCATCCTGGACTCCACCACCACACACAGAAACCTCACACTATCTGAATTTAACAGAATAATGACAGTGGGACAAGGAGAGAAGCTCTCTTGGTTTGATGCTGAGGAGGAGCTGCTGGGTAAACATGATCTCACTGGTCGCTGTTACTGGGAGGCAGAGTGGAGAGGAAAAGCTTCCATTGGAGTGACGTACAAAAAAATCAGAAGGAGAGGGGAAAGTAATCGCTGTGGTCTTGGAATGAATGATCAGTCATGGGCTTTGTTGTGCTCAAAGGAAGGATTCTCTGTTCTGCACAACAACAAAATAACTAAAATCTATGTAGATCCATCAAACAAAGTAGGGGTGTATGTGGACTGGCCTGGTGGCACTGTGTCTTTCTTTGGGGTTTTCCCTGACAAAATGACCTACCTTCACACCTACAATACCAAATTCACTGAACCTGTGTATCCTGTTTTGAGAATAGAGCCTGAACCCGTTAAAATTAGAATGGCCACTATGCTGTAAAATTTTGTCAATTATTTTCAACTTGAAGCCAGTGCAGAGCACCTCTCTTTGCTCAACACAACTCCCACACATCCCTTTGTGACATCCAGTGTAGCTGTCAGGTTTTGTAGTTAACGCAGCATCTCATGGGTGACCTGCCAAACATCCTGGGCATCTCAGTTGTTCAAGACCAAGCAGAAAACTGCATCTTTATTTTGTCATCTGAAACATCCTGTTGCAACACCTGCTGACCAAAGTGTCAAGCTGGAAATAGTAATAGCTGGTGAGAGTAATCCTGTAAATCCAAATACTTACCAATCCAACAAGAAAATAGCAGAAGCAGTGAGTACTGTCCAATGCAAATCCAAATTCTCCACATCTGACCGCTGTGATACTTAAAAGGCAGAGTGAACCTTGATGTCAAGTATGACTGTTCAGTAATGAAAACTTTGATTGGTTTTGCTGACGCTGACTGGCTTGTCAGAAGGAGATCAAGATGTCCTCCGTTCAGCTACAGACAATATTTTTCTTCTGCGTGGAAGAAAACTGAACTGAACTGAAAGTACAACCAACGGTTTCACTTTCAGCATCAGAAGGTGACAATGTTTCTCTCAGTCAAGCAGCCAGAGGCCAGCTGCCTGAGAAGATCACTGAGTGAACTGGTTTGGGAACCAAGCATATACATGATTACATTCCTGAGTTCATGGAGAATCGTAAAGTTAAGTTGCACTTCTGTCCAACAGATGACATGAAGGCAGAATATCTCAACAAAGCCTCTTGCAAGACAGAAGTCTGAGTATCTTAGGAGAGATAGTCTTTTATTTTTCTAATGTAAATATGTGATATAATGTTCTGCCATGTTGTTGCATTGTAACATGGACGATATGTTTCTCCTGAATAGCAGTACAATAATAAGCAAGAAAGGAAAATCACTGATAAGTTAGTCTTGTAAGTTTTTGAGTTAAGTTTATTATTTAAACATTATTTTGTATCTTTATGCTACGTCAAAATTAAGAGTGTATAATAAATGTTAAGGGAGAGGCTACAATGCTGCCATCTGGTGCATCTCTTAAGTATTCCATTAAGTAAATAAACATGCTGAAAACGTTATTCTCATCAGTTTAATATGGCCGTTAATCACTTGTTTTTAATGACTTACTCACTTCATGTGTGATTTGTGAGAGGATACTGTGTGTATGGATGTATATATTTAGACAAATGTAAACCCAGATAAAATGGAAACTTAATTAACCAATGTTTATTTTTTTATTATTTTTGTTTTATTTAATAATGAGAGTCCATCTGAAAATAGTGTATGATTTTATGGGATAGGAGTTCATAAGTTTCTTACATCCTCCTACTCCTTTTTGAGCATGTTAAGATTATTGTAGCACAAAAATATGAGTTTTTTTGCATTGCTTGTTCATGTGTGTGATTTTGTACTTCTATCATGTTCAAAAATAAATAAAATAAATAAATATTTTCCTGGTAAGCTTTGTGCAAAAAAAAATAATTTATGAAGAGGTCTTTATTACCAGATTGCCAATCTCAGGGATTATATTAGACCGCCATCTTGTGGTGATTTATTATTTTATAAATAATGGCAAGAAATGCTCTTAACATTTTTTTTAAGTTTCAACATTTTAACAGATTCCTCCCTGTACCCCAAAAATCCTATTTTAACAATAAAACACGCGTAAAGCAAAATAAGAAGCCATTTGTCACTGCAGCTTCATCTCTGATAATTATGCAGCCATGTGAGGGAGACCAAGCTAAAAAAAAGATACAAGGCTCCTTCTCTAATTGGATGTAAAATATATTATACTTGAAAGTTAAAACCATTTTTGGTGCTTGTAGGACAGACGTGTTGGTGTACCATAAATATCATCTTAAATGTTTGGCTATCTTTCTGTAAATACCTTCAGTTCTGGATGAACAGCATTCCTGTGGTGCTAAAAGCAGCTCCCAGAACATTCCAGGGACAGAAAGCAAACAAGCAGCCGCAGTGTGTTTATTCTCATGAATTTCTTTTGTATCTAAGACTCCTTTGTTGTGTCATGGAAAAAAAGTTGAGACTTTCCAGTCAAAACATCTATAATTCTTAGAAAAATGTACATCCATTGCGAATCAAATAAAAAATATTCCACAGAATTTCTGAGAATTGGGTTTTTCTGATTTATATCCTGTAAATGTATCTGAGAAAAGAACTTAGACATGTAAATGGTATTTATATATTTTGCCTGCAGTAAAAAACAACAAAAAACTTATTTAATCTGATGAAAGTTGCTGTTGTATTTTGTCAGTTTGTGAAAGCATGGTAACTCCCTTCCACTATTCAAACAGCAAGTGAACAGCTCCAGCAGTAATCTCTGTACCAAAGCAAAAATGTTGATCCTGTGGTTTTCTGCATGTGTCAGTGGACACTTATGCTACATTTAGCTTGGTATATTGAAATGGGGGGGGGGAATCCAACATGCAGCCACCACTGCATGTAACAGTTTGCCATATGCACTTTTGGATTTTTACATTTCAGTTTTAGGCTTCTAACAATTTTTATTTGAGTTTTACTATTTTCTGCTGTGTCCCACTTCTGTTCATTGCAGGACAGAATGAAATCTCAGGTAACCCTCCCACATCAGATTGAAGTCCAAACCTGAAGGACCTGTTTGCTGAGTTATTGTACAAGGAAGAGAACAAGGAAACAAAAGTATTTTTCATTTACCTCTTAGTGTGGATGCTCTCATGGACACATATACGGTAAATAACATTGGGTTTATTTTGTTTTTATGATTTATATATCTGTGTCTCATTACATAAATGACAACTAATTATACATTTTCAGAAAATAGCTCTCATAAGGAAACATTGTCAATTTGACGGAAATCAGCAAAAATACTGTCAGATATATTTCAATGTGTTATTTGTCTTTCATTTTCTATCTAATGTGGTCAAATAGAAAATGTATTGAGTTATAAATGTTTGAGAACTTTTTTTTTTCTGTCCTGAGGTAAGAAAGAAAGACCTGTTGTATAAAGGCTGATGTGTCAAGGAAGCTCACATAAAATTTTTCATCTGAAATAATAAATGCAACGAGAAAGAGAAAATAAATAACCCGGCATGAGAAGAGCTATTTTTCTAAGTGATTTATTTTGACGGTTTTTTTCTAGGAAGTGAAAAAACAAAAATACGGACAGTTTTTATTTTACTCATAAGCAGATAATTATGTTTCTGAGCCAGGGTTTATTTGATTAATGTCAGTGTCACATTTGTATTGATAATGAAACCCAAGTGCAAAACTGACTGTACTTGTTTTTTCATGTGGAATATCAAGGGCAACGTACAGGGGGAATTGCATGAAAACAGGTCTAAAGAAATTGACTGGATAACAGAAGAATCCAGGAATAAATGTAAAAAATTCTGGAGCTCAAAAACTGGGGAGTGTGATTACTGACCAGACTGGGGAACCAAAAGGAAAAAGCCCAACAAGTAATAAAAAAGAAACAGAACAATAGGATAAACCAGGAAACTACACAGAGAGGGATGAACATACAGCAATTAATGAGCTAAATGTGGTAAGACCTGTTACACAAATGCACAAATGAAAACAAAACCCAAATCCCCAAGGTGACAATCAATGCATATAAAAATAAATTTAAAAAGTGGCTGGGGGATAAAATATCAAGACAGAAGCATGAGGAGCCTTATTGGTTTAATGTATTTAGTGAAATTGTGCCATTTCCTCCAGATTTACATGCATTCACCTTTTGAGTTGTAAACCTCAGACATAGTTGAGTTAGACCCAGGTCTGCGAGACATTGATATGACATTAATGAAAGACTGTAACTAATACAGTGTTTTGTCTTTCTAAAGGAAACTTTACAATGAGTCAGTCTGAGGAAAGCAAGGAGGCGTCTGTGCCCATGTGTGCCCTGTCCTATGAAAACGGCACACAGGTCGGACCTCAAAGGTAAGAGGATTGATTTAAGACTCTAATGTGCTAAACATTATGTGAAACAATATTTGAATATAGTTTAGGCTACTAAGTTGCAACAAATTGCATTGGCCTTGACTTGAAATCTGAAAATGCTTGATTTGTTTCAGGAACGAGGAGAAAAGCTCCACATCTGATTCACAGAGTCCTTCCCTGAAAAATCAGAAATCCATGGATCATCCTGATACTTTCCAGAAGGAAGATGGAGTTTTAATGTAAATTAATCATTATTTTTAATTTTTTATATAACCTTTAGATTTTTATAAACACATTTTGTTAATTTTAAATTTTTCTTGTTTCAGTAAACTTTAAATATTTTGTCCTGCTTTTTGCATTTTGTAGAAGTTTTGTTTGTCTTTTTGGGTTTACTTTGGCTTTATGGTTCTCTGGTCTTTTCTGTATTTACCTCTTAATTAGGATTAATATCACCATTATCGCCATAATGAGGAAGCAATAAAAATAACTTCTAGTTATCCCATTTATCATCCATAGTTTATTACCAACCTCAGAATTCATTATTCTGAGTGACCTTTTATATCCCTGTTTCTTTTTCTGCTTTCTGATCAACTTAACCTTCAGATATTGTAATAGCTCTTCTTTTTATGATTTCATAATATCTTTTTTGCTCATTGCTTGATTTTTATCTTGAATTATTTTAGGGCAGAGAAGACGAAGTTCCCCATGAAAACGAACAAACCCTTGGTTTATCCAATTGGTTTCAAACAGTAAGAAATCTATAAATACAGTTGGTTTAATTCTCTTTTGATAAAACATCTTCAATTGAAGTCCTTTATTTTTCTAATAATACTTTTAACAGTTTGATGCGGAGAACAGTAAACTCTCCTACACCAAGTGTTGTGTCCCTGAAGAGCAACGACTCAATGAATTACCCTGTTAATTTTAAACGTTCTTCATTTTCAGGGTGAGTGAAATCTGCTTTTAATTTTTTTTATTTTATCAGATATATCAAATGGCCTAAGGTCATTGCAGAAACTCACAACAACATATTTACTTATGTTTCTCCTCATCACGATTCTGAATGATATTTTGTATTCTTGTTTCTTTTTTTATTTACTTTTTTGTTGCTTGAATTCTAGCTGTCTTGAATTATTTTGGAACTGATTAAAGAAAGTTCAACAAGTCCTCCAAAATCTCTTCCTATGAAAAATAGTAAATTCTTTAATTATCCACTTGGTTTCAAACAGTACATTTCTGCTAATTCAGTTTATTTTACAAATCTTGTAGTCAAACATCTTTGTCCTGGTCATTAATTTTTCCAATGCTACTTTTTTTTTTTTTTTACAGTTTCAGACATAAAACAGGAAACTCTTCCACACCGAGCGTTGTGTCTCTAAAGAGCAACGACTCGATGGATTACCCCGCTAATTTTAAAGGTTCATCATCGTCAGGGTGAGTCAACTCTGCTTTTACATTTAAATGTTATCAGAGTTATCAAACAGCCACTCTTTACACTATATGTAGTTTTTGATTTGCATTTTCTACCAGTGTTATTAATAATAAACTTAATGATATATTTCCATTTGACAACTTCTTTTCATAAACACAATTATAAATGTACTTTTCCTCTGCAGACTATAACATGCACCTGTCATAGGTTTCACATTTGGTTTGTTTTACTAATTTTATAATGAAGCATCTTTGTTCTAGTCATTTATTTGCCAATACTACTTTTGCAACAGTTTTGGGCAGAAAACGGGAAACTCTTCAACACCGAGTGTTGTGTCCCTAAAGAGCAACGACTCGATGGATTACCCTGCTAATTTTAAAGGTTCTTCATCTTCAGGGTGAGTATACACTACTTTTAATATATGAATTTTATCAAACATGTCAAACAACCTAAAGTCAGGGCAGAAACTCATTAAAATATGTTCAGTTTTTACAATTTCTATCAGAGTTCATATTAATACACAGAGTATACTTACAAATGACAACTTTTTTATGAAGACAAATCTACATGTTTGGAACAACAAACATGAGAAAGTTGATAGACTTTCTCAACACCATGTTTTCACAGGTGTATGATTGTCTCAGTGTTGAATATTTCTTTTTAGGGCTACTGAAGAAAAACTGTGCAAAGAGCAGCATTTTCAGCACCATGATTCAATAAATAATAGACTTGTGATGTTACTGAATGTTTCAATATTGAAGCACAAAAATGAAATAATATCTGCAGATTATGTTGCTTTTAAGAATGTGTATTGTAAGCTGAAGGTTAAGATGGTCCTATGAAGGTTTCTCACCTGTAGAGGTTTTCTGTGTGTAGTTCATCACTTCTTGGAGACTCTTGTCTTGGTAGCAGGAAACGGACAGATCCAATTATTACATCTGTTATGTATTGGTGACTACAGACCTGAGAATAGTTATGATCACAACATTCTTTGTGTACTTTTTGTTTTTGCTTTTGATATAGAATTTATATGTTTGGATATTCACTCCTGCAGGAAGTTATGATATAATTAATTTTGTTCACTCTGTTGTTCCTTGAATTTTACCAATCTTTGATTATGTCAGAACTGAACAGATGAAGTTGAATAAGTTTTTCAAAATCTGTTTTCCTATGATGAATAATAAATCCTTGGATTATTCACTTATTTATAAACAATAAAATTTCTTCACATTCAGTATGTTTTGTTCTGTTTTGATCAAACATCTTTGTTCAAGTCTTTCATTTTGCTAAAGCTATTTTTTTTTTTTTTTACAGTTTTGGGCATAAAACAGGAAACTCCTCTACACCGAGCGTTATGTCCCTAAAGAGCAACGACTCGATGGATTACCCTTCTAATTTTAAAGGTTCTTCATCTTCAGGGTGAGTCAACGCAGCTTTTAATCTTTGAGTTTTATTGGACGTATCATAGAGGCTAAAGTCAATGGAGAATCTCATTACAACACATCTGGTTTCTATGCTTTTCAGTTGCATTTTCTTAGTAACAAATTTCAACATTAGAACTCATTTCCATCAACAAAAAATAACATATTTTTTTCAATAAACTTCAAATTGCTCATTTTACTCATTTAATGTATTTTCTGACATTGGAAAACCTTCTGAAAAGTATAATTATTGTTTTCCAATGATAAATAATAACTCCTTGGATTATCTGCTTACCTGGTTTCAATTGGTAACATTTCTACAAATTCAGTTTGCTTGTTTTTCTTTTTTTTTTTTTTAAATTAAATGTAGTTATTCTTGTTATTAATTTTTCCAATGCTACTTTTTTAACAGTTTTGGGCAGAAAATGGGAAACTCTTCCACACCGAGCTTTGTGTTCGTAAAGAGCGAGAACTCAATAAATTACCCTACTAATTTTAAACGTTCTTCATTTTCATTGTTAGTCAACTGCATTGTTATGTTCAAGAATCTTTTTGGCCATTTAAAGAGCTTTGGCATGATTTTTTAAAATAAATTCAGGCGTTAGGGTTTTCATTGCGTTGGGTTTTTAGTCTTCTTGTATGTACATGCAGGCATTCATACAATATATTTATTCACTTATTTGTGTTTCATGTTAAAGAAAATTACACACTTATGAATAATGACTCTCCTCAGATCTGAACACAAAATACTAGAGGAGACCAGCAGTTTTCATGGAGACCATCACAAAGTTTTTCAGGTAACAATTAAAATTAAACAGACTGTGAAGCATAAACTATGTCTATTTAGTTTTTAATAGTTAGTGGTGTGCTAGTCTTTTCTTATCATTATATGTACACTAAAAATTATGTAACAGTTGAACATAAACATTTGTTTATTGCTTAAAACCTGTGAGTGAGCCTCAGTGACATCTTTTTGTCCAATATTTTATGGATTATTTTTTCCACAAAAAAGAGGACAGGATGCAGCTGAGAGAGGAGACTAGACAGGCAGGCTGAGGGAGAGAAAGTAATTGATCTGGAGGAGAAAAGGAAGAGAAAACAATAACTGGGGAGCTGGCAAAACATAAATTTACAGAAATAAAAAATAATTGAACACAGAGAATGAAGTTGCACTGTTAACTCTAAACATATAAATAAACATCTACGTAAAGACTGAGAGAAACCAAAAACAAATAACTAATAAGAATGAACAAAAATAACAAGTGATCTAAATGTAAACCCAGGAGAAAACTAAATCAACCCAGGATCCAGACAAAATTATCCTACCTGGAGCAAAAAAACCTCTTTCATTTGTTTGCTTTGGCATAGTTTATATGAAAATAAAGCTGAAAACTTTATTTTATGTATTTTACTTCAGGATTAGGGTGAAACACACAGTAAGGCATTAATGTCAGAATTGAGAGATTATACAAAACCAATTTGCCATAAATGAACAGAGGAATGCTGTGAGTTAAGAAACAGTTTGAAAGCTACATGTAAAGAAATTTGTTATTGATACAACAGTTACATAATCACATGGAAAGATTATATACTTTGTTTACACTTTGTGTATTGATTTTGTTAAACATGTTTCTTCCAAACCATGCATACTAAATAGATCAGAAAATAATACTTAAACAAATTGTATAAGTGATTCAAAAACTAATGATAACATGTTTGCTTACAGAGACTTGAGAGAGAAACTGTCATTCTTGTAAGGAACGAGCTGAAGAAGTTGCATCAGCTGTTGACTCCCAATTGCCTGAAACGCCTTTGGACAGATGATGTGATCAGAGACGAGTTTCATTGTGAGGAAAGAGAAAAGATCCTTACAGGAGAAGAAGTGGAGGTTATCAACTTCCTGAGGGAATTTTTGAGGATGATGAAGCATGGAGACTTTGCTGATGCTCTATCGTCCAGTAGGAGAACATTTTTCCTTTGTTTGTACAACAATGTTTTTTCACACACACATCAACAGGACATTTTTTAATTACTTTGCCCAGTCTATATTAAGAGTACTTAGAATTACAACAAATTTGGCAGCCCTTAATGTTTTACATGTAGCATCTCAGCCTAGGTCTTCCATCACACAGAGCTGCCAAGGACTTTTATTATGTAATAATAATAAAACAAAAACCTACTACAGCAGGCTTTACCTACAGCCTGCTGAAAGGTAAAACAATGCGTTGTACAACAGTGATTTTGAACACACCACTGTTGTATTTCACAGCAGCCTATAGAATAGCTAAAGGTAAATCACATGCAGAAAACCAAAAGACTCAGTGTGCAGACATATCTTTGAATATGGCCTGGACAAGTTAAAATCTTTAAAGGTGATACTTTCACAGGATGAGTAGGCAGATGAACAACAATATACAAAATCTGAGGTTAGACGGTGTTAAGTAGACTGATCAAGCATCTTTGGAGTGTAATAATTTGATCCTGCGTGTTGATTTTCTTTTGTAAAGGTCACTCTGTCAGAAGCCCATCTAAGGACAAAGATGAGTCACATGTGACCAAACTCTCTGAACTTGATGACCAGCAACTCAAATCTGAGAGGTAAAAATGCTGAATGATATCTGTTAACCTAAGATGCTTGTAATGATAATCTGCTTGTAATAATGTCAACATTTTATACACTTCATGAGGTTTAATCCATTTTTGTATCAGTTTGTACTTCTACCATAACTCTCATTATTGCTTCAGGATCTGAAACAGAAAACATCGCAATTTGCAACAAAGTGATTCATTTTGAATTTTACAGAACATGTCCTTGTCAAATATAGAATGTAATCAGTAATTTTATTTTTCATCTTAGATTGATTTTAAATGTGTATTTGAGATGTTCAAAGCTCTTGTTTTAAATGTTTTATAACCTGGCCCTGCGTTAAGATTTCTCCCTTTGTTCACTTCACAAATATGCACTTAGTGTTCACCCAGCAAATAGAAGGTCTTGCATTGAAGTTTTGGGTGCAACATGACCATAGTTCTGGGGATGTAAATACTTTTGCAGGTTGCTTTATAATGCAGTCTCGATTATGTTTCTTTTAAGTGCAAATTTAACTAGATAAATTGTTGCTTATGTGGAAATTTCTTTGATTTGTTTCAATCTCAACTCAGAATCCCCCCAAAGGCAGACATGGACACAATATTTAAGGTCAGTAACTATAATTGAACAAATTTAGATATCTTTAAATTTGTTCATAGATATCTATGAACAAATACCTATGAAACTATTTGCCTCCTTTCAGGTTTCTTCTGATTTTATTTTTCTGTCCCAGATAAATATTTCATGTCATTAAGCAATTTTTACATCAAAGATAACCTGTATAAGTGCAAAATACAGAGAATTTAAACTGATGATGATTTAAGCAACAACTGCTATTAAATGTTTGTAATAACTTGCAATCAATATTTTATGTTGTTTTATATACATAATATTTGGAAATGACATGCTACATATGCTCAGGTCTTTGTCTGCTCTAATGTGTTTGATTAACTTAAACATTTAAGTGTGACTAAAAAGCATGTTTTTATTTTTTTATAAAAATAAAAAATGACTAAAATAGCATATGTGGGTTTTTTTTTCTCAGCACTGTTTTGCATTTCTGGTTTGTGACAAGAATTTACAGTTAGCATTATCCCTATTAACATTAAACAGAGCTGATTCAGCTCAATTGGGAAATGTATTTTAGATTACTTTAACATGTTTACTTTCATAATATTTGTCAGGGACAAGATAAATTTGTAATTTTCTCCCTCCAAAAATTCAGTTGCAATTTTGTTTTATTACAGAATCTTGAGGGGAACATTGTTGTCTTTGTTGAGAATGAGCTGAGAAATTTCCATAAGCTCTTAAACAGAGAAACTGTTCAAAGCCAAGATGAGGATGAAGAGGTTTTAAATTGGGAGGAGGAAGAGCAGAAGAAAATGACCAAAGAAGCTTTTCTGAACATGATCTTGGAGTATTTGAGAAGAATGAAGCAAGAAGAGTTGGCCTTTGCTCTACTAAACAGTAAGATGACTATACCACAATACAAAGATTAAAATATAGAATTGAACATTTTCTGTCAACTTTTTATGGATGTTTAGATCCAGTTGCTTTGTTCAAGACAAAGTATTGAGGGTTTTATCCAAAGACAGAACGCATGAATAATATTTTTCCTACAATAATCTCGTTAAAGTACACAGAATGTACATCAAATTTGTGAACAGCTTAATGAAAACCTTCAATAAATTAATTTAATTTCTATGTAGTAATCAAAGACCCTATGTAGTTTGTAATTTAGTATTAACTTCAATATAGATACACACCACAATAAAATGTTTTTGAGTGTCTGAGTATGTAAACTATTAAATGTTTTGTTGTGAGTTTGTGGTCTGCATGTTCCCTAAATTAATTTCTGATTAGAGTCTTTCTTTATGCTGTCTAATGTGGTGCTTTGTTGTCACTGGAAGAAATTAATTATCTTTCATTTCAAAAAGTTTATTAAATCTGTAGAAATGTCAATAATGATCTGATATATCTGTCTTCATTAGTGAGAAAGCTCTTCTATTTTAAAAAAGAGGAAATGTAAAATTTGTCTAATGCTTTGTTTTCTCATTTTACACATTTACAGAAAGTGTTATGTCTAAATGCCAATGTAAACTCAAATCCAACCTGAAGATGAGGCTAGCATATGTGCTTGAAGGAATTGCCAAAGAAGGTCATCCAACCCTTCTTAATAAGATCTACACTGACCTCTACATAACTGAAGGACGTGAAGAGGCCATCCGTGACCATGAAGTGAAACATTTTGAAAAAGCTCTCAGGAAAATAGTTAAACCACTAACAATCAGACGTGATGAACTCTTCAAACCCATTACTGGAAGAGATAAACCAGTCAGAACAGTGATGACAGAGGGAGTAGCTGGCATTGGAAAAACAGTCTTGACACAGAAGTTTGCACTGGACTGGGCTGAAGGAAAAAATAACCAAGACATCCAGTTCACATTTCCATTTTCTTTTAGAGGACTGAACATGGTGAAGGAGAAAAGGTTCAGTTTAGTTGAACTTATTCATCTCTTCTTTCCTGAAATGAAAGAAGATGGAATCTGCTCTTTTGAACACTTCAGAGTTTTGTTCATCTTTGATGGTCTGGATGAGTGTCGATTTCCTCTGGATCTGAAAACCAAAGAGATTCTGACCAATGTTACACAGTCCACATCATTAGAGGTACTGCTGGCAAATCTTATCAAGGGGAGGTTACTTCCTTCAGCTCTAGTCTGGATCACAACTCGGCCTGCAGCAGCCCATCAGATCCCTCCTGAGATTGTTGACCTGATGACTGAAGTGAGAGGATTCAATGATCCTCAGAAGGAGGAGTACTTCAGAAAGAGATTCACAGAGGAAGAGGAAAGCAAAATGGTCGTGTCTCATATCAAATCATCAAGAAGTCTCTACATTATGTGTCACATCCCTGTCTTCTGCTGGATCATTGCTACTGTTCTAGAGAATATCATTAAAGCCAGAGAAGAAACAGACCTACCCAACTCCCTGACAGAGATGTATGTCCTCTACCTGGTGGTTTTGTCCAAGGTGAAGAATGTCAAGTATGACGAAAAGGCTGACAAAAATGCCTTCTGGACTCCAGAGACCAGGGAAATGATTAAATCCTTGGGAAAACTGGCCTTTGAGCAGTTAATGAAAGGTAACCTGTTCTTCTATGAATCTGACCTGACACAGTGTGGCATTGATGTCAGAGCAGCCTCAGTGTATTCAGGGGTTTTCACAGAGATCTTTCAGGAGGAGAAAGGGTTTTTCCATCAGAACATGTTCTGCTTTGTCCACTTGAGCATTCAGGAGTTTTTGGCTGCTCTTCACGTCCATCTGACATTCATCAACACTGGTGTCAATCTGCTGGCTGAAGAGGAATCAATCTCACCTGGGTCAAAGATGTCTCAAGAACAATTTGAGCACTTCTACAAGAAAGCTGTAGATAAAGCTATAGACAGTCCAAATGGCAAACTGGATCTGTTTCTAAGATTCCTTCTGGGTCTTTCTCTGAAAACCAATCAGAGGCTCCTCCAAGGCTTTGTGACAGAAAGAAAAATATCAAGTAGTTCATTGAAAAACATAGCTCTGTACATCAACAAGACGATTGAAAAGATTCAGTGTCCATTTGATAAAGCCAATTTATTTCACTGTCTAAATGAACTGAAGGAGCTTTCTTTAGTGACAGAGATTGAACAAATCTTGAAATCAGGAAAACTGGAGACAGAAAATTTCTCTACAGTTCAGTGGGCAGCAGTGATCCACATTCTGATGTCTTCAGACGATTATGAGAAAAACTTTGATGTGAGAAAATATTATATTTCAAACCAGGCTCAACAGAGTTTTACACCACTCTTATTAAGCTCAACTAAAGCTGTGTAAGTAAAAAAGCAACCACACATTGCTTGTACTGAAATAAATTAGATGAACATTTTGTTTATTTATTAACTTCATGTTTGTATTTAGACTCAGTTGCTGTTTCCTGAATGTGGAAAGCTATACACATATGGGAAATATTCTCAGTGATCCGTGCTGTTTATTGAAAGATTTGGACCTGAGTAACAACGACATGAAAGATTCAGGACTGAAGCTGCTGTGTGAAATACTTTCCAAACCAGTCTGTAAACTTGAATCTTTAAGGTAAGTTCTTATCTGTTTGATAAATAAATGTCTTAAATGTTTTTTTACATTGTAATTTTTTGGTCCCTGTACAGCTCTGTCCACCTCCACAATGTTCCCACATTCACTCAACAGTGCAGTGTTACAACAGACAACTTCGGATTCAGTAGCTGGTTTTTCATCAATGTTTTTTTTCATGCACATTTTATAGTATTGCATTAGAAATGGTTAATGGAAAAGGCAAAATTCGAAATAACATTCAATTTCACAACAAATGCTTTCAATAACACTTGAGATGGTTTTTGGCTTTTCCACAAAAGAGTTAATTCACAAAAGAGTATATAAAACACATTTCCTGAATAAATTCTGTTTTAACAAGCTTTCCTGCAAACTGGTGGGTCTGTATGTTACTAAAAGCACAAAACCCATGTCTGAGGTGGCCAGTGAGAGGCTCACCATCTCAGGATGGAAGTGGTGGAACCAGGGATTGCATTAATGTGAAATTGTCAGTCTTTGATTAGTTTTTCTTAAAGGTAATTATCATTTTGAGAATTTAAGATTCACACACCTGACCACTTGGTGCAGGCTCTCAGGCAGTTTTAATTTTGCCCACAAATTACAACGGAAATAACTAAATCAATCATTGAAGCGCCAAAAAATGGAGTGGAGGACTTTCTTTATTTTTCTGAGATGTGTGATGCATGCTTTTGCAACTGCTACATATTTTTTACAGCATGATTAGCATCAACATCTGATGATGTTTGCACTTTTGGTTTTCTTCTTTTGAGATGTTTTAAAAGTTCACTCAAAATTTCCATTGCTAGTGTTTTGTCCAATGGCTCTCCAACACATTGAGGACAGGGAACCAGCAACCCTCTGAGGGTCAGGCTTGTCTTCTACACACATTGGTTCTGAATTTAATATTTGCTTAATCTGATGTTTAATGTAAAGCCACGTTATATCCCTTTTTAAGCTGCATATCCTCTATATCCCTTTTTATATACAAACTGCAAAATATATAAATGAGGAAAGGAAGAATGCATATAGGACACAATGATGACTGAACCACAAAACCTGAATGTGAGACAAGAAGTAATAACATTAATTGTATATATTTGTGTTTGTATAGGTTGTCAGGTTGTTTAATCACAAGAGAAGGTTGTGAAGTTCTGGCATCAGCTCTGGTTTCTAACCCATCTCACCTCAAAGAACTGGACCTGAGTTACAATTACCCAGAAGAACATGGAGTAGCACTCCTCTCTGCTGGACTGGAAAACCCAAACTGGGCATTAACAACTCTTAGGTAATGATAAGCATGTGCATTAGACAAAGTTTACTTGTTATTAGGTCTACTTGTAAAAGAAAAAAATATCTTTTCAAACAAACCAAATAGTTAAAATACAATAAATGTCAGAATGTGAGAATAAATTAATCTTTCATACTAAACCAAATAGTGTAATCACAATTTCTCCATCACTGCTAACTTGAGTTTGATGCTATTCCAGGGTGGAGCCGAGTGGATTACAGTTTTTAAAACCCGGTCTGAGCAAGTGTAAGTATGGTTATTTTTAAGAAATAAGTGACAGCTCATGAAAAACTAATATTGACGTCAAAGCTGATATTTCAGTAAAGCCAGCTTGTGTGTTAGCCTACACACAAGCTGTGTAGGCTAACACTAAGTATAGAAAAAAATACTTACTTGTCTGGATGAGAAGAAATATCATATTTATTAAACTGTTACAACATGAGAACAAAAATACAGAGTCAAATGAGTTTATCAAGTCTGATCTAGCTGAGAACTGATTCTTTCTGGTTTTTTTGCATGTTGTTCCAGTCAGTAGATCTTGTGACAGCAGGTTGTCACTGCTTGTGATTGTTTCCTGACAAAGGGAGAGAGGTTTGACTGAACTGTAGTGGGACTGAATTCGTCCCTCAATTGGTGGATTGCCGGTTTGATTCCCTCTACCTCTGTCAAGGTGTCCTTGGGCAAGACACTTCACCCGCCTTGCGTGCTGGTTGTGGTCAGCTACTACAATATAGAATAGAATAGAATTCAACTTTATTGTCATTGCACTGTCACAAGTACAAGCAACAAGATGTAGTTTGCATCTATCCAGAAGTGCTCTACGAGATATAGATATTTATTTACAGATGTACAAGACTATGTATGTATGGACTATAAGGGGTTATAGCAAGAGATATACTGTAGATATTGTGTATAAATATAAATATGGGAGTTGTATGCACAGATTATACAGATTATGCAAGAATGTTAGGGGATGGATTATATACAGTATGTATATAATATAATACAAGATAAATAATGGCAGATAAAATTTACAGGTTGTATGTGTGTGAAGAAAACAGTCCGTGATGTGTGTGTGTGTGTGTGTGTGAGGATAGTCCATGTGCTATTGTTGTATGAGAGGATAGGGGAGTACAGTCCTTATAGTTTATGTTTTATGTCAGGAGGCGTTCAAAAGCGTGACAGCTGTGGGAAAGAAGCTGTTCCGGTGCCTGGTGGTTCTGGTCCGTAGGCTTCTGTAACGCCTCCCAGAGGGCAGGAGGGAAAAGAATGTGTGTGCTGGGTGAGTGGAGTCCTTTGTGATTTTCCCGGCCCTTTTCAAACACCGCTTCCTGTAGATGTCCTTGATGGCAGAGAGCGGTGCCCCGGCGATATACTGGGCAGTTTTCACCACCCTCTGCAGCGCCTGCCGGTCGGAGACAGAGCAGTTCCCGTACCAAGCTGTAATACAGTTGGTGAGGATGCTCTCAATGGTGCAGCGGTAGAAGTTCGTGAGGATCTCTGAGGACAAGTGGTTCTTCCTCAGGGTCCTCATGAAGAAGAGGCGCTGATGCGCCTTCTTAATGAGTTTGGAGCAGCTGGTCGTCCAAGTCAGGTCCTCGGAGATGTGGACTCCCAGGAACTTAAAGGTGTCCACACGCTCCACCACTGTCCCCTTACTATAGTAGCTTATCACCATCATTGTGTTCAGTGTGGATGAATGGCTAAATGGCACTTCACCCGCCTTGCATACTGGTTCTGGTCAGCAGGCCCAGCTGCAGAAGTGCATTTAAATCTTGCCACTGTCAGTGTGTGGACCATGGCTACAATCTAGTAGCTTATTGCTATCATTGTGTTAAAGTGTCAATGAATGGCTGAATGTAAACACTTTGGGGTCATCTGGACTTACTAAAGTTCTATACAAGTACAAGCCATTTACCACAGGGATGAAATTTTGGGTTGTTACGCATCAGGGATTTTGTGGAGCTCTGCATGCGTACTCTTGCTATTTTCCTTTTTGTAAGAAACGGTGGCTGTGTTTGTTGTTAAGAAGGACAGATTTAATCCTGATAAGTTCTTGATTTTGAAAGTAATGCAAAGAGAGGCTTGAGCATTAAGGAACAAAAATATTTTATAGTACTTATTGTATTTCATAAAATGTAGTATAATTTTCATAAGCCACATTGAATGCAAATGGGCGTGTAGTCAGATTGAGGGAGGTAGCTGGGAAAAGAACCAGTCCAAAGATCTTTAGTAAAGATGAAGTGTGTTTGAGGAAAATCTCTCTTTAACAGACAAGTTCATGCTGATGCACATCAAAGTTCATTGTTATTCACCAATGACTGACTGGCTATTGAATGGAGTTCTTGAATGATCCCCTCATAAGGATACCATAAATAAGTTTACATGTAGCTCTCATTTTGAGTGAAAAGCAACAATTATTTTTAATTTTTTATCTATTTTTGTTATTTTTTCACTTTTTGAAATAAAATGCTCAACCTAATCTAATTATTTGTCGGAGGGAAGGGCTCAGACACAAGGATCACATATTTGAAATTGGCATTAATAATGACTGTCGAGGTATATTTCAAATTCAGTGAGGGAGACTTTATGTTGCTTCTGGCCGGCTCTACACGGAGCATGTGACAGTGCACATAGAGCAGTTATCCATAGAACCCATTTTTAATACATCTTATAGAAATAAAAGAATAAAAACAACATTACCAAATTTTTTGTAAAATCTGTTTTAGAACAGAAGTTAACATCAATGCACACAATCCAGATAATTGATCACTTAATGAAATGCTGCTGTCTCTCCATCAGATGCTGTTGAACTCATCCTGGACTCCACCACCACACACAGAAACCTCACACTATCTGAATTTAACAGAATAATGACAGTGGGACAAGGAGAGAAGCTCTCTTGGTTTGATGCTGAGGAGGAGCTGCTGGGTAAACATGATCTCACTGGTCGCTGTTACTGGGAGGCAGAGTGGAGAGGAAAAGCTTCCATTGGAGTGACGTACAAAAAAATCAGAAGGAGAGGGGAAAGTAATCGCTGTGGTCTTGGAATGAATGATCAGTCATGGGCTTTGTTGTGCTCAAAGGAAGGATTCTCTGTTCTGCACAACAACAAAATAACTAAAATCTATGTAGATCCATCAAACAAAGTAGGGGTGTATGTGGACTGGCCTGGTGGCACTGTGTCTTTCTTTGGGGTTTTCCCTGACAAAATGACCTTCCTTCACACCTACAATACCAAATTCACTGAACCTGTGTATCCTGTTTTGAGAATAGAGCCTGAACCCATAAAAAATTAGAATGGCCACTATGCTGTAACTACTAGAATGGCCAGAAACTGTCCTACTAACTAATGATATAAATATGTATGATTACATTCCTGAGTTCATGGAGAATCGTGAAGTTAAGTTGCACTTCTGTCCAACAGATGACATGAAGGCAGAATATCTCAACAAAGCCTCTTGCAAGACAGAAGTCTGATTATCTTAGGAGAGATAGTCTTTTATTTTTCTAATGTAAATATGTGATATAATGTTCTGCCATGTTGTAGCATTGTAACATGGATGATATGTTTCTCCTTAATAGCAGTACAATAATAAGCAAGAAAGGAAAATCACTGATAAGTTAGTCTTGTAAGTTTTTGAGTTAAGTTTATTATTTAAACATTATTTTGTATCTTTATGCCACTGTCAAAATTAAGAGGGAGTGTATAATAAATGTTAAGGGAGAGGCTACAATGCTGCCATCTGGTGCATCTTTTAAGTATTCCATTAAGTAAATAAACATGCTGAAAACGTTATTCTCATCAGTTTAATATGGCCGTTAATCACTTGTTTTTAATGACTTACTCACTTCATGTGTGATTTTTAAGAGGATACTGTGTGTATGGATGTATATACAGTATTTATATTATTGTAGCACAAAAAATATGAGTTTTTTTGCATTGCTTGTTCATGTGTGTGATTTTATACTTCTATCATGTTCAAAAAGAAAAAAATAAATATTTTCCTAGTAAGCTAGTAAGTAAATTTAAACATTTCTGTTTATATATACGTATATATATATGTGTGTGTGTGTTCTCTTGCCCATTTATGCAAACCAAAGGTAAACGTTTAATGTTTTGTAGAAATAATATTAAGCAAAAAAATTCATACAACATAAAATACTAAATATACCAGTTCTATCTTAATTCGCTGATATTTTATTTCAAAATTCTTGCACAAGGAAATTTTTCTCTTAACCTAAAGTTGCTGTAAAAAAATTAAAACAAAAACTTTTTGGGGGAGGGGGGATTCTGTCTTTTTTACATTTCTGTACCTTTCAACAAGATTGTAAATATTTAGATTTTTGTCTTTGTGTTTTGGTTTCAAGTCGCTAGTAAGAAAGTCACACAAACAAAACTGATCATGTTCAGAACAAAAGATTTGTCTTTGTGATGTACCTTTTACAGATGGACTGTTTTGTTTGATTAAATACAACAGCTTAGTGTTAAGTTAATCTGTTGATTTGAGACTAATAACGATGACTTGATTTTCAATAAACAGAGAACAAATCAAGTGATTAAAAATGATCCCAAGACTTACTGTATGTATGAAAAAATGTAAATACTTTCGATTTAAGAAATAAACACTTCCACATATCCATCCAATATTTTCTCTTCTGATTAAAAATTCTTCCAGTGTCCAACCATAAAACATTTAGATCATTGTATTTTATTATTTAGCTATGCCAGTTTATATTTTCTGCAGGCATACTAACAGAATGTTTGCTGCAATCAGATGTTTCTTCTTTGTACGTTTAATCTTTTCATATTGATAATCAAAATGTCTGTGTAGTAGTGAAGACTTCTTCCTCAAATTATTGTTCCACAGGATGTTTTTGTTAGGTACTAATATTTTTTCAGGTTTAAAGAAATAAATTATTTTCAATATTAGATCAGTAAACCCATACATGTGAGTTCTGACCATAGAAGCATTAATAAATTATTAGCCAACTTCAGGAATTACGATACAATATTTTACATGCTTTATTTCAAATCTACTGAGGTGCTATGGAGTTTGATGAGTTCTGCTGATCCTCAGATTATGGCAGCTTTCATGAACTGGAAGAGAAACAAAATAAATTCACAAATGTCAAACTGAATAATTATATGGAGAGTTTCTGTAAAATAGCAATATGGAGGCAAAATACAACTTTATTAAATTTCTTCTTTTTTTGGCCCTTAGTTGACATTAATGTAATACCCAGCAAAGAACAGCAGATGTCACAATTTTAAATCCTTTGTTTAAGGATTTAACACAGTCAAATTTCTTAAATTAACTTAAAAGCTAATTTAAGCCAATTAAATTAGGATATCGATTCCTTCATCAATATCCTTCATCAAAAATAACTTTGATGAAGGAATGACTGATCTCCAATCATCATATTTGAAATCTGTAAGATTGTAAATATTAGTTGGTAAAATCTACCAGAGATACAACTGATTTTCCAAAAAAAAAAACAAACAAAAGACTCTACTCACCTGGTTGAATGAGAAGCTTGCAACCCTGCAGTCACATGAGAGATTCAGCAGATGAGCCTGGAAACGATCTGAGAAAAGAAGCAACAATCAAAAATCATTCATAATCTTCACTGTGTAAACTGATTGTTAATGACATGTACCCTACTGTTGCTTAGACAAACATCAGAAGCACCTTCATGCATACAAAAGCCAAAACATAAACAATACCAACTGTTGCAACAAAGAAGATTTTAAAAGTTTTTATGAAAGTACCTTTAAGGATTTTAAGTTTTGTCAGGGCTGCAACATAACTGTCATAGTTAACTCCACCATTGGAGCTGTATTCAAGCCAAAGTGCTCTGAAGGTTGCCTCATCTAAATTGAAATCTGCAAGGTAGAGAGCAGGAATTAGTAAAATAAAAACAACTGCAAATTTAAAAAATATGCAAAAAATGTGGATGTTTGTTGTGGAAAAAAATCCTGTTTTGTGTAGGTAACACCTATTACAAATGTCAGTTAGATTAAATTAAATTACATTAAATTGCTACATTTGACACTGGAGGTTTAACAGCACAGCTAGAAATATATTTCCATTCCTGATATCTGTGTGCACCAATATCAGGAATTTATTTATTTGTTGTTGTTTTTTTATGCAAATTTTGCACATGTTAATAATAAACACATAACATACCATGGGAAGCAACCACCTTTTTCATTTGGGTTTGTGTGACAGCAGATGGACCCCTGCTCTCATAGTTTCCCACATATTCTCTCCTGATTGCAGCCACATAGTGCTCCAGTTTGAAAAACTCTACCACATCCAGGTCTCCAGTTTTATCTGCCTGAAAGTGCCAGTTAAAGAACAGAAAAACTTGTCATGTTCAAGACTGTGATGAGCATCATTTGGTGAGGATCTTACATGGATTTTCTCCCAGTTATGTCACCATAGCTTATCTAGTCAGTACAAAAGCACAAAATGATTTAACACAACCTTCAGCAGAAACAGAATCTGTTCTGAAGTGGCCATCTGCTATGAAAGACTGGAGATTTGAGAAGACAGAGCAGATACACAAAAAAGACAGAAGAACTGATGCAGGAGTACTTTCTATAGTAATAAAAAGTAAAAGGTGAATAGCAGGAGAAAGTCACATTTAACTGTTGGCAGCATTACCTCAGCTATTGCCCTCTTCAAGAAACTATCACAGCTAAACTATAGTGGATTTGAATATAGTAGCTTAAAACACTCACAAGTTTCCAATAAACCTAGAATGATACTGTGTGAAGAAGTATCTTTTTTGCTAGATGACTGAATTTAATCTGTGATATTACCCACCTATCCTACTGCCATTTCTCCAATATTGGTTGCAAGTAAGAGGTCTAGACAGAAATCCTGACATCCCTATCAACAGATTCACTACTCAGCACATTTTGGAACATCCTAAAGCGCACCAAGGCCAGACGGGAGATATTATCCCTGTAGTGAGTTCTGGATCTGCTCTAACTGGAATAAAAAACCAACCAAAGGGCGGCATTCAGCTGATCAGCATTCAGCTGATCAGAAAAAATCCAACCCAGCTGAATCCTTTCGATGAAGAGGAGCAGCAGTTCTAAGCTCCCCCACATGATGGCGCTCCTTACTTTTTTCATAAGGCGGAATACAGCCACCATATGGAAGAATGAAAGAACAAAGCAATGACAACTCTCAATCCTTCTAACCATTGTCAACCAGTTTGATGTATGACTCCAATAATACCAAAAGAAAATCAAAATTTATGCAAAAAAAAAAACCAACAAAACAACAAAACTCCAGAATATTCATTTCAAGAGGATACATCCATCAGTACCAACAGCAGGTGTGCAGTCTTGAGAGTAAGAGCTGTTTTAAACAATGGGGAGAAACATTAGTAACATATTCCTATTCTATTTATGCAATATTGTTAAACTGTAAATATAAACTTACATTCGCCGCGAACTGTGTAGCCACCAGTATTCAGCTTAGCAAGAACCTCTTTGTCTCTCAGCATCTGAAGGAAAACAAACAATGAACACAGTAATACACACTGTCATAATAAAAAAATAAAGAAATAAAGAGTTTCTTTAGATGTTCAATCAATTAGAATATGTGTCTGATGAGGCTCATTGGTTAGATTAAAAGTACCTATTAAAAATAACATCCTAAAAGCTTGTATTAAATAGACTTCACTAAGCCAACATTTCTGCATTAAAATGTTTATTAATGGTCTGATATAATATTTTCATTTTAAATGTCATGTTTTTATTAATTGTATCCTCATAGCGAACAGAAACGAAGGCTGTCAAACATTCTTCTGTGCTATTTGTGTTTTAGCTTAAACATTCACTATGCTTAGGTTGGCAACTACAGATACTTAATTTAACTTTTTTTGGTATAAATTCAAGCTCAAACGGTGAGATGTATTTGTAAAAATGTTGCCAGATACAAGCTGTGTATTCATTTATTTATTTTTTTTAAAGCTCTACAAATTATATTCCTAAATATTGCCTTTTATAAATACACTTAATCTCAAGCTCAGGTAAGAAGAGATTAACGTCCAGAGATGCTGTATTTTTGTTTCTTCACAGAAAAAATGGTTCAAATTACATTTATAAGGACATTGATCTAAAATACACACATTATTTCTCTTAAGAAGTTAATGTCCATACAGCAAAACAACTGTGTTCTTAATCCACATTTATAATGGCTTTTTTTTTTTTTACAGTTTACATCCAAAAAAGTAACATAGAGGATTTTTAAAAACTATTAAGGCAGTCTTACCTCCTTTGTTTTTTCTTCCTGAGGAAGAAAGAGAGAAAAAAAATTACATACAAAATATAAAAATCCATCTTTTAAGTCAACGTTTTTAATATATAGTATTTATTCCTTACAGATATGCATGATTCCTCGGGGAATGCATGACATTGCAGCTCATTTGGCCAGGAGACACCAAAACTGTTCATGAAACCCTCACAGTTCCTTCTGGCCTTTTCACAGAATGACCTGCAGGGACGCAGGACTCGGCCCTCCACACACTCCGGGGCATACACCCTGCACAGAAACAGCTGTATGTCCGCTGAGCAGACAGTCTGCACAATAGAGCTGAAGAAAGACATCTTCATGACGGCCTCCCGTTGACTTGTGTGGCCTAGAAGATTAGGGACGATGGTCTGGTTGTAGGACAGGCCCTGGCACATGGGTATGGTGATGGGCTCACACATCCTGTCACTGCTTCTCATTCCATACTGCACATAAAAATACAAATTGAGTTTTTTTGCATGCACTTCTGCTTCAATAAGCTGCAACATTTTTCATTTATATTAGATAAATAAATTCGTGTTCACTTCTGGCTCTGCCTTGTAATAATACCAGTATGTATTTAGTTTAGTGTATAGTGTTTAGTTTAGAGAGTTCAAATAGGCCATCTTGGATGGGCTATTTGAAATTTTGTAGAAAACCAGCAGACATACCTGTTCACATGACTCTGTGGTAAACTGTTCACATTTCAGGTTTTCAGGCCAGTTTAAGCCAAACCTGTTCATCAGTGGCTCACAGCCGGATCGAGCCTTCTCACAGAGCGTCCTGCAGGGAGTCAGGTCCTTCCCAGACACACATTTGGGAAGGTAGACAGAGCATAGGAAAGGCTTCAGATGAGCAGAGCATTCAAGCTGCACAAGAGGCATAAAGTGATCTAGCGCCAGATTTGCCTCGTCCTGAGTTTTGTGGACAAGCATGTTGGGCAGAAATACTTCTGTATAAGACATGTCTTTGCAGAAAGGAGAAGTCATGGTCTGACATGTTCCAAGAACGACAGAAGTCTGGAAAAATAAATAAATATGTCAACATCAAGATCATTTTCATTATTTCATTGTAAGCAATGCTTTTTTGTAGATTCAGAAGCAAAGGAATAAATTTCCCATTTATGAAATCATTTCCATAATAACAAATCTTCCAATCTAAAGATGTCTTTAAATCGTAATGACAGTGAAATGGGAACCTTACCTCTTCGCATGACTCTGTGGTAAAGGCCTCACACTTTAAGGATTCAGGCCATGGCAAACCAAAACTGCTCATCAGTCTCCCACAGCCTGAGCGTGCCTTTTCACACAGGGTCCTGCAGGGAGCCTGGGGTCTTCCTAACACACATTTAGGTGTGTAGACTGAGCACAAGAAGGGCTTAAGGTGAGAAGAGCATTCAACCTTTATAAGTGGGAGAAACTGATGAATGGCCAGGCCTGCCTCTTGTTGGGATTTGTGGCCTAGAATATTGGGCAGAATAGTGTTTGTGTAAGACACATCTTCACAAATAGGGACTGTGATTGGCTGACATGTTCCTGGTGGGGCTTGTGTAACAGGGGCAGGTGGACCCTGCAAGCAAAAAATAAAGAGGAAATCATAAATCATCTATCCATCCATTCCTCCAAGTCCCTCATCTCCATCCTTGGTGAATGTCATTAGTGTCACATCTTTGCATTTTTTCTTTTGCTCAGTTTTTGCATTTTCTCATTTTTGTAGCAGAAAACAGGTTTAGATTGCTTCTTATTTATAAATAGGGTCCTAATTTTGAACTGACTGTTCATGATTATAACTTTTTCATTCGAGCATATGTCAGTCTATTTTATTGGGAGTTTTTGTGATAGGACCATACAAAGTAGCACATACTTGTGATTTGGAAGGATAATTATGCCTTGTTGTTTTTTACAAGTAAACATCTTAAAAGCATGCATGTCTTAGTCATATTTTGTGAAATGCTTCTTTATTGTAATTACAACTGCTAGTTGTTGGTGGTATGTCTCTGCCAGCTGTACACATCTAAAAGCTGAAATGTTTGCCTACTCCTATTTGCAAAATTGTTCAGGTTGTGATTATCAATGAAAGGATGCCACAACTTCTAAATTCAATTTAGGTAAGGACCTTAACCTTTTCTACAATTAAGAATTGAGCTAAATCATTCCATTGTAGCTCTGACTGTATCGTTGGGTAACTTTCCTGTTGGATGATGTTGCCCCCTCTACTGTCTTTTTGCAGGTTCTAATGGAGAATTGTATTTTCTGGGTGATTTGCTGAGTTTCTTATCAAAAGTAGTGTTTAGAGCATTATTCCAAACGTTCCATTTTGATTTATCCAACTTCACAAGTTTACAAACTACATATTGCAGCTCAAGAGATAAATACATGCCAGATTTCATGTGAAAAGAGGTTTGAAAAAGGGGGGGTCAATCTGTGTGACTTGCATGCAATCTGAGAGATGAGTTATGCCTGGCTGCCTGGCTTGCCTTCAAACTTAGGTCCAGTTCTTTTTCAATCACACTTTCAGCCCAGTCCCACTTCACTTCCTTGAACGCTGAGAGCTCTGGTCCCACTGAGGCCGGCCAGATGGGGCTGGTTTGAAGCCAGCTATTGGTACATTGGCTCAGAGAGCGTGTACAGATCATTAGTGTAAGTTAGACTATAAAATAAATTTCTACACTTTGAACATCTCACAGAGCTCTGTTCAGTCCATCATCTAAAAGTTTAAATAGTTTTACAACAATGACCTGCCATCCTTTGGAACTGGGCCAAAGCGTCACAACCCAGCAGGACAGCACCACAGTACAAATAGGAAAGACTGAAGTGCAATGATCTTCCATGCATATTCATGTGTTATAATGGCCCAGTCAAAGTATTCATCTAAAAGGGTTTAAGAGTCAAAGCTTTGAAATTGTGCAAAGAAGAATGGACAATAATTGTAGCCTATAGGAGTCCAAAGCTGGTAGACAAAGACTTGAAAAAAACGTTCTGATTCAGCCAGGCAAATATAAATGTAAACCACACTTTCCTATTTTTTGTTGTTGTTAAAAAATAAAATGTGTTCTTTCAATTTCACAATGATGTGCTTCTTTGTGTTAGTCTATCTCATAAAAAAAAACTATAAAATACATTGATGCTTGTTTAGGTTTAAGGTGCATGAATACATTTGGCAGTAGTACTATAGTCACTAATTTATAATTTGCAAAACTACAGGCATCTTTATGGTTTCTACAGCCAGGGTTTTTAGACATTAGAGTACAATTATAAAGTTTAATGTGCTTTTAAATTTTATCTGCAAACTAAAACAAAATTCCCTAATTTATTAAACTAACTCACTAAAGAAATTAAAGAGCCTACACAATTGTTTAGTTTTGTAACTGAGGAAAATCCTCTACAGAGATAGAACTATTTAGAAATCTCTGATATTTACCTGAACACAGTCAGTCAGTGGGAGACTTTCACACCGAAGCGTTGTTGGCCAAGAGAGTCGTTTAGTTCTTAAGACGGGCTCACAATCCTTCTTGACCTTTTCACAAAGAGCCCGGCATGGTTTCATTCGACTTTCATCCCCTGGGCCACATTCAGGCACGACGACACGACACATTAGGATATTGACATGTGGGGAACAGCCCGTCTGCACAATCTGTCCAATCTGATGCACGCTGAAGCCCTGGACTCCATTTGGATAACGGGTCGTTTTGTATCCCACACTTTGACAAAAGTTGGTTGTTAGTGGCTTGCAGCTTAAACTGTCATCTTTTCCAGAGTGCACCTGCTGAAAAACATGCATGCACAGAACCACTAAGAATAAAAGCTTCATGATTCTCGACCACAGCCCGTATCCCAAAACTTCAACTCAGTCTGCTGCTTTTATTGGGAGGTGGAGAAAGAGTCTACCAATGGAGGTTTTACAAACAAGGTGCTTGTTTAAGACCACAGGTCACGAAACAAAACGATGCTCAACATGCAATAAAAACAAAGCTGTCTCACAGCAGGTGGTCGGTTCTGGGAAACTTCAACCCGACTGACCAAAATCCGTGAAGAATGCTCAACATCTGGTTGTGATTGAGATGCTTCTGAGTCACCACTCTGCAGAAATAAAAATGGGTGGTTAGAGCCTGGCTGCTAAAAGCTGGCACAAGAAAGCTGAAGAAGTTACTTACTGAATTTTTACAGAGAATAAATTACATCATCTATTTCCAGTAAGACGCTTCAGCTAGGTTTCTACACAATTGTCTTCCCAAAATGCCTTTTTCAGGTTCAAATTTCAAACATAAACCTAAATCTCCTAATTGGATTTAATTATCTGTATTTTCTACAAATCATGAAACAACATGATGCTGACTTTGGCCTCCAATTCAACATTTTGGTAAAGGGAACTTGCTTTTTTTAATTCTGTCCTGGCAAGTAAAACCAGCTCTACTTTAAAATCAACAACCATTAGGTTTGTAAAATCTGAACAAAACAATCCTCCACTACCTACAGCTGATTTAAAGAACAGATTGTAAATTTTGATATCTTTTATTGTGATTGTAAAGGTTTGAGAACAAACACGTTTTAATTCTTTGTCGAGTTTTTAAAGCAACATCCAGATTATCATAAACGCCAGTCTAAGAATCACCAATAATTTCATGGATCCCCCTAAAATCCATCTGATCAATAGTCAAGACAAATCAATTTAAAGATAATAGATCTGAATTTACATGTTTTGTGCATGAATATATCAGAATAACAAATAAATTATGTAAAACCAAACATTTTTTGATTCTCTCTTTTTTCCAGAATGTAAAAAGATAAAATTATAAACTTTTGCAAACTTTTCAAGACTGTATAGAAACCTTTCTTAAAACAATGATCTAAGGTTGACATGATTTCTGTAAGGTGGGAGGATACAATTGAAAACATCTTTAACAATAAAAGCTGACTTGTTTGACTTGAAGCATATAACATAATTTGATAAATGAAAGTCCAACCAAAAAAAAAAAGAATAAGAATTGAATAATTGAAAGTTCAAACAATCAAAATTTCAACTAAATTTTGAACTATATTTTAGTTATGATTAATGCAACAAGCTCACCTCTTTACAAGACTCTGTGGTAAAAGATTCACACCTTAAGGAATTGGGCCACTGGAAGTTATATGTATTCATCAATGGAGCACATTCAGACCGTGCCTGTTCACAAAGTGTTCTGCAGGGCAGCTGGGGTTTTGCTGAGACACATTTTGGTGTGTAGATTGAACAGAGGAATGGCTTCAGGTGAGGAGAGCATTGCACTTTCACAAGGGGCGTAAACTGGTGTATTTCCAGGCCTACTTCAGCTTGGGTTTCGTGACCTAGTCTATTTGGCAGAATGGTCTCGTTGTAAGGCAGGCCAGAGCAGAAAGGGACAGTGATTGCCTCACATGTTGCTGGGGGAGCTTCAGTCACAGAATTGTCTTCACCCTGTTAGAACAAAAAAATATGGTCATCTTAAAATGCATTACAGTGTTAGTTGTGATTAAAAAATATCCATTTTTGGATTAGATCTAAAATAAACTCTAGACAAAGGGGAGTTAGGAACAAGTTGAGGAGGTTGGAATGGGTATTGGTGTGTGGGATGATGGACTTTGCTGGGTGGGGTGTATAGGTTCAAGGAATACTCCTTAACTGCTTTTCTTGGCCCCATCTTTTGCAAACATTTTTAGTTATAAAAATTATGGCCTTCAGATTAGGGCCAAGAAGCAAGCGATGAAATCTTCAACACCCTTGACTGTTGACCTCTATGCTTCTCATGGATATGCTGGACCAGTTGTGGACTGCAGGGACAACTCCACCAGGTGGGAGAATAGTATGCCCTCCCACCTTTGGTCCCTCTGAGTTCCAGACATGGTGGAGGCTGATGCCTGACCAACACGTTGATAACAGGTTGGATAATCTTGCTCTGGCACATTAGGTGGATGTCTGGCCAGCAGGATGATTGGGTTCTAGGTTTGGTCTGCACTGGAAGTGTGGGTGCATTGCTGAACTGGAAGATTTAATGCCCTGCATCTCTCAATTCACCTTTCTGGCCTATGGCTATCCTATGGAGGTATCTGGTTAGACATCTGTCTGCAGCTGCTGCAGCCTTCAAGAGGAAAGGTCATCTGTTCTTTTTTGCACTGAGTGTTGCAAGGTTTATACTATTAATGACCTCACTATTCTAATAACTTTACATTTCCAGGTGATAAATTCTGATTGATTTAATCAAATCAGTCATGCAATGACAATACCACCCACAACACTTGTCTCCACCTAAAGAATAATTTGCCATAATTTTTATGAAGACTTATCAAAGCTGTGTTGAATGATGCCTTTGTTCCCCTTTCAACACATCTGAGTCAAATGGCTGAATTATATCATCATGTTCTGAAGAGCCCTGACGATAATCAATCAAATTCAGATGTGGAACAGTGATGCATCTAAAAGTTGCCAGGACAGCAACTCCTGAGGAATGGAGCTGAAGACCCCTGGCATAAGGTGATGTCTCACATTTCATGAACCACAAAGTTAAAAAAGGTAAAGAAGATACTAATTTTGAAAACTCCGTTTGTGCCTCTTATGAACTTAAAGTGAAAACTTGATCAACTAACCTGAACACAGTTAGACACTGGTAAAGAGTCACACCGGAGCCTCGACGGCCAGAACAACCACTTTGCTCTTAGAGTGGACTCACAATCCCTCTTGACCTTGTCGCAGAGTGCTCGGCATGGCTTCTTCTGGCTCTCATTTTCTGAACCGCATTCAGGTACAACAACGCGACACATGACAGTGGCGATATGTGGTGAGCAGGCGGTCTCCACCATCTTACCAACTTGGTACAGGCTGAACCCTTGGGCCCCGCTTGGGTAAGGAGTAGAAGTATATCCCAAACCTTGACAGAAGCTGGCTGTTACTGGCTTGCAGGTTGTCCTGTCATCTGTCCTGGATTTCGCCTGCTGCAGAAACAGCAGCAAACAGGAAGACACCAAAAAGAAATGTCTCATGGTTCTCAAACAAAGTCTTGGACTGTTTTAAAGCTTTTGGGTGGGTTGTACTGGCATGTCCTTGCTTTTTAGGAGGTGGAGTACAAATTCAGTAATGTTTTTTTTTTTCTTTTACAATATGAGCAATGATTTAGGGACACTAGTATAATGCACATCAAAATGATCCTAAAAAATAAAATAGCAGTCATGCTGGCCTCTGAAATATTCAGTCCAAATGCTCGAGAGAGTTGTGGCATGTAGCACATCTGCTTGCAATAATATGCTTTGTGGATGAAGAAAGGGGTAAAACATTTGTTCCATAAATCAGTATTTCAGCAGAAAAATAAGGAAGCTTTGGTGTTATGAAAATTAACTTTTTGCTCAGGAGCAGCAAGAGCATTGTGTACATGAGATGGGGGGCAGTTTTAACTAATGGAAACCAAATGTAGTCTTCTTTCTCTCAAAGACCCTTTAATCATTATTAATAAAATAAAATCAGAAGGCCTGAATAATATAGAATGTTAATGATGAAAATGCAATGTTTGGAGAATGTGTTTTGAAGCTAAGCACATCTTTGTCATGTGGTTATAGTTAAGTAAGTATGAGAGATGCAGAAGTGAAAACTGGTTGTCTCCACATAAAGTCCTTTTACCATTTAGAGTACCAAGACTTCTCAGTTCAGAATGTGCATGAAACATTTACACAGTCATGTTAAAATGCCAGGTTTTTGAAATGGATAAAAAAATTACTTTCTTCTACCTTTAATGTGATATATGTCATATTATTCAACTAATAAAAAAAACAGTCTAGACTATTTTCCATTTTGGAGTATGAAGTAGGGCAAAATGACAGAAGCCTTTTATTCATAAGAAAACACTATGGCCTGGAAAAATTTCTCAAAACCTAATGGAAGAATGAGTTATGTTCTAACTTTAGGCCAAATGGTCAAGTACACCAGTATCACCAGAAGAACACCATACACCTACACTAACATACAGTGGTGGCGCCATCATGCTATGGAGCTGCATTTTTCAGAAGGTGGAAAACTTTTTGTAAAATAGAATGAAATCATTGACATGATTTTACCAGATTCAAGCCTAAACCTTCAGGTTTGAGCCCCAAGGTTGATGATGAAGACATATTCTATTTTGCACGTTACTGTGAGTCCAATCATACATCAAAGTCACTAAAACAATGGCTGCACTACATTATTAAAGTTCGGGCCTAACCAGGGTTCAAAAAAGCCTGAGATTAATTCAGAAGGTTATTCAACAAAGTATTCATTTAAGATTGTTGACACTTTTGCAGGTTCTTGAAGTTTTTATTTTTTTCCCTGATTCTCTTGAAGAGAATTGTATATTTTTAACAAACAATTGCAAATAAAGGCAGAAAGTTTTGAAATAATTTCTCTGTTTTAGGTCATGAAAGCATTTTTAACAAGGCTGTGTAGACTTTTTATATCAATTTCACTCTTACATAAGTTACTTTTATGGAATACATATAATTGTTTTCATTTGTTTTATTGGAATGAGGACTATAAAAGCTTTCAGTATTCAAGACATTAAATTGCAGTTGTGGTTTGTTGGTGCCCACCTCTTACGCAACAGGAAGAATTGTTGTGTCTTTAAAATTTCCAAAAACTCTCTCAACTGAAACCAAGAAAAGCTTTAGGTGTTTCTCACTAAACTAATATGTGTGATTGATCTCTTTTTGTAAGTATGTGGTTTTATGTGTTATTTAAGAAGAAAGGGAAAAGCATTATGAATTTATAACTGTACGTTCTAATTACTGATTCCTAAATTATTCAAATATACATCTGTTAAACAACAGTTTTAAAAACTAGATTTAAAATTGTTTCACAAACTTTTCTATGTATGTTATTATAGCTCAGAGGCTCCTTTTTTGTGTATGCTTAGCTTTAAGTTCAGAGCGTCCAGATGTCAGCAGGCAACAGTTGGTTGTGATTAAACCTTTTGTTGTGTGTGAGAGCTGTGGGGTAAAAATGGGTTGCAGAAAGTTGGCACAATAAATCAAAATTCAAGGCGGAACATTGACAAAGCAACAGAGAGATTGCCAACTGTTTGTAGTCCAAGTAAGTAAACAAATTGTATCATTTTATGTGAATCCCTCTTGTCTGATCATAAATTCAGTTCTTTGTTAAACAAGATGTGCCTGTGAGAAGATGGTTGGGTGGTGGAGTTACTTGATGAAAGAAGGCAGATTTACAGATTGCAAAAGACCCCAAAATATTTACTGGTGAATGAATGAATCAAACAATTACAGAAAACTGGAAATTATGTTTGACGACAAAGCTCTGAGGAAATGCGCACATGCACATACCACTAAATGCCTTAGTGTCGCCAAGGAGCAAGTACTTAAAACAAGGGGGTCCACAATGTGGTCTAAGGCCATTTGCGGTCTTCTGAAAGATTTTGTTTGGCCTCCGCCCACAATTCAAGAACAGAGCAACTCCGTCCTTCAAGCACAGGCAGTTGATGCAGACTAACACTTTGAGATTTCTACAGACAAATTAAACCTTCATGAAAATGCAATAGTACAACAGAAAGTATTGACAGTTTTATTAACCTTCTTTTTTTTTTAATACACCAAAGGTGTATTAAATGTTCTGTTTGCAATATGCAATAAGAACAGGGCTCACAAGAAGTGGAAATTAGCTGCCTTTCTTTTAATAAGGACATTGCATGCAATAGCTTTTACTTGTTGGGTCAACATGATTTACAAATCCTTTTCTAAGAAAAAGTACTACTTAGATGCAAAATCACACATGTTCAGTAAGTTGTTTGGTAGATAAAAATAAAAACTGTCCATTGAAATGTATTTTTCCATTACTTTCAAAAATGTATTTTTGTGGCCCGTGAGCGCCTTTAACTTGATTTGTGCCTTCATTGCAAAGAGTTTATACACTGCTGAACCAAACATACTCTAAACGAAAAGTCTAGCTATTAAAGTGTCTATCATTCTGTGCTTTTTAATACATTTTCTGCTGCTCCGCATTCATAATGTTTTTTAGAGTGACTAAGTCTGGGACACATGTGCTTAATTTCCTCTATTATCTTGATAAACCATAACTGAAAAGGTGTGAATGAAAAAAAACAAAAAAACAACAACACATATTTGGTTCAAGATTTGAACCTTTTTTTAACTTCAGTCCAAATAAAACCTGGTATTTTCCACAGCTTTTTTCAATTCTGCAAATTTCACATAATCAATTTATTATGTAATTGTGAAGCAAATATCTTTCCAAATGGGTTGCAGGAAATTAAATGGAAACTTTGTGTCTAAGCTTCGTTGGAAGAAGATTATTTTAATCTGCTACGGGCAGTAAGCAATTTCTGCACATGTGCTTGCACTCAGTGAAGAGGCAGCAAAGATGAACTAAAAGCTGTTTTTTTTTCTTTCCATGGCAGATGTGCATGTAAGATGTGAAACAGTTCAGATAGATAACATACTGTGGTTTCCAGTAGTCCACAAAGTGTTGAAACCCTTTGTTAAGAATGCAAGGTGTTTAGATATTGTGCTTTTATTTTACAAGAAAAAAATGCCAGAAATGTGTGGCTTCTTAAAAGTTCTCCGAAATAAATTACGTATCCGGTCATGCTCTGTGTCAGCTGTATTTCCCTTTGTGTTTTATTGTTTTACATCTCTTGTGTGTCTTTTAGAGGGACTTTTGTCACACTTCTAGCATCTCACGTGTATTTTATTATCAATCTGCCGTGATAGAAAATATGGGATAGACCATTTAGCATACTTAAAAATACTGTTTTTATGTATTCATTAATATGCACTGTTCCTAACTAAAATAAAAAATAGAAAACAGAATAAAAAAGAAAAAGAAAATCTAATTTGCACCATAAATCACATTCAGATTTTTAAGAATGGTTGTAAAGTCTGTTTCCTAAGACTTTATGTAATTTACTAGAATGAATTTTGTGAAAGCCAGAGGACATACAGTACATTGCACACACCACATATAAGTTGCAGCTGCTCTTAATCAACATTAATGCCTTCAACTGAGAAAATGAGTCTCATTCTTTGTTACTATGATGACATGCTGACTCATCTTTAAAAGAGTGAAATCAAAAACCTACAAGATGGAAATAAATTAATTATTCTCGGAATGGTGATTAAGTCCATAAGAATCCACACATTTCTTCTCAGAAAATTGGATTTTTTATTTATTATTTGCTTTGCTTAAAGTTCTTGAAATGCAGCTGCACATTTGCCTGGCATTTAAGAAAACTGCTCCACACAAACCTTTCAGCATAAAGTTGTGAAATCTACACTCTGTAAACAAGATTAATGAGACACATAAAACAAGGTTCGTCTGGTTCCACTTAAAGCAAAGTTTTATTTCTGCTCTCAGGTTAAGACACAAAGCAGAAACAAAGAAAGCATTCATGAAAAAAACCCTGAAAACAAAACAAGTGATGTCACAACAATCATTTCTGTAAACTGAAACCAAACCCTGAGAAAAACTTTGGAAGACCACATGTCAAACACATCTTCACTAAATGGTAGAAAGACTTCATTTAAATAACAAACTGCTCTCCCTTACTAGTTTTGCTTAGAGAGCTTTACACAACAATCTACAGTATATCAACTTGTTGTTCTAAACTTCATATGGCACACATGAATATGTCCCATATGAAGTTTACTGCAATCCCTAATGAATACAAGACTCTCAATCCATCTCCTGAAACAATTCCTTATCTTCCTGACTTGATATTGCTACAAACAACAATTCATGAAACAATTAGATGGATTCTGTTTGTTTGCACCATCTGGATGGCTTCACAGCAACAAGGACAAAGTTTCTTGGAGAAAAGTTTGGATTAAAGAGAGGAATAAGTTGACTGTCCACACCTGTAGAGATAATAAATGTTATATTCAGTCAGGGGGTTCAGTTACACAAAACTATAAGAGAAATAGTCCTTCCAGACTATCTAGCAGCTCACCATTTTCCTCCAGATAGATCATCCTATCAAGCAGCACTAAGGTCTCCACCACAGGAGCTAGCAACAGGCTCAAAGTGAAGTACACCACCACCTTGTTCTGTTGTTTCAACATGGCCTCCACCCGCTCCTGGTCCAGGGGTAAATCAGCAGGAAGGCCGACCCGAGGCAGGCCCAGTCGGGCATATCTACCAGAAACAATTTAAGTCAATAAACAGGTCATAAACTAGGAAACGCTTTCAAAATTCAACAACTCAATTTGTCTACAAACATGTCAGGACAAAAACTTCTAATTCCTCTGTAAGAACTAGTACCTAAAAAGATATGAGAACAGAAATCTACATATTTATCTGGTCTTCCTGCCATTGACCAGTCATTAATTATTTACATTAGGAACAGAAGCACTGTGTCTGTGTGAAAGAGCAGGGCGAGCGTAAAACAGAGTTTTACTGTTCCGGTTGACCCCCATCTATTCGTGGGTCGGTATTCATAGATTCTTCTGTATAACTTAACTCCAATTATTTAGATTAGAAGATACTTAGAAGATATTTGAAAGAAAATTCTGCTTGGAAAGCTGAAACACATGGGTGCATTGCTACTTAACAGGCTATTGGGCAGCATTTGCAAAGCAGTCAATCCAGGAGTGCCATTTATTTTCCTTGGAGCTGATTGGATATGCCTCCAAGAGTGGAAATAAGGAAGACATTTCACCTCACTGATACTAAAAATAGCTAACAAGCAGTCTACATCACTCAGTTACAGGATCCACAGTGGAGGGTGTTAAAAGTTATTGCAACATGTCTTGGTTACTTTTGGTGTGTTTACTGATTGAGAAAAAAATAAATAAATTTTGGGAGTTTTGAATAACAGGCCAACAGTCTATCAGGGGTGTCAAACTCCAGTCCTCAAGGCCTGGTGTCCTGCAGTTTTTAGATGTGCCACAGGTACAAAACGCTGGAATGAAATGGCTTAATTACCTCCTTCTTATGAAGGAGCCTTGCTAATGACCTAATTATTCTGTTCAGGTGTGGTACAGCAAAGTTACATCTAAAAGTTGCAGGGCAGTGGCCCTTCAGGACTGGAGTTTGACACCTGGCTGATCAGTTGAAATATTCGTCGATTACAATCACCAGAAGATTTGTCGCTGCATCTCTAGTCCCAACGATTTTCTTACATTTCTATTTGCAATGTGCTGTCAGTTTAACATAGTTATGACTTGGTGCTACTTGTATTTATAAATTGCACTGTATAATAAATAACTTGCAAAAATATTAACTAATTTTCTTCATTTAAATTAAAGACTGATAATGCTCTTCAGGCTGTGGAATGACAATTAGTATTGTTTTTACTGATGAATAAGACATTTAAGGAAATGTATTCTACTGTATCATTAAAATTTAACAATGAATCTGCAACAAATGAAACCTTTATCTGATTGGAGGCTGCAGCGTTCACTCACTCAGTAAAAGGCAACAAGTGGGCTTTCTTTATGGTCTGGATTCCTGCCCTGCGGAGATCCGGTCTCATGTCTCTGATGAACGTCTCCAGTATCGCTCGGTAACAATGTGTCCTGAGCTGCTCGCTCTCCTCCCCAAGCCGCCGCACATAGTCCTCCACAGCATGACATGCCCCCTCTCGTGCTTTGTAGGAGAGCTGGTGCCCAGGCAACTCTTTCACCCAGCAGCTCATTGGGTAGCCAAACTCAAAGTGAAATGACTCGGTGCTAGGTGTGGGTGGAGTGGGAGGTGAGATCAGTCCTGGAGGGGTGGGATTTTCTTTGGTAGTGATCTTCATGTAGCAACACGCCACAGAGGTGATGCCCCGAACTTGAGGGCAGCAGACAAAGTGGCGGAGGAGAGTGGCGCTGAGGTCTCCACATGCATGCAGACCAGTCAAGACAAAGTCCGGATAGTCCTGCTTTCGGCTTTCCTCTGGGTTTATACTGGCTTCAGAGGCAGCCTGGATGTCTGAGCAGCAGCTTCCCTCAAAAAACATCTGTTCACCCCCACTGTTTGAATCGTATGAAGGACCTTCAGGATGTGATGTCTGACTTAGATCTGAACGTCTCTTTTTCATGGGTGCAGATGCAGCTTGGGATACTTCAATGACATGATGCGCATCTTTCAGCTGCTTGATAAAACCTTCCCATGATGCCCTGGGGTTGACCCAACCAGCCATGTGCCGGGGAATGGAGTGCGCTTCAGGAAGTTGAAAGGAGCAACTCTGAGACAAAGATTTTTATTAGTCCGTTTAATGCAATATCTATCTATCTATCTATCTATCTATCTATCTATCTATCTATCTATCTATCTATCTATCTATCTATCTATCTATCTATCTATCTATCTATCTATCTATCTATCTATCTATCTATCTATCTATCTATCTATCTATCTATCTATCTATCTATCTATCTATCTATCTATCTATCTATCTATCTATCTATCTAAACATTTAAATGTTTAGAACTTTAGGAAATCATAGAAAATTATCTCATGTATATAGTTGAAATATAGAGAGAAATATTTCCAAACAGGACTAACTTTTACAATGACCACATAAAAATCCTATTTCATTAATTACATTAGCAAGTGCCTTATATCAGGAGCGTCCAAAGTGAAGCCCCTGACTTCAGCATAAGAATGACACCAATTTGAGGTGTTTGATGTAGATGAAGACTTTTTATTTTAAATTAGAGCAAATAGATAAAATACACAGTGTTCCAAATTATTATGCAAATTGGATTTAAGTGTCATAAAGATTAAATTTTTTGTTGTGCTATTAAATTTATAGGTGTTATTGTGTGTCAGGGCTCTTTGAATCACTATAATTAATTTCAAAGAGCTGGTTGATTAGTTTGTCTGGTGAACTCAATTAAAGGAAATCTACTTAAGAAGGATGTTCCACATTATTAAGCAGGCCACAGGTTTCAAGCAATATGTGAAAGAGAAAGGATCTCTCTGCTGACAAAAATCATCAGATAGTGTAGTGCCGTATGACAAGATATGAAAACATTAGATATTTAACAAAAACTGAAGCGTTATTGTACTGTGAAGAGATTTGTGGCTGATTCAGAACAAAGATGGTTTGTGCAGATAAAGGCAGAATGAGGAAGGTTTCTGTTAGACAAATTCATCGGATTAAGAGAGCAGCTGTTAAAAGGCCCTTACAAAGCAGCAAACAGTTATTTGAAGCTGCTGGTGCCTCTGGAGAATCCTCCAGAGGCTTGCGGTGCATGAACCTACTATTCAGCCACCCCTAACCAGAGCTCACAAGCAGAAATGGTTGCAGTGGGCCCAACTGTACATGAAGATTCATTTTCAAACAGACTTGTTCACTGATGACTGCTGTGAAACCCTGGATGGTCCAGATGGACGCAGTAGTGGATTGGTGGTGGATGGCCACCACATCCCAACACGGCTGTGACATCAGCAAGGAGATGGTGGAGTCATTTTTGGGCCGAAATCATGGGGGGAGAGAGAGAGCTGGTCGGCCCCTTCAGAGTCCCTGAAGGTGTGAAAATGACCTCAGCAAAGTATATGGACTTTCTGAATGATCACTTTCTTTCGTGGTTCAAAAGAAAGAGACAAACTTTTTGATTTTGAATTTTTTTTCAATTTTTTGAATTTTGATTTATTGGCCCCAAATTGACTCATTTTTGTTCCAGTTTTCTAATTGATACCTATAAAATTTGCAACATTTCTTTTATAAGGCAAACCTGCAAAATTCTTTTTAAGTTTTGGATCTATAACAGTTCACACATGCCTTTACAACAAGAAACATTACTATTTTATTTATTAAATTAAAGTTTGGCATGCTTAGTTTATCTTTGTGTAGATAAGAAGAATTTTTTTGGCCTTCAAGTTCATTTGACTTGACAATTTCGGTCCATCTGACAAAAAGTTTGGACACCCCTGACCTATGGGCTGGAACATGTCGATGTTTTAAAATAAAGCTTGCCTCCCCCAAGTGGCCAGAAACAGCAACTGCAAGTTCAGTTGAACAGAAGAATAGAGAAGAAATATCCTTCCCCCCACAGTGGGGGAATTCAGGTGTCACAGCAGCAAGTTAAGGTAAGTGGGACAATGAAAATACACATAGGTAAACATTATAAATATAACAATAGGAGACTGACATTTTAAGTAGTACCATAAAATGCTTGAACTTAATCTTGTTTACTACCAAATAACTGTCCTAGAATCAATATTAAATATTAAACTTTGTGAGCAGAATAAAAATGAGATGCTTAAAGGTAATTTTTGCAAAAGGTACTTTTAATCTGACAAACAAGCCTTATCAGAACATATATTCACTTTTTTTTTAATTGGACTGTATATGTATGGCAAAATACCAACCTTTTTCCGTTTTTCTTTCTCCAGGGCCCACAGTAACTCCCCATCGTACCTGGAAGCCATAGCAGCCAAGGTGTGATCAGCCTCAATAGCAGTCACAGACAGTCCAAGCCCAAAGGACAGGAAACGGGTGAGGTGACCCTTTATTAAATGTTGGAAAATACACAGAGTTCAATTTGCGATAATTTGTATCCCAACTAAACTTTCTGTGTTTCATAAAAGAGAGAAATGCAAAAGCTTCATGTTAAAGCTAGTCCCTATACTGGTGCAAAAATAAAGACTGCAGAATTTTATAGAAAACATTAAAATGCAGCCAAAAGACAGTCAATGCGCGCTAATCATACCTGGCCAGATCCCACATCCACCACTCTCCTGCAGCCTGTGTGGTCACACAGTTGTTTAACAAGCTGTGAAGAAAGAAGGAAAACCCAACAACATCTCAGATAGAAACTGCAACGTGTTGTAAAGCTACAGTCAACAGAAATCCCTGTACCATGCCAAGCTTTCGGATCTCATGCTGTTTCTTGGGTTTGACATGCTTCCTGAAAATGTGGCCCAGTAAAGAACTCTGACTCTGGTTTTCCAGGAACTCATCAGGCTTCACCGACGCAGCCACCTTGCCTCGGTCAGGCCTGCACTCTCTGGGAAATGCCAGGGCATGAGCAGTGGCACGGAAAGCCAGGAGGGACAGGGGCCACACCGAAGGATATCTGGAATCACAAAGTCTTTACTTGTTATTTACCTCAAACTTTATGTCTGAATGCTGCGTTTTAGTTGCCACTTTCACAAAAAACAAGTGTTTAAAACATAAAAACATGAAAATATAGTTGAGTTAAAGTCAAACTTGCCTCATGAATAAAAGACTGAGTATCACCCACATAACAAATGCTGACTGATCACAGACTACAAGATTTATCAAACCAACCAAATTTATCAGAGTATCAAACTATCGAAAAGGCAATAGTTTAGACTAATAAACATTTGGTAGTGTTACGGTCACTGACCTCTAGGGGCTCTCTTCATGAGAGAGCTCTTCCTTTGTGTTTCAGCTTTACCTGGCTGCCACAGGTGCAATGTGTTGGAGCTCGTCAGCCACCCCATAAAGAGCTTCAACCCGAGATGTCAGATCCCTTTTTCCTTGGGCCTTGATCTGATGTGATCTTGTCAGTGCGCTGATTGTTTGTGGAGCCTTTGGATGGTTTTGCTGTGAGCATTCTTGTGAAGCATCAAGTGTATAACTAAAGTTTTGTTTCTCTTCACAGTGGAAGCTGGTAGGGGTTCTCTGCCATTTTGTTTAACTGTTTTTTCCTGTTTTTTGGTTAGTCAGGGAGTTCAGGTATTGTACTTTCTTTTTCAGTTCTCTTCTAGAAAGTGTTTCTATTTTACAATTAAGAGTGGGCTGTTATGTTTGTTGTTTTGGCCTTGGAGACCCTGAAGTTTAAAGTTTCCCTGTGCTTGTTGTCTACTGTGAGTGACATTTTACTTGAACTGTAAATTAAACTATATTTTTGGTACTGACACCAACTGTTTAAGTTACCTTCTTTTTGTGTTACACCCAGTGCCAGACTTTACCCTTATTGGTCTTGTGAGGGGGGGTTGTAACAGGTAGTAAAAGAATATAGTCTAAGAATTTGGATTGTTATATTTCTATGCCATTCCCCCATAAAATGAATGAGATGAAATAAAAAATTTTGTTAGTTTTACCCACAAGTTAATATAATTTGGGAAGTGTTGACTGTACTTTCTGTTTTTCTCACATTGAGAGGTTGGAACATGTATTTGACATCATGTGTGGGTTTTCTCAAGACTGAATATTGCCTGTAATCTAAAAAAAAAAAGTATTTTCTATTTCAAGAGACAACTTTGCAATGTTTGGGCTGGACTTTACAAATACATGTTTATAAATGATTATGTTTATTCTATTTGGAAAAATATCAGGGTTTATTTTATGATATGTACAGCTCAAATTAAAACAGCCTAAAAAGTTCAATATTTTGTCACTCATGTCAGAAAGTGAAATTTTTGTATACATTCATTAAACATGGAGTTAAATATTTCAAGCCTTTATGTTATGTAGAACAATCAATAACCTTTATAGGAAAGCTACAGGGGAGTCTTGTCAGCTCTGAACAAGAGTCTATAGTTTCTGCAATTTTTTTAAATTATTTTTTTAGATCATGCAAGTACTGAGAAGACTATTACTAAGACTACAATTTTTATATATTGAACACCACAGGTTGAGCCTTTCTAAAAATGCAACATTATGATCAGTACCTCCTGTCTTCATGAGAATCATCCAGCAGTAGTTCTGCAGTTTGTGGATATGAAATATCCTGCAGCACAGCCTGCCAGGTGCTGGGTAATGTCTGCCACAGATTTTCAGTGAAGAACTCCTGCGAATCAATCAATCAGTTAACAACTGGGATTCTTTCCTCAATGAAAACAAAGTGATGAATGTGCAATATTGTGTTCGACTGCTATGTTTAAATACATATATACACACAATAATAAAAGAGTCGGTCAAATGACTGTACTGAGACAGAAAAGTGGTGAGTCTCCTCGCCAGGTCTCTTTGTTGTTGTGCAGTGAAGCTGGCTCTGAACTCCGCATCTTGTGCTGCTGACACTGACAGCTGTTCTGACATGAGTCTCCGTAAGCTAATGCTAACATGCGTTAGCGTCTCAAAGCAGTTTAAATTAAAACTACTTTAAATACCAGGAAGACTAGCAATTCGTCTTCAGATCTAGCTATAGAAACGGCACAAGATATCGTTTAATACAAGAAATACTGACTGATTTTAAAAATTAGCTAGATACTGTTGCTGAACTTTCCAGCGTATATTGGCGATGCGTTCATGAGCTCCTCGTAATTTCTGGCTTCACTGATTTACAAGCTGTTTTGCCATGCAGTCATTGCATACATGTAATCAACCAGTTCCTCATTGATACCTGTAGTTTAAAAAAATATTACGAAAATCACACCTTAATTATTGTTTTCTTTTTATTATTTCCTTAATGTCTTAAATACTTCAATCTTTCCAGTAATGGGGAAGTTGAGGCACAAGTGGTACGCGGACATTGTTTTACTAACTTGAAGGCAGCACGCCCCGGATGTTGATCAGTCGTTGTCACGGAGTAGGAATCCTCGTGTGGTCCGGGCTGGCTGCTGATGTTTTAACATGTCTTTATCGCTATGTTTCTAAGTCTCCTTTTAGGGTATGTATTGGTCAAATCATAAAAAACTAGAAACAAACTGAAACATGTTTTTTTTACGTTCGGTTATCTTTATTTTCATTAGTTATAATTACTGTTAGCCTTTGTGAGCTAACGTTAGCCGTGATAAAACGTTATTAACGAAGCTTTAACAACGTAGAGTAGCGTTGTATTATTTTATAGGCTTGTTTAACATTTTTTTTGTGTCAAAATTTACTTGTATCAAGGATGTCATTTTGTTTTGTTTACTTGTAAAACAGTTTAAAGAGCAACATGAATTTAAATTCTGTGCTCCTCTTCTATAGAATATATATAAACGTGAATTCAACAGCTCTGTATTTATTATGCCCAGTGCGTTCTGCTAGTGAGTCCAGAGACAGAGCTGGTGGTTGGTTTATGCTGTTCTGTTGTGATTTGTAATTAATATAATAAGATTTCACTGTATATACACATAAACCATTTTTAAAAACTGTGTTGTATAGTTTTGGTGTAAAAACTGAAAAACAATATTTATTATCATTGTAATGACTTATATATTTCCAATAATATCTGAATCTCTACTCTCAAGAAAAAAAATATCTTATTCTAAAATACAGAGAATAAGCAATTAGTAACATTGCTTAGTGGGCAGAATAGTATACCCTCTGACAGCTCTGATCTTTAAATTACAATAGTATAAAAAGCTTTATCTAGTTAATTAACTGGCTGCTAATTTCAAAACTGTAGTTTTGAAAAAGTATTATCTGATTTGAGCAGGATAGATTATACTTCTTTCATTTCTACGGCGTCACCCTCTGAGTTTTACATCAAAAAATAATTCAAACAAATTTGCCTTTTTTGTAACCCAACAAGACAAAGGGAAAAGTTTAGAAATCTTTTTTCAACCAGCTTACTGACAGTGTGCATCTACAGATGTTGGCGATTCTCATTAAGGGGCTTTAAAAAAAGTGTAGTCATTTAATAAATAAATCGTGGTCAATTCTTTTTGTTGGCATGTAACGATGGAAAAGGCAGCTGAGTAATTGTAATGTTATTTTCCTGGTTAGTGTTCAGTTTCTTGGAATCCCCCTTTAAACCTGTTCTTTGGCATTTTCAGAGGACTATGCCAAGACATTGTTTGATAATGTATTTTTGTCTTACAGGGTGGTGCATTTAAACTGTTTTCATCTGATGCAATTTGGACTTCAAAGAAAAGAGACTTTTTGAGGCCGTGAGCATTAGCAAAATCTTGGATCTATTCGTTGTACAACGAGTAGAGAATTTAAGATTTGAACATGTCTGATACTATGATCCATGTTTCCCCCTCTGTTGATACCCCACAGGGAATTATTCCCACAAAGAAGCAGAAGAGCAACAGGAAGAAGAAGCAGTTTTTAAAAAAAATGAAATACCTGAAGGGGAAAGGGTGTTTAAAAGATAACTCTCATCAAAGGAGAAACCATGAACACAATAAGGCTTCAAAACAGAATGGACCTTTCACCAGACCTGCATCATCTTCCATGACAACAAAACGCCAAAGTTCACCTCAATCTAACCCGTCTTCCAGTGGCGTTGACCCTAGCGTTGACCATAGCTCTGGGCCTTCAACCTCCTCTTTTAACCCTCTATCAGCTACTTTCACTGTGACAAATGAAAATAGCCATACAAAGCCAAACCAACCGGTCAACACCAAAACAACAGCAACGTTGTCCAGCGCCTCAAAATCCAGCGCTCATAAGCTCTCTACCCCCGCAGGGAACCCCACAAAGTACCTCGCCATTGACTGTGAGATGGTGGGCGCAGGACCCAAAGGCAGCATCAGTCAGCTGGCTCGCTGTAGCATCGTCTCTTACGACGGGGATGTGATCTACGACAAGTTCATCAAGCCCTCCATGTACGTAACAGACTTCCGCACAAGATGGAGCGGTATTCGTCCCAGAGATCTCTTCAAAGCCATACCATTTGCACAGGCCAGGAAGGAGGTGATGCAAAAATCATTTGTAGCACAATAACGCCAAGTTGTTTGTTTTTTCTTGTTCTCACTATGATTTTGGCACTCAGTATTTATACTTGCATGTCGTTATCATTTCATAGAGAAGTTCCTTTATGTTTACCTAGGTAATAATTCAGAAGTAGACCAGATCCTGTCTATTTCTTTACACAGTGATTGTACACAAAGTGTCAAAAGTACTAACGCCAGGTTAAGAAACCCAACAGCAAAGTGACTTACAGTATATGTAATAGAGAATGTTGCCAAATTTCAAAACTTTGAAAACTGAAACATTAAAATACACATTCTGAATTTAGATTAAATTTTTCCTACTGAATTGCATGGATATATTTTGCAGAATGACATAAATGTGCTGTGACTCTGTAGATCCTAAGACTGCTCATGGGCAAGATTGTTATCGGCCACGCCGTACATAACGACTTCAAGGCCCTCAGTTACACGCATCCTGCTGCCTTGACGAGGGACACGTCGAAAATCCCTCTTCTCAACCTGAAGGCTGGTTTTGGGGAGAAAGAATGCGCCTCACTGAAGAGACTCACCAAAGCCATCTTCAACCGTGATATCCAGGTTTGTGAAGTTATGTTGATTTGTAGTAATTGGTTCTTTGATTTAAGTTAAGCCCACATCAAGTTGTCTTTTGTCCATTCACCTCCTCACCCATTTTAGCTCTAAAAAAGGGTTGTGCTTGGGAGTTTAGTATTTATCTTTTCAGACAAAATAAATGATTGTGATGCGAATTATGAATTATCTTACAAGAAATGCTAAATATATTTTTGGGATTGTTGTTTTTCTTTTTTGAAATGTATTTTTTCCAGTGTTAATAATAATATAGTCTTTGCATATGTATGCAATTATTTAATTAAAACCCCTATTTGTTCATGTTTAGCTTTTTCTTTTGCCTAAAACACGTCGGGATGTCAGGTGATGTTCATATGTCATGAGAATAATCTGGTTAATCCTCTCCCAGATTTTAGATTATTTAGTGATAATATGTAATGATCTTAATGCTGTAACAAGCTTCTTACATTCATTATTATCTTTGTAACCTTGAGTTTAAAGCTGTCAGAAGGTTAAAATATTTTTTAATCAAAGCTGTCTCTTTTGTCCTCAGACTGGAAGAAAGGGCCACTCTTCTGTGGAAGATGCTAAAGCTACCATGGAGCTTTACAAGGTGGTAGAAGAGGAATGGGAGAGGACTCTCGCCTCCACATCTTGACCCACGTACTTCTATATTTGAAAGTGCAAAATAAACTCAGCTCAATCACCTTTAAATTTAAAGATGTTTTACAGTGAAATTCAAGTCATCCATGAAAAAAAAATAAGGTACAGTTCTTGTTAGCTTTATTGGTTAAAGCTGTTGTGTAACTAAAAGATAAAACATGTTTAGTAGTGGCATTTTTACAAGTGTTAAAACATTTGTAGCTATTTTGTGCACACAGGCCCAGTGTTAGATATTAGTAAGTTAATTAGATATTTTTGTAATATATTTTTTCACACGTATTAATCATGCGCATGTTTAAATGTTCATGAACTACCTGGAAGAGTAGTTTCAAATATAGTTTTACAGCAAAGGAGCAGCCACAATTTTTACATTCTTATCACAGAACTTTTCATGGATGTGAGCAGATAACCGACTTACTGTGAGTAGCTGTAACATTCTTTCTCAGGGTGAAACTGAGTTTAAATGGTTTTCCTTCCACTTTTAGGTCAGAAATATCCTTTTCATCACATTTTGTGATGAAAAGGATCACATCAACTCCATATGTATGGTCCTAAAAACAAAGAAGATTGATGCCATGTTCTATAATTCAGAAGTTTGAAAGCATATTGGTGCTACTGTCATACTCCACTGGTGGTATGAAACTTTGGAATTTTGTCTAAGAAGTTTAAACATTTTGGTTTTCTGGGACAACACCACATAGTCGAGGCATGTTAAGAGTACAGAAGTTGTCCTGCATACAACTCCTTTACTGTTGCTGGGGGCCTCTTGTTAGCCTCCTTTTTTCTTCATGGCTGCTCCCCAGTTCTTGGGGCAATAAACAATTCTCTGACATCACTCTTGTGCCCCATTGTGCTCGAGGATAACTGCCTTCACTGTATTTCATTTTATATCTGTTGACTTTTAATTTGCCTTTTATCTTTTTTATCCTACATCTTTTTTTATTTCCTGCTTAATATCGGTTTAAAGTCGGAAAAATCATCTCATACGATGGCGATATGTATTAACAGCTGTGAAATAGAGTTAAAACAGAATCGAAAGAACAGACTTACCTCTGTTCTCACTATTCAATGATGATTCAACAGTAGACTAACTTTTAAAGAGCTGAACTTTAACATGGTAATCCAAAATTGTTTTTTTCATCTTTATGTTTTGTAATAGCTTATGTTGCACAGGTTGTTGCGTTTAAGGCAGATGTATCTCAATTGTTACATTGTCTTTTACCATTTCCCAAAAATAATTCACCTACTTTTGCTTGTAAATAATGTTATGGAAAAGAAATATAATAATTTTCTTTGTTATATTGTTTATTTGTTTTGTTCTCATTTTAAGGGCAAATGGAATCACTAGTTTGTTTTTATTACCTCAGGGAGTGCTTTTAAAACAAATAAAGGTTTTTCTTTGTGGTGGGATAAACTTCATTGAATAATATTTATGCAGAACTGTTCTTGTCTTTCCATTTGAGGTTTGAATGGAAAAATATATACTTTTGTTAATAAAATTCTTTTACTCTGTTTTTAAAGACTGTTTTGTCTTTCGAAGTGGAAGGAGATTAAGTGATTACCTGTAATATTAAGAGCTGGAAACACATGAAAGCATTTCTTCTCTCACTGTGTAATGCTATATTATTGATTTTAAGGAATTTGTTGCCCACTGGGTCATATTGCCATAGTTACCCCTTTCCTTTTAATTGTGTATACCTTTCCATACACCTTTCATACAATGCACATATTAGTCATGGCCCAGCGGTGCCTCTATGCTCATAATTCAACACACCGCCAAGCTATGAGGAATTTGTTGGGTTTGCAGATTTTTAATTGAACTCCACATGTAGTTAGGATTCGTTTGAAGATGACTAAGGCATTTTTGAAAATGCAATAACATGAAGTAATTTGCTGAAAAACTACCTGGCTGATAGCTGAAGGAGAAATATAGAAGTTGCTTGCAAGAGGTATCTAAGCCTTCGGGAAAAATCTGGTGTCTTTTTGAGTGGTACTAAAAGATATATCTATTATATTAAAGTAAGAAATTGGATTGTACTGCTCCCTAGTGGCCACAATTAATTATATCAGAAGAAAATTGGGTAGTTCAGTCTAACTGTTTTTTCGTTTAAGAAGCCGCTTTACTTTGAACTATTTAGAAAACTTAAAAAGTAAGAAATACGGTTCGTTATTTAAGTTCACCTCCCGTCATGTTTTAAGGTTTTAGAAAGGGGGGTTGAAGGGGTGCATGCAGGGGGGTCCTGGATCTTTGAACAGTTCCCATCCACATTTCTTCCCTCCTCTCTTTTCTCGTCTTGGCGGAGGACCGCCTCGGCTTCTTCAGCGCTGCTGGAGATCCTAACGCAGACAATAAGGCTGCTGCACCTGCCTGGAGGTTCCTGACGGAGGACTGCACAGCCGCTTAAAGGACAACAAAGTTTAGCCGCTAGAAGATGAAGTAAGTCATTTTAATTGTATGCATTTAAGAATAAATAATATCCTTGGTCGGTTTTTTTTTCACTTTGTTTAGTTTCTTTTTGTAAATAATGAGCTTCAATTTAACAAATGCTGAATTGTCTTTGCATTGTCCTGAGAGCAATAGATAATTTATGGAGATAATTTAACTTGAATTGCAAGATGTATTGATATATATGACCCACCGGTGTATGTTTGCATGTGTATATTTAAGCGAAACAGACTGAAGGTCAGGTATATCTTCACAAATTTATCGTCGAAAGATTTTTTTTCTTTCAATTGGGTCTTTCAATCCAAATAATGAAAGTAAATTATTAAAATATACTGAGAGATATTCTTCTGTTACTTTTGATGATTTTTGCTTAAAACTATATTTTAAAACCATAAATTTAGTTCATCAGAAAATTTAAATGCTGTAGAAGCCACAGGAACATCTAAGACCTTGACAGGATTGTGAAGCAAGTCAAAACAAGACCTTGATTGCAGCTGGAGTCGGTTTTTCAGGAGCCAGTGCATGCAGACATATCCAAGGCTTGGGCTGCAACTGACCCATTTCTTGTGCTAGGCCACTCCTGACTCAGAGACCACATTTTAAACGTCTTACCATGGGCTAAGGGGACCGATATACTGGACTACTTCTTGGAGATTCAGATGAAAGTAAATTTTTCATTTCACTTGGAAATCAATGTCCCAAGATGAAGAGTGGACTGGCACAGAATCCAAGCCGCTTGAAGTCCAGGGTGAAGTTTCCATTTAGAGGTCCATGTAGTCTGTTAGTGAGGGTCCAAAGTCCAAAGTCCAGTGCAGCTGTCCATAAGAGTTCTTCATTCTTCCTTCTGCTGACAAGCTTTTGAAGATGCTAATTTCAATTTCCAGCTGTACTTGGCAACTTGTCACATTGACAAAAGAACCAGTACTTGCTTTAATGATCGTTGTATCACTGTACTGGGTTGACTAGCAAACTAGCCTGACCTAAAGGCCACAGAAATTCCTAGCAGTACCGCAGCTTGATCGCCTCCATGCGATGCTGCATTTATGCAGTAATCCATACAAAGGGAGACCCAAACAAGTACTGAGTACAAATGCTGCATGGTACATGGACATACGTTTCAATTGGTCCACCTTTCTGTTAAAAATAATTGTTTTATTGGATTGAATTTTTGATGGCTGTAACCCCTAATCTAAAAATAAAAATTTCAAAGATATGAATAAATATGAGGTCTTTTTTAATTTAATTGCTGAAATAAACAGTTTTTGATTATATTACAGTTTCTGTTGATGCAGCTACATATTTACTTGTCCAAAGAAATAATCACCAAAACTGAACTTTGATTATTCAGAATTCTCTGAAATGTTCATATTTGGCAAAAAAATTTACAGACTACAAATTGTTTAGTGGATTTAGTTATTCTTTTTAAAAATATAAATCTGTGCAGTAGTGACATTTAAATTTTAGAAAGTTCCAGTGTCTTTTTCTTACAATTAGTAAACATAAGATAAAAATCATTGTAATCATAACTGTCATTACGCAGGCATTGTGCAGCAAAATTATTAGGTAATCTGTTTTCATGAAACCAAATAATATTTGAAAATATAACAGTCACAGGACATTTCTTTACTGTAGCTGTTTTGTATTTCAGTGCTATTTTAGCAGCTAGTTCCATTTAACATTAGTTTGTAGCTGTTTTCTGTCTTGCCAAAGTCTTTGCTTTTAGGTAAAGAGATGTTCTCTACCACTCCATCTAATCTGCTGATCTTCAATCCACTGGAATAACGTTTGCAGGAATGAATCATCCTCAAAGCAGCAGCTGGTTGCCAAATCCAGTTTGCTTCACTCTGGGCTTAGAAAAACCACAATATTTTTTCCCACAACACTTTCACGCATTTAAGGTTAAATGCTTTAACTTTTGACCATTTTTTTCTGTCATCCCATTAAAATTGTGTTCTGTATCTGGTTACTGGATGGTTGTGTAACCCGTGGAAGTGCCACATCTTCACTGTCACTTCCATAACGCTCGAGCAATAGAATTTTTACAATATGAGTTCTGCGATGGCTGTTGTTTTCCTCACTGTATTTGAGTCATCAGCCTCCAAAAAGTCACAACTTGGTCGACTTGTTGCACTCAAATTGGGATGATTCTCAAACCAGCAAGATGAGTCTTTCCTCATTGAGCTTTTGTCAGAGTTTTAAAGTATTTGTCTTGCTGCACAGCGAGTCAGCAGCTACCATCTAATAAGAGCTGGTTGCTGCTTGAGGCTGACTGGTGAGCTGTTCCAAATCATTCCTGTGAACTTAACATCTCTCTCAGCACTCAGTCATGCTGTTCGAAGCCTCTTTTCTTTCTCGCCACTACCTCTTTTCACTTTGAGATCTCCCTTGCTTCCAGCCCTCCCCGGCTGCTTCTTGCTTCCTGTCAGATTGTGCTCGTCAGAAGAGGGGGGTGTTCAGGTTGCCCCTGGAGATGGGCTTCCTTTGAGGTGGTGTGATGTCGGGCTGGTGGGCCAGAGTGGAGAGGAGCTGCAGAGGGGCAGAACAGTGAAACGGTGGTGGTCCTTGCCATGAGAAGGCGCAGGAGTGAGGGGGAGGTCAAGTTGGACCAACAGGGCCACAGCAAGTGGTTTTGCACCCATTTTCCAATCTGAATGACAGTGAAGTTGAAAGCAGCATTTGTCGCTTTGGTTGTGTGTCTGAAAGACATCCAGGGTCAGTGAGTTCATTCGCTTTCAGCAATTTAGAGTTCTGGACTACTGTAAATACTCAGAAGTCATAAAGGGTGTCTATTTATAAACACTTTATTGTTGCTTATTTTGCAAAAATAGGACAATTTTGAACAAAAGGCCAACCAATAGTTTCATATCTGCATATTCATTTGACAAAGGCAAGTTATTTTTGGAACAAAGTTCACAATAGTAGGAGCAGCTGGAGGAACTAACTGGAAAGGATAATAAAAAGCTGGTTCATATGAATATTTATTTATCCATAAATCTTATTTTTATTCACAGAAAGATTATTAAATACAAAAGATTATTAAATTGATTAAAATAGTGGTGGTCATTGTTAATTATTTATCATAAAAAATGTATCAAGAATTTTGATTTATCATTGTTATGACACATTTCAGTTGTTGATGGTAAATAAAAAAACAGGACAGACAGTATGAACGAAAATGTTTTTATTTTGTTTTTTCTACTGTTCCATGAGCGCATCAATAAATATCATTTGAAGATTTGAAAATTCAGCATGCAGTGTGGTTTAGTGCTATAAATCACACTTTGTAAGTAAGAAGAAACCTATTGTAATTGGGAATATTGTTCAAGAACAACATTTCTGTTTGTGATGCAAGAACAGTGTGCCACGCAGTCACAACCATAAAATTACCTAAAAAATAGATAATAAATATTTTTTTATCATAATCTTTATCATCAGAATAGTTCAACAAAATATTAGGATAAATATTGCCCAGCCCTAGAGACTAAATATAACTTTAGAAAACTGATTGCTTGTTGTATCAATATGTATTTGTTAAATTCAGTCAGAGAAATAGATGTGAGAAACTCATGTTACAACCTTTTAGTCAATGTGAAGACTGATGTTGTCAAGGGTGAAGGACGCAAATGCAGAGATGAGGCAGGTGGTTCAAATATTTAACACGTAGACCAGGCGATATGCTGGATGTAACAATATTGTCAACTTTGCACAAAACTATTTGCTAAAGCACCAGCCTTATCATCTAACTTGTTAAAATGGTAAACTGGCAAACCTTTTCACACAGCTGGTGCAGTCCTTTAAAATGTAGCACATCCTTCCTTTCCCTTCACCTCTTTGCAGCCTGAAATGACCTTGTTTGACAGACTGAGTAGTCAAACATTGTCTCTTGGCCTTAACCTCGTTTACCTCAAGGTGAAGCCATTGACTATTCAGTCACTTTGTGATGCCTGGCTTTGTCTTTGAGATGTTGCCTGGGATTCATCCTTTGCCAGGGGAAAACCAGTTCTATTTGTTTTTCTCTCCCCATTGTCTCTGGCTACATAGCCTCCAAGCTTTATGGAAATGTAGTGATGGTAAGTGGGATCAGTCTGTGACGATCATTGTACCCCAAAGCTTAAAAATACTGATATTCTTTTGACTTTTTTGTGGTCTTTCAATGTATTTATCTTTGTTATGCCAATCCAGTAGCTTGTACAGAAAAGCAAATATCTACAAGCAGCAGTATGATATCATCCTTCACTTTGCAATCCTGTTAAACTTTTTAACTCTGGTTCCTGTTTTCATCAGATAACTGCTACACTGACATATTAAAATCACATCCTTAGCACATTTACCTTGAAATTGGTCACACACTGTGGATGGATGGATGGATTTTTTTAACATTTTGTGAAATATGAAAAAACATGCTGTTTCTTTTCCTATTAATATCTTCTATATATGAATATTTAGCCATCAAAAGCTCTTTCCAGGAATTTATTTTCAGCTTTCAGCTCCCATGTGGCCTCTCAGTCTTCAAAGCTTTCTTCTTACAATGTCAAAGTTAAGTTTAGGTATTAGAAAAACTTTGAGTGATTATGCATTAATCCTGTTTTGATTAGGTGTCTGCCCTACAAAGAAACCCACAAAACAGTTTTAATTCCCTTCATCACTGCATGTTTAATACTCCTCTCAGCCTGAAGGAAATGTTGCACTGCAGGACTCTGAGGTCTCCAAACGCTCACTGATAGGCTTTCTTCTCTGTTTCTAATTTGTTCTTTTAACTGCTGGCATATATTTATTTATCCTCATACTACAGGATTCTATTTTATTTTTATCTCTAGCTTGGACATCAAGAGATTTTTTTTTATAGTGCTCTGAAATAAGATTTGCACTTGAAAATCTAATTATACATGTAGCAGGTATTCTTACAGGTTTTTTAAGAAATTGAAATGATCACTTTTATAACTGTGATTGTCACTAAAGCTAAGATTCTTCTAGGCCTTAATAGGAGAACAAGAAAAATAAAAAGAAAAAAAATGAAAATGAAAACTTTCTTCATTATTTGTGGGGAGATAATGATATAAACAAAGTACAAATGGCAGCTGAGTTTCTATCTGACCTTCCTGGAAGTTTTTAGGAGATCAGAATTCAACTCACACTCTGCAGCTCCTGAAATCTGACTCACAGCAGCTAGAAAGCTCCAGGGACACACAGGCAGTCCTTTGGCTTGTCGCAGTCCAAAGGTCTGTTTCAGTAAACACGCACACGTTTTCCCATGGGGCTACTTTAGATATGAGGCATACCCTCGCCCCAGAAACCTAACCATTCCAACTCAATGACTTCTCTGGCCTAAACTAATGAACAACCAAACTAACTTTTTCTTAAACCTGCAGTAAATCTTAAAAAGGCAAGACAGATTTGATCTGTTAGCTTTATTTATGTACAAGCATTCGGGATCACATTTTCCAGCTACTAAAACTAGAAACTATTATAAAAGTATGTCTATAGTTAAACATAGTATTTATTTTTAAGACTGAATGTTCTCACAAGATCTGATGTTAAGGTACTCAAGTTGATCTCTCCTTTTCACCCATCAGTGAGTTTCAGTTTGAGGCAAAGGAGTCCAAGCATTTTGGTGTCCTGTTCTCAAATGATGGGAGAATGGAGACCGACATGCATGGCCGCAGTAAGAGTAGTAGTTCAAGTGCTAAACTCTCAATTTACCGGTGTATAGAGGTTGCACTTGCAACTCTCATCAGTAGGCAGGAGTGAACCAACAAAGTCAAAGGGAATATTGTCAGTAAAAGTAGTTGCTTTTCAACCTCATAAGTGAAATTTAAATTAGACTGCTTGTTCAAATATATATATTTTTAGGTGTCTGGTTCAGACTGTGAAGCTGAGAATTATGTGCAATTTTCTTCTAAAAATCCTCCTATTTCTCCTTTTATTTTGTAGACTGGACATGTCTCCACACCTCCTGCTGTTTACCCTCTACCTCCTTGTTCTACCGTCGTCCCCGACTCCCCACCAAGAACCAGGTACCCACTTCTTCACTGCTCCGTATCAGCTTAACTTCTTCTATCTACCACCAACATCTGTGATTTTACTAAGCTTAACATTTTTGGAATGGCTGGGTGTTTTTGGCTATGTGTACCGAGAAAGATGTCTTTAAGGTTTGCTGAATAGAAAAAATAAGTTTTAACAGGCCCCAATGTATAAAGATCTAGTTGTTGGTAGCTGTAAAGTTTTGTAGTAAAAGTAGCACCAGAGATTGTTTCGATAAAGTAAAATCTATTCTAATGAGCAAGTCTGTGGTGGATTGGGTTAGTAAAATCTAGGATTAGTTTTTATACTTTCTCAGTTTCTTCCCTAAATACACTACAGCATTGGTGAACAATGTACTGATCCGGCTTCCTATATATACAGTGGACCAACGATCTTCAGACCACAACTGGCTGTTTTAATAGTTCAAACCAAACAATAAATATACCTCAATGTGCATCAATATGCACAGTGGCAACCAACTTGGCACTTCCACAGAAGCAAACATTCATGATCTTCCTTATTTTGGCTATTTTTAGTACAGCCAGTCAGCTTCAAAAAAGATCTCGCTCCTGGAATGGCTGCTTTGCAAATGTAATGTCAATAGCATGTCAAGTAACATTGCACCCAGGCATTTTAGCTTCATTTTCTTTGTAATATTCAAGATGTGTTCTAGGAAAAAATCTGCAAATAGGCAAATTTTCTGCAAATAATTTGGAGATACATTTCACAGAAAAAAATCAGCAAATACTAAACTTGAAACAGGTGGCGGTCTACTGTATACATTTGTTAGAACATAAAATGAAAACATTTTAAAATATCACTCAAAATGACTTTAATTAATCCCTTTTCACTCAGATGATTTCAAGCTTCTCCAGGTAACCATCCCTACCACTGTGCCTGTGCTTGCCATGCTGGGGGGTTCACTGACTTTGCCCTGCCTGGTGTCGCTCACCCACCCACCGCCGTCCCCTCCCACTAATGGGCGCCACGCTGTGTTGTCTGTGCCCCGAGTCAAATGGAGCGTCCTTAGGCATGGTCAAGAGACGGAGATCTTGGTGGCCCGTGGCGACAGGGTGAGAGTCAACGAGGTCTATAAGGACAGAGCCTCGCTGCTGAACTACGCCTTCTCCCCCGCAGACCTCACCCTGCGGCTGGAGAGCCTGAGGCAGAACGACACTGGCTTCTATCGCTGCGAGGTGCAGCAGGGGCTGGAGGACGCTGATGATGTGGTGCTGGTCAAGGTCAAGGGTGAGAAGCATCAAGAATAAGTATGCATTGTTAGTTTTCAAATGATGAGATACAAATGGATTAGAGAAAAAATGAATAGTAATATCACAGTTTAGGGTAACACTTTATTTGACGGGTTGTGAATAAGACTGTCATGACACCGTCATAAACATGACATAACACCCATCATGAATATGAGTAAGTCTTCATGAATATTTATGACTGTTGTCATAAAGTGTCATTTGGTAAATCATGACGCTTTTAATAATAAGGTGACATTATTCAAAATGTCTTTGTTATGACAACTTGACATTAACCTGGACAAAAATGTCTTTGTTATGATAACTTGATATTTACCAAGAAGTCATGATCTGACATAAATTTGTTATAAAAGTGTTACTGATTAAACTTTAAAAATTATGTAGCTTTATGTTATTAAAGCTAAAGTTTAATCAGTAATACTTTTATAACAAATTTATGTGACAACATGATTTCTTGGTTAATGTTAAGTTGTCATAACGAAGACATTTTGAATAATGTCAACTTTGTATTAAAAGTGTCATGATTTACTGAATCATTCATGAAGACTTACTCATGTTCATGACAGGTTATGTCATGTTTATGACAGTCTTATTCACAACCAGTCAAATAAAGTGTTACCCAGTTTAGCAGTTTGTTAATACTTAAAGAAAAATCAATGCAATTCTAGTGATTTTCCTGAAAGCAGACCATTTGAGAAACTAATTGTTTTTAATAGTTTCTCTTCTAATAAACAATGTTTATGTTCACAATCCTTATGATTCACAATCCTTATGATTGTGAACATAAAGGTTCACAATCAGAGAAGGTTTTGCTCATGTCTGCATGATTTGCAGCATAATAGAACAAACGAGGATGTCTGACCTAAAAAAACCCTCTCCCTCTGTGTTTGACAGGTGTGGTGTTTCATTATCGCGATGCATCCAGTCGGTACGCCTTTACCTTTGAGCGCGCCACAGTGGCCTGTGAGGAGATTGGGGCTGAAATTGCCTCCCCAGAGCAGCTCCTCGCGGCCTATCACAGTGGATACGAGCAGTGTGATGCAGGATGGCTGTCAGACCAGTCTGTCAGGTCAGGGTCTGAGATGAAGTGGTCCTTCTGGACTTGCAAATTCTGTGTTTTGAGTGATAAAGCCCTGCAGCTTTTTAATGAGTTTGAAAACCCTCCAAATCTTTCCTGCTGCACTGTATGAGTAGCAAACCTGATCTGACATGTCGATAAGAGCAGCATGGGATGCATCAAGCAGAATCTAGTAGATGGGGGTTAAAGTTCTCCACTTACCCATCCTCCATTTGATGTGCTCTCTGCATTGACACATCAGGAAACAATGATCATCCCAGAGCTGAGAGGCTCTTGTTACATCTCTAACCAAACACTTCTGGGCACTTCACTGTGTTGACAAGCACCCTAACCAGCATTGTCATTACAGATGAAGAGGCAGCTGAGGCTTTAATGATGGGTGACTTTCTGCCAACAGATATCCCATTCAGATGCCAAGAGAGGGATGCTTTGGAGACATGGATGGCATGCCGGGAGTACGGAACTATGGACTGTTGGACCATGATGAGCTCTATGACGTCTACTGCTATGTGGAGAATATTCAAGGTAAAACATTTAAGATGGGGTTCGGGCAAGATGATGTCAGAAACAAATTAAATTTCCTGACCTGATGTAGATTTAGACTATTTAATATCAAAACATTTCCATACAAAGCCAATGAAGAGATAAAGCAACCAAGTAATAGTTCCAGGATGCATCTTTTATCCAATGATCTTACAGCTTGTGACGCCCAATGTCTTTGAAGAAGAAAGGTTAAGTTATGATGTGTTCCCCGTGTCAAAGGTGAGGTGTTCCATGGCTCCGCCCCCCAGCGCTTCACCTTCTGGGAGGCTAAGGCCTACTGTGTGAGTCACGGTGCGGAGCTGGCCACCACGGCTCAGCTTTATGCAGCCTGGAACGATGGACTGAACCACTGCAGCCCTGGATGGCTGGCGGATGGGAGCGTGCGGTACCCCATTGTCACCCCTAGAGAGCGCTGTGGAGGAGGGGAACCTGGAGTGAAAACCATCTATCAATACAGCAATCAAACAGGCTTCCCTGATATTCTCTCTCAGCACGATGTCTATTGTTTTAAAAGTAAGAGCGATCTATTTTGTTCTTGTGGAGTGGAGCCACCCCAAATTTAGTTTGTTTTGCTTTTTTATTGTTGTGTTTATCCATCCAGGTGATAATGGCCCTTATACTGAATCCCCTCAAGATGCTCTTGCCACTGAGCCAGAGGACATTGGCCAAGACATTGCTTTCCAGGCCACTCAGGACGATGCCAGCCTGAGTGAAGTTGCTCCAGAAGGGAGGGAGGAGATGCAACATCCCCAAACGGCAAATCCAGTAAACCAGCACCCTGAAATTCCTTCACAGACTTCAACTCCCCTGTCTGATCATGAAGAGACATTCTCCACTAGTGAGAACTGGGAGCTGATAAAGAAGGAAAGTTACCCTGATTCTTATCAGCCAGCACCTAAAGAAACCCCAAACAAAGATCACCAAGAGTCTCTTGTATTTCTGACATCTTCTCCAAACTTTGATGCCGGAACCAATGAGAACACTACACCTGTAACTTATATCACAGCATCAGAAACTGTGATGCCCACAGAGGGTCACACCCCAGAGACTGTGAGCTTGGATTGGTTGTCTGTTAATGTCACGTCTGAAGGTGATGTGGAGGAAATTCATCATGAGGAGAACGACCTTCCAGTTTCACAAGAGGACTACACAACAGATGTCTCTTCTGAACCTTTCTCTGTAACTGAATCTGCTGTTTCAGTAGCACCAGAGGAAAACGCCACTCATACTGTTGTACAAATTTCAGCTGAAACAACTTCACCCCAAAATGAAGACATTGATGTTCCTTCCACCTCCATGTTCCCAGCTCTTGCTGAGAGTTTGACAGAAGAAATTTCCGGAGAGGGGACTAGTTTAGCTCAGGAAGAGGAAACAAAGGACTCTGTGACTCCTAATTTTATGGGAATTGACATTTTGTCCACTTCTGTCATGGTCCCCACTTCTGACTCAGGTATGTAAGCTCTAAAATTTGTGATTTCACTGAAAAAGAACGTTTTGTACCATTTACAATATTTTGTGAATGTTAAAATCACAAACTTCAAACCTTCAAACTTCACCATGCCAATAAAGTGCACAATTGTAAAGTCGAGGGAAAATGACACACCATTCTCCCATCATTTGGACTAAAAAAATATATTTCAAATAAATATTTAAAAATTATGAAATATCTTTGTTTTCAGCTATCTTGCTCTGATACTCTTTAATAAAATTCAGTGGAAACAAAAGTCTTCAGAAGCCACCTTATTACAGACAAGAGTCCAGCTGTGTGTACAAAACAATATCACTAGGTTTGAACATCTCATGGAGATAAATCCATTATCTGTAAATGGAAAAAATTAACCTACCAAAATATGGTTATCTTCTACTTCTCAGGAGGGATAGTCTCTCAAAAAAAGCAACTAGTAGTTGTGGAGTCTGAAGAATAAATCCTTCTGACTTTGTGCTTTTGACAGGTTATACCCTCACACCGGAGCACTCTGATGTACCAACAGAATCAGCTCTCCAATTGAACATTCATGATGAGGATATAAACAGCTCTTCAAACACTACAGAAGCTGATGATTTAACAGAGCAGAGTGGACACATCCATCCAGCAGAGTTACCAAACGTAGAAGTTCCCCTAGTCACAGATGAGACATTCCTTGTATCTACGGACTCTGTAACACAAGTTCCTCTTTCTGTAAAAGTGGAAGTCAGATCCGATGATAGAACATTCTATCCAGAAAGTCCCTCTCCTTCTGAGGTTGAACCGTTGGAGGAGAATCAAGACCCGTTAGAAGAAAACCAAGAGGTCTTCCTCAACACTGTCCCAAATCCCACAGAGGATGATTTAAATGAGGCGTGGGATGAATCCTCAGGAGAAAATTCACAGATTAATCCTGAACTCAATGCGACAAATCCGACTCTCTCAGCTGACCACACCATTGATGGCAGTGATGCTCCTCCTCTGACCGAGATAAAAATTACACGGATTCCTGATCTGAGCCTCACACCCAGGTGGGAGCCGGTGCCTTCAACCCCAACAGCACAGGAGTCTCGCTCTGATCGGGAATACAGTGCAGAGCCTCCTGTCAATGACAAATCTAATGAGATCTCTAAAGAGCAAGAATTTCCTAGAACACGGAGCAGAACTCATGGTAAATAATAATGTTATCTCTGGATTTTGCTAATTTGATTTTATAATAGTGGTATAAAATCTGATTTTATAATAGTTGATTTTATAATAGTTGTAGTTCTTTTCTGGCAGATGCATGGACTAGTAATAAATTGGGTATGTAATTCAAAGAGCCCCTTTACCCCATTTCACTCTGTAATTAGTTCAATCCATCTTCCCACCAAGTCTGAACAGCTTTCGTTCAGCTTCTGATGTGAAGCATCCCCACAGAACAATACTTCCTCCACCATGTGTTCAACTCTGTGCTTTGTATGTAGGCCAAAAAGTTTATTTTTGGCATCACATGACCAGAGCACATTTTCCACATCTGCCCTGCCCTCTTTTTGGCAAACCCTTACTGTAACTGACTTTTTACGGCCTTCTTTGAACAACTACTTTCCTCTTGCCTTTTTTCCATTACACCAGATTAATGGAGTGCACATGTCCATTTCAAATGTATTTATATGTGTTTCTATATATACTGCAAAAATTCACACTGATGAATTTTGGTTAGCAGTGCAAGGATCAGAGGGAAGTGCAGGAGAGCCCACCACAGATGAGCCCCCAGTCCACATCTGCACATGGCATCCTGAAGAAGAGGACAGTTCCCCTGCGGTGCCCACTGCTGATGTGGATGTGACTATTTCTGCTCCCCATTCAGATCGAGAAGTTTTTAAAGTCAATGAAAGGGAGCGCACAGCCTTGGGGGCTGCTCTTCCTGCAGCCAAAGTTCCTGCTGCAACACAAGGAGGTTTGTCATACTTTTGTGTTTCCTGGATACATTAAAAAGAAAAAAAATGTTGCGTCTGTAAGATATTTACTACCATTTTTGCATCTTCTGCCTTTAAAGAACAGATTGATTAGCGTTCATATTGTAATAATTTATTGCATGACTTACCCAAAACATGAACAGGGTTGTGTCACCATGTGCTGAAAGAACTGACAAACTAGCTGCCTGCATCATGAAACGATGTAAAAAAAGAAATGGATAGGATAAATATTGTTATCAGTGACATCTCTAACTGAGAATGCCAAATAAATATACAAAACTAAAATTAAGTTTTCTAATTTGTTTAAAAGCATTTTAATTAAACAATTTTCAAGATCAAAATCAATCTTTTGTTTATTACTGGAAATGCACCAGTAAAAAACCTTGAGGTACATTAATCTTAGAAACAGGATGTAGAAAGTTTTTCAAGACTTTCAACATAAATTTGAAATTTCCAGTACTGTGGCCAGCTTGCAGGGACTAAACTTGATCTAACAGCGCCACCTGGTGGTTGCTCCTCAGACTTCAAAAGAACATGATATCTACTTTTTTCAGATTATAAAAAAAATGGGATTTCAAAATAGTGTTACAGACATTCGTTCTTCTATGAACCCAAAAGACAAAAAACAAACCTTAGAGTTAAAAAGTATGAATAAACAGAATTTTACAGTCAGGCAACAACTGCTATAGCATTATGAACAGGTTATAGTTACTGCATGGTTTTGCTTTTACTTCTTGCCTCAGTACAGACACCAAAGCTATCTTATATCTTTGATTCTCACTATCTGTCTCCTAAAACTGTGTATTGGAAGGATATGATAATTATCTGCAGGACCTTTTGTCTTAATTTGAATATATTCCCTCTCAGTTTGTGTTTTCCACTCAAAATGCAACACTACAGATAGCGGATAAAAATCTTCTGACATCCAAAAGGCTAGCTTTAACATCCAATGAGGCCAAATGACATGTATCATACAACTCTTCATGCCGACTGCGGGACCAGCTGGGAAACCAAGTTGTAAATATAACAACTCCTAAGTGAATTAAATGCTGACTATCTGCAGCACTAATGTTGTAAGGAAGAGATCAATGAATGCACAATTTTTTAATATCATCTTTTTCTTTACTGTGGTTGCAGACTCCTGCCTGGAGAATCCTTGTCTGAATGGGGGAACTTGTGTTGATGGTGATCCACTAAGGTGCATTTGCTTGCCTGGTTATGGAGGAGCCTTGTGTCAAAGAGGTGTAGTAACAACAACAACAAAAAAAAAACACATTTCCTGTAATGCAAGAAATAGTCTGCAGAATCTTCCCACTAATGTGTTTTGCTGTTTATCCGGACTCAGATGTGGAGGAGTGTGAGCCAGGTTGGGAGAAGTTTCAGGGCTTTTGTTATCGTCACTTCAGCAAACGGCAAAGCTGGGAAGCAGCAGAGCAGCACTGTCGGTTGTGTGGTGGACATCTGCTTTCTGTCATGACTCCTGAGGAGCAACATCACATCAACGGTAAAACCTCGCCGAAGAGATGCAGGGACTTAGCAAAGCATTTGGTAATATCTGCAAAGTAGTCAGCTGTAAATAGCAAAGATGTTTCTACTCTCAGTCTGAGCAAATGTTTGAAAAAGTGAGTAAATCTGTTAAGTGTTTCAGTTTCAGTGATTAAAAATCAAGTGTTGAACTTAAAATGTTTAATTCCTTCCTTTAAAATACACTTAGTTGTAAATTAGGGTTGCACAGTTAGTAACTCTACTGCTGGTCAAGAGTTTTTCTACGTGGAGTTTGTCCGATAGCCGTCAGCAGTCCAAAAACATGGCAGACTCTAAATTGCCCTTAATAGTGGGTGGGTTTGTTCATGGTTGTTGCCTTGTGATAGATGTTTCTTGGTGTTTCCCACCTTTTGGCCATTGGCCACTGTAGAAAGTCACCCACTTACCCATGAGATCCAGCGTGGATTCTGCCCCTTTTATAATCAAAATAATCAGTTTGGCCCCAGTCTAGCTAAAAAGTGTGAATTTTGAAAATGGTGTTTTAAAAATCACCATTTTATTTAGGTTTTTAGATTTTAAAATAAAGAAAGACAACATATTTGTAATAAAGTGGATGAATAAATTTTCTTCTAGGATGCTGATATTCATAGAAAATGCTGTAAAAATTACTTATTTCCTTAATAGTTTATTTTATATACTTAGTGTCTGTATGCTAGGAGTCAATGTTTTTGTTTGGCAACACAATTTTATCCTATATATAACTGATTCTGAAAAAGCACACAGCTTCCAACCTAATGATTAAAAAATATCCCCCAAAAAATTACTGATTATTTTAGAGTCATTTTTTTGTTTGATTTTATTGCAATTGTTCCATCAAAAATCTGAGAAAATCCTCAAACCTGCATTTGTTATTATATAAGTAATAGTTGGTTCAGTAGTAGTTTTGCCAAAGTTATTAAGAGTCAGTGTGGAAGGGCCAGAGAGCAATTCACCATATGTGTAAGAAGTGCAGTTGTTGAGGACGACATGGTAAAATAGTTTTTTTACTTCAACTGAAAAACACTTCGGAGCACCACTCCATTAACCACCTGAAACAGATATCAGCCCAGGGATCTTCCTCCCCAACATTCCTCATTTTCAGACACTTGAAAGATCTCAAGTGCTAAAAATGTGTCCTGACATGACAGAAAAGGGGTTTCATGTCTTTCAACTTATGGAATCTGCGTTTTTCTCAGAATGCTTCCCGGTTGTAAAGTTCGTGTCGATATTTTGTCTGGTGGGGGGCGATGAGATAGTTATCTGACATTCCACTGGCTCCTCTTTCATCCACGGCTCATTTTACCTGTACATCTCTAAAGGAGTCAGTTTAACAAAAGTCAACATTATATCATAAAATGTGTAAGAAATTCAAAAACAGATTTATACTCTTTACGTTCTATGATGTTTTGCTGCATATTTTATGAAATGTTGTCCTGAGAATAAATCAAACTTTCCTTCAAATAGTCAAAGAGGATCCAGATTCACAGTTCAGTTTTATGTCTCTAAACCTGACAACAGAAAGGATTTTCAATTTTAGGTTACAGGTTTGAGTAGGTGAAATATAAATGAACAGTTAATTCTTTCTATATAATACTTACATATCTTGACAAGATAAATGATATTTTTTTATTTAGATAAATACAGAGAATATCAGTGGATTGGACTAAATGACAGAACCATTGAGGGAGACTTCCGCTGGTCTGATGGAAACCCTCTGGTGAGTTTTTCCAGGACTTCTCAAACTGTTTTATCTTTTACCAGAATTTTGACTTTTTACACTTTTTTCATTTGTTCATGTCAATTTAGTTTTAGTTTCCACCATCTTTTCTGCTGAATTATGCTGAAAAACATCAAAAAGCTTTGATTTGATTTAGCATCTTCCTGCTTTCAGCTCTATGAGAACTGGTACAAAAACCAGCCAGACAGCTACTTCCTGTCTGGAGAGGACTGCGCGGTGATGGCTTGGCACGATGGCGGTCACTGGAGCGATGTGCCATGTAACTACCACCTGTCCTACACCTGCAAGAAGGGTGTCTGTGAGTTTTCTATGTTTAAGAAAGACCTTTCCTTTTTGGATTCCCGTTCTAAGATTCTAACTAAAGCTGGTTCCAACAGCGTCCTGTGGAGAGCCCCCTCGGGTCCACCATGCTCTGGTGTTTGGGAAAAAGCGGTCGCGTTATGAGACCAACAGCAGGATTCGGTACTACTGTGAAGAGGGTTTTATACAGAAGCTCAACCCTGTTATTAGATGTCTGCCTGGAGGCCACTGGGAAGCGCCTCAGATTACCTGCGTGCCAAGTGAGTTCAGTAAATGTCCTGCCTTTTATTAGCTATAACTACCAATAAATCACAAGCCTATTTTGCGTCATATGTTTCTACCATACATTATATTATCTTTACCAAACCTCTTTTCCGCATATCAATGTAGAAAATTATTGTGTGAAATATTGAACATTAAACTCGTCCATGAATATTTGAGCTTTGACCAAATAACAGCATCGCTTAGAAAAATATATTTATTTGTAGAACACACAGTCATCTCGTTTTTGATTTGATTGATTTGATTTGAGTTTATGCTCTTTTTGCTCATTTTAAATTTCAGCCTTTCAATTTCACCACATTTAGATTTTGAAGTACTAAAGTTTCATAAATTTTAACAGTAACTGAAAAAATGCTTCTGTTTTTCCATCTTTAGCTCGTACAGTGGAGGGGGATTCCTCACCTTCCCAGCCTGACCAGCATGAGGACGTCATGGTTGCAGCTGCAGAGAAAGCAGCACCACTTTACTGGGATATAAAGTGGAATTCTTAATGCCATTTTGTCCTATAAAGAAATTAAAAACACAGATTTCCCCTGATCTATGTCTTAAAGACTCTCCTACTGAATTGCCACATTATGGTCGTCTGTGTAAAAGAAAACAACCCAGCTGAAAGTATTTTGATCCAAATATTTGTCTTACTGTGCTGCAAAGAATGAAGTTTGTTTTAAAAAAAAAAAGTTAGTGCAAAATGACCTACATATGCTAATAAACTAGACAGCTACAGTAAATTTTTTGTCAAAGAATTAGAAATGAAGAAAATTGATGGACATTGCAAACCATGAGAAAATTATAAATGTAATAATAATACATAATAATGGATCCAATTAGAATTACAGCAGAATGTTTATTTTTCATGTAGAAATTCTTCTTTTTTCCCCCCCATATATCCATAGGGGAAAAAAATCCAATATTAAATGATTAATAATCAGAAATGCAGTAAATAAAATTGAGTCTGTTGTGTAAACCATTGTGACTCAAACACAACAAATGTATTTGGAATTTACAAATAACAAAAAATAAGTTAATCTTTTCATTCCAATAGAAATTTAATGATCAATATTATTGGTTTACATCATCAGGAATACTGTTGCTGAATGTTGTGTTTTGGATAAATCTGGAAATGCTAAATTAAGACTAAAAGATTTAATTTACTCATTTGCCATCATGATCATGTGCACTTCATTTTTATGCATTTCTTAGAAAAACATATTTTCTCAAATTTGGATTTGTTTGCTGTCGTGTTTTTTATTTTGCACATTGTGAACTTACTCCCAGAATCAACAACTCTGACATCCATTAAAAAATGGAGTTGTTTGGTTTGTTCTTTGGAGTTTGAAACTTTTTGTTCAATAAATGCATCCAGCAAATCTCTGCAAAACAGCAAACAAGTGAACTCTCTTTCCTTCTTAAGTGACTTCTGCAGGCACCTAGTTGCCCTCAATTGCATTGAGAGGTATCAAATTATTCAAGGCTGAAAACTAATGCACACCACACTTTTCACATTTTTAATTTGTGAAAATTAATTTAAAACCAGCTGTTTTTCTTCAGCTACACATTTAAGCATTTCTTTATGTTGTTCTAAGAATCCCAATGAAATACTGTACTTCATGTTGATTTGCTGCCTGATGCAAATGTTACCATTTATTGTAATAACTTTGACTTTCATGTTAGTAAGGTTATTTTAAAATCTAATTTATGGTTAACTCATTTATTATCTGCTACATGTTTTTGTTGAAGCATTGTGTTTCAAGTTAAAGCTGAGTAAATCAGTGTACTTTGGTAGAACAGGACCTTTGAAAACAGTTGAATGTGGTCAAAACTCAGTTTAGCAGTACAATATTACAGAAATGTCACTTGTTCTGTGTAACCTAACAGTCTGAACTACCAGAATTTGTGTAATGCATGGAGTTTCTTAGCAGGCCAAATGCTAAATGACTCACATCTCTTCTAGCATTCTTAGATGTTTATGTTTAGATGTTTATGCTTATGTTTTTTTTCTCGTAGGAATGAAACACATGTGTTTATTTTCACGCTGGAGTTCTGAAGAACTGATGCATATCAGGCCAGTAGGAGTTATCTCTTTGTCTGGATAACAGACTGTATTCTGACTAATGTTTGCTTTGTGTTTGAACTTGCTAACATGGTTACCTGATCCAGAAATCTGGTCCGCCAGTACCAGATTAAATTCACAATGTCAAACTCATGCTGGTTATCACACCTGAAGGAAACTATGGCTGCTAGAATAAACTCCAGATCTGGCAGCACAACTTTTCTTCTGCTGCAGGGAATAATGGGCATAATGACAAAGCTAGATGATTCAATAAATCATTGATTTTTAAAATGCAATTCAAACTTTGTTTAGATAAAAGTACCAACAGTACACAGAGCAGACAGTAGTGAACCATGTGATTGTTCTTGCGAACTTTGACTCTTCTTGTCTTTTGGTGCTTTTTTAAATTCTGTTTTCCTTCAGACTTTATAGTGTCTACTTTAAACCTTTTATCTCACTAATATGGAGGATTTTTTTTAGCCATCAGCCTTTGTGTTCTTTATTCACTTGCAGTGATGTAATACCTGTTAAGTTTCTTTAGGGTTGAGGTTCTGACTATAATGGGACAACTTTTCCTCATTTCGAAAAAGCACATATTCTGTATCAGATGCAAGTATTGCTCACATAATTATTTTCTTAATATTAGAGAAATGCTGTAATACAACAATAATAAAGATCATGTTGAATGTTTGTTTAATTAATGAAGGGACAATGAAGTCTACCTAAAAGCAATGAAAAGGCAATAATTTTGCAACATAACTGGAATTTATACTGTTAATCGTTGTCGATTGATTTTAACTCTATGAAAATGAAAATGATTAAAATTGCTGTGAAGAAATAAACATGTGGTCCCCATTTATCACCAAGCAACAAAGACTTTATTGTCTATTAATATAGAATGAGATAAAATTGTTTTTCTTGAATGGATTAATGAAGAAGTCTTTAGATGTCACAAATCATACATTACTGTCACATTTGAATGCAGAAACAACAGAGGGATTACATTGAAACTGTGTTTAATCTCATTTGAAACCAACTGGTTTTGCAAGTGAAACTTTTTTTCTCTCTCTAAAGTAATGTGAATTTCTGCTTAACAAATTACTATAAATGTTCATAATTAATCTGCAGCATTTAGAAGAGTTCCCAAGACATGTTAGTCAAGTCAGAGTTTAGTTCCTGCTCTTTGCACCTGGATGAATGTGAATTTGACAGTTACATAGTTTGATCCAATTACAGTGAAGAATGTTACCACCAGATGATGCCAGTCAGCCATTTGTGACATACTGTGAACTTTATCTTGTCTTGACTGAGAACTTTGGTGCACGAAATGACACCCTGATCAAGTTAAACCGTTTTTCGTATTACTTGAAAAAATCATACACAAATGCATGAACCTGCCAAAACTAATGCAAGGGTTCACACCAAGTCAGATAAATATGTTGAATGTTATCCTGAATGTAATCCAATTTTTTTACTTAGAGAGTTGTACAAAATCCTGTTAAATATTGAAATAATTCAAACATATTTTTTGTGACCAACACCAAAAAGCTTGTGACCTTAATTAGAAGTAATTCTAAGGCTAACTGATTAACAGTTGTTGTTGTATGCTGTAAGTTTATCGAGCCTTTAATAAGCTCACAGGAAGGAAGACAGAAACGTTACATGGAATCACCAGCTGGTTTCCCCATCAGACAAGAAGTTGTTATAAGCTGAGTTGATTGTTCATCTGTACTGTTAAATGTTTCATTTCCTACTTTTCTTATTACACCACTGATCTCAACAGCTACTATCACCTTTAAAGTTAACTTCATTGTTGCCACCATTTTCAAGCTTGGATGCCAAGTTCTTCTTACACTGATTTTGTCTTTAATAACATGGGTTATCTGTAACAATATGCTCCATAAAGGTGACTTGTTTTGCTGGGGAATCCAAATGTGCGGACCCCTGCTTCTGGGACGCCTCCACAGCGTTTCCTTGGGCTGACGATGGGAAAGCGTACGCTGCCATCTTTCAGCCAGCCACCATTGCACTGGTCATATTTCTGGAAACGCCAGGCGGCATAAAGCTGGCCGACCAAAGCCAACTCTGATCCCTGACGTTTGCAGGCGTAAACTGCCTGATCATAGGAGAAAGATCCGGTTATGTAGAATACAGAGCCTGTCGGCAAAAAAACAGACACAAAATCACAGATTAAATTCTGCTCAAAAATTAAAAAAAAGTGAATATTAAAACTTTTATTTTGACTTTCATTATTTCATGCTCATTGTTTTCAGTTAGTGAAAATTTCCCCTCATTTATTTGCTGCTTGTTAAACGTTCAGCTAAAGATAGGATTGGATACATTTTTCAGTTAAAAATAATCTAAAGGTCTCAACGGTACTATAAAAATAAACTTATTGTGACTGACAACAACACAAGACAAGCCATCATTTAATTGGTTTGCAATAGCTTGCAGAATTTGACTTTTTATTTTTGAGCTCAGATTTGAAGTAACAACAAATCTTTCAAAACCCACCATGTTTGTCACATCTGTAAGGAAGAATAGGTTATGTTGGTAATTGTTCAAATGTTAATTTGGACATTAACACTGAATTTGTTTTATCTCACAATTATTATTAGATCAACTGCTAGATTATCTCCCCTTGAAGATATTAGGGTGGTCAGGGCAAAAGTTTGCTCACCAGGTATCTGGGATGTGAAGCAGAAAGCATCAAACCCATCATGGTTCTTATTTTTTGGCCCATAACTGCGAATGCCTGCTGGCAAGTTTCCTCCACAGACGGGTCGAGGATGAACGATTGGATAATGAACTGTTCCATCATGAATCCAACCTGCATTGCACCAGTCCAACCCCTCCGTCCAAGCTGCCAGAAGAAGTGGGTTATTATGACAAAACCAAACAGCACAAATACCTCTTACATGAGGGTAAGAAATGTTTTGGGATAATGGTAATACCTCTGTAAAGCTGGTTGTAGGATGCTAGCGTGCCATCTTGCTCAGCACAAGCCAGCTTGGCTTCATGGAAGTTGAATTTGTAGCGCCCACGCTTACTTTGATATGGGAAAACCACACCTAGAAACAAAACCCCTGTATATTTCCTGAGCCCTGATAAAAACACTCCCTCCATGCAGGTTTTAGTGCAATCCAGGTAGAAAGTGCATTTCAAGTTAGGAAATTCGAATCACATTGCACCAAAGGTAAAATTGTATCGTCATACGCCTGAAAGAAAAACTAACATTATCAACAAATACTGGTAGTAGTGTTTAATTACCTTCAATCCTCAAAGTGACCACAATGTTCTCATCCTCAATGCCATTTATCAGCTCACACTGATACCTGCCATCATCTCCCAGCTCAAGATGGCTGAGCAGCAGGGAGGCGTCCATGGTGTGAGCCCTCAGCAGAGAAGCCCTCCGTCCAACAGGCCCATATGGCTTAAAAGCATTTGCATTTGATATCATTATTATATTCTGTTGCCCTAAATGCTCAGGGTCCAGCTTTGTCCATTTTATCTTGTAATGTTTTGGTTTGATTCGGAGGATGCATGGCAGCGTAACGTTATCTCCCCTTCGGCCAGCCACCTCTACCTGCACAGGAGGCTGGAGGAGATACTGAAGCTTCTTTGATGATGATGGTTCTGTGGAGAAAATAACACAGTCCTAAATATAGGCAATTAATTAGGTTCAAAAACTATTTATTTTGTGTATTTAGCCAATGAAAAACATTTAGGACATGATCTATGATCATTGGTAGACACCAAATTTTGTTAGCTGTATAGCCAAAGATGCAACTTGTCTTCAGATGTTATTCCGTTATTCCTTTTATCATTTAACTGTTAACTCAGTTTTGTACAACTTTTATTGTAACTTCACACAATTCTTATTTTTTTCTATGCACTCCATGTTATAAGGTAAGGCAAAATTAATTTTTGTCTACTGTGCAATTTTGTGACAAAAATTTTAAGAAACCAATCACTAAATGAATTAAACTCTGACTTTAAGTCTTCTTAAAATTTTGTTTCCCTCAGTTATACTTGTTAAAGTGTTTGTCGTCTAATTTACCCAAAGTAACGGTTGATATAAATGTCTTGCAGGTTCAATTCACATTTCAAATGAAAAAAGCCATCATACTGCACAAGAGAAGACATTTGATAATATATCAAAGCTCAGTTAAACTCAGACATCTACTATTAGTATAATCACTGATAATGCATCACGTTCTGTTACATCACAGCATTGAATCTGGCATAATTGGACACAATCTGAAGTAAGAGTGTTGATGAAATAAATGAACATCTGTACCTGCTCTGTGGGGGTTATATGAAGATGAAGACTGGATAAAAAAGCTTAATGTTATTACAAGAATCCCAGCAAAATTCCCTTTTATGGGTGTCATTTCACTCAGCTCCTGCAGTGCACAAGAAAGCCTGTTAAATAGATTGAAATTTAATTACACATCATTTCTATTAAGTGGTTGAAAAACCATTCAATCGAGACTGATTAAATTTAGACATTTCTAATTTTTAACACTTAATAATTCTATGAACTAATTTTCTTTAAGTTATAAAGAAAATGATACAAACCTGTATTCTTGATTTGGTGTCCAATTGCCCAGTCAGCCCCCGGTGCTGTCCGACATGACAGTGATGACTGCAACGTGTCCAGTTCAAAAAAAAATTTGGAATATTCTTAACCTATTCCATTCAGTCCATTCCTTATTTCAGCTCTCTGCATAGTTCAAATGATGAATGTTCATCTGTCTTTAACTCTCACTTCCGTCCCCCTCTTTCCTTTCACTGGTCATAAGCTCCTCTCTGTGATTAACAATGTGTAAACAGGACTGTTGTCCTCTCTGCTCCAGATGTTAATGACCAAATGAAGGTCTGACATTCACAAGCTTTTTTCTGTGTCTTGTTGTCTACAAAAAAGACAAGAGAAAACAGGCTAACTAATGGAAGACAAAACAGGCCCCAAATCTATGACAATCTGTGGGAAAATTGCAGGAAATGATTCAGTAAAACTACTAAAGCTAAAACAGAATTTTTAATTGACTTATCCATGAGGGGAAAGTGGTTGAACTGCCAATTTTTTTATTCTTTTGAAACAGCGAATATGCTACACATAACCAGCTTTTTGAGAAATAAGTATTTTAGTATTCAAATGCATAAAAGCAAATCAATGTTGATGTTCTGAGAGTAGCCAGTTTGATAGAATAGCAAAACATTGTAAAAGGCAAAGCACTGCCTTTCTTTTCAGTGAGTTAGATAATTTGACCAGAAATGCTCTATAAGTCCCGTTTTCAATACTTGTCAGACATGAAATCATTGGTGGTGTGTTAACTCCTCACTCCATCTGACATCTTTTATGACAGATTCATACAGATGTGTGTTGGAACACAGATCCCAATGACTAAAATCACACAGAAGAACATTTTACATCCACAGTGCTGTAACACTATAACATTCATATGTGCAATAGTTAATTCTTTAGCAGTAGAGAAGAAACTAGGCAGAAAGTGAAGGATAAATTACCAAGGAAAACACTACTGCAATGTGCATTTAGCCATGTTTATTTTTGTCCTCATTAGTCTGAGGCATAGCTGGAGAAGATGCTGTGTCGGATCTGGTTTCCTCTGCCTCTATTCCCTCCAGACACAAAGGCGCCATTGTGAGAATCACCCTTTCAGTGCAGGAACAGCAGGCGGTGAACATGCAAAAAAAAAAAAAAAGATGCAATAATAGGATTCCACTGTTTTTGCTGCTCTTGCTTCTCCATTGTGCCTCATCATCAATGGGACTCTTTCTTGTCCTCCAATTAGTATTCAGACAAACACCTCTTGGTGACAGTGGCCAACTGCTCCAAGAAGTACTCTGAGATAAATCCAACCTTTTACTTTTCAATCACAATTTTCTTCAGAGGACTAACCCTAATTATCCTGAATGGCATGACTGGTCTGGAGTTGCAGGATTTAATTAATAATTTTTTTTCATAACCTCAGCAGCTGTAATTAGATTCCATAAAATACAGTAAAGTGTTTGTAACACAACCAAGAGATAAAAAAAAACAGGTTTAATAAATATGAATTCAAACCCCCATCTTTTTAAACTCTGATGCACTGTACAGTTTTAGTTTTTCATGAAAAAAAAAAAAAGAAACAGCAAACAGTTTGTTTCTTGATCATTTTCACGCTGTCAAAAATTGTGTTTGACATAAAGGGAAAATATGGTGTAGTACAATACTTGTGTTGTTTCAAACTATTAGACTGCAGAATAATAATAGAGCTCCTGGTTTGATGTTTATTAATACGTTCTCAAGATTTTATTGCTACCTTATTTGTTTAAAACATGTTTTTTTCATGGACAGGCAGCAGAAACATTGCCCTCTACTGTTCACCTTCTGGTGAACAGAAAAGCCTGTGTAATTTTTTTTATATTTTATGCCAATTTTTAAAGTCTCTGATTAACTTATGTCATTTCCAGTTAAAAATGTACATGTAAGATTGATTTGAAATACATATATTTTTATATAAGAAGAAAAACTGACTGATTTCTGAATTCATTTTAGTTGAATCCATTACTTGTGCAGTTGGTTTCATTTACGTCAGCTCTCTGCAGGTGCATATGGTTCTCAGTGATGTATTTCAGCCTGCAGGCAAATGCTCCCTCTGACTTTGTGACATTTCATTTCAGTGTGATTGATGACTATGTTGTTTTTCTGAAAGTCACTGTTGATGTAGGTGCTTCATCAAAACGCCTGTGAGACTAGAATCATGCTTCCCTTACTCTCCAATTATGGTTACAAATTCAGAGTTTGCTGGACGTGTCCCCACTTTGTGTGGAATAGATTAAAGGTGCTGTGATACATCAATCCATCCTAACTGTAATCGCTGACTGACTGAACGTCCCATTTTCAAGTAGATGACTGATGCTGATATGAGAGCCGGTTGGCCCGCCTTCAGCCCTGATGCAGTATCAGCCTCTACAGTGGTGTTGTATCAGTGCGTGACTGTGTTGACAAAACCCAGTGACAAGTGGTGGGGTCATAAACTCACCACATGACTTGAAGAAAGAACGTCTTGACAACTCTGAATGACCCGTCCTCCTCTTGTGGAAACATGAAACCTCTAAAATCTTTTTAACGTTCCAACAAATGCTCCTGAGGATTTCACCAAAGGTGTTTTAGGCAGAGACAGATTTACCTTTCATTCAAGCGTATTCTGACAGCTTGTGTAGGGTGACCTTCTTATTCAGCAAGAAAAGAACTTTATAACTCTTTCAAACATAAGTTTCTTTTACTTTTTTATGTAGTTTATCGATGATCAGATTAAACACCAGTGTAAATATTACAGTAACTGCAATAACATTTAATTTTGCAAATTTATCTCTTTATTTAGAAAAGTTTTTAATGATCAATTGAACCAAAGAAATTGTTTTCAATTGTTATAAATGAAATCTGTGATATAAATACTAACATTTATATCACTGCCTTGCATTTAATAATCATAAGAGGATGTGGAGTTCCAAGAAATTGGTCCTTCAGCACCTTCTTGTTGAAAATTACATTTTTATCTTTTGACATTAAACACAGTTTTCATATGCCTAGCATTTTTAAACTCAAGCTGAAAGTTCCTAGTTAAACAATTATTTGAGAATTGTCTTCAGAAGCCAGAATTTCACGTGGTAAAGCTGGAGATCTTTCCATAACCCCTGACCTCAAAATCCAATATGGCTGTCATCAGTTTAAAACATTTAGCTAAATACAGTAATAAATTGTTTAAAAAACATTTAAAGTTAAGATGTTTGTGCCTCAATACAACATCCTTAAGTGAGCATGTTGCTATATTGTTTGGAAAACAGTAGCCAGGCGTAGCTGCCACTAAGTTCACAAGTCATTTGATCAACAGGATGTTACCACTGGGGGAAATTACTAAGAAGAAGACAGGAAGTAAAAGGAGGTATACAGTTTGTGTTTGTTTTGGGGTTTTTTTTGGACAATGTGCAGCAGAGCTCTCACAGCATCGGACAGTTCATAAAAAGTTGTGTGTCATTTGATGTTATGAATCGATAGCTCTTCTATAAAATCGCTGACCTTAATTTTCCCAAAACAGTGCAATAGATGCTTGTTCAGGTCTGAATAAGTCCTCAGCATCTCTGATGGCTTATAGATGATATATCTCATGTAGCTGTTTACATCCATCAATTCCATGACTTTTTAGGACTTATTGTGTGAACATTCTGAGTATGCATACTTTAAATAAATAAGGAGTGAGATGCTAAGTAGAAGCTATGGACTCAAAATACTAATTGGTAAAATTAATTATTGTTCTTAAATAAAGATTTGCTTGTTTCTGTCACTCAGTGTGGTCATTTTGTGTATTTTTTATAGGTAAGATTAGTTTCAAAGACTCCCTTTGTGTTTTTTTTAAAAAGTTTTATGTGGTACAGTTTACTGATGATTGCATAGACATGAAATGTGACTCTTCCCAGGTTTGTCTTCCTTCTTTTCCAGGTGTTGTGAAACACCCCATCAAGGAAAAGTGTTCACATTGTTAAGGAGCTCACCACTGTTCTTTTTTTTAGCTAATCTGTACTGATTGTAACATTTTTGGATATAAAGAAATTGTTTAAATCTATGAGCAAACCAAAGCACGAATTAGAGCCTGAAAAAACAACTCATGTTTGACCTATTGTCCTCTACATAGAATGATTTACTAACGGGCCTGTTGTTCCTCAGCCCACCACTTTGCTGCTGGCTTAGTTGTGTAACACCTGGATGAAAGTCACACGGGTTGATAGCGATCTAAGTGCAGATACGGGAGAACGATATCTTCATGTCCTCATTCCTGTTTTGCCCTGTTAGGGCTGTAGAGCTTCTACAATGCTTCGTCTCCAGTGAAGGCCTCAACACACTAGAGTAGCAGAACTGTGACAGTTTAAGTAACTGAACATTAACAATAAACTTTCAGGGTGCCATAACAACCTCCAGTAACAACCTAACTATTCCATTTCTTTTGGGTTTTATGTGTTAGTTTTTAAACAATTTCCGGAGCCTAAGCAGTTTCTCAAATTGACGCTGTCTTTGTATATCCCACCAAGTCATTATTTAAGTACCATAAACGGAGCAGAAATAAGCAAAATGAGGTTCATTTTTTGTCTATTGTTGGACATCAAGCAGCAGCCAGATGCAAAATATAGCAGGGTGGGGCAGTGTGTGGGGTAGAGGTAAAGTGATTACCCCATGTGAGGCAGATGTTTGGGATGTGATTCCCGAGAGTCTTTACTGCATCTCTTCTCCCCTTCTCTCTTTACCCATTTCCTGTCTGATCTGCTGCAAATAAACAGCATCAGTGCCAGAAAAAATCGAAAAAAATAAAATAAAATTATATATATACAATTCTTTTGTATCTTTTTAGAACTGAGTGTTTTTATTTCTTTTTTGCAAGATGCCCTGCCTTTGCCATGTCACAGTAATCTGTCCTGCCTGGTAAAATAAAGGTAGAAAATTATAAAGCTAAAATCAAATCCTTAATAAAAAGTACAGAGTAAAGCTCTGATTTTGATGTGTTTGCGACATTATTCCCATTTCCGTAGAATGTTTTTTCTGCTTAACATTTAGAAAAATGTTGTCAGGAAATGTACGACAGCAGCTAAATGTTTCCTTTATGCCTGTGTTGCTGTCATTTTTGGCTCCCTGTTTAATGAACTTTCTGTGTTCATTATGTTTTTCTATCACACTGTTGCATAACATACAGGTTTAGTCTCGCCTATGTATCTTCTTATCTGGTGCCGCGTTTCTTGTGGTCCCGGTGTTGTTACCATACATGTCGTCCTGCTTCTGATTAGCAGATTGTGGTTGTGTTATCACAGGGCCCTGGAGCCAGCCAGCTGCACTGATGGAGTGACAAGAAACACCAACTACTGTTAAACTATCCGTGGAATCCACACTTGGAGCTTTTTGAAACGTGTGGATCACAGCCAACATGTCTTTATGCGCCAAAGACAAATGAGTTTCTTGTCTTTCATGCCCTTTTAATGCAACAATGATTTATAGTAACAGCTTCTTTTGATTTAAATTAAATTGTCAACTGTCATGTTGCCTATCAGAAGTGGCAGTAGAAATATATACAAACCGTTCTTACAGTCATATACAAGAAAGATGACAGATGAATTATTTTTTAATTTTATTATTCCTTACATTTTTATTGTTGTTACATTATTTGATTACTAGTATCAGACAACATATCAGACATACATTATCTATACATTAAGTTCTAAACATGTTAGATATAGCAACGTTTACTTTAAAAAAATTCTCTCATAACTTTATTTATGTGCTGCAGCAGGATTGCACTTTTGCAAAGTTTAGAGATCCTGAGTAGCAGAAATGAGACTAAAGACAATTTTATTTGGGAAAAGCTGAAATATAGCTTTGAGTAAACTGTACCTTACGGAGCTGGTGGAAAGGTTAAGCAGTATGCCTGTAATTCTTCAGTTATTCTAGATTTTATATAAGTAAAATCCATCTATCATTACATTTTAGATTACTTTGCTAACTCTAACATCCTCCTCCTGTAATCATGTTTACAATCAGACGTTGTTTCAGACAGGTGCTCATTTGAATCTGATAGTGAGTTAATCCAGTGAAAAGTAAACTGTGAAGGTGGTTAAGCTGTAGATTATCCTCTTGTTTTGAGTCAGGGACGAGATATAAGGATTTATTTCTGCTTAAGTTAAAGTTCAAAGTGTTTTTAATGTATTGTCTAAACATTTGAGGTAATACATGGCTAATGCATTGCTTATCTAGCTGAATTTATAGAAAAATCTATAACATTTAATGATTGTCAGAGACTTTATAAGAGAATACAAACCTTTAAACTGTTTTCTGATGACAGCAATTTTACCTGAACATTCAAAGAATCGTTACCATAGTCTGAAAGACGTGAGCATTAACTTATCATTCAAAGACCAAAGTATTGAGACATTATCAGGGAATCCAAAACATTACAGGAATTAGCAATTATCATATATCTTGAATGCAACAATGACAGGACATCCTGCATTTCTACGAACACGAGACTCCCAAGAGACATCAGGTGTCGACCATGAGTTCAGTCATGTGAGTCGGTTTTGGAATGACAGGAACTTTTGGCATCCATTTGTCTTTTGAAAGAAAAAAATCTTCAACACCTGAGACTGTCAGTTATAGAGTCAAAGGATTGCTTAGGTTGTGTTTTATATAAGGAGGGAAAGTAAAGCAAAGATTATGCCCTTGCAATACTTGGGTTTTGTATTTATATTATTGCACCAAATGAGAAAGTTTTCTTTTTTTCCAAAATACATAATGCAAATGTATAGATCTTTTTTTTTAAGTATTTCTTTTTTTCAGAGACCTCAGCGGCTTTTCTTTGGTAGAAAAACATTTCACAAACTGACTTTAAATCAATAATAAAACATGAATTTGGGTTGTTTTGCCTAAATTAAATGGTATGCTGATCTGATGTACTTGAAGAGAATATTGCCATATTTAAATTAATTTGCAGAATTGATCATTTATAGATTGTAACTGGTCACTGGGAGATTTTATGCACCTCTGTTCAATATTCACAAGCTTCATTATGAGCCATTAAGGCAGGGGGAGGGTGATTTCATGCTTGAATATTGTTGATGCAGGTGTAACCCATTACAATAACTGCCATAGAGGAAAAATTAGCAGAAAAGTCAAGATGAGGCATGTTAGGCAATTTCATGCAGCGACATGATCACTCCTGAATGGACTAGATTTCCGTGAATAAATACAGAATTAACTGCGCCCTTTCCTTTCATACATTGACTGGGGCAACTGGAAACCAACTCAACTCTCCCCATTAAAAGGGAGCTTTGGTATTAAATTAAAAGGATTTGCATGTACAGGTTAGGATATACAGTAGATGTTGGTTTAATACACAGTGAAGCAGTTTGTAAAGCACCAGGCTGTCAGTTAGCTCAGAAACTGACTTCTTGACAGAAAGTTAAGCAAACAGGAGGCCTGAAAAAGGGACTCTTTGTTCCACCTAAATTCATCACTGTTTAGGAACTAAAATAAACCTATCAATCACATTTCTTTAAATCGTGTGATCGTCATAGAGTAATCGTTTAAATTCCTCAAAATTATAACAATAGTCCGTCTCATTCTCTGTCATTAAAAAAAAAGCAGATAGAGGTGTGAGTGACATATCTTAGGTTACTTTAGACAGAAGGAGGAGGAGGAAGAGAAAGAGGAGACATAATAAAGCATATCTCAAACCAACTCAACCAATGACTTTGCCAGTAGATGCTGAGCTGCTAAAATAAATGTGTCCCTGGTTTGTCTTTGTGTGTGCTGATCAAAGTGTCCGCCCACACCGTGCTACAAAGTGACCTGCACGGTAAATGGTCTGTGCTGTTGTGACTTCAATCTGATTCTGCCAGTAAAGTGACTAAATTACGGAGAACACAACATTAGGATGATGATTTTCCAAAGCATGTACTGATACTCACTGAAGAGTAAAGAGCAGTTTTAATGTTGATGAGAATAATTTCTTCAGGGGGATAAAAGACACATTTGTACTAATTCATTAAATAATATGCTACAATAGAGCTTATTTCAACTAAAGATGATGAACTATGTATCTAAACAAACATAGAACATCCCAAATTACATACTACAACCCAGTTAGAGAGTATATAATGGAAGCGCTTAAGTTTTTGAAGTGCTTAGGTCACGTTTTGCAAGTTTGAACAAAAAGCATGAGGAGAAAATCTGAGATTTGGGTGTGTTAATTGTAGTGACAGCGACTGTTCAAATGGAAGCAATACTAAAATGGCTGACCTGGTGATGGGTGTACCCCAACCCATCACCATTCTGTATAACATTCTGTACCTTTCTGCTTCAGTTTCTTTCCTTCTACAAACCTCCTTTTTGCTGAATTAGGGAGAGAAATGCTCAAGTCTCACATATATTCAAATTTATTGCATATTATTTTCTTAAGACTTCATACTATAACCTGTTCCCATTGTCTATGGTTCTTATTACCTCATGATGAAGTCAAATTTGATGAAATATGATACATTATGACTTCTGAACAGACTAAAATAAGTCTGATAACTTCCTGCTAATATAATATTTAAGTAATATTTAATCAACTCACTTAATCCTTAAAGGAAGTTTGTGAATCTTGAACTGCTAGATGAAATGTGGTCATCACTCCTAAACTTCTTCCATCAAAAGGGTAATTAACAAACTAAAGGTGTGTTTATACACCTTGCCAGAGGGGGCAGGACTAACTTTGTCTCCACCTAACTTGGCCTGGTAGGTGTGACCCAGCTGAACAAAATCACGTGAAGCTCTTGTGTTTGTCTGTGAGCTTCTTCTTCCATCCTCACACACACAAACTCCCCAACCTTTTGGTGTCTGCGCTGTGGACACCCCACCCCCAACTTTCTGTCCTGGATCTTTGGAAAAGAACAAGCCTCTCCAAGCCTCTGCTCTGCATCTGACTTGCAAGAAAACATGACAAACTCATCTACCAACATGCGGCTGAAGCTGCCAATTACCTGCTTCATCCTGGAAATCATTCTCATCATCCTCTTTGGTGTTCTGGTGGTGTACGACCACGACACAGACGCAAAGCTGTTTAATAAGAATATGAAAATTAATAACTCCACAGCTGGTGGGCACAGCGGACATGGTTCTGGAACATCTGATGATACTGACTATAGGAATGATTTCTACTACCGCTATCCAAGTAAGTTTTCTGTAGATCAGGTGTCAAAGGGTGTGCCGCTGGATGTTCCAGCAATCCACTTCAGAATTAGTGGAGGAAAAAATTCATGCAAATTTTGAAAAAATGCTTGAATATTTAAAATCTTCTCAGGGTTGTTATTTTTTTGTTTGTTTTAATGGTGGGGTTGTTTACTTTTTCCAACAAACCTCAAATACAAAATAGTATTTTATTTTATTTTTTTTAGATAAGACTAAAAGCAAAATCAAAAAATCTATTAAATGAAGGGGGGAAGTTTAGCTGCTTATCCCTGAAAGACCTAGACAGAAAACCATCCAGGTGCTTTTGCTGGAATATTTTGGATATAAAAATATGATATTTTATTATTTTTTTGTTTGTTTTTGTCAGGTTTTATGGAAACAATATTGGGTAAATTGGATGGCAGAATTTCCCATAGGCTATTGACAGTAATTATTAGAATAACATGGAAGGAATATTTGCATCTCAATGAAAACTACTGAATGCTTCATTGATTGCCTCTGATCTGCACAAATTCATCACATCAGCCAGATATGCCAGTTTTCACACATACTTTGAAACCCTGTGGATTTAGTTTTCCTTTCATACATTGTTTGAAATTCCCAAAACAAATTTAGGACACTGGGTGGGGCAAAGTGTTACATTTCACTGCTGGAACCACTTTGTGCTGCTTAGCCAACATGTTGTAGTCTGATTATCATTCTAAAAGGACTGCTTAGGGTCTTAACTGGGCTGTCTGGTCTTAGGCCACATCTTGAAATAATCAGTCATTTCATCTATTCCACAAAATGCTAATATTGTCCTTCAAAATTCCAACCTTATACAAAGAACTGGGGTAAACGATGGAATATAACAACTTATATTTTAAAATTCTTACTAATAATTACAAGCAATAACATTTGATACACCAGTGCACTATTTTTTTTTTATTTGTGGTAAAACTATCGAAAATGAAAAATGAAAAGTAAATATAAACATATGGGATATGCAAAGTGGGGAGTATGAGGGTACTCTTTTGTGACGGCTATAGTAACTCATGTCTGTTTACACTATATTTAGCCAGGTGTGTGACTTTCAGCCAATAATGGAAATATCAACCAAAAACTTTTGTAAGACATTTTCAGTCTATCTTGTTTGGACTGGAAAAGTGAATCTCAGGTGTTCTTACTCAGCTAACATTTTTCAAGTTGTGGTAGTTCTTGACCATGTGGGAGGAAATAGCGCAAATTTCCTTTCTAATAGCATCCCAAGACTAAACAATAGGGATCAAGCTCTTTTGTTTTCCAGTTCTTGAAATATATAGTAAGATAGTCTAAAAAAGGAGTGTTTTTTGTAAATTCATCCATGATTAATTTAACCTACTTACACAGCAAACAGAAAATAGTAAAACAGACAATGATCCATTGCGATAAATTTGTTTGACTTTGTAATGTATCTATTCAATAATATTTTTCAGCTTTTTAGCTGTTTTTTTTTTTTTTTGGCAGGAAATATTGTCAGAATATCATGTAAAAGTGTTTTATTTCACCTAAAGAAATATTCCTATTTCCAGTCATGCTGTTATGAATTTCTCCAAATGCAAAAGTTTGATCCTCTTTTTTATGTACTAATGCAAAAGAACATAATCAGTATTTCATTCCCAAAGCTTGACTTTAAAATGATTTATTACTGTTGAGCACACACTGACATGTCCGAGTCTGGGACAATACCTTTAGGCATCTCTCTCATTCATGAGGGCGGAGCTTCAAGCTAGAGCAAAGAATGATGGGAATTTTTATAGTAATAACCTTTAACATATTTTCCCAGAAGCAGGTTGCTATAAAATCTCCTCTGACTTCTCCCTTTCAGTCACTGTAATATGGAAGTTTGAAGTCGTTTTGAAGCAACACGTCAGTTGTGACAGTCTAGGAATACCACACCTTTGTTTGATGAATCCAAACTTATCAAAGAGGAAGTACCTCTATTTTTGTTTTATAAAGTTTGCTTTGCAGCAGTAGCGTCAACAGCTGCTGGGAAATTTCCATTGCATTGTGTAGCACATAATGAAAGATGTGTTGTATTTGATGGCAAACATTGCTGTTTTGCTAACCCCGACATAGCAGTATCATTGTCTAAAGTTTATCTCTAAACAACAGAAGAAGGTCAGTCAGAGAGTTAAGCTCAAAACAAAGTGAATGAAAGGAAGTGAAAAAAGATTATTTCTCTCATTTTTGGATGTATTCAGGAGTGATTCTGCCTTAAATCACTTTGACTCCCACTTAGCACCAAAAAGACAAATACAGATTACATTCCTTAAAAAAAGATTTCCTTTGCATTCAATATCTGTTATCACATTAATGCACATTCTGTTCAAATTCCCTTTGTGCTAAAATTTTATTTGAACAGGCCTGACAGAAAACACTTAGTTTTCTCTCACTCACTTCTATGCAGAAGTCAGTCAGTTCTGCATAGAAGTCAGTCAGTTAACATAACTGACAAGTATTTCATCCTAAATATAAAACAAAACAAACAAATGCTGTTAGCTTTACGCAACATGTGTCCATCAAACAAATTCTGTATGAATTTCTCTTTACTTTTTGCAGCACTAACACAATATTAGGACACACACAACACAGTTCAAAGACTTAAAGGAACATAAACAGTTTTATGAATTGCTGTGTCACAACAGAAGGTTAAAAAATAAGGCGGACAGTCAGGTCCAACCCACTTTACGGTGTCTAACCAGACACCTTTATCTCACAGAAGTTGGAAATGAAGATCACCGTCACGGCTCAGGGATGTTTGTACAGAGGCTCCATCCGCTATCCGTATCATATGCAGGGAGAAAAGAAAAACGATGATGTACAGTAAACAGAAACAGGTTCAGACTTTTCATGCTCTGCAGTGTGGAACCCCTATACTGTCTGGAAAGTAAATATTTCATAAGAACCAGTTTAACGTCCAGCTTACATCGACCAAAGCAAAAAAAAACCAAACTCTTGGGTGAATTATTATCCCATAATACCTGTACTTTGAGTTACAATGGTTGTTTTCATACTTCTATAAAGAGCTGAACTTGCATATAAAATTGTTGATAACGTGTTTATAATTTAGCCATTTGATCAGTCTAAGACATGAGTACTAAAGTCAAGATGAGATTAACTGAGCCTCTACTACTCACAGTCCAGGCAGCAAAGTGAAGCAAATGAGAGCTTGTGTGGGACCCACAGCTCTAAAGAGGTGATTAAGAGAAGAACTGAATTAAAAACACATTTTCTCACAGTGCATTAATGAAGGGCCCAAACCTAGAGACAAATACACCTATCTGCACAAACACTGAAACTGTTTAGAAACTTGTGATCAACTTTGTAAGTTAAGTTTTCTAGTCTTTCAAAGTTCTTCAATGTTCACATGGTATGTGTAGAATATGAATCAACTGGCATTAGTGGAATAGACAGCTGAGGTTTGTGTTTGCAACGTCTCAATGTTTAATAATAGAGAAAAAAATTGAATGAGGGGAAATAAATTTATTTTAGCAAACATTATATCGTGTGTTTTTACAATGTTGTCTGTATCGGTTAAGACCACCCAAACATGCACATTATATGTGTTTTTGCATAAGGTATGTATAACTGTATGTTCTCTAAGTTTCTTTTAGGATCAAAGATTTGGTATAGTGAAAAACATCACAAACATTTCTCTCTCTGCTGGAACAGTTCACCTGATAGCAGCTGTACAGTTATGAAAGATATTGTTGATATCAGTAGTTTCACCCAAACAAGAAGACAAGCTGTTTCAAGCTGCTTACCACTTACAAATAGATACAACAATTAGTCGAGATGCTTTTTTATTTAACCAGTTGCATGCACATGGTTACATGAAAACTTGCCAATAACACTTAGCATTCAGCTACATAAGTACTTCTGATTCTTAATTTGTATTTTCTATGTTAGGTATTTAAGTTGAGATTTTCTCTTATTCAACAGACATGATCAAAGCAAAACAGTGAGAAGGAAAGCAAATCTCGATGTTTAAAATTCATATCAGTTGGCGGCGTAGAGCAGTTCTGTGTTCTGACCTTTATATCAACGCTCCTTATTGCGTTGATATGAAGGTTTCCATCTGGGCCTCAGGGAACTGTGTGAATCTAGGCCAAAATACCAACAGGGATGCTGGAAAGAGCTCTGCTTGGTCAAGCCAATTAACAGTTACCATAACGACAGCACTTACAGCACAGAGCAATGTTATGAATGGCAGTTAATGAGCGATGTTCACAAACTGTGTGAATCAGGACAGGAAACAATGTCACTTAACAAGTTGATAGGGTTCATTTAGAAAACGGGTCACCAACCATTTCTCAGACCCATAAGTGCATTTATTTTCTTCATGGTTTTGCATAATAAGTTATACGAAATCATATATAGGCATTATATATAAATAAAATGAATTACAACCTGCTGTGAGTCATGTAACTGCTTGCAAGTTACAACTAAACCTGATTTTCCAGGGAGGTTTCTGAAGGAGACCTCCCTGGAGGGTTCTAAGAACAACTAAGAACAACTAAGAAGTTGTTCTCAGAACAACTAAGAAGTTGTTCTCAGAACAACTCCTTTCATCAATATGGCTTTAAAGCTCCTGGAATAATTGGTTTGTTTGTGGAAAGAGACTGTTAGTGCTTGTTGAATGAGTTCATCTAGGAGACAACACATTGCTTGACAGCATTGATAAATTAAGCCTGCATGAAGTCATAGTCACACCTTCAGCAGAGCATACAGGACCACGTTTTCAAAAGAAACAAATTAACATCTATCATAACGTATATCTAACAAAGCAGCTGCTGCACATGACCTCCTTGACCATTTGCTGTTTTCTGTTTTCTGCAGGTTTCCAGGACGTGCATGTAATGATTTTCATCGGCTTTGGTTTCCTCATGACCTTCCTTCAGCGCTACGGCTTCAGCAGTGTGGGCTTCAACTTCCTCATCGCAGCCCTGTCCCTGCAGTGGGCCACTCTCATGCAGGGCTTCTTCCATGGATTGCATGAGGATGGGAAAATTCACATTGGAGTGGAAAGGTGCAAAATGAAATACAGTATGAATACCATCATTATTTAAAATTACTTCTCTTATATCCTTTTTTACAATATTCTTCCTTCATTCTTACATTAGAGAGCATCACCTTCTATTCAATTGACACTAACTGTACTTGTTCCTCTAAAGTACATAATAATGAAAAATGCATTTTCTTAACCCTAACATTGTCTCATTGTGAATAGTGACAATAGTGCTTTAACATTACATTTTCATGTTTTTAAGTACACCTCTTAATTACCAGAATCTGGTCATTTTGAGAGTTTAGCACAGAACAGATATTGTCACACCCCATAAAAGCTGCAGAATTTAAAAATTAGTTATTTATTAGCTTTGAAAAAAAAAATCAAGGCTGTTTCTGACTTTAGTCCTGTTTCCATACCAAGCTGTTAACCTCTTTTTTTCTGTTTGCAGTATGATCAACGCTGACTTCTGCACCGGCTCTGTGCTGATCTCGTTCGGAGCAGTTTTGGGAAAAACCAGCCCCCTCCAGCTGTTGATTATGGCAGTTTTCGAGGTCACACTGTTTGCCGTCAATGAATTCATCTTGCTCAGCATTTTAGGAGTGAGTCACCATAAATCAAACTACTGAAGACTTGTATTAATGACTTATGAACAGCTTCTATTTTCTCCGCTGACACACTTGAAGCTTTGAACCATCCTGTGAACCATGTTTCAGACTAGAGATGCTGGAGGCTCCATGACCATCCACACCTTCGGAGCGTACTTTGGCTTGATGGTGACGCGAATCTTGTACCGCCCCAATCTGGAGCAGAGCAAACACAAGAACTCGTCTGTCTACCACTCTGACTTGTTCGCGATGATAGGTAATTTCTGTGAAAGAACAAACTTCTACAGGAACTGTTTTCGTAGTAAACTACACCCAGACCCATAATGTTGCAACATGGTTTATGAATACGAGCTGTGTGAGACACCAATGATTTAGTCAGAGTAAATACACCTTGTGGTTTCCCCGCCTTTTTTTCATGAATTACAAAGAACAAGAAGTTACTTTGTGTGTTGCAACAGGTAACTGTTCTGTGACTTTTAGTATCTTTCAAAAGTATTTGTATCCCTTGGATCCTCTGAAGCAAAAGGAAAATTAGGTGTTGAATTTTTTTCAAAATAAAAAAGTGTGGCAGGAATTTGTTTTCAACCCCCTTTACCTTCAAAATAAGAAATAAAATCCATCTTATTTCAGGGTGGGAACTATAAACACCCAGAAAATGTAATCGAATGGTTTACATAATGGCTTATTGATGTGCTTGGATTGCCCAGAAGAAGCTAAGACCTATATATTCAATGACCAATCTGAAGTATTATTTAGAATATTAATTTGAAGATGCAATCAATCAATCAAATTTTATTTGTATAGCACATTTCAGCAGCAAGGCATTTCAAAGTGCTTTACATCATATCAAACACAGAAACACAAAGTCATCAAGTGGGGAGTTCTTGCTTTTGCATCCATTAAAGGTTTACATGGAACTAAATGCACATATAAACAGGCACGTTATACACTAAGCTGTATCTGCAGTACCAGTGCTTATTTTCAGCTTGTTAAAATTTTTTAAATCTTTCATTTCACAACTGTGCACTGGCTAGAATATATAATGTAGAGAAGTTCATGGGTTATACTTTGGTAAGCCACAGAGACATTTTAAAGTCTAGTTTTCAATTTCCTTGCACTGCTGCTACATTTAAAGTCTATCTTTACCTTCAATGTAAATACAGGTACCATCTATCTGTGGATGTTCTGGCCCAGCTTCAACTCTGCTGTCACGGCACATGGAGACCCCCAGCACCGCACAGCCATGAACACTTACTACTCTCTGGCAGCCTGCACTCTGTCAACGTACGCCATGTCTTCCCTCACAGCTCACGATGGAAAGTTGGACATGGTAATAATGCATGATTACCATTTTTATTTTCAACTCTTTGTTTACTAAAAAAACAGAAAATCAGATGAAAGTCTTGATGAGAATGTTGTCTCTCATTCATCCATACTGTATTTGCAGAAGAGTTTTCTAACTAAAAAAGTAATAAAGCAAATAAAATAGTGCCATAAAAGCACTGAGACAAAAGGAAACAGAAGAAAGATGTTCTATCGTAACTTGTTCTTCTGGCGCTTATCAGAGTTTAGAACACATGACTGTTACTCAATACCTGAGAGCCAATGAATGAATGGACTGCAGGTGCACACCTCCTCAAAAAATGTTGATTGGGTCTCAGCCAAATGGCTGATCAGATATCCACCTTCCAGCCATTTGGCAGCTGGATATCTGATCAAGTACCTGGATATCTGATCAAGTATCTTGATCAGATATCCAGGATGAGGTCCAAGATGAGGTTGTAACTCATCACAAGATCAATTCTCTACAATGATGGTTATCAAGTATGAGATGAAATTAATTAGATAGGCAGCTTGTTTCTAACATGTCTCCGTCACTTGGTTGTTGAAAACAAATCAAGTCAATTTTATCTGTAAAGCACATTTCAGCAGCAAGGCAGTTCAAAGTGCTTTGCATAGATAAACACCATCATCAAGCAAATATACATCAAATATATCCATCATGTTCCAGTTATTGTGACTCTAAAGCAACTCTACTAAGTGGGTTTTTAACCATGATTTAAAAACAAGGAAATTAAATGTATTCTTAATGGACCTTACCAGAGGGGCCGCGTTTCATTGGCTGAAGCCAATTCTACGTGGTCACGTGCGTGGCCGTGTCACAAACACACGTAGCTTCCCGTTAGCTAAGTACAGCATAACGGCAGAACTGACACAACTTCTACACTACACTAAGATTTTATTTTAGCAGAAAAGGCTTTGGACTAAACTGTTACTCGTGTTAGCCACGTTAGCACCAAGTACAGCTAGTCAATCAACCATCGCTGTGTTCAGGGAAGCGCTGATTAATAATCGAGAAATAAATATCAAGCCTGGAAACTTGATATCGTAACGGACTGAATGTTATGTTTTTAACGTAATCTTTGCTCGTCTTGAGGGGAACAGGCGGTTGCCACGGTAACAGGTGTGCTTAAGCTACAAAGAGAGAGAGTAAAAAGGTAGGAGTGGTTTTGATTTGATCACCTGTTCGGGTTATTTTACCTTTGTTTACCTTTGCTGTGGCTCATTACAGCCGCTGTACTTTCTAAACGTTGGACTAATTACCTCGTTCGTTTGTGAGTTTACGTCATTCACAACAAACATCAAATAGAACAAATATATTTCATACACAACAAATGGCTTCTACCGTGGTAATTATGTGAAATTAAATTAATTATATCCCAGCTTCAGAAGATTTGCCTTTACCTTTACAGAGCTCTTTGGTTCCTCCTGTCAGTCTGTAGCTTCTCATATTGACGTCATCAAACCAAATTTCAGATCTACCATAACTGACTGACACCTGCTGGCCTCAGGTTTGCAACCAGATTGTGACTGAGAAACCAGTAACCTCCTCCCAGATGATGACATGAACCTGTTAGTTCCTCTGTCCATTGTAGCAGCTGATATATTGTGAAAATCCGGTAGAAATGATGCACTAATCGAGTCATGTTCACATAGAAACAAGGCGCTGCGAGGCTTTGTTTGTGAGACTCGCGGTCACGTGGGTCGGTTGTGGGCGGAGCTTGGTAAGGTCCATTCATCATATCCAATAATTTGTCTTCAGAGTTGTTATGGAAAACAATACTGTGGGCAGAAAGGGTCTCCAGTAACAGTCAGTCTTGCAATGAATCTGGAGGAGCCTCTGACTGAAGGCTGTTAGCGACAGTTCAGTATCTAGAGACCGAGATGACATTAACATGTCCTGAATGACATCATCAGTTGTTGGAAAGCTCTTCTTATGCACCTTGTTTACTTTTGGCCTCAAACTTTAATCTTTTTTTTTTTTGGTTGTGTCAAGTCTGGCATTTTTGACATAGGTCAGTTAGAAAAGGCCCTTTTATAATCAAGAAAACAATGTATATTTGCTACAATAGGCACCATGCACCATAGTTTTCAGACAATGCATCATCATCCAAATCTGGTAGTTCACTTTGCTTTTTGGGAAGCTTGTTTTGTATCAAAAAGGTGTTAAAATTACAAATCTACTTTGGAAAATAGAAAGACAAGCATTCTATTAGTTTCCCAGTACTTCCAGGCTTTCTGGATTGAAAACAAGATTCTTTGTTAAAAATATGGAGACAATCAAAATGTTTTTTGATCTTTGCTGGTGCCAACTCAGTACTTTGCTACTCAGCTCTGGTATATCTATTTTTTTTCTTTGACCTCAGCATGTGTTTGGTCTCCATGTTTAGGTGCACATTCAAAATGCCGCCCTGGCCGGAGGAGTCGCAGCAGGAACAGCTGGTGAAATGATGCTCACACCTTTTGGCTCCATGATCGTTGGGTTTTTGGCAGGAATCATCTCTGTCCTTGGCTTTAAGTACCTCTCGGTAAGAATAAATTATGATGTTATGTTTATAAACCAATTCTTATTTCCAAGACATATGTGAAGGACCTTCTGTCAAAGTTTTGAATAAACTTCATTTAAATTTCACGTTGCTTCAATTTTTACAAGGTTCATTCTACAAATGTCTTTTACTTCCCATCAGCCCATCCTGGAGGCGAAGCTAAAGATCCAGGACACCTGTGGGGTTCACAATCTGCACGGCATGCCCGGCATCCTGGGGGCCATTGTTGGGGCTGTCACTGCTGCCGTCGTCCCGAAGGAAGTATATGGAAATGGGTAAACAATTATTCTTTGCTTTCCCTGATGCAACACTAAATTCAATATTTATACTTTTTTTTATTCAATCAGTGCTAGATTAAATTTCTCTTTGGCTCTATTTCTTTATTTGAACAATCCGCTAACATGTTTTTGTTTCTCTGTGGTTGTCAGTTTGGAAAAGGTTTTTCCTGATGTGGCGAGTGGAGAAAGAGAGACATCTGATCAGGCCGGCATGCAAGCCATTTCTCTTGCAATCACTCTGGCTATTGCCATTTTTGGAGGACTCATTGTTGGTAAGTAGATGCAAAACCAGTGGCTACTAAACCAGTACAAGGACATCCAGTAATAAAGAAAACTTAAAAGAACCCAAATTATTTGATAATTTTAAGAAGGTGCTTCAAGAGGGGAACAAGCTCTTTCTGAATCTTATTTTGTTGATTTTACGTTTTAAGTCTTAAAAAATTCAAAATTTTTTCTTTCCCCTCCAGGGGGTCTTTTTGTGAGATCTAGTGTCCCTTATATGAAAGTAGGCTGACAGGAAAGGGGGATGGTGAGGGGGGGAAGACATGTGGCAAATGTCGCCGGGTCCGGGAATCGAACCCGCGATGGCCGCGTTGAGGACTCACGGCCTCCAAACGTGGGTCGCGCTATCCCCTACGCCACCACAGCATGCCCAAATTCAACATATTTAATGTGAAATTAATGTGCAGAAAGAAACTTGTTGTCAACTAATATATGTATTATGGGGAACAAATGAAAGTGCAAGTCTGCATATGTGACTTTTAAAAATAAATCTCAGGATTTCATCACCTGGAATACAAACTTTGTTTGGAACTTGATAGCTAACTTTTTTTAAAAAAAATATTATCATACATCAAAACATATTGTGATGAATATTAACACCTGCCCAGAACTGAAGTAACATATCTTTCCCTTCCTCTCAGGTTTCATTTTGAAGCTGCCGGTGCTTGGAGCTCCTCGTGACAATGCCTGCTATGAGGACAGCGTCTACTGGGAGGTCAGTTTGATAAAACAAGACAGTTGGAGTCGAACTGTGTAAAATATACAATATATAGAGGAATATCCATTGGCAAACTTGTGAAGAAGTATTTACATGACTTTTGTTTATTTAAATAAATACCCTTTAATTCTTGGCTGATTCTAAATTAAATTTTTATTTTCAGAAAAACTTTAATCATGATGTTATGCAGTAGAAATTACGGCATATTATGCCGTAATTCCTACTGCATGATGATCCATATTAAATATTAATATGGATTAAAGATACTATTGTGAAATTGCTGACATTCATTGCGATAATGATAAAGTGGTGTTAATTTTTTTTCTAAAAAGATATCTTTATATTTTATCTTTTGTCAACATATCTGTCGCTCCATATGGCCAAAGTCTAACAAACAAAAATATTGCTTTAACAGTAAAACTTTTCAAATAGGCTACTGGTCACCAGTTACATATAGTGGTGCGATTGCACTGCTAGCCGTACAATTTAACTACATTGTCATATTTTCAAATATATTGATTTGATTATTTTATAAAACCTGCATATGAAAGTAACAACCCCAGCCATGGTTTCAGTTTTGGAGTTTTAATAACATCTTCAATAAAGTTAATCTTTGTCCTGATAAATGTGATTTTCTTTCAACACAGTAACGATAAATGATACAATAACTTCCCATCCCTGATATTCAGCAATTATTCTGCCAAGTATGGACAGCGTCAGTCAGAAAGACATTTTTAATCACATTGTTGTTTACCAAGCTAAAATATCAAATAATTCAATGAAATCTAACACTGATTTATAAGATGGAGATATTTGATGTGAGAAAAATGTAAAAAAAAAAAAAAAAAAAGTTCAGTTATTATTTTGTTCCATTAGAATTACACAAAAAGTGATCTCTGTGTAATTCTACACAAAATTACACAAAGCCTTGAATGCAAGGCTTGAATGGATTCAAGCCTTGAATGCCTTGAATCAGCATTCAAGACTGATTTTCAGTGCAATCATTATTTTTTTGTAAAGTTTTTGTTTTTAGTGTTACAAACTCTGAGGAACATGTTTTAGATGTTTTGGGTTCAATTATGTATGATATTTGGCCACCAGGGGGAGCAAATTCACCACAGCAGAAGTTCAGAATTCTTGCTGAATTATGAGACATGTGTTGCTTTGTTTTACTATAATTTTATGTCTTTTTATTTCCTGGATGCAGATTTATAAATAAATAAATATAAATCAGTATTTTCTAGAAGTAGCTATTTAAATCTGTTCTATGATTTTATCTATCAGTTAACATTTTATGTTTTGTTGTTAGTTTTATATGTGTCTATTCATATTGTGTAGTAAAACATTGTCAATGTAAAAAATGAAAAGAAATTAATGTCAAAGTGCAACAAGATGAGAAAAATCTATTTTCAGCACTTAAGTCTGGAATACTTGCAGATTTTCATAAAATAGATGATGCACATTATTATAAAGCAAGGTGAGAGAGCTACTAATGTTAAATTTTCAGTAATTCTAAAGTTTTATAATTTTTTTATTCTCAGGTACCAGGTGAAGAACATCATGAGGAAGAGCTGAATGCTGTGAGGACTGAAGAAACTGAGCATATCAACAGTTAGACACACAGAACCAATCTGAGGTTTGAACAGCACTTGAAAGCCTACAGGCTACAAAATACTCTTTATATTCATGCCAGCTGCCAAACAGTTTATACATTTGAAACGTTATCTGTTTTTCAAGCCAATAGAACAGAAATGAATGAGTAAAACCACTAGAGGTCAATCTAGAGCTGTGTCTGTGAATACGCTGCACTGATAAAGGATGTTTCCATTTATTAAAAACTGCTTTGTTGTTGTCCTTCAAACACAAATGTGAAATAATTACATATTTTTACAGTAAGATTAAACCAAAGAGACGGCTAAAACCAGATAAATTCATTTAGCTGAATTCCTTTAGTCAAGATTAGATCATTTTAACAGGATTTATTTTAAAGTAACTATATGTTCTTTTAATTACAGAAAAGATTTCATGCTGTGAGGTAAAGATGTTTTACTGTACAGTACATTTGATCCCATTAACTTTAGAATTGTATACAGTTTTGCCTCATATTAAAACATGCCAGTCTCATTGTTACTTATGTACACTTTCATATTTCTATGGTAATCTTCTAATTGATTTCCAAATTGACTTAAACCTACAGGAAAATTGATGTTTGTTACATTCACTGTATTTATAAGAGCAGACAGACTTTTAAGTACAGTTTTGAATAGTTTTGGGCTAAAAATAAAGTTTTCAAGGAGTGTTTTGTGTCATGTGGTATTTATAATCTAGCAGGAATATATCAGAAAACATTGGAAGTTCAGGAATTTTACCCATTAAGAATTATTGCAACTTAACAATAATGTAACCAACTATAAGACTCACAGAAAGAACTTTGAATTTTGTCCTTCTTTTGAATTGAAGATCAGCTTTCAGTGGACACCTGGTTTAAACCCATCAGTGATTTACAAACTACAATTTTTGAAAAAATGAAATAAAATCTGGACTGTTTCCACTGTTTACGTTCAGCCGTGTCACAAAAAATATTTTCCATCTGCAGATACTGAACAATTACAATATTTTTCCCCCAGTTATTATAATGCAACAACTCTCTGAGAAGTTGAACTTTTCCTCTAATATAGTATAAGTATAGTATAATAATTAAGAAAAGGCAGAAGTTTTAATTTATTGTTTTTTGTTATTTATAATGTCCTGTCCTATTTGTCACCAGACAATTGACTAGTTTTTGCAATAAGAACTCAATTTTTGTGGAGAATATTCAGCTTCAAAAGGGTTCATTAAAATTATTATTATTATTTTTTTTTAAAGTTCATATCTCAACCAGACCTCCTGCAGGACGACATGAAAAAGAAGCAAGCAGATGGGGGATTCAGTAAATCTTAGGGGAGAAGCCATGGCATGAATGGTGAGGCTTGATGCTTTGTTGCCCATATCCATCTATCCTGACTTACTGTATGCCGCCACAAAACGGACAGCTCACCTCCTGTTTGGCTGCTGGTGTAAATGTGTTCCAGAGACCACTAGGTGGTGCTGGTAGAAAAACTAACAGTCATACCTCATTGTGAAGCTTTTGGAGAAGCAATTTACATGAACATTTAATGGCAATTAACACTGGGAATGAAATTACAGAAAATAGGGATTGACAGAGGGAATATTCTCCTAAAAAAAAAAAAGAAAAAGAAAAGTCCTGTTTAAAATGTTACATTCTGGTGACTTGGATGCATTTGCTGTTGTTTGTCATTAACAATTTATCTCCTTGTGCTTCCAGTCCTGTTAATCAAGCCATTTGCATATCCTGATGAGCTGCTTGCGCCCTGCAGAATTATTCCTCCCTTTTTAGTTTAATAGAGGGCCCCTTGCAGGCTGCAGGAGCCTCGCCTGACCCCCCACCCAGCATGGTGATGGCGCCACGGCGTGAACAGGCACTGCAGCCTTTTCCCAGGAACTAAAAGACAGGTGGACAGCTGTTTACTGAATAGGCGCTCATACTGAAGAGCTTAATTGAGCTTCATAGGGCTAATTAAAATGCAAAGAAAAATAATCATGATTATGGTAATTATTTCTAGTGTCCAATATGTCTTCAGGAGATGAGCTTGCCTGGCATCATACCTGCAGAAAAAAATAATTCACTTCTGTTAGGAGCAAAAGTATTAAATGCTGTTGTTTCCGTAAGCTGAGACAATACCATGACATTAAATTAAAGGTTTTCTTCAAGTTAAACATAAAAACTGCCCCAATATATATTATGTTAAACAAAACAGAAAAAATATGAAAGGCTTGGAATATTCTATGAGCAGAGTTTTAGGCAAAATCTCACCCTTTCTTTGAGGAAAAAAAAGGGCGAGGCTCAAGCTTCTAACCTAACCAAGCGTGCTGTCATAAGATCACTTTTCAGTTTTCCTCATTACCTTTAAATAAGACAGTATTAGCCTTGACCCCATCACTGTATTTCTCTGTGTGTGAGCTGTGGGCTGTGAGCGGGGCACGTGGGAACGGTGCTGATCGGCCCCTGCAGCTACACGGGGTCCGTCCTAAGCAGCTGTAGCCTCCTGTGGCTCAGCCTCCGGCTTGTGTGCGATTGTTGTTCTTAATGCTGTTCTGGAGGTGAACATAATAGATTAATAGGCTCCCGCAGGACGACCGGGTCTCCTGTGGGAACCCCTCTGCCCGCTTGCAACCCTGCAGAAGCCGTAATAGGCCAACACTAAAACATTGAAATTGCTGAGATCTTATTTCCAGAACATACCAGACTGTTGTTAGATGTCTGTTGTTGTGTCTTTGCATCCAGACCTCATAGCTTGGTACATGTAAATCTATCAGCTATTCTGTGATTGCATAACTACTCCTTTGCAGGAAGATTCTCACCATTAATTACACTCAAAGTAGAAACATCAGCACTTTGTGTGAGCATCTGGGAATTCACACTCAGAGTTAATTTAAGTCTTGTTATTATTTTTGAACAGCCCCATCAACTCTCCAATCAACGCTTGTGAGCTCTAAATATTAATCTCTGGGAAAAAAAACAACAACATAAAAACATCATGTATGGTACCGTTTGAGGGAAAAATAGAGGTAAGACAAAAAGTACATTTTGGTGTGTGGTTTTCATTTAGTTCCAGATTATATCCCCACACAAAGTTGTTGTTGTCACGTTTCTGAAGGGAGCAGAGACGTGCTGAGAGGTTGTGACTGATGCCAGCTAAGAAGGGGGGGTGATGGAGCAGGGGTGTCAGTGGGAGTGCTCACTAAATGCAGGAAGTTGTTCAGCTGAAGAGGATTTCTGCCACTTGACTGAGGGGAAATTGCCTCCAGTGCTCCAGGAGTACATGGGAGTGCTTCACTTGAATTTCCTCCTCCTGTAAAATGGCTAGCCCTGTGAATGCCAAATCAACAAAGGCGGAGGCTGTGTGCATTTCAGGCCCCACAACTCTTCAATTCTTTCACAGCTCATCTGTGGTCAACAAATCCTGCGTGTGAAAGCGGAGCTCGCCATGACTGGAATCATGAACAGAGATGATTGCAAATGTGAAGACTGACCAGAAAGAAAATCTTCCATAAATCGCAATTTTCTGAGGCCACAGCATCATGTAGTCAAAGCAGGCTTGAGTTGGAAATGATCATTTTAGACATGGCAACATTTTGTTTTTCTTAGACAGCAAATTTCAGTGATGCTGTGCATTTTTACAAGTTATATTGCAATTTTTATGGAGGTGTTCCTGCAGCCCACAGTAGAGAATTAGGAAAAAAAGAAATCTGACTTTTTTCTCAGAATCAGAATTGTTTAAATTGTTTATGCACCACCAGGAAAATCCCATATTTACCAAATAAATATGGGACATGCTTTCAGTGTGGATAAAGTGCAGGTTTACATATCATACTAGGACAAAACGGCTAGGTGATTTTTTTTCATATACTAACAATATAATTGACAGAATGTTTGGTTATTGGCTTTTGACACAGATTGACACAGAATTAGAATTTTCCGCATAAAGTCAGACTATTTTTTTTCTGGTGGCCCTAATCCTCTTCTTTTATTATGCATGAAAAAAATGCTAACAAAAAACACTTAAGAAAAGTTTCCAAACAAGACTGAAGTATCTAAATGTAACCTCATAGATTCAAGATAAATTTCAGCTTTATCACAAAAAAAATCTTTTGCCACTTTCTTTCTTGAGGCCATTATATCACCGCTATAACACACTTTCCCTCATTCTTTCTGACACAACAGAAACATCAGACCTTTAATTTAACTTTAGATGACTAAGCAAGCCTAAATTTAACATCCTTAGATAGAACAAAGCAGCATTCACAATTTGGAAGATCAAAAGCATCAAATTCATCCACTGGTAGAAGGACCATTGTGACATGGAAGGATCACATTTAGGGCAGAATAGGGCGGCCTCTAATCCCAGAGTTCCTGCGAGGTCCCCTGGCGGAGCACCCCGCACACTAACAAGGACTCCCACTGGACTCATTACAAGAGGGAAAACCAACAAAGGCAGTTATTACACACTCCTTATGAAAGACATCAGGGGCCACGGGGCCAAGCTGGACACTGGGGGAACAAAGAGCGCTGACGACCCTACCGCCACCACCTTCATGCGTCCCCCGTCACCCCAACTGCCCCTGCTTCCAACACACGCATGTCTCTGAGCTGCAGGCCTTGTAGAGGGGGCTGCAGAGGTTGGGAGAGGTCCGGGGCTTTGTGCCCTGTTAATTGAGGCACTGATTGAGAAACCATGGGGCCTCACCAGGGGGGCCCTATAAGGGATTGAGTCAATGCTGTGAAAGAAGGGAAGCAGTCATGAAGTCACAGTATGTTCACCACAAATTCACCAAAAACACCCTGCATACATATTCCTACTGAATCCATCAAGTCCAATCAAGTTTATTTGTACAGCACATTTCAGCAACAAGGCATTTCAAAGTGCTTTACATCATGAAAAAAGAAAAACATCATATTATGAACAACTATAACATAAAATATGATGATCAGTGTCCCATTTGTTATGGTTCAAAAACTATTCTAAGCAGGTGGGAGTTGGAAATCACAAGCTTAATGGAAGAGAAGAAGAAATGGTGTGCAGCAGGTACAGGAAACAGATTTTTAACACCCATCTCACTTTTTAATGCCCTCAACATCTTTCTCACTGAGTGAGGAAAAAATCCCAATGCTTATAGTTGGAGATTTGCAGCAAACAGTTTTGGGTTACTAACATCCCAGATACTATGTTATAGTTAAAATTAGCTTAGTTTAAGCAAAGAAAAAGCCTTTTCTGTCCCACCATCACTTGGAATTTGATAATCATTGTAGTAACTTTGACTAAAACCGTTTGCTTTGGTCAGATGTTGCTAAAATTTCAGGAGAAAAATAAACTACATGACAAAGACATTTTAGCAGCTCCTATCCCTGTTCAGCATGGTGAAGAAAGTATGATGCTGTGGGCCAGTTTCTATTCCAAAGGACCCAGGGAGCTTTGTAAAGTACATAGAATGATTAACTTGACATTTCAAATAAAACCGTCTCAAGTCCAGAAATTATTGCTGAAAACCTCCTAACATTTCACAGTAACAAAAACATTCAAATGTTTAATCTTATACTCTTTATTTTGATACATATGGTCATTTAAGTTCACTTAGCAGACTTAGCATCACTTACTATCTGTAGTATCATATCCTGTTTGCATCATACATCTTTGATTTTTGGAAGTGATACATTGTCTTCTCAAGACAAGGTATCAGCTAAGGAGCAGCTCAGGAGCCTTAACATCCAGCAGTTCAGCAGTACTTGTTGTTACATAAGTGCAAAATCCATATCTCGACTTTGCACATGGCATATAATCACAATTTATTCTGTTAAGACCATTAAATTTAAAGATAAGCCTACGCTCTTATTGGGGAACCCACCATTTCCTCTTATTTCACTCCCTTGTTCTGCATATTGCCTCATTCTCATCAGCAAAAATCCCAGAAGAAAAATGCTACTGATAAAAGATGAAGTTGGAAAAAATCCGGAATCTGATACAATCAAAAGAGGAAAAGAGTTTAAGAACAAAGAAAGGAGGGCATTCGTTAATTAACGAGCCACTGATCTCAACCACATTAATAACCGGGTCATGGATGTGAGGAAGAGAAGGACAGAAAAAGGGGAGAGGAAAAGGAACAAACAGAGAAAGGATGCAACATGACGGGTCCGGGTGTAGCGATGGGAATTTTGTCCCTGTCTTTTCCCCATAACCCCTCCTAACCTCTCCCATTCTCCTCAGCACTGCGACCACAAACCCTCTTTGTGCCTCCCCTAAAAAACCTTCATCGAATGCCAATTTGCATAAAAGCAACAACTTTTTTCCCTCCTCCTGTGGGATAGGAGAGCAGCAACTCCCCTGCCGATGGGATTTTGATCCTTCTTCATTCAGGACACACACAGGTGCATACGTGTAGGAGGACATGATGATGAAAATGTATGTTTTACGACTCCCCCGGTGCACATACTTTCGAGCTTCCACATGCATTTATAAAGAAAGCATAAACATAAACACACACACCTCACGCGGCTCCTTTTTGAACGCAATTAAAACAGAAGCTGCTCATACAAAACACTTTTGTCTTAGGCATGGAGGAGGAGGCGGGGCGGTGGGGGTCGGGGGACATCTGCATATTAATTAGGAGGTTACGGTGTGAAATCCACTCAGGCGTGTTAAACAGATGACAGAGTGGGACAAATATGGCACTATTTTCTCTCTGCTCTCCCACGGTGGCGCATGGATACAAGCGATGCATGCTGCCACTTCCGGTGGTGGCATGCTGCCAGCGGATGGAAATTAGCAGCAGGAGCTATTGCGATGAATTAGGAGAGGGAACAATGCAGGAGGCTGTGTGCTGCACAGCAGGGAGACAAGAGAAGGTTGACATTGGGAATGCTACACCATTAGGTGGCGATCTTGAGTCAAACAAGCTTAGAGTTTTATCAAAACGTTTGTCTCGAAAGCGATAAAATGTCCATTTTAAAGGATGATATCAGAATGGTTTCATTGTGATTTGTTGGTTACGATTTCTTTAAAGGTGAAGAAGTGAAGAAGTGACCTAATCTGGATGATACAGCACCACTGGATTGCATATCCAGCATTTCACTGCCAATAAAAATCAGTTAACCCAGACTTGGAGTCAGATGTAATTTCTGAACTGGACACATCTGTTTGGGTGTCAATAACCATGGTTTGACACTCTGGTGGCACCCCTCTTTTTCCTCAATTCACAATTCTGTTAGCAAGAACAATTCAGGTGGCATAAATCACCAAAACAGGAGCAAGCCAATGAGAGGCTGACAGAAAGTACAGTGCCAGAAAAGGACCTCCAGAACCATGACACCGTTTTTTATCCCTGCTGGCCACCCAGCTTCATTGACCAGGCCAAACCCAACCTCCGGTTCTTTGTTTTTTGCTGCTCAGTTTCCCTTTTCTCCAGGTTTCCTTTCTCTGGCCTTTTGAGTCCTGTTGCAAAGTTTTTACCCCATTTCCGTCACGTCCCCTTTTTTTCCTTTCATTTCTTCTTTGCACCAATTGAATTAGTCTTATTTGGTTAATCTCTAATGCTCTTTCTCAGCCTTTGTTTTTGCTGGGGCCTATCCCCACCTATCGCTTCCTTTTCGCTTTCCGCTCCTTTGCCAACTCGTCACCGTCTCTTTCTCATTCTCATCAGCCCTCCTCTTCTCTCGCCCTCAGCTCTACCCATCCCTCTTTGCCATTTCCCCAGTAAGGGGGCACTTTGCTGCTCCTGTCTTTCGATCTCCGCTGTTGGCACTCAGTTCTGAGCGCCCGACCCAGTGTGTGCGGAGGGGAAGCTGTGTTTGAGCAAACGGGTGCCCACGCCTGCCCCCGGCGCCACAAAGGAGGCTTTCTTTGCCCATCAATGGCTTCCATTAACGCCGGGCCCTCTGCCTCTGGAGGGGATGTCAGGCTTCCCGAGATGGCACACAGAGACAGCCATTAGAGGCAGGAAGCCGGGGGTAGGGGCATCTTGTGAGAGCTGCCAGGGTAGAGGAGGAGGGGCACAGAGGGCATGAGGTGGCGTTTTGTGTTCTAAACTCAGAGCTGTGTATATACAGACTCAAGCCCACAAAGGGGACTCATGTATTCTCTTGCAGCAGCTGAAACATACAGTATGTGAATGTATGTCTGCAAACCTTTGAAGAACAGAACTAATATTACACAAATGTTTTATGTTTGTGCAACACAAAATCTCTGCAAGTATTTTTGTCTAATTTCTTGTGCAAGTTTCTCAGTACACTTAAAATAAAATAAAAACTAACTTGCAAGTAGCATTTCATGATAAAGAAGCTTGCTTTAAGTCAATAATTCTTTAATATTGATAAAAGGAAAAGTACTTCTTCCACTGGCAGATCTCTCTAAATGGGAAGATGTCTTGAAACAGGTGAAATAATCTGCCAATGGAACAAGTTATTTTTATCAATTTTAAGGAGTCATTAACTTAAAACAAGCTCATATATGTTGCAGAAAGGTTACTTATCAGTTAGTTTAGTTTCATTTCAAGTGCATTAAAATATTTGCACTGGAAACTATACAAAAATACTTGGTAAGAATTTGTGTTTTTGCACTGGATAAATTGCCTATCAGTTTCTTTTTAACTTTGTTAATCCCGTCTAAAGAAGTCTGTCCCAATAAAAGTAGAGAGCTGCTGCTTAAATAATCTGAGTTCTGGATATTTAGCATTTTAAAGCTTTTTATTTATAGTGAATTAATCAACATTAATGACTTGTGAATGCCACTGATGCTCATTCATCAGTTTTTAAAAAACTAACATGTTAGTACAATAAACTCACTTCCATAGAAACAAAAGGTTGAACATATATTAATATTACCTTAACCTGCTTGGCAGCAGTGTGTCCCGGCAGGACCTGGGCTCTCATTGAATCTGTCTATATAGGAAAGGAGGAGCCATTCGCTTTTGAATCAGTACACTCTCACACACACAAATTGCAAACACAAAAGCTTTAAGATAAGTTTGTTCATAAATTGGGACTCTTTGAGGTTGGATTTTTGTTGGCTGCTGTTTTCTCTGAGATAAGCATGAGACAATGATAAGTGCGGGAAAAAAAACATGCCCATGTTATCCTGCTACATTCATTGTTTTAAAGGAAAGGATAATTTAAACATAATTTGGAAATTTGGTTTTGTATTTTACCTGTTTTCAAGTTAATCATTTTAGAGGGATGGCTGTCCTGTTGTCCATCCATCTGCAGGGAGTGCTAATGAAAGCACAACAATCAAAGAAGCTTATAGTAAAAAAAAAAAAAAGTTTATGGTCATTTTCACATGTAATTTTGGGATGTATCAGTTTGAATATGAGGTAACCTCAAATCCCCAAGCAGTCTATGAACATTTATGCATTTTTATGCCAGTGTGGACTTGTGGTGCAGCAGAGAAAATTAAGCTATATTTATCTAAAATTCATTTGTACAAAATAATTTTCAGCTGTGAAAGATTTTAAGAGTCAAAACTGCTGCAAGCTACATTTAAGAAATGGTTATTCTTTGTTAATTCCTTTCACAGATTGAAGAGACTGGTTACATAAAACTGGAACCAGTTGTGTTTTTGCAGTAGCCTAAATATTGTTTGTTGAGATTAAAGCAAAAAATAAGGTAGCTGGTAAAATAAAAGAAATGCATCTGCTTGGATCAGCTGAAGGAACTCTGCTGTATTCACCAGGAAAAGTGTGAAGTGTGATTTTGGCCTGCAGTTCTGCACAACATTGAACTGGAGAGTCTGCTTTAATGTGGTACTCTGTGCTGTGATAAACTGACAGAGGCAGCACTTTTTATATGCAACTGATAAATATTTATTGTTAACAAGTGACATTAAAAAAAAAACAAGATAATAAATGACAGTTGCAAAAGTCCTGCATGAGGAAATGTTTTATGTGTCAGTAATTGCTGTGATGCTGCCACCACAAAATCTGCTGTACAGTTAAATCATTTCTTTTAATTAATAGAGTTTTGGCTTGTAAATATAAAATGTTTACTAAATTATAACACCAGTCTGTGCTTTATGTTGAGATTTAACCGTATGCACACGGTTTGAACTACACATGGGTTATGATAATATTAGTGCCCAAATCAACTCAAGTTTTTGAGAAATTAAGGCTTAATATGCAAAACTAAAGAAAAAAACGTTGAATTTGAGTCAACAGACATATCCAATTACAAGTTAATTTCTAATGTAGCAGCAGAGAAGCAATGCTGCAAGCTAAGAACAAAAGTTTTAGAGCTCTGCTCTGTGTTTAGTAGAATTATCTTGTTTGAGCGACAATCCAGCTGCATCTAAAAGGAAGATATGAAAAGGGGCTGGTCAGCCTTTTCAAGACCTTCTTAGAAGACGCCATGGGACAACGAAGAGGAGGACCTTCCCTGCAGGGGCTTGGGCGTGCTGTGAGAGCAGGTGGGGTGGTGAAAAAGAGACGGGCAGTGTGTGCAGATCAGAGGGATGTATGCGAGCCGGGCACGGTCAACATTCAACTGATCTAATGATGGCCAGACTTCAGAGCAACACTGGCTCCCTTTGCACAGCGCCAATTAACTCCAAGGGTGGGGACAGTTGATGGACGTGTCTATTATTAGCATGTGAGAAGTGCCGCAGCGCCTAAAAGAAATCAAAGAAAGAAAAGTCTTGAAGGAAGTGGCAAATGCAAAGTGAATGCGAGTGATATGCTTCATTGGTCCAATTGTGGCGACATAGCTTTTCTTCTCCTGTTGCGTTCCCAACATCTACTTATATGAAGAAAATACAGCGCTCTGAAAATGATGCAAATTGGGGCTTCGCAGAGGTTCCCCCCAATCTGCTGACACACTCAGTTATACCACTCACTCCACAAAAAAAAGGAAAAATACAACCGTTAGTCCAAAGAAACAAATCAAAGGTATCTCAAGCCATTGAATTTCCCCAGCTGAGAAGGGCGCTGCTGGTCACTCGTCCCCGTTCACCCCGTTGTTTCATTGTCTTAAAGCATAGAATGGGGGACATCCTCTGGTTGGAGATTCCTTTTAGGTTTACAAGTTATTTAAAACAATCAAGTTACCACAAAACATCTCATTCTGAAAAATATGGTATGCAGGATAGAAACATATTGTGAAATATTTAAAGGATGTCTGTTTTTATATAACATCATGAAGGCCAGGGAACACAGGAGACAGGTCAGGAAAAAAATTGGGTTAGGTTAGAAAACAACATCTAAAGTTTTGAATAGAAAGAAGATGAACAAATCACAAACCTACTAAGACATGAACGTCCACCTAAACTGAATTAATTATAGAAAAAGGCCAGAGAGTTTTATTGACAGCTTACCTGAGGAAATCCGCCAAGAAAACCACAATTTCACATGTTCGCTGAACACAGGTCAGAAGTCATCAAATATGAACTTACTGGTCGACATAAACAGCAGAATGTGTGTCAGAAAACTAACACTACAATTACATGAAATACTCTACATTTTCCCTGGAACATGGTGGTGGAAGGATCATGCTGTGGGGAGACTTTTCTTCAGAATGGAAACAGAAACTGGTTGGAGTTGATGGGAAGATGAATGGAAATAAATACTGAAAGAAACTCTGTTAGAGGCCACATTATACTGTAGATTTTTTATTCCGATTTTAAAACCATGTTATCCTTTCACTTCACAACCAAATGCACCATGCAGTAGAAATGCTCTGTTGCCTTCTAAGCTGTTTCTGTTCCCACATTTAGTAATCCCATAAACCCCTGCCTCTGTTTAAAGCTATTAACTTGAACTCAAACCGTTTCTGAGCTTCTGTAAAACATTTGATTTCTGCCTTTCTTTATTGGCTACCAACCGTCTTGGTACTGTCACAAAAGCCAAGATCTTGGGATACAGCCGATCAGTGCAAAGGAAAATGAATGACGGTCCTGGATTGGCTGGAACTCAAAGTCATTTGCATTTTGGGCCACATCAAGGTCACGAATGCCCTGAAAGGGCCGGTTTGGGCAGAATGTGTGTAAAATCCATCAACCAGCTATTAAAATATTTATAAGCAGCTGTCTCTGTACTTGAAATTGAATCCTATTGAACATTCTTTCACAATGATGTAATCTTACAGCATACCAATAAAAACTACTTTGTTGTTCTATTTATCTGCCCCCTTTAGCGACACATAAAAATTTGTGGTGGGCTGGATTTACCCCTGGGGCCTTGATCTGTCGAAAGTTTAGCTACCAGACTTCTTCCCTGTGTTATCCAATATGCATATGCTACCTATCTATGTTTAATCTCATAATGTGTTAATAATAGCTCTGCAGTATTTTGCTCTGTAAATTCAGAGCACAGATCTCATTTGAATGTTTGCTCTGATTCTGGTGGTCTGGCCTAACAGTCAGAGCAGATCTCAGGCAGAGGAGATGATCTGCTGTTTTCAGGATTATATTTTACTTTCCCTAAAAGAGCCAATCAGGAAGCGTATAACTTCAGAAGGCTTAATTAATTCTAATTTTTAATCAAGGCTTAATCTTAATGTCTGCTCAGCACTATATAGACTTCTGATAAAACATGCAGGGATTAAAATGCTGAAAATTAAATGCTAATAAGAGACTCCAAAGGAAGAGGAGCTAATATGGAGGTTCAAACTGTTTCCATGTTAATTTAGTGCCAATATGATGCAGTTACTTATATGAAAGTACTTTTAAACATTGTTTATGTGTCATTTTATCTCAAATCTAGACAGTCTGCTTTAGTTAGAGTCTAAAACTTACCTTGACTGAATGAATCCAGCCATGAGAGAAATGTAGTTTTCTCTTGAATTAATGGAAAATTAATGGAATGGGAAAGTGATTCAGAAAAAAAATAAATAAAACTTCAGTTGCTTTTCTTTGTTGGATTGTGGAAGCAGAATACGAATGTGAATTAAATGTGTTTATCTTTCGACAAAAGGGTGTAATTTAAATCTTAAACCTCCAAAAAGGGATTTAAAAGTCAAAACACTTCAGAAGCATTCTGCCTTTACCTCGATCCAAAGGACCGTGCAGTAAGATAACATCCATTCATTTGTAAATGAACCTGTGCATCTTTTCACTTTAAAGGTAAAAGAGCTGAAAAAATGTATCAAGTGGCATTCTTCATAGTTTTTAATCAACAAATCAAGGTCAAATTGAACAAAAACTGATCTTATTCCTTAATGAGAACAATGTTCATCTGTAGGACAGAGGTTGGTTGTTGTTTTTTTTAACCCTGCAGAGAGAGCACACATTAAGTTTGGTGCTAAACTAATAAAATGCTTTCTAAAGCTATTCTTAGGTGATCTATTTTATCACCTTCTTTCAAATGTAATGAGTAGAGTTACGGCTTGGAGCCACGAATTAGCTCAGAGACGCACCAAATACCATGAATTTATATAATCTAATTAGATCTGCTCACAGCGACAGAAATCTACAACAAATTCTAGTATTTTGAAACTTATTTTAAAACAATTACCATGTTAAATATTAACAGGAAATACCTATTTTTTGTTGTGATTCAGTGTTCTATACAAAAATAGTATAAATCTGCTTTACTTTTACAGCATGTTTCCAGTTTTTCCAACTTTGAAGAGTGACTTCGAGAACTCGGTCTCTATCACAGCATATGTCTCAGAGACTTCACTGTTTGATTTTTAAATTATAAAATGTTTATTTGACATGTATTTGTTGTACGGCACTGGAGAGTTTCATAAAACAGTAACATAATACTTTGCCATCATTAAATAAGTGATTATAATAATAATAAAGATTTGTCTACACGATTGTAATAAAAAGACATTTTGGAGCTTGTCTCAGACTGCAACATCAGTGAAACATCACTGTTTTAAGCCCAAATTTCAGTCAAAATCATTTTAAACAACAGCACAACATGATTTTTAAAAATATGACATCTTTCACTAATACAACAGAGGCATCCCTGCAGCAGCATTCATCCTGACAGCAGTTAATCTTTTTTGTTTTGGAGTTAAAGTTTAGATAGAATAGTTTATCCATACAATCTGATTTGTAGGCTGTTGAGGTCAATAAAATTATCATTATTTTTTTAATTTGTAATTGCATTGTGTGAGTCTTATTGTTTGATTTTCTGCCGGTCTTCACCTGAGCATTGCAGTTGGTAAAACGGAAAATGAGGAGGGAAAAGAGGGAAATGTTGAGGAAAGAATATATGAGGACAAAATGTTGACTACATCGTATTTGACCTGAATTTATTGTTTTTGAAGATTCTTTTGTTAAAAACAAAAATTACATCCACCGTTGTTTATTCATGATGCTTTTCTGCCATGCACAGTTTTTACTTGATTTTGCTATCTTCCAGTCTGATTTGTAATCTTCTTTGCTGACGTTACTTATATAGGTCAGTTAAATGACTTCATTTGTTTCAATATTTTGGAAACTTAGTTTTGGTGACAAAATAAATAAAAAAATAAATGTTGGTTTTGTTAATGCTGTACTGTTGAATCTGTGTCCAAAAAGCCTCATATTGTCACTTTATTATATTCTGTACAGAACAATAGAGCAGAATTCTCAAAGGAAACTAGTGATAATTGGAGATTTTCCCCCCTGAAAGAGGCATATCCATGCATGTATAAGGATAATCACTGGCGGAGCTTATCTTGACAATGTTCTCGTCTTTATGTAGAGAGGAGGTTTTTCTGCTGTTCAGAAGGTATATATCTGCGCCGTGTTTTTTCCTTCCATCCCTGGAGGAGGTGGAGGGCGGATTAAAGGAAGCCTAATCTTCAATCCAGGCCTCCTCCTCTTCTTCGTCTTCTTTCTTTCGTTCCTTCAGCCTCCCTGCAGCTGCCACGTTGCTGTTCCACTTCTTCTCCGCCGCGCCTTTTATTCGCGAAGAGGGACGAGGGGGAAACAAGCGCAATGAAAATGGCAGCTGTTTGTTTACGCGTTCCCACGACTCCATGCCAATTAAGCGTCGTCATTCCGTCAGCCGCTTGTCTTCCCTGATTAGACACCCCTCAGCAGACAAGGCGACGGGCACAGAGCCGCGCAGAGAGCGAGGGGCCTGCGAGGAGAAAGAGAGAAAGGCCCCTGAAGGAGCGCTCCTGTGCGGGCACCTTCACACACGAGGCCCTCTTCTGAGGGCTCGGATGCGATCATTTTATTGCAAACCTTCTAGATTGTTGCAGCCTCTTACATCATGCAGCTCGGAATACAAAGAATGATTAGAGCAACTGAGCCATTATAGAAGGGGATTTAGGTCGCCTATGGTGTGAGGGCGGCCTTTGATGCACCTCAATGTAACTGATACAGTCAAAATTGTACATATTTCTCCTTGGAAATTCAATGTTAAATATGTATATATTTTTTATTTTTATAAAATCTTTGATTTCTATTGGAAGCCGTTGTACATATGAAATAATAAAAAAATAGAAATGCAAGCTTTAGACTTCACACGTATCATCACAACCCACAAATAGGAAATATTTTCACTGTGAAAAAAAATATGCATGTCAAGAGGAGAGTGAGTGCATTAAAATGTTTTGAGAAATTTAGAGATTTATCCATTAATAAAGTATTACAAATACATTACTCCATAAATACAACTGTTTGTGTTTTAATAATTCACGTGAATCATTAAAAAGTTTAGAAAGTTGTTTAATTATTTTTTACATTATGTACATGAATAAATGGCAAAGAATTTGCCACTGGAAAAGTAACAACGCATATAATACCAAACTTTTTTTAAACCGATTATTTGACCAAAGTTCAATAAGTCGGCGTTCATGCATTTATATTTAAAATCATATTTTGCATCCAGGAAATTCATTTCAATAATATTTTCATTTTAGAAACAGTCAACAGGTATGAATTATTTTTCATTTAACGTTTCCGCAATGTGCGGTTTGTTCATTTCAAGCTGCAAAGAGATTTAAAGGAACAATAACTGTCACTGACTTGTTGATGAGTTTCTTTGTTTTGTGCGTAGCCAAACCCGTCAGAGCTCCGAGGGGAAGGCGGAGCGCTGAGTCCAAACAAAAGGCTCGACTTTCTGCGCCTTTAACGAGCCGCATCGAGGAGTCCTGCAGCAGAACGGGTCCCCGGTTCTGCTTCTTATTGGATTACTTCACGGTTTTAAGCGTAATTATAGACAAGTGACTCAAATGGCACATGATTCCTACATCCAACATCAAATGAATTATAATCGACATTTATGTAAGCATTGTGCGAGAATGGAGATATTTGGTTCTAAGTTGCAAAATCGGTATTCATGATATTACTGTTTGATTGTAATTTATTCATTAAACCATCATTTTGAACTCTTAGAAAGACTGTAATCTTGAGAAAAGCAGCAAAAATACTTGTAAAATAATGAATAAATCCTAATAAAATCAATTCTGCAAAAAAATAAAGAAAAGGAAAGAAAAGAAAAGAAAAGAAAAGCAAGTTTTACTCCCTTTGTTATTGATGGTTTCTCTTTTTGTGAGACCTTTCGAGTCTCACAAAAAGACTTGTCCTCTAAACTGTGAATCCAGCCAAACTTCTGTCAGGGAACCTTTTACTTTCCCTCTTGGGTCCTGGTGTCTGTGCACTGTTGGCCTATTCATTAACCCAGCTGTAACATTACATTGTCATACAAATAGATGTCGGAGCTCTAATCATGATTAATATGTTTCTGAATACAATATCTGCCTCACTAAAGACAGTGAATCTGTACTTTCAATTTTTTTTCATGCCAGACATTTTCAAAATTTGCATTGAGATGACTTCATTTATTTAGTTAGGCAACAGTAATGATTTGCAGATTAATTTTGTTTATTTATTAGTTTGTTTACAGGTTTTATCAAGTGATCAAGGTGAAGTAATATCTGTAAGTATATAGGAATGCAGGCTTATGGAGAAACAATTGGAAACACTGACTGGCTCTGTGTTACTTACTGTTGATATTTTTTTAATAATAAAATGAACTGCATGATTATTTACTTATCACTCATAAGATCTACACTATTATACATTTCATAATATGCTGATGCCTATTTTAATAAATAGAGTCTAATAATTAAAAAAAATCATTTTTCTTAAATCATATGAAAATCTAATTTTGGTATTTGTGCTGCTTTATACTCCAAGCCACCAGGGGGCAGTCATAAAGAAATGTACATGTGTAAATAATTAAATATGGGTGATTCACCTGAGCAGGCTTGTTTGTATGGTTGGACCGGTGGAAAACTGACTGACTGATAATTAATCCACTGCTTCAGGTATGTGTACAAATTTATGCAACTGAAAGAGCTCTGTAAAGTTTAATGTGAGTTTTTTGAGCCACAAAAGTCTTTTTTGATTGATACTTCTTATCAAAATATCCACTGTCTTTAGACATTGCTTTGAAGTTGACGCTTTGCTCTCAGACATTTAATTCTCTTTGGAATGGTAAAGTAAACAAATCAATGCATCTTCAAACTTTCCAGGTTTGGTAACCAGCTGTAGCTTTGAGATCTGACTGATTTTTGCCTTGACTTGTGGCTAGAGAAAAAAAACAAGGGTTCAAAACAGTCACTGACTTGTTGATGAGTTTCTTTGTTGTGTTTGTTTACGCCACAGGTGTCAAACTCCAGTCCTCAAGGGCCACTGCCCTGCAACTTTTAGATGTGCCTCTGCTGCACCACACCTGAGTAGAACAATTAGATTATTAGCAAGGCTCTGGAGAACTGATCTACACAAGAAGGAGGTAATTAAGTCATTTCATTCCAGTGTTTTGTACCTGTGGCACATCTAAAAACTGCAGGACACCAGGCCTTGAGGACTGGAGTTTGACACCCCTGGTTTATGCAAAGTTTATTAGGAAATATATTTGTTGTAGTCATAGCTCATCTGAGGCACCGTCACTGGAAGCTGGTGTAGATGCAGAGTTAGGTTTGACAAGGGCAAGGATTGAAAAGTTTTCAGAACACTCTTGATTGCAGTAGTCAGATGTTTTTGAGTCTTAAAGGAGATTTGTAAAGGTTAGACATCTGTAGCAGTCTGGATGTCCTTTGGTCTATGCTGATGTGGAATTTCTCAGATTCCTCAAAGATGGCATCCATCAACAGGCTGTCATCGTGTTCTGTTGCTTTCTCCTCTAACGGGCCTTGGAATGATGCAGAGTCATTTGGGAAGGCATTACCATGAGAACGAAACTCCATATAACTGCACTTATTTGACCCCTGACCTCCCCTTTGTGCCTCTCAGACAGCAAATTGCTGCATTGGTAATGGCGAGTCCCTCAGAGTTCGACGGCCACTTCTGCCTGCGCACCGGAGGAATAAGAGTGGGTGGGTGTCTCTCAATCAAGTTGTTTAATGCAAAAGTCAATTCCCATGCACCCCCTCCTCCACAAAAACACACACCGTCATACACGCTCCCACACTTCCCTCCAGACAGGCAGGAGGACTCCGTCTCAGCAGCCTTTCATTGCCTCCCTGCTCCTGTCTGCACCCTCTTTTTGTCTGTTTTTTTTTAATGAAGAGAGAGGGACACATGCAAAGAACGTGATTAGGGGGGTTCCTGGGATTGCAAGGCAGTACACTTTGCATGTGTATATACATGTGTGTCGCTTTAGAGGCTTAATCCTGCAGAGTTTCAATAGGATGAGAAACATATGCAGCGTATTACGGGTGCATCACATTTATAGAAGCATCAATGGCTTCCTCTGTTTTACCATCAAAGCCTGGGAAAGTCTTTGGGCATCCTGCTGTCACCATATGGCAATCGCTACTTTTTCTTTCAACATTAAAGCAGTTTTAATTGCAACAACGTTGCTTTCAGATTTTATTTTTAACACTAGACCTAATTATCATCCAGACAAACAGGAGTGAGTCGTTCATATTTACATTTGATCAGCGGTGGGTTTATGATGGGACGTCCCTGATGCATTTTGCTAATAGCCTGTTATTTTGTAGTGAAAATATGAATCCAGTTTGAAGAAAGTAGACGTCCATGAATATAAAACAGACTTTTAATATCCAAGTTACATCTTCCTTCCAAGTTTTGTTGTGGATTGTAACTGTTAATCATTGTTTCTCAACCCTGAAAGAACTTCAGTGGCATGAATTTCAAAGCAATGGTTTTACACTCAGTCTGTATGAAGCTTTAGATATCAGAGCATCTCAGTGAATTAGAATATCAAGAAAAATAAAACTTAGTTCTGTAATTCCCTTAAATATTTTAGTAAAATTCATTTATAATTCATGAAACATATAGTGGAATATTTCATTTATTCTGGTTAATGTTGATAGCTTCTTTCGCTGTAAGGTTTTGTAACTCATCCTTCTGGTGGATGTTGCCAGTAACCATGTTTCTATCAACACTTTTTTATACGCATTTTGAAGCGTCACATTAGTAAATTAGCAAAATTCAAAATAACTTCCTCAGTTTTGTAAAAAAAAAGTTTGTCCACTTGTTTGAGGTGGTTTTTGCCTCTTTAGAAAATATTAATCCAATATGAAAGTAGAGGTCCATGAATGTAAAACAGACTTTTATTATCAAAGCTACATCTTCATTCTGTTGTAACTGTTTATCATTGCTTTTCAAGCAGCAATGGGAACACATTTGCAAAAGAAGTTCTGACAAAGTGAATGCTCCGTGGGTCTGTGCCATTTTTGAGATGTGTGGTCCGCGCTAGTTTGAATTTTAATCCTGTTTATTACAGCCAAGCGTAGCTTCAACATCTGATCAAATTATACCTTGTGTAGCCTGGTTGATTTGCTCAGTGGAAGAAATCGCATCTAATTCACATTTTCTTTTTCTTCTTCTTTTTTGCAACATATTAAAAGCTCACTCAAAATTCATATGACAATTGGATGGAACATAGCTAGTAGTGACTCAGCTGGGCAACTGTTTAGTAAGCCATATTTTTGCCATGACTGCTAAGGGAGTAATGCAAAAATTCTCTATTAAGAGTAATTCTTCATTGGTGTTCCTGTAATACCTACATTTTCTGAAAAACATCCACCAACTGTGCATGGTGAAGTAGTTGGTACCATTTTTGTATTGAAGCAAGAAGGTCCTGGGTTAGAATCCTGGCCTCGGTTCATTCTGGATGGAGTTTGCATGTTCTCCCTTTGCACGCATAGGTTCTCACCAGATACTCTGACTTCCTTTTACAATTTAAAAACTTAACAGTTAGGTTAATTGGTCTTGCTTGCTCTTGTGTGCATGGTTGCTTGTTTGTCTGTTTCCTGTGGAAGGACTGGAAACAGTTGTCGCAACCATGCAAGGGCAACTAAGTATTGAGGATGGGTGGGGACAGATGAAATTTGACTCCTTATCACCTATGAGCCTTAATAATTACAATTAAAAGAAATAAGGTTATCAGACTTAATCTGTGTAAAATACAATTTTCATTTAGAATGGAATTAGTAAAATAAACTTTTCAGTGATATTGTAATTACCTGAAATGCACTTGTAAGTATCTCCATCCAGTCATTACTTCAACCTTCAGTTTTCTCTTCAACATTTCCAGAGAAAAGCCACTTGTTTCTCTGAATTGCTGAAGCACATTTACACTTGACTACAGTCATGACCTGTGCAACTGTTGAATATGAACAATTATTAGATCTAGACATGAAAGACTATATCATTTTCTCTTTCTTCCTAGTCTACTCGGCAATATTACACATCACCAATTCCTCATAGAAAGCAAACTTTCTGAGGAATTGCTGTCACTTTATTACATTCTGCCTGTTTTTGCATGTTGTGACTTTATGTCAGCCATCTGCTGGCAGATTTGATCCTGAAAAGAAACATTTAGTACACTTTTGTCAGATTTCTTCAGCTCAGGGTGGACAAGAAGGCTGTTGTGCAGGTTCAGCAGGGTCAGTGGAGGTCAGCCTTTCTATGAGTGGGTTGCTAATCATTGACACTTACTCCTGATTGCTCATTGTGCCGAACAAGACTGCAGATAGCTGTTGGAGATCCCCTTGCCTTCCCCTCTTTCTATACGGGGACAGTCAGGAGTATATGCAGGGGTCAAGTGATGAGTTCCAACTTCATTTCCATCCTTCCATCCTCAGCCACGCAGATCTAATCCGAACGGTTTGATTGACAGTTGCCAATCCTGTTGCAACCTTCAGCTCCCATGGGTCAGGATGTTTTGGTTGTCTTGACCTTCCTGGGATTTTTCAAAGAGTCTGCAAAAGAAAATGCACATAATACACAACAGAAGACATCTTTGCTTTGTGTTTCTATAACCCTGACATGTTCAAGTAGTAATGGTCGGCTTGATAGTAGAATGGTTTCCATAACTCTTATGGGTAAATTTATGTGAGTCATTTTACTTAAGCAACCTTGCAGGTTTTGTGGGATCATGTGAGTTTTAATGGTAAATGCATCTAGGTAGAAAAAATACAACAAAAAATACCCTCCATGAATACACCATAAGTTTTCCTATATTATGTTTTTCAGATGACACTTTAGTACTACAAGGTTTCTTCTGAGGCACCAGTCAAAGAAAAGAAATAGAAAACCTCAAAGTGTTGCATATACCAGCTCCTAAGCCAATTAGAAAACACTTTTGTTTATATAAATCACTGGCATCAGCATCGTTGGAAAGTGTCAAAGGTGCAATTCAGTTTCCTTTTAAATTAGAAAACTTCTACTAGATTTATGTTGCAGCTCTTAATCCTTTCTGAAAAATCAGTGTTCACTTGGTAAACAGGCAGTGTATCTAATGCAGACCCCGCCCCTATCCTCACATCTGTTGGTAATTAACTAATCACTTTCCCTCATTATGGTTGGAAAAACACTCAAAAAGACTTCAATCATGAGTGCAATCAGTCACTTTTAAAAAATCAGTAAAAGAAAAAAAAGGAAGACTAAGAATGTCACACACTTAAATTTACAAAATAATACTCCCAGCAGATCAGATAAATAATTGCAGATAAGATAAATTTTTTAACAAGCAGATTCAGATTGATGTTGTGGGACTTTAGAAAAAATAACTTATGATGCCCTCTTTTGAGAGGTAATACCTAAGAGATTTTATATTTTCCAGCATATAACTCTTAGCGTGGCTTCCCTTTGAGATTACTATTACTAATGGTAAACATCAAAGTGGACATCTACTGTATTCAAAAAGTTCTACTTTAGAAAATATCAACAGATTATGAAAATGCCTGTAAGGGCTTGTTGCATCAGTTTTGACATTTGAAGACGATATCTTCCCTGCTTTCACATGTTGCAGTCATAATAACGGGAAAAAAGGGAAAGGAAAGCAAATAAATGCCACCACATTGTCTATATGTAATTAAAAAGCTTTATATTGTTGCTAAAGCAACTGTCAGTTGAAACTGACAATCTGGAGTAACATGAAGACACATTCACATGTTTGAGTGGTTACCAGGATAAAAAGGAGATAAAAAATATTCATGAATATACTAGAATAAAATACTATAATTTTATTTTAAATTATAAATTTTTTTAATAGAATGGCTGTATTTTCATTGTTATAGGAGCAAATAATTGAAAAATGAATAGCAAACGTGCTGGTGTGATCTCCACTTTGCAGTGAACCATATTGTGGTGTCGCTAAGATTATCCATCAGCTTTAGTCTGTGTTAATAACCCCAGTTTGCAAACACATCTTGTTAAATTTAAATGGAATTAGAAGTGTTAACTTGGTCGTTGAGTTTTCCATAAATATGTATGTATAAACAACTAGATTGGCTTTTGCAGTCACACATCTTGGCTGCATAAATAAAAAGCATCCCATGCCTATAGACGCTCACACATCTTTGTTGTGAACAGAACTTTGGTTATAATGTTTTTATAAAAAAATTAAGAAAAAAAATGGTCTCTAAAAATTTATATAACAGGTATTCAGTTACATTGCTTTGTCATTTAAAAATTATTGTTCCCCTTCCTTATTTTTGTACATTCTCCCAAACAATGCTTTTTATTTCAACAGTGAAGTATCTGACATGCCTCGGTTTGCTGAAAGGATGCCGTTTTCGTGGGTCTGTTTTGCCATTAGGCCACTAAAGTGAATGTGTAGTAAAACCAGGCATAATGCTAATCCTGCACTTCTCACATCTCCATAAATTAATTTGTGTGTGTGTGTGTGTGTGCATTTGTGTTCCCGCCGCACATGTATTACGTGCATGCGTGTGTGCATTGGGTGCTCTCCATGCTCCCTTCCTCTCTTCACGTTCTCGACACAATGCCAACGTTCACACACACACTCGCATGCATGCACAGCCAGTTGCCAAGGCAACCCGGGAGCTAGCACAAAATCTGCGAGGAGAGGCAGAACATGGCACTGGCCTGACAAGCAGCTGCCATCGTGTCTGTGTGTGTTCGAGCATGTTTGTGCGTGTGAAGGTGATGCAGTAATGTGCGTTTTTGTGCACATTCCTGCGTGAACCCATAATGAGACAGGGGAGGCTGGGAATGGCGACATTAACAGCCAGAACTGGTAAATAACAAAAGATGATGTGTCCATTAAGTGTCGCCTGCTTTTCAGTTACACTTCAGTGTTAAAATGGGATAATAAGATATCGGCATATAGATAGAATAACATTTTCATCCTCTCACTTGTTAACAAAACTCAAAAACCATAGGAGAAGCTTTTAGAGCAAAGACTCAGTGAGCTATTAGTTTATGGTTCTGCAAAAAGAACAAGATGTCTATTACTGAGAATTTGGGTTTATCCTTCTGTCCCATTCACCTTGGAATAGGACCTTTCACTAAGATGTGCCATAGCACTAAAACTCTCCCACAATGTGGTTTCCACAGGGTCTTTGAAGGATTTTCTGGGATGCAAAGAGAACATGGTACATTTAATACAAATATACAGTCATCACAGTGTAACTCATAGAAACAACTTCAGGGTTCAAGATGTATTTGACTGGTTTGATTCTTACTTAATAAGGCACAGGGAGTTCTTGGTGTCAAAAGATAACTTTACATTGGAGTTGACTAAAAACTCGCATAAGCAATACCACAAGGTTCCGTCTTGTGGACCATATTTAATATCTCACTAGCTCACATTAGCAAATGACAAGAAAAGTTGCGTAGAAGCTACACACTCTACATCATAAAGTCACCAGGTGACGTTCAACCTATTCTAGTGTCCGGTAGATGCTTTGAACAAATCAATGCCTGGCTGTGCAATAACTGTCTTCAGTTGCAAAGAAACATAACTGATGTAATTATCTTTGGAACAAGAGAACAATTTAGAGTCAGCACACAGCTTCAGTTACTACAGCTAGAAACTACCAATCAAGCCCAAAACCTTGGCACAGTGATGAACTCAGACTTGAATATTCAGACACATGACGACAATTACAAAGTCGGGCTTCTATCACCTGAACAACACTGAAAGTATTAAAGGACTAAAATTCATCCAGAATTTAACACTTAGGAATTTTTGCTTTATCTACAACAAAATCCAATAAATTAGCAATCCTATGGCCAAGCTGGAGAACCTCTGCATATCAACATATTTTTTAATAAATGTTATATAGAGAATGTGGGCCGCGATGGAGCTGAATATCTCAGTGTAACTGAAAGCGATTTCAATACAGTTTGTCTTCTAGTTTTTGTGTTTTTTACAAAGTTTAAGATACAGTGAGAGAGAGAGAGAATGAGAAAAATAGAGATTTATCATCATTGGATTATCATCATTGTGTCAGTAGGGCAATTTAACAAAATTGCGTCTGTTCTGAGAAACAGAAAAAGTAGTCATATACAGTGCTTTTCATTTGATGTTAACTGAATGTCTTTCTTATGTCTCTTTTTCTAAGCAAACAGTTGATTTGTAATTTGTTTTGTAACCAGAACCCTGATTGGTTCTGATGGATGAGCTGATAGATTTTACCTCAGGGCCACTAGAATGTCATGAGGGTTGTGCAAGGTTCAGTTCTTGGCCCATTATCTTTACTTTGTCATTAAGGATCATTTGACAGTTCACTGAAAATGTGGTAGGAAACACAATTCAACAGTTTTATGTCAGTTCAACATATTAGAATGAATTATGGAAACTTATAACTGTTAACAAGCACCTACAACTAACTACACAAAAAAACAACACTGTAGTATGGAGTTGTTTAACCTGATTTTTTTTTTTTATATATAGTCCCTAAAATCTTGGTAATTTCTTGAAAAGTGCAAAAATAAATAATAAAAAAAATTATTCATATGAGTGTCTCATTTTGTCAGTGAAAAAGACAGAAGAAGTCATTCAGAAACTGACTCGATGAGACACCCAGCAGGTCTTGGCGTGTGTGACCAGCAGATTGATTTGGTCATAGGTCAGCTCGTGGACATGTTGTGGTTCATCTGGTCAATTTGACAGCAACAAAAAGATGCAGCAAAAACAGATTTCCAACCATTTGACCTGCTATTGTGCAGAGGTTGTAGAGGTGATGAGGGGGTCATCAGTGGTGATGTGTCATTTTATGGGGTGACACTGGTGGTATTCCTAACCTTTGACATCTGCCCCATCACAGACAGGAAAACAGACATATGCCCTTTTCTTTAAAGGCCTTGAAACCACAAAGGACAGCTTTCCAGCTCATTTAAGAGACTTGAACTTAATGCACTGTGGTCAAAATTAGTCAGAAGCGATGTAATGTCACACTCCTCTTGGACAAGCCTTTAAATCAAACCTGTTTTCTGTATGTCTGTGGAAAAGGTTATAACAACTTTATGTTTTTAAGCCCAAATTTAATGCAGAAATCTGACAGGGAAATTATTGCAAGACCGTTTCGAATTTCTAGTACAGCAATTTGTGTTTTGTATGGTAACAGATGCTTTTCCATGTTAAATCAGGCCAAAATTTGAATAGTGTGGGGTCTTTTTAAACCATAAAAGTTATTTTCTTACAAATTACTGTAATATTGAATTACTGTTTAAGCATGAATTAGAGTAATTATATTTAAGAAGAGACACTGATGGAGGTGATTACTAAATCCAAAGTTAGCTCTCAGATGCAAAACCTAAAAAATCTGTTGTATAAAACAAGTTTCCCAACAGTGTTGCAGATTACATCTTGTTCTTCCATGCTAAATTGTTTTGGCATTTTAATGTAGCCTCTGACATCTGAGAGAGAAGCAGAAATAATCAATATAATTAACTTTAAAAATCTCATTATGCTGCTGTTCTGCATATCCACCAGAATCTGCTCAGCAGTGATATTTTCTGCCTTTATTCAAGGTGACCAGACAAACCCATAATATCATATTTTTCAGCATAGTGCCAAAATTGTATTTAACTAAGCCATCGTGTCTGATTCTTTTAATGTACGTAATGAGTGATTCTCTTCATATTTATTTATATTTTTCTCACACTTAAATGTTCCAGATCAAACCAATTTTAACATGAGATGATGATAAAGTACTCACTTCAAATGATTTATTTTAATCCATCCAAAACCAACCTAGTCCTTATTGAATTATGAATAAATTGTGAATGACCAAGTTTATTTTTTGAAAGATAAGTTAAATTTCTTGGTTCAAACAAAACCTGCCTGACCGTATGAAGTAAGCTAAGAGATCTCAAAAAGCTACACATCGAGAAATTTTAGAACAGATGAGAAAGTTGCTGACATCTTTCTGTTTGCTAACATTGCAATTGTTTCAGCAATGCTACACATTTTTCATATGGCCATTTTTAGGATAGGTTGCTTTCATGGTAATGACTGATAACTGAAAACACTCATGTGCAATTTGAGCTCAAATATTCCAGTGATGTTTTAATCTCTTATTACAGCTGTTTATCTCATATTGGTCAATCTGAGTCAACATAACCTCAATTCGGAGAGGTGTAGAAATAACTGTGAATGCTGCAAATTAAAATATAACTCTCAGGATATTAAACATGTTGAAACATGCTGGCGGTGCTACTCCAGATGTTACCAAATGGAAAGAGGTAAAACATGATTTTAAAAAAAATTAATTGTTCCTTAGGTTGACAGATGCAAATATAGAGAAATCAGAGAGTAAAAGTTATCAAAATTTTATGTCAGATCCACCATGAGGCAGGACATCAGGAAAACCAAAATAGTGAAAAAAATAAAATGACACAAGAGAAACATGGATGACAAAGTGACAGCAGAAGAAGTTAACAAAACCAGAGATCAAATGCTGTACAGTTGTGATTGGTGACATAGAAACCAGGTGAGACGAATCAGAGAAATACAGAACAGCTGAGTGAGAACCTAACCTGGAGAAATGAGGGGAGATGACTGCAGTACCAAATAGATCTAAAAACTATGGGGACAATATAAAAATAATAAGACAATAGATCAGGGGTGTCCAAAGTGTGACATTGGGGCCATTATTCCCTTGGAATAATTTTGTGTGGGCCCGATTACTGTTCAAGAATGATGCAAATTTGGTCATCCAGGAGAGGGAGCTGATGCAAATGGAAACTTTTTGTAATTTTTAAGATGATATTTTCAATGATAAATTGATATCTTTTTTGATGGAAAACTTTGTAACAACTCAAGTATTTTTAGCAAGTTTTTGGCTCTCATTTTAATACCATAAAACATCCAGTAGCCTTTCACTCAAATGCAGATTTGAGCACATCCTTTTATTAAACTTGGCTGAACGCAGCAAACGTTTTTGCTTTTGTTGCAGGGAACAGACAAGCGGTCTTCAACTCCAGCACAACTTTAAGACTCTCTGCTTCTACACACCCGAGCCAAATAATTAGGACGTTACCAGGACTCTGGAGAATTCCAGTACATACTGAGGAGTTAGAAAATTCTACACCAGTAGGTAGAAAGAAAAGAATTCATTATAAAATAATTTTGTCCTGAATACTTTCAAATTGTGCAAAGTTTGGACACTACTGGGTTAAACCAAAAAGTACAAAGAGCAATATACAAGAAACAACTAAATCAACATAATGGAATGAGACAATATGGAAATACTTTAATGGGAATAATAACCCAAAGTAATCCAAATACTACAAGTAAGAACCAAGAGTGCAATGATCATCATAACACTTTAATTTATCATTTAGGAAGTTCAGGTTCTGGAAGTATAGCATCATTAATATTTTTGCAGGACATTGTAACTACTATGCCACTCACAGTCACCCAGCATCCAGCTCTCACTTGGGGAGCCCAACATCTCACACAATCGGTCCCCAAGTAAACCTCAATGTGCCTCCTTACTCTTACCATTTGCCTCACTGAGGCCCTGATGTGGCAACACAGAGACAATGGTTTCAGAATTAATGTTAAGGACTAAACAGTCATGGAAGGGTGCAGTAGTTGTTGTTATAAGTGGAAATGGAAGGATGTGGAAGGTGGAGTTTGACTATTAAAATGCAGACACTGACAGTCACCTTGAACTTGAACTCCCCAGAGATCCCCTTGACCTTCGCTCTTTTCCCGTGCTCTTCTCTGCCCCCAGCAGTGGTAGTGGCCTTTGTTTGACTGTCGGCATTAACTCTTCGCGCCTCTCTCTCACAACCTCCTCCTCCCTTTTCCGTCATTTTCTCCTCTGTCTTTCTCGGGGTGGGGGCATGCATCTTTCTCGTCTCTTTCCTCTTCTACAGCCACTTCCCCCTCTGTGTGCCTAAATTTTGGGGTACACCCATCTGGTCTGTGGCGAGCGCCCCAGTGGGGAATTTTGTTTTCCCAGAATACTAATCTGACCCAAGGGGATTTCATTCCCACATTCTGGAATTCATGCTTTATCCATGCTTATTCTTTTGTTTTTAGGAGCATAGACTCTGCTGGGTTTATCCTGTTTGCAAAACTGAAGGGTAAAAATACTTGTGTTTGTATTGAAAATCTGATGCATCTTTGTAGTGTGATTTTTGTGTTTCCAGGAATCAATGACAATGTTTATCTTCCAACTTTTGGCTATGAATTATGTTTAAATGTTCACCCAACTCCATGAATAGCATTCTGCTATTGCATCTGTCTGTTGTTTGATTTTACTGCAGTTTAAAACCAGCTTCCAGATCCAAATTCCTTGGTTGCCACTGTTTACAAGGTTTTGCCATTTAGCAACTCTTGCTCCCAGGAGTTCTGCTCTGATTGTGTCTTGCAACTGTTTTTTATCTTTTTTTTTAAATTTTTGACATTTTTTAAATATTTGTTACCAGGATTAAGACCTGTCACAAATCAAATACTGATGCTGCTTTCAAAGGACATGCAACATATTTTTGATTTTGTCAAAACACACCAGCGCAATGATTAGCAACCCGTGAGCATGTGAGGAGGGGGGGGGGCAGAGTGATTTAATCTGCTAATTTTTCTCAGGTCTTTTGGCTTTTGACAGGCAAGTGTAATGGTCCTTCAAGTAATGGAATCAGCCACTCAAGCAACACATGCACACACACAAGTACACAATCTTGCACACACATTCGCCGACTAAAAGCACAGCTTTTTTGCATATGAATGACATCACCGTAAAGTTTTCTGGGGAGGTGAAAGAGAAAACATTAGTCAAAGAGAAAACATTAGTCAAATCACTTCCCGCTTCAGTCGCCCTCCTCAGCCAAACTACTTGACATTCCACAACAGAGCTCTCCTGCCGCCAAGAAAAGCATTCTTGGTGATCCAGACGTCCAAATCATCACGCCTAAGCTGCAGGTTTTACTAACCTCTCCTGCTCAAGCAGTTCCCCTTCATTATCTGAACACATAAGAGCCAAGAAAGGGCTTTAGGCTTAAAGACAATTTAAAACTCTGGGTTTTAAGTGAAGCAATAAACTACCTGCAGCAAGGAGTAAACTTAAAGAAGTGTTTCCAATTGTCTAAGGTGAAAGTATAGGTTTTTTTTATTTGTTTCTTTTGTGCTAATCTAAATATAAATTAGGCAAGTGAGGTTATTCAGTGCATTAGATGATGTTACCGAGGAAAAATCAACCTTATTTGCCAGGTTTGTGCATACAAACAAGGAATTTGATTTCAGTTCCACATTGCCCTCATTTAAGACATTTTAAAGATACATTTATAAAAAGGGAAATATAATATTTTCTTGTTGCATTGGGTTGTTTTGTGGCTTCCTGAATGAGTGGTCAGTGTGTTCTTAGAGACATTTTAGTAGGTTTGGCTGTTCCTGTTCTTTGTTTTCTCCATTTGTAGATAATGCCACTTGGAGATCTGACTGAGAGTTGTAACATTTTATTCAACTTTCCAAAAACCACAATGCATCATAATGATTGCATTGTGATGCATTGACAGTTTATCTTTTTGTGATGAGTTCTTCCTTTGGTTGAGATGCCTCCTTGCCATCACCCTAATTTTTAGCTCCATTTATAGATTTGCTGTTCCATTCCCATAGAATGATGCTGCCATCATTATGTGTGGCTACATAGCAAACATTTGAGAGGATTTGGCCACAACGGATGCTCTTGTGGCTCCATGTTATCTTGCTCATACATCCCTTCTTATTTAATGTTTGTTTTAATGATTATAGGACAGCTTGTTTACAACGACAAGTATGCTCACTGTATGTGTTTAACTGGATACACAAAGGTGTTGCTATGGCATCAGAAAATATGATGGATACTGACTGGATGGTGTATATTTACACTACTCTTCAATACTCCCAAAAATCTCAGCACAACATTTTGGCATATTATAAACAAAACCAAGAAGTGAACAATTAAGAAAATGTCTTTTTGAGATGCTATAAAAACTGGCAAAACCTCTATACATGTCACTCTGCAAAAAAACCAAAAAAAAACCCAGCAGCATCTAGGTGAACTTTTCTGATGAGTAAGAATGGAATATTTGCCAGAAAAGAATATTACAATTTTAAAATGCAAATCTTGACAGTGAAAATTTGTGGAAGTGAAATAAGTGAGAAAACCAGAGAATTACTTCCATTTAAATGAGCTTGTAGGGAGTTTTCTTACAATTAACTATAATAGTTCTGTTTATGACGCATCATAGGTGTAATTGTTTGATGTGCAGGAAGCTGGAATGTTTAAAATAAGCTCAGGTTGCCACACATTAAGTCAGAGGATTGAGATAAAGGTCACCAGACACAAAGGATAGCTCCTGCATACATTAGACGGCATTACAAGCACTTGTTTGAGTTTTATAGGGTCACATTTGGGTTTTAAAGGAAGGTGGTCCTGTTGCTGTATTTGGAGCATGCTCCCTTCTACGCAGCAGCAGATAAGAAGGCGAGGTTGGTTGTCGCCTCAAACACAGAGGTTCCAACATCTGGCCACTGATACTATTTGATCTTCTTTTTTATTTTAGTTTATGTTTTTACTTTTTTTTTTGCTGTTTAAAATAAAATAACTGATCCTTTTTTTTTAAAAAAAGAAAGAAATAAAAAAGCACATTAACAAAAATTTCTCAACATCGCCAAATTGTTCGAAATTATATTTACCCATTTAGATGCATAATCTATAAATAAATTTAAAACATGTTTTTAACATTGCTTTTTTTCCATACCTTCAACATTTTATATAGCTGTTTTTTTTCTTATTAAATCATCTTTAGGACAAAATTGGTTGCAAAAAAACAAAAAAAAAAAACAGAGCTAATCAGATCTAATCAACTCTATTTACATATTAATTAATAAAGGAGTGTTATTCTCTATAAAAGGATTGTTTTATCCAGTTCTTGAAAATACTGAACAAAAATACTTTCAGCTGAATGTCCATGTAGAATCAAATTGTGTTACTGATGAAAGTAATACTTCATATAAAATGTTTAATTTGTTGAGCATTCTAACACTTACTCTCTACACATAAATATAAGTTCACCTTAGGATGTTAATGTAATTTTAGCACAAATGATGTGTCATACAGGTGATACTGCATGATCATACCAGTACAAAAACTCATAAAATAATAGTTAAAATTTTGTTCTAAGTTGCATTTCCCTGTAATATTGCAAAAATGACATTTCTGAAAAAATATGACAGTACAACTGCAGCAGAAGAGTTAAGAGCTGCCAAATGAACACATCTGCTATTTATTCTATATTTGTCATAAATGAAACATTTGACAGTACAACATGCTTTTAAAATAATCTGAGACAGTTTGTCTTTGCTAGACGAGCAGAATGACCAGTCTGAGACACCAGGAGGAGGTTCACAGAGGTAGACGTATCTCTGTAGAGATGCCCACTTTTGTTAATCGCCAGCAGTTCAGTTGTCTGATTGAGTGGGAGACATATTCTGTGTCTTAGCCACTGGCAGCAAACACATTTCCCTCCTAAATCACACAGAATGGCCTCCTAAGGGCACATTCCTGCATACCAATGATGATTGTTGGGATGTTGTGAAAAGAGCAGCACTCGAGTTCGTAGACCTTGGACATTCACCAGAACCCGCCATTTCCCACTTCAGACGCCCCCCTGCCACCCAGCCTTGTGAGTTCCCTCACCGAAGCATTTATTAATATCACTCATCTTAGAAGCCAGATCTTTAGTATAATGATCTAATGTCACAGGCATTTTATGGTTCATGTCAAAAAGAAGACACACCCCATGACTCTTTGAGAGCAGCTCCCTAAAAGCAGGACTTACAGATTGAAGGACGCCACCAACCGGAAGCTGAAGGAGGCTTTGGTATTTACCCAGAGTCTTAGACAGTTACGTTGTGATATAACATGGCTGCAAATGACAGCCCAGTTGTACCTCGTCACTCTAGCTTGTTCTAGTGTGCTTAACATTGGCACTCAGTTCATTAGGGCCTATTGCACTTGGCTAATGCCACTTCCATCTTGGCAGCATGACAAAAACTGTGAATCAGATTATGAGAGTCATAACGCGGCCAAGAAACACTGAGGGCGAGTGGAGTTGTCACCGAGGACCGGCACCGACTCTCTGGATGTTAACGCCTCCGACATAATGTAATTGCATCCTGCCCTGGTTAATAAGGGCACTGGAATATTTGCATGGGGATGCTGTTTATATGTACAACAGCTCATTTGAACGTGCAGCGTGGCTGTAAACAAGAGAGAGCGCCTTGTAAAGCTTTTCCTGCAACAAGCCAGGGATTCAGACAGCCAGGAGGGTGTGTCAGAGCTCCGTTAAAAGCATCGTTGATTAAATTAGCCGAGACTTCATAAAGGAGCGGGAAATGAATAAAAGGAGAGGTACCGTAAAGGGCTTCATTTCATTTGTTTTACAGTGGGATTACCCTTTTTTACATGACAATGTTAATGAATTGTGAGGGTACCATATGTTGATGCTGGCGCATTCACCATATGTGGTGTCAGACAGCAAACCACGCAGGGGAAGTGTTCTGCACGGCACATGGAGGCCTGCAAGGCAGCCGTGCTGCACACACATCATTACAATCAAGGATGAGTGCTACTGTTCTTTCTTTTTCTTCTCTAAGTTAATAGCCTGTGTGCAGATGCATATTAGCTCATTATTCATTTACATAACAACAATGGGGTCAGGATTCTCACAGGCTACTACAGAGAGCATCTTTGCACTGATTAATTTTACACTGAAGGAAGACACATTTCTGCTGTTTTCCACCAAGCTGGTAGCTGGAAACTAAACTCACACACACGCGCACGCCCCCACACACAGTAAAAATACATTTAAATGCCTGACAACATTTGAAAAATGAGCTGATCTCGAAGGAATTTCCAATATTTTTGTTAGATTGTAACACATTGCTTAAATTAAACCAGGTTTATTTGTGAATGCTTCAAGTGAAAAATCACATGAATTAAAGAAGGCTGTCAGGAACTCACTAAATTTAGTTTTATTATTATTTTACATGTGTGAATTAATAACATTTGTCTTTTACTAGTTATCTATTCACTGCAGCATACTGACCAAGCCCAGTCAAGGAGACCTTACGATGATACACGGCTGTTAAAACACACAAGCGTTTTATTTCTCTCTGAACGGTCTGCTTGCTAATGAAATGCAAGACAAATAGAAACAACAATCAAGACGCAGCTTTTCATTGTTTTCAATGTAAACCTTTATTACTATTCTAATACAGATTTGCATACAAAGGCACATGTGGTGAGCACTTATACACAAGTTGCATAATACAAACATACATCTTCTAAAAAAAAATAAGCTAATAAGCAGACAAAGCTAAACAGATAAATTACATTTGCATTTAAAAAAAAGCAAGGATATTAAGTGATAGTGATTTAATTATTTCACACCAGAAATCATGGTTTTTATGCCTCTCAACTGATATTAGAAGAGAGACTTTTTTTTGCAAAAGATTAAAAACATAATTTCAAGCTTATCCAGGCAGATAAGTAATTGTCTCGAGCACTGGGATGTGCATGATTATCAAAAGAATACATTTTCTAAATTAGGCCAAGACAGTCTCCCTTGAATCAAATGCAAGAGCAGAAGAGCAGTGCATAGATTGTTTAAAGTAATACTTTAAAAGATTTGCATAGATTATCAATCATAATAAAAAAAAAAATCCACTTTCCGAAAATTAATATAAAATGAATTAAGCTGCAATGGTACTTGTGTTATTGCACTGGGATCTGTGTGTGTGCATTTGTGTGTGAACAGGAAATTAAGGCAGTGTTTGAAGCCAATGTATTTGTCATGTCTTACCCAAAGATGTATCATTACAGCAGCACAGGTAACTGTTATGAGGCAAACTAATGTGCCTCAGAGGAAACATACACACAGCAGCAATGTTTCACTTCCTCCTGATCAAACACACTACTGCCATCAGGAATATTATATATTTGATTCCACATTTATTCACAAAGATATTTTTCCAGGCTTTAAAATATAATTACCAATCAAATATGACACACACCTCCTCTAATTCCAGTTTTTACATATAAAAATTAGGAACGTACGCTTCTGGATAAAACACAATTTGTCTTGATAATGTATGAAGGAATGTCCATTAATTGTTAGCCCATAAAGAAAAATCCAAAGTGTAGATAAAAAAGGCTCTGCCCAAAACAAAACCAAAACAGACAGAACAGTTGCATAGAGTATAAAGACGACAGCTCTCTCCTTCGCCATTGTGTCAGCCGACACACGGAGCTGTCCAATCGCAGTGCAGTATTATTCACTGCTGTCGTGGGTCTCACATTCACGTGTCTTTTGAGTCCTAGCAACTAAAACAAAACATCAAACTGAACATCAGCGAGGGCTAAAACTCAAATTGAAAGCAACCTAGATAAGGGAGAGCCTATATGTTAGTTATAGAAATACACTGCTTGTCTGTATAATATTATGTACAGACGTATACAACATGCAAAAAAAAAATCAATCGTAGAATTAAAAAAAATCTGCAGCATTATAGTGCTATGCATCATCTTTCTAAGTCACAGGATTCCACAGCCACTGTTCAAAATTAAATTTTTGCAGCTAAATCACCAAAAGGGCTTCACAAAACGTCCAGGTGGGTCAAAGTGTCCCACAGACATGGAAACAAGATCCATCAAGTTGCACACAGACAGCAGCATCCTTGTTTACATCAGCTGAATGGCAGCAAGCCGTGAAAGAGGAGTCCTGCTGTCTCCCCATTGTATGTTCTGTCCATTCTGGAACCCCGTGACCACCAACGTTTATCTGCAAAAGGAAAAAATGACATTAAGATGGTGTATCAAAGCATACACTGAGGACAATCATGTGAATGTCAGAACAATTATTTGAGACAATGAGAAGTGAATTCCAATGAATTCCAGTTTAGGAGAATCAAAGGATGGCTTGTCTTCTCTTTTAACAAGAACAAAAAAAAAATCACTTATACAGGGTTATTTATTGTGTGACCTGAATCGGGCTGAGGTTAAAAAAAAATACAGCTGAAGGGATTGAGGGTGAAGTTGAAAGGCCTTAGCAGGAGCCTGGTACGCTGCAAGCTGCTAATGCAAAGAGGAAGCATGTGACAGTCCCTAAGCTAGGCTCACTTGGACTTCAGAAAGCTATGAAACCCACATTTTTTGTTTCATTTTCATGCAGCTCAGACAAGCAACTTAAAATCTTACAGAGGGTGAAGTTCAAAATAAAGAAACTAACATAGTTGTTCAGCTTATGTGCCGAGATCAACAATCACCGTGCTAATCAACATCACCTGAGCTATTAGCATGCGTCACATTAGCTGTGGCATTTTATACTGCAGTTCTGCTCTGAGCACAGCCATGATGGAAAGGGAGGTGAAGTGGGGAGGAGTGGCTGACAGTGGAGTCTGCAGGAATAAAAAGCAGTTTTGGGTATTGGTGTCACTTTGAGTTATTGGCATCATGGTCTTGCTTTGTTGAGAGAACTACAGTGAATAAGCTCGTTAATGGTAAATTTACAGCCCCAGCATGTGGCCTAATAAAATCAGGGGATAGAGAGGATGATGAGAATGATTGTCATTGCTATTTTGTGTGTGTTTTCAGGAGTGTTTGTGCGAGGAGGATGGGAAGTGGGGTGCAGTCAGAGAAAGAGGGGAGAAAAGTGGAAGGTGCCGGTAATTAAGAGTCTAAAAGAGTGTGAGAGAGGCACACACCCTTCAAAGCAAACTTTGCGCCTAGATTCCCCACTTTTTTTCTATGAACCCCCATCCCTCTTCACTCTCGCTTGCTCTTTACTTGTCTCTCCTCACTGAATGAATAGCTACCGCAGTGCCATGGTGTCCCATCTAGCAACACCCCCCCCCCCGCATCCTCTTGCCTTTTTCCACAGTCCCCCCTCCAGCATGACTCTGAATAGGGAGCCGAATTGAGCAAACAGTCGGGCTGTCAGCTCAATAGGAGGTCTGGCCATGAACTTGAAGTCCTTCCCAGGCCCCCAGCCTCACATTAGGATGGAAGGGGTGGTGATGTTTGAGGAGACAAGAGGAAGGAGAGGATGGTGGTGATGGGGGGTTACAGCCAGACTTTTTGTGGGCCCCTACGTGCCAGTGTTGGGGAGACCCCTGACACAGAGTTTCCCAACGCTGGCGCTCTTGCTGGAGCAATGGGGGTTGGGTGCCCCAGCTGCCTGCAGAATCCTCCCCTTCTTCTATAGCACTCAGTCTGGGCAGGAGGGGTTGATGGTGGGGTTGATGCAGACAGAACACTGTCTGCACCCTTCCAAAGCTCTTCTAGACCCACTCTCTTTCACACACACATACACAGTAACAGAGATCCAGACACAAGCTGCTGGCTGTGCCCACCCCCTCTCCTCAATCAACTCACGGGCCTCCCAGGCTTCTCATCATCTCATTAGCCAACGCCAGCCACTCCACTGTCTACTGTTTGCATTGTTTTGGGCTCTGCATAATTTACACAGTAAATTGAGAACTGCCCCTGCCCCTTTTGCTCAATCTACCACCTGTTTATGGAGGCAGTGATTAGTGCACCCAGTTTGACACAGTTACCAAAGAACTTATCAGCCCAGCCAAGCCAAGCAACACTTGAAGGAGCTGCCTTGTCAAAACTTTGGATGCAAAACGTTTGGAATGACCTAATTGGAGAACTGTTGATGTCTAATATTTAATCTGTTGACATTTAGAAAATTGTGGAACAAAAGTTTATAAAACGTGGAAGTTATTTTTTTGACACACTTCAGTAAATTGATTCTTAAGGGTTTTCATAGAAAGATTTTTTTCCTGGAGGCACCAGCAACCCTCGCAATCCCATTAGGGATAAGATGGATGGATGGATGGATGGATGCTTTCCTGTCTTTTCATCTTCACCTTCATGTAGTGCAACCCTTACAGTTAGGCAATTGAAGCATCCTACTGTAAAATTAGTATGAGTTAGCAGTGACCTCCACTCTCCACATTACAGAGACAAACAAAGAAGGCTTTCTTTGCAACCAGGACAATGGTATACATTGTTAAATGAATGGCTACCTAACTCAATTAGCCCAGCTGACACTAATTAGCGTTTTGGTTAAAGCTGTTTTCAAAGTTCGGAGCTGCCTAGTTGAAATAATGTAACAAGTTTGCTCATTGAGAACAATAGATGACTTGTCTAAGTACTAACAGGACTCAAATACTCATTACTTGCTTTGAGTTTTTTCAGTGTTCCACTGTGCCAAGAAAGCTTCGAGTTCTTACTCATCTCATCTTTGTTGTTTCATTCTTCAACATTTTCCCACTTTGTGTAAGTTTTGTTTTGCAGTATAGAGCCCTTTTATTTAAATGTCAATATTCATTTATGCATATCTACATCTTCTAAAAGTCTATCTCCAATCTTCTGTATTCTGGCCTCATTTAAGGAGTTGGAGAAGTTCTCTAAAGGTTAGAAGTTGCAACAGCAAGCATAATAAATAAAATCAATATTAATTATATAGGTCTATGATCAAGGTATATTCTGGATCATAGACCATTATGATCAAGAATATATCAAACATACAGTATGTTCTTGATCTATATATCAAGAATTTGAAATCCATTTGAGCTAACCTAGATTTTATGCAGTTCTGGTAAATAGAACCTTCAGAAACCCCAACCTGCTCCACTGTATGAAGTCTATACTGTGCTTGCATTGCATTTCCAAAATGGCAGCTTTTTTCTTGTCAGTGTATGCAAGAGAGGATGGCATGGCAATCCCCAAACAGGGAAATAAAACCTGCCTCTTCAAGGACAGATGCCCACAGCCTCCTGAGAGAAGCATTGAGAGCAGAGTGATATAGCACACATACAAAACATGCTCAATGCGCATCTACTCACCCTCCCTGCCCCCAAATCAGTGCTCTATGAGAATTGTTAACGAACAAATCGGTGAGAATTAAAACAGAGACTGTTTCCTAGTGGCGATCAGGACCGAAGGTACTGGGTGATGGAGGAGGATTGAACGGAGTGTCAGGGTGATGACAGCAAGAAAAGCACAACAGCGGGCACGGTGGGCTTGGTCTGTTACCTGCAGTGACTGGTCTTTCCACTTCCATTTTATGCCAGCGTTGCTCTAAGATGGTGGCGTGGGCTGCATTTCGCTGTACAGGAAAAAGGGGCAGTCTGCTGAGGATGGTGTGGAGGAGAAAGAGAAGAGGAGGAGGTGGGAAGAGGCGATGCAGAAGAGGGCGATGAGAGAGGGAGGGCACAATCAACAGCAACCCCTCCTCCTCTTCTGTTTTCAGTCTTCTTTTGCCATCTTTTCTCTATTTGGTAAGGTACCCTGCAAAGAGAACAGGGACACGGGGTGTTACTGGTAAATGTTAACAATGTAGTTAAGCCATCAAAACAATTATGGACAGTTTTACAGAAGCATATGAACCAACTTATGCATACACACTAATGCATGCATACGCACACACACGCCTGCACATGCACACACACACCTTTTCATGTCTGTTCTCATGGTACAGTCTGCCCCTGAGCATGCAAATGACTTTCATTATGCAAATGCATGCAAATCAGATCCAACCATCTGAGAATCAAGGGTGGGAAAGGAAAAAAAAACTCGACACAGAGACTGAATGAAAGAATGAAAGAGAAACAGGGACGAGAGAAAAATCCATTCGAGTGGCAGGAGGCTGCGCGATAGGTAAACGATCTGTGAAAAACAACAGCCAGCGAGCAGTTAGTCTCTTTAATTTTGTCTATGATGCATTTTTGTTCAATTTTTACTCCAGCGTCATCATTCTGAAGGAAGTATGTCTTTCATTGATACTACCTTACTTAAATTCAAAAGCACAGATGGCTTTCTAGATTGTTGTTCAAGATTGTTGTCATTGTAGTCAAGCACATGTGGAACTATTTCTGCATATTCGACAACTGTATAATTATACAGGTTTTCAGTTTATGCACACTATAGTTCAGCTAACCTGGATTTTATGCGGTTCTTGTAAATAACAGCTGTAGTTTTGGTAGCCTTCTTAGGGAACTCAAAGATTGCACTCTCAGTTTGAAAAGTCTGGTAGTAGCTTTTCTCATAATAAGAAGTTCTGCGTCTATAACTGTGTGGTGCAAAATAATAAGCATGAGAAGCTTAAAGCAAGCATTATTAGCACCATCACACACTAGCATACCAGATGAAAGGACTTCATTCTTAATTGTTTTGAATCAACATCTGTTTTGCCATAGACTTCCATAACCCACACCTGCACATGTAAGCTTGAGAATGTAAAACCCTGCTGGCATAATTAAGTCAGCTTTCTAAGTTCAACATTCACACACAGGTGGAGGCTGTGCCTCACGGGTTTAGCAGCAAAGTTTGTGAACCCTTTTTCAAGGTAATCAACAAAGAAAGCAGACATTTTGCTAATACTCTAAACCCAGCAGAAAAAGGATCTTCCATTAGCCAGCAGAGGAGGGAGCATGCTTTTGTTTCTAGGTGTCAGAGGAGGAAGGCTACATCTGAAACTAGAATGAAGTGGTGAAACCAGGGGTGACTTGGAGTGTGAGAGAGTTGAGGTGGGTAAGCTGGGAGGGAAAGGACTACAGGGGTGGGGTACTGCTGAATGATGGCAAACCTCTCCTAATTGGCACTTGACATTTTTTGCCATTGGCACTGGAGTGGGCCAGCTTTCAAGCCCTCTCTGGGTCCTTGTTGGAAAAGTGCCTTATGCAAATATGGCGAATGGGCTCTATTGTGAAGCCGCTGATATTAACAGCTCACACAACAATGAAATTGTGTGCTTACTCTGGACACGTAGGTGTGTGAGAGAGAGCTAGACAATAGCAACCAGGGCAGATTCAGTCTGAACAGACCCTCTATCGGATGCTTTGCCAAGTCATTTCAGCAGAATGGGCTTTACAGAGGCTCTCAGTAAAAGCTTTATTAATGACTGAAACAAACAAATGCACACACTGTTTTCCTCTGGCTCTGAAAGTGTCTCGTATTTGTAGTGTTACTGAATGGCTTGATTTATTTTCATTGAATGTACTGAAAGTGTGGACAGGAAAGGACTAACTCCTGTTCCGAAAACAGTGAAACTAAAGCTTCACCAGTGCCATGCTACCCTCTCAGTTTGTTGTTCTCTATATACCCACTTCCTTTGGGTCAGTACTGACATAACAAGAACGCCTTTGGAGAAAACTCAGCAAATCATACTAATCATACAGCAAAACCTAAATATACAAGCAAAGCAAAGCCTTACTCTGTGGACAGGTACATCAAATACACATTATGCAATACTTTCTTACTCGAGAAGGTTTGGATTATTTGAAAAGACAGTAAAAAATTTCCTCTTTCTCTGTGTCCCATTAGGGAGGCAAACAGAGCATCGAGTCAAACAACAGCAGCTACCCTCCGTGTGGTCTGAGCTCAGTCAAAGTACACCTGTTACTGCCAAGTTGCCAAACTTAATCTCCTTTGTCTGGTGAGGCCCATTGACTTTGCAACTGCCTTAGATACATTCATTTCTCTGTGAGCATAGAGGGGTGGAGGGACTGCCAATGTTGGAGAAAACAACAAGGTCTGGCTTTGCCCTCTGGCCCAACAGTGAAGCCATTTTCCAAGCCCTGTTGGTGTGTTCCATCAAGAGAAAGGGAGGAAGAGAAAAGGGGGCAAGAATCACTGGGTTGTATTCAGAAAACTGTCTGGCTGCTCGGACCCGGCAGGCCTGAAAGGAAGGAAAGGGGGCGCATTGTCCTTTGGTGACAAGTGGACTAGCTCTATTGACTGTAAAGTCTAGTGGCGTGGGGGTGAGCGGGACTATATCACAATGGCTGTTTTTCTAGTTGACACTTAGTCTAAATCTGCTTGCCTAGTGCATGAAGGCTAAGACAACCCCATCACCCACCTCCCTCTTTCCTCTGCCTGCCTTTTTTTCCTCTTCATCATTTCTCTATGCTCCTTCTTTCTATTTTAGACAATACCAAGGGACACCGAAAAAAGAGAGCAAAGGCCCTAAGGTGGTTTTTCAGGAACTCTCCCTTTTCCACACCATTTTCAGGGAAGCAGAAGCTAAGATAGTCTCTTCTCCGTGGTCCCAGTGTGAAGTGTTAGTGATATAACTGTGCCACACACAAAGCAAAGAACAAAGCTTTTGCACCACGACATGTGTCTCCCAGGGCACTGCTTAGGGTATAACCACAATCTGTCAGAGTTTGGTCTCCGTTTAGTCTAACACTGCAACTGACCCAAAAAGAGAGGCAAAGTAAAAAGCTCTGTGATGTTAAAGAGTAAGTGGGGATAGCACCTGGTATGTGATTAATTAATGCAAAGCACACCAGTTTAGACTTGACATCAGGAATAATATTTACAGTGTGTGCAGATCAAAGCCATCTAATGCTCAAAAGTCTACAGAAAACCTTAGATATGGTGGCTTCATAAGTACAACAAAGAAGAGAACAAGGCACAACTTTGATGTTCAACAATAGGACGTCTTTGGCTGTCACTTTCTCTCAAGAACGTTGTTCCTCTACAGAAGCAGTTGAGCAGAGAGCTCAAATGTCACACTCAGCACCCGCAATGCAGCACGATGACAAACACAACTCTGGGGCTTAAGTTGATTGACGTTGCAAGGTAAGGTTTGGCTGTAAGCTTTCTAGGTATTTCACTTCAGTCGTGCACAACTGTTTAGAATTTATACCATATCAAGCTGAACATGTCCAAACCCAAGGGGATCTTTCAGGTAAAACGTGTTGTAACAGCAAACCACCAAGTAAAATATGTATTACACTTTGAGTTCACTTAGAAAGCTGGCACAGAGACCTAGGAAATGGTTCTCAGCAGCTTTTTTCAGCAGGGATGATCCTTTGACTTTGATGGGCAGAACAGAAATCACACCTTCAATCAGCCATCAGTAGCCTTGAAGTTGAAGATCTGATTGACCAATTACTCTTCACCACGAGCTCCGCTGCAGAACCTTAAGGCTGAGATTGTTCTCCTTCACTCACTCGAAGATTTCGTCACTGGGGGTTCTTTCTGCTTGATTGCCCCTGGACCACTCCCCTTGTGAGTTTTACATGCACACACATCAGCATCCTATCAAGCTTTTCCACATGGTAGCACCTCGTGGAATATAAGCACATTCAAAACTGTGCCAACTGTCACGTCAAATCAAGCAACTGTCAGGACCCTAAATTAAACATCTTTTCAAGCAAAACATTGAAAAGGCAAGGTGAAAAGGAGAAAGAAATTGACGTTGGATAACTTAACAAAACGGGCCTCAAATAAATTCTGGTCTTTGCGCTTAGGTTCCAGCAGGACATTGGGACAGCAGATTACCTCCGAGGGAGCATTCACAATCACATCCATGCTGGAGTATATGTATAATTCATAGCACCATATGCAGCTCCAATGAGATTAAAGGGCCACATTTTTTCCACATTGCATGGTCACTTCATGCCAAAAATGAAAAAAGTCACACTTAAATTAAAGGGCACAAATGAACACACTATTTACCAAATTAACAAACAAACTCAATAACCCAGTGTAGAGTTTTTAGGAGACTTGTTGGAGTCTGCTGGCTTTGGTAAATCTGTAAGGGTCTTTTTCTCCAAGCCATGTGATACCAAGGCTAAGCCCCTGCATACAGCCCTGCACACAAGGATCATGGGGCTTATTAGATTAATAGTGATTCTGTTGCACCAACCTTACTTCTATGGGTCACTGCCACTAGCAGCAGTACAATATACAAAATATACAGTGCAATATCACACTTATTACAATTTTCTAAAGGAAAAGCTCTCTGAAAATGTGAAATTGGGTTAATTTGCAGACAAAATTTTGTAAATTCTTTAAATATGACATTGAGTAAACGGGAAACTCCTTGGTTCTTACCTTTATTTGATGAACGATCTATTCTCCTTTAAAATGCAGTCCATTTTTTCTCAAGTTAAACTTCTTCTTGTGTATTTTAAAAAATTTTGATGAAAGGAGTCACTTTGGGTCTTGATGCCTTTCCAGGAGTGTAATGGGATTCTTGTTACTTTCGGTTATCTAGCTTTATGAAGAATGTACATCACTCATACAGCTAGATAACCAAAGATAACAATCAACCCCTAAGGCTACCCATCCTCTTAAACCCAAGGCCAAGAAACATGGGCCAATATCTCACCTAAAGACAGATAGGAAAAATGTTAACAAACATATATGTATAGTTTTTAAAATTTTATTATTTCACCAACAACAAACTGAGTAAAAATCTTTGCCACACTAAGTCATACAAATCAACTGTTAACTCCATGGAACAAAAATGTTAGTCTTCTGGCTTGAGCTCTTCTAATTATCCTTCAGCTCTCAGCATCCTTTAAATGTTCTGACCTGTCATGTTATGATGTCACCAGGTTGTCTGTATCCCGCCTAAAATCCTCTCAACGAATTGGAAACCTCCCTTTGTCCACTAAACCCGTTGATTGGCTTGGGGTATATCAAAAACCCTTCATGTCAAACAATCAGCAAGATGCACCAATTACAAAACAATTGCACCAGTTGTCGAACCGGTTCGTACTGGCAATGGCTCCAGTCTTCCTTTCTCCAGTCTGGCGCCCATCCCTACGGTCAATCTGCAATGCCCACTGAGTGGCTCTATGGGAGTGTGATGGCTTCAAACAGCACCCCCCGCAATGACCGAAATACATTTTTAAATTAAAAGAAGATCCTGGCTGTTTGACTACAAAAGAAACTGGTTTGTCTTCATTTACATTATCTGATGCCAAAGCAGTTGGCCGACGCTCGAGGGTGGTGCCTAAGGGAGGACATTAAGGTTTAAGGTCCATGGGCACAAGCATAGCAAAAATGTCTTCTCCAGAATGAAGAAATGTTCAGTCGCTTTCTATTCAGTGTGCAAATAATAAGAAATTCAGAAAAGAAAGGAAAAGCTAAACAGACATAAACACAAAAAAGCATCCCCACATAAAGACAAAGCTGCACAACATACAGGCACACATTCATTTGCACACATGCCGTGATGGCACATGGCACGAGGCCCCATCTAATTAAAGCTGCTCTGTGTGCCCAGATCTCTGTTGTTGCAGGCTCCTCCCCACAAAGCACCAGCTCCAACTGAAGCTCTATGATTAGTGGTGAAGAAAGAGACGGACTGATGGAAGAGAGAAGAGTATAAGGCACAGATTATTCTTCCCAACAATTAGAACAACCCTGAAGATTTTTGACCCAACTGTCAATATGCAGAAATTATCCCAGACACTTAAATGCCTGTTCACAAATGATCGATTTTCCAGACATTGTTCGTTCCCCAGGTTACATTAAACAACAAATTATGTTCTGCTGCATTCTGAGAGCATGTGGCCTTTTTAAAAATGGATTTTTATGAAATTTGGTGAAGCATATATTTTTAAGGAGGTTTATGTCCACGCACAAGGACAAAGCAAGGCCTTTGTACGAGTAAAATAATATCCCTAGTCACTGAATGCAGCTTGACTGACAGACAGACGCACACACCACACATACACTAACTGACACGCGCATACATATGCACACCCATGCACACACATATGCACACACATATGTGAGTACACTCACATGTTTAACACATAATTATGCTTAAAATGAATACAGTAAATGCGCTCATACTCCACACACAAACACACATGCACACACACCCCTGCAAGAACACGCCAATTTTGAGTTTAAAATTAGAATGAAGTCCAATTAAAATCTAAAAATATTATATTGTTGATAAACAATATTGCACAGAATTTAAAGCTTCTGTTTTTAGATTGATTCCAATCCTTTTAATATTATGATTATTTCAACATTTTAATTGTTAATAAACAATTTATTTTTATATTCTGTTTTATTTATTTAAAAACATAGTTAAAGGCTGTGCAAAAATTTAAAGGATTTTTTTTGTTAACCCTGCTTTAAATATGTATATACATATACCAAACTAAATAACACTTTATGTTTAAGGTTTTGCTGATAATATTTTTCTTTAAATAGTAAATGCAACTTTCAACAGAAATTTGAGAAGTACGGGTTGTTTATTCAAAGGTCTTGTAATGCAATCCCTTAAAAATTCATATTAAATTATTTCATTATTTATTTACTGAATGAAGATTCAAAGCACCAATGGAAGTGAAGTTTCCTGCTTTCTACCATTTAAACAAACCTAAACAGGCAGTGCCATTGGCCAAGACGTGTATGACGTCAGTAATTTCGGCACCTCTAATTGGGAAAAAAATGCAAATAGTGCAGAGCTGATTAGCGGGAAATGAGTTCCTATTATGAAGCCTGACTGGTTCTCATCTGGTTAAAGCCACATGATTTATTCTGAATCAATTTAAAGTTAAATTCTCAGAGTGAATGCTGCAATTACAGTGGAACTTTTACGCTCATAATAAATAATTTTATGCACATTATTAATCATTATTTAAATACAAATACAGCAATTAGACGCAGAGTAGACGCTGAGATAAGGAAAATCTGTTGACACACACTTTTGTTTTCTCTGTACAAGCTATAGGAGTGTGTGATATTCCCACCGTGTGTCTAAAAGAGAAGAGGTGACCGATTCATTATCTAGAAAATATATTTTGTGGAAAAAAGATATACAATAAACTTTTTTTTGCGTTACTAGGCAACATTTTTATAATTTTCTAAAGTAACAGCACGTATTTTGCCTCTAAAACGTATTCTAACAGATGTAAAACTACAGCATGAGAACAAGCATGTGTTATAGCTAAAACTGTACACATCATAGCTATTGTTTGTTTTTGTTTTTTTCATCTTTTTTTTCTTGTAGCTATTTCAAGCAGATTTCAGAGAACATTCCACCTGCTAACAGGAGCAAGTGGGTAAATTTATCTGGTACCGATCATCTAAAATGTGACTCATGTAACGCTGAAGAATGACCTTTGACGAAAAGCTGCGAACATTTTGTTTTTGAAACAAACAAAGGTTTTTATTGCAGACTTTATCCCATTAGAGCGGTCGATGTAAAGCTCTTTAACAAAGCTGGGCCTTAGAAAAGGTCTTGAGCTGCTGGTTTATTAGCGCAGCTCGTTAATGCTGCTGTTGTGTTTTTTTTCTATAATATAACACACAGTGGGCGGTGCAACATCAGTTCTAGCATCCGCGGCCGCACGCAGGATCATTCATTTCTGTTCGTGTGGTTATTGGGATTTATGTTTTGCTGTGTACGAAATGGTTTTATAAAATTCTTTCCTTAATTATTAAATTGAACTAGACATTAGATTCAATATTCTTATGAAACGTAGCATTCTGATTCCAGATTGCAGTCTGTTTGATTGCACATATATTCTCATGTTTATCACGCAAAACGTTTCATTAATATTCTTCTTATTGTTATTATCAGCGTTCAAGGTTTTTGAAGCCTAAGGCGTACACGTGTCCACGGCGCAGGCCTGTCCACGGAGCACACGTGTCCACTGGATATGTGGCCTTGTGAGTTCTTTATCCACCAACTATGGGGATGTGAACGCCGCCACTTTGTCTTATTACGCATGCACTGCAGGTCTGTCTGCTGATAAATCCTCACATCTGTGCCACATGGGCGCACAGGGTCCGTGCAGGGCTCAGTGTGGAAAAAAAAGGCACCATATTGTTTACCGTTTTTGCCCAGATTTAGTGAGTCTGCCTCGATTATGGGGCTTTGGTTACTTGCACATGCAGCTTTTGCTGAAGGAGTGACCCTGCTAAGCATTTGGAGGTGCTATTGATGAAATCCAGGCTGAAGTGCATGTAGGCGCACATAAAGCGTCTCTGAAATAAGACTGTGAAAAAAAAAGTTTTATTTCAAATTGGATACCAATAATGCTTCCAATTAGAAGTTATTATACAGTTCCATCCTATATCCTAACCCAGAGGAAGTTTTTAGCGTTTTACTATGACATCTCAGAGCACGTGCCATATTCAATTTGCAATTTAAAAATTGCTTGTATGAATCATTTGAATTATCGCCCTACATCTTTTCAGAGTGAACATAGAGCATCACATGGACAAACCAATATCCTGCCAACTTGCAGCAGCTTACATCACTTCTTAAATTGCATCCATCAGCCCATCACCATGAAGCTAACAAAGACTAGAGACAAACTGATGCATTTAAATCCGGTGGTCTGCGCTTGTATTCGCCTGATGTTACATCCGGTCTAAAGACGCATGCTGCTCCGTTATGTGTGCAGACTGGCGATGTACGCGGCGCTGATGCAAACCCGCTCTCCTCCATCATTTTAGCGGATATCCTGCAGAGCTTTCCACCTTGACGAAATCAAAGCTGATATTTCATACTCACGCCGCTGAACGCGAGCCGCTGCGGGATCTGCTCCTCTCCCAAACCGAGCAGCGAGCGTCTCGGAGGATGGAGGCGAAGTGATTCGCCGGAGGCTGGACCGCACGGTCTTCATGGCTGCGGCTGCCAGTGACGTCTCTCCAGCTTCATCCATTCAGCTTCTCTCCAGCGGGTTTTCCCCCTGTTTTATTATCGTCCCCATTATTTCATGTCGGAGGTGGATCTCGCCTTAACCCCCCCTCCCCGCTCTCCTCTTCTTCCCTCTCTCTGTCCGCGCCGCTCCTCGCAAATCGCCATTCCTCAGTTCGTCAGATGCGTTATGAACTTAAAAGATTCCGGCTCTAAAAACATATAGCACCACAGAAGGAAGGCCCTCCCCTTTATGACACGATGCAGGTCTGTTTTTTTTTTTTTCTTGTCTCCACCCTCTGAAAAAATTAATGCAAGCATGAATAAGCATCTCAAGTTATCAGAATCCCTGAGACTAATAATCAAATTAAACTTGCATTCCTCATGATGCCATGTTCTGGAATAAACCAAGATTATTGCGGCATATTACAATATAAAGATGAAATAATTTCTGTAAATATGCACAATATAAGCACTAGAATCTTCACTAATTCCCTAATTACGCACAAAGCCGCTCAGTTTAGCACATCTCTGTCGCCTTATTGTGAGCCTATTTGGGACTTTCTCGCAGCCCATCAAGTGTGTGATTTAGAGCCCCGTTTTGGACCATGTGGGATTATAAAAAAGTTTCGTGTAATCTTGTGTGGCTACCAGTATTCGTTTGACACAAAGCCCCCGGTAGAGGCTGCGGCCTGCGGCTTCCTGCGCCTGGATAAGTGCGCACATCCACCGTCCTCATTGTCCGCGTCTTTAATACGTAGGAGTCCAGGAATGTGACCAAGGGGGTGAAGACCGTGCAAATCAGCTTTTACTGTCACCGCCGGGCCCCGGGTCCGCAGACAAGAGCCAAGAAAGGGGGTCTGGGTCACTTGATTATCATAATAATCAGATCGCGGGGATAAAAATCTCCTTTGAATAAATTACTGCTTCAATAGGAGGCGCGACTGCCAAAGAGACAACTTTGTCAGCCCCTCGGTTTGTTGTCGGGGGTCTCTCTCGCTCTCTCTCCTCTTTTCTTTCTCTCCAAATTTTGGACGCTTTCCTGGAGATCAAACTCTAAATACGGCTACTGTTTCTGCGCTCCCCTCCTCTCGCCCCTCGCCGATGCCTGGTTACCGAGCCTGAGCAGGCAGGCAGGTACTGAGCTCCCCTTGGGAAAGCGGGGTAGCGCTGGCTAATGGGCTAAGGAGCGGGCACAATGGGCTGCTCACCCCCCCACCCCTCATCACTTCTCCTCCTCCCGTCATCAACCCTCTCTCTTCTATCCACGGGCTGCATGGGAACCCGGGCACCGAGGTGCACCAGGGGCCGCTCCCCATTGTGGTGGCACATCCCAAGTTCATTAGCACCCATCAGGCCATTCCTGCAGGGCATGGCGGCAAGCTGCCCCCCCTCCCGGCCCTCTCTCTCTCTCTCTCGTCCATGCTGTTAACCCTGCAAAGGCCCGTGTTCCTGATGCAGTTGTTATGTGTTTCTAGATTGAACATTTCTTGTATTTTAACTGAATTACTCTGCAGGATTAAAAGCTTTATGCTGCACCCCCCAAACCCCCCAGCGGGGGGATTGGGGGGCACATGACTTCTCCCAGAATATACAGATATCTGTAGATACATTTGTCAAGATCTCTAAAATTCACTTCCAATGTTTATGAGTAGAACATAAACAAAGTAAAATAATAAAGGGATTCTAAAGAATTGATGAATGCTGTTACTGCTAGACAATTCTACAGAGGAAGAACAGTGTTCAGAAATACGTTATTTCTGCTAGTTTAGTCATGTTTGGGTTTTTTTTTGTCTGAGCTGGAATCCCATTTCATGCATAACTTCAATCTAATCAATAAAGAATTCCCAAGCGACTTCTCTTTATAACCCCACATTGAAATGTTACTGAAACAACTGCCAGACCAAATCAATAAGTCACAGAAATAACTTTTTCTCCATAATTTATTTACTGCTGTTTAATTAATAAACAATTTAAACTGTAGTTGGGGTCCCAAAGCAATTTCTGCTCAGGGCCCCAAACAATGTCAGACTTCCTCTGTTTGACAAACACTCATTATCGGCAGCAGTGCATTAAATATAAATACTGCTAATGCATCGTCATGTTAGCAGAAGTTAATTTTGACGTTTAACAGATTTACTCAGTTACCAAAAATTCTGATAGTTCTGTTAGTAATGAACCCGTTTTGCTTTCTAAAGAGAAGTGTTTGTTTTTCAGACGACCTTTCTTATCTGTTGGATCACTGATGCCATCCAAGAATATTTCAAATAGTTTCAAGGTACTTGAAAAGACACTGAAAAAATTGCTTTCTATTATTCTATTGCAGTTATAGATATATTCAAAACCTGAGCTTCATAAATTCTGCATGTGCAACAACAATCTAGTAACATATTATGATTATGATTTGTTTTAAGAATTCAGATGTTCAAATGTAAGTCTCTGGCCCTGTTCACAACAGAAACAACCAATTAAAATTAGCAAAATTTTGTTTGATCCATTATTGGTAAAATTAGGAAAAAAAAAAAACCAAAGATAATCTCTGGCCAGTCAAAATTGTTTTGATTTACAGGTATAGAAAGACACTTGTTGAGAATGACTGGCTGTGGTGTTTTCTGTTCAGAATAAATAAACAGCACATAAAAAGTTCAGAATATATTCAGCAGATTATGTTCAGGATGAACAGTTCTGTCTGCAGCAGATGTGCAAAAATCTCTAACGGAATTTTGTTCATGCAGATGATTTCATACACAAACATGAATCACTGGCAGCTGATACCAGGTGGGTTGAAAAAATGGACCTGGTAAAATACTAATGCATTAAACCGAAGAAGCGGCAAGAACAACATTCACATTATCTGACAATTTTAATTCAAAAGATGTGTAATAAAACAAACGCTTTCATGGGAAACGGAATCCTTTATTATGTATTCTGTATTTTCATTTAAACTGCATGTTGACATGACTGCATCTTCCTTTTTTCAATGTGCCTTTTTTTCCTTTTTCCACAGGTGTTAGTTTTGTTTAAACCTTGCGTGTGTGTGTGTGTGGGGGGGGGGGGGGGGGGTGTGCGTGTGTGTGTGTGTGTGTGCAAAAAGCAGACGGATACATTTACAGCCCACACACAGTCTACAACAAGCTTAAAAACCTCCTGAGTGAGCCAGCTCAGCTGCTGACCGGCATGTAAAGGAAGCAGCATGAATGAGAGCAGGAGGGAAAAAAAACACCAAAGAGAGGAGGAGAGAATGAAACACAGACAACAAAAACAATATTTCATGGTCCAAAACCTTTCTCATTCAGGACCATGACAATATTGTTGATGTGTTGGTTTTGTAGCTTTTTTTTCTCTGTGATTGTAACCTGAACTCATGAATGCAGGACATTTTTCCATAGGAAACACAAGAGATCTGCACATATATTTTCAAATTTTATATAATAGGACACAGATCAAAAGTAGCATTGAGTTGTTTTCTAGCGAGAAATAACAAAAGCAATCAAAATAATTCACAGTTTTATTTTTATTGCAGTAAAATTTGTATTTGTAGTCATCCCCATTTTCATTGTTGTGAATAATTACCAAAAGGCCAAAGTTAATCCTTAAAAATCACTATGAAAAACCATCTAGGAGTCTTCATCTCCTTTATGTCTTCTGATGCAATCATTAGATATTTTAAATTCACAATGTACCCATCTCCAAACATTCAACCTTCGTCTTCTGAATAAATGCAATTCAGCGGGCTCAGAACTGATCCTCATTGTCGCCTTGCTTCACATTCACATGAATCACTCACTGAGCATTGTGTTTCATAAAACAGAGTGTTAAAATTGCAACATAAATCACATCATAAAGCGTCAGAACTTTCTGCAGGTGATGCACCACGACATGAACGAGCTCGCAGAGGTCAAAAACATTCTGAACACAGCAAATTCTGAATGAGTTCATTCATTTTCTTTGCTTTGTTGTCATGGAATGCATTGCTTCAATACAGAGAAGCAGGAAAGGAAGCGGTTCTTATTGTTTTCAGAAATCCCTCTGCAAAAATAAACCAGAGCCTCAATGCCTTTGATTCAAACAAAGAAGCATGACATCATCTTTAAAACTTGCCTTTTTCACGTTTTATTTCAAACATTTACTCCATTTAAGTATTAGGGGCTTATTTTTTTTTGTTTGTTTTGTTTTTTTAACCATGAATCCTTCCTCACTGTCCTGAGTCAGGGCTTTCATTTTAAGGTATTGCTACCTGTTGTGCATGTCCCACATTTAAATTGTTGCAGCTCTGCTTCAGCATCTCCCAGTTTAACATCCCAGCATCCCCAGTACACGAGTGTCCCGGTGCCAGAGACGTGCTCAGCAACTCAAAGCTCCAGATCTTTTGTCCAACCAAATCTGCCCATATTGTTGCAGCTCTGTGGGGGCCAAACAACCTCGTTGTGCCAAACCAGACAGACCCACCACCACCACTACCGCCACACACACTCAGACACTGGTACAGACACACATGCACGCCACACCACAGCTCAATGAGCAGTGGTGTGGTTTTAATTTGAAAGAATAATCTGAGGTCCAGGTGTAACAGCAACAAGTCATTTTGTTTTTATTTTTGAAAACATTTTTATTAAAAATGATGTAATCCTACGTTATATTTTCATATTTTTTATAAAATAAAGATTTTTTTCCCACTGAATTAAAAGCGCAGAGTTATCTTTGAATTTTGATGAAAAGCTGAAATCCTCGTGCATGCTGCCTCTATCATGTGCTGCCATTTTGCGTCTGCATTGTACAGGCACGGAGAGGCTGCAGCCTCTGACAGGCAGATCATCAGACTCACCTTCGAGTTGGCTTCTCATCCAAGTTCCTTTCAGTTTTAAGAAGCAGAAAAGCACAAACCCTCAGTCAACTCTCAGGGCTTCACTCCCATTCAGAAATATATCTAAAAAATAAAAAGGTCTGCTATCGGTGTCATGCAGAAAACGCGGCCTGATGAAAACAAACAAAACAAATCTTCCGGATTTTCCTCAAAGCTCCATCTGGATTCCTGTCGGATGAGCAGCTTGGAATAAAAGAAACGTCCTCTTTTGTTTTTTGCTGAAATGCAGAGACAAAAAGATGCATCCTGCATCCAGGAAAAAAAAAAAAAACATGGCGGGTTGAGAAATCTCCCACGCCACAGTCATTACGCCTGCAATTAGACAGTCATTTGCATAAATGCAAATGAGTCAAAAATTCGTGTCTGCACTCGAGGGAACCGAGCTGGGATTTTATCCCCCCGTTTTTTTTTTTTTTGTATTCCTTCACGCGTTGTCTCTGCAGAGGACTGACTTTTCACACGGATGGAGAAGGCCTGAGAAGGCTTTTATTTATTCAGAAGTGTTATATGTTTGCGCCTGAAAAAATCCGCAGACATGTTGATTTGCGTGCTGGTCGCGCCGCAGATTTGCAAGCTTGGAGGTGTATTTAGCGTCATTTTCGACTTGTGGTGTTGCAGGAACACAAGCCACGTGTTTACAGAGATGATAAAAATAATTTCTGTAAATGGCAGCAATTCTGTTAGACTCATGTGGTTTAGAAAAATCGTTTTTACATAAATCCAACATGTCTAAGATGCACTCTTGCATAGTTTTAATATGCATGATAAATATTAATGCAAAATGCATGATAATCTAAAAAAAAAATTATTATTGTAGAAGATGCTTATAGCTGATATAATAATCTTCTTATATAATAATAACGCATTAATTAAAAGCATTATTATTATTATTATTATTATTATTATTATTATTATTATTGCTTCAACAACATTAACATGGGTCTTCTATGGGTTCTGACGGCATTTTAATCGCAATTTATTTCCCACATTGTGATTGGTTGTTTGCATTTGTTAACCTTTTGGCACCACTTCACTCTGAGTCATCCTCTCTCTGCATTTATTTAGTGACCCCTGACTCTGGTCATGGTTTAAAAACCATTTGTAAGTCTTTTTACTGTCATTTGTAAGTTGTCGGTTAAGAGGTCTTCTGAGATGTGACCATCCACTTTATTTGCTGACAGTTGAATCAATCTTCTTCTGTGAAGTTATCCACCGCTGACTGCTTTCCCCTTAAATCTGTTCATGGGACGAACTTAAAATGTGCTTTATGTGTATTTTCTGAACTGATGTGGCAGCAGCAGATCAGTTCTGACCTGATATACTGACCTGGATGATCTGCTTAAACTTTTCCAATTATTTATCGCTATTTATGCCAGAAGATAAAACATATTGCTAATGTTCGGATGTGTGTGGCTTTGTAAGACAAAATGTAACATAACTTTCCAAAATCTGAAGGAGTTGTACTCAAAAAGGGGGTTTACACATATTTTTCTTTTCTCTCATCTCTGTTGTCATTATTTATCCTGCAAACCGAGTCGGTGCGGATCAGGCAGAATACGTTCTACAGTTTGGAGGCTCAGTTGCACCGACCGTCAGCAGAGTCTGCACGCAGGTCGCAGGTTGCAGTTCAAGGTCTGATATTTCTGTACTGTTTTTCTTCTTCTTCTGTGATGCTGCTGAGATGAGTCTTAACGAGAAATTAATTGCGCTGTTGCAATGCGGACATGCGCAGTAAAGCTAAGAAGTAAAAATGTGAAGGAATGATCAGCGGTCTCTCACTGTGGTCCTAAGCTTTAAGGGGTTGGTGGCTGAAAGTGGAGCTTTACATGGGGTTACCTCTAATTTAAAGATGTGTATAGATTTGTGGGGTATTAGGAATGTTTTATGTTCACTGGGAGAAGATGATTCACTTAAATTGCATTTTTAATATCTTAGTTTACTTTGTGTATTGTTTTTTATTTTATTTTATTTATTTTCTTTTTTTACCATTGGAATCTGAGTAAGTGTATTTTGTGGAATTACGCTGAATAAATATGAGTTAATTGTCTTTCTTTCATCCTCTGCTTCCTTTTTTCTTCCTTCCTTCCTTTCTTTCTTTTTGATTCAGTATCAAATTTAAAGAGATAAGAAAAAAAAATATTGTCGTTTTAATGGCCAGCTTCAAACACGAGTCCAAAATTTAAAAAGAATAATTAATTAATTAAAAAAACACGGTAAAAGATTTTTTTCACCTGTTGTACAACATTAAATCTGCTTCTGTCTCAATAGTATAAATATCAAACCTAAAGTCGCATAACTTCAGTCTCTTGTCATGTTTTTATCCGCAGACCTGTAACTACCCAACCTGTTGTTGATCAGTTTTGGTAAGATCTGAAACATAGTCAAAGCTTGAAATTTCTTTCTTAATCAAAAATAAAAACCTTGTTGGGAAAACTGTTTGGAGGGATTGAAATGAAGCAGCTATTAGGAACTGAAGAAATATTTTGGAAGAAAACGCAGCAGGAAGGTGGGAGGAGATTAAACTGCGTGCTGGAACAAACGGTAAAATCTTATGTAATCTGCACTAAATTATAATCAGTTCATCAATACTAAGCAGATAAACAGCTTTGGATTTTTTTGATGACTAACATAGATTTCATTTCGATAAAACTTCTTCATCCTGCCATATTTTAAGAGTAAATTAAGGCAGAACACTCAGAGAATTGCCACTAATAAAAGAAACAAGAAAAACCTTAACAATCAGTCTGAAATATGCGTGTTAGACACTCCTGGATTCTGCATAGCTAACACACTCTTCAGGGAAGAGTGCTGACACACACACACACACACACACACACACAAAATACATTAAACTGAAATACTTCCGTCAGTTTTAGACGTACAGCAGATGAAAAGTTTATAGTTAAGTCTCAGAAATCAAAGATTTTTGGGAGAATTTAGCTCATTTACACAAAGTCTGACGTCTTTTTGCATTCTTCCCGTCCTTAAATGCATTGTAGAGGGAAAGGGGAAAAAGAGAATTTTACAGAAAGATATATTTATTCTTCAGAGTATTAATTTATAAATTAAAAAAATTAATTATTTTGAAAATCCGAAAAGAAAAAAGTATAAATTTTCTTCTTTACTAGTCTGCTTCTCGTTGCTAAAACCTCAAAAAAGGATTTAGTTCCTTTAATTTTTACATCTATTGCACAAAAAGATTGAATCTTTGATCATTTTTAATATCATGTCTTAAATTAAAACCTAAAAAAATAAAATACAAAATAAAAAATCGTTCGTTTATTTTTTATTTTACAATTTTTAACACATACATTTGATGTTTAAATTAACAGTGAAAACCCGCTGAAGGAAGAAACGTGTATATAACTGGAGGAGGGGGAAATCGCGCGCGCGCACCGAGAGCCAAGATTCGACATGCACGCACGCACGCACGTACGCACGCGGAAATGCACGGCGCATTTGCATGTCGTATCCCACGGTGGAAATTACAATGGAGAGCAATTAATATGCGCATAAATTAAAAGTGAGAGGGGCTTCTGAATTCCAGGAACAGGCGGTCATCCAAAGCGGAGAGGAGAGGAGAGAAAGGAGCCTCTGTTCACACGGGACAGCAGCAGGATGAGGAAGAGGAGGTGGGAAAAAAGAGGAGCGGGAAGGTGGCAAGACGGAGGGAGAGAGGGGAAATGAGGATGGATGGGAGAGAGAGAGATAGAGGAAGAGCAAGATGAACGAGAAAAGGGAAAACGGATGGACAGAAGGAAAACTGGAGGGAAAATAAAGATTGAATTTCTCAATTTGTACAAAATGGAAGAAATATTAGACGAAGCATGTTAAATAATTTGGCTACTGCTCACTGGAAGATTGCATCTCAACATTTAGTCATGAAGAGAGGCATCGGGTGATGCAGTTCAACTAAAGATAACTCACCAGGGAACCCTGTCATCTTCTGCATCAGCCTGTCATCACAATTTCACGTCTCTCAGAGTGAAGGCCGCTAATTACACACATCACAATAATGGTCATGCTGCAAAGTGTTACTGTGTGTGGACAGGAGACTTTAAACTTATTCACAAGCATCTAAAATTAACTTCTTTTCTTTGAAAAACAATAACATAAAGTTCTCTGTGAAACTTTTCTAAGTTTTTTGGAGTTGTGACTTTTTTCTGTATTTTCCTTACAGAAAAGTCATTTTCAGACTTTTCTTTTTCCAAACATACAAACAATATGATCACTGATTTGTCTCTTGGTGTGAATGATGTGTTGAAGGTGCTATTCAGCAGTCCACCACACATAGTTATCATCCATCCATCCATCCATCCATCCATCCATCCATCCATCCATCCATCTGAGAAAAATCCAGGTCACCAGTCTGAAAATGAGATTTAAACTAAATTTATTGATGTGATATTTTTGTACAAATTAGCATTTGAAGTTTAGAAAGAAAATATTATCTCAAAATTCCGTTTCCTGTTTGGTGTCTTCAGCTCATCCACCAGAATCCTTTCATGTTCTTTAACAAAATCATTTAAAACAGTGTAAGCTGAGCTGAGGGGAACCTACTGAGATAATAAAAATAGATGCTCTTGCAATAAAGGATCACTGAAATCCACTGACTAATTCATTGTGTTTTCAGTGATCATTTTTTAACGCGAACACAACAGTAAAATACATATTTTCATGACCATCAATTAACCAGGAGTCTGGGCCAAAGGCAACGATGAAAAACAACATTCATTATATATATATAGATAGATAGATAGATAGATAGATAGATATACTTATATCTTTCTATATATATATATATAATGACTTCTGATAGAAGTCATTTCAGAAGAATAGTGATGGGTTTCTCCAGTTAGTTTGCTCAAGCAGAGAAAATTTACAGTAGATATATACTGCCCCCTGCTGGATATTAGATTTTTCTACCATTTCATTATATTTTTAATTGCACGTTGCCCTCTAGTGGCTCTGTCATCTTACTACACAACTTCTTCCAAGAAAGATTCATCGACATGAATATGCTTCAGTTAATGTGCTAATGCATAAATGCAAGCACTCTTTTTAATAGTATTAATACATTACTACTACGTTTGTACACTATATATGTCTCGAGTATCATTTTTCCTTTTTTAACTGAGTTTATTTCTTCTTCAGTCACAGTAACAACAGCATTCCATTCCAAAACATAAAGTATACCAGTATCTACATATTTAGTCCATAATAAAAATCCTTGAGTTGTCTATCATCACATCCAGATGTCTCTTTGATGATGTGCAGCGATTCTGAAGGTAGGCAGCATGAGATCACCAAACATGAATGCATGAGCTTTAATATCAGATCAGTTTGCTTACAAAGATTAAACAGACTGCAGTGTAGCTGTAAGCTTATTGCTTTGTATGAAATGTTTTTTGACACAAATAGACGGTATGACAGCTGAAATTACATGTTCTATCTAATATTTATGATTATGAGTTTTGCTTTCTATCTCTTGTGGTATATTGTGAGTTCAGTTCTTTAGTTAGATAATCCTGTCTCTGTAGATCTCATTTTTTACTAAATGTTTCACTTGTCTTTCAGTTAACAACATGAACTAATGCAGCTAAAGTACATTCAGGACCAGCACACTGCAGGGATGTGTTCTCGCCCCACTTCTCTTCTCCCTGGTCACAATGACTGCCCCCCTTGTGGACTGTTCTGTAAAACTCTTAAACTCTCAAAGTTTGCTGGTAGAATATTTTGTTCAGTATGTATTGTCCCATTTGCAACAATAAACTTAAACTTGCATGAGTGGGGGGATACTAATACCCTACAATAAGACAAAATAGTGGCAGCATCATGCTGTGTGGATGTTTTCCTTCATCTGGCTCTTTAAAGTTGATCAGAGGCAACTGGAAGGTGAGTGGAGCTAAAACAAGAAGAATCTGGAAAAAATGTCGTTTGTGGCTGTAGAATATTTGAGAGTGCGATGCATTTTAACTTTCCACCATGAAATAAACCCTGCAGCCTAAGCCATAAAGAAAAGCTTCAACATAAAGCATATTCACATGTTGAAATGGCCCAGTCAAAGTACACAAACACAACCAAATGAGAATTTGTGGCAGGGGTTGAACATTGATGTTCACATTTTCTTCCTATCCAATCTAACTGGTAAAAAAAAACACACCCCAAAAGATTTGCTGCTGTAATTTCAGCAAAAGGTAGTTTCACTTTGACTCAGGAAAGGAAATAAACATTTCAGTTTTATTCTCTTTATTTGTTTGTCTATCAAACAAAATCCCATTAGGATGTGAATTTTGTGATTCTGTTGTGACAAAACATGATAAACCGTCTATATGTCATGGTATATAACGAATCCTTTAAGATTAAAAAGACCTGCTGTTAATCACTGGAGATCATTTTAGAAGATGGATTTAAAAGTCTTGGTGATGATCTTTGAAAGAAAGTGTGTGTGGACACAGTTGAATATCTAAAAGACTCTGATTCTGCACAGAGACTCTGTCATATGTCCGTCTGTTCTTTAAGAACAAAGATACCAAGGTTACGAGTTCCCAGGAGTCTACACTAAGAAATTTCTGAAGCGGTGTTAAATGTAGTAATGAGACGACCGCAGCTGACTAGATGCGAAACTGTAAAACTAATTGGAGCACAAGTTGTGAGCATCACGAAGCTGTTTCACTTTTTTTCCCCTTTGATTGAGATTTTTCTATCCGTCATGTGGAAATGTGGTCATTTATTTTTCTCACTTCGTTATAAAACCTGGAGCAATCTGTTCCAGAAACAAAGCCAACGAACACAATCAGCTGCTGCATGTTGCTTCGCAGCTGTTCCTGTCCTCCTGTTTCTGTTTTGATGTTTGACCTCCTCACCGTGTCTGAGCTCCCTCAGATACAAACTGCCACATCTCAAAACAATGAGATGTGCCACATCTCAAAACATATCTCAGTGAGCAGTAGCCAAAGCCTGTTGGGTTCGAACCTCCGCGCTCAGGCTCCTCCTGGGCCTCCCTGACTACATGACTCTTCCCTCCTGATTTGCACACTTTAGCCCTAATTAAGGGTCGCAGGCAGAGGAGGTGCGGGGGTGTTTGTTGGATCTGTTGCCATGGACACTGAGCGTTGCTAAGCAGCCAGTGGGATGCTGAGGAAGTGGAGCAATGGGTCACTGTGGAGAGAGTGATGTTCACCCACACACAAAAGAGAAGGGAAACAATCTGCAAGAAAGGACAAATCAGAAGGGATGAGATAAGCTGCATGAACGCTGTCTTAAAACTGAACGAGTGCCTGCTGTGAATTTGAATAATCTCAAAGCAGCACCTCAATAAATTCAATAAAGGCTGAGCTGGAAGGGATACTTTAGAGGCGTGCATGAAATAGTTGCACCCAGCTGCTAACCAAAATGAAGCTGTCATTAATGTTGTAACTGAGATGAACCCCTCAACTCAAACTGGAGCCAATGAAAAATCCAGAAATGCTGAGAAAGCTTTATGACTATACTGCCTAGACTGTTCATAGAAATAAATCCCTGTCCTCAGATGAACCCTCCTCACAGAAGGTTTCTGTACAAATCTCATATTTTTAGAGAAAAAAATAATTTATCCTTTCCTTAGGGTGTCATGGTGGCAAGGTTGATGGGACTGCATAGCTTCACAGAAATAAGCTCCTATGTGTGAATTCTTGCAAAGTTTTTATTTTTTCTGTGGCATTTGCATGTTCTTCCTGTACATCTGTGTTATTTCTGGGTACTGTTGCTTTCTCCCATTGTCCAAATTGCTCTGGCAATATGTCGCCAGACCAATTTGACACAAGGTTTTCCAAAGGAACATTGCAAAAAAGCATCACACTTTCAATGCAAATCAGCCTTCTTCCCTCAGTGGATCCTGAGGGAAGAAGGCTATTGTGCCCATCGTTGGTGCTTTGAGCAGTGGACAGAGATCAGCGACTTGGTCAGGAGTCCTCATTGGGTTGCATTGTGTATTTTGACATCTTTATAGTAGATGATATTTTTTCAGTTGTCTAAAAGTGATATGAAGGTTGGCTGTTCTTGCAGTCCCTGATAAGGTCATTTGGAAAATACTTAATGCAGAAAGAAAAGGCGATAATTTGGTAAGTAAGAAACTTCTGAAGATGCTGGATTTTCTTGAGAGGCATCAGACTAAATAGGGCTCAGTGTAAATGAATGCCACAATTTTTGAGATTTTTAGTTGTAAATCAACATTAAACATTAAGTTTTCCTTACGCTCACACTTCTGCAATATGCTGTGTTGGTTTGTCACAAAATCTTCATAAAACACATTGAGGTTTGTAACTGTGTAATGTGTAACATAGGAAAATAAAAAAAGCTAAAACAAAAAGGTATTAATATTTATGCAAAGCACTGTAAAGATAAGAAACATTAAAATATGTCAAACTTTATGATCTGAAAAAGACCCACTGCAAATAAAAACTTGATCATCTGGCAAACAAGACAAAAAGGAGAGAATAAGGAGGAAAATAAACAAAGAAGGTAGAAGATTAGGTGCAGACAAATGGGAGGAAGACCAGAACAGGAAACAGAAAGAATGTGAGAGGTGAAACTAGTTAAAGATAAAGAGAGGAATGACAGAGCGGGGAAAGAAGATAAGAGCTAAAAACAGACAGAAGGGATGTGAAGGTGGAGATTCAGACTGAGAGCAGGTTACGCAAATAAGACAGGCGCCTCTGTTGTTGTTTTTACATCTACGCTAAGTTTATTCTTCTGCGTTTGCAAAATCTTTCTAAACTAAACAGTCTTTGGTTTGCTGTGACAGCAGCAGAGATGAAACTGTGAATAAACAACAGTGCCAGTTCAGGGGTCTGCAGAGTTAGACATCAGCTCAGTGGAGATTAAAATGTTCCCAAACAGAAATTCTTTAACTGAATCCCTTCAAACTAATCAAAAATTACTTTATGACACCGTTATCAGAACAAATGCCTTAGCTAATTAATTGGGATCAAATACAGTCAAAGTTTTGTTTTTTTATTTTCTTCAAGCAAGTTTCTTTTTGTGCCACTAATATGTTGACCTTATTTTAAGACTGTAAACTCATTTTATTGTTCTTCTCACTTTGCATAAAAAGTTAAAACAAATAGCAATAAAATAGTAAGAAAAGCATTAGCTGTGGTTCACAACCTCAGTGCAAAAATAGAACGAACATTTAGAACTGAAGTTCATTAATAGAGGCAGTTAGTTAAGCCACAATGTTAAATGAGTTCTCATTAGCTAAAATAACAGCATGATGCACTCTGCAGTCTGAGCACTCAGTCAGTACGCTTTCAGAGACCAGTTTGCTCTGTGTTTTAATGTGAAGAAGCCAACACCAAACCCAGAGGAAGCAATCCACCTTTTCTGGTTGAGAATCATGCTCCAGGTCCTGACCTCACGAAGCCAACAGATTCACATAACCAACTGTTCTTGCAACACTGACTATCACTCACTGTGGCCTAACTGACCTGCTAGTTTACAATTTACTTTCATCTGCATTATAATTTTGCTGTGATGTGATATTTGGAACTGTGGGCCCAATATGCAGCAGCTCTCAGAAATATTTATTTTAGTAACTGATGTAATATGAATGAGTCATTTTTTTCACTTTTAAACCATTAACAGTGAGTTGTTTGTGTGTTGAATAATCAGGATGATGCACTATAAAGTCGCCGAGTTACTTGTTTTGCACGTTTACTGCAAGATGTATGGTAATTTGTGGCACAATTTAAACTTCTTACACATCTTACAGCATGTTGAAATACTAGATAGATATGATCTACCTGGGCAGTTTTCATATTTTTCCATCCAAGAAGAGCTGGAAAAGTATTCACGCCCCGTAATCTAATTCACATTTTGCAACGTTAAAACCATAGACAACAACATACTTAGTTGGAATTTTATATGATAGACCAAAAAAAAAGGGATAAATGTAAGGTAGGAAGAAAATGATACACAATTTTCAGATTTCAGAGTTCATGTTTCACAGATGCACGTATTGAGCCTCCTTTATTCTGAAACCCCAAAATACCACACAATCCGATGTAACCAATCATCACCCTAATTGACACAACGCAGGTTCCGCCCCCATGCGGAAGTAGAGCGAACTTCTGACAAACAAAAAATGCTGTATTGACAGAGGTAGTGGACCACAAAGTCTGTAAACTGCCTTAAAACGCAACAGAAGAAGAAGAGGTAGTGGAAATCAATGCGTTGCCTGAGACATTTTTGCCTTATCAGCAAAGACGAAAGGCAAGAAAATTGTCCAACGAGTCGTACATCAGATCTGTGAGGTTATTTTTATTATCTGCAGGAAGCAACGGAGAAATCAACTAAAGCCCACGTCTTTCGCAGCCAGAGGAAGAATGAGGGGCATAATGTCTCATTGAATGTGAGGATGAAAGCTGTCGGACGCATTTTGCAAACTGGGTGAGAAATTATTTAAATAATACCGTCTTGTGAAAAATTGTCTTCAAGAAAATGCTTAAAACTAAAAATGAGCATAAAAAGATGCTTAAATGTAAATACCACAATTACTACATCATATGTGTTCATGCTGCCATAGACCTACCTTTGCAATTATCATAATTACCTTCACTTATTGATCTTTGATTTGACTATCAATAGGTGTCTTTATGACAAAAAAAACAAAAATAACAACAACAAAAAAGGGATGCTTACTAGCTGTTTCCTTTGTGGTAGTTGCCAATGATCACAATTTCATTGAACTGGACATGAGGTTGGCTGCAGGCCTTGATCAATTTCTTGTGTTACTCCAGACTCTGTTTGGGTTTTGGAAATATAATAAATTGCATATCGCCCTCTGAGTAGCAGCTGTCTGAATTGCATGTTCCCCATTGGCAACGCTGGACCACGATTTCCTATTATTTTCCTCCAATTCTTTATGACCACATTGTGGTAGAGATGATGAATCCAGCAATGTTGACGGAGGTTCAGTTCCTCCAGATAGGGGACTTGAACTTCTGGACAAATAGCGACCACTGATTGGTTGGTTGCTGACAAAACCCCTAAAATGACTGACAGCTGCAAAAGATGGTTCTACAAATACAAATCCATACTTTTCAGATTTTATTTGTAACAACGTGACTGATGACTGTAAGTTGTTTTTATGAAGCATCTTGAACTGTGTTGCTGCTGAAATGTGGTATACAAATAAACTTGACTTATACTTGACTACTTTCTGTCCTTCTGCCACATAAGTGAGTTTAAACGGCATGAATACTTTGTGAGAGTACTCTATTTTTCATTTTTATGTTGTTTGACAGTTTTTCTTTTTTCGTATAAATTTATTGTTTTATTGATGTGAATGCAGATCTGTATATAAAAATAAGCATTAGTGATACAACTTTCATATCTGAGCAGTACATTATTGTATACTTTTCTTTAATGGATACAACAGAAACTAATACATGAAAAGTCTGAAAGCTAAATGTGGTACTTCCCATATAAACTGCTTTGCATCAGTTTTATATATAGACCCTGACCAAAGGAGAGTATGGAGAGGTATCAGTGTGAACATTATGACAGTGAAGCAGCGTGCTCTTTATTAATCCCCCAACATCCAATCTTTCTGAAAGGCCAAATTAATCAACCCTCTGGGTCTAGCTCTGACTTTACACTTCATCGTATCAAAACACATAGCACATAATAAAAAATAATATTTTCTCAGCAATCCAATTAAGTAGGCTTGTTTCTGCGTAATCAGCTTGGAGATTTAATTAAGACCTGAAGTAATAATATATATCATTAACTGCTGTTCACTGAGCCATAGGAGGCTTTAGTTTCAACAGGGGGCAGCAAACTGTTATTGATTGTAGTGAGTGAAACCTCTGCGGTGTGTACTATTTTGAGGGTAAAGGTGAATCAACTTATCCCCTTACAATAATAAAGGTAGACTATATAATTTCCTTTTAATTAATTGCAATTAGGATTTCCTTAAGTTTGCTCCCGTGAGTTTGTGTTACCGCTGCATTCTCCATCTTCCCTCCAGTTTGTGATGTGTCTGAGATTGTTTGCTGTCATTTTTCCCGTGGCATTTCCCTGACCCCTGGCTGAGCGGCTGACCCCCTGACAACCCAGCTGTAGGAGAGGAGAACAGCAGGGCGCCCATCTGACTGCTGCAATTCTCCACAGAAAAACCCAACGGTATAAGCTTCTTATGTAAAGCAGAAAACACGGTGTAATCTCTCGCCGTCACTCCCCCCTGTGTCTGAGCTTTTGTCACCATTAGTACTAGTACTACCAGTTAATTCACTACTTTGGTTTGGCTGCTGCTTGATCAGCAAATCAGATAAGACAGACTACGTTGTGTTCGCAGACACAATAATCAGATTAAAAGTAGAGTTGATTCTCAAACTGAGGAAACATATCTGTTCTCTTCTCAATTTTTATAGTTACTGAGATGATAACAAATGAGAGGGCTGATTTCCACAGACCCTCTGAACAGAAAAAGCTTCACATTGCAGACTGTGAATGGAGTTAGCTCTCTGCTCCCTGCTGTGTCCTGCTGTTATCTCATGTTTTAATTCTGGAGAACATTATTTTTTTGTACCTTCTCTTTTAGTCTTCTGTAACAAACTCCTGCATACGTATTCACACCCTATGAGTTTTATTTTTAATGTCACGTTAAAATCACTTACTAGAATTTATTTAAATGAGATTTTATGTGATGAGGCTATGCAATGTAGTGTATAATTGTGAAGTGGAATTCACAATTATACATAAACCATCATTTTTATTGATGGTTTCAAATAAAAATCTGAAAACTGTAGTGCACAAATGTATTGTGCCCCCACCACCTTCTTTAGGAACAACTTTTATTGTAGTTACAACCGTGGGCCTTTTGGGGTATTTCTATGTATTTGTGCACATTTAGAAAGTGAAAGCCAAGAATTCTTGCATAATAGTTAACAGTTACATTAGTTAGAAAGCATCTTTGAATGGCAATTTTCAAGGCTTGCCACAGATTCTCTGGACTTTGACTGAGCTATTTAAACTCATGAATATGCTTTCACCTAAACCATTTCATTGCATCATGACTGTATGTTTAGGATCATTGTCCCCTTGGAAGGTGAAGGTGGTTTTCTTAAAGTATTGATGGTTATCAATACAACATGAAGAAGTCCTGTTTTGGTCTAATTTGTTAGTATTCTTCCACTTGCTTGCTGTGTTCTCTGCCTGAGTGAGTCAAGACAAACTCATATGGCTTTCTTTCAGCAATAGCTGTTTGTTTGCTATTCTTCCAAAAAGGTCAGATTTGTGGAGCATCAATAGTTTTCCTTTTGACACAATCTTCAATCTGAGTGGTAGATTGAAGACTGAACTTTCAGATGATGGATTGAACAGCTCTGTGACGGGTTCAAAGCTTGACATATTGTGTTATAACCTAACCTTGATTAAGCTTCTCCAAAGTCTGCATGTGGTGTTCCCTGGTCTTTGCAATGCTGTTTTTCACCAATGCTCTATAAGAAACATCTAAAGCCATCACTGTCCCCACTTAACTTAAAACAGATCACAGTAAGCAATAGAAATCAGATTTGGGCCCAACTGAGACAACTTTTTTCCTCCTTGTGATTATGGCATTGCCAGAAATAATGGCGCTCTGGGCTGTGAGCAATGTTGTCCATTAAAAACCATGACTGGGACTTGATGCAAATGCAGGCCACACAGTTCAGATTTCTATGAGATTTTGACAACTATGTATTGTTTAAAATCTCAATGAAACATATTGTTTTTTTATTTGTAGAAAAGGTTTGAGAAAGCAGCTGTGCATCTATTGGCTCACCATGAGCAAGCAGATGACAAATGTTATATGCAATATTTTGGTGCATTTTATAGTTTTTCCACACAGTGTATTTAGAGGGCATTCTTGTACAAACTGTACATGTCTTTAATAGGACTGATAAAAAACTGGACATGTTCTGTGCTTTCACAACATTCCCCCAGTGCCACTTGAGTTGAATTTGACTTCTTTTTTAGATTTGACCTCAGATCAGTTTTTGTACAAATCTCCAAAACAGCTGCGGCTGGCACACCACTGCACTATAGAAACATGCTTTTATGGCAAGAACAATTGTTATGTTGGAAGAACATTTCAGATTAATTTAGCTCTGTGAAAGAAGTTTTCAAAGTTTACACAAAATATAGTCAAACTAAGTAAATTAAAATATAATTTATATATTTTTTCTCCATTAGTATTAAATTGTAAAAGATTAAGTAAAACTTATACTGTTTCCTTTTTTTTTAAATTCATTTTATTTTCAGAGGGTTGTTTTTCTATTTTCATAAATAAAGAAAAAAAATCCTCTTTGAAGTGTAGGAGAGAATCAATCTTTTTTTAATTTCTTATAATTTTCTTATTAATATTTAGCTATATATTTTTTTTTTGTTTCTTTATTTTTGTACTTTAGTCTTACATGTATTCTTGTTAACATCTGTGCTCTTCATTGTTTATTATAGTTAAAATGCACAATATTATTAGTTAGATTTTATCTTTGAATATTATTTTAATCCTCTGATGCATAAGTGGGTCCTTTTTGACCCGGTGATTTCATCTTTTTGCAATATCTTTGTAATCAAAAGCTTTCACCACTTCATATTCCAGGTATTCCTCAAAAAATATGTTACCGATATCATGCAATTCAAATTTTTAATTTACCTTTTATACATTTTAAGAAATATCATGTTTTATATCAATAACCCTTTCTTTTGTGATTGGGTCAAAACTGACCCGCATTCATTTCTATGAATTTAATGGGAATCTTTGTTTCTTACCAACTGACAGGGACACATTTTTTTGTGAACCATACACACTGAGTCCTAAGTGTTACCCCTGAATAATAATATTTTACACAGCAAGAACTCTTACATATAAGTATTATCTTTATTTTTTACCTCACAAATGTGCGTGTGTGTGTGTCAATCATGAGTACGGTGACAGTGCTATTGTCACAAATCAACATATTAGCCTTCTTCAAAGTTAGCTAACACTAGCTAGCTTGGTTAGCCACGTTTCAAGAAACGTGCTCTTTTGCACACCCCCCATGCCCACACACACACACACACACACCCACACCCACGCACACACACACACGCACACACACATGCACACATAATGGATGTTGACATTGTCCATTATTGACATTTCATCATTGCTGTTGTAAAATTGCTGTTGTTATTTTGCTTCAAAAATGTTCTACAAATTGTTCTAAAAATGCTTAAAAAAGTGAAAAATTAAAATATTTCAAACATGAAATAATTCTTGTGTGAAATAAAACACAGTAGGAAGTATTATACAAGACATTATTTTGAATCAAAATGACAAAAGTAGCAAAAAAACACACTGATTGTAACCCGGGTCAGAAAAGACCCACTCACGGAAGACTGTATAGTCAGTCACTCACGCATCAGTAGGTTAAAAACATTGTTTTCCACAGAGTACTTATTTTATTTTTTTATTTTTAATCATGTTAGTACCTTTACATTTTCAATATAAGTGTTTCTTAATATATGTTTATTGTTTTCATGAATAAAAAACCAAAACTACTTAAATGCTGTATAGCTCTGTGAGGAACTTAAGGTTTATTTTAAGATTACTTTTAAAGCTAGTTTCTAATTTTTTTCCCCTTATTCCTACATTTATCTTCTCTATTTAAAAAAATAAAACACTGAGTGATTTATTTTGATGCTTTAACTTCTTAAGTATCTGCACTGTTTTTCACATTTTCATTTTTAAAGCTGATCTATATCAAGCCTTATTACTTTAACTCTCAAAGCCAAAACATTACTGCGCTGACGTATCGTGGCGCAGCCAAATAACGCACATCCCGTTTAAAGTAGATATACTAAACCGGTTAAAAGGAGATATCAGCTGAGGTTTTCTGAAAACTCTGGGTCTCCAGTAACAGCCACTTTTGTCCAGGTGTTGCTACTCTCACGATGTCACACGCGCCTGTCACAATGACGTCCCTCTTACTCCTCACTGTAAACACGGTGTTCTTCCGCCGCGAGCAGCGAAAATAGGACAGCGGACTCTCGCCCGTTCTCACTTCGGATAACAGCGGCCACTTTGGCAATTAGGCGTTAACATTGTATCACTTATTTACAGCATGTGGGATATAAAAGTAACAATGGCGAAGGCACATAATAATGGCAGAAATTTTCGAAACAAAATCCAGTGTTAGTGATTTTTATCACTCAGTCTGCTTTATTTGGCAAACATACCAGTAAAGCGACCTATATACAGTGGGTAAATATGTAGGTACACTGCAGCCCACAGTGGTTTGTATAAATCAAGTGGGCTTTATTGATTCTGGCTTCCTGTGAATTTCTGAAGAAGTAGTGAAAGTGAAGTCCTTGCTCTCAAAACATGACAAGCGGATGGATATAAACTGCGAACACATGATGTCGCAGCAGCTCTTCCTACTTCTCGGCTCACCTTCCACTGACTCCACGCTCATAACGCGATTGGTCGAAGCGACTCAGCCAGCTGGCGCTCATTGGCTGCGCCTCCCTGTCAGTTATGTGAGCAATGCCACTCAGGACAGATTAGGCACCATTTGCCATAACTAAATAGTTACATTGTACATCAAGTAGGAAGAAATATTTTGATTGGTGGCCACCGCAGTCGGCGGAGAGTTACTGTTCGTCTTCATTAAAAATCATCTCCAGGCTTTGAATGCAGCAAAGTGTGAGCTCTGAACATCCAGTCTCATCAAACAGATGTGGATACGCTGCTAGGGTAAGTCTCAACAGCTTGTGTCTGCATTTCACATTTGCCTCTTCCTGTGCTTTGCTCGGGCAGTTCTGACAACTGCGTACCCAGGCGCTGAGCTGGTTCTGGTGTTGTTTCTGTGGAGCTATTTGCATGTTTGTCCCGGAGTTTGTAAACCATCCAGAACTGAGGTTGTAGATCCTCTTTACGCCTCAAACCTCAGTGTTGCTTTGAGTAACCGCCAGATTTCTCCCCACTGCTTCCCCCGGACCTTTCACTTCTGCAGACCGCTCGTAAAGCGCTGTGTCTCCGGCTACAGCCGGTGGGGTTGCGCGCTGTGCGTGACAGCAATAACACTCCATTAAGAGCTGTCAGAAACGATTTACGACGAGTGTCAGCCTGGTTCTGATGCGATTCCTCTTCATTTCTACAAATGGATTTCATCTTGGAGAAAAGCACATTCAGGCTACCTTATTGGGAACTTTTTTTTTTTTTTTTTTTTATCGCGCCATGAATTCCGTTTACGCGTTAAACGACAGGTTTACTCTGTGGAGAAAGTGAGCAGACAAAACGCGAAGAAAGCATTTTTTTTTTTTTTTTTACCTTGAGGGGGGAGATAGTAACTGTTGAAATTGTGTTTATTTACTGTCAAAACCCACAATAAATGCCCTTTGTCATGTTTTAAACTGCTGAACTATTTTGTGTCTCCTTCATGAGCCCATTTCCGATAATTGTGCTCTCTTTGCTGTGCGTAATTGCTTCTCTCCCGGGAGAGTGCCATCAAACTTCCAATTTCCTTCTTACACCCGGAAACCATTTTACTTGTGGAATTTGCTTGTATTGATGGCATCAATAAAGCCAAACCCTCTCACCACCTAAGCCCAACGCCTCCCTCCACCCCCAGCAAGTCAGCATGAGTTTTTTTTCCGCTGTGAGAAAAGCACATCCTGTCCGTTTTTCCTTCCTCCAGCATCTCAGAGAGACAGGTGACTGGGATTAGAGGCAGAGAGACAATGAGGAAAATGCCTCCAGAGTCTTGCATGTCAGCAGGCAGGCAGGATGGAGGGACAGTTATCTATTACATCACTATCTGGTGCAGCACAAGGATGAGATGAGTTTTTCATCTACACCTGCGGGTGAAGTTCAGGTTGCTAAAAAGTGTTTTATGCATAATAGAAAACAACAAATGGCTCCAGAATTAAAAAGCTGCTCACAAGATAATACCCAATTTCTGATGAGCTCAATTTTTGTCTTTTTTGTCTGACCTACATTTCAGATTGGTATTTCCAAATGGTGAAATGTTTTTGACCAGAAGAGTTTTTGATTATTTTGCTGTGGTTAAAGCTTTTGGCATTGAAACATATAAAGTATGGGTTCATGTTTGCTGTGAGTTCCTTAAATAAACAATAAAACATTTCCTGTTTGATGTCCTAGACTTGTTCTACAAACCTGACACACATCGTAGGAGTTCAAAAATCATACTGGTCTTGAATATATCATACTGTGCAAGCTCAATTGATAAAGTCCTTCTAGGAACTCATGTTACACTGTATAATGGAAGTTGCATGAATGGATGACTCGATGCTGAAACAGAATCATGTCAGACAGATCCAACAGATACGTTTTTAATGTACTTTAAGTTTTGGTCCTTCATGTACTTATTATTAGAATTGGCGGTTGAGAAAATATAGTGAGCAATGAGCAAAAGGAGGCAGCTGTGGAATTGCTCATGGCTGAGCAAAATTGACTAAACTCAGAGCAGATAGTGCAGGATTTTCCCAGGAAATGTCTGACGTTGCTTGTTGTAAGAGCTCAACCACAGATTTAGGGTCTTTTCACATCTGATTTTCTGGTGACTTGGTTAGAATTGGGTCCAAAATTGTTGCATTCTCAGTTGGTGCAGTGCACTTTCTCACTGCACTGTTTCAAACAAATCAAACCCTCAAACCTGCACCCTGCTTCGGCTGTGGTGGCACTACACCAGTAAACACTGGAGGGAACAACATAAAAACCTCTGAAGAAGATGCTGCACTCAACTTCCTCTTCACAAATGTAAACAAAAAGTGTTTGGTTTGGCTGCATTTACTCAGAATATCCTGAGCTTTAGTTTGTTTCCTGCTTTTGGAGCAGTTTCCGGATCAGAGACATTCAAACCATTCCAGAATTCACTTCAACCAAACCGAGACCTAGGCTGTTAGGTGGAGCAATTTGCTTTTTTGGTCTGCATTAGAGTTTGATTGGTTTGTTTTGGCGAGGTGTGAATTCGCAATCTAACAAACTCGAGCTTGATTGTAGCAGACTAAATAGGACTGGTGTGTATGCACCATTACACTGCCAGGAAAAACCTGCAGTCATTGAAACAAATTCATAATTTCCTATTCCTATGCTTGACGATAGTCCTACATTTTTTTGCAACAACATATTTACTCTAAAACAACCAATAATTTCTTAGCATGAACTTTTCTTTAGATGATGAGGTATTTGAGATCAGATAATTGTGTAGAATGACTGATCAGTTATGTTGTATAATCTGTAATTTTGACATGCAAACATTGCACTGTTATTTTAAAAGTGGTACACTCCAAGAACGACCAATCAGAAAGCACTCTTGTGGATAATAGGTGTTTAGCTTTGAGTTCAGGCATTTTCCTTATTTGGAGTAAGATTTATATGGGAAGAATGATAGTGAAAAAATGAAGGAAGGCTTGAGGGAAAGTTGGCAACTTTGAATAAAGTCTTTAAATATATATATACCATGATGTCATGTGCCAACTTGCATATTGGTTACATCATGCATAGTACTTGTAACCTGGAATTTGGCAGCTTATGTACATCTGTTTATTTCTCATGTCTTATTTGCACACACAAACAGTGCCTTAATCTGGCCAAATATTCCATAAAGCTCCTTTCTTTTACATAGTTTCCTGCTTCAGTTGAACTAAAGCAAAAATAAATTAGAATTTCTGGTATAAATATGGTCACTATGACTTAAAATTAAAACTGGTGATCTTCTTAGATAAACCTTTTACTATTTTTAAACATGTCAGCTGACCAAATCATAAATTGAGCCATACAATAAAGAAGTATGTGCTGTTTTTTTTGTCTGTGCTGAGCTGTGCGATGACCTGAGATACAAACCCACAACCCATACCTGATACAACTTTTCAAAATGTATAGGTTTTGATGGTTGGGATACAGGGAAGCGAATCAGTAGGTTTACATTCAATAACAGGTTGGCTGCAGGCTTTCCTGCAGCCGAAGAAGTTCTGCACAAAGGAGTTGAAGTTTTCCCTAAAACTCTCTGAATTTACAACAATTTTTACTGCTGGAGAGAGCGTGAAGTTCAAGTTTGTCATGTAAAAAAAGCCCCAGCATTGTTTAATTTTAAAGTTCTCCACAAAAAGCACAGGTGAAGTGACAGCTAGTCCAAATACTAAAGAGAGAGATGAGAGATGGGTCATGACTTTCTCACGTTAAATCACTGCACTCCAGAAAGGCAAATAAGGTAAACCTGTTTAATATTTACACAGGAATTACAGATTCAGACTTTCATATGAAGATAAACCCGTTCTATCCAAACAGTTTGAAGCAAAGAGAAGGCTTCAGTCCAGGGAGTAACAGATCAGAGCTTCTGAAGTGAGATCTTCAAGACGGTGTCAGAACTTAATCCATATATCTGAACTTGCTGATGTCAAATCATCTGTCGTCTCTCGTGTTTTCCTTTCATTTTGGGTTCAAATTAAAACAAACTGAAACCTGCTGGGCCCTTTGACCCATTTTTGAAGCTGTCAGCATTTTAACACTCGTCCTCATAAACATCCAAACAACCTCCATGAGTCCCATTGAGTGTAGCACCTAGTTCCACACAATAGTTGCACAAGAAAATCCTCAATACCTTCTACAGTAATTGTATCAGTAAAGGCATAAAATGACAAATAATTAACTAAGAAAGTCTGGAGTAGTAGGATTACCACACCCACCCATGGACCCCTTTTGTCAGAGGTATGAGGACAATCTTGATTGTGTCTGATAAACCAGCGTTCTCTCCGCTGTTTCTGACAAGATGCCAAAGCTAATGGGAGTGCTGACCCCCTGCTGCTCTTTTTTCTCCTCTTTTCTTTCCATGTGAAACTGGGCGAAGAGTCCTCTGATGCTCATTTATACTGACCCACTTCTCAAGTTTTAGAAATCCTACGCGACCGTCATGTTCTTCTTCGGATTAAACCGGGGATATCTTGTGCGTCTTGGAGAAATGGACGGAAAGCTGATGGTGCACTTAGGTGTGCAGTCTGATACCTCTTTTTACATCGTGTTCCTGCAGTAGTGAGGATCTAAATCTGTTTAGGGCTCTTCCCCTTAAAGCATTTACTGACACAGTGCCACCAAAAACATATTGAACTAAATATTGTAGCTGGACTTGTTCAGTGAAAGAGGACTTAAGCTCAAGATAATTTATAGGCTCAGCTTGAGTAATGGACTTTTGTGTCTCTGAGAAGCATGACTGAAGGAAAGCTGTACTCTGCTTTTTATTGATGGAGTAAAGCTCCATAGAGGGCAACTCATAAGGAGACTATTTTCTCTTGAAAATAATCTTGAAATTAAATTCTGAAAATCAAGGTTTTATGGAGAAATCAAGCTGGGTTTGTAGCTGCCAGGTGACTTCAGTCGAAACACTAATTTAAATAAGTGTAATCACTCCCTTCCGGCACTGCTTCCTGCTGAATTTCAAAGACAGGCAGTCAGCCGTTGCTCTCTGAATGCATTAGAAATGGTCAGGGTCTGTCATGGGCAAGTCCAAGTGAGAGAGCGTATCTGAACAAACACCTGTGTGGTCCCCAGCAATCTCGGTGTAATGCAGTTGGAATCAGGTGTTTGAGACTGCAGATAAAGATAGATTATTGTTCTGCTGATTAATTCTTATTTAATAACTGTCATTTCCTGCAAAATCTCAGGATATTCTGATCGTCAGTTTGCTTTCTTGTTCTTTAGTGGAGAGCAAAAGCCCATTTTTTATTTATTTATTTTTTTACTTCAAATCTTTAATGTATTTTAATTTATAACAGCAAAATAGAGCTGCTTAGACATTTTGGGTCATTCACACCAACCCTGTTTGATCTGCTTTAATCAAGCTGTATTTTGTTTGACTAGGAGGTCTGGTTCATTTGGTGAGGTATGAATGTGCAATCATACTCTGATGCGCACCAAAAAGTGAACTATGGTCTGCCTAATAGCAAGGTTTTAGATTGGTGTGAACTATGGTGCGGTTTGAATGCATATGTGAATGCAAGCGCTCTGGAGACCACTTCAAAAGAAGGTAGTGGACTATAGTGCAGGGTATTCTGGGTAAATACAACCAAAACAAACACGAAGTCTGGCGCTATATGGAGAAATGTCTTTTTCCAAAGAGAAATCCTACAACCTGTAAAATCTGACACCACCCGATTTTTATTTACACTTTGTGACACAGTAAGTTGCACTCAGTATCTTCTTCAGAGGTTTTCATGTTGTTTAATTCAAATGTTACAATTTCACTTCAAAACTTCACCGGTTAGTGCTTCCTCCAAATGTTTGGTTACAAGGAAACTACAACCTAAAATCTACACCATTCCCGACTGTACAATGTTTTTTAGCTTTTGCACTTTAAGCTGAATTGAGTCGATTATTGCCTTCTCACAGCAGAGTTCCCTCAGAGCTGGCAGATGTAATCCTCATCAGAAACTCTGGTCCATAATTTCCCAGGAGGGTCTGAAAAATGACCCAATAGCTCAAAGGGGAAAGGTCATTTAAATCTCAAAAGTAGAGTTGGAATGAGCATAGTTGTTGCTTAAAACATATCAAATCCCACCACTTGGTAATGTTGTCAGTGTTCAGACAGTCCTCCATTAATCAGAGCTGAACTCATGAGCAAATAAAGCTTCATAAATTTGGTCCTTGGCACATATTCCAGAGCTCTCCATTAGTCATAAAGACTGTTAAGCTCATATAATGTGGAGCTCTGAGTACTAATTGAGGTCTCATATATACTAATTAATGTGTTTGTTGGTCATTCTAGATGTTGAAGGGGTTTTATAATTGTAGCGATCTGTGCATGTAAAGCGTTTTATGTTTCTGTACCTCCAAATAAAAACAAGACGAAAATTAAAAGGGAAGATGAAGAGTGTCTGCTCTGAATAGAGGTGAGTTGTTAATGCAGCAACCATGTTGCAGAGGTTGAGTCACCTGCCACCTCATTGATTTACCTGTTTACCTTTTCAGCTCAACCTTAGCCATGTCCAATACCACAGCATCAGTGTCGGAGATGTGTTTCTCTGCGCGTTCCCTTGCAGCTGAACCGTGCACTCATCCCACAACAGCGCAGAAACCTTTCTTGTATGTCGGGTTAGACAAGCATGCCCCCTTGTCTGCTGTCAAACTGAAAGTCTCGCACCACAAGCCACGCTTAAATGAATGGAAAGGAGAAGCAGCAGAAAGGAGCAATTACTACCTGCTCTGCTTGTGTTGCTTTCATGGCCTCTTTTTGTGTGCTGATTCCAGGGCAGATTTTGTCCGTGGCTGTACCCACGCTGAGCGAGGAGAACAGGAAGAACTCAGCAACACAGCAGGCCTCTACCTTCTGCTATTATGGCTATGATTCAATCATTGCAGGGTAATGCTTTACCCTGACACAGTGAAACAGGGAAGAAATGTCCTCGCTCCCTCTCTGCTAATGGAACTCAAAGCTAAAGGTGTTTCTGTACAAAAAGGGGGACATCAGTTTTTTAATGCGAGAAGTAGCTGCAGAAAGCCTCACCTCACAGTCCTCACTCCCCCTGCTGTGATTTCCAAATGGCCTCGCTTCTGTGTTCGTAGCCAGACCAGCGTGCTGGGAGCCACACCTGGCAAGACTTTCACCTCTACTGGTGAAAAGTTCACTGTTTTACATTCCTGGATTTGACTTTTTCTTTACTTTCATTGGCCCAAATTAGAAGCAAACAAAGCAAAGCTTGTTGACTAAAGACACATGACTCACTGTTTGCTGTCATCAGTGGTCAAAACTCCAAAACGCAGTCAGACATAACGTGGGTAGGAGTAGTACCAGCAGTAGTAGCTTAACTGGAAAATGTTCCTGCTAGAGTAAAAAGAAAAAAATACAGAATTTCTGGTAAGTGACTCTTTTTAACTGGTGTTTAAACGAGTGACCAGATTTGACAAATGTCAGTTTTATTGGCCCTGACCAGTGACCAACTTCTTGGAAATTATCCCACCAGCAAACATTGTAAATTCACACCATACCACTGCAATTCAAAATGTTATTTGTCCTGGGGCATTGTGTGGTGCAGTGGGTGGAGCCGTCACCCCGTATGCAGAGGCTAGAGTCCTGATCGTGGTTGTCCATGGTTTGATTCCTAACCTCTGTACCTTTGCTGCATGTCTTTCACCGTTCCCTCTACTTCCTCCTGTCTACCTAGTGTCAGAAAAATGGAAAAAGGGCATTAGCATCTAACAAAAACAGATAATGGGGAAAAAAAAGAAGTTTTTTATCCTAAAGGGTAAAAGGGAAATTAAATATGACTCATATCTTCAATATGTTGATGTGGATGGTGATTTTGTGGGCAGGAAGGATATCTGGTAGCAGCACTTCTAATCCACCTCATTTGATTTTGCTGCTACCATTTAAATCACTGGGAAAAACTGGGCAGAGAGACTTTGGAGTTGGGTTAATGATCCTTGACCATTATGATCAATGGGAGAGATGGACTGAACTTTCTCCTTGTCTCGTTGGTCCTGTCAAGTTGAAGCCTCCTTTTCAACTTGTCTGAGATTTGAGGCCATCGTTCACATATGACTTGATATTTTGAGATGTTAATCAGCTTCTCTTTGTTCTAAAATAACCTTGTTGCCATGGTTACACATAATGACAACCCCTCCCCCCAAAATACTCAAGTCTTGTGGTGTGTTTTTACATTTTTTAATCCTGTTCTGAGAAATGCACCAAAGCGACGGAGAAAAAAAACTGTAAAATAGACAGTTTTTGGAGACAGTTTCAGCTTTTCACAGATTTTAGCCTTTTGCTGTTCCCTAATTCTCTAACTCCATGTACTTTTAGCAACGTAAGCTAGTTATTACATACCTCTCTCTATTATATTCATTCAGACTGAGCCATCTCACAAATAGAGTGTAAAGCACTACATGTGCTTTTGGTTTAATGAACAGTCTTATTGGATGTTAAACCTCTGTGTTTCTAAGTCAAAATTACTACTTAGGTGGGCATTCAATCTCATTTTCCAAATTAGAAATCAGAACTTCCTACTTCAATGTAAAAACCATCTTTATTTTTTCTTTTGTTAACATATTGTCTCTTCAGGCCATAGCATCTGTCAGAGTTTCTCTTTAGTTTGAGCGTGAACCTATCTCACATCAACCTTTAATGTACCTTCACTACAACTATGCTGAAAATGGATCCAAACATGCATTTGGACAGACCTTTAACCCATTTTCTTTTTCTTGGCTTCCACATCATCACAGACAACGCTACCAGATGTTTTCATCCAACTGTTGGAGCAAATCCTGGGCATCTTCCTGATTAATAGCATTTTACTGACCTTTTTAATGCTGTCTGGGAAAACAGTAAATTATTGATAATGGAAACAGTTGTCAGTCATACCCAGCTGTGATAGCCAGCTGTAAATGTGACTTATTTTTTTGTGCTCACCTAGCTGGGTCAACAGGATTTGGCAGTGCAGCTTTGCTGGTTAGTAACTTGAAGACAGAAATAGTGTTTAGAGAACTTACGGCTATAAAGCACAAAAACAAAACCTATTCTCTTATCCAGAACTGATTCCCGTATTTCAAGAAGCTCTTAATTCAGCACTCATAAGGTGCTGATCAACAGGTTAAACATCAATTAGGCTAATGAGCAAATGATGAGAAGAGAAGAAGATATGGAGGGGGATCCTCTGTTCAAAGCTTGAGGACATGATGTACACCCACTTTTAGGAAGACAGGGGCTTGTTTGTGTTTTTGTGAAGTGGTAGCTTGAGTGTTTTTTTTTCTACTATGAAGAGGGATGTTGATTATGTTTGTGCAGGATGAAGACTGCCTCCAACAGCTTGATGGTGGGTTTTTTTTCTTGGTTTATCTGTGTTTGTGTTAGACATCCTGTGGTTTGGATGAGCTCATCAGCTGTTGCTTTGCAGTCAGGAGGACAGTTTGCCAATTTGTAAAAAAAAAAAAAAAAAAAAAAAAAAATATATATATATATATATATATATATATAATAATAAAGCTGACCTATAGTAAAAGTTGATGTGCATTTTTATTCCTTTCAACTGTAGAAATTGTTTACGTTGGTGTCAACTTCATTTTTTATCTGGACAATATAATTTATGACCAGATAGTCACTGCACAACACAACAAAGTTCCACATATGCAAAAAGAATCCACAATAAAGAATAGTAGAAGGAATAAAGATGAACACAAAACCAGATGTTTTTTCTGTAATCAGTCTAACACTTTGCATCCCTGTCTGAAATGTACAGTAGTTGAAAATACAAAACATTGTAAAAAGATTGTGTTTTTAAGTATCATGTATGTTTGTTGTCAGCAGCTTGGCAACCAACATCAGGATCTGTGAAAGTGACCACACAGAACATCATGAGAACTTTACTGTATCCTTCAACACCCATGTTTACCTGGAAACGAGACAGTGTTTCCCGTTGCTGGTCAACACTGTCCCTTATTGAAGTTAGCCTGGTCATTTGCTTAATCTCTCGAATTAACTCTTGAATTAGAGCTTCTGTGACAAATGCAAATCAAGACCCGAATGTCATCCAAATCAAATGACGTCTTATGTCTGGATTGGTAGTATATGAATATAGTGGCATTATTGTGAGACACAGAAAGTATTATTACACTACCAAATTACCTTTTCATAATTTGCTATTTTTTTATCATTTTGAGTGCTGCAGTAAGTAATTAAAGTTTCCTAACTTTAAAATTTGATCAAATCGGAAAAACAGGACAATTGTAAGTGCAAATATTTTTAGTTTATTGTATAATTTCTCCATCAATACTTCTTTGTTTTCTTAATTTTGCCACCAAATCATTTGTTTGGACCTGACTTTAATATTTCTGCTTTTCTTTTGTGTAAAATATGCTCGGCTTTTAATAAATATTCTATGCATCTAATTCTGATAGGATTTTGAACTAAATTGGTTTGAGAAAGTATTTTTGGGCATTTGAAGAAATTCTGCAGTAACTAGTATTTGAAGTATTCAACAGGTATTTATTTCACCATAACTATCACTATCAGTAATCAAAAACACAAACATAGATATGAAAATCTGTCCCTTTTATGACATGTTGATATAAAGGTAGATTTTCTTATGTTGGAAATGTCTATGCATCTATCGTTGTGCTTTTCTGCAAATGCAAATTGAGAAGAGAACCTTAGCTGCTTTATGGATGCTTTTATGGCTATGGAGCTAATATTCAATGTTAACATGAGACCTGGATATATTTATCAAATCTAAAAGTTCTAAATTATAAAAAAAAAAATCCTTCTTTATTCATGTGTGTAGGTCATATAACATGCATGATGCCTCACACAGAACAACCTTGGTATGTAGTTCCATCTCATTTTAACCATCGGGCAGACTTTGCCTGTTTACCTTTCTCTCATTGTACCGGGCTCCAAAAATGACAATAGTTCACCAGAATGCAGAATTTTTAGTTTAATTCAATGGAAAATCCAGACTGCAGCAGCTTTTCTTTCCACCCACTCTGCTTGTCTGACAGGTGATCTGTTGATGTGCAGAGTCAGTCACATCGAGGGCTCAGAAATAAAACTGGTGACAAAATTAAGAAGAAATGCCACAAATGACTTCTTAGAATGTCATTTGAAAATATCTTCCTCTTAGCCAAAAGCCTTCAGGGGAACTGATTAAAACATTGTGTTGCTTTATTTGCATAAAATGCTTTCTTCTATATAAAAGAATGTGTTTAAGAGTAATGTCTGTCTCCGGAGAGAGTCACTAAGTTTGTTTCTTTAAATAAACAGTAATCATTAGAAAGGGAGCCATCAAAAATCTTCTGTTATGCCTTTGTTAATGTGGCAGAAATTACCATCTGACAAACTTAAACCTTATGAGAGCCTTTCTGGGTATTGATGGTGCAATAAATCCCAACTTGTCTTCTTTCTTCTCTTAATTTGATTGACTTCTAAGATTTTGGTGGAGGGTCAACAATAGGTGAAACATCAGCAAGTGTTAATTCAGAAATTATAAATATTAAACAAGCATATGATTCAGTAATTACACATAACTATTAGAGCTTTTAGGCTGATTCAGTGACTCAGAATAATTTTTTTACAGAAAATGGTAAAAACACCATTAGCAATTAGCAGTTATTGCAAATTGCAATAACTAAACATACTCAAAATAAAGGTAGGTTTTGACAAGAAGCTCTTTATTCTGAGAATATTCTGTAACAGACATCAAGGTTGTTAAAGTGTATGCTTGAGTCCAAAATGGCACCAAGGTTTCCTGCGTTCTCTGTGGCCCGGTTGAGTCTAGAGGAGTTCTGATCTCCATTGCATTTCTTCAACCAAAAACAATCATTTCTGTCCTACCGGTGTTAAGCAGGAGAAAATAAAATAGAATATACTTTATTGTTCCCCAAAGGAAATTTGCTTATTTGAAATTAAATATTTAAAAAAAATCTCACTTAATTACTCACTAATATAAAATGTAGTCGGCTGTAGTAAAGTGGTAACACAGAAATAAAGCTGTGTGTTGAAATCTGACCCAGGGGGATCATATATATAGTACAGACCAAAAGTTTGGACACACCTTTTAATTCAACGAGTTTCCTTTATTTTCATGACTAATGACATTGTAGATTCACACTGAAGGCATCAAAACTATGAATAACACATGTGGAAATATGCACTAAACAAAAAAATGTAAAACAACTGAAAATACACCTTATATTCTAGTTTCTTCAAAGTAGCAACCTTTTGCTGTGATTACTGCTTTGCACACACTCTGCATTTTCTTGATGAGCTTCAAGAGGTAGTCACCTGAAATGGTTTTCACTTCATAGGTGTGCCCTGTCAGGTTAATAAGTGGGATTTCTTGCCTTATAAATAGTCATGAAAATAAAGAAAACCCATTGAATTAGAAGGTGTGTCCAAACTTTTGGCCTGTACTGTATATACTGTATATATATATATATATATGTAAAATAAAAGTGGCCCAAGAACAGAGCCTTGAGAAACCTCACAATGAATTTTTGTTCATCTAGATTCATGATTACCACATAAAGTAGCCTGAGTTAGTCAAATAGGACCTACAATTATGCTATGACATGCATTAGGCTATGACTATGCTCTGATAAAACATGTTATTCATTGGAAGTGAATACAAAATAACCTGGTAGCTGGTATAAAAACATCAATTTAGTACCAAAAGTCTTGTGATGGTTGTATTCTTTTTGCACACTAAAATATCAGGCTTAAAACGACTGCAAATGTTCATATAATGTATTCAGTTGTTAATGGGAATAATAGCGTTACCCATAATGCAGCAGAGTCATCAGAAATATAAAGATTTCAAGAACCTCCTTCAATAAGACAGACAGTAAAACCTGTGACCAATCAACTGTGAAGACAGTATATGTAGAACAAGCTACTTTACGTAAATGTGAATTTCGTTTGAAACAAGCAGGCCGTCAGTATATTAACTCTGCTTTTAATGCTAAATAACCAGTATTCTGCCGGCAGCTATATGCCCTTTTCTCATTTGCAAAGCTGTGCTGAAACATTCAGATTCAGTCGGTTCATTGGTCAGACGCATCTCTTCTAACACCTTCCAGACATGGGTCACTTGCGTAGGCAACACCATAAGCTCTGTGTCGATCTGCTGAAGAACCTTAAATCAGGCTTTGGATGGAATGTTGTCCGTGCGTAATTAACCTCAAAGTTTTATTTCATTAAGTGGCTCACAAATGGCCAAAAAATAAAACTATGAAAACAAGAAACTTTACGAATGCACTTGTACATTCGGTGCCAACTTTCGGTACAAGATCTGCTTTGATGATCTGCTGCTGTAGACACGCATGCAGTACGTACCAACTGCAGAATGCAAATCTCAAGAGCTGAGAGGAAAATTTTATGGAAAGATTGACATTTGTTTTAAAACATGATTTTATCTAGATGATTTATGAATCAGGTGCCTTGTTAGGATTTAAAAGACTCATATTTCATATCTCAGTTTAATTTCAAGTTGTGCTTTTAGATTGTAGACTTTTTATTGTATGTTTCTAATGAAATGTGATTTGAAACCTTGGAAGGTTATGTTGCAAAGAAAATGCTTGTTTTGTTGTGGCTGCCTGGTCGAGTGGCAACTGTTGGTCTCCGTTTACACCACAAAAGCAGCTCATAGCCAGCAAGTTCAAGCAGAACGTTTGATCCCAAATTCTTGTTTGCCAAAATTTGCTCCTTCTGCTGACTGTCAGTCCAGCTTCAATTTGAATCCATCCCTCTGTGGTTTACCACAGACTTTCCATTCACGTGGCACATAAACAGACAGCTGCAGAAAAGTCCTCCTTTGTGTTCTTTAATGATGGATTCTGGGCAGGGTGGCCTGAACTTTAAAGAGACTGTGCTGTACTTTGAAAGGTCACAGGACTCTGTGGCAGGCCGTTGTGAATGCTCACCTTCCCATCTGAACAAAAAATTACAGATTTCAGTGATGACTTAAATGTGGAATAAATAGTAGCTGCTAAAAATTGAGCTAAACCCAGGTTTTTCCTCTTTGTCTGTGTCTAGCATACTCCAAAAATGTGTTACATAAAATCAGAACTAAATAAAGTCAAACAAATCAGAGTGGTAAATCCCTCTGTTGATTTGTTTTATCCTAAAAATATCTTATTCAGCACTAAATATATCCAGTTGCCTAAGAAGAATTTAGTGGAAAGACCAGCTTTGGAGCTGAGATGGAAATCTGACCCCGTTTTCTCTGCAATATCGGAAGAGATGAGCAAATAAAACACAGATGGCATGTAAAATGTATTTTGATGATCTTCTTGATCTAAAATCTTCTTGAATCTGCAGTTCCTAATACATTCATCTCAGAGTTTTTATGGTGTTGTTTCCCTGATGGATCTTACTTTGTTTGTGTCATTGGAACTCTTTTACTGCTACACTCTATCCAGATTAAATCTTTTAGAATAATCTTTACCAACCAAAGATCACCTTACGAAAAACCAACTAAATGGACATTGCAGTCTAGTGGGATCAAAGACCTTTGCTCCTAGATCAAGACCCGTTGCATCCATCTAGGTAAAATGCAACTTACACCCAAAACATTTTGGAGGACTAATCTTTCTCAATTTATGATTTTTTTTCTACATTTTTACCAGGGATGCCAATGAATGATCACTGTAGTATCATCTGCTTCTGTCAGTCTTGATGTAACTGTGTGACAATAACATCTTGTATTATTATTTTCCTGATGAGCAATACATAGAAACACTACTTTTCAGCTTAGCCACTGATTGCAGAATCTAATGGTTAAGACCTTCCACACCGCTGTATCTTCTTGAGGTTTATTAGAAATGCATAACCTGGCCTACTTTCGTTATGTGTAATAGCAATGGACACTGCATCACATGTATGTGAAACATTTCATAACCACAAATTCTGTATTTTGTAACCCAGCTGGACTACAAGGTTACTGACATCACTGGAAATCCAGTAAGAGCTGCAGATACCAGGAGGATTACTGAGAATCTGAATCGACAGCATTATATTCAGCTTAGATTAAGGTTCCAGTTTTCAATGACTCAAACTCCAGTCTACACTCTCCACTCTGTAGGTTTCATAGGAGGTCTGGCTTGTGATGTTGCCATAGGGCTCTGAAAACACTGCCCTGTGATGGCAAAAAAGAGGGAAGTGAGAAGAATATAGCAGTTAGGAGTTGGGTCAAGAAGTGTTGCTCACCTACAACACACCAAAAAAAAATAAAAATATATATATATCTTCAAGAGGAAGTTTTATATAAGTTTCCTTGCCTTAAAATTTGGGAGTACTCCACCTCTAACACATTATTGTTATTCATAAAACACCACCTCAATAAGTGGAAAGTCTTTTGCTGACTTACAGTATACCTGTACTTTAACTTTCACTATGTCTCACTTATGCCATGTCACAGCAAATACCGGATTGTTAAATTCTTGCTATTATCTAGAAAGAGAGGATAGAAAAGAAGAGAACTTGCGCACACTCTCACTGCTGGCTTTGATGTCTGTGGTTATAATGACTTGATTTATTATACATTGTAACTCTTTATTTCTTCTTGCATGCTGAAAGACATCAAGAAGCATGCATAAGTAATGAACGTCACTGCTGGAACCTTTTCCCTTGTTGGAATTCCAACACATTTCAGCAGCAGCGGCACCACATTCCTTCAGATGTCGTCGTCCTTGACGCAGCTCAGTAATTACTGACTTACTTTTTTTGGCTTCCATGCTTGCCTAGTTTCTCCCATTGTAATGCCTCCTCAGCTACATCGCTGTGGGGCCAAAATTTATGATGATCATCGCTGATAAATGACGTGGGATTGACTCGGTGACCACAGTGATTTTTGAAAACAAAAGTTTTGTAAAATAGCCATGTGGTGTAGATTAGATATGGACAGAAACTGTGATTTATCTCAGCATTTTGTGTGTTTATTTTTTGCCAATCACATTGTAGGGTATATTTGTGCACATTTTGAGGGGGTGTGTGTGATCAAAATTGGGTGATTTTCAGTTGTCACTTTTGTGGTCAGAACATGTCATAGCCACCGTGCTTACAGGGTTATGATGGCGTGAGAGCAGGGGCTTCTGGACAGTGTTTTGGCACAGCTGACATAGCAAGCAGCAGAGCCAGGAGCTGAAACGCTATACCCGAGCCTCTTACATCTCACTAACTTCTTCTCCTGTCTTTTCTACACTCCAACTCTTCCTTGCTTTTCTCTAATCTGAAATCCCTACATTCGTCCTTATCGTGCCCATCTCTACTCATCATTCTGGCCTTCCCCCATAAAATTCCTCCTACACCTTTTATCAACTTTTAGTAAGTCTCAGAGGTTACAGCCTCATTTGAATATTTTAATGCACATGAACCTCTTCCTACTGGGGCGTGGCATCATTTTACAGTTGCACAGCTGTGGCGTTGTTATGGGACCATCTGCTGCAGGGCTCATTAAGATAGCCACAAGCTAATGTGAAGAAAGACTATTTGGAAATGAAGGGACAGGGCCATAAGAGGGAGGCTGCTTATTCATCCTCGTTCCTCTTCTGTTGTACAATAGCAATTACTCAGAGTTGGGAAAGCTTCCAGGGAGAAAAGAAGAAGCAGTGGTAGGAGGAGGTGGAAGAATCTCAATCCTTTTCAACCTCTTGGAAGTTGCACAATGTCATGCTTTCGTATTGAGGTGTTATGCAGCTCTGACTCCATGTATGTGTGTTTGGAAATTAATAGAACAACTCGCACTCCATCTGTTCTTGCATTAGAGTATTATTCAGGCACAGAATTTTAGCATTCATGTTTTCCTGCTATTGATTAGCTTTCCTTTTTTCCAATAATTTGAAAGAAAATTTTCTGCAATTGGTTCTAACGCTGTTTCTTACCTTTCCATTCATGTTGGTGTATCAAAAAGTTGATGTGGGACTAAGCATGAAGAAATGGTGTTAGTTCTGTGAACACTCATATTACAGAAAACTAGGCCAAAAATTATTCATACCCCTAGCTGATTTAAGTTTAATCTTTGAATTTGACCAAATTGTGTATATAACATAACATTTTGGAGTGATTCAGTCAAAGTCTCAACTTGAATGTAATTGAGAGCATTGGGAGGGTGGTAAAGATTAGCGTGATGGCAGAGAGGCTCTCCAACCTCAAAGACTTGGAATTCATCACCGATGATGCATTATCAGAATACCAGACATGGTTTGTTTTTTTTCTAAAATGGCACCCATTTGCTTTAGTTTGCTTCTGGAGATGTCTCTCTTTCCAATTAGAGACACACTTCTTCATTAGAAAATAGATTTAAAGCAAAATCTGCTAGTGGTATGACTAATTTTGGGCATAATTGTGTAATGTGTGTGTTTTGGGATCAGGAGTGTAGATATACAGTGTGAAGACTTAGAAGTTAATTTTTTTATTTTCTGCAAGTCATGAACATCTGACCATCTTGGGCTGACGGTTCAGTGCCTGGCAGTCAATTGTTGTCACCATGTGGTCAAGTAATTAGAGACTTTATTCATCAGAAGCTAAGGGCAGACATTGTCTCATATTGGTGACTCAAACCAGTTGACATGCCGTGGTTAGTAAATCTTCATTAGTGCTGGTTAAGTGTCTGCATAATGTAGAATTAGATGATAGCAACGGTGCATAAGTGCAGGATAAATTATGTTTACGTGTCGGATTTTCAGGCTAGAGCTGCACAATATTGGAAAACCCTACAATGGCAAAAATATTGATAAGATTTTCAATGGCAAAATGGGTTTCACTAAATGCCAATTTTCTTTTTTTCTTTTCTTTCTGTCTTTGCTATCATCACCTTCAGAATTTCAAGCAACGTAATTTGTGTACAATGTGATAATCTGCTTCTGGGAGACTCTGTCCTACTGGCTAAGTAAGTTTATAACACTTGGAACATATTAGCCAACAACTGTTGTAGTCTAGTCCTTTGTGACATGAAGCTTTAAGTGTAGCTATTAAATGTTTCAACATGTCCAGAAATTTTGACAGTCTGGCTTAGCTGGAGATCTAGTTACATATGCCAGAGTTTCATATGTGTAGAAAGGTGATGGTTTGCAGAATTTAGATCCTTATCTTCTTAGGTCATAGAAACACATTGCAAAAAAGGCAATAGTGTGAGAGGTCTGTTGATGTTCTAATGATGGTCCCTCTATTTTATTACACATTCCTTTAAAATGCAGACCAAAACCTCCTGCTCTGATTGGTCAGTTCTCAGAGTAAGTATGTCCACTTTGGAAACAAAAAATTAAATACAAACCTTGTTGGAAATGTAACAAATTTGTTCCCACAGCAGTATGCAAATGCGTACGACATGTTTTTCTCTGTAGAGACTGATGGTGGCAGGATGCAGCGTTGTATTTTTAGATGCCATGACTTCAGGCTCACTGTGCTGTTAACGTGTCTGACTAGTTGGATGGAGTTTCACAGCCACTAATGCCCATGCCTGATAGTGACTGAGTCTATCACTCTGGGCGACTGGTTGTGACAACACAATGATGGACAAGAAAGAAGGTGGAAAGAATTGTGAGTTACTCTTATTAATATTTAACGACATTGCAGCTGCAGAGTTTCCAAATAATAAGTTCAACATCAAGTTTGTCTTTGTTGATTTAAATCAGAAAAAAACACTCCAGAAGCCAACCAGATTATAGATCTGAGATCTGAAATCCTCTCCAAGCTAAACATCTTTAGTTTAGCAAATGGCTAAGATTCAGATTTATCTGCCAGTCGGTGGAGTCGGTGATGTTTGAAAGGCTTTCAGAATTACTTGACAGGTGTTTTCATAGTTCCGGTTGATTTCTATCTGTGGTTTAGTTGAAGAAAACAAATGACACATTACCAGACTTGTTTCAGTTACTTGCTTTGCCCTAGGAAGAAGTAGGACAAGATGAGTGACTACTAAAAGCTTGGCTGTAACTGGACTTAAATTTTAGAGTGTTTACTTTGTCTGTGATGAAAAGCCTTTAGTCTAAGAAACTTTAAAGGCCTATTTCTTTTCTTTTGGAATTATGAAAAGGTCTTCAGACGGACTAAATTTGAGCTCAGAGAGCATTTAGATGCCCTCATGCCTCTTTAAAGTGCATCTGAAAAGCATTTCTCTGCTCTGATGTAGAAACTCGGCTCACGGCATCAGCAAGAAGTGTTTCTTTAGCGAGCAAAAACACAGCAGAGCTTTCAGTCGATAGCGAGTGCACTTATTTTCTGGCGGGCCGTGTCAGTGCAGGCATTAGATAACGTTTTATTTGATGGTGTTCAATGGCTGACTCGTCCTCACCTCTCGCCCAGGCCTCTCCTGCTCTTCAGCCCACATGCGCTCCCATGTAAAAACCGAACCGTACAGACATCCACCCACTGACTCTCTCAGAAGCACACACTCCCCGCTCTCTGCATCCTTCCTCTGGAGAATTCTGGCAGTTGTTTATGTTATTGAACTGGTTATCACATTACAGCTGGAACATCACCAGGCTTGGAGAGAAAGACTCCTGCCGCTTTCTCAAGAAAGGAAGAGAAAGCAGCAAAAGTGCAAAGGAGAGGCAAGAGCAGAGGGAAGATAAGACAAGCATATGCTGAAATGTTACAGTTCTACATTCAGATCATCAGACCACGCTTCTAACTTTTCTTTTGGGAAAAAAATATTTACTTCTTAGACACGGCGTGCAGATATTTTTTAATCAACACTCTATATTTATTTAAAAAATCTGCATTTACAACAGTGTATGGGTTTCCATTGAAAAGTGCTATCCTTATAGCAATGACAGCACCAGTGAGTGGTGACAATGTTGACTTTAACAACATTAAACTTTAAAAGAAGATCTGGAGGATGGCTGAAGCAGTACTAGGCTTTCCCAAAATAATTATAGCTCATACTTTTACAAGTTATTGAGCTAAAAAAAATTCTATTTCAGGACAACGAGTGGAAAACTTTGCAATAAATGGACCTTTGACTCATTGAAAAATGTTTGTGTGTGAGGACCCATAGTTTAAAGTGACATTGACATTTTTATGAGAACAGTGTTAAATTAGACTAACATGCCCCTCTGTCACATCTCCTGGAGTTACAAGCACTTTCTTCAACCATCTGCAGTAGTGTTGCAGTTGGTAGAAATTGCAGCTGTCCCTGGTAGAATCCAGACAAACACAGCCCCCATGAAAGTAAAACAAACAAGAAAAAATATAAAAATGACGTACCAAATTGCATTTATTATGTGCTATGCTGCGAGGCATGAATTGGGGATGAATTATTCCTGCGACGTTAAGTAGCAGAATAATGGTACCTTTTGCTTCAATCAAAAAAGAGGAAATAGGAGAAAAAAATGGTTTGGTGGTTTTAAACTCCTCACTAGAAGTTCAGAAAACTTCTTGCTGTTTTGCACACCCAGCAAGAAAACATAATCCTGAGATGATTTTTTCCCCTCCTTTTCACCCCATGGTTTTGTCAAAAGAAGTGCTGCGCTTTCAAATCCCCTCTCTTCTTCTCAGCTCTGCTCCCTTTTTACAAACAGATACTGCTCGTCCTAAATATCTTGAGTTTCACCACAATTCACTTTGCACAGAACTTCGTCTGACAAAAGCATTTGGAGAATGTTCATGAGGGCTGCTGGTATCTCCAAATTCCTGAATAAGACTTCTGTGATACTCTGCTTGCATCAAAGCAGGAATCTAATAACGCCTGAGATTAGCTGCTCGTGTCTCAGTGGAAGGAAAAAAGTTTCCTCTCCAAACAATGAGACTGTAAGGGTGAAAAGAAGTCGATTCAGAGGTGGGTTGACTCAACTGTGACCTTTAGGATTAGAAGATCTGGATCTGGTCAAGCTGTGATTATGATTCCACACAGTGGTGATTGAATTGAAAACCTGCGTATTGTAGGTTAAAATGATTATGGATTAAAAAGACGGCATGGTTTCCTGCTCAATGCCTCCACCAGCTCCACTGAAATTAAACAAAGGAGCTTAGTGCTTTTAGCTGGTAGTTCTGGTCCATAGTAGCATCTGTTATATTCGGACCCAGCATACACAAGCTCCGACCACTCAAAACACATGCAAGAGGATCATGAAGCCATGTTTTAATGCACTGAGGGGGAAGACAAGAGTGTATGTGCGAGTAGGTGGGTGACTCAGTATAAAGGAAGGCTTTTCACAGAGGACAATTCCTCTGGAGTCACAACAGGTGTGTGTGTGAATTGCAGAGACGTATTATGAGCTGGGCTGGAGGGCTTATGAAGGGTCCCCTCTGCCCCACCTGTAGCCCGTCAGCTGCTGTAAGCCCGTTAAAACGTCAGCTGTTTCTGAGGAGAAGTATATGTGCATGTCTGTTAGTCAAAGTCGGGGAGTTTGCAGAAATTAGGCGGGGAGGGCTGGCTCAGCGTGGCCCTCGCCGCCCAGTTGCACATCAAACGCCTTGTTGCCTCTGGGGGATTTGAGCTCCTCTTCCCTGAGCGGAGCTTTGTCACAGCCTGGTTCTTCTTTGCCTCTTTCCTGCTCATCGTAGCCCAAGTCAACAACTTGGTCATGAGAAGCAGAAAGCAGGAAACTAAGAGGTATAAAAATAAGAATGGAGATAAGGGATGCTGTTACCTTCCACACATTACAGCCTTTCTCACCAGACTTCCTAGAAAGCTTTTTGGCTTGAATTAAACTGTAAACTTTTCATTTTAAACGATTTCCATAATCTAGCTTTTATCCTCCATACAGGATGCTTGGTCACAGTATGTTGCACAGTTTATTATCATCGGTGTAGTATTCCCTTGAAACAAAACTGACCTGTTAATGCACCACAAAAAGCAACAAAAATCCAACACAAAAATCCAACACAAAAACAACAGTGACTTTGTTTTGAGCTTAGAAGGAATGCAGCATGTTTTAAGACACAAAATCCAGCGACATGCAAAGTTATTGTTTATTGCACGTTACTGTGCAAGATCATTTCACCTTAGAGTATGATTAATGTTTAATTTGTTTAATGTAATCCAAAATCTTTCCCATTTTGGGTCTTTCTCATTATCTGCTGTCTCCATCAAACTTACTGTAAACAGTAACACATGCTATTGCTGTAACTGCCTTCACTATCCATCCCAACACTTGGGATGGAAAGTGGACCTCCTTTGTGGTTCAGTATTCATGGATTCATCTATTAGCCAATTTTTCTATGGAACGTAACTAAATTATTCACAGAAAATTCGACTTGACATACTGTTGCCTGGCATTTGAAAAGCAGCCAATCCAGGAGCACTGTTCATTTTCTTGTTGCTGACTGGCTGTACCCCCAAGAGTGGAAATAATATAAAATGAAGAATGTTGATGTTTGCTCCTGTGGTACTGCCAACACAGTTTCCACTGTGCATTTAATACATATCAAGGTATTTTGTGTTTGAGCTGATAAAATAGGCAGGTATAAATTTTTAGAAATATTTTTCTTTCCAATACATTGACGGACAGACCGTCAATGTACTATTCAGTAAATTAGAAAATTAGAAAGTCAATTTATTTCAGGAACTTTGACTAAGTGAAACACATAGATTAACTACACACAGATGGATGTTTGATTCTGTTAATTATGATGATTTCTGAAAACATGACATTTAAAGTTAGAATATTACATCAGAGCAAAAAAACAAAATACAGAAATATAGCCTTATGTTTAACAGCTGCTTAGTTTGTCAATTTTCAAAAGGTTTTTTTAATCTGACAAATGAGCTTCATCAGAATACATATTCTAATTTATTGAAAATGACTGTGTTTGTCAGGAGCCTATGTCTTTATTAATTCTAAGTCATATCATTGCAGCATTATTATCATATTGCATTGCTTCTTAATATCGTCCCTTAGTATGCAGTCTTGTGAATTAAAGAAAATGTCAAATCAGAGATTTTACCTCAGGGATTCTTTTAATAACCGAGTCAGGTGACTCATGTCAAAATAAGAAAACCATTCCCAATAAACCGATATTGAGTCCATGAAATAAGTTTTCCTAAACTGATTAAAACAAACCTGTTCACTCAGCTGGTGGTTAGATATTAATTTATGCATTAATTTACACTGATTGCTCTACTATAATGAAATTCCCAAATCAGCATTACTAGCAACCAATAACATTCATCACTAGAGGTTTGAGGAAGGCAGCTCTGAGAACAGAGTTAATAATAAAGATGTCTTGTTGAATAGACTGGTCATTTAAGAGACAATGTTCCTCCTCCAGATCTTTCCATCTCAACAGCTCTTTGAAACTGACATTGATGTAAACTTGATTTCACACGTCGGCTCTTATTTTCCCTAGTGTAAGCTCATCTTTCTACACCCCAGACGGTCAGGTTGGCGTGGGAGTCACAGGTGTTGAGTGATTTATAGCTTTAATTTAGTTGATAGATTAAAATATGGCAAAGAAACTATCGCAGAGCTTTAATTAGCAGAACACAGCAAGCTTCTGTTTTACTTAAACTCGCTTGGCAGGAAGACAGAAGGGCTTACAACTACATTAACACATCTGAAAAGTATACAGTGTACGAGAATGTATATATTGTGTTTGTAGAAACTGGGTTTTTGTCTGACATTGGAAGTTGTTTATTGATCTTACTGTTATTAGATGTTTGTGATAAATGAAAGAAGGGACAGATGGAATTCAGTGTTGCAGGCCACGGCTGCAGCCTTTGTGGCGGCGTCTGATTGAAGGAGACAGTTGAAGGGAACAGGTTGCTGCGTCTGTTATGGCTCGTCTTGCTGCTCTTGACCTTTAGCCTTTAGCTGTGACAGCTCCAGGGATTGGAAGATGCCAAACCTCCACTGACTCGGAGTGAGGACTTATTTCATGCAGTTAGAAACAAGTTTGATATTGACCTTTCTAAAGACTTTGACTTTGTCAAATATTACAATTGAAACTTGCCTCTACTTGATTTTTTCAAATGGTTTAACAATTTATGAAAGGAAATATATTCTGTTACATGTGGAGCCAGAGCTTGTGCATTTAATGAACAAGGGATTTATTTTCATCTTCCATCTATCAAAAATACACAATAATGCAAAACTGTTCCTCTCTTGTGTGGAGGATGTTGATAATTAGCGTCCTTTTCACATATTAGGAGATCAAACCGTATTTGGGAGGGAAGCCCACCTGTCATGTCCAACCAGCAGGGGCTGTCTGTCTAAAAAATGAATATAACTCCTGTATCAGCATTGCTAGTATGCCAACCTGGATTCAGAGACACTTCCAGTCAAAAACAAATTCTCGGGAGTCTTTAAATGTACTTGAATCGACAAATTATCAATCTTCTTGTTCAATTTGCAAATTTAATGCAGAAAAAAAAGAAGTGGTCTTGTTTTCAACAGATCTTTTTTTTAGCTGGATCCTGCTAGTAGCTTTACTGCTGAACCTCCATCTCCAAACACACTACATTCTGTGCATCCTCTCTCAGTTAGCTCAGAAAACTTGCTGCAGCCTTAGCAGCCAATCATATAGCTTCTCCCCTCCACCCTAATCTATCTATTACCTTATGTCATTAAAGGTCATTGAAAACATTGCATTGTGGTGGATGAAACCAAAACTAAATTTATGAGAGACCATTGTAAAAATACAAGTAATTATTCTCAAATCATGTTCACAATACACACCCACTGGCCAAGTTATGAGTCCCATATCTTCAAATGCTTAATAATACAAATAGTGAATCAGTTAATCACATGGCAGAAACTCAATGCATTTACCTTTTACTAGATGTGGTAAAGATCACTTGCTTGGTTCTAAATGAGCTTCAGAAGAGGGTAAAAGTAGGGATTTAATTGATTTCTAATGCCTCTACTTATATTCTACTTATATTCTAATGTGAATATTTCAGTATTAAAGGAATTTGATGTGGGATTTTTCCATTGCACCTTCTCTGAGTTCTTCAGAAAATGACAAAATACCCATTGGACAGAGGAGAATGGTCAGATTATTTGAGATGTAAAAAAGGAAACAGCAACTCTAACAAAAACTCATAGGATGCAGAATTACACCACTCATCACACAACATGTCAAATCTTTGAGAAGATGAGCATTAGATGATAACACTGGGTGTCACTCAAAAAAAGCAAACTGAGGCTACAATTGAAAAATGGTGTGGGGTACATTTTCTTGGCACAGTTCGGGTCCATTAGTAACTGAACATCATTTAACAACACAGCCTACCTGAGTGTTATTGCTGGCCATGTCCATCTGTTTATTCATTGTCCTTCCATCAGGATAATGCACCATGTCACAAAGCTCAAATTATACCAAGCTGTTTTCTTGAGCATGATGATGATTTTACTGTACTCCAGTGTCCTCCATAGTCACCAGATATTATTTTAATTGAGCACCATTTGAGATGGGGCTGAATGGGAGATTAGCATCACGCATTTCCAGCTAAAAATCTGCAGTAACTGCATGAATGCCAACTTTTTGAAATAAACCAAAATGTCTGTGAAATGTTTCCAACAACTTGTTGAACCTATACACACTAAAACCTTGTTTTTATGTGTGCAGAGTTTTTAGAAACAAAAGAAGAATTGATTTGAGAAAATGGTTTACAGCTAATGATTTGCTATGACCAACTCACAGCTGTATATTTAGACTACAATGCGAACATTCTGGGAGTTAAGTTCAAAACCATGTTTGTTATCAGCTAAATCTCAAAACTGTGGCTGCAGCAAACAAAAGGACCCCGTCTTCACTAATGGGCCCCGAGGACATGATGATGAATGGAAACTCAAAGCGTGACCCAAACGGCCGGGTGGAACCAACTATGGTCTTGTCAAGTTTGTTCCTTCCATACAACAGATCTTTTAAAGATGTTGACCTTTTTAAAAGCTGCCAGTGACTTAGGCCATCTATTATCTTTTCTTCATGGCTTTTAGTGAAGTCAAAGATTTCACAATTAGGAAACAATGTTGGAAAAATGTAATCTCATTGCCTTTCCTTTATGTTTTTGTCTCAAATTTATTACAATAAAAAAATCACATCTTTTTAAAAGACATTCAACAGTTATGATGCTGTGTATTCACTGTCTGCCACAGTGCTGTTCAGTTAAATAAACTGGATAAAAATGGGCTGCCAATCTGTTGATTTGCTAAGAGTTTTTGAACACTAAGTAAATCAATGAAATGTTTTTTTAAGCTGCTGTTGGATAACTAAGCACTCCTGCCATGTTAGAAGTGTATTTTTTCTTTGAAATATTCATGTATTTAGCTTTGTTATGCTGTGAGATTTGTCAAGAGGGTGACTAAAACGTGGAGAATTCCTCAACAATGTAGGTCACACACAAGAGGAACACTCTCTGTGGTGCCACACCAGAGAAAAGCTTTGTCATTTTTTAAAATTTACCCCATCCTCTGGAGGGAAACAGATTTGCATAATCAGGGTATTCACTGTCAGACTTTTGAAAGCATATCATGTTTATTCTCTAACCTATTAGTCATTATGCACAAAGACAAACTACCAAATAAGCTTGTCTTTAACAAGCACTCTTGAGTTTGCTTGGCATGGCTCATCACTTAGGTGGAACACCTTCGATGTGAAACTGTTGGAAAAATATAATCTCATTGCCTTTTTTCCACAACTGTTGTCGAGGATTTACACCAACACGAATGGATGTTTATCATCGCAAGAGCTGAAGCTTATGCACTCTTCTGTTTCCTTTCAACATAAATACACTTGCCTGTGGGCAAAGGAGCATCTTCTCCTCACTGCTCTGTAGAAGAAAAGATATTCCTTGCTCAGTGTTTGTGCCTCCCCCACCTCTCCTCTGAGCCGGATCCCCACCACACGTAGCCAGCACCACACAGTCTTGGCGAATGCTTTTGTTTCTGCCAAGATGAGCGGAGGTAGCCTCATAGATCCCCATTTCAGGCTTTGGGCCAAGACCGTGTGTTGAACATGGTGGGCCCCCGGCAGTCGTGCACGCTGATGACAAATGTGGATGGCAAGCAGGGGGGAAAACCTTGAGAACGGGCAGAGAGATAAGGCCATGTGAGAGCTCTTGTTTATTGTGGGAGCAATTTTGTCTTGAGAGTTCTGACATTCTGATTGATGAGTTTTGACGAAATGTATATTTTTTCCCATTTGTCGGCAGGTTTTAAACACCCGCATCTTTCGCTTGCATTTCTCCATATTAGTTTCTGCTTCCAGATGATGTTTGTCTCTGGAATTTTCATCCCCTGCATTTGGCTTGGCAATTACGTGCCTGCATCCCTACGTTCATTTGCTGTGTTGAGTGGAAACTCTGAGGCACAACTGTTTAGCAGACTCCTGGCCTTCCATTTCCCACACCCTTCAGGCCCCCTTGGAGACTTCAAGGTCAGGAAAGGGCTCGGACTGAGATTCATTGCTTGGGAAGTTCCTTCTCTGTCGCAAGTGGTTGCAGAGAGCCACTCTCTCCTTTTACAGTCCTGCTTGTAGTCATCTGCCAGTATCGATTCGAGTTCCGATCCGTCACGGGGACTCTTGATTTCCGCAGCTTTGGACTGTTCATCAGATGACAAATGCCTCCAGTGGATTAAGTAAGTGGAGTAGTTTTGAAATTCGGATGTTGAAAGTTCTGGCTGAGCAGCACAAGACCTCACCAGCATGTTGAACTGTCCGACAGCTGAGCATGCAAGCCTTGTGTGTGTGTGTGTGTGTGTGTGTGTGTGTGTTTGTGTGTAAATTTTAGGGGGTCAGGTTAAAGTGAAGGGGTGGCTGGCCTTTAAAGGTCCAGTGGAACAAAAGTTATGTAGGCAGCTGCCATCCTGCTGCCAGCAGCTCATGATCCAAATGGAAGATGTACTCTCACACATGTGCGTAAGGGATAGATTGGCGTGCAGACGAGGATCTGACACACTGAGCTGGATGCCTGTAGTTGCTCCCGTCACTCTCAGGCCACACACATGCTCATGTGTACACAGAAAGTTCCTGTTCCTATCCAGTCATCTTCCAAAAACACAAAGAAATGGAAAAAAAATTTTAACATTATTTTTTGCTCTAGAACTTAAAAATGCATAAACTATTTAAGCAAGTTACTGTGTCATAGCTCTACTAATTTGAAACTTCTGAAATGAAATATGACTTAAGTGTCTTAATGATATTTAATATATTTTGACCAATTGTTAAATGCAGAACTAATAAATACAAGTTTCTAAGTAAATTGGCTTAATAATGTTTTAAGAGTGTATCAACTGGTTCCCTGTTTGCCTTCATGGACACTGATGAATTGGTGGCAGTTGCTGAAGGCATATTAGGACAGAGGGCGGCCTGGGAGGGGTTTACCGGTGAGACGGGAGGAGATTAATGTGCTGTGTGACTGTGATGGGTGGTGGCCAAGAAGAGGGGGCCTAACAAGAAGCAGGAACGGCAGAGGATGGGGTTTTGCTGGTGGCGTGGGGTGTCCGGTAAGAGGAGTAATTTGGGCCGTCCAGAGTGAGGCGTTTCACCAGCAGTTGTCACCTCAGCAGTTGGTGGGAGAGTAGCACATGTGCTGCTCTGACTTGGACCGTTTTTTATTTATCTTTTCCTAGTTGGGACGGTGTTTCTGTGATTTTTGATTTTTAATATTTGATATTTGGACCATTAGAAAAAAAACTATCCTCTATCCTGGAACTGGACGACCCGTATTTCTGTTTTGTCCCAGCTGGTCCATTCTTTGTCGGTAAGACAGACTCTTATGTGGGTTTCACCTCATTGTTTTGAACTGAGATAAACCGGGCCTCACCTAAATCCATGTAAACAAAACTGTTCTCTAAAATAAAAGTTTACAGTCCATGGCAGGGATGATACACTCTCTGCTCTTTTTCAGTTGTTTTGAAGTTCTTAGAGACTCTTAGAAATATGTTAAGTTCTGCCTTTGCTTATCAGTCCCTCGGGGGCGTCAGTGGTGTGGTGGGCTGCTGGCGCCCTTGAGGACTTTATGAGGCAGATAGTATAGAGTTTGAGGTGACTAACTGTGTGGCCTGTTGAACATCTTCAGCCACCGAGCTGACACCAACCCTGGCCTCAAATCCACTGAGGGAGAATCAGAAGCAGAGATCACAAGCTCTTGTTGTGATTTATCGGTGAATGCTTGAGTTTCTGTGTGGCTTGTAATGTCTCGCATGTTCCTTTTTTGACCAATATTGTTATGTACCAGCAATGTCTTTGGTACTTGTTTAGCTTTGACTGTTCTTTGAATGTTTTCACAAATAAGAGAGCTGAAATAGATATATGTGTTTTCTGTGGTTGTATGCTAATGCCACTTGAATAGATGAAGCTGTTTATACTTTGACACTATCAAAGAAATATGTCTTCAGAACTCTGTTGGTTGTTATTGATCTTTGCATGCCAGGTTAACAATTTATTAAACTGTACGGGGCTGTTAAATGTTTCCATTAAATGTTTCACTTTATTAGACAAATTTAAATATTAGACAGAGATGACCTGACTAAATACAAAATGACGTTTTTAAAATATTATTAAATTTACAAGGATCAATAGGCTAAACCAACCTAGCCTACATAAAGGAGTAGTCACACCCTACACCTAATAACCGGTTGTGCCACCCTTGGTGGCAACAGTCATTAAGCATTTAGAATAACTGGCAAGGAGTTTTTCCTTTGGCTGTGGAAGGAGCACATGAGCACATTCGAGTCTTTTCAAGCATGTAGGTCTGTTTAAGATCATGATAGCATCTCAGTTTGATTTAAGGCAAATTTGAAACCTTAGTTTATGTTTTTCCTGGAGCCATTTAGAGATTGGACTTGTTGGTGTTTTCCAATCGTGGTGCCAAATAGCCCAAGTGAGCTAGTGCTTAAGGTCACAAATGTTCTTCTCCAGGTTTGACAACTAGAAATGCTGAGGTGGTTTTACACTCTGTGTGACAGGCCACACCTTCCAAATATTCTACTTGGAAGGTAGATCACATTATTTTTGGGAATGTGAGGGAAGCCTTTGGGTTCTTATGGATCACTAGTAGCTTTGACCTTCACTGCAGGAAGTGAGACATGCAGTTTCTTAGATGTTCTGGATTCTTTTGTGACCTGCAGGATGAGTCATCAATGTGCTCTTGGATCAATCTTGGTGGACTTGGCAGTCCTCTCACTGTGCCAAGTCACTGTGGATCCATGGAGTTTTGAAGACACAGACATGGCTTTATGGGGCTCTCCACATTGTTTTTCTTCCAAATTCTATTCAGATCAGGCTAGGATGTGTTCCTTTTGTAGGTCTTTTGCCATACTTTCTGTTTTAGTAATCACTGTTGGGAAAGGTTGGTGAAATTGAACTCAACTTTTCAATCTTGTTAATCTTTAATAAAATATTTAACATGAATGAGTGGAGGTGTGGGTGGGGATACTTAACAAATAAAATCACCCCTTGCAATTGTAATGTTTTACTTATTTTTCTTTATTAAAGTTAGTTTGAAGATCTGAAGTATTTAAGTGTGAAAAAGAAGCAAAAGCTGAAGAAATCACAGGATTGTGTTCTCCATTTATGTTTTGAAAGGTGAAATTTGAATTAATGCTGGCATAATATAAGGGAATAGCTTTTCTTTTATATTATGTGTTCTTGAACTGCCTTATTTCCTGTGTGTTTTTTAAACTACTCTGTGTGGACAGACTTGTGGGTCTCCAAGCAGCTGCTAGACAGTTGTTTTGAAGTGTGTCTTGACAACAAAGCCACCCTGGATGGTTCTCTTGTGGCCAGATTAAAGGATCCCTCTTTGCTGAAAGATGTCATACCTGAAAATTCAAAAAGCACATATCATGATTAAGATCTGTTTTTGTTTTTTTTTTTGTTTCCGCCTTTAAAACCTCCCAAAAAACAAAAAATGTTGTCATCAGAGAACGTTAGTATGTCAGAAGATGTTTGTGTATGCACCAGAGCGGCTCCCAACATACTTGCACAGCCTGCATTTCACAACTAATGACGGATAAAGTTCAGGAAACATTTGTGGTAAACATGACAAATATGCAGGTACTGCTGTTCTGGCCAAAACGTCAACATTCCTCCTCCCACTCACCTGCATAAATGAAAATAAACCCGATAGTACTCTAGATAAAAAGCTATTTTTAAAGGCGTCATTGGGTAGTCCTCGTCTTGCCTGTCTGGCTTTTGTAGAAGGCGTCCAACATGAGAGCACGTTCAGCCGGTAATGGCATACCTTTGTGCGGGTGTTCCCTTTTTCATAAAGTGTCACCATTGATGTCATTGATCTTTTGTATTGACTGCATTTCTGTTTGTCACTAGACTGTTTTTGTGCTGCTTGACCTTTTGTGCTAGGTAATGGAAAAAGTTGTAGTTGAGAAAAACTGAGAAGGTGTTTGTCCTCAAGAGACAGATCACAGGGAGCAACAGTGACCCAAATATTAAGTTTCACATATGACTTCCATTATATTTTCATGTCAGAAGCATTTTTTGATTTATAGTTCAAAGTAAATATATATATTTTTTTAACCTTTGATTTATTATGCATTTAGTCAGGATTCTCAGACACATGCATGTATGATATGCATCCAGAACATATGGCTATGAAGCATTAGTTAGGAAACGTTTGTGTTGTTAAAATATGATTTAGGCTGTTGAAAAAAGGAAGTTAAAATACAAACTGTAGGTATAAAGTAATATTTCTATTGCTTAAAGTAATATTTCTATTACATTTAAGAAAATGGATTTAAACCGCACTTGTCCCAGACATTTGGTCTTGGAACTTTGACACAGTCCATCAAAATGTGAGAACTTCATTCTAAATAATATTTTAAAAATGAACCCTAATTCTCTGTTTGGACATCTTTATATGATTCTGCTGGCGCTTAAGACCACAACTGACCAATTGATGAATTCCCCAAGTGCAATCAATTACAGGTGCAATTCAAACATTTCATTTCGGAGGTACTTCAGGCATTTGTATTGTTTTTAGAATTTTGTATTGCCAGTACTTAAATATCTTCGGCTTTAAATGAGGTCATTTTAAGCAATAAATCTACATACTTTACCTCTGTTTACTCCAAATTACAGCATGTTTGCTTGTGCTGCTCTTTGTTATTCCCCTCTATTGTTCCACTTTCTCCTCAAATCAGCTCATGTTTCAGGGAAAGGTGTATGGTTGAGTATGTTTTGTTGTGTTCACCTTTACCTGCGTTGACTATGCGGTTTGACCTGTCAGGTTACACCACGACTGGAGAAGTGACAAAGTTTCTGAGGCCAAAAAATAAAAACATAAATAATCACAGGTAACGACTGAGGAAGTATGATCTGGCCTGTGAACCAATATCTTCTGCATGTTTTTTTCAGTCTCTGGACAAAATAAACCTTTGTGTGCACTAAAATGCATGAGGTATTATCAGGTGTTTCTGTTGCATTCTTGCCAGAGGCTGTGAAAACAAACAGCAGATCGGTGACAGTAAGCTCACCCTGTGTTTTCAGTATGTGAGGGTAGGTTTGTAGGTTTTTCTTGCCTTTACTTGCAGATGTTTGTGTATGTGCTGGGGGTTGGGAGCACTGAAGTATTGATATTGGGCCCAGCAGCGCGGGTGTAATTCACCAGCCGAGAGGCACAGATCTCCTTACTGCCCCTCCCATCCCATCCCATCTCAACCCTTCACCCAAACCACCATCACTGCCACCTCTGAAGTGCTGCCCTTGCAGTGCACCAGCCCACCTCTCCAAAGTCCTACCCATGATTGGTTAGAAGGAAGAGAGGGAATGAGAGATCATATTCCACTGCCAGGATTGGCAGCATAAATGTACGAGCATAATCACAATCCTTAGCCAGGCCTCAGATGTCAGGCCAGCAGCTTCTCTCCCTCCGTGGTTTTTCCACAATGCCATGCCTTCGCTCCACCTGCTGGAGGTCCTACCACCGACTCAACCATAGGGTTTTGTTGTTATTGCAAACATGCCTACTTGGTGACCTGAAGCTCAAGCGTGGTGTGAACTGTGTCCAACGGCCGTCCGGGAACATGAGGCAACAGGCTGTAAATATCATACAGCTGGCGCTGGCAGAACACCCTCAAGGTTGGGCCACAAACTGAGCCTCAGTGGGTCAAATGAGGGTTTTCGGCATGCTTGCAACATAGTATAGCCCTGCACTTTAAGCTCAACCTCATGGACTGTGACTCAGTCAGCAACAAATCCATTCACATGTCTTTTTGTTTCTTCATCTTTTGAAAAGATAATTACTCAATATGCTTTTGCAGGTTTTTAAAGAAAAAGGATCTATTCATCATAACTAGTAAAACCATAACCTTGTATTCCTGCTCATTTCATTTCATGTGAAGTCGCTGGGAGCTTGTGGTTGCATTATTTGTCTTATGTTTTCTCCATCCTGTCAGACCTGTTTGATTGAAAACTGAGTTATGAATTATTATTGGTGAAGTATTGATTCTCCCAACCCCAGACTAGGCTGAGGTAGAGATCAGTCATTTTCACTCTCTGCTGCAGAGGTCATGGCTTCAGCTGCTTCATCCAGACGATATGCCCTCTTCTTGAAATATGAATCCTTGAACTCTAGTTGCAGATTGCTTCTGTAATATTTTTCCAGCAAGGCCTGACATTTGATATGGACATTTAGCTTACATAATTTCTTCATATCTAATTCTGTGCAATGCAATCAATTATTCAAAAGTTCATTAATTGGACACTTTTCTAAGCTTGGTTTAAATGCTATATGAAGTGTATTGCACTTTAGATTGATGTTGTTTCTCTTACAGAAACAGTTGGCCTTTAGGAAAATACACTACATTAAATTTTGCAAGTTGATTGAACATCATCTTGGAAATAACTGGTACTATTCAATAAATGCATTGATTGGGAACATTTTATTACTTTGACTTGAAATGAGGCTTCAAAATATTCTCAAAAAACATGTCCACTTCAATAAACGGTTTCAAATGACACAATAAGCAGCTTTGTGAAGAAGGGGGTTTTTAACTAATTTCAGACATATGGCAGCTGTGTCTCAGTTTACATTCTGTGTGATGTCTAGATAAGAGGTTTTAAGACACTAAAGTTGTTACATTTTGTAAGTGAAACTTAAGCAATTTGATTTTGGATCAACGTAAGAGTGATGCACCAATCAAGTGACCATTTTACCCTTAATTGTCTTGGACTGGTTAATTTTGCAGTGCATTAAATTCATTAAATGTGAATATCCCACTCATTTCAATCTACAAACATATTAACCAAGAGTTTAACTTTGAGATTTTTAAGCCTAAGTTAGCTATTTATTTATCTTGTGATCTCTAGATTGATTTTATTTACTGATTATTTTTTGAAACCTTGTTTCTCAGCTCAGTTGGTGGAACACAAACACACGAGGAATGAATTTCAGATTGTTTCCATTAAGCAGTAAAGAACCAGATTTATAAGTGTGGTTATAAACTGAGATCGGGTGCCATGCAGCGTGCATTAAAGGTGGTGCCAGTTGTGGTTTGCTCGGGCAGATGTTGGTTATCACTGCTGAGCTAAAAAAAAACATGAGATTTCCTTCTCACTGGTTCCCTGTTCTGGCAGTGCTGCCTTCACCAGCACCTTTCTTCCCCTCAAATACCAGGCCGCTGTTATCTCTGTGCTCCAGGCTGCTCCAATAACACTTAACACAGTCTGGGTAGCCAAGGATGGACATTCAGGAAGCTCCACATACACCTAAACACACACACACGCACATAACAGGACAGATAGCGGGGTCAGGATTAACCACATTACTGAGCAATCCAATTTTAACCAGTTATTAAATGGAACCACCAATAACACAACTTTTTAATAGAGTAGTCTGACTTTTATCAGTCACTAACAATTTCTGTTTTTTCTCAAGGCAGACCAATTCTAAATGTAGCTCTTAAGGACTTTGGCACATTCAAACTACTTTGGGTAAACTATTTTTGATTCAGCAGTTGAGTCGAAGAAGCACTGAGCATAAAAGAAGACGATGTGTTGTGGTAGTTTTAAATCCACCAGAAAATTAAGAGATTACAAGATTATTAGAGCTTTCCTAAACTTGTGCATCAAAGTGCTTTCAAAAAAATGTGATATGTTGATGCACTTTTGGCCAAAAAAGAGAGTTCTTTTAGTTATTGATGTATTCATTGATTATCAATCACTATTCAGAAGGGTTGCGATAGGCGTGGTAGGTGCATCACACATGATGACATTACCAAATTGACAAAAAAAATAAAAATAAAAGTCTCTTTTTCTAAAAAGCAGTTCAGAGAACATTAAATCAGAGAACAGTTTTGGTAAAGTTACTTTGATATACTTATAAAAATACAAAGTAACTATTAGGTGTTTTCAGTGGTAGACTGAGAAAATCCTTCACAAAGTAAAACCAAAGTGAGTTAAATACATTTTTAGTTAAAAATGTTACTCTTCTCAAGGTATCCCTCATTACTTTCTTCAGTATGTTACCATTTCATGTCCTTGAGGGCTTACGTACAGAGCTTCATCGTCAGCTGATTACATCACATCTTGCCCTTCTGTGCAGGCCAACAGAATGCTGCACTGACGCAGAGCGCGTCTAGCCCAAACACCCTGTTCTCCCCTGCTGTATTTAGTGGTTTAGTTTATGTGTGTGTTTGTGTGTGTGTCATGACTCAATCACAGCTCTGTGCTCCTTCTCTGCAGCTCCTGACACATTCAGCCCTCAGCAGAAACATCTGAGGCGATGTATCGGTAATATTGAGGGCAGCTTCAGCCTGCAGGACATCCAGGCAGGTTGTCAAAGGGAAGGTCACTAGTTCACAAACTGTGACTGGTTGGGAAAAATCTGGCTGACGTGCCCTTTGGCAAATCACTTAACCCCTGATCGGCCTATCGCCACAACAGATTTTCTTTATCAGTTGAAATGACTGGTTGAACTGGGAACCTTTCAGATGCAGAACTGCACGGATTGAAGCACGTTGTTGCATCATATATAAACGTTTAAAATTAGATTATTTCCCTTTATTTCACTTTTTGATAGAATGTTATATAACAACATTGTCTTAAATCAGAGGCTTCTGTAGAGCCGCTGTAATACAGTCCGCTACAGGAGATTCTTTGTCCCCACAGCATCATTTTCTACAGACCCATTCAATGAATTAGAATATTAGTGAAAAGTCTATTTATTTCAGGAACTTTGTCAGTAAATAAAACACATTATATAGATTAAATACATACATGTATGTTTGAAAGCCTTTATTTCTTTTAATTATGATGATTTTCCACTTACAGCTTATGAAATCAATAGAAAACATTTCTAATACAAAAATATAGCTTTAATTAAAAGTATGTTTAATGTCTACTTAGAGGTTGTCAAATTTCAAAAGGTACTTTTAATCTGACAAATGAGCTTAATCGGAACACATAGTCTAATTTTATCAATATGACTGTGCAAACACTGAATACATTTAAATTACAGTTAATGTCCCTCTGGGATTAATATTTTTTTATTTTTAATTGAATTGCAATTTTAATAGTATTTATGCAATTAGAACAAGCGGCAGTTGTCTTTGACGTTTTGTCCACATCAAATTTTTATTCTCAGAATTAAATGGAAGACCGGAAATTGTTCAAGTCACATCTCAGTTCTCTGTCTCCAACAAGAGTTTGTCTCTTGAATTTTTCCCCACTTATTTCCCTTTTCAGTGGCAATAAAAAAAGAACAGTTTTCTGTAACTTCTCATTGTTTGACTGCATGGACTGATTACCTTGACAGAATATCTAATCTACTTCATATCTACTTCATACCTCGTAAGTAGCTGATACCAAAACATCATGTGAGAATTAAGCTAAATACCTCCAGTGCCTCCAGTGTTTGAGAAACAATGCTGTAACGCATTTGGGTGTTCCCCAGGGTTCTAATCTAGGCCCATTGTAGGCTCCTAATTATCAGCATTTATCTTTTCCCTGTCCAAAGCCTTTCTGCTGTTCCTGCAGCGAGGCAGCAGACACACTCCAGGCTCTCTGCTTCCCATGCGAGAGCAAAGACTCTGCCTGACATCAGACATGGGAAGCGAAAAGCAGCAGCAGCGTGAAGGGTAAAAGGTCGAAACTTGACCACCCCAGGCAGATAAAGCAGCCTTTTCATGTGTGATCGGACCGCCGCCTGAAGACAAATCCCTCAGTTCGCTGCCTTTGAACTTCACGGCAAACGGAGCGAGTCCCTCACCCGCACGGCCGTTAACAAGCGCCGCGAGAGACTCTGAACTCACCTTGTTATTATTTTGCTCAAATATGTGTCCATTTTTACCCCTCTTTCATTTGATGCTGAATGAAATAAAATGGATGACCCACATGTTAGGAACGTTTGTTCTTTCTGGAGGGACACTAACGAGGAGATCCAGATAGAATTCATTAACCTTAGCTGAACTCTTCCGAGCCTGAGCCAATCAAACGGCACAAGATGAACAGAAAGGTAAAATATTCATCTCCTGCAGCTCACTGTAGATGTACCTTCATTTCTCCTTCGAAGTTTCTGATACAGCAATCATAACACTCATAACACCTTCTTCCTGCCTCCCTCCACTCTTTACCATCAGTGCATAATTCATAAACATCTTATCTAAACCTAGCCGATTGCCTTCTCTCTAAATGAGCATGCAGCGCGGCGCCCACAGCTTCACAAAAGGAATGTCAGTCTCATGACAGACAGTTTCGAGTTCTTTGTTTCAGGAGAATGGATGTAAATAGAGGGCGTTCTTCTGCTGCAGCTCCCCCAGGTAGAGGCAGAGCAAACAACGCCGAGGAGCCGCTGTTGTGTCTGTGCTCGCTGCTTTCCAGAGGCTTCAGCTGTGCCATGCTGCCGCTTGGCTGTGTGTGTGTGTTTGCGGGTGTGCGTGTGGGGGTGTGTGTGTGTGTGTGTGTGTGAGAGAGAGAGTGTATAAACAGTCTGCATGCATATATAGATTGCTATATTTAAATCTGAACTACAAATAGTAGTAACAGGGCCTGAAACAGTCTATGCCTCTGTTGCCGTTTGTGGGTCTCTGCTGTCTCATTCATTCAAGAGCGGGTATGAATTCTCATAAACACTTTGGGCTTCTTCATTGCTTTATGCTTCTGATAATTAGAATTTATAATGTGTTCTGTTTTCAATCTGCCATCATGGTACATCTCAGAACAACCATAATTCATGGTTATTTAGATGGTTGCATAGATTAGACAAACATTTTTCTCTGTTGTTTTTTTTCTGGAATTAGGTCAGTGTTCATTTTAGTTAAAAAAGCATAATGCTGTTTCATTGGTCGACATATTTATGAATCGTCAAACGCATGGTTGGAGAAATGCCCTTTCATTTTATTTTGCAGACTTACAATTTCTTCGCTCTGAGGTCTTATTTATTTTTAAAACAATGTGGCAGAGATGGTTGTATATTGAACACACTGGATCAGTTTCAGAAAAGTTTTCTTTCACATGAACCCGCTGAAAATGCTCCTGACATTTATTTTAAACATGCCAAACCCGTAAGGGGCAGCGTAGCGCAAAGTTAAAACCAATCACATTGCTTCAAAACAACCACGACTTCCCGTTAGGAATTAAACGCGGGAACAGAAGGTTGATTTGAGTGGACAGATATATTGGTAGTTTGAACTACTTTTAAATAGCGTATGAAATAATTAAAACAAGACATTATCCATTGGGAATCATGTTAAAGCAAGTACTTTTATATATTGGAGCATTATTTGTCGCAGACTATAATGTGAGGGACTTTAAATCTTTGTTTTCCAATGTACACACACAAATACTGAGTTATTATTATTTTTTTATTCCGCTTTGGTTGGAGTTTTTAGAAATAATAATTTTTAGTGATTCAAAATTTGTTTTTGTGTGGATTAAAGGCCAAAACATATAAAAATGTTTCAGTTTTCTCAAATATTTGGCTAGGCGTCAGGGTAATTTTTCAGAAAAAAAGTCTGTATCGGAGAGAAGAACTTCCATCCATTCAGGATTTGGAGCCATCCTGATGCAGAGAGTTAAACAGTTTTCTGTAGAGAAATTATGATCCAAAAAGACTGTTTAGAAAACGGGAAATGTGCAGCATCCATAGACTCTTTTGTTGTGGCTCTGATTGGGGAATCACATTTGGCGTGTCAGGCGACCCAGGCTGGGCAGCCGGTAGCCGTGGGCGACCAGCAGATCAGTGATGTGGCGGTGATGCCTCTAATGAAGCTGACACAGCACAGCCTCCCTCCTCGCAGACCCCCAAGCGCTTCGTGCTCTGCATGAAGCACCACAACAGATCCACCCCAGTCTACCCTCCAATTCAACCAAATCTTCCTCTGATCTGATGTTTTCTCAAATGTGTTGTTGTGTCATTTATTATATGTTGCGTTAAGGCAAAGTGAGGGCTTGTAGTAGCCGAATTGGGTCACTATATACAAACACAGCCTCTATCTGCCCTTTTGCGTCTCCCTCCCTCAGTCTGATGAATGCCTTTATGTTGTTTTCCAGGAGCTGCCCAGCTGAGGTGAAGGGGAGGGCAGAAGATCCCAGCGGAGTGTTCATGACCTGCCCGCAAAAACAGGACCATGATCTGAGGATGGTGCTGGATGCATAGAACCCCATCTTCCTCTCCTCCTTGTCCCTCTTTTTTTTTGTTTTTCAGTTTTTTTCAGTCTGAACTGAAAAGCCTCTCTGCTCAGGTGCTTTAGACAGAGTCAGGGTTAACAAAGAGGTCAAACTGAAAGCAAGTAAGCATCTACAGAGGAGGAACTACATCCACAGCCATCTGTGACCTCACTCATTTCCATATCCTCCCTCCTCCTCCCATCGCAACGCCAGAACCATGGGGAGGAAAAAGATCCAGATTCAGAGGATCACTGATGAACGCAACAGACAGGTTAGTGATGATGAAATGAGCCGCTGTTCAAATTCTAACCAAACTGCTTGCTAATATCTTAAACTGATGCAGTCAAGAAAAGATGCAATGCAGTTTGTCTTTCAGTCCAGTAATCCAGCCTTTAGAGAAACCATTAACACCAAATTGCTCTTTATGGGTGTTTATGGACGGGGAAAAGAAAATCAAGCCTTGCTGGAGAAAAGTCATCTGGCAGATGGATGCATGTATTGCTTACTGCAGCTAAACACACACAGCTGAAGTTCCTTTTCTTTATTTAAGAAAATTTAGTTGATGTAATTATCTTGCTCCCTTTAATCTTATTCCCATTAATCTGTTTGCAATTTAAAAAGTTTGAAACGGCTCCTAAATTAACACATATGGTACCTTGTAAATTTATTCATACCCTTTAATTTTTTTTGTCATTTGATATGGCCAGAAACATTTACTGACATCTTACATGTCAGAACAACACAAAGTAGTGCCTAGCTGTAAAGTAGATGGAAAATCTGCAAATCCTGAACCGGAAATTGGTTGGGCTCCACTGCACTTAGATTCAGAAGAAATAAGTTGGTAAAACATAAAGGTTGAGCCCAAATCTGCCAGGATTATGAATAGTATGGGGATTAATTGTGGCTACATTTCTGGAAGTCGGTGTGTAATAATATGTTTCAATGGTTTTTCAAGACTACATACAAACCCTACCCAATGTAGGGCATAAAAACACACAAGTTTCCGGACTAAAAGTCACTCCAGAGTATATCTCATCTGATTTTAATACTGCAGACGGAGAAGTGTGCACCAGGGTAATAGAGAAGGGTAATAGAGAAGCGATTATGCCAAAAAAGCCCCCATGTAAAGTCGTATGTTCGCCTCTTTGGCAACAACCTGCACCACACATAAGCCTTGCAGCACATTATTAAGCAGCTAGGTTGCATTCAACTTTTCTCACATCTGCAGACAGTAATATTTGCATCCTTGATTCATGTGTGTCAGTATGAATTAATATTTAATGTATCAGTTAAAAAATACATCATAAAGTCATAAGTCGCTGGACCAGCCAGATGGTGAGAAAAACAAACTTCTAGTCCAGAAATTACACAACTGTAATTGCAGTAGTTTCACAGCTTATAGCATGATTTACTATAGATGTTGTAATCTACAGGCTGATGCCTGGAAACTGGTTGGTGTTCGTATCGATCGGCTGCATCCAGTAACCAGCGGATCACTTTCAGATAAATCTAACACAGAGCAGATCACATTACCTCCTCTGACCCTCAGCTTTCTAAACTACACTGTAGCATCACAGATGACGGTGGGTCATATGACTCTGCAGACATGTTTCGTAGGACTCTTTGAATACACCTTTTGATGCAGCAGCCTACCTCTTCACCTCATCTTGCACCCACCTAAAACAACAGAAATTATCAAAAAGCATAAAATTGCCCCAGTGCCTCGTTACATCAGTGGCATTGTCAGAGAAGATGAAAGGGTAAATGATCCATCTAAAATGAGTCAACTGGTAAATGGGCTTTGCTCCATTGAACAGATTGAGTAATGGATTTGACGTGCCCACCTTCGAAACCAGAGAGAGAGGGGAAGGGAATGAATAAAAAATGGAGAGAGAAGAGAGAGAGTAGAAGCATTTAGATTTTAAAGTCAATGTAAGGTTTAGAATATGAATCAAGTTAATATTTCTAAAAAAGAGGGAAAAGAGCTTCTGTAACCAATTTCTCTTGAAGGATGTTGGTTTGTTTCTCGTCTATGAAAGAGATGGGTAATAAAGTTTGCATTTGTATCACATAGTGACTTGTTTGTCAGTAATTGCATGCCCTGTGTGGTAATGTATGATCATGGCAATAAAGAGCAGAAAATAAGGCTGAACTGAGCCAAAACCATACTTGCATTTCACAGCTTTATTTCTGTTTATCTGATGTTTTTCACCCACAGTGACCTAAACAGCTGAACAGGATTTTATTCTGTCGTTGACATTTAGTTGGTGAAGTGAAACATAGTGTAGAGCTGCTAAAGAAAGGAGTATTTTTATATCCTGTCTCCCTGTTGCTTCATCTAATGAACAGCGCAGCTTCTGAAAGGAAATCAAATGAATTTTTTGGAGAACATGCAGCCCGTCACCCTCCTACATGTTGATTCGGAGATGCTGCCATAAGCTCCACAAAATAAACAGCATTCAGAGTGTGGGCCCCAGCTGGAAACATGACAGCATCTCAAATACCACGTTTCTTATTATGACAAAGACAGAAGCGAGAACAGAGAACAGAACTGGTAACGTTCAAATCCCCTGATGGATTTTCATTTTTCAGATTTTTGGATGTAATTTTGGATCAAATAGTGGACTTTTAGTTTTCATTGTGACACATTTTAACAAGAAAACCTAAGAGAAAAAATCAGCTACAATGTTTATCCATGAGACTGATATAGAACGGCAAAATGTACATTAAATCTGTGCTCAATGAGATATTTAATGTGGAAAAAAACCCGATGATCTTTTGGATAAATTAGGACAGATTTACTAAAGAGAACAAATTAGAATGCATCTTCAATCCAGAGAAATGGGATTGATTAGCTCTGGCACCAACTTAATACCATGTGAATGTATACACAAATGTAGCAAGATCATCTCAGTAACAACCAAAGCAATCTTGCAAGAACAGTGCCAATTAGTATGGGGTTACAGAACAGCCAGACCTCATGGTAATCATGTGTGGGTAATTTAAGGATAAGAGATGCTTATTTGTTGTAATATGACAACTATAATAGGCTGTAGGTCCAAAGGTTGCCGTGTATTCTACTTATTAAGTTGCTTGAAAATGGTGCGGACTTGAATGTCTGCTTGTTCTGTCTTGATGGCAGATAAGTTTATTTGACCATCTAACCTTTCTAGCTCGTAAATAAGATGGTGGATTTCAATTTAGAAGCCTAATAGTCAGGAAAAGCAAAAAACCAAAAAACAAAGCAGTCCTAACATGTCTTCTGTGTTAGGATTCCCAAAAGTATTCATACTCCTTAAGCCTTCCTCACCATTTGTCATCTTAGAAACCACAAGCCTTAATGTATTAAGGATGTAAGTATTGCATAAGTTTAAAGTGAAATGTGAGAAGTAAATGGTTTGACTCTTTCCTTCACACAACATACAGTAGGTGATCTGGTCGTGATCCATGTAGCCTGGAAGAATTGCAGGGGATTTGACTGACATTCACGTTCCAGGATCACAAGAACCCTGGGCTATATTAGAATAGTTTAGTTTAAAGGATACTCATGTGTTGGAGTGGTTCAGTCAAAGTCCAGACCTAAATCCAACACAGACATTCTCCTTCCAGTCTAACTGAACTTAAGTTCTTTTGCATAGAGCAATGGACAAAGTTGCCAATTCTTATATGTCCAAAGATGACAACAAACCCCAAATTATTGATTCAAATAGACTCTATTTTTTGTTTTCCATTATCTTTCCACTTGTTCTGATTTAGTATTGTCTATCAAATAAAGTCCAAGGTTTTGGTTCAATTATGATAAAATGTATATTACATTCATATTTGTAAAATGTTAATTTTTAAGTATATGAATTCATATACAAGTTACTGTGCATTCAGGCAATCATTTAAAGACAATCTTAAAATGTAATCTAAAATGCAAAAAGAAAATGACTTACTAGAACTTTGCTGTGAAAAGGTCAATATCTTAGTATTTTGTGAACCTCTAGTGAAATTTATTAGGAAAATGAAACAATCTGTGGTCAAACGCATCAGGTTATTTAAACTGTTAAGACCAAATGTGTAGTCTGTGAACTGTGAGTGAGCAAACAAAAAAACGGGGTTTTGGCTGCCGGAAAGAGCGAGGAGAGGTTGCGGTTGTCTGTGGTGGTTTTCTCATCCATCTGCCACACAGCCACAAACCTCGCCAAGACACACAAACTCTGACGTGCGCGCACACACACACAAATCAAACCTCTAGCTCCCTTTCTCTCCTTTCTTTTCTCACTATTGATGTCTTATTCTTCAGTTGCTATTGGTTACCTCGCTATTCTGCTCTTAATGTCAATTACCTCCAGCTTGTTTAGTCTTTGTGGTGAACATCAGGACTGAAGATTAGGGCCAAAGTCACTACCATCCTGCCCACTGTCCTCTAGAAGAAGAAGTGAACAGAGAAACGAGGACTTTTGCTGGGATGTTTTGACTAATTTTGTTTGTTTTCCATGCTGGTGGGTGACCTTATAATTTGTTAGGGGAGCAGTTGTTGTTTGCGGCGGCTTGTCTCTTCATCACCAACCATTCTTGTCATCCTGCAGAGCCGTAATTTCCTTCGTTTCCAGCCTCGCCACATAATTTATCTACTCCTTCTGTGTGCGAGCGAGAGAGAGAGAAAGGAAGAGGAAAGGGGGGGCATATGTAGATGGGTAGAAAGATAAAGATGACACAGTGGGGGGGCGAGAGAGGTAAGATGATGGTAGCAATGTGTGATGAGGTGGGAAATGAGTGGGGCAGACGGGAGGAGGGAGTCGGTTGCCCGTGGATACGACCCCGATATAATTTGATTTGTGGCAGCAGGAAGCAATGAGTGAGCTAACACGAAAAGGAGGGTGGGTGCGGGGGGGGGGGGGGGGGGGGGTGCAGAGGATGTGGAAAATACTGACAGAGGAGAGGAAGAGAAAACAAGGGCGAGGAAATAAGAGGAGCAAAAGAGACGAGCGGCTTAAACATGTCAGGTGCTGAGGCAGGAAGGAGCACGAGACGAGAGGGATGGAGGGATCACAGGGGGAGGAAGATGGAGACACTGAAGGTCTCGCATGGCTTCGTCTCTCATCCTCAGTGATCATATCTTGTTTGCACTTTTCTTTTCTTCTTTCTCTCCATACTCAATTAATTTCAATTACAGTTTCAGTTCAGAACTATTGTTCCAGGATAGCAGTGTTGAGTGTCTGTCAGTGCAGGCAGACTGATAGTGTGTTCAGTTAGTGCTGTAACTGTGGTGCAGTGGAAGAAAGGACCTCACTGGCCTTGGAGTCTATTGGTGATTGCAAATGTCAGAATAACTATTTAATAGCTGTTTCTCTCATTGTTAAAGCTGCTACACAAACAGTGATACATCATGCATTGATGCTTCTTGAATAAGTACTTTGGCTTCAGACTCTCAAAGATCTGTTGTTGAGGCCTTCTTTAAGAGTAGGAGGAACTTTCACTGTAGGAAACTAAAAAAAACATATATAATTGCAAATGGAAGTGCAATAGTTTTATCTTGTTAAAACTATTGCAAAAAACATGAGAACACTTTCTACTAAAAGCCACAGAAACATCCATCCAAGGCCAAGATTCAAACCACAACCTTCTTGTTGTAATGCAACGGTGCTCCACAGAAATATGAATTTTCATAATGAATCTAATGATATTGTTACCTAACTGAAAACCTTAGTTTATCTAGAGCCATTTATTTATTAACCATCTCCTCCCATGTTTTTGTACTTAGGTAATAGTTAACTTACTACAAATGAAGGAATCGTTAGTAATCACTAATAATGAGGCTTTTAAACAAAAAAGGAAAAGAATATCAAGAGACAGGAATTAACTGATGATGAAAAGGATTTCCTAACAAGGTTTATTTGCTCATAAGTAATTAATAGTTAACCTAACATGAACCAACTAACCCTTTACTATTATCTAAAATGCAATTTAATTGTGAAATTATGTTTTCTGGTAATATGTTCACCAGGAAATAATTAGATGAATCCTTGTAAATTGCAGCTTTTTCTGTTGAATATGACACTAAAAAATTTCTGAAAAATTGACACATGTTCAGTCTTTTTTTTTTTTTTAGAGCAACTTATAAAATATTTGAAAGAAAATACAGGTATGCTATTGGCTGGCTTTTTGTAAAGAAGCCAATCCAGGAGCACCATTCTTTTCTATGGCACGGATAATGAACCCAAAGGGTGGAGAGGATGGATGTTAGTATTTTTTAACGATGAAACATCAAAAAGTTCACTTGTTTATCAGTAAGTAACGAGTATCTAACTGTAAAGTTGGATACTGCTTGAAAGAGAAGATTATAATAATTACATTTTTACCCCAAATTATTCAGAATGAAACAGCCACTGGGTCATGGCTAGATTTTTTGAAGAATTAATCTAAAATCGAAGGTTTATAAAAAGAATTTCAGGAAATGGCTTTCCTGGTACAAAAACTAGAGATTTATGTTAAATTTGGTTTCCAGAAAACAAATGTTTCAAGTCCAACTTGTTAACCTCCTGCTTTTCAGGTTGTAACCTCAGACAGAGACGTCACAACTTGTTTTTGACTTTTATGTCTGACGGAAAATATTATGTCACCTGTGGGCGTGGCCTGAACACGCTGCGTCTTTGAAAACTTCCCTGTCCTGTTTTACTCCATCTGTGGACAGATTTTACTTTCACTCTGATTTCCCTCACATCAAACAGCATAAAACTGTAGCCGTACCTGAAGCCTTTTTCCCTCTTGCTAATCTTTTTTACTCAGTGTGTTTGTTTTTGTGCAATCCTGCGTGTTTAATCCAAACAAAGCCAAATCTCCCCGGATTGTAAATACCAGTTGGTTAAAGCAGAGAAGCACTTCCAAAGCCAATCAGCAGACAACAAGGGACCCTGTGCTTCAGCAACACTTCCAGTTCTGTTCGGCATGTTCACAACTGAGGGGGCTTGTGGAAGGGAAAGTCTGTGTGTGTGTCTGCTTGAAAGAGAGGAATAATGTGTGACAGAAGGAGAGTGTGGAAAAGAAGGCATGAGAGCATGTGTGACATAGAAAGAGAGCATGGAAAAGAGCATAACAGAGTGTGAAAATGATGGGGAGGGTGAATGTGACGGGAAGTGAAAGCCACTGTGGGTGCAAGTAAAAACTGAGGACATGAAAAAAGGAGCCTGTCTTTCCCATTAATTAAATGTCTCAATCTTGTACATTTCTGACACTGTGTGCCTGCAAAGTGATGAAACGATTGGAGTCTTGATTCTTGTTTTAGTGAAGATGTACTCTTTTGAGCAGCTCTGGTTTAAGATGATATGAATATCAGCCTCAGGGTAAAAACTCTGCATTTTGGATAAATAGTATTTTTTTAAATTTTTTTATTTTTGTATTTTGGCAAAAACAGAGGGATGCTTTGAGGTCATACAACTGAAACCTATTACTGCACAGAGATCTGTTATAAGGACTAAAATTGCCTTAGATAGATAGCATTATGTCTGTCTGCTACTTGTTTGATCACCTTTTTCATCAGGTTTTCAGTTTTTCTCATTACATGTCAACATTGATGTGATAAGGTGACGTAATTGTATTTTAATATGTCCCGTATTGTTTTAGTGTAAAAAAATAATGTAAAATCAATTTTTTTTTGTCCTCACACCTAAAACTTTCCCCCTGGAGAAGAAGACCAATAAACCACTAGGATGACTTATTAATATGTCACAATCGGATCCTTCAAAATATTTTCCCACACATTCAGTTTTAATCCTTTTTAGACTATTGTTGTGAGTTTTCCTCAAGCTGTCAAAATGCAGCCAATGTGGTATGTGTTTCCCACCAAAGAAGGTTAATGTTAATTTTACACATACAAGGGAAACATTTTACTATTATCTACTGTAACTCAATTATGCTTAATTCCCCTCATTTGGACACTCAATACCAAAATCTGTCTATTCCATGTGTTATATACACATGAACAAATTCTAGCTAATTTAGCATCTTTTTGTCTGCAAAAACAATTTTTTTTATTGTACTGCACAGAAAACTTAGCCACTTAAGGGTTCAAATATTTCATAACCTTCACACTTATTGCCACACTTATCTGTCCTCAAAATATATTTGTCACATATTTAAAGACTAAATATTTTTAAAGAAAATTCAACCTTATTTGGTAACATTTATTTTACAATGAAAATAAGCCCGTGTTAAGAATTTTTTTTATAGAATGTGAGATCTTGACAACTTTTCAAAATGGGAAAGACATGAAAAGGGTAATTGACATGCAAGAAGAGCAGTTGTGTGGGTTGATATAAAAACGGTAAGTCAGGAAATGCATAAAAAAATGTCTCACTGAAACATCCTCAGTAAGAGTAGTAATTTATTTATTAATTTTTTAAACATCTGAAACTGTAAAAAGCAGACTGGACAAGATTCAGTGTTTATTTTGCCACCCTGCAGAGTGAAGATGATGGTGGGGGAGGTAAAATAATAAATATTCCTCAAGCTCACTGCTGGAAATCTACAGCAAAAAGAAACATCTTATGCTGATTATTAGGTATAGTGGAGAATCTCTGATTTTATGGGCCAGTTGTGGCTATTTTCACAAAGGCCCTAAACACTTTTTGGAGTATATCATCTATTCTTTAAAATTCTATTAAAAATAACAATCTGGTATCTTCTTCCAGAAAATTAAAACAAGTTTTACTATTAGGTCTTAATGAGGTACTGATCCATGAACATATGATCAAATCAACTCAGAGATGGCTCCACAGAAGACAGATTTAACTTTCTTCCAGTATCACCTCAGTCCTCTGAGGTAGTAAAAACAGTTAATGTGGAGAGTTCTGGCAGTTACTGGCCAACAACAACAAGAAACCGAACCAGAAAGTTCTGAGCTACAGCTTAATTTTCCTTTGCAACAATGAGCCAGTATAGGAACAGTTTAAGATCTTACTGCACTGACCGTTCTTCTGTAACTGCACCAAGAGCTTTTAGGTATAATTCAGTGGTTTCACTGATTAATTGGGCCAAGTGGACCTTTTAAAGAAAACAAGAAAGAAATAAAATGTTTGATTTAGAGTTGTTATATTTTATTTGGTTTTAAAAAAGAAAATGGCTGCAGCTAAAATCGCCTTTTATGAACATGAAACTTTATGTTGTATTAAATAGTTTAATTTTCACTTCCTTTTCCTTTTTTTTCCTCCGCTAGGTGACATTCACCAAACGGAAGTTCGGTTTGATGAAGAAGGCGTACGAGCTGAGTGTCCTGTGTGACTGCGAGATCGCTCTCATTATCTTCAACCACTCAAACAAGCTGTTTCAGTACGCCAGCACCGACATGGACAAGGTCCTGCTCAAGTACACAGAGTACAACGAGCCACACGAGAGCCGGACCAATGCCGACATTATCGAGGTAAAACGTGGGAACACAAGAGAGCGGGTGGTGGGTTTAATAACTGTACACGCTTTGTTTCTGAATCTTCCTTTTACAAGACCACTTTCACATTTACTACTCACATTTTCCCTTGAACCAAACAGATTTCTGTGCAATGTATCCATGTGGTTTACTGTTTATTTACCTGGAGAGAAATTAGTCTTATTGTTTTATCCTGCTGGTATCCTGTTTTTTCTTCAGGTAGTTGTTAAATCCTCTGTTCAAACATAACAGTCTCTCATCATGCTTATTTAGCTTTCTGTCCTCATTCATGTTTTAAAAAGCCTGAAATTGAGCTTTGTTTCAATTTTGTTGGTCGTATGAACAGGAATTTTCACCCTTGTTTTAATTTTTTGTTTTACTTATTTTTAGAAACTAACTTTATACTTTTAAAACTTTTAAGACCTTTTTACCAAGTCAGAGAGCCGCTGAGAAGCAGCTTTTCGGTCACAAATATTTGTAATGTCAAAAGGCCTGACTTGTTTTGCTCCTTGTTGATGTTTGAATCGAGGCTCTTATTTATTGATTCACAGTCTTATTTGTATATGAATGCTGGAAAATTATTTTTTGCTTATGTGTTTTACCAGTATTTTCCTCTGTGTTTATTCTCAAGTGGGATCATTAAGGTTTAATCTTAACTAATCTAATTCAGCACTCTCCAGGCCAACATTTAGACATAATTAAGCCGTGAACAGTTCATTAAGGCTGGATGGGTTCATGTTTACCTATTTTTTATTTTTTTATTTTTATTATTATTATTTCCTTTGGACCAGGATAGTATTAAGCTCACCTTTCAATCCAGAGCTTTAAAACAACCCCCCCAAAAAAACAAAAAACACAAACAGAAAAGGATAGACGACTTCTTCTCTTTTTTCACAGAAACTTATATTTAAGCCAAGAGCTCCTTTGGAAGATTTGAATCACTCTTTGGGTTGGAGCCAGAGGGTACAAACACTATCTCAACATCAACAAGCAGGGGGAATTGTTAGACTTACTCTGCTCAAAGTTCAGGAACTCCACTGAGAAACCCATCTAAAGCCAAAATGTAAAACAACTAGGTTTCTGTTTTGTTTTACTACTACTACTTTTATCCAATTGAAAATACATTATTTGTCCCAAAGGGATTTTAAATGTTCCTGTAACTCTTAACATCCAAGTGTCTTTAAAGCCTTGTTCTGTGGGCAGAAAAGGTCTCTGATAGCAGTCAGGCTTACAACCAATCTGAATAGGCCTTCTGCCTGAATAGACAGAAGATACAGTTGCTCAAACATTGTGCAGCAGAGACAATATTACTTGTCCTTGATGACACCATCAGTGCATTTGTTTAAAGGTTCCCACATGCTTCATGCCAAAATCGGCCCCCATTGATGTTGAAATGCTACGAAAATTGTGTATTTTTTGACAGAAATCTGCGCGAAGCATCATGTGATTGGTCAGAAGTTTGTTGTTGAGTTTTATGCAGAAATGCACTTGGCCAGTGTTGATATTTCTCTTCAACTAGTCCGCTGGAGGGACGGGGAGCTGTTCAGCTTCAGATAAAGTATGTGGGAGTCTTAAATCTTTGTCTGGCTGCATGGTCAGCGAGACGTTGGAGTCGGGGAAATAATCCTTTCTCATTGTGATCGATGGAAGAGATGGTTTGAACTTCCTCATTCTCTCTCTGATCTTTGATTCGGCTATGCATCCATGGAGCCTTATTTTACACTTTTCTGGGATGTAAGGTCATAGTTCAGGTATTGTTTGAGCTTTTAAAATGATAATCATCTATTCCTGGTTGCAAAAACAATACCTTGATGCCATACCTTATTCCAAAAGTAAAAAAGTAACAGCAAACATCCTTCCAGTTGCACAACATCCAAAACCAGAGGGAATAATTGTTCAAAAAGGTGATGGCTCAACCAAGATAATTATGAACAAAAGTCTACAAAAAGAACAAATCAGAACTAATATAACAGATCTATTCCAACATCCAGCCACCATGAGTGGCACGATTGTAGAATAAATGTTAGTGTTCATCTGATGCTTTTCCTGATTCTTTAGTTAAATTTATGTCTGACTTGTTGACCTCTATCTTTCACGGTGAGGTTAAAGGCTGTTTTGGTTCTCATCACTTTCTGTGGTTTTAGTTGCATTGCTAGCCTGGGATCTCTCAGGGAGCAACTTGGGCAAAACGCCAAAGAAGGAAAATATCTGGAAGCAATTGAAAACCACCTCAGCACAAAATGGCCACCACATAAACAAGAATCTGTCAGTGATGGCTGAAAAATAGTTTTTCATTTACAGAAGAGAGATGATAGATTAGGTCAGAGCAGACGGTGTTGAGGTCAATCACTGAACTAAATTTTTTTTTTACTTTGCTGTGCTTTGCTGGAGCTCATCGAGGGAACACGGAGCACATTCACATGCTTAGCTGACCCTTTTTATACATAATGACCCCTTCATGAATTCAACACGAGACGGTTAGGTATGATTCAGCGGGCCGTGTGCATTGCTGTGCTGCACTCATGCTTCCTATGGAGCCATGACTTAAAGCTGCATCCGGGTCGCCTTTGAATATTTTCTCACTTGCTTTTTACGCACATTGCCGCAGGACTTTCAGTCATCCGCAAACAGTATCAGCAGCAAGTAACAAAGGCTGCTCCAGTTAAAGTCACATTCTGCAAAAAATCCACACAAGCAGACCAGCAAACTTACCCACTCATAAACAGATTTTATTTGGCTTTTTTAGTGGTGTGCTAACATGACCTGAGATGGTTTGGCTTCACATTCCCAGTCTTTAATTTATTCAAACTGGTCTCACAGTTTTGGAATGAAAGTTTGTGCTGGCAATGATGGAAAGTGAAAACAGGAATATTGGAGTAGGAATGGTTCCCTGCTGCTTTCATCCACTGTAACCTGCCAAATTACAATCTGCACAAACATTCCAGATAATCTAACATAAAGTAAATTCAGTTTTAACCTTTCACTGCCCACAAATGTTTAATTTCATGTATCAATAGAGTCCATTTAGGTGTTAAACTTAGCCAGTTATCTTACTGCTGTTTAAAGGCATTGTGTGTAGTTGTGTGGTGAAAGTGTTTCATTAACCACTGATAGCCAGGTTCTACTGCTGAGAATGTTTTAAAGTACTTATTGCCCCTTAAGATGTTACAACTTTTAATAGAACTCCTCCAGCTTTGAAATGGATTTCTCAGCATTTCAGCACGTTATTTCGTCTTTTATTGACTAAAGTTTGGAAATCAAAGTAGACATTGGTCCATTACCAGTGTCAAGGTATATTGAGGGTGTGAAAACATTTGATAATTTCTCTGACACTTTATTAAAAAGAAATAAAACAGAGAAACCCCAGTTTTCTCTGGATTTATGAAGTACATTTTTGTTTTAATGACTCTTTAGTACTATGTACCAGTTCCAAACTTTCTTCACAGATCACATCATTTCAGACCACATGAAGTACCAAAGCGTAAAATTAATAAAGTGAAAAGCAGTGAATCTGTCATTTGATGGCTTGGTGTGAGAAAGTTTGTGTTGTTGTCAGGAATGAGAGCGTTTTTTGGGTAGGCTGGCATCTGCCAATCAGATATGAAGGCTGCACATCCATCATCCATTTACTGCTGGAGAGATTGACCAACAAATCTCTTTTGTGCACATCGTGATGTGATTCAGACTATAAGATCTAAAAAGACTACCCTTATTTTTTTAAAGACTTTTTTCTTGTTCGAAGACAAACACCTGAAATATTTCAGATTCTTTGATTAATGCTGAGAAATGATGAGCTCTTCATTTGCTTATCTATACAATTTAGTTGTTTTTTTTACATTGTTGAAGCGGACGTGTTGTTGGACAGTTTTAAGGGTGAAACGAAATGCATCCAAGGGGAAAGTCATCCAATGAGAGCTTCCCTGCAAAAACTGCTGAAACCTCATGTAAAGTGTTAGCGAAGCACTTTTACCTTTGAGTGGGTTGAAGGTAAAACTTAGGTGCCATAGTTTGGGGCAACATTTTTTCCTTCTACATCTCTGTCTGTCACTTCCTGTCTTTCTTCCTGCCCTCCTCCTTCCTAATCTCCTGATTCACTTGGTCACGACAATTTCTCCCTTTTTCCTGTCCTTCTCTTTCTGCCTGTCTCAGAGTGTCAGCAGTAAAGCCTTTCTGTAGGCAGTATCTCCAACTGCAGATGGCTCTTAAGTGTATGGGTGTGTGTGTATGTGTGTGTTTGTATCGTGGCAGGGCGTTGGGCAGCTCTGGGCCACATCAGCTCAAGCTCCACTGGTTCTGTTTGTGTGCGTACATGTGTTGGTGTTTCCAAGTGTGTCGCCCCATCTCTTTCTTTACGTGTGTGTTTTCATTAATGTGTGTGTGACCGCAAATACGTCCACCTCTCCATCTCTGCTCGCATGCTCTGCAGTGGCCCATGAGAACGCCTCATACAATATTCAGTCTTGGTGAGGCTCTCTGTTGTGTACGCGTGTGCGTCCCTCATGGATGTTTCTCTCCCGTCCCGGCTTTTATTCTCCCCCGCCCCGCTACCCCGCCCTTTCTCTCTGTAGCCCAGGAGGCATTTAAAATCATTCCTCAGTATTTGTCCTCAATTGTCTCCTTCACCAGATGTGCGCTGGCTTCCACCTTTTTTTCATCCAGGTGTCCCTTTTGTCCCCTCTGCTTTTTTTTCTTTCCACCTAAAGTCTTGGATCTTTATTTCTTTTATATAAAGGAGTAAATAACGACTTTTATTATTAATCAGTGGGTTTCTGCTTCAATACCACTAAAGATGTAAGAAATACTGCTTAAAATACATAAAATATTTATAAAAATAGATGTTTTATGACAAATTATTTCATATTTATACCAACAGAGAACTGTGTTTCAAATAAGAGTTAGAAAACCCTGCAGTCAGTCGGGTCATTGTAAGGAGCAAACATTTCACCCACTGGTTCACTGACGTGTTATTAATATTTTTGAAACAACAATGGCGCTCTAAGGCACAGAGGAAGAAGATATATTAATTTTTTGATGCCTACGTAATAATAATGTTGGTAGCATATGTTGGGTCTTGACACAGGACGGCTCTGTTTTCTTTTTTCATTTGTTTTTTTTTTCCCAGACAGAAAACTATGTTGCATTAACAAATTTACCAAAAGTATTGATGAGTAGTTTTAACATTTACATCACATTTAATAACTGAAGAGTCTACTTACTTTTGAGTTTCATTATCTTGATCAGAAATTCTTAGTAATGGTGAAATTAAAAAAAAACATCTACTGTTGGAAAAAAAGTAAGTTTACCTTTACAGCACTTCTGTAAAGGAGGGAAAGTATCATCCAGGTTCTGCTGCTCAAATTCGGTTGATTAACTAGTCAAGTTTGTTCAGGGCGAAGGAAAACACTGTTGCCAACTCAACGACTTTGATGCTATATTTAGACCCATCTAAAACAATTTCTTCTTTTGTTCAGAGAAACAACTGGTGACAAATCTAGCTACATTTGTGTATGAAATGGTTTTATACTTAAATGTGGCGTTGCATTGTAGATATCAACAATGTTTGTAACCAACAGAAAAATTCAACTGCAGTAGTCACCTTTCAACCCAAAGAGGGCAGGACTAAGAGCTATTTTAGGCCAAATATTCAAGACTTAAACAAGCTTACACAAAAATGTCACAATTTGCACAGTCACAAAAGATAGCTCCTTTAAGGTCTAATTTATCCAGCTTATATGCAAAAATGTTTTGGAGGTTATTTACCTTTTAGGGATACAGTTATGATAAAAATCATAATAAAAAAGACTTGTTGGCTTTATGGTTTTAATTTGTAAATGATCTGGCTTTTATGATTTTACCATGACTTGGCAAAAAAGATTCAGATGACAATCTAAGTAGTGATTTTCCCTGTCGTACCTATGTCTTTTATCCATTGACCACCGGAGATAGTACCATTTGCACTGCTGCATATTCTAAACAGATTAAAATGATGGATGGAACTGTAGAGGGCCAGATAAATTTTTCTTAAGCTAAGCACATCACACAGTCATAGATATATACAAACTATGTAAAACTCCATAGAGTTTAAAAAGTGCATTTTTTCTTTTTACTGTAGCAGTGTTACGAAACAGTTTGAAATCATTTTACAGAAATATTATTAACAAATTAAAAACATTTAAGACAAATGCTGCTGCAGGAGTTGATTTAATACATTCACCTTAAGATATTTCAGACTCCATATATTTCAATTACCACTTTAAAACGTAAAGCTCATGATTGTGCAATTTGAAAAAAAATAATCAACTATGCCAGGTTGGGAAGATTGAATATTAAATTAACCTTAACTCTAGCACAATTACCTTCATACTGACTAGGCCAAAGTAGAGCAGTTCAGTCATAATGAAAAAAAAAGAATACTGGATGTTAGAAGAAACGTCTCATTCCAGCTTCCAAGCATGATGGTGGAGGGTTGGTGAGCTGATCTTGTTTTGCTACCAGGGGACCAGGGACCCTGCAGTCATCCATGAAATCCTCTGTGTACTAAAGTAGTACAGAGTCAACAAGTGATTCCAGTACTTTGTCTTCCTTCCTACAGCTGTGAATATTGATAATGATCATTATTCTCATTCTTCTCCAAAGGAAGCCTATTTTGCATCAGGCTGCTGTGACCATAATTGCATTTATTCAGTGTTAGGGCTGTCAGGAAAACTTATTAGACCAGAACAGCCAATGTGAAAGAATGGCTGAATTATACAATAATCATTAAAGATTATCTCCACTTGCACTTGGTTTAACATCGGCGGTCGAAGAGCAAGCTGAGACATACCAAGTGACAGAGAAAAGAGGAAGAAGAAGAAGGAGAAGAGAGAGGGGATAATTGGGTAGTCACAAAGTGTGCCCATTTGCTGCTCTGCCTCTGTGAATCTCTTTGAGCAAGTGCTTTTGAGTATAAATTATGAAGTGTGGATGTAGTCATGCAGGAACAGGCACTCACTCTTATGTGCGCACAGTTACACACTTGTGGGCACTGGCTGCACGTCACACTGCTTGTCCCTGAATTATTAGGAGCACTTTATTTTACACTGATGTTTTGTGTGTGTGTGTGTGCAAGTATGGTCTCAGTATGCATCGTATCGGTAGACATCCCTTCACTATGATGCAAGCTTAAGAGGCAATACATATGCACACAGAGCCTCTCTAAAACGCACGTGCTGCTTGTACTGTGTGTGTTTGTGTGTGGGCAGCCTGCCTCTACTGTCAGAATGTATTAATCCGTCTGACTGCAGATCCCAATCAGGGCAAAGAAAGGAAGAGCGCTCGAGACAGAGGGAACACGAGCGGACGAAAGGCTGAAAGAGTGGCGATGAATAGCCGAGTGGAGAAAGCAAAGATGCGCGTCGGAGAAGGAGGATGGATGCCCTTTTTTTTCCTTTAAGCAGCTCAAGCGAGGCATATCTCACCAATGAGATTTGCTGCAGGACCTAAAGACTTTGGTTAGCCCAAGAGCCTCAGTCATATCAAAATACCACGTTTCTCACTTCCCTAAGTATCAGTATATTCTTCTTTGTACCACAATAAATTTAGCACCTCAAACCTAGTAAATGGATTTTTGGTTTTGGACCATGTTATCACTTTTCTCCTCAACAGATCACAGGTTAAGACTTTGTTGACCTGGAAGTGCTCCTCAGATTATCCTCCTTTGTCCCTCAGTCTTGTCCATCTTCCATCATATCCTGACTTCCTATTCAGGAAAAGTTGAGCTCATTGAATAACCTGAAGGTCCTCACAAGTCAGGGGTCGCTTCCAACAGGCACATTGAATCAATTCTTTTCATAATCAACCTTCTAAATTATTTAATTATGATTTGAATCAAAATAATCATAAAAAATATAGTTATTCAGAGCTCTGAACCTTATAACAAGAAATAAGACTGATATTTAAAAATAAATGTTATGCTGTATATTTACAAGTCATTTTATCAGGAATACTATAAAGTGTATCCAATTGGATTTGACATAAATATCAAATCAGTATATTAAATGGCTGCAACTCAATGTATTTAAGTATTTAGATGTGGAATGAGATTTTCTGAAGTCTAAACAGAGCATCAGAATAGATGGGAACATAAATGTATCTGACTTGGAGTGTGGCATGAGCAGCTATGTTATGCAAATTTTGGACAAGCTTTTAAAAGTGTTGGGGAAAAAAACAAGAAAAAAAGAACGTGAATCTTGTGTTTGCATCTTCTGGTTAGGAGTCAATCAGTCAATCTACATAAAGTGTAATTTCATCAAATGTTGACTATGCATGGCCACACATTTCATTAAACTGGAGAAGTTTTCAGGAATATGCTGCTATCAAGCAAGTTATAATAGTTCTGTTCTGTCAGCTACTATTGGAGATGTTACATGGTGTCAGGACACGTAGAGAAAGAAATGTAATTCTAATGCACGTTGGTAATGGAAACAACTGATTGGTCATGTGAGGTAAATGTTCGCTACCTGAGAACTTATTCAGCAAATGTGTTTCCATCTCCATTTAGTACATTAACTCTTATTGATCAAACCCAAAAATCAGTTCCTTTATTTCCACAGTGACCTGATCTCAATAGAGTAATGCACCTTTGGCTTGTGGTGAAGGAGATTCACATCATTAATGTGAAGCGCACAAATCTGCAGCAACTTTGTGATATAATATGGACCAAAATGAGATCATTAGAAGATATTTTCTGTTGTTGCTATTTTGTTTTTCAGTTTTATGTGACGTTTGAGGAAGACACAGAGATTGCTAACGGTGTATATGCCCTTTTACTCAATATGCAGAATAGTCTAAGAGATAGCGTATTTCTGAAGAGTAACTAGCATAACTATAATGAACTAAGACTCCATACTGCAGAGCTTAATGTAAAGTTTCTGACTGATTAACACATTCTCTCTAAAGGAAATAAATGTTTCACACCATTTTGTCTTCCAAAATCACTCCCTCTCTCCCTTTTTGTTCTACCTTCACTGTTATAGGCCAGCATACACCAATCAGCCCAGAGATGTTTAGGGCTTTGGTTGAGTGACCTTTTGTTGCTGAGCAGGACGTCACGCATGGTCTACTTCCTCTGTTACCAAGCGAGTTGTCTGAGGCCTCCTGGGGGTCAGTGAAAGCAGAGACACAAATATGTCCCACCTAAATTATTCCAGTTAGCATAAATAAAGTAGAGGCTGTTACAGAAGAGGTGAAGTATGGAGGTGTTGAAACAGATAAATACTAATAAATCCTATTTTATGCCCAATTATTGTTGTGTTCAAATATATACAATTACTTCAGAAAACCTCTGAATTTTTTTATTCAGCTGCAAGCTAATTTGTAACAAGTTACTACCTTTTTGTACCTTGTTTTCATTTAAGAAAAAAGTAATATGTCATCAATTATATAGATAAATAGTCATTAGATGCTCAAATCTTGCATAATATATTGCAAATCACTGCAGTAGAAATGTGAGGATTAGTGATACTGCAAAGGAATCTTTTTAATCTTTTTGACAAATTTAAGACGGGCTTGAGAAAAGTGAGGATAGATTGAAACTGATCATTTTACCACTGTATTCACCAATAAGGTTGCCACTGATATTATTGATAATCAGTCACTATTGTTTATATGGAAGGTAATATTGCATTTAATGTGTTTTCAACTATTTTTCTCTGGATGAGAAGTCCTGGCGTCTCTCTTGATAAACCAGCAGTTTTATCTACGTATTCTAAATGCTTATTTGATGATTGAAGTAAAAAAAAAACAAAAGACTCCACTTTGCTCATTTATTTTACTGTTTCATGCAGCAGAAAGAACGCTACAATAACATATAGGCTGTGTGTTCAGTCACCACTAATTGTTTTTTGAAGGTATTTTATGTGCTCATCCCAAACCAAAACAAGCAAATCAAACAACTTCCTTTTTTCATGAACTTGTGTGTTTTATGAAGTAATAACTTTGTGCTTTTCCTTCTTTAAATGTTATTAGGGTTTATTTTCTTGTCTAAGCTTGGCAGGTTAGTGCCTTGAAAAATAATAGCAGCTGAGGTACATAACACAACATCTAAATATCCTAGCAGACATTCCATTGCTGAGACTTTGGACATGATGTCCCAAATGAGTGACTGGAGGGGACTCTGTGAGAGTGTGGGTGACTTGTTTCTGTCATTACATGACATCCCTGACCTGAAAAAGACAGCAGGAACTTTACTTGCTATCCTGCTCTAGATTGTTAAAATCTGTAGAAACACAGAAAGGTAAATCTCAGATTCTGAAGTAAACATGGCTTAAAACTCTAATAAGGTCTTTATTTTTTAGCATTTTCGGTTGCATGCCTCTCTGAAGCATGCAACAAGCTGATGGCACCTTTCGAGTATGAGTAAGTGTGCAGTCCTTGATTGTATGCCAAAGAGCATTTAGTTGACGAAGCAAAAGAAGAGAAGATGAAGCAATATAATTTTCATTTCAGGGTGCCAACTCCTGCCGAGCATTAAATTCAATCCAGTGGAAACCACTTCTGCTCTAATTTGACAGTTCTTTTTAGACCTGTGGGCAACATTTTTTAAATATTGTAAGTTGAATTATTAATTTTCTCTAACCTTAAAGAAGTTATCCTAAAACACTGCAAGGTTATCCTTTGTGGAAAAAAAAGTTCACATCTGAAGACCTGAACGCTCTCATGATGACCATCAGAAACTGAGCGGAAACCCTTTGCAGAGATATGTTATAGACAGAAAATATGGAAGCACAAGTTGGAGACTTTGCACTTTTTTTCTGAGAGTTGCATTAAACGTGGTGAGAGAGCCATGAAAAGGAGAAACACAAAAAAGGAAGACATCAGCAACAATGTTTCATAGGAAGCAAGCAACAGAGGGTGGGCAGGCGGGCGGGCGGGTGGACGCATGGGTGGGCGAGACAGCGAACCAGAGGAAAAGGAAGATGGGGAGGGAGGGCGACAGTGCGGGAGATGGGGGCAGGGCTTGTGTGCAACCGCAGCCATTCAGAGAGCGGCTTGGTGCCCTGCAGGCTGAATCTTACCCTGGCAACACAATAGAGAAGGGCAGAAGGGGAAACGGGGGACAGGTGAACAGATGGCTGACTGACTGAGACTCAAGCTGATCAGTGCATGAGGGAGTGTGCTTGCATGTGTGTGAGCCAGAAGATACACATGTACTGTAATGTAGCACACAAACACACATACTGCTAACTGTGAGAAAGAGTGGGAAGAAAAACACAGAAACTGAGAAAGGGAAAGTTGCCCATGTTTGCACTGTAATTTTCACAAAATATCAGTTGAGTTTGCAATAAACTAGGACAGACGAGCATTTCATGTTCAGGAAGAAAAAAAATCTACTGTGTGAGCAAGTAACACGACATAATGGGACATAATGGGAGGGAAACACACTATGAATATGGTGCCTGCATAAGTGCATGACAACCAATTAATTTTAAATTTGTTATAAATATTCAGGATTTTACACAAATTTAAATCATGATTAAGCATGGACATTACAATAGTAATGCTACCATGTATTTACAGAATATTTGTCCAAATTGAATGATTTCTCTCACACTTTTATCTTATCCTTCCACAATTTCTCACAGTAATCACTTTTCCTGTCATAATTTATCCTGAAATACAATTTCCACCAATAAAACACATTCTTAGCTGTGAATTGCAGAACTCAGGTTCAGGACTCTTTGCTCACACACACTGATGGCCACTAAAAGACTTTAACTCTTCTCTTTTATATTCTTTGTAACTAATTTGCCTGTATGGCAAAGGTCATTGTCCATTTGGAAGACATATTTATGCCCAGGATCCTAATTCCTGGCTGATGACTTGAAATGTTGCTTTGATTTTATTTTTTCACATCACGTTCTTTCATCAGGAGGCCATCTGTTTTCTGAAGTTCACCAGTCCCGCCTGCGGCAAAACACCCACACTACCTAATGTTGCCAGCTCTGTACTGCACAATTAAGAGGTTGTTCTCAGGCTTTTTCACTACAATGTAATAATAGTTATAGTCTGACCAAACATGTCAACTTTGGTTTCATTACACCTTAGAACATGTCTTCAAAAAATGCATCTGAAAGCTGAAAGTTACTGGCTTCTTCTTTACTGAATGGTCAGAATATGTTGGTGTATGAGACAAGGGGCCCCTCTTCTTCCTGAATGGTACAATGACTAGATATTCCTATAGATTTTGAATAGAGGAAAGTGGAATCTACTGGTGATTGGAAATTGTACGCAGGGATGAACCAGACTTGTGGAGGTCCACAACTCTTTTCCTAATATCTTGGCTGATTACGTCACACAAGCAAGTCATGTTTTAGAGATATTGCCTTAAAACACATCCACTGGTGTACCTTGAATAACTGTTGTCATAAATCAGAAACCATGACATCATATAAATGTTCATCTTAATGAAGGCTGTAATAAACTGACATCAATAAATACCAAAAAATCTAAAAATAGGATTAAGTGCAGTCAGTGTGAGCAGTTTGAAACACACTTTTTATGTGACTGGTGTCTAAAATCATATTACAAATTGGTATGTTTTCCAAGAGCACTGTTGCTGTTTGTGGAGCTATGTTTGTTCTGACATGCAGTTACTGCATTTAGAGCTATCTAAAAAAGAAGGAACACATGGTTATTTTCTTCTTCTTCTTTTATTGTTATCACAGAATATCATGATAAAATCCTCCAACGGGTTGGTCATCACAAGAGAGTAATATAGAAATGTCATGATCGTCTTTCTGCACTTTGACCTCGTGCAAAAATTCCTAATATACCAAAGGGAAGATTAAACATTTTATAAGAAATATTTTTAGTCAATATGTTGGTTCTCTTAGGCTGTTTTAAACGTAACAATTTCTGTTAATCTATTATTAAACAGAAAACCGATCTAGTACCACCCCTAGTGTAGAATTGGAACCGTCTTGATTCATTGTTTCTCTTATTGAATTGCTTTCTTTAACTTATTTTGTAAAGTTAAGACTTAAACTTTTTGGGGATCAGTGTTGCTTGGTCAGCATTAGAAACACCAAGCATCCGACAACATGGCTAATATTATTCCTTCTAGTTTTGTGAACATTATTTGCCTCTTTGTATTGCCACAGTCAAAGCGGCTGGTCCACACCTCGATCATGTCCCCCGCACCATCTCCATCACATGTCCTTATCGACATTTCAGAAGCTGTTCCATTTACTGTATTCTTTCAATGGCTTATTTGTTCCCCCGATTTCTAGGTCAGATCACACACACACATCTGTGCAGAAACCACCACTGAGTATGCTTTTAACAAGCTACGGACAACAAAGCCTGCTCTCTAAATTTGCATTAAGCAGTAGATGAGAGCGCTCACTCGTGCTGCTGAGACTCAACAGCTGACTCAGGAGACTGTCTCTATGTTGGAACAAATCTTTCTAATAACCTGTTTCAGTGGGTAGATAAAACGGAGCCTTGACACTGTGATGATAATAATGGCTTTGAGTTTTAATGAGACTCGTATCAAAGAGCACCATTGTTATTAACACCGAAAGTCTCCTTACCCTTACATCCAAATGGCATCATTACCCTCTTGCCCCTACCTGTTTTGAGAGTTTTAAGGCTAATTCATCCAAAATGAAACAAATCTTTACTGCCGGAGGGGTTTCAGTCTGCAGCTCTTAAAGGCACAAGTTTCTCGCAGCTCTGCTTTTGAGGCAGAATTTCGTGCGGTTGAGTCATTCTCGTTTAGCGTTGATTGTGCATGTCGAACATATGCTGTTATTTTAATCAGATGCCACTTGACGTCAGCCACACTTGACATGCAGCGGTTTTTAAACTGAAAAATAAATTGTTTTAATGAAATGTTAAAATGGTTTGTTTTTACTAGTCATTATTTGATCAATGTATAATTTGTAATCAAGTCTCTAAGGACAATTTGGTGGTTTCACTTTTTTTTTACTTTTCTCTAAAAATGATTAAAAACATTTCTTCCTCACTTGCTCCTATTCTCACTATACATATTAACAATTATTTGTCCCAAACAACCTCAAGCCCTGTCATAAGATTTTTTTAACTTTTATAAAATAGGTTCCTTAATATTTATTTAGAGACTATGTTTTTAATAGGCTGTTATTTTCCGGTGAAGGTTGTTTCCAACAGATATGTAGAACTGAATGGTAGAATAACCTGAACTTTGATTCAGCTTTAAGCTTCTCCTAACTACTAAGGTTTGCTTTGTTCGTTCTCAAGGTCAAAAAAATTGAAGGTAGAACACTCATAAGTCCTTTTCAATACTGGCGAACTGTGTTTAATGTGTTCCAAAAAGCTTGCAGGTAATTTTTGTGTAAACCAAGCCTAATTTTTACAACATCTGTTTTTTAAATACCATAGTTCCTTTTTTAGGCAGATACTTATCCCACACTGGGAACAGCTGTCATAAACAGATCACCTGATCACCAAAATCCAAACTTTGAAGAAGATTTATTAAAAAGTTCTTTGCTTTAATTTTGTTACTGGATATAACAATTTTCCAGCTGCGTTGCATCTAAGAGACGTTGACATAATGATCCATGTAACAAGTCATGTTACAAATATAGTTTTTAGAGTTGGAAAGTATGTGAGGGATTTGCATAAACTCATTTGCTCAGTTTTGCACCATATAATTTCAACCAACTGAAGAAAAAACATGTCTGAGTTTTTTTCACCTGCGATTATTAGTTTTTTTATGGAGGACACAGATGTGCAGAAAAGCACAATGAAGAAGTATATAACAGAAGAGATTTTCTCTTTGTACAAACAGAAATATCGAAAGAAGAAGTTATTAGATCAACACTATTTTTAGTTTATTTGACAAAACCTAAAATAAAACAAACCGGAATCTCATAAAATGGAATCTTGTAGACCTCAAACATTTTGCGGTTCTGAGATTTTTGTTCCTCATTTTATGCCTTTTATAACACACCCTGGTTCCTGACTATGAACTGGTTTGTCTGTAGCGGTGGATTTATTTATCCAGCTCCTTGAGGAAATTATTGAAATATAGAAATGACTGCTGAGTCTTCTAATCCCAATATCATGATGGGATTTTCATATAGCTTGGAACTTGACACGGAACTTTCACCAAGGAGTAAATTTTTTTTTCTTGACTTGAGAACATCTACTCTGAAATGTTTAGTTTTACTCATTGATAGTGATAGGATATTATTTTTACCATTTTCTAGATTTTGTATTTTTTTTGTTTCGTATCACCATTGTAGGCTGCTCTTATTGTACAACACTTTTACTGGGACCACAGTAGATGTTCTCTGTCCAGTTAACAATCCAGTTTGTTGTGAGGATTTATCTGCTTGGCTCTCTGGTCAAGGGCCCACCAAGTAAAGCTACTTAACAGCAAATCTTGTTTAGCAGAATCCTCTCAAAATAAGAGCCTCGCTATCTGGTGCTCTCCTCTCCCCTTCTCTCCCCTCCTCCTCTTTTCCTGCCAACTACCTGCCATGCTAGCTGAGATGCTAACAGCACCTTACAGCTTTAACTGGCTTACCCATTCCATTATTGCAAAATGTCAATAAGTATGAAAAAATATATATATTTGGGATTTATTTCTAAAGGGCTGCACAGTGGCGCAGTTGGTAGCACTGTTGCCTTGCAGCAAGAAGGTCCTGGGTTCAATTCTCGGCCTGAGGTCTTTCTGCATGGAGTTTGCATGTTCTCCCTGTGCATGCGTGGATTCTGTCCGGGTACTCCAGCTTCCTCCCACAGTCCAAAAACATGATTGTTAGGTTAATTGGTCTCTCTAAATTCTCCCTAGATGTGAGTGTGTGTGCATTGTTGTTTGTCCCGTCTGTCTCTGTGTTGCCCTGCGACAGACTGGCGACCTGTCCAGGGTGAACCCGGCACGTTAGCTGGAGATAGGCACCAGCACCCCTCCCGACCCCAGTATGGACAAGGGTATTAGAAAATGGATGGATGGATGGATGGATTTATTTCTATAACATTTGTTTAAAATTTATCCCATTAATTTTTTTACCATTGTACTTCCTTTCCTTCCTCTCATGACCTTTTTATTTTTTCCCTGTGTCCTTTTTATCTTTTTTTTCGTACTTTCCCTCTTTCCTAGTTTTATTCCTATATTTCATTCGATCCTTCTTCTCTGTCTTCATTCACTTGACCTGTCTTTCCTTGTCTTTACTTCCATTCCTTATCTCCCTTCTTTACAGTCTGTGTTTTTCAAGACTTTTATATTTAATGTTTGCCAATTTGTACAAAACCTGTCAGGAGTTTGAAATAAACGTTTTTATATTTTGTGCATCAAAACAATCTTAAACAACTGAGAACTCAGGCAATTAGACTTTGGAAAAGTGTGGAATTTTAAATGAGAACATGTTGGAACTCTTCATGACTTAATACCTGTTTACTAGCCCATACCTTCTCCTGATTTGGAGAGCATGTTTGAAAACAAGCAATTTTCCAATGTACCTACCACATTATGTTCACATTGCTAAGGATGGGTGATTAATTTTGATGTCTTTGATTTCAAAGCCATCATAGTTTACAAGTGGAATCTTTAATTTCCTCACCTTTTTAAGCCAAGACCTCCACGGAGGACTGCCAGGGTGAGCGAGGGCAGTTTGGCTGGTAATAACTTGCTTTCACGTGGGAGGTTGATGTTACAAATGTTGACCTGAGAAATCAATTAAGGGTTATCAGAGGTCACTTTTTTTCCACTCGTAGAAAATGCCTCCAGAAATATCTGTTTGATGTTATCATTTGGGTCAAATTGTTCATCTAACCTTAACGGCTTCCTTTTTAATTCAATGAACAGTGTAGGAGTCCGCACATATGGTGCAGTCAAGATGTTCTTTTGTGTTTGATCACTGAAAATGGCCTGAAAAGTGGTGTTGGAAAGTAAAAAGCGGTGATGAGAAATGTGCATGATGATGAAATGTAAATGTGCCTCCTTCTTCTCCACCTCTACCCTTTTCTGACCGCTTCAGACGTTGCGAAAGAAAGGCTTTAATGGCTGCAACAGCCCCGAGCCCGACGGCGACGACTCCATCGACCAAAGTCCGCTAAACGATCGCAAGACCGAAGACCTGGACAGCCTCTTCAAACGCTATGGCGTGAGTACCGTCACACCTTTGTCACCTTTTCTAACCTACTCTTTCTGTTCTCCTTCTCTTTCTCTATCTGCCATCTCCTCTGTCTCTATTTTTCTCTCTCTCTGTCTTTGTGGCCTCTACTTCTGTTGTACGGGGAACGAAGGCTCTGAACAAGAAAGAGCACCGGGACTCTGAGAGCCCAGACCCCGAGGAGCCCTTCTCCCTCACCCCCCGCACTGAGGAGAAATACAAAAAAATTGACGAGGAGTTTGATAAAATGATGCAGAACTATAGGCTGTCAGTGAGTACCTCCCACAATTCTGTGCAACCCAGCCCCCCCTCCTCATGTTGCTGCTGCTGCTGACCGGAAATAAAGTCTCCGGGTGCTAAAGGCGGTCTGAATACTCACAGAGCACTTGCCTTTCCTATTTCCCCTCAACTCCTTTTACCCTCTCCACCTCACTTCTTACCAACAATCACCTCTCTCCACCCCTAAAAAAACACCCTTAAGCCATTATCCATCATGGTATTGTTATAAAAGAAACCCAAGGCAGAGAGGTCAAATCTAACCAACAACTGTTGTTTTTAGCTGAGAAGTGTTCATTTAAATATTTCTTTCTTTAGGTTCAAGCTTTTTTAGTCTCTACTAATATTACTTTTACAGGGTGTCTGCAATCCCTAAAAAAGTTTTTTGGAATAAAATCTATGCAGGCCCTAAATTGATAATCACAGATCTTAAATTTTGTCGTTGCAAGATTATTTAATCTGATATATTCTATGTTGTTTTTCTTCTCTCATGGTGCATTTCTATCAGGCAAAAGTTTGAGTTGCACGCTGATATCTTCATGTGACTCGAGGCGGCTGATGCTACCAGTAACTCGCTGCTAATACACCCCTGCTAGCTAGCTTTATAGATAGCTACATAACTAGCTAGATAACTAGTGTTTCGGTGCCTATCATGTTTTGTCTATCTGAAACTAGATACATTCTGTGCAAAAATAATTTTAAGATTGGTTATAGAGAGTTGTATGAAAAATGCAAAGCTGCTGGGAAGAGCCACAAACGGACACCAGAAGTTGTTTTCTTTTGTTTCAATCAGTTTGTTTTGTCTTAAATTTCATTCAAGGTAGCATTAAGAAAGTCTTAAAAAGTCTTAAATTTGACTTGTTGACCCCTTGAACATACCTCGTGTTACCTCAAGACCATTTCCAATAAAAAAAATAAATGATGGTTTATATTGAAAATATAATCTTTAACAAACCAATTTTTTTCCGTGGTAATAAAATGCAGCCCATTTGTAGTGCTGTAAATGTAACAATAAGGCATAAAAAGGTCGTAAAACAAGTAATCTGAACACCAAATGCTGTAATGGGATTATTCATCTCTAGTCACCACCGTGAAGAGCGTCCTTAGAAGTATTATTGCTGTAAAACAGTTTTAATGTCTCTGCAAGTTCACTTAACTATGAGAAACTGCAACAGAGGGCGAGAAGCGTTAACTAGGTCTCTGGTTTTCATAAAAGCTGGCATAGCGACTGGAAATTGCAGGGGGAAATAATCTTTTATGGGAATAATCAACATGTTGAGAGCATGCCTTTAAGCAGTCCGATTTCTCGCCCGAAAATGGGACTCGTGTAATAATCCGCAATATTAAAGAAAGAATTGTGTGACTTCAGACACAAAGCACACACCACAGTTTAAAGAGCCAGAGAGGTTGCAGTTATTATCTGCCGGATGTTAACAGTATTAGTGAGGTCAGTTAAGACTGTGTGTAGTTCTGCTTCTCTGCCTGGATGTGCTCCTGACATTATCCAGGTTCTGCCTCCTGACTGGCACGCTGCCAAACCCCTTTTACCGCTCTGCTCCTCTGCCAACTTCCCTGTGATTCATTTTTTTTCCCCCTGTGCTCAATAATGCAATTAATGTCATTTTAATGAGGAGTATTTAATTTACAGCCCCTCTTACTGTCTGCCTGCCTGTCTGATTGGTCACTTGGGAGCAGACTCAGTCACGTTTAGGTGTTGCAGAAGAGTTGGACCAGTTTGATCCGGGTAGAAAAGTCCTCCTTAACATTCTCTGCTCCATAAATAACACAGAGTGTTAATTATACATTTATATGAGAATAACAAAGTTGCTCAAAGTAACAGTTGCTTTGCTGAATTTTTGAACAGTGGCCTTCAAAAGTATTTTACACTTTGAAAATTCTCTTACATCAAACACATAATCCGTATGCTTCATGTTATGTGAAGACCAAGACAAAACTAATTCATTATTTGGAAGTGGAAGTAAATGTATTGGTTTGAATTTTGATTCGGCGCCCCAGAATTAGAACCAGGTTTTTTTGGTGGAATCTGTCTCCTACCTCTATATCTGGAAACTCTCATGTTTGCCTCTACTCCTTTGCAAACATAATTCCAGCTCAGCCAGGTTGGATGGGGAGCATTTGTGAAGAGCAGTTTATAAACCTTGTCACAGATTCTTAATTTGCTTTAATTCTGGACTTTGACTGGACCATTTGTAACCATGTCCAAATAACTCTGTAGAACGACTGTATTTTTAGGAGTATTGTCCTGCAAGGAGGTAAACCTCCAACCCACTTAGTATACTAACCTCCAGATAGTATTTTTAGACCTCCAACAAGTTTCCTTCAACTGCTCCACCCATTTTTTCATCAACTCTAGTCAGCAGGAAAAACGTATCCCCACAACATGATACTGCCACCACCATGTTGTTACCTGTAAGGATATGTTAAGGGTGATAGGCCATGTTAGTTTTGTCAAAGAGTTCAATTTTGGTCTCCTCTGACCAGATTACTTTGTTCTACATGTTTGATGTGTTTCCCACATGAAGCTCCAACAACTTGGAATATTGTCTGCATCCAAACTCTACCTTAATCTACCTTAATATCCCATCTAAAAACACTTATAACTGCCTTTTTTAATAGTTCAGAGGTCAAATTTATGCATTAATACACACATTGGCAGCCAATGTGTGTATTAATGCAGGAGCTAACATTCACAACCTCCCTTATCTCTTTTCTTTGGAGTACAGCCAATTAGTGTGAAGGACAATGAATGGTGCTTCTTGATTGGCTACTTTGCAAATGCCAGCCAATAGCATGTCTAGTAACATTGTGTTTAGATATTTCGTCTTACCAAGCTGCATTTTCTTCCAAATATTTTAGAAATGCACTGTACAAAAAAATCTGTGACTAGGCAAATTTTGTGAAAGTTATTTGGAGTTCCAGTACGTTCCACCAATACTGAACCACATATAGGTGGGGGTGCTCTGCATCAAAGAAAAGAATATTGAATATAGATGCACAACACACTTGTTAGATTGTTTTAAGGTAAGAAATATAAATTCAAATCATCTGCACAACCTTTGGAAATCTTTAACATTTACTATATTTTTTCTTTAAGTCAATTCAAGTTTATTTGTATGGCACATTTCAACCTAAGGCAGTTCAAAGTGCTTTACATAATAAAAACATCATACAGTAATCAATTACACATTTCCTTTTACATCAAGAAATGTAAAAAAAAAGCATCAGAGAACATTAATAGTTTTGAAAGGCACCATATAAGTCATGCATTCACAGTTATGTCTCAATGTTGAGGGTAAATTAAAAAAAGTAAGAAAAGCCTGTTGAGAAGACTTCTCATTGGTTGAGCTCATCCCTGATTAGAGCACCTCTCAGTTTAATCAGTTCAATGAATTTTTGTCCTCCTGACTTTGACTCAGCCTCTCTGTGCTGCCTGAGCCGAAACGGCTCTTAAAGGCTTTTCTCTGAAGAGAGAGGCATGGCAGGAGAAGAATAGCATTCAATCTACCACCCTTAGAGATGTGCAGCTCTCCGTGAGCATTGATTGGCTTCTAGTCAAGCGTCGCCGGACTGGCCACCGCCAGCCTTTCTGCGTACCTGTTTCACCCAGCTCACCTTTTAGTGGCAGCAAGCAAACTGGAGAATTCGGTCTCACCCGCCATTCCTCCCATCTTCAACATAATCCCCTGCATGACAGCTAGGGGCCGGGATATACATGCTTAATCCCGCTTGTACTAAAATGCCTCCCGAGGCGGCGAGAGAGTGGTGAGGCAGAACAGGCGGGACACTTGGCTCTAGGAGCCCGGAGCTCACGTATCTGTTCCCGTTAGTTTGGCAATGTGGTAGGCGAAATCAAAAATAAATAAATAAATAAATAAAGGGAGGCTTTTTTCGTCCGGCGGCTCTCTGATTTGAGCCTTTTTCTGGTTCTGTGATTCAGAGTTTCTAAATTGAATAAGAAATGGATTTGTTCCTTTTTACAACCGCCTCCATAGTGCCCTTGAGCAAGGAGCTGAATATCTTGACTCACTACAGGCTCTGTATGGATGCAAAGTGAAACACAATAAAACTGACACTCCTGCATATTAAATCGCATGAAATTTCATATTCAGATGTTTAACAGAACATAATTTTTTACATAAAGTAGCAGTGGTAAATCTAAGAGATTATATTTTAATTATTCAATGTAAATTTATGATTTTTTTTTTCTCTATAAAAGTCAAAATCTCCTATAAGTGATTAATTTTGAAAGAGCCAGATAAAATCTTCAAGTTTTGTAAAAGCTTGCTTAATATTAGTGAGTAAAATCAAAGCTGACCTCTCTTTCAGACATTAACTTGCAAAAAGAAAAGAACAAATGCATTCATATATATTTTCATAATAAATTCTCAAAAAGCTTTGAGGACAAAAGAGAAGCGGGAAAACTAGGCCATGAGTTTAATTCATTCTGATTTAACCTTGCATCCTGTAAACACACCCTTGTTGAGAGAACTCCTACGAGGCAGAACAGGTTAGATTTTTCTCCCTTGTTTTTGTTCATTTCTCACAGACGAGGCCTTGAGCTTTTTCACAGGAGCCTCCAGAAAATCTCCTGGTCAATTATTTACCCAGCAGGTTTATTTTTTCCTCCTCAGTTCCCATCCTTCACCCTAAATCTGTAAGAGGATGAACGTCATTCCAGCTAACCCTCCTGTCTGCATTCGGGAGCATTGATTGTAAATGTGTTGGAGTGAGAAAAGATGAATTAATTGGTTTGGTTTAGTTGGTTTCCGTGTAATAAAGTGCCTAAAAAGTCAGAAGATAAGTTAAAATAAACATTTACAAGACGTGTGTAGAGATGTTGAAGTAATGTCATCAGTCAGATCATTCAGCATGTGGTTGAAAGGAAAAATCACCTGATGGGAATAGTTGGGATTTGATGAAAATGGGGCATTATTCACATGCATTTTAATTATTTTTAATTTTCCAAGCTCAAATCAGGCACAAAATGGTGAGCAGCCATTATTAAAGCTTCCAAATAAGTTTGAAAAACAGAAGGAATTTTATAGATAAAATAAGTTTTAATCTTTACTAGTCAATTCATTTTCCATTCAGAAATGGCTCCTATTGTGCTTTTTTTCTTAACATGATCCATCTCTTACTTGATGAATAAAATAAATTCTTGAAAATCCAGCTTATTTGTGAGGTAAATAATATATTTCATTGTCTATTAAAAATAAGAAAACGTTTTAAATCAAAATGCTTTCTACTGATTCCATCATGTGTTTAAAAAACAATAGAAATAAAAGAAAAACACCCCCTCGCCCACTACTCCTGAGGATAAATCACTTCCAGTCCTGCCTCTGTGTTTACTCATCTCCACCCTATTTGCATTGACCCCACCTCCCCCACCCACTCACGTCATTAATCCATCCTCACCTTCGGCTTGGCCAGTGTGCTGTGCTGCAGTGCTCTCAGCTGCTTTCTTCACTATCCCAGGTCACCACCTACGGTTCTGTTTGCACATTCCCTTTGCAGATCTCCACTTTACAGCCTAATTGGTACATTCAAAGCTATCTATTGGGGGTTTACTGGTATATGGCAACCTTTGGATTAGATATGCAGCCCCAAGGCTTAGACGTAGGAAAAAGAGTGATTCTTGGTTTTACAGGCCTAAAATGCTTCAATAATGTTAGTGGAAATGACCTTTATTGGATTGTAGTTTTAGGAAGAAAAGAGTAAAAGCATTTTTTTCTTTCAATTTCAATCTATTTTTTAAAACTTGCAGACAGAACAGAGGTGGAGATCAAGGGCAGGAAGGTCCCCCTGCCCTTCTTTCCATTAAACTGGGTCTCAGGCAGTATGAGTACAGTACAGAGCAGCAGTGGCCCATATTCCAAATATAGAAGTCCTTCTTTCAGATTGAGTTGAAACCGGGTGAAATGGCTTGTGTGGCTGGACAACCTCAGGTCCTTGGCCTTATTTTTTTTTTCTTTTTAACACCCTGTGCAGTCTGGTTATCAGGTTTCATCAACTCAATTTACAGTGTAGAGTTTAAAAAGAGACAAGTTTCAGTAAGTTGGTCATATCTCTGAAGTTTGTGCCGTTTGAGTTGAGATCCAGTAAATTTGGGGTAGATTTTAAGAAGTGAGCTCCTGCAGGATCATTTCTGACCTTCTCTAGAGAAGGACACATCAACTGGGGTGGGAGGCTCATGGGGGTTGGGATTGCAGGAATTTGACACGCATGCGAGGAGATGTCACCAATAACTTGAAGCAACAACTTGCTGCTGCGACAAGAGTTTTAACTTGGCATGAGACGTGAAAGGCAACACAGCTTCTCGGCCTTTTCACCAAGTCACCTTGCATGCTACAACTCAGCAAGTGTGTGTGTCAGTGGGAGTGTGTGTGGAAAGTATTTGAAGAGTTAATTTTCAAAACCATTTACTTAAAGAGACAGTTCAGAGATTTTGACTATTTGGATCCTGGAACAAAAATTCTTGCAGGAGACGCTTTTAGCTTTCCGGCAACATAAAACCCTTAAACATGTTTAGTAGGATTTTTGATTCCCATTTTTAGATTTTTTTTTTATATCTATGTCAGAATATTTAGCAATCGCAATTAAATTTGGTCGTCTGCATTTTGAAAATAAATCTTAAGAGTCAACCTTGACTCTTAATAATAGATAAAAGATCCCAATCTCCATGGGAATATGCGTCTCTTATTTATCTAATAGCATTAGCTAACAGAATGTTGCATTTTTGAAGATCAAATTTGACTTGAAGACAATTTTTGTAATTTACTTCATTTCAGTTTGCACAAAGCTCTTCTTGCTGTGATTGGTTGGGTGTGTTGTGTGGATGTCACCTGCAGGCTCGTTGACACTGCTGCTGATCACTAACTGATTACTACTCTGTTTCTATATGTGATGTGGGGATAAACTTGGCCACCTTTAAACTCCACCCTCTTCCTGTCTCTCCACCAGTCCACTGTCCCACAGCCCACCTTCCCGATGCCAGTCACCGTGCCAGTGACCAATCAGAATGCAGCGGCGGCCCTCCAGTTCAGCAACAATCCCGCCGGCGCGCTGGTCACCACCACTTCCTTCGTCACCTCCACCCTCACAGATCCCCGCCTCTTGTCACCACAGCAACAGCCTCTGCAGAGGAACACCGTGTCGCCAGGGTTACCGCAACGACCGGCCAGCGCAGGTAAGAAAACATGTGGAACACAGCTGGAGTGCTTTGGTTCTTCTGTCTCCTCACAGTTCAACTGTGGTTGTATCGATCAATAACCTGTGGCCTTTCCAGATAGGGAGACTTCCTGTTTCAATAACAGCTGTTGATTGATCAGCTTGAGGATTAGTAGCTCTTTATTTACAGTTCCTCTTCCAGGGAGACTATTTTTCTTTCTTGGAGCACGGTTTCTGAGGAATCGTCTGTAACATTAGCTTATGAGACACAGGAAGAGATTAGAAGATTGCAAAACTTCCTCTAAATGAGAAGAGAAAAAAACAGCAAAGCTGGTTTCAACATAAGAGGACAAGATCCTCAAAATTAATGGAAATTAATGCATCAGATACCTCACTTTGTATGTCATGAATTTTTGTAATTCTATAAGTTTTTTTCATTAAATAATTAAACTTTTTGCTGATTCCCTAATTCATATGGATGCATATTTTTATGTTCAAGTTACACTTTCTCTCTCTCGGTTGTCATGATTTTCATATTTGTTCCCTTTAACATTTTGCCCAAAGCAATCAGTTTGCAGATCGGTCTTCCACACATGTCAAAGTCCTGATTCCTTAATGACTCTGTTAATTGAAGTGATTTGATCCACCTCAAGCAGATACAGTAGTCATGGAGATTTTGTGACTTAAAGTCTTTTTCATTTAGCAGACTTTCTGTGGAGCCACAGTTTATGCAGCAACCAGTGAATTTTCAGAGTAGACGGGAACCATGTCTGCGTGCAGATGTTGTGTTCAGCTGTCTGTGTATTTTTCTCTCAAACAAGAACACGCTTCTCATAACAGCATAAATCCAGAATTTCTTTGACTGACGTCGGCACACCGCTGCATGCACGCACTTCGTCTGTGGAGGGAACCAATCCTTCAACCCCTCTGACTAAAAGGATTTGTGTCCCATTTTTGCGTCTCAGACAGGGTTACCTACCAAGCTTTGTTCCGACCAGCGTAATCTCATTGTAAGTCAGAATTAGGTGATGTAACGTGCAACAAATGCATTACAGCATCTTTCATAACATGGCATTCTGTGAAGAGAGTGAGTTTCATGTAATACTCCCGGATGCCCCGCTGCACTCCCGCTCCTCCATTTCTTTACACTTCAGAAGTTGAAAAGACTCCTAAACACTTCTAAAGACTTACTGTCTTTTTACAAAATGAGAAAATAATGTTTTTATGACATCTTTGAATAATGCAAAGACAATCTCAGTTGCAGTGAAGGCATGTTTCTTATGTTTCTTCTTTTTTTCCTGTTATCATGATCCCATCACTATCCATGAGCATCAAGGTCACTGAAACTATCATCAGGAGCAATGAACGACCATCCAGCTGGCCGAACGTATTTCTGACATAGAGAGCAGAAATTGCATACCCGATAACTTTGGTAGCTAATTTCTGCATCCAAACTGTCCTTTGGGACTACAGTTTTACACATATTTATATTACAGTATCAAATGAAATTTTATATATATTGTGCAGCTCAAAATAATCTGCAGACTGGTATTTTCTATCATGATAGAAATAATTTTAGTCTGAAATTTAAAATTCTCTGGGAATAAAGAGCTATTCAGAATAATCAGATTACCTGAATAATAGTAAAAACGATGTAATAAACAGAACACGATGAAATACCTGTTAATGAATCTATGTAGCAGTAATGTTTTTGTTGATTTTTGTTTATTGTATTATAAAAATGTTTTAGGTGATTATGAAATTGAAAGTTGTTGAAGCAGATTTAACCAGGTGCAACGTTTTATTGAAGCCACGTTGTTGGGTTGGAAATACATGAATCAAAAGTCAGTCTGAACAAATCACACAACCATATAAACTACATACATTGCAGTTGGTCCTAGTAGTCAAAGAATCCATCAAGTTCAGTTTATTCTTTAAATTGGCTAAAGCATTTTCAAACTAAAGAAACTCAGCAGATTGAACTGAAGTCATTCACTTGCAGCATTCATTGATACTGGATGAGTGTCTTGCAACAGTAGACAGTGGCTTGCCTTAATTCCTTAAATTTCTTCATACTGAGCATGAATGCAGTGAAAGAATGAAAGAAAACTCCCCTTTAACAGGAAGAAACCTGGAGCAGAACCAATACCTGGCACAGTATTAATGGACAGAGCAGATGCACATCATCCAGCTCTAGTTAAAATGTTATCTCTTTTGCATTTGAGTTATGATTCATAAAGGAGAATAAATCTGTCCTTGGCAAAAACAATAACATAAAACTTATGAGAACTTTCTATTTTGCAATTTTGAATTTTACAAGAACATTTGATGCATTCAATATTTCAGACTGACATTTAGGTCTTTGCTTAAAACATAAAGTTTTTTTTTTCCTGCAGGTAGAAATATATTGTTCTGATATCTGTTCAAGTTGGGATTAATTAGTGTCATTTTAAATGTGTTGTTCAAATAGAAAAGTCAAATTTTTATGACTTTAGTTACTGTGTGATTTTAAGGGTATATGTCATCCAGTTACATTTCACACTAATTGATTGTAGTAATGAAAAGGGTCTTTTGAAGGTCTCTTATTGTATAAACCAATGACAGTTTTGCCACTGAAAGTGTAACATAAGTATCATTGAGAACTGATGAAACCAGCACTTTAACTAGAAATGCAGCATTGAGGCCAATTAAGGTGCTTTAGAGAGGAAACGGTCGTCGCCAGCAGAAGCACTTTTTTAATGACATACTTGATTGAATATTTTTTTAAAGTGGATGTTCATCAGCTTTTAGATTAGCGCTGTTCAGATATGCTGTTTCATATGAGATCATTTTCATGTTTTTTTTGCGGGGGTTTTTTTCTGTGCTAGGTGCGATGTTAGGAGGAGATTTGGGGAACTCAAACGGAGCGTGCCCAAGTCCAGTTCGTAAGTAAATCTATTCCTTTCTCAAAAATCATACACATCACTATTTCACACTGCAACAAACACACAGCTGAACACCAGACACTATTGTTTCTTTTTGTCTTTTGAACTTTTAAAAAGATATATTTTTTAGTTGGGTCTGTGAGGAGAACAGTGCAGATCGTTTCTGTGTGGCAACAGCCTCACAGTCGCCTTCACAGGCTTTTGCACAGGCATGTAAGCACCTGTTGACTGGCGACAGCTGGGGGTCACAGCACAAGCTGCTTGTAAACAGTCCAAAGAACAGAGAGGGTTTCAGGTTATAAGACAATCCATGACTAAGAGAAAAAAGAGGAAAAGAAACCAATAAAATTCCAGCGAAGCTAGTGTAGGTTTCCTCAGCTGGCCTTCTGTTGTTCCTCTATTCACAGTTGGAAGCCTCAACATTTTTTAGTATATTCTGAAAGTGTTTAAATCACTAAACTAGTTGGGAGGCGGACACCTGCTGCAGATCAAATCCACCATGAATGTGAGATCAACATTTCATTCCTGGCAGTGGTTTTCTGTCAAACATGTCAGCCTCCTTTAAACAGCTCCGCCCAGATAAATCAAGTATTGCTAATTAGTGGAAATATTTCTGCAATTTAGATTTTTTACAAAAGCTAAAACTGCATTTGAATTGTGATTTTGTGAAATTGATCTGTCAGCTGAACATCAACATAAACTGGTTCCTTTGTGACTTTATATTATCTCAAGCAGCCATATAAATTATTTTTTTTCATATTTTTTTTTCTACTTTTAGTTCCTTTTAGAGTACTCTTAAACACTGAGCAGTGAGTCTGGGTTTTTCCCTGTATGTAAATTTTGTGAAACTGACCATTAGAAAATAAATGGAAATGCAGAAGTGAAATATGTAATTTAAATTTTCCACCCATTAGGGAAAGACTGAGAAAGGAAAAAGTTAATTTTTTTTTGAGGGAATGAAAGTATCTAAAATATTCACCAACAGTGCTGTAAAAATGATTCGCTCCACACAGATTGTGTTTTTTTTGTTTTTTGTTTTTATTGTAAAACAAAAATATTCATTGAAAAACCAAACACCTCAAATGGTTAATTGGGAGTTAACCATATTGTTTGGAAAGCTGACTTCAATTTCTCTCAACATAACAAGGTTTGATTGCTGCCAAACCTGCAGGATATCACTTAAATAGAACCTGTCTGACAACACGAAGAAGGATCTCAAAAAGCAACATGACATAAAAATTCAAAACCAGATGACAAAGAAAGTCAATAAACATACATCAGCCCTGAAATGCATAAAGCCACTTCAACTGGACATACTTTCAAAATATTTCCAGGTGAATATTGATGACTCAACTAGATCTCAAAACATTGCACACAACTGAATGACTGAAAAAGTGGCCTCCTTAAAGTCTGAAAGTCTGTCATACTCGTATAAACAGCAGTTTGGTGAAATTAAAACAGACTGGTAAGAAGAGTTGGTCAGAATAAACTGGTCTAATAAATCAACTTGGAAAAAAAAACAGTTTTAAATGAGAATGCTGCCAAATTCATAAACTACTAGCTGCGTTGGCCATGCTTGGCTCAAAGTTTCCTCTGACCGATGAATAAACTTTCTAATGTTTACTTTTTTGACACTCAGAGTTAACAATCTGCGTAACCATTTACACGTCCGCTGCTTTCCCTCTTGATTTATCTGCTCTTCTCCTCCCTCTCACTACACCTCCCCCTTTCATCCTGTCTCTCTCAGCTGTTCCCCCTCGTCTTCATTCTGGAATAATCTCCCACCCCTCCCCGCCCCACTCCCCGCCCCCCACCATCTAGCAGTCCCTTGTCTTGGCACAAGACTCTCCTCAGAGGTGACTTTGACACTGGCCAGAGCTCTCCCCTTAAATCCCATTAGTTTGGACAGATACTGCCAGCTACATCCCACAGTAATAGATACGGGGCGAGGGTGCTCTTTTTTTCTGGATTCACTTGACAGCATTATTTCTCTCATGTTACAGTGAGCCAAAAATAAATCAATACATTCAAATTAACGTCACTTATCTTTCCTTTGGGGTAACAATGCTTCATCAGGATGAGATGATTCATGATAGCGGCAAAACATGGTTTTATCAAACATTTTCAGATAAACTAATTTTCTTTGCACAAACAAAGTAAAGATTACAAAAATTGCAGTAAAGCTCCAGTATTAGTACTCTGATCTCATCTTTTTTTTAGACTGATCTTTTTTTTTCTATGTTTTTGGGGGGGAAAGCTTCCAATCAAAAAACAATAATACTTCTGTTATACCAGTAGATGGTGAAAATCAGAATTCAGTGATAGAATATGCTAATCATGACTCAAGCTATAGCAAGGCTAGCAATTCTGCCAAAAGAAAATTAATGAACATTTTCGACATTTATTATAAATAGAGGCAGGAACAAGAGAGGTAGGTATGAAATATCTAATAGAAAAACTAGTTGTTCTTTCTGGCACAGAAAGCGAGAATTGACATGCATGTGCAAAGTGGATCTCATTGTTTTTAAAATATTTGGTTATCCAGCGTGGATGTGTGTACACTAGGAAAGCTTATTTTTTCTTTTTAAATCTTGGTTCTGTTTTTTTCCACAACAAAAACAGTCTTGGCAAATATTCAGGAAGTGCAAATGGAACAGGAAGTCTTTATTTTGCAAAACACTCATCTTTTTTGTGGCTAGAGCCTTAAAGAATCTGTAATCGGTATCAAATAGTCCAGCCATATACTATGTTTTCTATGGTTGTCAAATGATATCGTGTAAAATAAATCTTGAAAACACTTCTTGGTGACATATTTGAGTTAAAAGTTTCTTAAATCTCAAAAAGTGTTTTGAAAATCTTTTTTGTGTAAAATGATCCATTTCAGTTTTTGATCTTGAACTATTTGAGATTTTGAAAATCAAATTTAAATTTCTGAAATAGCCCATAATTTGGTGACATTATGATGCAGAAGGAAACTTTGATATTGTAACAGCTAACAGCTATCAGTTTTGCTGGCTGTTGGATAGATGAATGTTCATCCATTCCTGCTTGCCCTTGCAGGGTAGCAGGGAGTTGTTGAATTGGTGAGAGTTGGGGGTGCCCCCCAGTGGAGGCCACCCAGTCCATCAGAGACACACAACCAGCCGCACACACTTACACTTAAGGACAATTTAGATAGACCAGTTAATCAAAACGTGATGTTTTCAGACTGTTGGAGAAACCCAGAGTACCCAGAGAGAATCTTGCATGCAAAGGGAGAAGATTCAAACTCCATCCAGAAAGACTCTGGATTTGAACCCAGGACCTTGTTATTGCAAATCATCACTGCAGACTGTTCCAGCCTATCTTGAACCAAGTCCCAAAAATAGACTCAAGAATTTCATCGTTTATTTGATATTCGAGGTAGATTTAACAGTCTGCTTCTGCTGCTGATGGCTGTTTTAGTCTAAATGTTCTCCCCGTGATCTCTCCAGGTTGCTATAATTATGTCATAACATTGTTGTGTATCAACATCTCAGAAGTTATCTGAGGTAACCTGATCTTCCCAAATGGCCGACCACTCTCCTTTTGCACTCATCCACTCTCCATTTTTATCGCAGTTTTCATCAACCTCTTCTTGCATCGTAACTTTTTTCCTCCCCTTTTCGATTCCTTCTTTTTAGCCTTTTTGCACAATGTATTTTCGTCCTCTCTGATGTTTTTTCCTTCATTATTTATGCCTCTATGCCCTATGTCTTATTCTCACCCCTTTTAGTCTTACTTTTGCCTTTTTTTACTATTCTTAATCCCATCTTCACCCTGCTCCTGTCATCCCTTCTTACCTCCTCTTTCTCCTGTTCTCTTGGATGTGTCGGTCTCAGCTGTTGTCCGGGGAGTAAGAGCTTAGGGAATGTCACCATTGACGTCATGCAGCATTCCACACATTCCCACGCCCGGCCTCGCGTAATAGGAGACGCGACACACATACTCGCACACACAGAGGGTACCAACACATGTACACTCATATTCTAAGAAGAACACATGTTAGGGCTACAAGGAAATGTATCAACACGAGCAATTTAGATGAATAAAAGCCACAAACATTTTAAAGTCTTTCAGGGACTCACTCAGCAGGACGCAGCTGCACGCATAAAGACACACACAGCATAAATCAGCTCATAATGCAGCATGGACCTCCATGTATAATCAAGCAAGAAACTGCAATTATCTTCTTTTTTTTTCGACAGAGTCTGCTCTCATTTTATATAAAAGATTTAAAGTCTGATAATTTTGGTTTTCTGCAGGAAAATTAAAAAAAGGAGGAGACATACAACATGGGTCATTAGTTCAGTTTAAATCAGGAATATTGCAGTAATGTGGCATGTGCTGGAACCATTGGGTACCACAGGCACCACTAGTGCCATCTGTTAGTGCAGATGCTCGTCTATATTGTCCCATCGGTCCTCAGAGTTCTGCTATAATGTCAGCATTGAAATAAAGTCAATTAAATTGCAACAGCAAGGTTCTTAAAACTAATAAATGAAACTGCATTGAACATGTACAGTATGCAAACTGCTAACAGATTAATTATATTCAGGCTTTGGCCACATCTACATCTCATCCACATGTACTGTTATGGGATCCAGAAGAAAAATCAAACAGTCAGCTTTTGCTATGAAATGACTTTATATTTGCAATGAACTTTTCTGTACAGAAAATAACCACATATTTACACTTATTTTTCCAGTACATTTCCCTTTCCATCCATCCATTGTCTGTACCCGCTTAGGGTGAGAGGCGAGTGCATCACAGGGCAACACAGAGACACACAGGACAAAAAACCATGCTTACACACTCATACTTTAGGGCAGTTTAGAGGCCAGTCAACCTAATTGTCTGGATTAGGCAAGAGTACTCAGAGAGAACCCCCACATGTGCGTGGAGATCATGCAAACTCCATGCAGAAAGACTCTAGCAAGGGATTTGAACCACAAAAGAGAAAAAATGGAGGACATTTATGTCATTTATGCATGGTGGCAGCAGTTCAAACTGTGCAACTATGCAACTCTTCTCTTTATCAAACTTCAAAATCTCAAACAGGATAGAATTTATAAATGTATTTTTGTATAAAACCTGCAAACCTAGTCTTTGAAAATAACTGGTTAGGTACCATTTGTTGTGCAACCAATTTTTCATAAAAATCTGACACATTTTAAAAACATGCCAGGCTGAATCTCAGTTGTTTTCTCTTTGCAGCTGTGTTCAGGCTTTTTGTGGAAGGGTGCAGAATTAAAATGAGCAAATCAAAAGCTGGGTGCCATCTTCACTTACACAGCTTCTGTTAGTCAGTATAGCCTTAATTGAGGTACAGGAGGAAATTTTCTTTACCCGTCTCTGATTTTTGCACTTGTTTTATTTTGTTGCTAAAACTTGTAAATATGAGAAATATAGCATTTTCTTAGCATTCATAGCTGTTTATGAGCAGCAATTATGGCACTTTGTGAGTAATTTTGTCTATCTTACCATCATGATAAAAAAAGGTTAATGAAAAGAAGAAATTTGCAAATGATCTTAAAAAAGCCTCTGTTGAAAGCCATCAATCTGCAAGAACTTGAGATCTTTTTCAAATCATTTAAGTCCCTTTTTTCTAAAGGGAAAAAAATGGAGATCAAAATTCAGACCTGACTTAAATTGTGTGATTCAGAAACAAGTGTCTGCAAACCCCAACAAATAGTCAATGTTGTCTTTCGGTCAGCTAAGCTTCATGGTTATAGTAAAGCACATCAAAACTCTTTAGAACTGAACTCCAGCTGTACATAGTAATACAGTATAAACACACAAAGAAAGACACCAGTTCTACAGGCTGTTTTCTGTAAGGGAACTCTGTTTGAGCCTGGGTTCAGCTGTAAAACATATGTTAACTTCACATTCACAAAGCCACCGCTTCTCCCACAGACATGAACATAAGCCGACTGCAGATTTCAATCAGTTATTGACGTTGACATGCATGTATATGGGGGGAACCCTGCACTGATGGGACACAGGTGAATAGTTTGCCCAGGTGGCTGCTGGGATATGCAGTTCTCATCTTACCACATTCAGTGATTCCATACGTTTGCAGCATCCTCCGTTTCTTTCCTCCAAATGCTTTTTTCTTTGATTCCCTGCATTTTTTTGTTTAGCACATCATGTCTGCTCCAGTTTCCCACACTCGTCTCTCATTCCTTCTCTTTCTCCATCTCTCTTTTTTCCCCAATTTCTCATCATTGAAACCCGCTGATCTGATTTTCCTGTATTCTCATACTTCTTTAATCATCCACATTCTGTGCATGTTTTCCATTCATGGGACATTTTTTTTCCTTCCTCCTCCCTCAAATGTGTAGACTTATTCTTTTTCCCAGTCTTTCTTTGTGCTTATCTTACTGTCTGTTTGCCTATCATTTAACTCCTGCTCTGTCATATCCTGCTTCACTTGTTCCCTCAGTTTCATTCTTTTCTTCCATAATGTCTCTCCCAGTCCAATCTGGTCATTTTCTCTACTATCTTACTTTTTGTTCGTTGTGTGGTGTAGTTAATTTCTCTGTTTAGTTGTTGTTCTTTTACTTTTTGTTTAACCCCATAAATTAAATAATTTGAGGCTAAAATGCTGATCCAATCTTCTGCATCCTCCATCCACCTCTAAAGTCTTTAGGAGGACAGGTTTGCATAATGTCCCATCAAAAATACATTTGGAGAAAAGCTATTGATTTTTAAACTCCACTAACTCATATGACAGGATATGTGATATATTTCAAAGCAATGCTGGCCACTTTTTTAGGTACCCCTGGTTAGTCCTGGGCTGAACTCCCTTTTGCCCTCTGAACTGCCTGAGTTCTTATGGTTTTGAAAACCATAAACTGGACTGGGACATCAAACTTGACTTATTCACTTTTACTAGATATATTTTGATTAATTTGATTAAATTATGATGATATCCTTAAAATGTTGCAGACATTAACAATTGATCACAAATATGTTAAACTGATACTTGAATACACTCTACTTTTATGTTAAACACCCATACTTTCTCATTATTTTATGTATTTCTTTCTCTGTAACTACTTGACCACTAAAACCTTCTTGGTTCATATCGCCACATGTTTAAGCTTCTTCCTCCTTTGCCTTCCTCTTTTCCTCATTCTTTCTCTCCTTTTGTGTCCTTCCCCCCTCACTCGCCTCCCCTCCTCCTCTGCCATGCTTCCCTCTCTCTTAGTTGATATCAGAGATAGCATTGGCTTGTTGTTGTTGTCAGGTTGCGTTTATGGGCTCTGTGTGTGTAAGTGAGATGAAGCAGAGTCACATGCCACTGTCGTCTGGAGCCAGCGTCATGGAGAAGTGCTATCTGCTATCACACACACACCCTCTCTCCACCCATCAGACGGGAGTACTGCATCTGTTGGCGTGTATGTGTGTGTGTGTCACGGTGTGGGAAAGTCCCTGCTGTCCTCTTATACACTGTGATTCAGTCTTCATTTCAATAGACTTGTCTTTTAACCTCAGGACCAAAGACAGGCTGGAGACCGCTGGAGGCTTGTTGTCATGACGCTCAGCCAACCTCTCTTCCTTCAGCCTTCACTTCCCAACATCTTATTTTACATTTAACAAGTTACTTGTAGTAGCATTCTAAATCAGCACATAATGACATGTACCGTAGTAAAAACGTGTGTTTGGTGGAGAATATTCAGAAATGTGGAAACAGAGTCAAAACAAAGTAAGCAGAAAAGGCTTACAAACAGAGTTGTTTTGCTGCAGCTTCAGCATGGCATGTCAGGTATTATTTATCCTAAGAGCAATGGTTGTGTTGCTGTGAAAGGGAGAGGAATGTGACAGTTGTGCCATTTCAAAGGCAGGTGTGTTCACCGGTATAATCTGCAGTTTGGCCTGTCATGTTGCTGGGATTTTTAAAAAGAAAGCAATGAGATGCTGTGCTTACAGAAATGTAAGCTGATTTATATTAATATTTCAAGTCAGATCTTATGCTTTTTTTTCATGACCAGAGCCAATGCAGACACTTCAACAAGACACTCTACACATACTATAACTAATTAGATATTTATTCAACAACAGGGAGGCAAATTATCTCAGCTGCACATTGTGCTCTACTATGAATGCCAAACTTGTGTTAATCTGACATTTGAATAAGGTTTTTATATATCTGACCAAATGGCAAAATTCAGAGGCTGGACTTTCCAGTGTCCAGATTCTGGATACATCATCTGCTGGAAAATCTTAACTTCAAAACTAAGGAAAGGTCATATAAAGGAAAGTGTGCTAACCTGGTAATGTGGAAAATTTAGCTTTGGAACATTGTCAGCAAACTTGTGCTGGTTTCCTGGATCTACGTATACCAGGGTTTTAAAAGTTTCAGTTTCAAAGCTGTAGTTTATCAAAGAAAGTTTTCTCTGGAACATAGAGTAACACTGTGATGCCTGCTCCCCACCTGTTGCTGTGCACTGCCAATCTGCCTGCTTCTTTTCCTGTTGCAGTACACTCATTGTAACAAATTTAAGGAGTTCCAGCCATCAATATGCAGAAGTTAACACTGTTTTAACAATACACCTAAACGATCAATTTAATCTATTAGTTTTAAGGGTTTTTCTTTATTCAGATTAAAACAAAGAAAAGATCCTTATAGTCAAATTAATTCAACCAGAGAGGCAAACGTTACCAATAACTGTTCACCTCAAGACTGCCCTTGTGTGCAGTTGCCAAGCTTTCTCTGTGGAGAGGGAATGTTGTGGCTCTTAGTTGTATAAATAACCAACAATTTGCCTTTTTTATCTAGTGGACTTCTGCTCATTAGTAGGTTATTGTCAGCTGCAGACAGCAACATCTTCCCTTTCTGTTACAAGTAATTGTATGTTATATGTCTACTTATGTTGTAAATATGTTTGTAAATTGTTATCCAAGTACTATGACATAGTGTCTGTTATTTTCAAGGTTAGCATACAGTGAGGATCTCTACTGGCCTGCTCTTAGCTAAAAGTCATTACATAAATTGTGGCTTTTATTAAAAATGTTTGCTTTAAACTGTATTATCTTACCAAAACCATGAAATTTAAGCATAAAATGCTCTGGATTATTCAATCATTTGCTGAATTGTAAAGGATTTTTACATTTCAAATCATTGATTTCAATCTGCACACTTTGCAATTCTAGTTCATAAATATGCAGATAAACAATAAACTTTCATAAATGATTGTGTTTTGCTTTTTCAGAGACAATATTTCTTTGAGGGTTTAATGACCATGAAACTGACTTGTTAGAAAAGATATTTTCTTACCATGCAAGATGGAAAGAGCCTAGAGACAATTATGTGTTTTTGTTTACACCAAGCTGAGATGAGTGGAACAAGACAGGAGAGAGAGAGACAAACACTGAGAGCAGAAATAAAATAGTTCTGGAGAGAGCATAGCATGATTTTGTGAAGGAGCTGTAGAAAATCAGAGAGCCACCAGAAAAAAAAACAAAGTTTGAGCTGCAGAAATGATGAGAAGCATGTGGTGCGACAAAAGGGTTCCAATGTGTTAATGAGACAGGCAAACACACCAACGACGGCAGACAAGTCACACTTCACAGGTAGAGACAGACACTGAAAACATCAGAGCAGACTAAAACAAAACTTCCTCCCACCCTTTCCCTTCACTAAACCTCGCTGTTATTTTCCTCTGTGTGTCTGTGTCTCTGCAGCTAATGGCTACATCAGCGCCAGGGCCTCCCCGGGCCTCCTGTCCGTATCCAATGGCAACAGCCTGGGAAAAGTAGTCCCGGCAAAGTCCCCACCTCCACCCAGCCCTCAGTTGGTCAACAGCCGGAAGCCGGACCTGAGGGTCATCACTTCACAGAGTGGAAAGAGCCTCCTGCAGCTGGTGAGGAGAAAAAGACTCAGACTGACCATTTAAATCTGAACTACTAGTTTTAATCGTTTTATGTGGAGGTTGACCAGATGTCCAGATTGGGATTCTTTATTGTGATACAAATTACTTTATTAAAGAACAGTTTGATAGATGATTGAAAACCAAAAAATACCAGTCATGTGTGAGTGAGAAGATAGTTGCTTCTCAGTACATCAAAATGATGACTTTAACTTGTATTACTCTTAACTAGAGCTGCAGCTAACAATTATTTTAGTAATTGAATATTCTGTCGAATATTCAGAAGTTTAATTAAATAATTTGATTAAAAAAATTACACATTCTGCAGAGTTTTTATTGTATCGCTTATGCTTACAATATAAAAAATACTATTAAAAATGCTATTTTTAAGAGAATAAAATAAACATTTTATTTCCCAACATTTAATAACTTAGCATTTTTTTAGTGTTCACTTCATTAGTACCAAAGGATTCATCTGCATATAAAAAATGCTTCTAAGATCAAGATGTGAAAAAGTCGGGTCAATGCATCAATAGGGCTAATGTGTTTACTTTTTTTTGATTAAGCAATTAATAATTAGACAGAATCATGTGCTCAGTAGGAGATTCTTTAACATAGTTTAAACCAGGTAATGCTAAAAATATTCCACTTAAAGGTTTCTACATATAGAGCATACAGAAAAAAAAGGTTCTCAACTTAAATTTAAAATACATACATTTTTGGGCTAATTACTGCTCTGACTATTGTTCTTACAACAAATGGCATATTTTAAAGTCAGCATATTGCAGTTAACTATTATTTGATTACTCAACTCTTCATGATTAATCCGATTAATTGTTTCAGCCCCACTCTTGACAAACTCACCAGTGATGTTTGATGCAGTCTTTCCTATTTTTTTAAAGTGTGTTTTACTGCTAAGAAAGCTGTAATGCTTATTTGCTTCTAAGAATACATCTGATTTGACTCATACAGCTATGCTGTTCAATAAAGTCATGCCTTGCTCAAGCTGTGTTCTCGCAGCTTTGTGTTGAGGATTAGAGCCAAAAAGCAGGTGCATTCTTAGTCATACAAGACGCACAGAAATCTTATGATTCTATGGAAGTAAATGTTTCATAGCCAATGGCTGTTGAGGAGGAACCACTTTGCTGCCCAAAACAGACAGAGAAAGTAAAAGGTATCTATTTATGTCCTTTCTGAAAACATCTGGAGAAGAGTTAAAAAGTCATATTGGACTTTTCCAGTTACAATAACTGAGGAGAAGACTCTGTGCTGTAACACTCTGTGCTTTACAGGAGAGTCAGTAGGAACAGGAAGGCTACCTGGATTACAGAACATTTCTAAATATATATTTATCCTTTTAAGCTTTCAACATCTTCTTTGCCATCCAGCATTTTAGATTTGGAATTGTTGGAAATCTGTTGGTAGAAAATAAAGATCAATGCTAAGTGTGGGATTGGTAATGCTAAAAACTGTTTTAGATAATATTAATGTCATATGTTTGTGTCTTTGTTTGTTCGAAGTAGTCAGGCCGTCTTAGCTCATGAATAATTAATGAGCACTCACTGTTGAAATGCTTGTTTAATTTTAGTGTTTATGACTTAGCTGCTGAATGTTGTGGCTTTTTAAAACACTTTGCAAATGTTTTACATCCCAAACAGCAGAATGCTTTTTTTAAAATTATCGTTACATTCTGAAGTACATACTGATCCCACTCTCAGCCTCTTTAGCTCAGGGTTGACAACATGTAAACATTGGGACAGCGTGTTTGTTTAGGAAAATACTGTATATTAGAGTTGCAGCTAATAATTATTTATTAACCTACTATACTTTCAATTTTTCTGATGATTAATTAATCTGATTAAAAAAAGTGCATATTCTGCAGATTTTTCATTTAGTCAATTAAAATTCAGTAACATAGCATTCCTTTAGGGTACACCTGATGTATGATTTTAGTGCGTCATTGTAGCGAAAGAAAAGACTCAGGAAAATGAGGTTTAATTGTATCAATATTTTCAGCTTAAGATACAGAAAAAATGGAAGCAATTACCATATACAACTCCTGGACCAAAACCACATATTGGTTATTAAAAAGCTTTATGGCTCCAGAGGGATTGGAGCTGCTTAAATTCAGATATTTGAATCAGACCTTGTAACATCTCTATTTAATGATTAGTGTGTGCAGCTGTTGTATTTTTTATGTGCAGAAGGCTGAAAAGTTCACCTGATACAGAAAGATAGCAACCCTCAGCACTCTGTCTCTCATGCTTACTGTGAACGTCTAGGTGACATTTTCAGCATAAAGAGCAAAAAAAAAAGAAAAACAAAAGTTCCACAGGTTAAAAATAATTTTTACCAGCTAACTGCATGAAAAACCATCTTACTGCTCTTCTTTTTATCCACCTAGAATACATTTTGTTGCTATTCCAATTTAATAAGTTGCACACATGCTTTTGTGGCAGTGTTTGAGCATTTTTGTGCAGATAACGTGCACACCTCCTATCAGTCAGTTTACATTCATATGGCTAAAATAGGTTGAGTAGATTTTAGAACTTGCATTTGAAAACAGGGAAGAAGATGTTTTTCTTTTTCAATTTTTTCTGATTATAGGAATTATTTCATGCTGTGAAAATAATTTTTAATACATTAAAGTAAAATAAAATTTTTATGATTAGCCTGTGTTTAAAGAATCAAAGCTTCTTATCAGTTTCTGTAGATGTCTTTTAGTTTACAGGATGTTGTGCATTAGAGATTTCTTCACACAGACTCCTTTGAACACAAAATTAATTTTTATTGGATTTCCTGAAAGTACAGAGTGTACAAGTCAACCTGGCATGAGAAGTGAAACTCAGTGTTTACAGACTAACTTATGCTGACTGCTTAGGATGTTTAAAAATATTTAATGTTTCTGCAGTCCAGAATACGGATCTCATCATCATTCCTCCTCAGATTTCCAGCATCGTTTTGCAGAGCCGCAGAGCTTGGAAAAACAGAGGCCCTGTTTTCATGCAGAGTTGTTTATATCACGAATAGTTCACAGGAACTTAACGTCCTCTGTTTCTTTTACTCCTCCCTCCCCGCCCCTCGTCTTCCACCTGCCGCACAGACAGAGGAAGAGCTGGAGTTGGTGAGTGAGGTGAATAGACTTTAAGAGTTTCAGCCTCGTGGATGTGGTGTCAAACTCTGTGTGATCTCACTGAGCATGAGTGTGACACCGTCAGCAGATGCATCCCATCAGGGTTGGCCAGGCCACAAAGGCGGATGAAAGAAAAGGCACTGGAGCATCAGCGCAACACCCAAACAGAGAGACAATCACCTGGTTGCTTCGGTTCATTTCATTTGCCAAAAGCTTCTGCAGGTTCATCCTGCTGGTAGCAGTAGCTACACAAATCAGGATGCTAAAATATGTCCTGGGTATTTGATTTCAAAATGTTATCTTCAACTATAAATGGACACATTTCTAGGAAAAGGCAAAAAAGTGTTTCCACCTCTGATAAAGATGTATAAAAAGCCTTAAAAAAATTATTTTTGCAGATATTCTATAGATTTCTGGGTCCCCCCAATAGCCTTTGTTCTTTTTAGCTAATGCCAAAAGTTTTTTGAGTTTCATTAGGTATTGGGACTCTGACAGTCAAGCAGGAAACTGGATCCAATGACTGGGAAATTACATCTATGTTGATTTGACCAAATAATTTGGAAAATGTTTCTAATGAAAGATTTAATATGCTGCAAAAACACCAAATCTTAATAAGTAATTTCTCATGTAACTATCATAGTACACTTGAAAAATAAAAAAGTAACTTTTCAGCAAGATAGAGGAGGCTGTTTTAAGTCAATAATTCCTGAATATTGATAAAAAGTATCAGTTCTGCTGGCAGATTTTTTTCACTTGAAACAAGAAGTGAAAAGAATATTCAAGAATATATTCAAGAATCATTAAGTTAGTTTTTTTCTTACTTCAAGTGCACTAAGGTGGTTGCCCTAGAAACTAGACAAAAACACTTGGTAAGATTTGTGTTTTTGCAGTCTAGGGACCTGTTTTCTGACACACCACCTCAAATTTATTTAAAAATAATCATGATCCCTTGAAGTCTAATAAAGTTCCGAGGGACAAAATATTGTTACTATGTAGAAACAGGAAAGGGTATCTGCTAAAACTGCTAAAACAAAACCTAAATACCAACTTTAACTCCAAACAACTCCTGCAAAAATATTTTTTTTGTTCAAATGAACAAATGGTCTCTTCAGGCAGTATCCTTAATTTGAAAACAATCCTCCATTTTATTGATTCTTCTGTTTTAGAAATGATAACAACTCATTTATATTTTCCAGCAAATTTGATCAGAAATCCCAAATGAATATTTATGTTGCGGCAAAGCTCCCGGCACATTTGTGCATGACTATATGGGAGGAAACGTTGGGGGAAGTGGAGCAACCAGCTGACTCTGTGCTGTGTGTGAAAGCTGCTCAGCATGTGCATGTTTGGTTTCATCCGAGCGTCTCCGCTCTGAGGATCAGAGAGAGGAAAGCTCCCAAAGTCTCCAACCTGGAGCGCAGATGGACATGTTAGCCTCAGATTCTCTGACCCCATTCAGTCTGACGCACACACACGCGTGCGCGCATGCATGCCATTTCTCTGCATAAATATACACACCTCAGGACAAAAACTCACCTCACATTGTGCATTTATTCCTGCCGTACCTGCCTGCTCACATTTTATTATAGAAAACTCTCATCCTCTCACACACATCTACACACACACTCATCCCCACTCATGTCCTACTCCCGTCAGCCTTGGCAGTGCATGCTTTCCGAACAGCATGACGCTCCAGCACGCCCCTACCTCTCATAACACCTTCCACCCTGGCTCTACATAACGCGAGCGCCGGGTCCTGGCGACAGGCGTTGCCGTGCCAACGCCACCTCAAGATGCGAGAATTTTCTCATCTCGCACCACGATGTTAAATTGTCGCTGGAAAGTTGAACACCTCAGGGAGAAGGGAGGTGGCAGGATTCTCTTGCAGAGAGTGAGATGTCTCAGGATGTGGCGAGATGTTGAGCACATCTGCCCAGCAAATGCATGAAGTGATTTGTTAATTAGAATAACTCGGATATCAGGATTTTTCTTAGTCTGCTAAGGAAAACTTTGAAAAATGTAAAGAAAAGCGAGTGCATAACAACAGCGTTCCTGCATTTCTGTTTGTCCAAGCAGGGGGTGTAATGTCTTTATTATTTCAGCTCAAAGTAAAGCAGGCTGTGTTTACAGTGAAATATTTCGGTGGTAACTAAATTGTTCTCGGTCACATTGCAAGATTTCTGCATCGCCTGCGCCGCACAGTGGAAGCCACATGCTAACCATTACCATTATTGTTGTTGAAAATGGATGAAGTCATGTGCTCTGAACTTCTACAGTCCGTCCATATAAGGACAAAAGGCCTGATTTCTTGTGGAAACAGATCAGATTGTCTCACAGCACAGAGCCAGAGTTCTCAGCCTACAGAGCCTCGCAATGCATTCACACAGCTAGAACTTTTTCACAAACTTTCCGTGCATGTGTTGGGATTTTGTGGGATAGACCAACACAAAGTAGAGAATAGTTACAAAATTGAAGATATAACTTTAAATTTGAAAGATTTAAAAATGTTCTGTGCAAAAAAAAAGGTCTCAGTAACTTGTTAGAGGATACAAAAATATCAAGACTGAGGCAGAAGTTCATATTCCAAAAGGACAAAAACCCTAAACATACAACCAGATTTACAAAAAAAAAAACACATTTTCTGACACTTCACACAATCTGATTGAGTTTGAGTTATAAAGCAACAAACAGTGGGCAAAAACATCAGTTTCTGGTGATTGAAAGACTGGAACCTGCAAATGTATGATAGACTTTACTCCTATGCATTAGATAAATATGAAGAACATATTTCATTTAGTTCCACATCACAATTACACCACTTTTTGCTGGTTTGTCACATAAAATCCACATAAACCTATTAAAGTTTGACAAAATGTGAAAAAGTTTAAGGGGTATGAATACATTTGGAAGGCAGTATAGATTCACAGGAAAAAAAGTTGTTCATAATCTCAGTCGGGGGGTTTTAGATTCTTTGTATGTTGGATTCTCTCTCAGATGAAGTTACATCAGAGCAAAACTGCCACAGGAAATAATAATTTAGCATAAATTAGCTGCTTTGCACATAGAGGACACACAGAAATTCTCATCGAAACTAGTTAGAGCAGTGAGGCTCTTTATAAAAGCCGTAAACTTTTCCTGCAGTCTTTATTAACTGATGTTCACTTTTTCTGTTTTCCCAGAATGCTCAGCGGCTAGGTAGCTCGCAGGTGACTCAGCCACTCACAACTCCAGTGGTTTCTGTGGCAACACCCAGTCTCCTTGCTCCCTTCCCTGGCATGCAGACGGCCTACAACACCGGTGAGTCCCTGAACGCAGCGCGGCCCCTCCACACAGCAAGCCTGGGCTGAAGCTGTCGGTTTGCATCAGAGCGGGGAAGATTTTCCTGCCAACAGGGCTGAATTTAAAGTCACGGAAAAGATGCAGATTTAAGAAAAAAAACCAATACCCTCTGTTATTGCATGAAAACCTATTAAGTGCCATGACGGAAAATATTGCAGTGTGGTGCCACAAACCACTATGAATATTCACTTTGTTCATTGTGTGAGAGCTTCTGGAGTGATTCCACTTCAAAGGTTCACATTAATATGGATTAGCCATGATTAATATTGATGCAGCAGAAAGTTGTATGATGTAAAACAATCCCCCTCCTCTTCATTTCTTCTCTTTCTCTCTCTCTAAATGTCTTTTCTTGCATCCTTTAATCCCAGAGTACCAGCTGACGAGCGCGGATCTCACAGCTCTTCAGACTTTCACACCACCAGGGCTGGTGCCTGGCAACATGGCTGCCTGGCAGCAGCAACCAGTCGTCTCCCAGCAACAACAACATCATCATCAACAGCAGCAACAGCAGCTGACACTGGCGTCACTCAATAACTTGGTGTAAGTCCCGTTTTTATACCTGTGACGTACTTGGTAAAGTGATTTGGTAATTTCCTGGTGATTAACCTTTCCCCCCTGAAACAACTGATCCACAAACCTTTTACTGAAGAAAACACTCCAGCTGATTCAGTAAACCAACTGAATTACACCATACATAGAAAAGCTGTGGCATCACCCCAGCTGCAGTTCATTTATCTTGTGGTGACCTAGATACCCCACCTCCTTTCTCCATGAGCCGTCTCCCTCTGCGGTCCTGGTCTGATTTAGCTCCTGATGCTACAAGCTGCGCTACCCAGTACAAGATTTCACAGTCCAAAGAATGGACCATACTCCTGCTTAGGCAGTATGTTGTAACTAAGGGAGTCTGATGTTGTCCTGGAGAAAAGGGTGATATGATGATGATCTCAGTTCACTGTAGTTTTGATTTACCTGGTTTTAAATTACTACAAGCATACATACTCTTTCTGAGCCTTGTGATCATGAATCACCGAATCTACTTGGACTGTTGTAAACAATTATTTTAGTAATCAAGTAAGCTATTGATTATTGATGTTTATTGAGTAATCACATAAAAAAATGCCCAGTTCTGTAGGAGCTTCTTCAGGAGGTTAAAGAAATATGAGAGAAAAATACTGGTAAAAAACAGTTTAGTTCCTTTTTGTAACAATAAAGCATTTTGTTACTTGAAGTACAATATGGTTCAAAAATCCCTTTTAGACTCAAGTTTCAAGTATAAAATAACTTTTGGAAGTGCAAAAAGAGATGAAACATCAAACATTTCACATTAACTTTTAAAATTTATAAAGCAAACTCAAATTGAGGGATTGGACAACACACCCTTTTAAATTACACGTCACTTTCAGTCCTAAGTTTGAAGTATGAAAAAGTATTTTTCACATCATTACTCTTCTTGATCAGCAAGTAAATGCAATGTTAGCCAAAATGTGTCCCATGGCAGATTTTATACTCACAATCAGAGGTAAAAGTTAATCTTTTGCACAGGAAACAAAAAATGTTACCTGCTTGCAAAAACAAACAAGTTTGATGCATATAGTGGATGTTTCCTGTGGAGGTGTTTGAGGATGCACTGATCTGTTCCAGGTCCATTTAGTATAAAGTGGTTACACACTTGGGATTCTTTTTGTCTTTTTCTTTATTGGCAACATTTCTTTCTCTCTCTCACTTTCTCCCTCTAAAGCTGCTAATAGCACTTAGCATTTATAAACAATTCATTGGTGGAAGTGAGAGAATTGTGCAACACAAATAATCATTCAGCTGGCGATGTTATTGAATTATTTGATGACTCGTTACAGTTATTTTAGATAATAGTAAAAGTAATCAAAGGTTTGACCTACATTTTAAATATTGCGTTATAAAAGTAGAAGAAGCTCAAGGACAACTATAGTTTTAGACCATAAAAAACTCTTTTCTCATATAAAGAGCAAAAAAAAAGTTTAAAGGTTAGATTGAGTATATTATATTGATTGATAGAGTGGACACTCTATCAATCAATATAATATACTCTGTCACAACATCACTTGCAGCCACTGGTTTACGTTTTACTTCTTCCTGTTTGTCCTCCCTTGATTTCTTCCTCCTCATGTTGGGAACAGTGACAGTTGACTGCTTCTCTAGTTATACAGCCAAAGTCAGGTGAATGACTTACGAGCAAATAGAGCAAAGCAGCTCAGTGTTGCTGTTTATCTCACAAGTTAATACACTCCTGACACACATGGAGTGTATAACAGCCTGACAGACGAAAATAACCTAAACAATTTCCAAAACAGATGCAAATGCATCACAAACCCAGTATCAAAGTGTCTTTTCCTTGCATTTGTGTGTTGGATGCGATGCCTGTTGCTCCACCGCGTCTGTTCTTTTAGTTCAGTTGAAAGCGAAAGCTCGTTTCCCCCCTCAGAGATTATGGGATAATTAGATTTGTTCCAAGAGGTTTTTTTTTTTTTCTTTTTCTGCCACCTAAAGCTTAGATCTGAAGCTCTTTGGAAGTGTCACCAAGAAAGAGGGAGCTGCTTCATTATGACAGAAACAGCACCTCGCTCGGCGGTTCAATGAAAGGCGTCTCTCTGTGCTGCTTTCAGTCCTCAAAACTGAACCTGGGCGCAGCTGTGCACCAGCGACACGCGCGCCGCATCAATTTTTTATTTTTATGCCATTTAGCTGTCACTCTCAGCTGACAGACATGAGATCCAACTGCTGGGATACATGTGGGCCTTACATTCCTACGGTGGCACAACTACAGGAAGTCTGTAGATGTAGCTTAGCTGTCAAAGTCAGTTAAGGAGATAAAAAGAGGATTTGATCTGCTGTATAGAATTTAATGTTTGATATTTCAGGATGGTCTCAGCGCTGGTGTTCACATAAAAAGACACTTTAATGTGAACAGATTTAAGTGCGTTTTAAGTCTTTTTGGAGAAATATTCCAGCTTCTTCTTCACTTTAGAGATAGCATCCAGGCAACAATATGGTTAAAAAAAGTGGGAAAAAATGTGTTCAAAAAAGACACAAGGCTGTCAGCTGGAAGATGAATTTATTGTTCTGTCTGACTGCGAACAAAAGTAGTCCATGAATATATGCTAATTGTTGTTTGTTATAGTCTACAGCTGTGACTTCAGGGGGGTTGCATCTTATAAAACAACAATATTATAGTTAACAATCTCCCCCAGCTCATTCACATGTCATATTGCCATGTGAATGTTAACAAATGACCAGCCAGACTTAATGAAATCCCTCTGCAACCAGATCAGCCCAGTCATTTCAGCATCCTCACCTGATCGTCCAACAACTGCCAGACTCGAAGCAAACTGTGTAAAAAAATCTATTTCAGCTTGAACCATTATCATTCCCTCCTCACTTAACGGTTTGATAATTATTTGTTAAAAAAAGAAACTTCTGAAAAAGTCTGTTATTGCAGAAACATATTACATTGAAATCCATCAAGATCCAACCTTTCATGTCTCTACATTTATGAGGTAATGGAAAAAATCTAACATAAATAAATGCTATTTTGTTAATCAATTCTTCCACAGTTAGTGGCTCGCTTAACAATTCCTAATAGTAGCTTGATCTGGAGCACTTTCAAATGTTTGTTTCTTTATTAGGTTGATTAAATCATCTAGGAATGTTTTGGGGATTTCTCTCATCCACTTTTCAAAATTGAATAGAAAAGGCAAAATGTTAGATTAGTTTTTTATTCAGGGAAAGGTTACAAGTTAATAGCTGCTGGTCTGAACTTGCTGTCATGTACAGTCAGGGCAATAATTACTAGTTTTAAAATGACTTTTATTTCTTATAAGTTAATACACAGAATCATTCTTCATTAAATATTAAAGAAGCTTAGAGTAAGGGCTAAAAAATAAATATTGACTGAGGTCAAGAACTTTTGGGGATTCTTTTTTATCATTTTAATGTAAACTGGGTCCTGGTTGCAGTGATGTTGCCCCCTGCTGGCTAATAGATATCGTTTGTTTTAAGTCTTTTGGGAAGTCTGATATCTGCCTTCGCAGTTGGACATATAAGGCTGCCCCTGAAGCAAAAAACAAGTTCAGCATCCAATATGGCTGCTGCACATGAAAGCACTCAGAAAGTTGCAGACATAAACTGTTTATAAGCACCTTGGACATTTGTTTCTCATTAAACATTAAACCGTTGGTGCAAGATTACAATCTTTTCGTCCAGTTCATTTGGTCTTTAACACAAAATGTAACAGAATATTTTTTATTGCATCACTAATGGTATTTAGTGCCTCAATAATCCGACTTGCTTTTCTGATTTTCATTCAGAATGCACTTTAGATGGGAATGATGTCATTCCCAGGTCTGACCTCCAACGCATCAAATCCAACTCACCGTTATGCACATTTATGGCATGTCACTTTTCAAAAGAGTGTCAATCTTTTATATTGTATTTGCACAAAAATACAAGTTGATATAAAATTCTTTTTTAAGGAGTTAATATGCAAACCTTCAACAAAGTTCTGATTGCACTGAAATTCAAGGATGGATTTGCATCTGACTTTATATTTTGGAATGTTTACCACATTAGCTCATACTTTCCTGTGCAAATGAAGAAAAAAATAAATGTGTATATGTATTATAATTGAGGACAACGTAGGAGCCCCACTTCTTTATAAGATTTCTTCTGGAAATCTAACTGAAACATATGAGCAATGAAAACAGCCACAGTTTCACTGAGTAAACAGGATTTAAATTTTAGCCATGATCATGCAGCCCAGATGCTGATTGTGGCAACGTTTCAGCTCCTGCAGGTTTGACTCTAGAATCAGCACCAGGCAGGATCACTGAGCCATGTGTGTGCGTGAGTGTGTGTGAGCAGGATAACAGAATTGCTGTCACTGAAAACAAGGGAGCACCACAGAAATGTGGGAATCTTTCCCAGCACACCAAACTGTTCTCACAGCACCGCGGAAAATCGTGCTGTCCTAGGACAGCATGGGCAGACGTGGGCACCAGTACAGCCCAGACTGCTTCTGCTTTGCTTCTGATTTCCTCACAGTGTGGCCTCGCAGCGAGCAAACAAGCCCTCCCTATCAAATGGTGATTGACGGCTTGGCTGCCATTCCTTGCGTTTGCTGTCGTCTACACTTCTCCTCGCTGCAGGCGCCACAAGGAAATTATTTCTGTCATCTTATTTTCTCCCGTCCTTCCCCCTTTTAATCATCCACCACTTCCGTTTTTTTTCCCCTCTCATTTCCGTCCCCTTTATCCAGGCTTAGTTAATTCGATGTACACCTGTTGACTCTCAGCTTCCTCTTGACTCCTCAATCTAAATGTTAATGGATGAACTGCTGCCCTGCAGAGCAGCATTCACAGCCAGTTTGTACATTTATGTAGAAATGCCTGCTGGTTACTAGTTGTTCCAGCTCAGCTTATGTGTGTTTCATATTATTAAGTCCACCATCAGGTGAAAAAGACCAGGACAGCCCATTAAATAGTCAGCTTTTAATCAGAAATATTTACATATTGATTAGTAAAGCATGTTGTTTAATTATACTTCTACAAATTGTGACATTTCAAGCCCCATGCTTCACAATCATTATTAGTTTACTTTTGCTGAAATGATGTATTCAGTTTGTGCCATGTTCTCTGTTCTTCTGTCCTAATTATTAACATTCTTTTGACAGAATATTTTGTCAAAAGAATGTCATCCATGTGGCAAACATTTATGGACTTTTTTTTGGAGAACAAAGATTTAATGTTTGCAAAATTCTCATAAAGGTTGCAGTTGTGCTGTCTCTCTAATTTTATAGGCAGCTCTTTCACCTCAACATTAGATAAAGCCCACAGAAATTGTATCCATTTTAAGTTGGAATAAATGTGGGAGTGTCATATTTATTCCCTACTAGCATTTTTATTAGTTAGATTTTTTCCATCCATTTTTATGTTTTTTATAATTTTTATTTTTTTAGTTTCTTTAAACTGATGATGTCATAAAAAGCAGGTTGTCATATGTCGTCTTATTTTTTCAGTTGGCTGTATTATATTAGGGCATGGGGTGAACATTTATTACATTCTGTCATACAAAATCATAAATATGTGTTTCATTTGGATTATATGTGGTGAACCGACACAAATTAGTTGATATTGGGGAAGTATCATAAAAATTAAAAATACATTTAGTTTTTATTGCAGATACAGCTGTAAATCTTTTTGGACATGTCTTTTATAATGAAATATTCATCCATTTTTGTTTGCAAAATAGTTCAGTCAGGTATTACAGAGAGGTTCTGTGAACAGCATATTTTCACATCCTGCCACAGAGTCTCAAAGAGACTTTGGTCAGAACTTTTACCAGCTCTGGATGTGTTTTAAGTCAAAGCATTTCATTCTAGCTCCAAGCTTCGGATACAACTTTCTAATCTCATCCTGCTTTAAACTTCCTCCCTGACTGAACTGCTGTGTTCTTCATGATGGGTTTTTGTTCACAGTTTTTTTTAACAAACCTCTGAGGCCAAAAACAGAACAGCTGCATTTATATTGAGATTAATTTACACATAAAAGGACTGTGTTTATTCTTGAGTTACGTGTACTAAAATAAAAAGTCGGATTATAAAACCAGATTTTTTGGACTTCTAATCAGAATAAAAATGAAAAACATATTAATCATTAAATTCTTCAACTTCACAGTTTTGAACTGCTCTGTATGGTTTATCACATAAAATCCCAAAAGCGTACATTCGTTGTAATCTGACATGGTGTGAAAATTTTGAAGGGTGTGAATACTTTTGCGATGCAATGTGTGGATGTATTATGGGTGTTTTGTGCAAGTGTAGCTTGTTGGGGGGGGGGGGATGTTTTACTAGAAAGGAAATGTGTATTAATTTGTGACTCACGATTCCCTTTAACCGAAGAAATGCGTTCTTTATGCATCTCTTATTCTCCCTTTTTATTCCTCCTTTCTCTTTCTGTTTCTTTTCTAAGTGACCTAAATGAAGAACATTTGCAGAGTTATAATAGCTGTCGGCCATCCAAAGCTGATGGGCAGAAAGCTCTTAGAAACCTCTGCTTGCCAGATCTGAGAAGGTCTTTGTCCAGAGATTAATGATTTTTTTTTTTCATAGAGCATTTAGGTTTTTAAAGGCTAAGCAAACTGCAGGATCAAGGAGAGTTCAACCATAAAATTATTCCATTGGAAATATGGACCAACAAGTTTCTGTAAATTAATGAGGACCTTCATTCAGTGATCCTTTAAGACTCATCACACTTCAGGAAAAATAATCTGTGTTTTGTTACTGGAAGAGGAAGTAAATAGGCACTGCATGTGAATAACTATCCAGCTTTCACACTTCCTACTGTACACCACTCTGCCTCTAACATCTCAGCTTGACTAAAGCAGCTGTTTAAGCGTTTTTGTTGTCTAGTTTCTGTGTGAGGACTGACCAGGAGCGGCCTCTGATCCGTTTCACTGTTTCCCTGCTGTTACAGCTTTCTGAAAACTGCTTGTCTTCTGTGTTTTTTCCCACCTCCCTCCACAGCTTGGCTTCTCAGTCCAACTTTCTCTTGGGCAGAGAGGAGGGCCTCTGCTGGTACTGTATTCTCTACTCTCAAGACATACAGCTTACAGCATGTCTCTTTCCTAAAATATCTGCTGCATGATGGATCCTTTGCTAAAGATTTGATATGTTTAATGGTAAAACTGCATTAAAAATGAGATGATTTGGAAGGTTATGAGGAAAAATCTGATTAATTCTAAACAAAAAATATTTCCATCATTCTTCTGATGGTCTTTTTGTTCACCCAACTGATAGTTTAGTAGCTAAGTTAATATGGCAAAGATTGATTGATCTCAGTATTTCATACATTGATTGTCTTTTAGAATTAGTTATTGTACAAGAAACCATACCAATATGTAAAGAAAAAAATAGCAACTCTCATAGGTAGAGCAAAGAAAAAGGAAATAAGTATTTAAAAATGTAGTAAAAACAAATAGAAAACATGTGATGTTATGTTCAAGACACATATTGATATTGCACTGATTGTTCAGGGTTTAGATGAATTCAGGGCAACAACATCTCTCTGGTAGAAACTGTTTTTGTTGTTAGATGGTCAACACCAGCAGAAATGTAATCATTTTGTCAAATCTTAAGAGTCCACAGTGCCTCTTTGTCGGTGAAAGTATGCAGTTGACCTTAAGCATTGAAAACATACAAATGATGCTCAATGCTTGAACACATAACAATTTGATGCAATCCACAAAAAAGCAGTTTTTCTTTTCCTTTTATTGTGAAATGTCTGTTTTCATTCCTTACGTTCTTTTTAGATTGAATCTTTTATGTGTCACATGCAGTAGAAAGTACATTCTGTTTCTGTAATAGAAAAGTGCATCAAAATTTATATTAGTCTGCTGAGGCCAAAATGAAAGTGATTTGCTTGTTTTAACAGAATGAGAGGAACTTCTCATGATTAGTAAAGTGATGCAGATGTGTAGAATAGATTTCTCTAATTGTCTAAAAGTATGGAGAAGAGCTAAAAAAATGGCACTTATGGTAAATATAAGCAAAAACATCTTAGAAATTAAATTGTTAAATGGTTGTTATAGTGACTTTCTGTTGCCACGGTGCTGTTCTTTACTCCACATCTCCTAACCGTGGGATTTAAAAATTGTTTCCTGTATTGCGATTCTCCTATCTGTCATAAATGGGGTTAAATGCCCAAAGTTGCTCATCATAATTCTGGTTCTTAACTTTGAAAACTGTTCTAACAATAGATATGGGCAAGTTGAGGCAAATGCATATTTTTGTAGCAATTTTGTGAGTAAAGAATATTCACAAACATCAAGTTTCTATTATTGAGAAATTACTAAATTTCCTCTATTCGCATTTTGAAGAATAGCCCAAAGAAATGACACAGAAAATCACGGTTTACCGATAAAGCTACTCCAAGTTCTGATTATTTAAAAAATATTTTAATTTCTTTTTTAAATTCTTAAACTTTTAAAATATAAAAAGTAAAATGATTTAAAGAAATTATTTAGAAAGCCTTTAATTAATTTTGCAAAAATCAATGATTTCTTCTCATATGCTATTTTTTTCTTTCTTTACTGAACAAATTAAGGTTTTCTTATTGTTACACCAATAAAAGACACATTATTTTATACAAGAATGTAGCTGTAGAAGAATCTGATTATAGCTAAATTTCATAAAAGAAAAATAATTTCTCGGCAAAGCAGAGTATTTTGGGAAACCACGGCTGCAAGTGCAACTCAACACGCCTCACTGTAACTAAATGTCTGCTTCTGGCTGTGCTCACTGTGTTGTTAATGCTCGTGGAGGTGGGAGGAGGGGGGGGGGGGGGGGGGTTAGCCTGCCGTTCTCACCTTCATCACTGTCACTGGCCTGCTGACTCGGCCATTTTCACTCGCCTCAGCATCGGCACCCCAGTGGCACCCCCATCTATCTACCTGCACACGCTGAAGCCGCGGTGCACAGGTTGATGAAGTGGGCACAGGAAGAGACAGAGTGAGCCTCGCTGCCACACAGCTGTGTGTGTGTTTGCGTGCTCAGGAAAGAAGGAGCATTTATATGTAGGACAGCAAGAGTGCACAACTTTCAGGGTGTGTGTGTGTGTGTGTGTGTCAGTTAGAGGAAGAGGGTGAGCGCAGACCCAGATTGCCTGGAGGAGTGCTGTCTTAAAGTCCCCTCTCAGTGTGCCAGTAATTGTGCAAGATATATTGCTGCAGATGGCTCCTGATATGACATATTAGAACACACCCGAAGGGGCGAAATGCGGTAATTGGGAGCTTCGAATTGAGATCTACTGTGTCACACTGTGGGAAAGGAGGAGATAGAATGAGCCCAATCCCAAAAAAATATATAAAAAATCCTGTTTTCACCGTCAAAGGCAGCGAAACCCCAGTGCAGCGTCAACAGCCGGTGTCAGACTCTGTGACAGCTTTGACTTAGCCTCCAGCCAGTGGAGGAGGTGAAGGCTGAGTGTGAGAGTGGAGGGGCTGATCAAAGAGCTGTGGCAGGTAGACAGGAGGCGGGTGACACCTTGGAAAGCTTTTTGGCACGCCGTTTTTATCCTGAGCATCTTAGCAAAACGTGTGCTGAAATTATCATTAGAGCAGTTTAATCAAAAGCAGAATGGTTCCTCTTCAGGCTGCGATCAAACCGTTCATGTTAGATGTGACTCTTTTCTTTGTCCGGAAACACTTGTGGGGAAAAGTCTAACTTCTGACTGATGCTGCTGGTTTTAGCTTCTGTTAATTTAAAGCTACTTTCTTAAGTTTACAGAAGGTCCAAAGTCAGAGATGGAAGTGAAACCCTGAAGGATTGACGCTGCTGATGGGCACAAGAAGTGCTGTTTTATGTGGGAAAACTTTTTGGCTCCTTAATTTAAGCCTCTGTGTTCAGCTTAACAATCCATAAACTGGAAGATTGAACTTTTTCACCTTTTGTCAAACTTTCATATAGTTTATTGGAATTTGGTGTGATAGACTACCACAAGAAACTTTGTATATGTGTGAAGTGGATATCAGAATTGATTAATTGAGGCCATTTTCAGCCTATCTGACTGAGCTTGAATTGAATTGGCAGACATTTACCTCTAGATGCTCAAAGCTGGTACAGACATTTTTCCTTTGCAGTTGTGTTCAGAAGATGTGAATACATTTGCCTGTATTACTTTTGTAACTTGTATTTCTGCAACATTTTGAAAACCATCTATCCTTTTGATATTAAGTCACAGTAATGCATTGCTCTGTGTTGTCTTCTACATCGAATCCTTGTAAAATGCATCAAGGATTTTGTTTGTAGAGCAGCAGTAAAATACTGTATGTTCAAGCAGTATGAAAACTTCTATGAGAAAGAATAGACAAGAAGTTCAATAAAAAATCAGAAACTTTTATAACAACTTCTAAAATATTTAAAATCTAAAGTAAATTGAAGCTTAACATGTAAATTATATTCTAGAAGAAACTCTTGATCTTGTATACAGATTAATAAGCAAAGATTAGAGAGTATGTAACTGTTTATTACTGCAGCGAAAACTTTTAAGAGTTTTACTACCTACTTTTATACAAAGGAGAAAGTAAACTTGACAGATGAACCCCAAAATGCAAGTGTTCACTTTGCAGCAAGTAGAGAAATGAGGGGAAAACGTGATCGTCAGCAGTTTGTGTTGCTGCGCTGATTGAACAGAATATAAATGCATTCAGCACCGATGCTCATCTTTAGCTGTGGAACCTGACAGTAAATCCAATATGCAAGAATGATCGTGCTGCATGGTGTAATGACTCTGCTTTTATGTTGGTCTCCTGTGTCCTGTATGTCTTTGCTCTCCATGTGCCGCGGTTTGCCCAAGCTTCGTTGGCCAGGTTCACAGCTTTGCTCGGGTGTCTGGGGTGTTTCGTATTTGACAAAATGCTCAGCTTTTGCTAGCTGCACATTTCGGTGTATGTCTGTCTGACCGTTGATGTAAATTCATTCAGTCACTCTGTGGAGTTTTAAAGATGTTGGCTGGACTGTGTGTTTCTTCCATGTGATTTGTTTAGTGTTAAAGCTCCAGTAAGTAACTTTTACAAAAAAAATTTTTTTCCATATTTGTTAAAATTGTCACCAAGTCATGACAGTATAGTATGTTAGAGATAATCTGTGAAAAAAGAAAAACAATGCACCACTCCTGGTCAGAAACAACCAGAGCCAGAAGGAGGATCTTATTGCCGTCAGTCAACCTCCTGTACACTAGTCAATGTGCTAAAGGAGGAAAAACAACTCACCTTTCCAGGAAAACCTTATTCTGCTGTCATCTATGGCTATGCTAACTAGCATTAGCATTCATGGTAGGCTATGTTGTGGTGAGTCAGCTTTAGCTTAGCAAAGATCAAATGGGAGGGGGTGAGCATGAGAGTGACTGACTGCACTAAAACCCTCCTCCTGACTCTGACTGGTTGTTTCTAACTGACTTTCTGATGGAGCTCAATATTTTTTATTATTATTTTTCCCCACAGATTATCTGTCTTATACTGTCATAAAATAATGATAATTTTAACAAGTATGTAAAAAAAAAAAAAAAGTTATTTTTTTTTTTTTTATAAAAGTTACATACTCCAGTTTTAAAGCCTGACCTTAACCCTAGTATGCAGTTACTTACTGTGGCATCTCCACTTTTTCTTGTTTTTGTTTCTCCCTGCAGGTCAGTTGGCCCTGTACCTCAGAGCACCGCACTCACAGTCAACACAAACCCCAATGTCAACATCAAATCAGAACCCGTCTCCCCAAATCGTGACCGGAGCACCCCCAGTTCCACCGGTGGTCCAGCGGTGGGCACAGGGCTTCAGCTCCAGGGACAAGGTCTGGTGTCCATCGCCTTCCCTGGCGCCCAGGGCCGCTCGCCCGTCGACAGCCTCAGCAGCAACGGCTCCTCCTATGAGGGCAGCGACAGGGACGATGGTGCCCAGGGTCGAGGCGGGGGGCAAGACTTCCACCACCAGGTGGCAGCCGGAGCACAGCAGTCCACCATGGTCCTGCTGCGGCCCTCGTCAGCTGAGCCTCAGGAACAGGATGGGACAAACGTCAAGAGAGTGAGATTGGATACCTGGGTGACATAAAGAAGAACAGAGGGATGGACACATGGAAGGAGGAGATGTGTACTTGTGGCTTGTGTACATGCCCCCCACCAGCTCTTGACGCCCCCCAGTTTCCCGCTCTGAAAACCCACACAGAATAAAACCACCATTGACCCAGTAACTTACTCTTCGTGCAGGAAAGTCATTCATGCTTAACACAAGCATGCAAACACACTCATGTTGCACATATGAACACTGATGCTCAGTTGTATGGCGATGTGCGTTCATGTTTGTACTTTGATGTACTCAAAACGTAAAAAACCCCCAGTGGGTTGAGCCAACGATCCAGGGATTACTCATCAAACGAATTACCATGTTGGACTTGATCCAGCTGCATTTTAGTAGGAGTGAGCAAGTACATTTTCAATCAGGCATAAAATTGGACTTTTGAACTACTTGACAGTTGTTGGCAGACCAGACAAACAAACCGGACTTGGTTTCCCAGAATGCCCCGCATTCTGTTTATGAATGGACCCACTCTTGCATCCTCACTCTTTTTCCACAGATGTTGGTCAAACATGACAGATTTGTACTCTGAAAGTGCCACTGAAAACGTCCACAAATGTCTTTTCTACACACCTGGCCATCCACAGCTGCGTTGCCGTCTATTCAGATTCTTGCTTCTTTGGGCGGTTTTGAACAGAGTCTCGTCCTTCTGTCCTTGACTGTCCAGAGTTTAGATTAATTTCGGTTTTGGATTTGAAGACACTAAAAAGAAAGAAAAAACTTGCTTCTCTCCCCGGCCACGCTGGCAGCTCTGTCAACAATTTGGCGCCTTGGCCCTGAACATGAAAGTGGACCCTCAGGCCTTTGCTGAATCAAAACCACGCAGGCCAGCTATAAAACGAGGAGCATTATTTGTCGCCGAGGTAAAAGACTGCTTTTCTTTGAATCAGGGATGAGCTGCAACAGCTCAGTGACAGTCTCATTGTTCGGCAAACATCGTGTCGACTACAGATGCTGAGAAAGTTACATGTGTTTGGTGTGTGTGTGTGTGTGTGTGTGTGTTTTTTGTGTATACAGGTTTGTTACCTCAACTGATTGTTGTTTCTTTCTTTTTAGGAAGTGATTTGGACAAATGTTCACTCTGAGTTTTATCCTTGAACACAACTGCAATGCACACAGCTGAAATTATTTTTGTGGTAGCTGATGTTTAAAGTCGGGGAGGGATGCGTGGCATCGTGTATATAAGCAATCTGTAACCTTTGTGGCTTTTGTGTGGCAGGGATTAGGTGTTATGAAGGTTGAAATAAATAGGTAATTTACAAGTATATATTTAAACACCTTCAGACGGTTGCATGGGCAACTCCGCATCTGAGGCTATAGACTACAGCAAACGACAGGGATTGTGTATATTTATATATAGGTATATATATAAATATTATATATTCGGCAGGATATCCCTTAACGTAAGATTTAAAAGAAAAAAAAAACAAAAACAAATGTTGATTCTCAGTGGATCGGTCAGTCTTTTTTAAAAATTATTTATGCGTGTATATAAAGTGTAAAATGTGGATTAGCCGAGAGAGGGCGCTGTAGAGGAAGAAAGTAAAGCAGTGGCGACTCGGACTGTTTATGAGTGAGCAATGGACTCTGTCGCTGATGGAGTGCACTTTACATTAACTCCCACCTCCGACTCCTTCACACACCTGACCTAAGAGCACACACTGATCACACAAGGCTGACACCTGGGTATGTTGCATCAGACATAGATAATAAATTTTAGTTTAGAACATTTTGATTGAACAATGTTTTTAGTTTATTTTTCTAGGATTTTTAGATTGCTTCCAATTTGTGAAAGTATTCTATTTAAAATTGATTAATTAAGATAATGAAAAAGATTACATAATTTTTTTTAAAAATATCATTACTGCGAATAGTTGCATCTCTCTCTTTAAAAATTTGTTAAAAGAGCAAAAGTGAAACTACATAATTTCTCTTTTTCAGTAGGCATGGACCAGTATAGCTTGAGAATGCTTAACAAAAATGTCCCAGTTTCCTAACAGAAATGGATGAAAATGTGGTTTAATTCATTTTATTTAGAAATCAAAATCCGACCTATATATGATGCATTGGACATGCAAATATATTAATATAATGATTATTTTCACATTTATTTCTGTAGCTTTAATTTTAATCCACAGATAAAAATTAGAGTGACAAAGGAGTTAAAAGATTTGAAAGTACCTGGTTTAAAATTTGTGTAATTTATTGACACATTTAGTAATAATGTTAACATATTTCATTCTGCAGGATTGACAAAGGAAATCTAATATAAATATATAAACACAAAATAAATATTTATATTTCTTTCTAGTGTAATTGAATAGCAGGCTTACTGGGTTTTCGCCGAGCGTTTTATTTTTCAGATAGACATGCTAATTCAAGCTACTTGTAATAAGTAGCTTGTTACAAACATTTGCTTTAAAGTCTCGCTACCTTCTACAGACTGATAAATGGGAGTCTTCTGCTTTCCTATCCAGGTCTGAATGTGCACTCTACAGTCCATCTTATTTCAGGTGCAGTCAGTAAACGTACACAGCTGACTGGCAGCTATCAGTAACAACTGTATAAATTCAAACTGCAGAAATCGTTGTTATAAAATCTCTCCTCTTCAAACAACAATAAACCATAAAATGGAAACTGACACATGCCTACGCGTTATCATCAGAACGTATTAATTTAAATAAAATGTTTCATCCTTTTCATTCAACTGAAAATTATACTGAATACATATCAAAGTTTCAATTTCAGTATTTATTTTTTTCTGTATCAGCTGGGATGTTTTACTGTTGATTATGAACAAAATTGATCATTATGTAGTGTTGGTTATGCAATTATCACCCAACCTTCAAGAAAAAGACACGCACACACACACACACACACACGCACGCGCAGGCATACAGATGGAAAAGATAAGGTTGCCGAGGAAGTCCCTTAGATCTTTATTTAAGTTTGAGGTTTGTCTTTCTCTCTTACTAAAAGCCATGTATCTACATTTAGAGGACCACTCCTTCGCCTCTCACTGGTTGGCTGTAGTTTTATACTCTGGAGAGTTTTTTTTAAAAATCACTTTGAAGGTAAAAGGATGTGAAGGAGGTCATTTTTGTATTCTATAAAAATGTCAAAAGGTGATATTCGGGTTTAGTGGGTAGATTTTTAAAGCCGTGATGGTCAAAAGTGGAAGTTTGCGTATTTATTTTTCCTAAAAAGCATCTATTTGCTTGTGAAAAGCCCTGGGAGCGGAATTCGGGTATCATTTGATTTTAAGCCGGAGGTTTCAGAACAGCTCCTGATCTTTTAATGACTACCTCCCAAATCCTACGCAGACTTGTCGACTTTGGGCTTTACCACATCCAGGCCCTTGTCACCTCCCTTTCACCCCTGTCACTCACTCACCCAATTGGGGTTTATGTCCTCTCTGGAGGCTTAATCTCGAAATTGCACAAACACACACAAATACACCAATGGTCCATTGCACACACACACGCTCATCCTCTAGTTCGCTTCATCCAGATAGCAGGTCATGGCGCTGAGATGAAGTTGAATCATTTTCGGGGTCAGCTCGATGCCTCGGCTTCATCACGTTCCGCTCAGTTCAGAAGTAGGTTCTCATTTTCTTATCTCTGTCACTCTCTCGCAGCCGCTGATCCTCTGTTTGACAAGTGTCAGTGTCAATAATGCTTGTCAGAGTGCATGGCAGAGTGAACATGCAGTAAATCCCCAGAGTGTAAACACTTTGACTGTTAAGACTGTTGTGCCCAGAGCTTCGAACAAAATGAAAAAGAAAAGGCAATTTAAGTCTGAAAGTACCAGTTTTTTTCCAAAAAGCTAACAGAGGCAGCTTTGTGACACACCCATAGACCAACACTAGGGGTCGCTGTTATCATAGAAAGACAATCGTGCTGATAAATGGTTCTTTCTCCCTTCCCTTGCCCCTGACAAAGCGATACACGCCTCTGTATAATGATGTCTAGAAGTCTCACTGACTTTCCAGTGTTAACTTGTGCTGGTGACAGTCTGTTTTCTTGTTCTCTACAGATCGATATTATTATTACTATTATCATCATTACCACAGAATTCACTGCTGGTAGATGTCATGATGATATGGAACTCTTGAGTTTCTTTGTGTAGGTTAGACATTTTGTTTTATTTTTGAAATTTGATTTTATTCTATGAAAATATCTTATAAATATGTATTTCTGTTTTCTCTTCTTGGGTTTATTTTTATTTTGTTTGTTTAAAAAGGGTGTTACTAATGTTGCACGATTTTTATGACCTGACACAACACAAGCGTGGTGATGATTTCTTTTTTTTTTTTTTTTTTTTTCATTAGTACAAAAGCGAGTGGACTGCGACAAACCGCTTCTATGCTGCAGCTTTTGAGTTCAAGATACGAACTTGTCGGTCCACACAGAGGTGGTGGTGGGGTGGGGGGGCTTTAGGAGGGGCAGCGTGACACGTCTAATTTATTTCTGACCAGACACGATGATGTCAATGCATGGCCATTTTAAAAACAAGAGAAAGTGAATCATGTCGTAGGAAACAAAGTGTAATATTGACACAAACACACGTCACACAAGATGACATTTAAGAAAAGAAAAAAAAGAAATTGAAGTAAAAGTTTTAAGTAAATTATAGCTAATATATTGTGTTTGGCTAGTCGGCTTTTTTGTTGTAAAAATATTTTTTGTTGTTTTTTTGGAGAATGATATACAATTTGTGTATATTTTCATAAATAAAGTATGCACTGATATGTTATTACAAATTCTATACTGCTTTTACAAAAAAAAAAGTGTTTGTTATTGTACCAAAGTATCCATTGGTCCCAGCTTACCCTCCTCCCCTTTTTGCGTATGTTTTACCGTATTTTATATATTAAATAGACAAGTTGACCTAAAGTCTGAGTTTGTCATTTGTTTTGAGAGTCAGGAGACATTTCCATAATTTGACCACTAGAGGGCCCTAAAGTGTTTGGTGTCGATGATCATATATTGAAAGAAAAGTGTTAAGCACAGTTAAATGAAATAACAAACTGACAAAATGTTAATTAATGCCGTGTTAAAGTTGACAAAAATGTTCTCTACAACACACAGATAATTTTAAATAAATGTTTTTGGATAAAGTTTTGCTGTTAAAGGTGGTTTCAGAAGACAATTATGGTGATGTCAGTTCTGGTACTTTATCTGACATTTTGACTTTTTAAAGGTGACTTAAGTTTTCAATATTATACATAAAACTTGCAGATTTTATTGGATTAAATGTAGATGGTTGCTAATTTGTCTCTGAAACATCAGTTTTTATAGTACATGCTTTTCATAGGCTAAAAACGTGAAAGTCACTTTTTAAAAACGCGACTGATTGGGTTAAATTTAGAGGAGAAAAAAATCCTTAAATGATTAAGACATTTGATTCTTTGAATTTGTCACATAAGAACTATTCTTTTGATAGTGATAAAATAGCAAGTAGTCTATTAAATGATAAAATGTTATAAATTGGAATGAAATCTGCTGTCAAGTTTTTCTCTCACATGTGGAAGCAAAGGAAAAAGTTCACAGGAACACATTTAACTGTTTAAATTAAAATAAAACATGTGTCTTTAATTCGTACTGATATTGATAGCATTTTGAGCCTTTAATTTACTGTTACCTTAATAGTTGTGGTTACTGAGTACTTTGTAAACAACATTTTAAATATAAATTGAAAAGATGTATTTAAATTTTGTTTTCAACATGCTGGGAGTAAGACATGTTTGTCATGTTGTTTCACAGAGACAGATGCTTGATAGAGGATGTGCCGCAAATGTGACCACTTCTTTAGAACTGCTTGTCCTGACCAAATGCTGATATAATCAGGTGGTTTTGCAACAGTTGTTCAACTCTTGTTTTAGAGAAACACACGCACTCTTGTGACTCAGTAGGCTACTAATAGCAAAACACACACACACTTACACAGCTGAGTCAAAAGTCACACTGGACAAGTTGGCCATTGTCTGATGGACAGCTGACTCTATTCCCTGCTGCTGGGTGTGGATAGCAGAACTTGCCAGGGGTGATACACTTTTTAGGTCAAAGAGTTATCGCTTCGACATCAGTGAGATCAGCCTTATCAGGTGTGTTTCTGTTGTGATCCTCTGTGGTTGCTATGAGACAAAGCAGTGGAGAGTTGGATGTGACTGAATGTCTTTCCCAGCAACGTCCTGCTGTCTGGGCGTGGCATGTCTGCATCAAATTAGATTCTCTGGGCCCTGATTGAATTACTGAGAGGGCATCTGCTGACAGACGCACACAGATACCAACCGGTGGAGGAACCAGGCCTCGCTGATCTCTAAAGTTTGAAGATAACATAAAAACATATGAAATGAAACGGCATGTCGTAAAGCATTAACCAACATGCATTTTAAGTGTTTTTTTTTTTATTTATTTTTATCCATGTCTCATTTGTTGCTGTTGTATTGGAGGTAATCACAACCAAGAAGCTAGGAACATCATGTTGGAGGGAACATTTAGGGTTACATTTACAAAGAGAGAAATGCAACAAGGAACTAACCTGCGAGTCATTTGGCAAGAGCAGGGTCTGACAAAGCAATGTGCAAACTAGAGGCTGATAATGATCCTAACTCTGAAAATGACATTGCTCCTGCTGTTGACTCTGGGGAAAACAAAACTGTTGCTATTTCTGGTGATGATGGGGCTGCTGAAGATGATTTAGGAGGATATAATATAATAAAGTGCAGGATTAAAAGATGCTCTGGAGATGTAGAAAATGGTGGTAATTCAGACTCTGGCATCCATGATGCCAGTCTTGGAAAGTATGCTGCTTCTTTTGAGGACTATGATACTGAAGAAAATTTTGTTTAAAAACCTCTGAACAATTGTCACTAGAATTAATAGTGGAGATGATTCGGGGAAACCTCAACTTGGGGAAAGATGGCCTAAAATTAATAACCAGAAAAATAAAAAATAAAAAAATTAATCTCTGACTGACCTACAGTTCATTGCTCTAAGTGTAAGATCAGTCCAATATTCGCAACTATAATTGAATGTGAAATTTTAGATTTTACATGAACATTTTCTGCATGGACAATTTTATGTCTCACTAACAGTGTCTGACCTTTAGTATGGACACAAATATTCAGGTCACAGGTGTCCTCATGAAGAATCAGTCAATATTTCCTACCCATGGATCATTACTTCAGTCTCACTCATCCCTGATTTCTAAAAACAACTTGCAGCTGTCATTAGCTGATTGCACTCTGCAGTGCAACTCCTGTTCTATTTTAATACAACTCTGTGTCTGATAACTTCATTGTGTTGAATTAAAGTCAGATGCTTCAATCCTCACACGGGACAGACAAGTTTACCAATGGCAGGAATCAATAGACATGACCAATCAGGATGTTTTTGATTTTATTTTTACTCATTGCTATCTTGGAGACAAAGGCTTTCTTCTGGTAAAGAACTTGTTTTGCTAAAGAACTCAGGTTTTACTCATCTGATGAATCATCTATGGCTGTAAACTTCAGTTCACAACTGACCAAAAAGGTCAGCAAAACTAGAGACTGAAAAAAGACCCAAGAGATGATTGTCCACCGCACTGAAATCAGTCTGTTGTTAGAGTATCCTTAGTGGCGCATAGAAAATGTCCTGATGACCTGTGGGTTAAATTCTGTATTGCACAGTCAGCTGGTCAGAGGTCACCACGTGACGAACTGGGCAGATTTCATCTCCCAACTGGAGCAGCTGTAGATTTTTTGAAGCAGTCTGAAAAAGATTCTGGACATGCCTTTGGTCTCCTTTAAGACATGCAACCTTAATCATTCATCCTAATTATGAATTAACAACGTTTATACAAGGAGCCTATTCATTAGTTGACTTCTTCACCTGTTTTGTAAAGCTTGCTGTTGCTTTTTCATCCAAGTTTTAATATCTATATTAAAATAAAGCTTAACCAATGATACTATTATTCAATACCTTACGGGAAAGTAGTTTTAGTAGAATGGCCCAGTTAAAGTTTGTAAATTGTTCTACATTGACATAATACAGTATGTCTGCTACATAAAAAGTAAACAAAATTCACTTTAGTTTGTTGCTGCAACATGCTTGATTGAGATTCACTGCTCATTACTAAAAACACTGTTTAATGTAGAGAGTCTGGGCCTTTTCCATTGGAGCCTTTTAGAAAAACATTTCCAACACCAGCAGTGTGTGAGGACCAGGTGTAGGAACACACTGCAAAGCCACCTTCACATTATCCCCTCCTGTAAATTTTCTCCTCTTGTCATAAAAATCTAAGAGTAATTGAATGAAACATATGAGATGAATATTTATTTATTCTGTTTTATGTTCTCCTCTATGTTCCCCTTAAATTTTCAGAGCTGATCAGCTATAAAGATTGGAAAGTCTACCTCTCTGGCAGTTCCATCAATCAGCAATGACATCAGAAATAAATCAATGGGGATGGATGATGGATGGCAGATGGCCTTCAGAGAACGCACTACAACAATGAGATAAAACAGGTCTTTCTTAATGGACACCCTCCCCCTATGTTCTCCACAGACCAACATCCATTGGTCATGGCTAAACTAATGAATGCTGACCTTGGAGACCAAATGTTTTCTTTATTTGCTGACCTTTTATATTTCAGTAGTTTAGATGCTTTTAGAATTGATATATTGTAACAAAGGGCCTGGGGAGATGATTATGAAGCCAGAAGTTATAATACAGGATCAATCGATACAACACGACTGGAATCCATGTAAAGACCAATAATATATTTTTAAAAATTGTTTTAGATGTTCATAGATGTGGGTAAAATTCCCCCAGAACATGTCCTGATTGTGTACATGTCTCAAACACAATAATCCGTAATTAGCAGCTACGCCAGGTTTCGCTGTAACTTGGGAGCTTGTTAGTGAAATCTTGGCATGTGGCAAATACGTGTTATTGACGATCAGATAAACACTCGGAAACAAAGTTTTATGTTAAGTTGCCAAGAAATATGATTACTGTAGCCATGAAATCAAACATCCATGAAGATTTATACAATGTGCCAAATGTTGTAATGCCTCAACCAGATAATTAACACTTCCATATTGAAAAAAAATAATTACTCCCTTGGTGGGCTCTAGATTAATAGGATGCCAAGTTGGTTATTGTTTTTCTGTTCTGCAGAAATTAGTATTCTGATTCTCATTAGAATTTAACGAAACTTTCAGCTTACATTTCAGTAAGTTATAGCTTTCTTCTGTCGTGTTTTGGGATTTAGATAGTATTGTTGATTAGTGCTCAACACCACCTAGCAAGCCAGACAGCTGTTGTAACAAGATTCCAGCACTTCAGCATTGTCCGTGAATACAACCATCTGTAGTTTCCTTCCTCACTGAATCCCCCACCAGGAAGATTTGGTCGGCAAAGAGGCGAGGGTCTACTAAAATAGCCGGCATTGTTGGGCAAACTGACAAATGAAAGATGTGGGGGGCGTGAGGGAGTGGGGTGGGGCGTGGACAAGATGAGGTCACATATTGTTCTCGCTTTAGTTCTTTTTGCACAGCCATCTCCTGGGGAGCCTGAATGCTTGTGGAAGACCCTGGTGCAGCTTTGTTGACCCTCCTGCTGTAAGGTCAGTTAACCTGGTAAATTGCTAAGTCCAAAAACACACAGAAAAACACCCACAGAGCTTCACAGCTTTCCAGAGTGCAAACCAAAAGGGAGGCTAGATGGATGCTGCTGGAAGCATGTGAGCAGTTTGGTTCTTGACCTTCTGTTAACGATGCAACGGTTGTCTAAGATAAAAGTTCAAAGTTGTAAAAGCCCAATAATTACTGAACAAGTTATTTTATAATATACATTTTATATTTCTAAAAATATACAAATGTTAATGTTATCACTGACAACCTCTTGCAGTTTTGTATTTATTTGTACAAAAAGATTTTTCTCTGAGAAGCACAAAGTTATACTGTTAGTGTTTGGAGGTTCTTCAATAGTAGACTGCATGAACAAAAAGTTGTCAGATTTTTAAAAGCTTCAGGTTTTGCACGTTAAATACTTGATAATTCTTTATTTAAAAACTTGTCATATTCCAGTAGTTCCATTAAAAAGATACAATATACAGTACAGACCAAAGGTTTGGACACACAGTTGTGTCCAAACCTTTGGTCTGTACTGTATATTTATGTATAACAATGCTAAAAGCTGTATCAGTTAGAACTGCAACATGTTTGATTGAAACACTGATTTAAAAGCCTGGATGCTCCATGCAGACAAATAACACCAGAAACAAAGCATTATGAGTCTACACTTTATTTTCTACTTTGAGATTACCACAGCTTTAATAACCTTTTACAATGAGAAGGACAACCAATTGCTCATTCTTTCTACATGAGCAACACATGCAAAGACAACTCATTTGAAAGCCAATTAATTTGAAATTGTTGTCAATGCAATGGCAGCTCTACAAGGAATCCTAGCCTGCTGGTCTTATTGATTTCTATTAAACAGCTAAATCAGAATAGGCACTGATCAATAACTGTTTTGACTTTCAAATGATACTCTGTTCTATTTTCATGCTCTTCTCACATGCAAAGACTTATAATCTTCTCAACATGCATACTACGAGGGTAGAACAAATTAAATATCAGAATAAAAGGACATTTTAGACAACTGTCTCCAATTAAGGTAGTAAGAGAGGGCACAGTGGTTGTTTATTCTCTAAGAAATGCACAACGGCAACTTTGGGTTTCAGATGCATCAAATAAAATCACAATATAACCCTTGACAATTTCTTTTTGGATCTATGAGTTGATTTGACTATAACATTTACTGTACTTCTTTAGGCTGTTTCCTCTCCAGATGACCAAGATTCGGCCTCAACATCTGATTCCTCAGAATGGACCATCTCACCCTCAACTACATTTTTACATAAAACTTTCTTCACTTTGGCATTCCCCTGTTCCTGTTCTTTTGTTGGATCCAGGCCAGACAGGTCAATATCCACCTTGGAGTTCCCATTAATTACCTTTGGGTTCTCCAAGTTCCCCCAATCCCTGTTGTCAGCAAATCCTTGATTATGATTGGTTTGCTCAGCAGATTTGTTACAGGCATCGTTTGGTGTGTAAGTGGCACCAGTCTCCAAAGAGGACACCCAGAAGTCATTCTTTCCATCAGAGGTAAAGTGACTATGGAAACTGCTGTCTTTTACATCCTTTACTTTGAAAATATCGTTTTCATTCAGGGCACTGTCAAGGGAAACTTCAACAGGCTCTTCCTGATGTATGATTATTTTGTCTGATATTTCGTGTAGGTTATCATTCTTTAGATCGTGTTTGATCTGGTCACTCATTTCAGATTCCCTTGTTGTGTTTTCTGGGTTTTCCCACTCAGTTGTTTCTCCATCCTCAAGAAACTTGTGAAAGTCCTCAGCATCCTTAGTGGGATGTTCTTGGGATACATTTGATCTTTCCTTAGGAAGCGCCTCGGTTTTCTCTGTGGGAGCATCAACATCTTGTGGAAGATTTGAATCTGCTGTTACCAGTAACACAGAGCTTGGAGCTTCTATGATGCTGATGTCTTCCATATCTGACCTGCTGAGGAAATCTTTCAATTCAGAGTGATTTTCAGTTCCATCAACATGAGACACCCGATTGTGCTCATTGTCGTCCTTTCTTGTCTCTGGGTTATCTACAGCTTCTTGATTAATAGGATGGATGTCCTCCTCAGTCAGCTTGTTTGTTGAATTTATCTCAACATATGAGTCACTAAAAAGTTGCCTCTCTAGAGCCACATCTTCAACTATAGTGGAAGATAGTTGTTCATAGTTTACACTCATTTCAGGCTCAGAGGATTCTGTCTCCTCTATTAACTTTTCAGTTCCTTTTTGCTCATTCACAAGCTGAGTGTTTGCTGAAGGTATTTCAACAGTTGGATCACTGAACAGTTGCCTCTCTGAAGCATCTCTTGTAATTGTAGTAGCTGGTTCAAATTCAGATTTGACAATCTCACTGGAAGAACCTTCTGCTGCTTTTTCAGTCTCTTTTTGTTCTTTCACTTCCTCCTCAGTCAGAGTGCTTGCCAACTGTATCTCAGGAGATGAATCACTGAAAAATTGCCTTTCTAAACTCTTGCTTATAACTGCAGTGGTCAAAGCAGACTCGTAGTTTTCACTCTGTGTTGTGTTACCTGTAGTTTCTTGTTCATTCATTTCCTTGATGGATTTTTGATTCATTTCTAAGATATCTTCTCTGACCTTCTCATGTCCAAAATGAGTGCTGTAGCTATCTGTTGACAAATTTTCTAACTCTTGTTCCACTAGTCTGTCTATCTCCAGTTCCTCATCATAGTCTATATTAGTGTGTACAGTGGCTCCAGTAAGTTCTTCTGTTTCCTCTTCTGAATGTCCCTCAACAAAACTCATAACCATTTCTTCAACCTTCTCAGCATCTTTCAAAAGTATGTCATACTCACTTACTTTTTTACCTTGATCAGCATCCCTATCTTCAACATGAGTGTATCCCATATTATAGTCATCATCCACTGTCTCCTCTTCCACTTCCTCACACAGATCTTCCATGGTTCCAAATGTCTTTGGCTTGCCGTCAGCCCATGTTCCGCTTCCTGCCTCTCCAGCTTTCTTTTCCTGTTCACCTTCACTGGACTCACTTTCGACAATGTGTGACGCTTGAGTGTTGGCATCAGTGTCATCACTTTTGTATCGGATCAGGGGACGAGTGTCTGCAAGAGTATTATCCTGAGCATAGCTGTCGCTCTCCAGCTCTGTCCTCCATGACACAGAGACATTCTGCGAGTCCTCTTCATCCCCTCCCTCTTCTGTGTCAGGATGTGGAACATGCTCCAGCTCCCATATAGCATGGTGTCCTTCATCTACCTGTGGCAGTACAAAGTCCATGTTGCCTTCTTGACCAACCTTTCTGTTCTCCTCTGGATCTTTTGTTGATATGTCCTCCTCTGGCTCAGCATGTTGCTTGTTCCCTTCATTTTCTACACCATCATCTATCCTTTCACTGACCTTTCTCTCTATTACACTGTCCCATGTATCCATCTCTTCCCCATCAGGATACAATTTGTCCTCATCATCCCTTTCATTAACTTCCACAGTGGAACTGCTACTTTCTTGTCTCATAATCACAGCATCAACATTCAAAATGCTTTCATCATTTCTGTTAAAAACACTTTCAAGGGGCTCACATTCAAATTCAGGACTACTTGGTCTGGATTCAAAGGTCGGTTCAAGCATCGCTTCAGTTTCTGAATCTGAAGTCTCATCTTCATGCTCTGCCTTTGTCGACCCATCAGCTTGAGCCCTTAGATGTTCTACGTTTTCTTCTTCAGTTTCCCCTTCAAAGGCCAGATCCTTCAATAGTTCATCTGAGAAATTACATGGTAGCTCTGTTATTCTGACATCATATGATGTAGGGCTGAGTGCTGTGGACTGCTGGTTGCCAATTTTCTCATTTAAAGGTTCCTCCCTGCTAAGACCTAACACTGCTGTGTGGCTGACAACTGACTCAATGACTCTTTCTACCACTGTTTTATCTTCATCCTCAGATATTCTGTCGGATGCCTCTTCCTCATTTGGAGGTGATAAAGGTTCAGCATAAGTGACTTTTTCATGAACCTCCTCTGGCCTAAAGTTTTCAGCTGCTCCATTCTGAACTATTTTTGGATAGGGGCTTTCTAGAGTTGCAGACTTTACTGCAGCTGTTTCTGCAGGTTTGCTTGAAGTCTTTGGGGGTTCTCTTAAAGCTGCAGGTCTTCTGCTCAAGAATTGTGTTGCAGTTATTACGGACCCTATTCTGCCTTGGCCGGGTGAGGGGTAAGTGGTCTTGAGGCTAGCAGACAGCTGGATTGGGTAATTCTTTTTAACCCCATGGGGACTCAGAACTGCATCTGTGGCGGAGAGAAGTCATGAATAAACAATGAACCAAGCTGCTGGGATAAAAATGGCTTGTACAAATGCTTTTAGAAAAAAAAAATTAAATTAAACAAAGCTAATTAATTGGAAAATTCTGTCAAATATGGTATGATATCTAATGCCACCACAGAACACTGTCTAATGAGTAAGATACAGTCTGCCTCACCAAACCATTATTAAAATCTATGTTCTCAAGTGGGTCTGGACACTAATGGTGAGATATTGATCGTCATTTCCTTCATTGATGTCCAGGCTACGGGAAAGGAACCCATATGGCTCAATAACCATTGGGGTCTGGTCGGCTTGTGTTGCAGGGCCCAAAGTGCCTACGTCAGCCCCTTTCACCAAGCCCCTCCATTCCAAAGCTCCTGCGCAACTAATGAGATTACAAACTGTGTCATGTACCCCAGTATGAGCTTCTACTTAGACTAAATGAAATTATGATCTCTAAAAACAGGAAGTATTCTTCTTCTCTTTTTTATCTGACATAGTTTACTATGGCAGCAAAATGACTTCATGTTCTTTATGTACTCTTAATGTTTCCATTAATTACCTCTAATTGAAATGCTTCTTGGCTTATTCAACAAAACTGCATCTCTTCCAAGGCCCTCGCCATCCAGCAAAGCTCTGTGGAGGTAACAGCATGAGAAAATATTACAGTCATACACAAATAACACATTGTTTATGCATTAAAAGAGTGAAAGGCAGCACAATGCTACACACTGAACAGTGGGTGGCAAGAGCAAAAGTGCAAAGAGACTTTAGCTGCTTTCCAGCAGGAGCTCCACATTGAAGTCTGTTGTTATGGTAATAAGGAAAGGCCCCACCACTAAGGAGCCATCTGCACAAGCCTCTGCCATCAATTCCTTTCACACACACACACACACGCACACACGCACGTGCACACACCTACAGAATAAGGGGCACTTGGGAGCACACAACTGACGGCTGATATTGCAAGTAGCTCATGCAGCACTAATACCCATGTTTCCATTTACACATGTGGATTCCAGCACATAGACTCAAAATTAGCTGCATTGATCTAATTTGATTAAAATGTTGAGCATCGCAGCTCGTGATAACAACAGATCCAAAAGCAATAAATGATACAGAGGTTTGTCCTTCAGTAATGACCTCTCCTCTCCCTCCCCTGTGCTGATACTCTAGACTCCCAAAGCTCATAGATCGGCCGCAATTCTCAAGAAGAGGGTGAGGGTCAATACTTTGAGGAGGGGGAGCATGAGTGAGGAGGCTCTGCTTCATAAAGGATACGTTACTCTGTTCAAAGCAGCAGAGGCTGCTGTAACAATGAAAAGACCTTAGGTTCAGACGGCCACTCTCGCCTCAGACAGCTTTTTGCTTGTCTGTTCTCATAGTGATGGATGTCTATTGATTTTTTCTGAGCAGCAGCCTAGATGTGTTTAACTAATAGTGTAAACTGAAGGTATACAATTTGATATACTTTACTGTCCTATTTTTATGCTTTATGTAGACACCCAGTGCACTCAACTTGCAGAGGCTTTTAATGTTTTAAGCCATGAATGCTTTAAGACGCCAGAATCCTCTTCTTTTAGTGCTGCATACCTGTATGTTGCAACTTCCAGACCCAGAGACATCTTCATCTGCATCAGGCTGTGGTTCTCCTGAAGGAGGTGGTCTATCTGCTGGCCCAACTCCACTTTTTCCACCTCCAGCTCCTCTAAGTGTTTCTGCCAAAACAGGGAGTCAAACAGGAAAGGGAAGCAGTTAGAGTAAGCATGATAACCTCTTTGTTCTTCTGTTTTTACTCTTTACTCAACTCTTGCTAAAAGATGAAAGAGGTTACTTAAAAAAAGACAACACTTAGATGATCTTATAACTTATATATAACTATGACCTTTATCTATCCAGGTAAAATCATTGTGAAGATTAATAAGCTGATCTGTTTTTCCTGGGAAGACAGGCACCAATGTAAGCCGACATTTGATGATAGTCATTCTGGAGCACAGTGGGGAGCAAACCTAGAAAGACCTCATCTTTGTGTGCTGAGACCTCATAAGTGACCCAGAGCAAATCCCAACAACCACAATCCATAAACATGAGGCTCCCAATTGCTTTCAAACAAAATCTTTTCATTCTACTAAAATGTAAAAGGAGCATACTGAGTGAATTCGCTGAGAGTAGAATTTGAAAACAAAGTAAATTCTTTAGTAGGCCTAAACCCTTTACATGAAATAAATGCATTAAAAGTGTTTTAGATTAATATTTGTATCACTAACAAGTGTTTAATTAATAAGTAATTCTCTTCAGACTTTGTCAAGTCAGAAGACATTAACACGCAACAGCAGACATGTCTAAACTCCATCTTCTGTCACAGGCTGATAATTAAGAAGAATTTGCATTAGGCTGTGGTTTGTCACTTTATGTTCTCAGCCAGGAATGACTCACTGTACATCCGTCTAGAGGCCTTCTCAGATAGAAGCAACCCAGTTCCACAATTTGCTGAATGCAAAAAGTCAAAGAAGCACTCATTCTATCCTCAATCAATAATCAATGTATCTAAATATCTAGGATTAAGTCTATGTATTAAGGCTGAATGACTAGTCATATTAATTTCATCATAAGAGTGATAAAATGGTAAAATTCTTTGTCGTGATTATTTTTAAATACAAACAGTAACAGATGTGAGAAAACTTAAGTACATTTTGAGGAATCGTATAAATAAGTTCAATTCTATCAACATTTCACTGGTGTATCCTGAAATACTTTTTTCCTTTACATAAAAACTACCCCTGGATCAGTACTTCAGTGTCTATGCTCTGTAATTTTTGTCTTTTCAAGCAGTGCTAAATGGTTGCTTATGCTGACCCAGGTTCTAGTCCTGCTGGAGGTTTCTCCTTGCTAAAGGGGCATTTTACTTTCCACTATTGCTACAGGCTTTGTCCAGGAGGAGGGATTGTTGCAAGTCAGAGAGTCGCTTGGAATAGCTTGACTGCATTGCTTAATAACTAAACAATCCTAACTGTGGACGCTAAATTGAGTTTTCTTAGGTTTGAAAAAAATGATTAAAGATACAAAATATAATGTGAGAATTTTACATCCAAACTAGAGCAGACTACTCACCCCAAGCTGCTGGATCTCCTGACAGTGTTCCTCACTGCGCTGGGCTACGGTCTTCTCCAGATGTAGCCTGACATCCTGAGCAGAGACAATCTCCTTCTCCAAGGTCTGAAGTTTTTGTTGGCTCTCACGTTTCTCTAGGCAAACTTGACTCAAAAGACTCCGGGTCTGATCAAGCGACTCCTCCAGCTGAGCTAACTGGCCCTGGTAGGATTCTGAGGCCTCCTGCCAAGCTCTGGTCGCCCTCTGGGAAAACTCATGCCCCATCTTGAGGAGGTCTGGCGTCTGTTTGCTCCTGTGTATTTGGTTTGGAAGCATTTCGGCTCTGGATTGGGACAGAGTGGCCTCCAGGTGGGTCACATCTTCTTCGTGGGTTTGAATTAGGAATTTCATTTCATGTTCCAGCTGATTGACCTTCTCCCTGAGCCAGATCTGTGCTCTCTGCTCATCTTCCAGCTCCTTCCTGCTTTGCTCCATCTTTGTCTTGGCCAGCATTTTGGCCTCGGCTTCCATCTGTCTCTGCATCTCTAGGGCTTGTATCTCCTCAGTCAGTTTCTGAACTTCCACCTCTGTGAGGACCCTCTCCCTCCAGGTGGCATCCACTTCCAATCTCGCCCGTCTCAGCTCTTCCTCTAAGCCCCTCCTGCGTGTCAGGGTCCCCTGATTGTTGTGTCTAAAAACTTTGATCTCATTTGCAAGCATTTCATTTTCCTCCTCTAGACATTTGACCCAACTGAGGTAGGTTTCAAGGCGTCGGTTTAGGTTCAGCATCTGTTGCTTCTCCTCACCAAGGTGGTTTGGATGGAAGATTTTATGCACTCCGTGGAGCTCCATGTTAGTTAAGAAAAAATATATTTTGGAAACTGAGGTTTCTCTCAGAAGTAAAGGGATTATGATTTGGCAGTCAGCTCTGTCTCGTCGTTCCAAGCCTGAGTCAGCGTGTGGGGTTTCCTTGTTTCTGAGGGAGCGTCCCGGGAAGTCTGGTGGAGTGACTGCCAGCAAAAAAAGATATCTCTTTCTTGCTGGGTTTAATGAAGGGGCCGGGCTCATGGACACGAGGGGAGGAGTAAAAAGGGTGGGAGGAGACTGGAAACTGTGGAGAGAGAGGAGAGCTAACAAGAGGAAGGACACAGAGGGAGAGAGGGAACTGAAGCAGGATATCGGAGATGGGATGTAGGATTGTAATAAGAAGAGTGGCTTAGATAGGAAAGGGCAGGCAGAGGCCATGATGTAATTTACAATATTAACTCCTTCCTTACTCAGTGCTTTGTTGTGATATGCATGATAATGCAGAAAAGCCACACATTGTAGTCTTTGGTATTCACGTTTCACCTTCTGTCACTGATAAATTAAGAGCTAAATGTTTAGTGTGTGGCTTTAAAAAAAAAAAAAAAGAAAAAGCTTGACTCAGGTTGTTGAAGGTTTGACAAAATGGGGACCGGTGAGGAGATGACTGTTTCTTAAAGGGTAGTGGTGAGTAAAATGTAAGGCATATGGTGCCAATTTATGGCACAATCAAGTAATGTTACATTCAGTTGCTATGAATATGCTATTTATATCAAAACCTACTTAAAGGAAATTTGACTTTGCACTATAGCCTTATCAGACACCTAGAAATTGGCTTCAGTCTGTTTAAGAACCTCCCATCCTTTCTGACATTCCCCCTTCAGCACATCATTACAACAATGCTTATTCTTACTGTTCATGTATAGCCCTTCCACCAGGTGTTTGCTTATTGCTGCTGCTACTAGTCTGGGGGAGACATGGGAAAGTGGTGCTCAATGGGTCTGGAGCTCGGCTTGGAGACTGAAGCTCCTGGGTGGAGCTTTGAGTAAATATGTGGTCCGTTGCTGGAGCAGCATTAAGGCACTCTCAGATGGCTGCAATAATATATTCAAGGGTTTCACAGACATGGATGAATGAATCAAAGCAACACTTCAGATATGTTTTTGATTTAGGAATGACATAACATGATGTAAAGCTCAAAGTTGATTTTGCATAATCAACTTATGCAAAAGTTGATTATTTTATATTGTGGAAAATAACATCATAGACCAAATCTAATCAACGTTTCCTTTCAGCTCCTGGATGCAACAGCTTGCAGATGATGATCAATGTGTAATTTATCTTAAAGACAAACCATGGAAATCAGTGAGTTGTAATAAAATACATGCATGAATCTGACTTTATATACTGAAACACCCCAAGCTCTCAAAACAAAGTGTTGAAAGACTGAAAATATAAATTTCACTTCACAAACTACCTAAATATATACATTTCTGTTTTTTTTTATTTTCAGAAAGAAACTGTAGCACGTCTGTCTTACAAAAGCTCTCAGTGTGGGGGAAGTTTGACCACAGGAACAGAAAAGGTTCCCTTCAACAGTTGTATGAACACCTGCTTTCTCGAGGTTTCCTAGTGAAGTAAAGAGAATAGTGAGGGGCTGGGCTTGTGTGTGTGCAGGTGTGTGGGCGTGCATGTATGCGTGTGGTGTGTGTGTGTGGGGGGGGGATGAAATATGTAATAATATTCAAGATATTTTAGTCTCTTTAATTCATGCATATGTTTTTCAGCTAAAAGCAGAAGGGTTTTGCCATAGTCGTGTGTAACAGGCTTGTCTCAGACGAAATAATCACTTCCTCTACATAATGCTCTTTTGCTTAAGATCAGTGGTTTTTCAGTTTAGAAGACAGATCATTTTTAAAAGTAAGACAGGAAATGGCAGATGAAGACATTCAGTATGCCTCAGTTGTCTTCAAGAATAAGAAACAACCACAACCAAAAAGTAAGTCATGTTTTACTCACACATTAGAGAAGAAAACAGAACATATTATTATTATTATTATTATTATTGGCTTATTTTGTCAGTTTTTTTATTAGGTAATTCTTAGTTGTAATATTGATAGTTGTTCGAGATACCTTCTTTTAAGATGTAAAGGATTAGTTAAAAAGAATAAGTCTCTCCAATTACTAACATGAAAACAACCCAGTTAAGGATGTTTGGAGTCCATCAGCGCTTCACTTTTTTAAAGCCAATGATTGTTAAAACATCCCACAGAGAGTCAGATGTGTTTGGGTATGTTTAAAGTTAACTAATAAAAATTAATTCAAACTGTAAAGAATAATTCACAGTTATCTTATTAGTCCTCTCTAATTACTCTAGTAACTCAAAAACGCTGTATTCTCTTCATATAGAATTTAGGTAAAATATTGGTTTCCATATTTTTCTATCTGATGATCCGTCCATGACTACAACAAGTATTATCTTAGGATTTATGTCATGATTCAAAAATTCTTTTTTGGGCAATAAATTAATTTTACTAGGAGAAATCTGCTGAATAATACTGATAGGACACAGAAAGGAGAAACTCTAGTGTAAAGTCAGTCATTCAGGACATGACAATCCTAAGGAAACTGGACTCCCCTTGCTTCTTCAATAAGAGTAGGCCTCTCATTTCTTGGAGCAAAGAGAGATTGTTAATTATTTTCATTTTAATAATTGCAGGTCCAAATAAGGAGGAAACTATTTATGCTGCAGTAAAGATGCAAAACGAAACACCTCAGGAATCTTCTAACTCAAAAGGTAAGTTGTAAAACAATTATTTTCTGTTACATAGGTTGTCAAACTCCAGTTCTTGCTTGCTGGTGTCCTCAAGTGACAGATCTGTCTCTGCACACACGTTTTTCATGTCCATTTCAGGATTCTGTAGAGCTTGATTGAATGGTAAGGAGGTAACAGCAGAGCCATGGTTGGAGACAGAAGTACTCTGGCTAAAACACCGTCACTGTTAGACAATGTGTCCCATCCCATGCAGGAAACTATTACTCAATGGGAAGCTGTGACAAACTGATGCATTGTAGGTGCACAAAGGAGAGTTACAACAGACCCTTTATTTTAGCAGCTAATTGACCTTAAAACCATCACTGCTAACAAAGCTCAAAAAGTCTTTGCAACCTTCCAGTTATATACACATTTTTCTTTTTTGAAATAAAATTTCTGCTTTTATTTGAACAGTTTTTTCACTTCTTGTAGTCTTTTGGGCTTTTTACACTAATATATATGCACCTCTTGTACAATTGTTCTCTTGGAATTAATTTAATCCGACTATGCTCTTAAAAATCTACAGCTACTTTTCTCATGTTGAAAGTTTCTTGGCAGTAAATTTGATCTTTTATTCTCTATTTAATTACTGCTGCTTGGTGAAGATAAACAATTTTAATTCAACAAGAAATCCTTTCACAAAGTGTATTGCTCCCAGGTATGTGTGTACAATGTACACACATTTCAGCACTTACAGTGCTGAAATGAGCTTCAACACAACCAGGAGCAGTGAATGAGCTAAATGAGAAATTTATGCAACAAAAAAAATCTCTTATTTGGAAAAACATCACATCTTGTCTGAAAGAGTTAATCTAAAGTCTCACCTGTAAATAAGCTGCCACTGTAAATTAAGGCTCCTTTCATGTTTATGTCATTGTTCTCATTTTTCCAGCAACAGAAACCTGACAATATAATAAAATGCTGTATATGTTTTTCCTTATTATTTTGAATGATCATTTCTTAGTGCTATTGCATCTATAATCCAAATACATTGAATTTGTGACATTGTGTAAAACAAATAAAAACAGAATACAAAGATTTGCAGATTCTTTTCAGCCTAACTGAATTTACTGCTAAGACAAAATATTTAATGTCCAAATGGATAAACTTTGTGTTTTTGCAGATATTCAATCATTTGGAATTTGGTGCCTGCAAAATGTTCCAAAAACATTGAGACAGAGGAAATAGGAGACTTTGGAAGTTGAGGAATGCTCAACACAGCACTTGTTTGGAACATTCCACAGGTGAACAGGTTAAATGGAAACACCAACCCTGATAGGTTCAGTCATTAACAAGCAAGGATGGGAAAGGTCTCCCTCTTTGTGAACCACTGAGTGAGCAAATAGTCCAACAGTTTAAGAATGTTTCTCAGTTTACAACTGCAAGGAATTTAGGGATTTTATTATCTACAGCCTATAATATCATCAAAAGATTCAGAGAATCTTGAGAAATCTCTGGAAGAACGCTGCAAGGCCAAAAACCAACATTGAATGCTCATGACCTTTGATCCCTCAAGCAGCACTGCATTAAAGACTGACATCATTCTCCAACCAATATCAGCACATTGGCTCAGGAAGTCTTCAGAAAACCATTGTCATTGAAAATGTGTAGTGAATCACAAAGCACCAAATACAGCAACAGATACTGTATGTTAGTTTGATATGATAGTTCCCAAATGTTTAGTGAGTGTTGAGATGTGACACAGTAGTAAATTTGTTCCTGTACCAACATTTGCAGGCATCAAAATCTAAATGAGTGAATGTTTACAAAAATAACGTTTTTCCATTTAAAATTGCATACCTCCTCTTATTAGTGAGTTCAATTGAATATAGGTTCCCAAGGATTTACAAATCGTCATATTATTTTTATTTATGTTTTGCATAAAATAAAAACTCTTGTCATTAAAATCATTCATAAAAGTGAATTCTTGTTTGTGTACAACTAGATCTTATGGCTCAGTTTTTTAAGTTCTTTGTGTTTCAAAGTACAAAGAACCACTTTTTTGTATTATTCTGCAATGATTCTGCTCAGCCACTGCTCAGCCACTAGAGGGTGCTGCTTTAGTTTATGATAAAGGTTAGGAATAATTTTTTCATTACTATGGATTAATTAAAAGCAGATTTATGTCCACCAAAGTCTGCTTATAAGAAAGTTATTGAATAGATGTTTTCCTATTTACTATACAATTAAGGATAAAGCCAAAAGTGTGGTTGCTAAAAGACAAACACTTTGTGTCGTGCCAAATATTTTCTATGGCAAGAAGATTTTAATTTATCAACAATTGTTTTGCCCAATTTAGATTTAATTATGAAGAAAGAGAAAGCTGTTACATCGACCACTTTATTAGGGACACTTTGGGATGATGATTCTTACACACTGATGTAGAAGAAGTTCTAGAGGTTTTAGGTTTGTACTTCTGTAATTGATGTTTTACTGCTGTGACCTGTTTTCTGATGAATTTGCTGAAATAGGCAACGAAGATTCAATCATACTAAAAAAGCTCAAACTATGATTTTTGTCTTCATTTTGTTGTATTTTCCAGTCTTATGTCCCCCGTCCGACCTGAGCAGAGAGCTATCAGCTGTTTAATCCAGGAGAGTATCTAGTCCAGAAAGAGGAACCTTCGATTTTACACTTAGATCATCGTGGTTAGCTGCTATTCATATGATGTATCTAACTTGATTCACAACATGAAATAATATTTTCAGCATCTATATGCTGTTTCCTTTTGGAAAATAATCTTTATTCCATCATATGACCCAACCCCAACTATGTCCCCCTTTCGCAGGTTTCTAGAAGCCAGTGTTAAAACCACAAAACATTTTGTTGGATGGCTCAAGATCTGTCACTCCCATTTTTAAGTAATAACAGACTGGGGTGGGGAAATTTCTTTCTTTTTTTTTTTTTTGCAAGCATAAGAATGAAGCTCGTTTGCATTCTGTTCCTTTCACTCAGATCATTGTAAAGGCCAAAAATAACACAAAGATATGCCAGATATTAAAAACAGTAAAAGTTTTAAATTGTCAGAGCATAAAAGATACTTGTGACTAAAGGGAAATTCTTACTTCTGCTAAATGGTGGTCAGCTTCTTGCTCAATTTTTTGTTCTTGCCAACAACCCAGACAAACTTTAGCAGTAAGGTTGTAGAGATGGCAGAGGACGAGGTTCAGTATGCTTCAGTTGCTATCAAACGCAAGAGACCGCCAAGAGGTGAGCTTTGTGTTGATATGTTTTATTAACATGATGCTATCTGTGGTTGTCTGATCACTGTCGACTGTAATGTGGATTTAATTAAAATGGGGTACCTGTAGAGCTAGATAGCGAGCCCACCATTATGTTTCTGCCTGTTACACTATGATGGTTCATACAGAACAGATCTATGTATTTTTCCACATCTCTACTTGGTGCCAATAAGTGTGGAGGACATTTAGTATGGTCAGTATTTTTTTTAAAATAAAAGTAAATAGGATTATTACCATCTATTTAGGCCTTCAGTTTCTTCAAATGTGAAAATTGCAATGTCAGGAAAGAAGATGTTAAAACGATGTAATTTTAACATTTTATTACATTTATTTTGCAATACTTAAAGACATTTGAACTTTCATTTATTTTAGCTAAAATACAAGAAGAGGTTGTGTATGGTGAAGTGAAGATACCAAATCAAACAGCTCAGCAAACATCTGACACAAAGGGTAAGTTGCAAAATAAATAAGGTGATGCAAAAATTTAATTATTGTATGTGTAAACTGTCAAGACAGGGTCAAATATTTTAACACTAAGTTGTGCAAGTTTCAGTTCAGATTAACTTTCATCAGAAAGAAAATAATTAATAAGAAAACACAAAATGTGAAAAAATAAATTGTTTTCCAAACAGCAGCTGAGCCAACTGTCTAAACTGAAACTATGAACATCTCCTCATTTTCTCTAATTATATGCTTTTTTCACAAAAAGCTGCTCTACTAAAGTTACAAGTGGTGCTGTTAATGAATTCACCTTGACACAGTCTTAGGGACTTTAAGAGACAATAAACAAAGATGTGCATTTTGAAAGACTCAGAAAGCCTGGAAGATCAGTATGATGCATTTAGGATGACTTATTCCTTTTGTAGATTATGTTATGTTTGTTGAAATAGAGTCACAAATAAGACAGAAAACATTGCTTTGTTGAATCTTTAGGATAATCAGTAGATACCAAGAATAATAATTTTATATTTCTCAATTGAAAATAAAACTTTTCTCTGCCATCTTTCTTTGTTAAATGATGACAATATATATTTTTAAATATTTTAAAATAAAAAAGTGTCAATATAAAACAAGTTGCAAGTTTGCTGTGTCCTCATTAAACTGGATGTTGTATATTTTCTGATTAATTTCCACAGGACCTTTGCCAGATGAAGAGGAAAGAAGGTTTTGCTGGTATAAGAAGTTGGCTTGTTGCTTTGGGACTCTGTGTGTGATTTTGGTCTTGGCCGTGATTGGAGTCTGTAAGTATGTACTGTAAACATGTGACCTATAACAAACATAAATGAGATAACTCTGTTAAAACATGTGGTAATGCAGCCTACATATTCTGGAGACATGGGTTCCCTTGGGTTTACTGGTAAAATAACCAATAGAGAGAACTAGAGATACATTTTAAATTAACCTGCTTTTGAAAATATATAAGAATTCCAAATCTTTAATTAAGGAAATCCTGTAGCTGCTGGTTGTGTACTTTACAAACTAAAACAGTCAGATGTTTGAAACTAGTTGTTTTCTTCCAAAAATAATAAGAATATTCTTAAAATGATTCATTTTACATGTCAAATGGACAGAAAAAGTCCTCGTACTTTTAGAAGAACAGAATACATTTCTATTGGTTTTGTTTAGCAAATTTTGTTAAAGATTTCAAAATCCTACATGTGTTTTTATAAATATTTTATCCATATGTAATATGTAACATCTTGATGTCGTGCAGTTGTATTTCTTCACAAGAGCAAGCTGAACCAGCTGGAAATCAACCAAACCGCCTTGCTGCAGAAAAATGTCAACCTGACACAACAAAACCAAAACCTGACAACAGAACTTAATCAGGTTAAAAAGATAAACCAGGAGCTGCAGACATGGAAGAAAAACCTCACAGAGCAAATAGAAAGCATGAAGAATGAGCAGAATGTCAGTCGAGCTCAATGGAGCATTGATCAATACTGTCCCAAAAACAAAGGTATGTTCAGATCTCTTTGTGGTTAAAGATTAGCTCTAATATTAATTACTGTATATTGGCCAGTCCAAATGTTTATTGGTTGATCTCTGTTGTTTCAGAGAGACGGTGTGTTTCTTGTCAGGGCGGTTGGCTTGATCTTCAGTCCAGCTGCTATGCAGTTAATGATGCTGAACCTAGGAATCAGAAAACCTGGGAAGAAGCACGAGAAGACTGCAGAGGAAAGAGTTCAGATCTGACTGTTGTTGGTAATGAAAAAGAAAAGGTAAAGACAGAGCTGGAAACTGTTTATATGAATTTCCAGCTCCAGTACATTTTCAGCACAAACTGTTGGCCATGTAAGTGAAGTAAATATGTAATAATTTTATATTATTGTCCACAGATGTATCTTAAAGACAACAGTTGGTTTAGAAACAACATTAAAGGATACTGGATTGGTCTCAGAGCTGTAAAAGGGATATGGAAATGGATCGATGGAAGTGATCTGACCAATCAGTGAGAGACACATTATCTTTTAAACTGTGTATAAAACAAATATATCAGCCTTGATTTAACTGATGTTTCTCCGTAGATCCTGGATAGAGAAGCCTGCAACTGAAGGTCAATGTGTTACTTCTCTGCAGAACCGAGAATGGAAATCAGTGAACTGTACTGACAGGAACGGCTGGATCTGTGAGAAGAAGGCTTTATCTGTTTAAAATGAAATATTCAGATACAGGTTATTATTTGGAAAACCTAAACATAAAATATATTAAAATTTTGCTTAGATTTTCTCACAAGAGATAAACAATTATACTTTGCTATTAACCATAACAAGAAAAATGATATAATTATAATAATTGCTGCAGTAACTGAAAGAATTAAAGCTGTACATTTGCATGGTTTATGGAACTTGACTTAATGCTGTGTTTTGATTGTTGATTATATGTTGCATTGTGTTTCTGTGTTTGATATGATGTAAAGCACTTTGAAATGCCTTGCTGCTGAAATGTGCTATACAAATAAAATTTGATTGATTGATTGATTGATGACCGAAAGAATGAGATCACTGATACAAGCGGCCGAAATGGGTTTTCTCCGCAGGGTGTCTGGGCTCTCCCTTAGAGATAGGGTGAGAAGCTCAGTCATCCGGGAGGGACTCAGAGTAGAGCCGCTGCTCCTTCACATCGAGAGGAGCCAGTTGAGGTGGCTCGGGCATCTGGTCAGGATGCCTCCTGGACGCCTCCCTGGCGAGGTGCTCCGGGCATGTCCCATCGGGAGGAGGCCCCGGGGAAGATCCAGGACAGAGACTATGTTTCTCGGCTGGCCTGGGAATGTCTTGAGGTTCCCCCGGAGAAGCTGGAACAAGTGGCTGGGGACAGGGAAGTCTGGGCCTCCCTTCTTAAGCTGCTACCCCCGCGACCCAAACCCGGATAAGCGGAAGAAATTGGCTGGATGGATGGATGGATGGATGGATGGATGGATGGAGTTTATTTAGCAAAGCCAGTTTCTCACTCACTAGGTCCTGCCCAACTCACCTTACAGTAAAGTGCCGTGTAATGCAAGCTGAAGTACAGGTTTCTTGATTCGAGGCTGGACAACTGCATATCTCAGATTTTCAGGAACTACATCTGAAGATAGACTGCTGTTCACAAGAGCAAGAACTGAAGGACCTACAGTGAGATAAACTGCATTATCTGGAGAACTTGTTGGTTTTAGATGACTAACCACCTCCTGCAAAAATGACAAGGTTGAAAGCTGTGAAAAGAATCAGAATATGGCAAAAGGCGGAGGGGTCATGAGAGGAAGCTTCAATCTGGGCCCTGATACAATTGACTTTCACAACAAAAAAGTGCAAAACGTTTTTCCATGGAGCAGATAAACAATATTTTAAATAAAGCAGAAGGACTGTGACTGGGACCTGAGCTGAAAAGCTGGGTTTTGTTTTGGTGCAGGGCAAATTAATCAAATAATCCAAATAATCAGCTCATCTCAACCGGCCACACTGTTTGTTATCATCATGTAAAGTTCTGGAGTTTGTAGGAGTGAGCTGCTGTTTATGTTTCCTTAGTTTTCTCATGTTTTCTTAGTTAGGGAGGTAAGCCTTTGTCATTTGGTTTATTTACTTTCAATTAAGTAAGTTGGTTAATATTCAGATAGTTTTCTTTTGTTTGTTGTTTTCAGCATTAGCTCTCTCTGAAGCCATATACTCCCCTTGTTGTAACATCGCAATCAAAAATACATCTTTTTAAAATAAATAACATTCTAAAATGTTCAACTTCGTGTGTGTTGGCTGCTTGGGATCTGAAGAGGATGGATCCTTCATGTTATGATCTGGCCACCCATAGACGGGTCGTAACACCGACTTGCAGAATTGAGCTTGGGATACGAGTCAAAACAATTTATTTACTCAGATGAAAACAGTTGATGGAAAATATGATGCAGAGGTTTTGTTTTTTTCTCTAACGCTAAAAGCGGTTACATTTGGAGGAGGAGAAGTAAGCTGTTTTATGTAGGGCTGAAAAGATTAATCATGATAAATCAATCATTTGAAATTAATGTAACCCAATTTAATAATTTATTAATCATTAGCTAGAGTAAACACTATAAAAATGCCATTTGCTGAAAGAACACATAAAGCAAAACTCTGCATAAAACATACATTTTGCATTTAAGAGTATAAAAACAGACCTTTGTTTGTAAACATGTTCTATCCAAAACTTGTCATGAGGTGTGGTGGATGGTGGTGAGGCAGACGCTGGAGACCCAGGTAAGTGTGCGAAAATGATGATTTTAATGATGAAACCAGGAATACAAAGTCCAAAATCCCAGGCAGCACGGCTGAGTGGAAGCCAGGGCTCAACGCCGGTAGCAACTGGTGAAACGAAGGACGACAGAACAGCAGCTCACACATACGACACTGAATTGACAAGGACCTGACGAGGAACAAGGAACACAGGTGGGGTTAAATACACAGAGGGTAATCAAGGAAATGAGACACACCAGGGAGCAATCAAGGGACAACAAGGAAACTCAGGGACACAGAAAAACTCTAAATAAACACACAGGAAAACACAGATCCTGACAGAACTCCTCAATGGGCAGTTTTAGCTTTACCTGGTTTAAATTGTGTTGGAAAAATAATCTCCTGTTATTCGTCTTTTACGTACAATTATCACTCCGTTAATCCAATAAATAATCACCAGATTGATCCTTCACTTTATTGACGTTAAGTCTGGCAGAAAGGACTGAGCCTTTCAGATCTTGATGTTAGATGTTTTTTGGTTGTTTTTTTTAAATGCAGATGCATCCTTTGCTACAAATGAACAAGTGTTCACTAAAGTAATCCTATTTTATTGTATTTTAGGCATTTTATTTTCTTATTTATAAACATGTTTTTTCCAGTGTTTGTAAGCTTATAATTTTGACTCTGATGAGACAGATAAAGCTCTGCCTGTAAGTAAGAACACATCAAATAATAATAATGACAATCATAATTAAAATAATAATAATAATTATCATCTGTGTTTTAAAGCATCACATCACCTAGTAATAACAAAACCTGTTTGCTAATGTTAGCTAATGTTTGATGGCCTGATATGACTCCTCAATGAATAATATATCAAATTAAAGCATTTCTGGTTAATTGTGTGAAAGCGATACTTCAAGTTTAACCCTCCTGTTATGTTCCGGGTCAAATTGACCCGTTTTAAAATTTAGAAATTAAAAAAAAAAAAATAGAAGCATTTTTTTTTGCATGAAACGTTTTCTATTTGTCTTAATAGGTGCACTCTAGACATAAGTTGAAAATTTATTCATTTTACACATTTGTACCAAACCCTAGGTCTACTTTTTACATCGATACTGTTCGGGTCAATTTGACCCGGCAGTCAGGTTAAAGTGCAAAAAAAGATTTTAAAATGTCCAATTCTATATGTTTCCCTGCAGTTATGAACCATATTTCACCACACACACACTCACACACAAACACACGCAACCACACACACACAAGCCCACTTTCTCACTATTATCTTTACTTCACTAGGAAACTGCGAGAAAGCAGGTGTTCACACAACCTTTGACGGGAATCTTTTCTGTTCCTGTGGACAAACTCCACCCACTCTGAGTGACACTCAGCAGAAGTGGATGAAAACATAAATACTCTCTGCATGACTCATTTATCTTGATTTTAATCAGCGGGTCAATTTGACCCAGAACAGTATGTGTGTCTCAAGTTCAATTATAAAGATCACCCTTTGGTAAAAAAAAAAAAAGTATAATATAAAATAATTTACCAAAGGTCAACTTCAAGGAAATTATTGTTTTTTTGTGTCTAGGTTTTTTTCAGTGGACATTAAAAATCTAAATTCCATTTTTTATGTCCAAATGAGTAAATGAGCAGGTTGTCGTCATTGATCCTTAATTTCTGAGAAATAATAAAACATCATTGCACAAATATTGATTGAAATGGTTAGTATTGGAGTTAATAATCAGATACAAAAATGTTGTGGAGGAATTTTTTGGTTTCTGACACTATTGCATGATTAAACACTCCCTGGGTCAAATTGACCCACGAACATTTTTGCTGTACCCTAGAAACGAACATAACAGGAGGGTTAAGTTTTTATTTAGCTGTGTTTTACTCAGCTTTCATTCTGGGTACAGTTCACTGAACAACTCAGATGATTAAGACAGAAAGCTTGTTCAGCTTCCTGTACGAGACGGATGGATGGAGATGGATGCTACAGGATGCTCTCTATGTCTATCTATTTTAAATTACCTCAGTCTGAAGACATGCTGGTGGAAGAAAAGACACTGACAGATACTTTCAGTTCCAAGCAAATAAGATTACATTTAATTTAAAAGATTTAGAAAATTAATTGTGTAACAAATGCAAGCTTTTGAGCCGTCGTTTCTTTCAGCTAAAAAAGAGGAAGAGATTGTATACGATGAAGTGAAGAAACACAACCAAACGTCTCAGCAAACATTTGACACAAATGGTAAGTAGTTGAAAAAATAAATACATTCTAAAACAATATCGTAGCATATATTAACTCTAATAGAAACAACTCAGTAATTTTTACAAGTTTCAGTTCAGATAAACTCTCAACAGAAAGGACGTGAATATTTTTCAAGTGGAAACTGACACATTTCATTGAGTTTTGTCTTTAATTCCTCCCCAAGCGTCAGCAAAAGTAATGACTAAACGGAGCATCATCCCATTTCAAAAATAGGCTTCCTCAAACAAATAGCTGGAAAACTACAGTAACAAATGGTGCTGCACCATTGTACACTGTGGAGTTTCAGAGGGAAATCATCTACATATATTTTAACAACAAAACATCACAAAATGCTGCCTGCTGCTGTTACCATGCAAAAGCAACTGAAATATAAAGAGTAATATTTTTATTTACTGACAGTAAAACTCACTGAACAACTCAGATGATTAAGACAGAAAGCTTGTTCAGCTTCCTGTACGAGACAGGAATAACCACACTGTCTTTCACTGTGTGGTTATTTTCAAAACGCCTGTTACAGGAAAACTGGTTTAACCCACAGTAGGGAGGGTCTGACTTTCATGTGTTAAACATTGCAAAATAAAAAAAAAATAAAAAAATAGACACACATATATTGTGTATGTGTGTATGTATATATATATATATATATATATATATATATATATATATACTGTATATATATACCGTATATATATATATATATATATATATATATATATATATATATATATATATATATATATATGTGTGTGTGTGTGTGTGTGGGTGTGTGTATATATAGCCTTAGAGCTACAGTGACTCCACAGATTTAATTCTGTATTTTATATCAATGAATATGCTGACAATACAAAGGCTCTTTGTGAAAGTTTTACTTCTTCTTCTTTTCCCAGATGACTTAATAAAGCAAATAATATTTCTGATTTCAAAAAAGCAGAAGTTCAAAATTGCCAGAGCATAAAACAGACGTATGAGTAACAGGAAATATCTACTTCTCCTAAAGACTGTAAAGACAGTAGAAATGGAAGATAGCGAGGTCCAGTATGCTTCGGTGGTTTTCAAAAACAAGAGACCCCCAAGAGGTGAGATTTGTGTTTATATTTTTAAAAGTCCTCTGTCTAATATGATGCTGTTTGTGCTTGAGGTTATGTATGTGTTGAGTGTAATGTCAGTTCATTTAAAATATGGTAGCTCTAGTCTGAGAAATTCTCCATGAACAGACAACTTTTTGTTAAGCTGTTAAAAAGTTTACATCTGAGAATTTCACATCTGAGGGTAAACCCACAGATTAGACATCTCTGTCTCAAACATCCAACAGCATACATTAAGAAACAATTATTGTAATCAAATATGTTGAAAACAATTTAACAAACCAAGGAATCTTCCAAGAAGCTGATCTTGCTTTGTTCTTTTTAAACAGAGCATAATTAAACATTTGTAGTTACAGTTGGTTCATCCACAAGTAAAGCTTATATTTTATGAAATAGGTAACAGTTTTTGTTTTGCATATACCAATTCATGTTGTATGAGATAGATGGTTGGAGTTAATGGTGCAGCAAAAGGACCAACACTGGAAAATCCCACATAAAGTATATCTATCACAAGGATAGCAAGCGAGCTTATAGCATCAGCCCAGATCCTGCTGACGGGATCTGGGCTGGAGGTTCGCGGCTGTAAATAGAAGTTATTGCAGAACCTCAAGTCTTAATGGAAGATTCGGCCCAGAGCATTTAGAGTTCACAAAATAAACATCAGAGAAAATATTGTAGCAATAATTAGAACCGCAGCAAAAAGCCAAACATGCCACAATGAGATGAATCAAAATGTCTCCAAAGCATCGGCGTACTGATAGGGGCCACCGGGGGATTCCAGGTAGATTCTAGGTAAATTCCAGGTGGATTCCAGAGATGCGCATCACAGCGGCTGTTCATGCAGGGCCGGTCCAAGGTAATATGGGGCCTTAGACAGAACCCCCCTGCCCCCGGAACCCGTCCTACTAAGAGCCTCAGCATCACTAACATGTTTAAATATAGATCAGGTGAATCTGTGAGAGAGAGACCAGGTTTATTGGCCCAGTTTAAAATCAATCACCGATTATTGGTTATTTGCTGTGATGTATTTGTGATCAAACCCAATTCAAACACAAAGATTACACCATATTGTAGCCATGGTAACACAACAATAAAACTATCAAGATGATTCTTTAAACTTTTACAAATTAAACTTCCTAATTAAATCCTAAATGTATTATTTATTTTTTCTCAGCTGAATGCATTAAATAAAATGTAATAACATTGTCATTCTCTATAAATGATGCTACAGGTTTAGATCTACGGTCTGTGTTACAATTAAACCATTTCTAGGAGTCCCTGAGTGTCTGGAGGCCCCTGAATGGCCCCTACCAGCAGCCACTGAGTTTTCTTTGCCTTGATATTCCAGTCTTATAATTCTAGGTCTCAGAGGTGCTAATATCAAACTATTATATAGAGTTAACCCCTTTGAGTTTTTTTGATCTATAAATCAGTCTGCAGCCAGGTTGTTCTAGAGGTTAAACAGATATTATTAGGGCTTAATTAGTAAAATGGCAGCAAATTAGCTTATTTCATAACTTCATAACCAGCGACTTTCTCTCCTCTGGTCTGTTCAACAGCTACAGTCTCAGATCAGCTCAGCCCTCCAGGACTGTCAGCAGCAGAAACAGAAACTTTATACCTGTTGGGGAAAATGTAGACTATATTTGCTTTGCATTTCCCTTCATGATGGCAATGATATAGTCATTCAATATAGTTAATTAGATTCTTGATTAATATGGGTTGTTGTTATACTGTGTTTTTGTTCAACATGCCCCTTTTTAAAATTTGAGCCCCCGCCCCTCCAAAGGTCTCTGCACGGCCCTGACTATTGCGATCTGTAGAAATGCATCCCTTCTGGTGAAAACCAACTAAGGAATCTTTTCATAGCGCTGTCAATTACCCCTGTGTATGCGCGCTGCTCAATGTGTCAAGGACAGAGAAACAACTTACCCTAAAAGAAAACAGTTTATCTGTCATCATTGGTGGCCATGCTCACCAGCCTTAGCATTAATGACAAGCTCTACTGTAGAGACGCTGTAGCATAGCAGAGAGCAAGAGTGAGGGTGTGAGCAGCGTGTGCACAAGCAAGTTTCTTAAAAAGCATTTTTTGTTCATTTTCCTGTGATGGATGCTTTTCCTCTTCTTAAGTAAGGATCATCTCTTACTTAAATGGATGCTACAGGATGCTCTCTATGTCTATCTATTTTAAATTACCTCAGTCTGAAGACATGCTGGTGGAAGAAAAGACACTGACAGATACTTTCAGTTCCAAGCAAATAAGATTACATTTAATTTAAAAGATTTAGAAAATTAATTGTGTAACAAATGCAAGCTTTTGAGCCGTCGTTTCTTTCAGCTAAAAAAGAGGAAGAGATTGTATACGATGAAGTGAAGAAACACAACCAAACGTCTCAGCAAACATTTGACACAAATGGTAAGTAGTTGAAAAAATAAATACATTCTAAAACAATATCGTAGCATATATTAACTCTAATAGAAACAACTCAGTAATTTTTACAAGTTTCAGTTCAGATAAACTCTCAACAGAAAGGACGTGAATATTTTTCAAGTGGAAACTGACACATTTCATTGAGTTTTGTCTTTAATTCCTCCCCAAGCGTCAGCAAAAGTAATGACTAAACGGAGCATCATCCCATTTCAAAAATAGGCTTCCTCCTACAAATAGCTGGAAAACTACAGTAACAAATGGTGCTGCACCATTGTACACTGTGGAGTTTCAGAGGGAAATCATCTACATATATTTTAACAACAAAACATCACAAAATGCTGCCTGCTGCTGTTACCATGCAAAAGCAACTGAAATATAAAGAGTAATATTTTTATTTACTGACAGTAAAACTCCTTATTTTTTCTAGTACTTAGCAAAGGAGCTTTCTTTGCTAAGTTATGACAATCAATTTTGTAAAATGTTAAAATTAGAACATTTCAATATAAAACTGCACACTGAAACAGGTTTCTCTTGCTATATGTAACTTTTACCCTCATTAAACTTTTGTCTTGTATATTTTCTGATGTGTCTATGCAGGACCTTTGTCAGAAAGAAGCTACAGGTATCAAAAGTTGGCTTGTTGCTTTGGGAATCTGTGTGTGATTTTGGTGATGATTATCGTTGGAGTCAGCGTTTACTGTAAGTATGCAAAAGATAAAGGTCATGAATGAGGTGACAATCAAAGCTGGGATAATATACTGACCCAAAAAACTGAACTGATGTATAGCCAATATGTTTCCTTAGCTCAAAATTACAAACATTACAAATTACCTCATATATATTTAAATCTGCATTACTATTATGAAATCCATAACATGTTGGTGCTTTTTGCAGTTGTACTTCTGCACAGGAGTGATGAACAGCAGCTGACACAGTTGAGAAGAAACAAAACATTCCTGCTGGAGGAAAATATCAACCTGACAAGCCTTAGCAACAAACTCAGCTCAAGTTTCACCATCCAGGTTCACAATTTGACACAACAAAAACGAAACCTGACAGAAGAACTTCGTCGAGTTAAAGAGAAAAACCAGGAGCTGCAGACAGATAAGGAAACTCTCACAAGACAAATAGAAACCATGAAGAAAACTTGGAATGAGCAGAAACTCAGGATCATCAATGAATACTGTCACAGAACAAACAACAGTATGTTTAGATTTCCTTGTAGTAAAAGATTATCCTTACTATTGGTCAATCCAAATGTTTATTAGTTTATCTCTTTTTCAGAAAGGAGCGGTTCTTGTGAGAGTGGCTGGACTTACTGTCAGTACAGCTGCTATGCAGTTAATAATGCTGAACCTCCAACACATAAAACCTGGAACGAAGCACGAGACGACTGCAACAGAAAAACTTCAGATCTGACTGTTGTTGGTAATGAAGAAGAAAAGGTAAAGACAGAGCTGGGAAACTGTTTAAGTGAATTATACATATATTTTCTGTTGGTGATGTAAGTGAAATAAATATGTAATCATTTTATCTCACTCTATACAGTTGTTTCTTGATGACACCAGTTGGGATAAACAAGGAATTAAAGGATACTGGATTGGCCTTCGGGCTGTAGGAGGGAAATGGAAATGGATCAATGGAAGTTATCTGACCAATCAGTGAGAGACATTATTTCTTAAATTTGTATTAAACAAGTCTACCAGCTTGATCTAACTGATGCTTTTCCTTAGGGCCTGGATACAACAGCAGCCTGCAACTGATGGTCAATGTGTAACTTCTCTCCAGAACCGAGAATGGACATCAGTGAGCTGTACTAAGAAGAACGCATGGATCTGTGAGAAGAAGAGTTAATCTGTTCAGACATGAAATATTCAACTTCTATAGGTTATTTAGAAAAATTAAAACAAAATATCTATTTTATAGTTCTAATGTTAAATTTTTTCACCAGATCTAAGCAGTTATAGTTTATTATTCAATAAATTTAACATAGCAGTGTTATTTTAATTACTGTGCTTGTTATAATCTAAGCGGTAAAATTGCTTAGTGAGTTCATTCCACCTTTATTGAACTCAACATAATTTTACTCTGAGGAAGTGAACAGAATTTAGAAAAAGTAAATTTCTTTCGGTGACATACAATAATTCATTTCACACATTTGAAATGGTTTTCTGCAGTTTGTTTCAGGGCCAAAATGAATTAGCAAACTCATTGAAAAGAGGTTGGGGACTGATGTTTCTGTTTTCTTGAGCTTTTCTTTTGTTACTGTTGACGATTTTAAGTCAGCAGAGGGTGCTGCATTACTACTAAAAATGACTGCTTTGATGAAATAATAGAAATATTTTTAAATGTTGTGGTGATGTGTCATATTACAAGTTTCGATGCATGTGCTTCTTTTAACATTGTTATTGTGGATAAAACTAATGTTTGTAATGCCAGTGACAGCTGACTCTGCTTCATGTTTTCTTGTCACCTTCTCACTAAAGCCCCACCAGGCACTGATATTGTTCCTGGACTACACAGAAGATCATTGTTGCTATGTTCACTTTAAAGTAAACAGATTAGAAACATCAGCACATTCTCTTCAGTCAATACGCTATAGTGAATATAGCTCCGGTTTCATTGTTCATTACTGGTTTCTCCCTTTATAATTACCGCTTGCTGCCTATGTTGCACATCTTGTTTACCCTGTTACTGCCCCTGTAAAATTTATTTTTGTTTTTTATTAACCTTCCAATTATGTTCATTTCTGAGGCACAGCAATGATCTTCCCAGGTCAATTTGACTCAGGGATTTTTTTTAATACGCAGTTGTGTCAGAATCCAAAACTTTCCCCCAAAATATTTTTGTATTTCATCATTAACTCTATTATTAACAATTTCAATCAATATTTAGCTCAGTGATGTTCTTTACCTCTTAGAAATAAAGGATGAATGAGGATAATTAACTTAGTCATTTCTCACTTTGTTGTTAAGAGTTATTGTGTGTAGATATAAGGAAAAAATAACTAACTAGACAATATGGCTGAAAAACTTATCACAATATAAGCTTTCCATGTAATCGATATCAGTTGCCAATGACGATAAGTATTGATTACTTTTTTGGCTTAGATGTCTCAAATACTCCCAAACTGGTGGAATGACCTTTCCTGTTTTATGTGTGGCAAAAACTTAAACTGCTGCTGCATGTCACTCTTCAGGTTGTTGAAGAGTGACATGCAGGTAAAAAGAAAGTGAGTGAGTTGATGTCACCCACCTAGCTCGCTGTGAGAGGTTGAGCAGTTAAAGTCTTTCCTCTTTCTACATCTCCCAGAGTGCTGTGCAGTTCTGGGTTAGAGTTCAATGAATACTGGATTCATTGAAAATTGAAAATTGTATCACATCAATTATCTATTGATATTGATTACATGTGTATCACAATACATATTGTTCTTCATTTATTGTCCAGTCCTATTTTAACCCTGTTTGAAATAAGTCTGAATTTAGATAAAATATGCTAAAAGTGAAAAGTTGTGAAATCCCTCCGGATCTATTATAGGTTAAAGCACTGTTTTGAAAGGCTTGCAAAAAAAAAATAGTGAATTACAAAAACATGTCCAACAAATCCAAACGGTGAGCTGCAGCTCTATGGTCGACACACCAATGATGTTAAAAGCAGAAATAATCAACTTCCTGTTTTTTAAGAAGAGTTTTAAGTTTCCTCGGGGTCCATTAAGAACCCATATCATGAGTTGAATATTATCTATAATCTCATTTTTTTAAACTCAACTTGTTTGTTCTTTTGTGTGGCGTCAACATAAAATGATTTATTTAGAGAGGTTCCTGCTGAGGAGCAGAAACTTTTCAGCAGTTTCTGCTCCTCAGTAGTTTTGTCAAAGAAACTGCTGAAGAAAAGAAACTGCTAAAAAGTTTCTGAGGAGCAGATCAATAAGAAGATGTTAAGAACCAAAGATTTTGAACACATCATAAAAGCAGCTATAGTACATTTAAAGGTAGAAAGACAGCACTCTGTTCTCATTAACAGTTCCCCTTCAACCTTCATCTGATGTTGAAGCTTTTACAAAATGGAGAGAAAAACAGAAAGTCTTGTTGGCACATATTAGAACCCAAACGTTTCTTTATAAAATAATAAGGATTATTATCCTGATACGTTTCCGTGTATCAGGACCCAGAATAGTGACGTTTGTCAAGGCTCAATGACGTTCAGGTCGGATGAATGCGACCTGGCCTACAGGCACAGGTCACTTTAAAAAGATTAGATACATATCAGATTTAGAACAATATATCCAAGTTGTCAGGGTCGCATTTGTAAAAATCTAGTCTGTTTTTTAGACAGACTGTCATGAAAAGATCAGATACGGATTGCATAAGTTAAGAAAAATCAAATTTGGGTCACTTCAGTGTGACTGTAGAGTAACGCTCTCCAGATGACACAATATTTACTTAACATCTTTAAAAATCTTTTCTACATTTTGTTTCTGTGCCACATAAAGTATTTACATTCATGACAAATTGGCTGATGACTGATGTATTTTCTGGCTCTCCAACTAATTTGTCACACTTAATGATTTGTGGCCAACAAACGCTGCTGCATTACTTCTTATAAGAAGGCTGGGGTCATGAAATCATGACATTTTAAATATTGAGGTGATTATGTATGTTGTTAAATGCTTAGATTCATATACTTGTTTTACCATTATTATTGTGACTGAAACTGTAGCGAGACTGACAGTTGACTCTGTTTCATATTTTCATGTAGCCTGTTCATTAAAGCTCCACAAAAAAATATTGTTCCTGGGTTACATAAAAAAGATCATCATTCCTATGTTCACTCCAAAGTAAACAGCTTAGATTAATCAACACATCCTCTTCAGATAACATGGCCATCTGGTATTAGATACATTGTTGTCTGTTTATGTTCATTTACTTACAAAGAGCTACAGACAGTTTTCTTAAATTTAAAATTGACAGATAGTGGCTGTTCCTCAAACTAAACCAAGATTTTTATTCCCCTGCAAATTGGGGAGATTCTAAACTGTCACCACCTTCTTGTTTTTCTGCCAAGAAAATACAGGTAATGTCATAATTACGACGCTGAAATAACGTTTTAACACCAAAAATCCATTTAAGAGCACATTTTCTCTTTTATTTTTATTTCTTGTTTGTCCTCCTGAGGCCCATTTCAGAAAGTTGGATAGACAAATTCTGAATAGGAGACAGTTACTCCGAATAAACCTGCCAGGTTCTGTGATGCTCAGGATTTTTGGTTTTAGAACAGGAGATAATAACAAGGTAACTCAATTCTGAGTCAAGTTACCCCAAAGTTAAGCAGGAGGATATGAAAAGCTCTCACTCAATGAAAGACAGCTAATATGACTCACCATTGCAACAGGAGGAAATACTAAGCTTCAAGTCTGCTTTTCTCACCGATGGAATTACATCGGCATACGGATGACAGCATATGGAGAATATCAAAACACATCTCATTCACTAATACCCTGAACAAATTCAGCTTAACTACAAGCACATTCCTGCTTTACACTGAAATTTCATTTCTATAACAAACATTTTTCTGCATTTGACACAATTTTCATGAAGAGAAAATTTCTGGCTTTCACAAGGATCACACTCATTAAACATTCTAAGTTAATTTATCTTCTATGCATACTGATTCATCACTTGAAGAAAACACCTGTCACAAACGCATATACCCTTCTACAACATTTATACATTTTTAAAAGTCTAAAATTAATTTACAGACAATGTTAAGTTAGAGTCAAAGATCAAGTTTTGGTCAACAAAGAACAGCCACTACTAGGATTTAACCCACTGTGGGACAATGCGACTTTTATGTGTGAAGCTTTGTAAAAATGGAGAACAGTGTAATTAACCTCTTCCTCCTTTGAGACTGCAAAAGATAAAATGTATTTTTACGGTATTACGGTAGTGAGTGCATTTACCGAATTCTGAATGTTTTACATGATATTAAAGCTCTTTATGTTGTGAATATTTTTTCTACAAGAGTGATTTATGACTTAAAAAAACCGAAGTTCAAAATTATGGGAGCTTTAAATAGACTTGTGAGTGACATAAGATGACCACTTCCGATAAACACTGCTCTTTTGCTCATGATTTACTCGCCTCTTGCTGACAAAGAACTTTAACAGGAAGACTGTAAAGATGTCAGACAATGAAGTCCAGTATGCTTCTGATGATTTCAGAAACAAGAGATCGGCAAGAGGTGCGTTTTATGTTTACATTTTTTAATAATCCTTTGACTAACATGTTACTGTTTATGGTTATGATCATTGTTGTGATTAAAGCTCCTGACTGAGAAATTCTCAAATAAAAATTTGGTTCCTTCAGGAACTTTGTAGATAAAACCACTTAATAAATTGTAATTTTTTTCAAACATTTAATTAAGAATCTATTTAATGTTTCAATACAACGTGTAAAAAAAAAGTTTAACTGACCAGGAAATCTTATTAGATGCTGATTATGGTTGAAAAAGTGTAATTAAACGTAATGAAAGGATCACACTCATTAAACATTCTAAGTTAATTTATCTTCTATGCATACTGATTCACCACTTGAGAAAACACCTGTCACAAACGCATATACCCTTCTACAATAGTTATACATTTTTAAAAATCTAAAATTAATTTGCAGACAATGTTATGTTAAAGTCAAAGAACAGCCACACCCAGGGTTTAACCCACTGCCCCCCCTCCCCGAAATCGTACCTGTTCATCGGAACCTTTTGTGTGTCCATAGGCAACTTTAAATCCAAGCTGAACGAAATTACCTATGGAGTTCACTAAGGTTCTATCCTGGGGCTGCTCAATATCTGTATGCTTCCATTAATTCAAATTATACAAAATAATAAGATAGAATACCACAACTATGCTGATGACACACAGCTATACATTAGTCTTTTACCAGGAGATTACAGTCAGGTTCAAATACTCACTAAATGTATTGAGCAGATTAATGTCTGGATGTGCCAAGATTTTCTCCAACTAAATAAAAATAAAACTGAAATATTAGTATTTGGACCAAAAGAGCATAGATTAAATATAATCACCCACCTTCAGTCCATTGGATTAAAATGTTCTGACAAAGCCAAGAATCTGGGGGTGATCATGGATCCTGATCTGAACTTTAATAACCACATCAAATCTATCATAAAAACATCATACTACCATCTAAAAAATATTGCTAAAATTAGACGACTCATGTCCCCACAAGATTCTGAAAAATTAGTTCATGCCTTTGTTTTTAGTAGACTTGATTACTACAATGGCATTTTTACTGGAATATCAAAAAAAGCAGTAAGACAGCTCCAGCTTCTGCAGAATGCTGCTGCAAGAGTCCTAACTAAAACAAAAAAGAGATAACCATATCAGTCCTGTTCTAAGATCCCTGCACTGGCTGGCTGTTGCTCAAAGAATAGAATTTAAAATCTCCTTAATAGTTTACAAAGCACTTCATAATAGAAACCCAGACTACATTTCTGATCTTCTTCAACTATATATACCACTCAGACTTTTAAGATAATCAGAATCAAACCTATTATTCTAAGAGTCTGTACTAAACATGGTGAAGCAGCTTTTTAGTTTTTATTGCCCCAACACTCTGGAATAAACTTCCTGCTCATTGTAAGACTGCCCCTACCTTGAGTTTATTTAAAACAAGGTTAAAAACCTTCTAATTTGATGTTACTTATTCTTAATTTTTTAAAATTCTATTCATTCACTATATTCAAAATTTTAATGCTTATTTTGTCTATTTTTAATTTGCTTGATTTTTTTTATGTACTTTTTAATTTTCTTGTTCAAGCACTTGGACAGTCTTTGGCTGAAAGGTGCTATAGAAATGAAGTTGCCTTGCCTTGCCTTTAAACAGACTTGTGAATGACAGGAAATGTCTACTTCCGATGAACACTGCTCTTTTGCTCACGATTTACTTTCCTCTTGCTGACAAACCACTTTAACAGCAAGACTGTAGAGATGGCAGACAACAAAGTCCTGTGCACTTCTGTTGTTTTCAAAAACAAGAGACCCTTTTTATGTTTACATTTTTTAATAATCCTTTGACTAACATGTTACTGCTTATGGTTATGATCACTGTTGTGTGTGAAGTGATTAATGCTGCTGACTGAGAAATTCTCAAGTAAAAATTTGGTTCCTGCAGTTACTTTGTAGATAAAAACCACTTGTCATCATTGCATGTGTAAACTCTTCTCTGACAGGCTCAGTTAACTTTAACATCACCAGTAAAAGGTGCAAGTTTTGGTTCACGATAAACAGCAGAAAAAACAATGACTAAGCTGAAACTATGCATATTTTACCCTTTTCACCAAAACTATTTCAAATACCTGTTGAACCACTGTAAAAACTGTGCTGTTAATAAACTCATTGTGACACACCACGAACTGTTACAAATTGATCAGCATGTACTTTAACAACACCAGAAGCAAAAGAAAGTCACAGTATAAAATTGTGCCTGCTCTGGTTACTATGCAAAGAAAAAAATGTAAAGAGAGAACTGAAATTAACATGACTTTATGCAGGATTTAGACTGAGCTCACTGATCTCATTTTTGATTAATTTATAGAATGGATGCCTATGCACCAGAAATAAGGAAGGGCCTGCAATAACGAAATGTTTTCAGTTCAACCTGGAGAGACTCAGACAGAGAAAGACAGCTATTAAAACAGACATACATGAATTAAAGTTCGTTGGCGCTGGGGCCCCGGCTGAGGACATCGAGCTGTGAATTGCAATAAGCTTGGATGAACATTCCCGATGCTGGTTAGGAATGTCATCCCCCAAAAAGGGAGAGCTGAGGCCAGGTGGGAGAAGCTACACTAACTCGGGCTTACGGGCTGGGACTTGAGTCTGCAAAAGGCGACATTACTGTGAAAGGGGGAAAAGTGATGTGAAGCTGGCAGATAAAGGCCAGCTGGGGACGCCACTAGGCATGGAATGGAGGGATGCTGGTAGATGAAGGCCAGCTGGGTGCTGCGATGATGCAATGAGATAGTGTTTAACAGGTGCAAGGGGCCGGCTGTACATTACTGTGATAGTGAGAAAAAGATAGAAGAGGGAATGGATTAGAAGTGAGAAAATGACTGCCTGCTACTGGAGAGGAGATGCTAGAGCTAAGATTAGACTCATGGGGTGACGGTTAAAGGATGCAGGCGAGAGATGGGATCATTTTGGAAAGAAACCTGAAAATGAGGATGTGAAGGACAAAAGGGGAAAGAAAATTCACATAGGCTAATTATGACACTGTTGAATCTCAGCCATGTTGAATAATAATGTAGTTCAAATAACTGAATGTATCTGTCATTTGAACAGACAGATACATTCTGTCTGTTCAAATGACAGAATGTTTTTTTTGTTTTTCTAAAACAAAAAAAACATTTTTTGTTATAGAAAAATGAATAAACCAGTTGATGTGCTGTTTACTACTCAGCTGAAAACTCACTCTTTCACCTAATGTGTTCATTTGGATTACAAGGAATTGATTGACCAAATGTATGAATCAGTAACAAATTATTAAAACCATGTCTGGACAAAGGAATGAGTCCATGCAAGCAAACATTACTGCAAAAACATTTTAAACCAGAGTCAGGATCAACAGTTGACCAAGATGGCGGCGCGTGAACAACGCGAGGCTCAGCGTCTCTTCAGAATCTGCTCTTTAGTGATTTTTTATCTATTCATTACTGGACTTTTTTTTCAGAATTGCACAGCGTTGCTGCGCACCAGCAGACATGAACTTCTGGACCTTTGGAGCTACAATTTTGACTCTATGATCGCCGATCTCCGACTCATCCCAGAGATCTCCAGAACACCGGAGGCTGCTCACTTCTCCCGGCCGGGTGGAAGTGAACGCAGGCAGCGACGAGAACGTAAACAAAGGCGGGGTAAGCGTGGAGGGGTGCGAGCTAGGCTAAAGCTAACACCACACCGGCTCCCTTTACCCTGCATTTTCCTCGCCAATGTCCGTTCTCTGGCTAATAAAATGGACGAGTTACGACTATCCATCACGAGTGACAGACGGATTATGGACTTAAATGTCATGTTTTTCACCGAAACATGGCTAAACAACAGCTGCCCGGACAATGCTATCCAGCTAAGTGGACGCCACACACACCGAGCCGACAGGACAGCAGATAACTCCGGCAAGACCAGAGGCGGAGGTTTGTGCATTTATATTAACAAAGCTTGGTGCACAGACTCTGCTACTACCGAGAGTCACTGCTCACAGAATGTGGAGTTTTTAATGGTCAATGCAGACCTTATTACCTCCCAAGGGAATTCACCTCGATCATCCTCACTGCCCTGTACACTGCCCCCTCCCCCCCGGATGCTAATGCCAAGCTAGCCATGAAAGAACTCTATGCGGCTATTAGCAAACACCAAACCAAATACCCCGAGGCTGCTTTTATTGTTGCGGGTGATTTCAATCACTCCAACTTGAAGACAGTTCTTCCCAGATTCCACCAACATGTCTCCTGCCACACCAGAGGAGACAAGACCCTGGACCATGTCTACTCCAATCTGGCTGGAGCCTACAATGTGACACCCCTCCCCAACATCGGACAATCAGACCATCTCTCCCTGTTCCTCACACCTCGGTACTTACCACTCATCCAATGTGTGAAACCTACCGTGAGGACAGTAAAGGTGTGGCCAGAGGGCTCAGACGCTGTGCTCCAGGACCGGTTCAGGAATACAGATTGGACTATTTTCCACCATACAGACTTGGATCAGTACGCCTCATCTGTACTGAACCATAGAACGTGTCACCACCTGCAAACGCATTACCATGTACCCCAACCAGAAACCCTGGATGAACCGAGACGTTCGTCTCCTGCTGAAGGCCCGCAACATCGCCTTCAGGTCAGGGGATGCACAGACTTACAGTGCAGCCAGGGCTGAGCTGAAGAAGGGAATCAAGAAGGCCAAACACCACTACAAAAGGAAGGTGGAGGATCATTTTTCTAATGCCAACCCCCGACGTATGTGGCAAGGCCTTCAGATTCTCACAGACTACAAGAACCCCAACACCACCCCCGCATCATTATTTATCTATAATCCATTCCCTAACATTTTTGTATATTCTGTATAATCTGTATAATCTGTGCATACAGCTCCCATATTTATATTTATACACAATATCTATATCTCTTTGCTATAACCCCTTATAGTCCATACATACATAGTCTTGTACATCTGTAAATAAATATTTATATCTCGTAGAGCACTTCTGGATAGATGCAAACTACATCTCGTTGCTTGTACTTGTGACAGTGCAATGACAATAAAGTTGAATTCTATTCTATTCTATTCTAAACAGCATGTATATTTATAGTAGGTCAAATGTTTCAAATGAAGAACTGCAAAAATAAGATATTAATAAGATGTAAAATGCGATCTGGGACAAGGATGTACTTGTCTTTACATGTTTGCATAAGACAATTATTGTAAAATAAATACAAAAAGAAACATGCCTTATGCCTTAATTTTTAGTTTTCAGGCTATCATTCTTGTACATCCTTTATTTTAATAAACAGATCTCCAAGACTTCTGGTAATTTCATTGTATTTTTTTTTGCTTATTTCATAGTCGAGGAATTGTTTACACTATGTCTACATTTTTAGAGCATTGTGCTTTTGTTTTCAGAAACATATAGTTGCCCTCAGCTGCAGTTATATTCCTTATATTTTTTACCATATTCTATTGCTCTGTGAACATCATCTTATTGAATAAAGAGTTTACATTTAGTTTGGTTAACTTTGCCTATAATACTAGCAACCCATCTCAAGCCCACCGTCCCTCTCAGTAACTTGTTTACTTTGTTTGTTTCACAGGCTTTAAGACTCACTTTTCTTCACCGTCTTTCTTTACTAAATGATGACAATATTTTTGTAACATTTTAAAATGAAATAATGCAAACAAGATTTAACTTGCTGTAATTTTGTCCAAATAAAAATGTCTGTCATTTTCTCTTTGGTCTCTGCAGGACTTTTGTCAGACAAAGAAGCAAAAAGACGTCGCTTGTATCAGAAGTTGTTTTATTGTTTTGGGATTCTATATGTGATTTCGGTGATGGCCTTTATTGGAGTCCGTGTCTACTGTAAGTATGTAAAGAACATTTTTAAGACTGAAACAGGAAGATATTAGAAACTTTTGATGTTCATGAACAACCAGACTTTCCTTCTATATAAAATTTACAACATGACAAACCTCAAAAACATACTTCTTTAGAACAAAACATAAAATTGCATCTTCCTGTGTCTTCTTGGCAGCAGCCAGTCACTGCATGTTGGCATTTTGGATCGTTTCTGTCATATTTGAAGCTACACGCTTGACCCACATGCACAAAGAATCAGATAAATAAAGTTTATTTCCTTTTCAAAACAGATAAATATTTGGTTTGGTAAATGATTTCTTGAAGTGACTGGATCGGGATCGTCTTTGTGTGGGTGAGGTGAGGTGCATCCGCCGGGGGGAACTCAGGTTAGGGGTCTGGAGCATGGAAGGCTGACGGAAGGTGAAGAAATCCGGTCCGGCATCCGAAGGCTGGAGGATTCTCCGAGGTTGCGGATGGGAGAGTCGTTGGAGGGCGGACAGCTGAGTACGGGAGTGGAGGAAAACGGAGGAGAGGTCCGGCTGCCAGCTGGAGCTTTCAGGAAACTGCTTGGAATCAGACGGTGGAACTCGGGCAACCAGTTTGTATAGATCCATGGGGTCACGAGGGAGGGAAATCCAAAGGCCAGAACAGGGTCCTCACAAGAAGAATACTCTGCGTCACGAAGAAGCACCTGAAAACAGGAAAACAACGATGGATTACTATGAGTTGGACTCTCGGAGAAAGCACAGAGAAATAACTCAGGGGGCTCTGGGTACCATTACTGGCATAACACTCTGGCGCTGGAGAACCCGCCGCCCGCTCCTCTTATGCTGGCGATGATTATGCCAATTACGCACCGGTGCGAGGGAGCCGCCCTACAACAGACCGCAAACTCATGGCTCCTCCTAGTGGAAAAAACAGCTCCCAACAAGACCAGACTCCAGCACCCAACAATTTCGCTCTGCTTGTTTCGCTACATTTAGTGCAAGACCTTCAATCTCCCCAAATCCAAACCACTGTTTGTTTGTTTTTTCAGAAACTGTACAGAGCAGATTAACAAAGATAAATAAATAGAAATATAAATACCACATGCGGTGGTCACCTAACGAGCCGTCAGAGCAGTTTCATGATGAACCCAATGTTTTCCCTCAGGGCGATAAGTCGCTTGAAGCATATACATGTGTGCTGTTCAGAATCCGATATGTCTAATCGTTCACTTGTCATCATGTAATCAAAATATTTCCATTTTGCAGACCTCAACAACAAAATCAGTTCTGATTTCAAAACCTTGGCTCAAAACTTCACAAGCTGCAAAAAAAAAAGTTCACACCTCAACATCCAGGTTCAAAACTTGACACAACAACAAAACAACCTGACAGCAGAAATTAGTCAAGTTAAACAGAACAACCACGACTTGCAGACAAAAATTAAAACTCTCAGAGAAGAAATAAAAACTTGTGAAGACCAGAAACTCAGTCAAGTTCTGCAGATCATTGATGAATACTGTCCCAAAGAAAACAATGGTATGTTCAGATTTCCTTATGGTAAAAGATTATACCTAATTATAATTATATTGATCAGTCCAAATATTTATTAGTTGATCTCTGTTGTTTCAGGGAGACGTTATAGTTCTTGTCCGAAAGGCTGGATTCACTCTCAGTCCAGCTGCTATGCAGTTAATGATGCTGTACCTAGGAATCAGAAAACCTGGGAAGAAGCACGAGAAGACTGCAGAAGAAAGAGTTCAGATCTGACTATTGTTGGAAATGAAGAAGAAAAGGTAAAGACAGATTCAGAAACTGTTTATATGAATTGCAAATATATTTTCAACACCAACTGTAGTCATAGAAATGATGGAAATATATATAATCCTTTTTGTCTCATTCTCCACAGAAGTTTGTTGATGGCACTAGCTGGAAGGATGGTGATGGTTTAATAAAAGGGTTCTGGATTGGTCTCAGAGTTGAAGGAGGGAAATGGAAATGGATGGACGGAAGTGATCTGACCAATCAGTGAGAGACTCACTGTTTCTTAAGCTTTGTATGAAATAAATCAATCAGCCTTCATTTAACTGATGTTTTTCCATAGAGCCTGGATAAACCAGCAGCCTGCAACTGATGGTCAATGTGTAACTTCTCTCCAGAACCAAGAATGGACATCAGTGAGCTGTACTAAAAGAAACGGCTGGATCTGTGAGAAGAAGGCTTTATCTGTTTAAACATAAAATGTTAAGATTATTCAAAAAACCTGGAAAGAAAATATCTTAACATTTTATTAATTTTATTTTACAAAAGCTGTCATGTTCTGCTTTTCTGTGCATTTATTTCGAGTTTCTGTGTCTCTGAGTCTCCCTATTGTCCCGTCTCCCCTTGATTAGTTCCCAGGTGTGTCTCGTTCCCTGATTACCTCGTGTGTATTTAGTGTCACCTGTGTCTCTGTCGGGTCCTTGTCTAAGCAGTCGTTTGTTTGCGTGAAGTCTGTCTAGCTGCGCTTACCTAGTCCTTTGTTGCTCCAGTGATACCGACGTTGAGCCCTGGCTTTCTGCTCAGTCGTGCTGCCTGGCAGTGGACTATTTGGTTTTGTCTGGACTGTGTCATTGTGGATCAGTATTCATTAGTGATGGTAAGATGAAGCCTCATGAGGCATTGAACCTCTTGAGCCAACTGGTTCGAGAAAGGGTTCATTTCTTGAGGCTTCATGTGCACACGAAACCACCTACTGGCCAGGTGTATAATCACAGCCAGCTGTATCTTAACACGTGTGATGCATTGAATTTTTGTCTATTATGGCTCTTGAGAATGACTTCACAAAAGGTGTAGGACGAAATCATTTGTCTACATAAATTATGTATACACATATGTGTATAATAAAATATTGTTTGAATGTATTCTCTGTGTGTAATTATTCCCAAAATAGTAGTGTCATGTGATATGGCATGTTGTGTAATAAAGTTTTTCTGTGACTCTAGAAAAATGGCATGGGCTTAATCAGGCAGAGGACAGTGAAAGTGCTTGTGGAACTAGGGAGGGGGTAGTGAATAGGCTAATGCTTGTGTAACTTGGATGATTTTATGCATTTTTATTAAGAAACAACAATTTCTCCACAGTTTTTGGTTTCAAACGAGTTCTCTTTTTTGACACTACATGGATGATGTGTTATTATTGTACCCCAACTCCTTGGAGCACAATAAACACCTCACCTTTACAGAAAATAAGAAACAGTGAAAAATACAGTTCCTCATAAGCAAATATAATGCATCTGCAAATGTTCAGTTCACCTTACCTTGTTAGGGCTTATCAAATCGAAATGTTCCCACATAGGGGAAATCCTCCTCTTTCTCGCCGGCTCCATCCTACTCCTATCCTGTCCTCGCGCTCCTAAATCTCCTTTCTATCTATCTCTCTCCTAAACTCTCCAAAGGCCAAACTAACTGTCTCAAACTAAATAACCACTATCCAAACTCTGCCATCCAAACTATCAAAACTCTTTCCACTCTCTCAACTGACCGCAACTTGCTTTAGAAGCCTGTGGGGTTTCTAAAGCTGTCAAACCCCGCGCCAACATCTGAGCCACTTCCCGAAGCAGTCACGTGGTACAGTCGGGCAGCGAGGCTTCGGACGTCATCGTTTTCGGCTCCTCCCCTAAATGAAGCAAGCCTCGATACGCGCTTTACGGAAACGCCCCCTCCATTACTCGACACACGCCTCGAAGCCTCGGCACATCACGTAACATCACTAGTATTCATCATTAAATCGCCATCTGTTCTCATTTTACCTGGGTCTCAAGAGTCTGCCTCATCACCTTCCACCACACATCATGACAAAAGCTAAACATCTATAGTTTATTATTCATTATAATATCAACAGCAAATGTAATTTCATGTTAGTTTATTAACCCTCTGGCATGGCGTTGCCCTCAGGCAACAACCACATATCTGTACCTCACATTGCTCCTTTATTTTATTTTTGGGGGGATGATTTAAAGTACCACCAGACATATTTTTGTCCAAATCAAAGAGGTATTGAGGTTCATGTGACCTTGACTAACAGCAACAGGAGATGGATGCAAGATCATTTAATGGACAAAAGATGGATGGTTCATAAGTTGGGGTCAATCCCAATGAAAACATGAGGATCCACTGTACCACCATTATTTCATTGTTTGTTTATCCACAAAACTAACTTCAGTCCCAAAGGGCGACAAGCTGCTCATCAATTAACAAATGTTTCTATTCCAAGACAGTCAAAAACTGAAGCAATACCTGCCACAACCAAAAATATGGGGCTGCAGGGTACTTCATATGGCTGGTGCAGATAGTGTTCCTTACAACTTGAAAACATACACAGGGCGAGTCGTGCGACCACCAAATCTACCAGATATGGGAGCTGATGGAAATGTTGTTCTTTGCTTGGCTCAAATTCTACCAAAGAATCAGAACTACAAAATCTTAAAAAAAGAGCCTGCAGCCCTAACTTCAGTCACTGATGTGAATCTGGTTGCTACAACCCATAGAAAATCAGATAAACAGATGGTGATTCACAGGTATGTCAATAATCAAGTACCAGAAATATGATATACACTTTGTTTCACATCAGCAAGCAATTCCTTCCTGATATTTTACATATAATAGGGAAAAAGACTGATAGCAACACTCTTTGTGATTCTAACTCCCCTAAACATACACACATACAAACACACAAATGCTCAAACAAAAACTATATTCATAAATAGTGGTTTTAGTAATTTGCTCAAATGTAGCGTTCATAAATGAAAGTTAGTTGTTTATTTTATATGTGGTGAGTTGGAACCTCATCCATCCATCCATCCATCCATCCATCCTTTCATCCATCCATCCATCCATTTTCTAACACCCTGGTCCCCTAGTGGAGTCGATAGGGCTGCTGGTGCCTCTCCAGCTAACGTTCCAGGCGAGAGGCGGGGTCACCCTGGACAACGCTTTCCTACTGTTTTTTTCTGGGCCTATTAAAGTTTTCATGTTCAAGTTCATAATATGAACCTGAATGTTTTTAAATATAGAGGTGCTGTATTGTTAAAAGTTGAGATGTCTGTGATTGTTATAACATTATAATTGTGAATAAAACTAATCTCTATAATGACAGTTGACTCTGCTTCATGTTTTCTTGTAACCTGCTCACTAAAGCTCCACCAGGCATGATTTTGTTCCTGGACTACAAAGAGGATCGTCATTACTATGTTCACTTTAATATAAACAGGCAAATATAGAGATGCTAAAGTTTTATTAAAGCACACATTTCATTTTGTTTAGTATTTCCTGATAAAATAACTTTTTATTCTTGCATGCAATTAAATTGCAGTTTTTATTATAATTTTTTAGATTCCACAACTGAAGAGACCGAAGATTCTTCTAATCGTTTGGTTTTGGTCTTTGTTTTCTTTTTTCAGAGCTAGCCTACTTTCAATTACATTTTTTTCTTATTAACCAGGTTCAATGTAAAAGCTGAGGGAAATTGGATGAATCTTTTTTTTTCTCAGAGCAGCAATAAGTAAATCAACAGCTATAGATAATTTTATTCTTGAATGTTGTGTTTTTTAATGTGATTTTCTTCTTCCAGGGTGGAGTTCACAGATTTTCAGAGCTTGCAATGTTCTGTAAAACTGTCAGTATGCATGTTTGTCAGAAAATGGAGCTGTGTTCTGTTACAGTAACTCTACCAAAGATAAACCACACAGAGACAAGAAGCATCAAATGCTAAATGATTAGAGTGGTTAATTTAGAAAACCTGCTCCTCATTGCTCAGACACTCAGACTGAGGCAACAATTTATGTTCAAAAACAAACTGACTCAACAAACAAAACGTCCAGAAAAAAAAAGCAAAGAAATGATTCCAGGACTTATTAAATGTTTTATACATTTTAAAGGTTAGCTGCAGCTCTGTGGAAGATGCTCCTAATGTTGCCAGATGTTAGAACCAGAAATAAAAAACTTAATTGATTTTAAAGAAGACGTCAACGTTTATTCATGGTCCACTTAGAACCTACATAGGAAACTTTATATTGTCTAGAATCTCATTATTTTAGTAAAGCTTGTGCTTTTTAAATTGTATCAACAGAACATTATTTATTTGGAGAAGTTCATGTTGAGAAGAAGTGAACTGCAGCTCTATGAGAAGACGTTGGACACCAAATATGTTTCACACATCAAAAAGCAGAACTAAACAGCACATTTAAGACTTTTGTACGGAGCCCTCTAGGGGACATGGGGAATTTTTTTTCTTTTGCGTTCCCTCGCAATACTTTTGCGTTACCTCGCAAAACTTTTGCGTTCCCTCGCAAAACTTTTGCATTACCTCGCAAAACCTTTGCATTCCCTCGCAATACTACGGAGCCCTCTAGGGGACATGGGGATTTTTTTTTTCTTTTGCGTTACCTCGCAATACTGTACTGGTCAGTTATGCAGCATAATTGAATACTGTAAGCCTTTCTTACGGTGGGCGCCGTACTTTCTGCTTTAATATATGGTTATGTGAGGTTTTTCCATGAATGTTAGTATCTTTTTGTGAAATATCTGAAGTTTTATATATTTCTTTAGGATAGAAAGGCGCCACAAACCTACGATATAAACAAACAGGAACTTTCCGTAAGTAGGAAAGAAATAAAAATACATCCTAATTTGGACTATTTCTGAGTTATTATCGCGGGGTAATAAATCATCTGACAGTTTTGATTGTGTCTCTGTTGTGTTCGTAATCTGAATGGTTTAAAGAGCTGCTTTCAGTGCCGCTCCATCTTAGCCTTAACAGACATAAACATGCAGTAAAAAAATCGATTTTCAATCAGTGTTTTGCACCAAACAGTTAATAATAATAAACAAGTTTTCACTGAGGCTCTGTAAGAGCCATATGAATGAAATAAGTAATTATTGATATGACAGGAGCAGGCGGCTTTGACACTTAGGTGTGTCGACGTGGGAGTGACGTCACCAGGTATGAATGGGAAGGATACTGGCTTTGTGTGTATTAGGAAGCGGGTGAGCGGGGCGGTCAGTCCTTGCAAAGTTTGGAGCCTGATCATCAAAATGGAATAAATCGATAATTGTGACAGAACAAAGAAAAGGTTTGGAGTTGATTGATACACACACAGATGAGATTCCCCGAGTTAACCCAGTGCGGCCTTTACCATCATTACTTTGTTGTGTTTTTAATAATAAAAACTTGTTAATAATAAAAACTGTTTGGTGCAAAAAACAAATTGAAAATCGATTTTTTTCCTGCATGTTTATGTCTGTTAAGGCTAAGATGGAGCGGCACTGAAAGCAGCTCTTTAAACCATTCAGACTACGAACACAACAGAGACACAATCAAAACTGTCAGATCCGCGATAATAACTCAGAAATAGTCCAAATTAGGATGTATTTTTATTTCTTTCCGACTTACGGAAAGTTTCTGTTTATATCGTAGGTTTGTGGTGCCTTTCTATCCTAAAGAAAGATATAGGCTAAAACTTCAGATATTTCACAAAAAGATACTAACATTCACGGAAAAACCTCACATAACCTTATATTAAAGTATAAAGTACGGCGCCCACCGTAAGAAAGGCTTACAGTGTTCAATTATGCTGCATAACTGACCAGTACAGTATTGCGAGGTAACGCAAAAGTATTGCGAGGGAACGTAAAAGAAAAAAAATTCCCCATGTCCCCTAGGGGGCTCCGTACTCCGTAGTAAATCTTCAGCTTGTCAAAACCTTAGTTTAGATTTTTGTTTTTTTCAGAGGAAATTGAAGAAGCTGACTGTGATGATGAAGGAGTCGGCGTTGAGAAGAACATAAGAGCTGCTCCAGGTATAATACTGAAACAATTTAATTAAGGTACAAAATATTAAGCACAAAATGTCTGTAACTACCATTTCAAAAGTAATATTTTAATTTTAAAAAATTGTTTTGTTGAAATACTTGAAAGTAACATCATATTTCTGGAATGTATTTTCTATCAGGTCACAAACTGAAAATATAAACACCAAAAATCCATTTAAGAACACATTTTCTTTTTTATTTTTAATTCTTGTTTTTCCTCCTGAGGCCCATTTCAGAAAGCTGGATAACCAAATTCTGAATAGGAGACAGTTACTCCGAATAAACCTGCCAGGTTCTGTGATGCTCAGGATTTATGGTTTTAGAACAGGAAATAACAAAGTAACTCAATTCTGAGTCAAGTTACCCCAAAGTTAAGCAGGAGGATATGAAAAGCTCTCACTCAATGAAAGACAGCTAATATGACTCACCATTGCAACAGGAGGAAATACTAAGTTTCAAGTCTGCTTTTCTCACCGATGGAGTTACATCAGCTTACGGATGACAGCATATGGAGAATATCAAAACATATGTAGCAAACAAAGTTATACCGTTTCTGTAGTAAAATAGCGAGATTTAGCATGATAGTGTGATTTGACAGAAAATATAAAATACTTAATGAAATTCTCTTTAACAGAGGAAGTTCTAACATCAAGCTATCACGGTGTATCTTGATTGCTTACACATCTCATTCACTAATCCCCTGAATTCTGCATTGGGCACAATTTTCATGAAGAGAAAATTTCTTGTTTTCACAAGGATCACACTCATTAAACATTCTAAGTTAATTTATCTTCTATGCATACTGATTCACCACTTGAGAAAACACCTGCCACAAACGCATATACCCTTCTACAACATTTATACATTTTTAAAAGTCTAAAATTAATTTGCAGACAATGTTATGTCAAAGTCAAAGAACAGCCACACCCAGGGTTTAACCCACTGTGGAACGGTGTGACTTAAGTGTGAAGCTTTGTAAAATTGGAGAACAGTGTAATTAACCTCTTCCTCCTTTGAGACTGCAAAAGATAAAATGTATTTATACAGTATCGCAATTTAATGCAGTGAAGTGTGTAGTGAGTGCATTCACTGGATTCTGAATGTTTTACGTGATACTAAAGCTCTTTATGGTGTGAATATGTTTTCTACATGAGTGATTTATGCAAATGACTTAAAAAAGCAGAAGTTCAAAATTGTGGAAGCTTTAAATAGACTTCTGAGTGACAGCAAATGTCCACTTCTGCGCTTTTCCTCATGATTTACTTTCCTCTTGCTGACAAAGAACTTTAACAGCAAGACTATAAAGATGTCAGACAGCGAAGTCCAGTATGCTTCTGTTGTTTTCAAAAAAAAGAGATCGGCAAGAGGTGAGTTTTATGTTTAAATTTTTTGAATAATCCTTTGACTAACATGTTACTGTTTATGGTTATGATCATTGTTGTGATTAAAGCTCCTGACTGAGAAATTCTCAAGTAAAAATTTGGTTCCTCCAGAAATTTTGTAGATAAAACCACTTAATAAATTGTATTTTTTTTCTAACATTTAATTAAGAATCTATTTAATGTTTTAACACAATGTGCAAAAAGAAAGTTTAACTAACCAGGAAATCTTATTAGACGCTGATTATGATTGAAAAAGTGTAATTAAACGTCTGCTTTTAGTGTTGGTTTATCTACTAGGAAAAATATTTTTTATGAAACAGGTAAGTGGATTACTTTTTTTTTTTTTACATAAAGTAATATATGCTGCAAAAGAATGAAAAATTATCTCCATCTAACAAAAATGATTTGTAACTAATAAGTTTTAAGGATAAGTAGAAACACATTAAAATAAATGCAACACGGAGAACAGAAAATAAATAAGAGAAGCAATATGTGAATCAAAACTTCACCTGAGAATATTAACTACACACTGCAGCACAAGCTCCTTAGTGTATAGATATAACAAGACACAGAGACTCGTTTCTCATAAAGTGGGAAAGATAAATGAATGTGACATTCATGTGTTACTTCTTAAAAGTAAGGAAATATTAAAAACATAACTTTCCTACTAAGCTCATCTATATTTACAAGTTTTGTGAAATAGTGTAAAGTAAGAAAAACTGACAAACAAAACTGCATTATGGCTGAATCAAAGTGGGGCATCTTACGTGTCTACACAGCAAACATTAGCAACTATCTGCATGTCAGCATTGCTTGGAAGGCATGTTTTCTGTTGTATCATGTCAAATGTAAATGGATGAAAATTGTTAAACACTGCCAGGGCTTTAACTAGAACTGCTTTAGTTGAATAAGAGAAGCCAAACTGTTTAGGTAAGTCTGGTGCAAAAAACAGGGTGAATACATGGGAAAGCACCTAATAACCAATAAAGGTAGGTGGAGGACTTGTTTCGTCTCTGAAAAAACAAGTTGATAACAACAGAAAGCTCAGGAAAATTAGGTATTTGGAGTATCAAGATATTTTAAATGAAAATTGTTTAAAAATTGATCAAAATCAAGCGATTAAACCAACACAGCCTAGTTCACCAGGCCTGAAGCCAGCTTTCTTCCATGATCATCTCAATTTTCAGGCCGAATTCCAACAGAAAACCTGAGGGGTGCAAAAGAGAGCAGCCAGGACCCCCCTGGGTGTCAAACATATCCAAAGAGGTGACCAAAACCTGAAACATGGAGCAGGTCCTTCACCAAACAGGATCAGGGCTGATGTTCATTTAAAAGAAATGCATCAGTCATGTATTCAATTGGGTCATAGAACAGTCTTTTTTTCTTTTGTTTTATTTTATTTTATTGTTCTTTTTTTTTTTTGCTTTTCAGACACAGTGGCCTGTCCAATAAACTCATTGCACAGGATGTTTATTAGAAAATGTGCACATGGTAATTTTGAAATTTGCTTAATGAGCATTCATTAAGTGAAGCTCAATGAACAAGCCATACAGAAAAAAAACGGTCTCACCAGCTGGATGTAAGTGTATCAGTGTAACTTTAAACTGGAGATGTCTGATGTGAGGCTGTGCAAAAAAGAAAGGTCAAAGACTTCTACTCTGTGTGCTGCAGGTGATAAAGTGCAGCATCAGATTGTTTTTTTCTTTATTTACTGAGACACTTTTCCTTTTTTATGAAAGATCAGCTCTGTTTCAGTTTGCTGATATTTTAACTTGTCTTCCAGTCTAGAGATATGCTTTCAAGTTCAAGCAAAAATATTTCACAATTGATTTAATTTAGAAAATTAATCATGTTACAAACATTTGGACCTTTTCAGCTAAAGAAGAAGAAGAGGTTGTGTATGATGATGTGAAGCCAAGCCAAGCAGCTCGGGAAACGACTGTCACAAAGGGTAAGTAAATGAAAAAATAAGTAAATGCATCAATAAAATCTTGTATGCATCAACTCAGCTACAACAGACTCAGATAGCTCTAACATTCCTTAGCTGTTGCAAGTTTCAGTTCAGTTGAACTCTCATCAGAAACAAAGTGATTATTGTTGCCATGGAAACTGACACACTTAATTAACCCTTTTTTTATTGTTTCTCAAACAGCAGCAAACCAATATGATAGTATGTAACATTTAGAAGCTCATCTGAGATAACCGATAACATTAATTCAGAGTGAACACCTGAACAAATTAAATATGGAAGGAAGTTCAAGGCCAGACAAGTGTTTTCAGCAGACATCATAGTCTTATGGTATTTATAGGAAAAAATGAAAACACTTAGATTTCAGAATAAATTTTATTCATTAAAACAAAAGAAAGTTGGATATTTGGATTTGATGTTTAGGTAATCCAATTTTGAAAGCAGTCTGTAGAACTGGTGCTAAGTTTCAATGAGTGATTGATCATATTATCCTTGAAATTATTGGTGTTTTTAGAGAATAGATTTTACAAAACATGCACAGATAATAAACAAAGGTGTATCTTCAGCCCTGCAGTGGCGCTCATTACAATAACACAATTTCTAAACAATAAAGATTACATATCCAAACAGTCAGTAATCACTTCATGTCTCTGATCACTGATGTGTCCTGTTTTGATTAGTTCTTATAACGACTTAGTTTCTATTATTCTTTTACTTTATGGTCTAATATTACAATTACAGTACATTCATACATCTCATAACAACCTAAGCACTAAACTAGTAACTAAAAAGTGAGTATTATGTTTTGTGTTTAATGAAATTATGTTGAAGAAATTACAACAGTTTGAGCTTTACAGGCTTTAAGGCTCCTTCAAGTCCTTGGAAATCCAATTTACAATGATTATTTACCAAGTTGTTAGGTCTAGTCAAAACACCACTTCATCCGTTAAATGCATTAACTGCATTACATCTGACTCCCACAAAACCGCAGTGTGTATCCACCCATTTCTAGAGATGTGAGTAGGTGTTGCAATGCTCTGGAGTTTGTGACGTGATGGTTGTGAATATTTTATTATCAGCCAAAATATACATATATCAAAGTATCTTTTTATTTATTTCATTGTGAGCATGAATGTAAAATTATTAATTCTTTCGACTTTTATCATCTGTGTAGGTTTCAGTTGGCATTAGTGTTTTGAATTGTGATAAAGTGCAACGTCAGAAATGTCTTGCTTTATTTCCTGTGAAAGACACTTTCCTTTTTTCACTAACTCTCAGCTCTATGTCAGTTTGCTGGTATTTAACTTTCCTCAGTCTGTTACAGTCCCAGTAGACTGGCAGACAAAAAGACACTGACAGGTACTTTCAGTTTCAAGCAAATATGATCATTAAACAATGAATTTAAATGATTTCAAGAATGTATTTGCTCTGTATTATTTTAGCTAAGAAAGAGGGAGAAGTATTGTACAGTAAAATGAAGAAACCAAACAAATTGTCTCTACAAACATCTGACACAAATGATAAGCAATTGGAAAAAAATAATTAAATGCTAAAATAATCATTGCATGTGTAAACTCTTCTCTGACAGACCGAGGGAACTTTAACATCACCAGTAAAAGGTGCAAGTATTGGTTATAAATGCAAATATATGTTTGTCTGCTGTACCCGTTTGTGGAATAATATTTTTCGAGTCCCTTCTCTGATACTGAACTATTTAAAGATCATGTATTCAGTTCTTTTTCTTCTACATTGTATGTATTGAAACATAATTAAGCTCATCAAATAGTTTCATCTCAAGAAAATTCACATAATTATGACACTGTTGAATCTCAGCCATGTTGAATAATAATGCAGTTCAAATGACTGAATGTATCTGAAATGTTTTAGAAAAATGAATAAACCAGTTGATGTGCTGTTTACTACTCAGCTGAAAACTCACTCTTTCACCTAATGTGTTCATTTGGATTACAAGGAATTGATTGACCAAATGTATGAATCAGTAACAAATTATTAAAACCATGTCTGGACAAAGGAATGAGTCCATGCAAGCTAACATTACTGCAAAAAAGTTTTAAACCAGAGTCAGGATCAAACAGCATGTATATTTATAGTAGGTCAAATGTCTCAAATGAAGAACTGCAAAAATAAGATATTAATAAGATATAAAATGCGATCTGGGACAAGGATGTACTTGTCTTTATATGTTTGCATAAGACAATTATTGTAAAATAAATACAAAAAGAAACATGCCTTATGCCTTAATTTTTAGTTTTCATGCTACCATTCTTGTACATCCTTTATTTTAATAAACAAATCTCCAAGACTTCTGGTAATTTAGTTTGTAAGGTTTTTATTTTTTTATTTTATTTGAATTTTTTTTGCTTATTTCATAGTAGAGGAATTGTTTACACTATGTCTACATTTTTAGAGCATTGTGCTTTTGTTTTCAGAAACATAAAGTTGCCCTCAGCTGCAGATATATTCCTTATATTTTTACCATATTCTATTGCTGAGTGAACATCATCTTATTGAACAAAGAGTTTAAATTTAGTTTGGTAACTTTGCCTATAATACTAGCAACCCATCTCAAGCCCACCGTCCCTCTCAGTAACTTGTTTACTATGTTTGTTTCACAGGCTTTAAGACTCACTTTTCTCCACCATCTTTCTTTGCTAAACAATGACAACATTTTTGTAACATTTTAAAATGTAAAGGTATCAATATAAAACAATGTAAACAAACAAGGTTTAACTTGCTGTAGTTTTGTCCAAATAAAAATGTCTGTCATTTTCTCTTTGGTCTCTGCAGGACTTTTGTCAGACAAAGAAGCAAAAAGACGTTGCTTGTATCAGAAGTTGATTTATTGTTTTGGGATTCTATGTGTGATTTTGGTGATGGCCTTTATTGGAGTCAGTGTCTACTGTAAGTATGTAAAAAACATTTTTAAGACTGAAACAGGAAGATATTAGAAACTTTTGATGTTTACATCCATGGAGATTATGGAAGAACATTTAAAAAGTAAATTAAAGTCATGGAAAATAGAAATTGGAATGGTTCAAAAACCAACTAAAACTGAAAAAGTTTCTGTTGTTTTTGTTATATAAGGTTTTGTTCTTTACATATCTATATATCCTGTCTATGTACTTATTCTATATTATCACTACCTGGAATATGTTGATGTTTTGCAGTTGTATCTCTTGACAAGAGAGACAAACCTGAGCTGAAACAACTAAAAGACAACCAAACTTTCCTGCTAGATGAAATTTACAACATGACAAACCTCAACAACAAACTCAAATCTGATTTCAAAACCTTGGCTCAAAACTTCACAAGCTGCAAAAAAAAAAGCTCACAATTCAACATCCAGGTTCAAAACTTGACACAACAACAAAACAACCTGACAGCAGAAATTAGTCAAGTTAAACAGAACAACCACGACTTGCAGACAAAAATGAAAACTCTCAGAGAAGAAATAAAAACTTGTGAAGAGCAGAAACTCAGTCAAGTTCTGCAGATCATTGATGAATACTGTCCCAAAAAATACAACGGTATGTTCAGATTTCCTTATGGTAAAAGATTATACCTAATTATAATTATACTTATCAGTCCAAATATTTATTAGTTGATCTCTATTGTTTCAGCGAGACGGTGTAGTTCTTGTCCAAACGGCTGGATTCACTTTCAGTCCAGCTGCTATGTAGTTCATAATCCTGAACCTAGTAATCAGAAAACCTGGGAAGAAGCACGAGAAGACTGCAGAAGAAAGAGTTCCGATCTGACTATTGTTGGAAATGAAATAGAAAAGGTAAAGACAAATTCAGAAACTGTTTATATGAATTACAAATATATTTTCAACACCAACTGTAGTCATAGAAATGATGGAAATATATATAATCTGTAGCGGCTAAAATCCTATATTTTAGGCTACTGGTTGTTGTGCTTGAAGGCGTTGTTCTTACGTGCGTTCAGTAGAGATTTACTATGTCGATCTTTAGTTTGACTCATAAAAGGTCATTTATTGAACAGAACATTGTCCATTGTTTGCTACTTCAATGTAGCTACACGTAAATTCGACCTCAAAACCTGAACCAAACACAGTGGAAAACTGTTGCCTCTTCCCACTAACAACACCTGAACAGAATCACCATTGACCTTAAATACCCATCCCCCATCAGACACACAGAACTCAAAATGAAATTCGCCCCCTGGTGGCGATAAACACAGAAAAGGATAAATGGCTCCTACATAATCCTTTTTGTCTCATTCTCCACAGAAGTTTGTTGATGGCACTAGCTGGAAGGATGGTGATGGTTTAATAAAAGGGTTCTGGATTGGTCTCAGAGTTGAAGGAGGGAAATGGAAATGGATGGACGGAAGTGATCTGACCAATCAGTGAGAGACTCACTGTTTCTTAAGCTTTATATGAAATAAATCAATCAGCCTTCATTTAACTGATGTTTTTCCATAGAGCCTGGATAAACCAGCAGCCTGCAACTGATGGTCAATGTGTAACTTCTCTCCAGAACCAAGAATGGACATCAGTGAGCTGTACTAAAAGAAACGGCTGGATATGTGAGAAGAAGGCTTTATCTGTTTAAACATAAAATGTTAAGATTATTTGAAAAACCTGGAAAGAAAATATCTTAACATTTTATTAATTTTATTTTACAAAAGCTGTCATGTTCTGCTTTTCTGTGTATTCATTATAATATCAACAGCAAATGTAATTTCATGTTAGTTTATTAACCCTCTGGCATGGCGTTGCCCTCAGGCAACAACCACATAACTGTATCTCACATTGCTCCTTTATTTTATTTTTGGGGGGGATGATTTAAAGTACCACCAGACATACTTTTGTCCAAATAAAAGAGGTATTGATTATCATGTGACCTTTTACTTTGAAGAGAAGCAGACCTTTTTATGAAGCAGAGCTGCATTCTACACCTTGACTCCTAAGTTAGAAATTACTTTTCTTCATGTTTAAATTTTGGGTAACTCTAACTAAAAATATTTTTATGTCTGTGAGTATGTAAAGAAGCATTGTAGATCATTTCAAAACATTTTTTAAATATAATTTACAGTATATGCTAAAACTGTGTTTTTTTGTTTGTTACCTCAGGGCAACATTGCACAGTTGGGGCCCTTTTGCTCAGACAATATTATTCTACTGCATTGATATGTAGTTGATTACAAAATAATTATCAAAGCCAATTTTTTAACTTTATTATTGACTAACAGCAACAGGAGATGGATGCAAGATCATTTAATGGACAAAAGATGGATGGTTCATTAGTTGGGGTCAATCCCGATGAAAACATGAGGATCCACTGTACCACCATTATTTCATTGTTTGTTTATCCACAAAATTAACTTCAGTCCCAAAGGGCGACAAGCTGCTCATCAATTAATAAATGTTCCTATTCCAAGACAGGCAAAACTGAAGCAATACCTGCCACAACCAAAAATATGGGGCTGCAGGGTACTTCATATGGCTGGTGCAGATAGTGTTCCTTACAACTTGAAAACCTACACAGGGTGAGTCGTGCCACCACCAAATCTACCAGATATGGGAGCAGGTGGAAATGTTGTTCTTTGCTTGGCTCAAATTCTACCACAAAATCTTAAAAAAAGAGCCTGCAGCCCTAACTTCAGTCACTGATGTGAATCTGGTTGCTACAACCCATAGAAAATCAGATAAACAGATGGTGATTCACAGGTATGTCAATAATCAAGTACCAGAAATATGATATACTTTGTTTCACATCAGCAAGCAATTCCTTCCTGATATTTTACATATAATAGGGAAAAAGATTGATAGCAACACTCTTTGTGATTCTAACTCCCCTAAACATACACACATACAAACACACAAATGCTCAAAGAAAAACTATATTCATAAATAGTGGTTTTAGTAATTTGCTCAAATGTAGCGTTCATAAATGAAAGTTAGTTGTTTATTTTATATTTGGTGAGTTGGAACCTCATCCATCCATCCATCCATCCATCCTTTCATCCATCCATCCATTTTCTAACACCCTGGTCCCCTAGTGGAGTCGATAGGGCTGCTGGTGCCTCTCCAGCTAACGTTCCAGGCGAGAGGCGGGGTCACCCTGGACAACGCTTTCCTACTGTTTTTTTCTGGGCCTATTAAAGTTTTCATGTTCAAGTTCATAATATGAACCTGAATGTTTTTAAATATAGAGGTGCTGTATTGTTAAAAGTTGAGATGTCTGTGATTGTTATAACTTTGTAATTGTGAATAAAACTAATCTCTATAATGACAGTTGACTCTGCTTCATGTTTTCTTGTAACCTGCTCACTAAAGCTCCACCAGGCATGATTTTGTTCCTGGACTACATAGAGGATCATCATTACTATGTTCACTTTAATATAAACAGGCAAATATAGAGATGCTAAAGTTTTATTAAAGCACACATTTCATTTTGTTTAGTATTTCCTGATAAAATAACTTTTTATTCTTGCATGCAATTAAATTGCAGTTTTTATTATAATTTTTTAGATTCCACAACTGAAGAGACCGAAGATTCCTTTAATTGTTTCTTTTGGTCTTTGTTTTCTTTTTTCAGAGCTAGCCTACTTTCAATTACATTTTTTTCTTATTAACCAGGTTCAATGTAAAAACTGAGGGAAATTGGATCAATCTTTTTACTTTTTCTCAGAGCAGCAATAAGTAAATCAACAACTATAGATAATTTTATTCTTGAAGGTTGTGTTTTTAATGTGATTTCCTTCTTCCAGGGTGGAGTTCACAGATTTTCAGAGCTTGCAATGTTCTGTAAAACTGTCAGTATGCATGTTTGTCAGAAAATGGAGCTGTGTTCGGTTACAGTAACTCTACCAAAGATAAACCACACAGAGACAAGAAGCATCAAATGCTAAATGATTAGAGTGGTTAATTTAAAAAACCTGCTCCTCATTGCTCAGACACTCAGACTGAGGCAACAATTTATGTTCAAAAACAAACTCACTCAACAAACAAAACGTCCAGAAAAAAAAGCAAAGAAATGATTCCAGGACTTGTTGAATGTTTTATACATTTTAAAGGTTAGCTGCAGCTCTGTGGAAGATGCATCTAATGTTACCAGATGTTAGAACCATCATCCCACAGCATCTGGCAGGAAAACTGGGACACCTGGGCTTCAGCACCCCCCTGTGAAACTGGCTGCTGGACTTCCTCACCGACAGACCTCAGTCAGTCCGGATCGGACAACACACCTCCGATGTCATCACCAAATGAAAAAAACCAAACTTTTTAAATATTTAGTCACTGATCTGATCGTTTCCATAGCAACGACCAGAAGCAGGACCCAGACCCACAGTGACCTCACTGATGACATCATGAACATCACAACAGATCAAAGAAGTTCTGAGGCTTTGAATGCTTGAATCTCAACACATCAGTTAGAATCCAAACGCTTCAGTGAGATTCAGATTTTGTTTGTAGTGAAGATTTTTGTGTTTCCGAGATGAAAAACCTTTTCATTTTGCCACTCGGTTTTGGAGTAGGATATCTGGTGTCGACAGGGATGAGGAAACTTTTTGACCATTTCTTTCCCGGAAATGACTCAGATGAAAGTACCTCCCAGGATATTGAGACAGATTTATTTTGGGACGGGTTTCCATCGGATCCCAGAGATCAAGCTGACCCGGCTGGGGAAGTTTGTTCTGCTGAAAGTCCGAGTCGTTTCTCAAGCTCCCAGGATGTTGAGAAAGATTTGTTTTGGGACGGGTTTCCATCGGATCCCAGAGATCAAGCTGACCCGGCTGGGGAAGTTTCTTCTGCGGTGAATCTCAAAGCTCAGGCTTTGATTTCAACAATTTTATGTCCGGCGTGTTCAGAGAAGACATCGACAAATGGCGCATCCTCCTCTGACCTTAAATGTTCCCCAGACGGAGCGTCAGCTTCAACACACAGGAGCAGCAGTGGAGCTCCAGGCAGTAAGACTGTCCACAAACACAAAACTGCCCTGAACAAGGGCAGAAGGGGTTGCTCAAAGTCAAAAGATGAAGAAAGACCTTTGGAACCACTAGTACACAGTTCCCAAATAAAAAGCTACCCCGGACGGTGCAGTTTTACCCCAGAAGAAGAGGAACAAATTTGGAACAGGATGTTACTGATTCCCCAAAAGAAAAACTACCCCTTTTGGGATAGTTCAACCTCAGAAGAAGAGGAAAAAGATTTGGGACTGGGGCCGTGCCGTGGTGGCTTAGGGGTTAGCGCGACCCGTATCGCGGGTTCGACTCCCGGACCCGACGACATTTGCCGCATGTCTTCCCCCCTCTCCTTCCCCGTTTCCTGTCAGCCTACTGTCATATAAGGGACACTAGAGCCCACAAAAGACCCCCTGGAGGGGTAAAAAAAAAAATTTGGGACCGGATGTTACCGATTTCCCAAAAGAAAAGCTGATCTAGATTTTAGAGGAGGAAGAAACATTGAATTTTGTGAATAAACTATCAAAAGTTAACATCCTGTTTGCAGGTTTCTCTCCGGGTGCTCCGGCTTCCTGTCACAATCTAAAGTCATCACTGTTTGGTTAATTAGTTTCTAAATTCTCCTTTGGTGTGAATAAAACATCAGGGATGCACAGTGGCTCAGTGGGTAACACTGCTGCCTTGCAGTAAGAAAGTCCTGGGTTTGAATCCCAGCCTGGTTCTGTCTGCATGGGGTTTTCTGGTTCTCCATGTCCATATGTGGGTTCTCTCCGGGCACTCCGGCTTCCCCCCACAGTCCAAAAAGATTTAGTGTGATTTATAATGGATGGATGTTAATAATAATTATTATTATTATTTGGAAAACCAACTTTCCCTGCATTTACACACTTTGAGGTATATTTCTACTACCTTTACTCAGACTGAAATATTTGTCCATTCCTCTTTGTAAAATTGCTGAGGCTTTTGGATTTAACTCTGGACTTTGACTAGACCTTTTTACCAGGTGGATATGATTCCTAGTGAAAGGTGAATCTCTGCAGCAGATTCAAGCATTCTGCAGCCTCAAACTGGTTTTGAGTGTTAACCTCCATTAACGTTCGTTCACCAGGTTCACTGACCCCGCTGAAGAAAAGCATTTCCCTACATGTCTTGTCTTACTTCTTATGTCTTTCATTCAGTTGTGGCTTTGACATACAGTATATAGATCTATATAGATCTCTTTCTCTCTATATATAGGTAGATAGATAGATCTATATATACAGTACAGACCAAAAGTTTGGACACACAGTTGTGTCCAACCTTTTGGTCTGTACTGTATATTTAGATCTATATATGTATATAGATCTATATATCTAAATATATATAGATCTATATATATATAGATCTATCTATCTACCTATATATAGAGAGATCTATATAGATCTATATAGATCTATATACATATATGTGATACTTTTCTATTCAATTATTACACTAGAGCCCAAAAAAGACCCCCTGGAGGGGTAAAAAAAAAAAATTTGGGACCGGATGTTACCAATTTCCCAAAAGAAAAGCTGATCTAGATTGTGACGTTTTCTATGATCAGCGCAGAGATCATCCTGAGACTCCAGCTGTCATAAAGACGTCCTCTGCAGAGGACGACCTCTGTAAAAGTTTCCCAACAGGTTCAGAAATTGTTCTCAGTTTTTAGAGCTTTCTGAACCTGTTCTCAAGAAAACGTGTACAAAAGCAGGATTCATAATGAGAAGCAAACACATGAAGAGAAACGCCACACTCCACAGAAAATCCCACCTAATGGTTTCTCCTGCCACCAACCTCCAAAACAACAAAGCTGTTTTTTTAGAGGAGGAAGAAACATTGAATTTTGTGAATAAACTATCAAAAGTTAACATCCTGTTTGCAGGTTTCTCTCCGGGCGCTCCGGCTTCCTGCCACAGTCCAAAAAGACTTAATGCGTTTATGATGGATGGATGTTAATAATAATAATAATAATAAATTATTATTATCATTACTATATATAAATTGATATATCTATCCATCTAGCAAACAAAATATATATCTATATATCTATCTATAATATATACTGTATTCACTGTATATATACTGTATATATATATTTAGATCTATATATATATATATATATAAATATATATATATATATATATATATATATATATATATATATATATATACATATATATATATAGATCTATATATATGTATATAGATCTAAATATATATATATATTTAGATCTATATCTAAATATAGATCTAAATATATATATATATATATATATATATATATATATATATATATATATATATATATATATATATATATATATAAACGAGTCTCTGTGATCAATACTCTTTTTGCCTGACCGTTATTTTAAGTGGAGGTCCATATCTTTGTTAGTTCGCTGCTGTTGTTGATTAGTTTTATAGCCTAACCCTGCTTTAAACATCATATTTTTGGAATGTATTTTCTATTAGGTCACAAATTTTCATCCATCTCACAGTTTTTCCCAACTCTGGGAGCTTATTGAATGATTTTGTTGGTTGTGATTCCCTTTAAAAGGTCACATTAAAAATATAGACTTGTTTTTCCTTATCTCACCACAATAACATGTTGATGTTTTGCAGTTGTATCTCTGCATACAAGGAGAGATAAACCTGAGCTGAAACAATTAAAAGACAACCAAACTTTCCTGCTAGATGAAATTTACAACATGACAAACCTCAAAAACAAACTCTACTCTGATTTCAAAGCCCTGGCTCACAACTTCACAAGCTGCAAAAAAAAAGTTCACAATTCAACATCCAAGTTCAAAACTTGACACAGCAAAACAACCTGACAGCAGAAATTAGTCAAGTTAAAAAAAAAAACAACTACGGCTTGCACACAAAATTAAAAGTCTCAGAGAAGAAATAAAAACTTGTAAAAAGCAGAAACTCAGTCAAACTGATGAATACTGTCCCAAAGAGAACAAAGGTATGTTCAGATTTCCTCATGGTAAAAGATTAGCCTTAATTACAATTATATTGGCTAGTGAGACGGTGTAGTTCTTGTCCAAACGGCTGGATTCACTCTCAGTCCAGCTGCTATAGAATCAATAATCCTGAACCTAGGAATCAGAAAACCTGGGAAGAAGCACCAGAAGACTGCAGAAGAAAGAGTTCAGATTTGACTATTGTTGGAAATGAAGAAAAAAAGACAGAGCAGGAAGCTGTTAATATCACAGACAGATATATTTTCAACACCAACTGTTAGTCATGGAAATGAAGGAAATATATAATCCTTTTTGTCTCATTCTCCATAGACATTTGTTGCTGGAAGGATGAAAATTGTAACTTCAAGGTTCTGGATTGGTCTCGGAGCTGAAGGAAGGAAATGGAAAGTCGGAAGTGTTCTGACCAATCAGTGAGAGACACATTGTTTCTTAAACTTTGTATAAAATAAATCTATCAGCCTTCATTGAATTGATGTTTTTCCTAACCTGCTTCTCCATGTTTGGTTCTGATCCTGGCTATGTAGAGCAGACCAGAACCAGACGACCTGAGAGGGCTGGAAGTTTGATACAACAACAGCAGATCTTTAATGTATTTTGGTGCTAAGCTGTTTGGTGATTTATAAACCAATAACAGTATTTTAAAGTCTATTCTCTGAGCTACAGGTGCCAGTGTAAAGACTTTAGAACTTGAGTGATTTGCTCTGTCTTCCTGTTTTTGGTGAGAATGAGAGCAGCTGCAGCTGTCTGATTGATTTTTTTAGGCAAATCTGTGAAGACACTGTCGCAGTAATCAATGCGAATAAAGATAAACGCATGGATGGAGTTTCTAGATCTTTCTGAGACATCCGTACTCTAGTCCTGCAGATGGCAGTGTTACCCTGCCATCTAAGGTAACTTCCATCTGCAGATTAAAACCAAAAAGGAGCTGGTGCAACTTCAGGATGATCTTGTATTGACAGGCAGAACTTTGTTTAGGAAAGTAATATGTGTAGGCTATCGAGACAGCAGGAGGAGTTTAAAATATGTATAATTTCTTCTAAGTTTGTATGATTGAGTTGGAATTTGGTCATTTTCTTTTGTTTGATCGGATGTAGCATTGATACTAGATTGGATGTTGATGTGCATATTAACCCTCTATAAAATATTACACACTTTGAAAAAGATTTCGCTCTCTTACATTAAACAGATATAAAATGTGAAGATCTTTTTAGCTACTTAATTATTTAGAGAAGATCTCTTAAGAGAAGCAATTATTCAACTGTCAGATAAACCTTCACTTCAGGACCCTCACTGTCTGTTGTAGGACCTGTCTTTGCCTTTAATTTGATTTAAAAGCAGATTGCTGTGCTATTCTCCATATTATAGTGTTCCATTGATTGGATGACTTCTTTTAATATCAAATTATTATGCAACCTATAAGCATGGACCATCTGTAGGGATCTGTAAAGGTGACTTATTTGTTTGTTTTATTTATTTTGAATACAGGTGTGCCGATCGATCAGCAACTGATCAAAATCGGCCGATTTCCGTGAAAAAATGTATGATCAGTGATCGCCGATCACGGACTCTTATTGCCCATCACCAAAACCGATCACCTGTATCTCACTTCGCAGCCTGCATGTGCAGCTCATCTCCTCTTTCCTTCACATTATGCAAGCGCACGGCAACAAATAATAAGTGATGCCATGTGGAACTTTAACGCTCTGAGGATGAATGGGGAAGTTTGCGTGTTGCGGCGGAAAATTCAGGGTTGAAGCGCGTCAACATGCATCAACACAACGAATCTAATATGATTCGTGCTTCTTCAGGTTTTCTGATTCCTAGGTTCAGGATTATAAACTACATAAAAAACAATCACCAGAACAAAACAGCCATGTTCTCAGGAAGTTTTGATTCGGGATTGTTTATTTTGATGCAGCCTGTGTTGTACACATTTGATTTATGTATAAATTAGGCCGTTGAGAGCCTTACTGTTAAATATTGTTTTATTGATTGCAGGTTTTCCAGTTGTCTTTTTGACTGAATAGCTGCTGTATTGTGCCTGCAAGTATTTTGCATGTTTTCTGTCTAAATTATAGGTGAATTTATTGCCAGATCATTTTTCTATTTTGGAAGGTCACATAGTATCATTTATAACTAACGCAAAAACTTAATAGTTAGTCCAGGTGATCAGCAAAGATCGGTGATCGGCAGAGATTGGCCTCATGGGTGATCGGTATCAGCAACAAAAAACCTGATCGGAGCATCCCTAATTTTGAACATGTAAAATGTCAAAGAAAAAACAAAACAAATGAGAAAAAACAATCTTTATTATTAGGCACGTGCAGGGGGTGGGGGAGGCTTGAGCCCCTGCCCTTTTTATCCTTGATGCCCCTAGTGCCCTTTTTGAGTTTTTTTTTCAAACATTTTTTTTTTAATTTTTAATCTGTATGTCAGAAGGCTTGTTTGTGCCCCTCAGCAATAATATTTAGCTAAATATAATAATTTAGTAAAAATAAACTAGTCTATTAGACTGACTGCTCTCAGTCTAATAATGACTCTCAGAGCCTCCATGTTGTTCAGACTCCAGGTCCACACTGTAAAAAAAGTCAGTAAATTTACGGTAAAAAACTGTAAAAAACCAACAGTTTTTGACCGTCGTATCCAAAAACATTGCATTACCGTAGAAATTACATGGAACTACCGTAAGTCGAAACTGCAAAGAAAGTCAGTAAATTTACGGTAAAAAACTGTAAAAAACCAACAGTTTTTGACCGTCGTATCCAAAAACATTGCATTACCGTAGAAATTACATGGAACTACCGTAAGTCGAAACTGCAAAGAAAGTCAGTAAATTTACGGTAAAAAATTGTAAAATGCCAGCAGTTACTGACCAGAATATTCACAGCATTATACTGCCGTAGAAAATACATGGCATTATCATAACTGAATAAACATATATCCTAAATAATTGTGACAGTCACGAATGTAGAAAATACAGAAATATAGTGTAAAAATATAAGTAATTGTAAAGTTCTTAAAAAATTGTAATATTGCCAGCAGTTAATTACCCTAAACTTAACAGTAGCAATCAGCCAAAATTACAAATTTTGCTGATGTTTAGATCTACAATGTAAAAGCGTAAACAAGACTGCAAAATAATTTTTTACAAAGAACAGAATGCTGGTGTGATATTTTGGTTTCTTTTTTAATAATGCCTTTAATACACCAAACTGAAATCTCAGCAGTAGACCAGGCATCGATCTGGCGATCCACCGATTGCAAAGCAAACTCCTACAGCCAACGCCACCATCATTTATGAGAGCATTTGATCATTAACATTAAGAGAACTGTATGTTAGCCCCTCTTGCTTGAATGAAGCTGAAGTTGGTTTCCAATTGCTGCTTCCAATTTGGGAAATGGCTAAAGGGCAATTCCACCTAATTTTTCACTGCAATCAGCATCTTTAATTTACTCTAGCTAAAAAACTACAACACCTAGACTCTTCAAATCTGGACTAGATTATTCTCAACTCATATCAGAATATTTAGAACCAAGTGTGGGATTTGTAAAACCTTTATCTGATTTGTGAAACTTCAATAAAGAACAATTCTAGTGTTATCCAAAATCATACAAGTTGTAAAGTCACCCATCATTGAAGTTTCACAAATCCCACACTTGGTTTTAAATATTGTGCTATTAGTAGAGAATAGTCTAGAGCAGGGGTCCCCAAACTTTTTCCTGCGAGGGCCACATAGCTGTTCCTTTCTCTGCTCGGGGGCCGGTCTTAGTTTTTGGAGAAAGATACCTTAGAAACTTATTGTCGGCGGGGGGGGGGGGGGGGGGCTGTTCTGTCTTTGAAACTGTCGACGGGGGGGGGGGGGGGGGGGGGGGGGGTTGCTGACTACGACACATTCGCGGTCGCTTTTAGATAGATTTTTACCCAGAATGGAAATGGAAAAAACCGTGAGTGAAACGGTGACTGGGACTGACTAGTATATATTTGAGGGAAAGTTAGTTTAACATCTGCTCAAGAGCCCCCTGGTGGTTGAAGAGAAATCCACAAACCAGAAAATACAATATATGAAAAAATACACTGAATGCTCTCTGGTATGAGGAGGCGGGCCAGATCCGGCATTGCCAGACCAAATGACGCAGGCCGTAGTTTGGGGACCCCTGGTCTAGAGAGTTTTTCATTTTGTTATTGTGATAAATAGTAGGGTTTACAGTAAATGGAGACTGTTATTTGTCATGTAAACAAATAATTATCTAGTTTGCATTGCTGCTTGATCCTTCAGCATCAGCAGCAAGATTCTTTTAACTCTGTTCCTGTAGTGGTGTCCTGAACTCAACACAGTAAAGTCACTGTGCTAACTAAGGTTGCTAACTAGGGTGCTGAGAGCCCAGTAGGCCTGGTCCTTGTCAAGATGCTGCTACTGTCTTTGAAATCAAATTTCTGCTATTTTTGCACGTTCAGGAGGAGAAGGGCAACACATCACAGGTGAGTCCCTTTCACGGTTTCAACTGAAGTTAGCTAACTTTAACCAACTGACAAAGAAATGTGTAGTTTCTGAGCCATGCTGTTTATGTACATGCACTGCAGCTAGATATTTTTACTATATGGAACATTTAATCTTCACAGATGCAACACTTCCATTAATGTTTCTGTAGGAACGGCTGCATAGATTATATTTCTGGTCTACTTCAGACTACATGTGCTTAAAGTTATTGTTAATGGCAGAAGCAACTTTTTCCAAGTTTGGTTCAATAATTAATTTGAATTACTTTGAGTGTGAAATGTTCATGCATGCAAGTTAAATCTCTGAAGAACATGTTAGCTTTTGTTTCAATATTTTGGTAATACTTAGAAGTATAAAGCTTGGCATCAGAGATATTATTTAATATTTTCCTTTGACCTCTTGACTCTCACACCCAAAATACTTGCACTAAAGTCACTGGGTCCATGACAGTTGAAGGATTTGAAGATAAGAGAATTTAAATATTAATATTTTACAGCTTTTCTCAGTTTGGGTGCATCTCTCAGAACAGAATTGAAATTCTTAAAACTACCTGTTCAATCTTCAAATTACTGTGTCACTTCTGCACATCAAAACAATTAGTTTTGCAAGTTTTGCTTTTGTACATCATGTAGCTGGTTATGTACACTTCTATGCTTTTATAATTGTAATTTGCTTTTATCGTCTTGATCAAAATATGTTAACCCTCCTGTTGTCCTCGGGTCAAAATGACCCGCCACTGTGTTAAACCCCCCCCCCCCCCAAAAAATCCCCTAAATGTAATTTTTTTAACTTGAGATTTTAAGACTTTTCCTAGATTGGCCCAGACAATAGAAAAAGTTCAGTGTTGCTTTTATTCTCATTTCCATGTAAGCTGTACAAAAAAAGGTACAAAGATGGTCTTCAGGTCAAAATGACCCGTGAGGCAAATGGAGTTGAAATCAAGGTCACAGAGTTATTTACAAACCATAAAATGTTACAAAGTTTTAGTTGTGTCTCAGATCAATCAGTAGCAGAAGTGAGCAGAGAGTGGAAGGCCAATTTTCCGAGCCACAATGCCAGTCAAACTCTTTCACACCTACTCAAGACTGATGCGATTTGATGACCGTGAATCAAGACCAGCAAGACGTATGACAGACAAACTTGCAGCCATAAGAGAGGTATGGGACAAGTGGGTGGAGCGGTTGCCCTACCTCTACAATCCAGAGCCTGATGTAACAGTGGATGAGCAACTGGTTCCATTTAGAGGTAATCTGTTTTCATATTTGTAATAAAAGTGATTTTCACTATTGATTTCTTTGACTGTTTTCTGTGACACTGATACTAATCACTGATGCTAATGTCTTTTGTCCAAAGGTTGTTGTCCTTTCCGGCAGTATATGCCCAGCAAGCCAGCAAAATATGGGATCAAGTCATGGGTGGCTTCTGAATCAAGCTATGCTTGGAAAATGCAAGTCTATACTGGGAAGTCAACCAGTGGATGCCCAGAGAAGAACCAGGGGTTGCGAGTTGTGCTTGATGTGACAGAGGGACTGAGGGGTCACAATGTGACATGTGACAATTTCTTCAACTCTTATGAACTCGGACAGCAGCTCCTGAAGAGGAAGATCACCATGGTTGGTACAGTTCAAAAGAACAAGCCTGAGCTCCCACCTGCACTGCTTGGGTCAAAGGAGAGAGAGGTCTTCTCCTCAAAGTTTGCCTTCACACCCACCACCACTCTAGTTTCCTACCTCCCAAAGAAAAACAAGAATGTAGTTCTTCTGAGCACACTGCACAAAGACGGCGACATTAGTGACCGTGAGGACAGGAAGCCAATCATCATCCTGGAATAAAACCGAAACAAAGGAGGTGTGGACAACCTAGATAAGGTGATTGGAGCATATAGCTGCAGAAGAATGACTGCCCGCTGGCCCCTGGTCATCTTCCACAACATCATTGATGTGTCCTCCTACAATGCCTTTGTGATTTGGATAGAGATCAACCCAACCTGGATGTCTCATAAGCACAACAAGAAGAGGGTGTTCCTGGAGCAGCTAGGAAAGGCACTTGTAACTCCACTCATTGAAAGAAGGAAGCATGTCCCCCACACAGAAGCCTCAGCAGCAGTTGTGAAAGCTATTCAGAGTGCAGCAGCTCCTGATCAACCTGAGGATCCATCTACCACAGCCACTTCCTCAGCTAAGCCAAGTAAGAGGAAGAGATGTCAGTTCTGCCCTCAGACTGTAAAACACATACTGTGTGCTGCAGGTGTAAGAAATATATCTGCAAAGGCTGTGCACTTGCATACTGCCCTACATGTGCCAATTAGTTGAATGGGTTATGTTATTTTTCATATTTTTGTATTGTACATCCTCTTGTTCACTGGAGAAAAGTAAAAGAAAATTAGTCACTGTGATGAATAAAAATGCATTCGAAACTCATTTTGCACATTTTTTTTCTTAAGCTATAGAAATTCAAGTGGAGAGGGAAAAGTCAAGTATTCACACATTTTGTGGTGAGTGACAATATACAAGATAGAATTTGGTGTTTAAAATTCAATTAAGCTGCTTATATTGGGGGTTTATTGAAGACGGGTCATTTTGACCCGGAGGATAAAGGGTGTATACAGAAAATGAGGACAACAGGACAACAACGTGTCTGTGTTGAATTCTCAACTTCCAAAATAGCATCAGTTCATTGTGTAAGTCTTAACATGCATAAGTCTTAAAGTTGTCATAATGTGAATCATATATTAATTAATTTATATTCTATTATTTTCTAAATCTGTCCTGAATTGGTAAATTGCTCCCAAGTGAGTCCTGAGTTTCTCTAACAGGTCAGTGTATGAACCATTAGCTCAACCAACGATCAACCAGTTTTCTGAAACAGATTGGAGGTGCATCTTGTGAACCATCAGTTGGCAACATTATGCTCTATATAGTCAGAACACAACACAATGTTACATGTCTGAGAACTGATGAACAAGTATCTGGGCAGAGTGAACAGCCAGAGAGAAGAAGAGGAGTGAGGCTGAGGAGGAAATAGTTGGGAGGAAAGCAGAAGAAGAGTCAGAAGAGGCTGAGGACATCTGCCAGTTTCCATCAGTCCAACATCAGGACATGGCTGAGACCCACAACATGATGCTGATGGAGGTCCTCCCACCCTACTGTTCATTCCTTAACCCCACTGAGGAAAAAAGATTCCTCAGTGGAGTTAAGGAACAAAGTGACTATGGAAATTAAAATGTAATGTAATTTCTACAGCACTGTACAGTTTTCCTTGAGGAGATTGTCCTGTGGCTCCTTTTCTACTTTTTTTGTTCTCTGCATTTCTGTCTTTTTCTTTCTGAATCACCATGGCATGGTCCATGAATAAATTATAGCAAAAGCGTAAATCAGTGTTTCTCAATCCTGGTCTTCAGCGTCACCCTGTCCTGCAGGTTTAGGTATTTCCCTTCTGCCACACACCTGAATTGTATCTCTGGATGATTAACAAGCTTCTGCAGTACTTGATTGTCATCCAATCATTTGAATCAGCTGTTCTGGAGTAGAGGCACATCTAAAACATGCAGAGCAGGGGGGCGTTGAGGACCAGGGTTGAGAAACACTGGCGTAAATGATCCTTTTGTAGTCTCTTCTCATGACTAATCGATTTGACTGTCTTATCTGTACATAGAGAGACTATAACTTATTATTTTGAGTCACTGATATGTTAACAGACAGGATTTTAAGAGCTGAACTAAGGATTTTGAAAGCAAACAAATGCTATTTTTCCTGTTTCTACAAATTGTTTTGAGAAATGCGCTTACTGTTTTGTAAATGCCAACAATGACTCGAGAAATGCACCAAAAGTGACTGAGAAAAACTAACCTAGCATAAATTGTCTCAGCTGTATCAATTTGTTTGCCTGTATGAAAAGTGTTCACATTTACAGCTTTGTTTCTGCTAGCTTGCAGGAAATGTAACTTACATAAATGGTTGAAGACAACCTATTGGCCTTCATGAGACTCAGATAAATGGTGAGTATCTATTTCATAAATTGCCTAAAACAGTTATATTTGTTTTTAGTTTGTGTATTTTGTCTGGTTGCAGACCAGAGGATCACACCTGTTGACAACAAACAAAGGTTTAACTACTGAATTTTCAGTCAGAAATGATCACACCACCTGGTTGAAGTACCTGTGTCCATATGCAAGTCAACAAAGGTGAAACAAACATTTAAGCGAATAAGATGTTCATGTAGTGCATCTTTCTAACTTTTTCTTTTTGTTTTCCAGCAGAGAGGAAACACCCGATTGACAACATGCGAGTCTCAATTTCAACCTGTGACTGGGAAGACTACAACCATCCTGAGCAACGTCTGATCTCAGCGACTTGTGACTCTCAACCCAGAACAAGAATCCTTTTATCACCATTTTGTCTTCTACAATATGTTATCTCTTATGTGGACACATACTGTTTGTTTTGTTTTTGTTTTCCAGATCTCAGTAATACCGTGAGGAAACTGGACATAAAATAGAATCAGTTCTTTTTTTAACTTGACTTTTTAAATAGAAATTGTTTCTTTAAGTGGATTACTCGTAATCTGTATTTTTGTTTAATTAGAAATTATTTTCTTTATAACTTTCTGTATAGAAATGCTTGACAAGTTACACTTCCTTGGTTGTTGTACTATAATTTGTATGGTAAAATTCTGGTAGGAACAGAGACCAGTAATTTACCATAAGTTTTTTTTGGGGGGGAGGGTTTACAATAAAATGTCAATATATCATACAGTCTGGATGTGTTTTTCACTCATGTAGATATTATGCCTCAGTCAGCATGACCGTATTTACTACGGCAAAACCACATTTTATTTTTTTTAAAATATTTTAGGAAGTACGGTATTTTACCGTATTTTAAAAATACGGTAGAATCCTGCATTTACAACATACGGTAAAAAACTGGCAGCTGTGGTTGCCAGAATTTTACCGTATATTAAAAATACGGTAAAATCCTGCATTTACAACATACGGTGAAAAACTGGCAGCTGTGGTTGCCAGAATTTTACCGTATTTCAAAAATACGGTGAAATCCTGCATTTAGCAAATACGGTAAAAAACTGGCAGCTGTGGTTGCCAGAATTTTACCGTATTTTAGAAATACGGTAAAAAACTGGCAGCTTTGGTTGCCAGAATTTTACCGTATTTTAGAAATACGGTAAAAAAATGGCAGTTTTGGTTGCCAGACTTTTACCGTATAAAGACGGTAAACTTCTGGCAACTCAGCTGCCAGTTTTTTACCGTAAAATGAGGCCGTTTTTTTTTACAGTGCATGGTAAGGAGGAGGGGGCGGATCTGTGCCCTCTAACTATCAAATTATGGGCAAGAATATTTTTTCATACACTGGTTTGTGAATAAAAACGTAGGTCTGACGTAAGAAAAACTGCTTCTATTTATATTTTCATAATCGTTCTTGCAATAGACACAGAAATGCTTCGGCTGCAGAGAAAACTTCTGACTTTAACTTCATCATTCTACTAAAGGCCTGGTTTGCTACAGGCAGTCTGAGTCCGTCCACCAACAGATATAAAGAATATCCATCTTTATATCAGACATCCTGATATAAGACATGGTATCGACTGTCACCGCGAGTCACAACGCAGCTCAAAGCCCCGGTACCACCCGGTACCACCTGCTCTCTGTTCGCTCTGCATTTCTCCTTAACGTTTCTACCAGGCGGGTTAAAGCAGCTGCTGACGGGATCTGGGCTGGAGGTTCGCGGCTGTAAATAGAAGTTATTGCATATTTTAATTAAGATTTTGTTAAAGGAAGATTCGGCCCTGAGCATTTAGAGTCACAAAATAAACATCAGAGAAAATATTGTAGCAATAATTAGAACAATGAAATGAATCAAAATGTCTCCAAAGCATCGGCGGACTGATAGGGGCCACCGGGGGATTCCAGGTAGATTCCAGGTAGATTCCAGGTAAATTCCAGAGATGCGCATCACAGCTGCTGTTCCTCCAGGGCCGGCCCAAGGTAATATGGGGCCTTAGACAGAACCCCCCTCCCCCTGGAACCCGTCCTACTAAGAGCCTCAGCATCACTAACATGTTTAAATATAGATAAGGTGAATTTGTGAGAGGGAGACCAGGTTTATTGGCAGAGTTTAAAATCAATCACTGATTATTGGTTATTTGCTGTGATGTATTTGTGATCAAACCCAATTCAAGCACAAAGATTACACCATATTGTAGCCACGGTAACACAACAATCAAACTATCAAGATGATTCTTTAAACTTTTACAAAGTAAACTTCCTAATTAAATCCTAAATGTACTATTTATTTTTTCTCAGCTGAATGCATTAAATAAAATGTAATAACATTGTCATTCTCTATAAATGATGCTACAGGTTTAGATCTACGGTCTGTGTTACAATTAAACCATTTCTAGGAGTCCCTGAGTGTCTGGAGGCCCCTGAATGGCCCCTACCAGCAGCCACTGAGTTTTCTTTGCCTTGATATTCAAGTCTTATAATTCTAGGTCTCAGAGGTGCTAATATCAAACTATTATATAGAGTTAACCCCTTTGAGTTTTTTTTATCTATAAATCAGTCTGCAGCCAGGTTGTTCTAGAGGTTAAATAGATATTATTAGGGCTTAATTAGTAAAATGGCAGCAAATTAGCTTATTTCATAACTTTATAACCAGCGACTTTCTCTCCTCTGGTCTGCAGCTACAGTCTCAGATCAGATCAGCCCTCCAGGACTGTCAGCAGCAGAAACAGAAACTTTATACCTGTTGGGGAAAATATAGACTATATTTGCTTTGCATTTCCCTTCATGATGGCAATGATATAGTCATTCAATATAGTCAATTAGATTTTTGATTAATATGGGTTGTTGCTATGTTGTTGTACGGAGTTTTTGTTCAATGTGCCTCTTTTTTAAATTTGAGCCCCTGCCCCTCCAAAGGTCTCTGCACGGCCCTGTTTATTATGCATTGATGCATAATAATTAAACATAAAAAGCAATACTTTCATATCTAACAGAAGTAGGAAGAAACAAGGTCGTCATCAGAGTTGCAGTAGCAGTATTTCTAAATGAATAATTTGACAACATATCATAAAAAAACTGTACTATGTTTCTTATAGATCTGACATAATGAATGCCTTTGTACTTATATCTTGTTCCAAGAATTGTACCTGTAGATGCTGTTCAGAGACATTTGAGTCAACAGAACAAAGACTTGAAACATGAACTGTAGTGAAATAATTGTATAACAAGTTCCAGAACACGAGACGACGTTCTCAGTCAGTACCACTTCCACAATTTCTCTACAGCGTCTGTAACACCTAACAGTTTTTTCTCTGGTTTATTGTTTATTTCTCTTACAACTTCACCAAAATATGGTCAGCTTAATTCTATCCCTTCCACAATTTAATGCAAAACATTAACCAGAAAAGTCCTGCTTTTGGATTTCACAGAAGTGTGTTTGAGGAAGTTTTAACCCTCCTTTTATGTTTGTTTCTGAGGTACAGCAATAATGTCCGTGGGTCAATTTGACCCAGGGAGTGTTTAATCATGCAGTAGTGTCAGAAACCAAAAAAATCCTCCAAAACATTTTTGTATCTGATTATTGACTCCAATCCTAACCATTTCAATCAATATTTGTGCAATGGTGTTTTTTTTTTTCTCACAAATGAAGGATCAACGACGACAAGCTACTCATTTACCCATTTGGACATAAAAATGGAATTTACATTTTTTTATGTCCACTGAAAAAAAAAACTAGACACAAAAACAATAATTTCCTTGAAATTGACCTTTGGTAATTTTTTTTATATTACACTTTTCATTTTTTTCAATGGGTGATCTTTATAATTGAAATTGAGACACATATACTGTTCAGGGTCAAATTGACCCACTGATTAAAATCAAGACAAATGAGTCATGCAGAGACTAAGCTGGATGCCAACTTGCATATGTATTTAGTAAAGCAGTATTTGAAAACAAATATTATGAAGACAATTCTCTCTCACACAAATACATGCAGTTTCCATGTATGTGTTATTTGTGAACAAAGCTACAGTTGTGTGCACAAATCAAGTTAAAGGTTATGTAACTTCCAAACTTTCACCTGACATTTATTTGCCATTTGCTGAGTTCTGGGTTGATTTGCATTTGTCACTCACCTTTTTGAGACATTCTCACAAAGTACAAGTTAGTATTTATTAACTAAAAAGACATTTTTAGTTACAAATAATCATGTTTTCATCAACTACAGAATCATTCAATAAATCAGATTATTATTGAAAAGTCACCAATTGAAACGCATTTTATTGATTAACAATAAAAATATGATTTTTAAAAACATAAACATGAGTATAATGAAAAGTATGTATACATACTTTTAATCCGACAAACAAGATTCATTGGGACAGATATATATAAGACAAAATAAAATAAGAGCAAATTTACCAAACCAAAACTAAAACAGTTACAAAACACAGAACTAACACAGTTCTCAGATTCAGACATTGATGCAAACCGCAGAGCAGAAGTATGCAAATCAAGAACAATAAAGGGCAGACCTGGAAACTTTGCCAGTCAGCAAGTCGGCTCCAAGTCAACATTAATGCTGCAGATATGGCAGAGCAGGAACTTTACTATGCTACAGTGGCTATAAAAAGTAAGATAGAGCTTCAACCAAGAGGTAAGTTCATCTTCTGCATAAATTACATATATTCTACACATGTACTCAGTCTCAGCTTTTGCATATGTGATAATTGTGGTGATGTGAAAAGTCTTTCCAAGCAAAAACTTATTTTTGGCCTCAGATCTACTAAATAAAATTAGTTTTGAGCCACAAAACTTTCATAATCTTTTGAATAAAAGATAATTTATCAAGTTTTAAATTACACATATATTTTATTGGGTTGCTAAACAAATAAAAACATAATAACAAAATATATCTGCTATTTTGGTTATAAAACATATGAAGCATAAACTTTTATAGAATGACAGGATTTCACTCATTAAAATGTTTGAAATGCTTGGCAGCCAAGCGGCTCAGTTGGTAGAGCAAGTTCACCATGTGCAGAGGCTGTAGTCCCCAATTCTGTTGTCTCTGGGTTCGACTCCCGGTCTCTCCCTCTTTCTTGTCATATTACTGTTCATTAAGATCCACTAGTGCCAAAAATAGGTTTGAAATGATCATTCTTCTCATTCCATATCTCTTGAAAGAAATAGAAAAATGTACATTGTTTATAGCTTTCCAACACTGGAGATAATATAATTCATTCATTCATAATGAATTACATTATATGTATGTCTTGTTCTCTACATCATGTATGTTTTAAAGACTAAATGCTGTTAAACTTATGGATTTTCTAACTTGTCAGTTACAAATGAGAATGAGACAGAGTATGATGAAGTAAAGGTGAACAAAGAACCACCTCAGGGTAAGTAAAACAAATTCACATACTTAAGCAGAGTATGTGGATTTCTTTCTCCTTTATATGGTTAAACACATTGTTACATTAAGAAGATGAATAAGCAAAGCAATGCTGAAATCTGACACATTCAATAACTTTATATCACTTTCTTTAGACCTGAGGAACCCTTTTAGGTGAAATAAATGGTGTCCCATGAAACAAACCTCATTTTCTGAAAAGATCAGGTCAAAATTTTAAAACTGTAAAAGTTTTAATGGAAATTGTAAAAGTATTTATCTTTTGTGAAATAGAAATTCTCTTGAAAGATAAGTTTAAGTTTCAGCAAATCAATTCTTAGATTTAGAAATGTGTTGTGATAAAACAAGATCATATTTCAATCTTTTTAGCTAAAACAGTGAAAGAAGCTGAAGTGGAGAAGCAGAATGAAAGTGTTCAACAAACACCTGACCAAACAGGTATGTTTATAAAAAAAAGAGGAAAGAACAATATATTAGTAAAGTTTCCATTTAATGGGCAACATTTTTGTAGTTTATGTTACATATATCTGTATAGAAAATGGGGTTGTTGAGGTTTTCTGCACTGGTTTTTATTTTCTCCAATTCATTTGGAAAAATTCTATCCAAGACAGAAGCAATAGTCAAATTATTTGTTATAAAACTGGTGCATCCTTGATAAATGCAGTCATTGTGTTATTGTGTTATAAAACAACTTAAAATTTAATTTTAGCTAAAACAATGGAAAAATCTGATGTGGAGAAGCAAAATGAGTGTGTTCAGAAAACTCATGACACAACTGGTAAAATTATAAAAAAGAGGAAAACAATTTATTATCATAAAATTAGCACCAGTTTTTCAATTTGTGTTAAAATCTTTATTTCAGAGAAAACGGATTTGGAAGGTAACTTAGCTGTTTGTTTTTTACCCAATGGATATGGAAAATTTGTAGCAGCAATAGATTTGCTACAAGACTTGGTGCATTCTTACTAAAACATACAGTTAGATATGTGGTTATCTTAAGAACACTTACAGGATTCCAGTTTTTTGTTATTTTTTAGAATGATACAAATTGATTGAGCCTGTTTCAAGTCTGTCATTTATGTTCTGTGTTTATAGATTATTCATCAAAAAATCTACATAAGTGTCCAGTTATTCAATAAAGTATCTTTACATCTGCAAATATTACTACTACTAAAATTATTTACATTTCCAAACAGTTCATGTTTAAGCTAACAAGATGTAATATTAAGGCTTTATTGTAGCAAAAGTCCTTATTTTAATCTGTGGGGGAAGCTAAAGATTATGTAGTGATGTGTCAGTATGACAAGCAAAATACAAATAATTATGAGATAAAATCAAAATTTCCACTATACTGTTCAATGTTTCTTCTGCTATTTAAAAGTTTTTGTGGTAAAATTTACATAGTTTATGGAATGTTTAAGTACATGGACTAACACACTGATGGAGGTCATTAGTTTATTTGATTAAATATGCCGACTTTCCATAGTCAAATATATTTAATAATTCTGATTGGTCAGAAATCCAGAGTAAAAATGAGCAGGATGAACCAGAAAGTACCGTACTGCAGTGATAGGGGGCAGTGTTTCACAAAATGGTTGAGAGGTGCACATAAGTACATCAGCATTGAAAAGGCTGAAAACACACAGAATAAAACCTTCCCAGGATGACTCTAATTAATATTGATGTAAAAGACAGTCTTTTTCTTCTTGATGCTGAAGCAAAAAAGATTATATTTATATTTACTACAGACAAACAGGGGAGGAAAAGAGTTGTTCCTGGTTTTAAAGTTCCTTTTCTTTTCTTTATTTCTACCAGTCAAGGAAGCAGAAAGATTTTGCCGCTATCAGCAGCTGTGTTGCTGCTTTGGGACTCTCTGTGTCATTTTGGTGCTCAGCGTCATTGGAGTTTGGGTTTATTGTGAGTAAGAATGCCACGAATGATGTGACCAATACACAACCTTAGATACAGTTTTCTAATAATATTTTAGGAGCAAACGTTTGTTTATCCTGAAGTTAAATAGAACATATAATTCAGTTCTAAAACACAAACAACAAATTAAAATGAAAGAGTTACATTGATGGGGTTTTTTTATTTTAATTTATTATTTCTGTTGCAACAGTTCGTGTGAGCACTGCAAGTGAGCTGAACCAGCTGAAATCATCCCAGAAGGTTCTGCGGGAGGAGAATCAGAACCTGACCAACCTCAACAACAAACTCAGTTCAGATTATAAAAATCTAACAATTCAGTTTGACAACTTGACTACGGCTTCTATCACCTTAAAAAACAACATCACCACACTGACTGTAGAAAACTACAACCTGACTGTAGCGACTACAATGTTAAAAAACAACATCACCACACTGACTGTAGAAAACTACAACCTGACTGTAGCGACTACAATGTTAAAAAACAACATCACCACACTGACTGTAGAAAACTACAACCTGACTGTAGCGACTACAATGTTAAAAAACAACATCACCACACTGACTGTAGAAAACTACAACCTGACTGTAGCGACTACAATGTTAAAAAACAACATCACCATGCTGACTGTAGAAAACTACAACCTGACTGTAGCGACTACAATATTACAAAACAACATCACCACACTGACAACAAAAAACCGCAACCTGACAACAATTAATGAGGAGCTGAGGAAAGACAAGAAAAACCTCACAGAACTGATAAAAAACATGGAGGGAACCTGGAACGAGCTCAATGTCAGTCGAGCTCAGTGGAGCATAGATGTGTACTGTCCTAAAAAAAATGGTGGTATGTTCATATTTTAGACCAACAGTTTGTGCTGAACTACTTTATCATGTTCAAAAAAATAATAATGATATTATGTAAACATATTTATTAATGGAATATTTTTATTTAAGGGAGAAATTGCACTTCTTGCCAGACTGGCTGGAATTACAACATTTCCAGCTGTTATGCTTATAATGATGCTATACCTTCTGATCAACGAAACTGGGAAGGTGCACGAGAAGACTGCAAAACGAAGAATTCAGATCTGACTGTTGTGTCTAACAATGCAGAAAAGGTAATGGAAGAACAATTTTAATTGATTAAAAATGTACACTGACTGAGAAAATCGTAACTTCAATAATTTTGAGTGTTTAGTAAAGTTTTCAGTCAACATATAAATAGAACTCTCTGTTCTAATTCCTCAGGATTATGTCAAAACACAAAGTCCTGCTACAGGGGGCATTACTGGATTCTGGATTGGTCTCAGAGCTGTAGAAGGGAAATGGAAATGGCTCGATGGAAGTGATCTGACCAATCAGTGAGAAACACATTGTTTATTAAGCTTTGTATGAAACAAATCCATCAGCCTTGATTTAACTGATGTTTTTCCTTAGAACCTGGATACAACAGCCTGCCACTGATGGTAAATGTGTAACTTCTCTCCAGAACCGAGAATGGACATCAGTGAACTGTACTGAAAGAAATGCCTGGATCTGTGAGAAGAAGGCTTTATCTGTTTAAACATGAAATGTTCAGGTTTTTGACAAGCTGTTTGGAAAACCTTATTTAAGTCTTATGCAATTTTCTGGTTTAGCTCTTTTAAAAGCTCTTTTTAAAAGGTTTTACAAGTTTCAAATGTTTTTCTGATGATTTGTCTGAAGTTGTAAATTTAAAGTTTATCAACAGATTCAAAAGCCAGACAAAATGACATTTACGGTTGCTGAACTTTTTACTGATGGTTTTTGTAGAAACTTCCTAAAGTCAACGCTTCAGCATAACTTTAGGATTCCCACTGCCTGTGAATCATTCTTCAATAGTTAAGATCATTTGTATATACTGTATAACTATTACATAAGTTATTTTGTGCAATCTATTACACAGAATAACACAATTGTTATTTTTAAAGATGTGAATAAAAAAAATGTCTGCCATTTTGTCCCATCATATAGCTTATCAAACATTTGTGATGCCTGATTTTGATTAAGAACTCCAATAAATCTCTTCATATTAAAGCAAACAAACTGAGTTTGGAAGTGAATCTTTAAGTTATCATGTTCCCTTCAATTGATGCAGATTTCTGGTGTAGATCATATTATTGCCTTTTCATATTACTGTAGCTTTAAAACATTACAGATAGGAAATAGAAGAAGTACACAAGACTGAGAGGAAGCTCACTATAGCACTGTGGTATTATGTTGTGGTCATGTTGTGGTCTGTCTAGACCACAACATGAAGATTATGCCTCCTTGTCTGACCTCAAGCAGCCATAACACTCGGTTGTACAATTTTACAGTGATGTATTTACAAGATTTTAGTTTACATTGGATTTTAGCACTGAAAATGAGCTATGTGTAACGTTTGGGTGAACTTTATGCCTAAAACAATAAACAAAAGTACCAAGCAGACTGAAATATTCAAAAGTGTGGCTGGTTAAGATGAGCGGAGGAAAAGTACGAATGGTGTGCTGCAGTGTCATCTTATACGTCTCCTCTGCTTAGATAACCAGTCCATACTGGTTGTCCTGAGTCCAACAATCATGATTTACATATTCAAAACAATGCAGCACCTAACAACAGCAGTTGTAGCACCTAAATAATTAAACATTGCCCTAAATGTTTATGAGAAAGTCAATAAAAACTAGACATTACCCTTATTCTTTTTGTAATTTACCTACAAGTTAAAAACTGTGACCAACTGAGTAAAAAACACTGATGGATTGATTGATCCAACATGAACGTCAAAGCTCTGTAACTTCCAACTGCCACCATTTTGAACTGTAATACCTGTCATAAATACGTTAATGTTTCAGTGATCCTTCATTTTTTCATGCTATATTAGATTTGTAAGTGAATAATTCACCCTGCACCAGTCATTATTTCCCTATATGTTTACCAAATAATGCATTACAGACATTGTCATCAAGAAACAACATTTTAATGCAGGTGAACTGTCGCTGTTTTTGCTTCTTGTAATGTCACATCACATTTCCCTCTCTGATGAAAATCTTGCTCCACTAAAATGAGCAAAAGGTTGATGTAACACCCACACTCTGATTTGGTATTTATTTGACATTTACTTTAGAGATCCTGGGTTGAGCTGTATTTGTCCATCTTTATTTTATTTTTTTTTGTCATTTTCACCATGTACAAGTTAGTATTCTATTAGGAATTTAAAACACATTGAAATTTCAAGTTACAAATTAGCATTTTTTTTTAAAACACTACAAAAACACAACATCTTACCAAGTATTCTGGACTAGTTTCAAATGCAATTATATCAGTACACTTGAAATAAGACAAAATTGACTTATAAGTAACCTTTCAGCAAGACATATGAGTTTGTTTCAAGTCAATAATTTGTTAATATTGGGGATAAAGTATTAGCTCCACAGGCAGATTAGTTTATAACAAGACATTTTTCCCACATTAAAGGTGAAACAATCTGCCAGAAGAAATAGAACTTTTTCATCAATATTAAGAATTTATTTACCTAAAACAAGCTCCTATATCTTGCAGAAAAGTTACTTATGAGTCAGTTTTGCCTTGTTTCAATAGCACTAAGATATTTGCACTAAAAATTAGACTAAAAATGCTTGATTTTGTGTTTTTGTAGTGCACTTATACTTAATTATTCTTTACAACAAACAAGAAAAGCAAAGAGCCATTAAAACAAATCAACGCTGGCCAAAGATTAGTTGATTTAGGCGTTGACCCAAATAAAAAAGCAGAAGTATGCAAACCAAGAGCAATAAAAGGAAACACCAACAGAGGAAACATCTACCTCTTTCTTTTACATCTCATTTGAGTTCTGATTCAGTCTGCGAGTCAAATCAAGATCAACATTAAGGCTGTAAGTATGGCAGAGGATGAGGTGAGCTATGCTTCAGTGGCCATCAAAAGTAAGAAGCAGCACCAATCACAAGGTAAGTTCATCTGATTCTGCATAAATTAAGCATATTCTCCAACAGTTTAACTCAGTCTGCATCTTTCCGTACGCCAGGGGTGTTCAGACCTTTTGTCACATGAGTCAAAAGCACTCACAGGTCAAGGAAATTATTTTTGAAAATGTAACATCCCCCAAAATTATATAGAGAACTTATTTAACTCTGTGATGGCATCATCCATCTCCTTTGGTGTAGATATGTTTATTTACAGTTAAGAGGTAGCAGTTATGTTCATCAGGAAGACAAGCTCTGTCTGAGCATGGCCTCCTTATCCAGTTTAAATGAGAGACAGAAGAACTTTTGCTAAAATAAATCTGTTGCTGAACTGGAGAGCAGTTGTTAGACTTTCTGAGCATCACAGCTCCCAACAAACTCAGATCTATGCACACAGTCACATATTGTACATTTTTTAATGAAAATGTTCAGTTGCACATTTATTTTCATCTGAATATGATATATTTAATACCTGTACAGTTTTCTTCTATGGTTTACGTTTTTGCTAACTGTAGAGTCATTTATTCCTATTTTTTCTGTTTATTATGACCTGCTGCTGTCTTTTTTTCACATTGTGGCAAAAAAAAGGTAGTTCTAATGTATCTATTTCATTCCTTTTTACCAGTTAGGCAGTAAATTAAGTATACAATATTTTTTATCAAACAAAAAAGCCTTTCTTTTTTCAAAATGTTGATCTTGATTAAGAAATGGCTCAGATATCCCCTCATTAACAACCAGAAGATTATTAATATATTCAAGTTCCACTTCAATTTGAATTTCTTGAACATTTATCCAAAAATGTTTTTGACCTTGAAATAAATTGATTAGCATATTAGAAATAATATTGATTAGTTAGTGTTTTAGTTGTGCTGATTATTTTTAATGTGTTGCTTTCTAGTACAGTAAATGACCCAGTTCTGCATTTCATGTGTGATTGGGGAAACTATGACATACATTTCCTAAATTGTGTTGCACCGTATATTTCGACAGGTTATTTTATTAAAAGACAAAATAGCAGAGAATGAAATATTTCTGTACATTACATATGTTTGACTAGATGTATTTAAACTCACTGATCTTTCAGGTAAAAATGAGGAAGAGACTGTATATGACGAAGTTAAGGTGAATAAAGAGGGTAAGTATGAAATAGTAAAGATTTTTAAGTTTAACCATAACAAGCCTTAGAAAGTTCCTATGAAGCAACTTCAAATTTCAACCTTTTCAGTTAAAGCAGTGGATGATGCTGAAGTGGAGAACCAGAATGAAAGTGTTCAGCAAACTCTTGACACAAAGGGTAAGTTTACAGAAAAAGAAAGCTATATAATATTAAAGTTCTCATTATTTGCCCCAATTCTAAGGACAAATCAATATCACGTGGAAACGTGTAAAATGCTGGTTAGCTAATATTTGAATTCTTTTTTGATGTTTCCATTTTTTGAAGATAAAAGAGAAGACAACTTGTTTTCCTTTTACGCTGACTTTGAGAGATTTCTTTGAAATAAAAATAAATCTTAATGAAAATAATTTCAAGCTTTAATATTCCAAGTTGTTAATGCTTTTTTGCATTGAAAATTTAAAAGCAATCATGATCCAACACTGGCATTTGCGTTGTTGCTTCAAATCCATATCAGTCATTGTTTTCTTGGACAAGACACTTCATCTGCTTTGCCTGCAGATTTTATGGCAGCCTTGCTCCTGTCATTTAGCTGCAGGGCAGCTGTGACATAATGGTGAATGTATAGCCCCGCTTTGGAGTTCTCTTGACTGGATAAAGTGCCATTGCAAGTACAGGCTATATATTAGTATTAGAGAGTAGTTTTTCTTTTTGGTAATAAAGTTAAAATACTTTATCTCCCGCTACAGACAGGCAGAAAGAAAAATAGAGGCTTCTGTCTGTTTAGATTTTTAAATTTCATCTTTGTTGTTTTAATCTTTGTAGGACTTCTGCCAGACAAGGCGGCAGAAAGATGTCGCCGCTATCAGCAGCTGTGTTGCTGCTTTGGGATTCTGTGTGTCATTTTGGTGCTGAGTGTCATTGGAGTCTGTGTTTATTGTAAGTATACAAAACTAAATGGCCATGAATATAACTTCTGGACATTTGATATGGTCTTTCTTATAACTTTGTTAGTTTATAAGAGTTCAATCTTGAACAAAAAAAAATGTTATGGTGCTGAATCGTCTATTTCAGCAAGCTGGATTATTGGTTTAGATGGTGAATAATTTAAAGATGAGGGTCTTACCTCTAAAGATTCTCACCTTTATATGATTATAGATATGTCATATTTATCTTTTTTTAAAAGGTTGTTTATATTGAAACTGAGTAGAAAGCAAGATTCAACTCTAAAATAATTTTTTTTATGAAGCAAATTTCATTTTTTAGTTACAACAGTTCGTGAGAGCACTCCAAATGAGCTGATCCAGCTGATGTCAACCCAAAAGGAAAAAATCCAAAACCTGACTGACCTCAACAACAAACTCAGTTCAGACAATGCCAGCCTGACTTCGGTTTCCATGGCCTTAAAAATCAACATCACCACACTGACAGCAGAGAAGCACAACCTGACGTCGCTTAATGAGGAGCTGATGAAACAAAAAAAAACCCTCACAGAAATAATAAAAAACATGAAGGAAACCTGGAATGAGCTCAATGTCAGTCGAGCTCAGTGGAGCATTGATGAGTACTGTCCTAAAAAAAATGGTATGTTCATATTTTAGACCAACAGTTTGTGCTGAACTACATTATCATGTTCAAAAAATAATAATGATATTATGTAAACATATTTATTAATGGAATATTTACATTTTAGGGAGAAGTTGCACTTCTTGCCAAGATGGCTGGAAATACCAACTTTCCAGCTGTTATGCTTATAATGATGCTAAACGTTCTGATCAACGAAACTGGGAAGGTGCACGAGAAGACTGCAGAATCAAAAAATCAGATCTCACGGTTGTGTATGATCAGACTGAAAAGGTAATTGAGGAACTGTGGAACAGCTTTAATAGATTAAAATGTACACTGATTTAAAAAAAGAAAGAAAGAAAAAGAAATCTCACCTCTAATAATTCTGGGTGCTTAATTTTCAGTGAACATAAAAGCAGAGAGTCATGTAAAGGTTTACTTTTGTCTGATTTTATGTTGTTCTCAGGATTATGTCAATACAATCAGTCCTGATTCAGGTGGCATTAAAGGATACTGGATTGGTCTCAGAGCTGTAGAGGGGAAATGGAAATGGACCGATGGAAGTAATCTGACCAATCAGTGAGAAACACATTGTTTATTAAGCTTTGTATGAAACAAATCCATCAGCCTTGATTTAACTGATGTTTTTCCTTAGAACCTGGATACAACAGCCTGCCACTGATGGTTACTGTGTAACTTCTCTTAAAGACCAAGGTTGGAAAACGGTGAACTGTAATGAAACAAATGCATGGATCTGTGAGAAGAAGGCTTTATCTGTTTAAAACATCAAGGATCCAGATTGAGAGAAGTTATCTGGAAAGCCCTACATTCAAATAAGTTCAAAGTGGACAAAGTTTGTAATTGAAAGGTTTGGTGTTTTTGCAACAAAATCAAAACTTAAGGTTTATGTCTGCTTCTCATATTTATTATTTACGTATGTAGACATTTAAAATGATAGCCTGATTAGAAAGTTTAAGTGGAACACATTAACTGTTTATATGAAAAAGTTTGGAGTTCTTTACTTCTAAAGATTAGTAAGATGCATAACAAAAACATAACAGACAGCATGACTCAGTTTTATGTTTCCTTAAATTTTCATTAATTATAGTTTTTGAAGGGATTTTATATTACTCTAAGGGAAGCCTATTTTGTGGTTAACTTTCTTGGATCTACATATTTAGATGCAGTTGCTTGTTCAAAGAGATCATACAGAATACAATGTCACTTTGCTCATTAAAATCTGTTAAGCCTTATATTATTCCTAAATTGCACAAAGATGATCATAATTTGTCTATATTACAGGAAATGCCTTTGGAATTAATACTTTCTCTTTATCATGTTCTCCTGAGTTGATTCAGGTTTCTGCTGTAGATCAATGTCTGTGTATTCGCTTAGCTTTAACAAGTTACAGATAGATAGAAGTGCAGAAGCTTGTGAAGAAGTTGCTGAAACACTGTGGAGTTTTGTATAGTTCCCATAAAATAACACCTCAGTAGTTAAAAATATATATTTAAAAATAGTTATTTGACCAAACAGAATTTAATCAGAGTAATTATTCATAAATTATATCATACATAAAGCCTATTTAAAGTCATATTTGTTTGCAGGAAAACAAATTAAAGAAAGGTGTAGAGATCAGAAAATATTTGTCAATTTTACTGTTTTATATTAAATGTTAAGTAGAGCAAACAAAATGCCCAGTTTAAAAATGTATGAAGAAAACTGATCCATATTTAAAATATAAATTATCTGGTATTTTATGCAAAATGAAATTCAAATATTTAAGCTAATAGATCAGAGCAAACCTAGTTTTTATACTATTTCATGAGTAGTATCAGAAAGTCAGTTAAATGTGATGCCAAAACTTGTAAATATTGATTAAATTAAAAAATCCAGAAGGTTTACTTAATTACTTTCAACATGTTTGTCAGTGTATATTTTAAAATCGATTATTTTGAAAAAAAAAAAAAAAAACATGCAATATTTCATGCTACTACAATTGTAACAGTGAGTGTTATGTCTCTACCAAATTTGTATATCCAAATAAAATATTTCCCCAATTTTTCTTTGCAAAAGGGGTTAAATTTAATTTTGATGGACAGAAGACAGCTTTGAACATCTGGACAACAGGTAAAAGCAACAACAAAACAGTGTTTCAAGGTATTATTATCCTAGTGAAATGCATCATGTTAACTCCTACATGACCAGGTTTTGGCTCGGTTCACCAGAGAAGAAGAAACCTGAACGCTCTCAGTGCTGTCTGAACAATGTCAGGATTGTACTGTTTCACCTGCAGTTTAATTATTTAAATCAATTAATAATGACAACCTCTGGCAGTAGATTTTGTTTACTCTAAACTTTGACAAGTCGACTTTAAAAAATCTTGGAAATCGATTCCCTTGAAAAATGTGAGCAAGTTTAACTACTATTCTTACGTTTTGTTTACTTAAGACCTTGTATAAACTTAATTGTGTAAAGTTAATTTTACTTAGTTTAGTGAAGTTGTTTCAACTTAGAAATAGCAAGTAAATTATGCTCTTCTTAACTCAACTACATCAAGTTAGTCCAACTTACATGAACAGTACGGTTTGCTTAGCAGAATCTAGGAAACTGATTGCCTTCAACATTTTATTTTAACAAAATTATATACTTAACAGTCAATAACCCAACAGGAACCTGGATGAAGTCTGTCATGGCATCTGAATCCTGTGGATAATAAGTGTAGGAGCAGATTATGCCTTTCTGTATTCTAAATGGTTTGGGTCACATGATCTGTCAGCTGTCTATTTAGGTAGCATGCGGTGTTAATGAAGACAGGTGTGTTCCACCCGAAAGGGGGAAACAATTTTTGACCGCAACACAACGCAACACAATATTAACGTGACGCAATGCTATTGAATTAATGCTGTGTGGATCGCTGGAACTATGTTAGAGGTGTTATTGACAACATGTTAGAGGAATGACTTGTTGTACAAAGGAAATAAGATGATGATTGCCGAGTCATGGAAATAAATGGATTAACTGGACTAACATCAAGGACGGCTCTCATCTCAATCAGCGGATAAGTGATTGGCGTGTCAACTTTACCCCGGTGTACCACCTCAGGGGCTTAAAGCTTTGGCTTAGCCTCTACATAAAAGTCAAAAATTGTTTATGACAAGAACTGATCGTGGGAAAGGAACTTTGGATGGCGTTTGTCTACGACGAGGGACGCAGACGGAGCCTGTTTGTTGGGAACGGAGCGTCAGCTGATTGGCATCAGCTCATCTGCAGCCTGGGGTGACGTCGGACAGGATCGGCGTTCAGGAGGACACCTGGATTTCCTTGTTGCTGGATTTGAAATGCATGCATCGAATAGGTATGTGTAGCGCTACACTTAGTAAGATGGCCATCTGAATCTAAATCTAAACGTGTGCACACATAATGGCATAAATCCAATGCATTGGTTGCTGAAGTGGAGGAACAATTAACTTTGTATCAATTAACTGGTTGCAATCTATTGACTGACGGACTTTTATTATGGAAGATTGCATAGCGGACGTGGATTTACCAGCGGGTGCTAGTGCGCCATCTACTGCTGACAACCAGGACTTTCTGACCAGCAGTTGTGACACACAAACGGGCAAACGAGTGGTTAAACTTTCTGCTAAAGCAATTGCTGATCGGTTAGATCGATTGCAAGCTGGTAGAAAGGCTAAGCTAAATAAAGCTAGCAGTTTAAAGAAAAAGATACAAGAGTTGATGCAAAATGGTTTGGTTTCAGAAGTTCAAACGTCTCTTGATGGGTACATTGACTTGTGTGTTGAAATAAGATGTATGCATGATTCATTAATGAATTTATTGCCGGTTGAGGAGAAAGAAAAACATGAAATATGGTTTAAAGCAAAAATGTTGTTCACTGATGAATTTGCTGAAAATGTGAAAAGGTGGGTTAAATCAAAAGAAAACGATGAACCTAAAAATGAAAGTGCTGGTCATTTAATTAGTGGTGCTGATATTAATCATGGGTTGGATAACGATGATATTAGGCCTAATGATAGTGTTTCCAATGTGAGTAAACATTACAACAAAAGTGTTACCAGCAATCGGTCAAGTACAACTTCCTCTGCACAAATAAAAGCTGCAGCAGAGCGAGCTGCACTGGTTGCAAGAATGGCTGTTTTGAAGGAACGTCATGCACTGGAGGAACAGGAGCAACTGATAAAAAGGAAAAAGGAACAGCTTGAGCTAGAAACTGAGCTAGCTGCGTCTACTGCAAAGTTGGCAGTTCTGCAGGCTTCTGATGAACAGTGTCTTTCCCGTGCACCAACTGACGGAATGAACTCTTATTTTGAAGGGGAAAAAAGGAAACTGACATCAGATAAAACTCTTAATGTCATGGCAAAGGATTACTATCCTGCAGCATGTAAAGTAACGCAGCAAAGAAATGCAGTACCAACACAAACCAAACTGCAAACAATGGATGTGCGACCAAAACAGACTGAAATGAAAAGTTCTATGAGCAAGCAGTATTTTGATGCATGTTATGTGCTCCGGCACATTGTATTTATTTCTGTCTATTTTTTTTTACTTGGATTATTTTGTATAGAAGTTAGTTGTATGATTTTTGTTGTTGTTGTTTAATATACTTTAGAGTTTTGATAATTCTTTCTTGTAATTGGTCCGTTAATTTGTGACGCTGTTGGACCGCCTATAAATAGGCTGGGTTGCGCCAGGTAAAGGACGCCCACTCCCAACCAACACCGAGGATGCGTTCTGACGCGGTGCGCACGTCTCCAGCCTGCCACACGGTAGTTTTTGTTAGCTGTTTGTTTGGTTGATGTTTTTTTTTTGTTGTTGTAATTTTTGACCTGGTGGGACCGGTTGTCCTGTTTTCGATTTTTCTTTAACAGTAGTTTCTTTTTTCTTGTAGTCCGGTACTAGCAGGGGCTTCGACGGCCCTGTATAGGGTTGGCCCCCTGCTGTACCGTTTTGTTCTTTTTGACCGGCTCATCAGGTCCAACTTTCTGTTTATACTTTGGGATTTTTGTGTTCTTTTTTTGGGACACGGGGAACCGAGGATTTAATTCTTTTTTTTCTTCACAGAAAAATCAAAAGAAGCTCATCTTAAAGAAAAGGTCGAGAGAATTGAAAATAAAAATTACTTTTGAATCCTCATTCTTGTCTTCGTGTCCTCAAATATGTTGTGCCCTTTGTGGACGTAACAATGCACATGATCAAATGGACTTACAAAAATCACATGTTTTGCAACATGATGTAACAACTGTTTGTGGAAATCAAACCAGACAAAGGATAAATCATCAAACTGATCAAGTTCAAAATGGAGACGTTGTCACTATTATGCATAAGCAAAATGAAATAATTGCTGCACTTGTGCATCAACAGCGTCTACTGTCTTTACCACCACGAGACATTCCTGTGTTTGAAGGAGATCCATTTCAATATAAAGCTTTCATTAAAGCGTTTGAACAAGGAGTGGAAAACAAAGCCAGTAAAGCTGACTGTCTGTATTATTTGGAGCAGTTCACTGCAGGACAGCCTAAGGAACTGGTCCGCAGCTGCCAGCATATGGATCCTGAACGTGGCTACATTGTAGCAAGGGGTCTTCTGCAGGAACATTTTGGAAATGAATACAAAATAGTAACTGCTTATATAAACAAAGCTCTGAACTGGCCATCAATAAAACCAGAGGACGTTAAAGCTCTACAAGCTTATGCTTTGTTTCTACGAGGATGTTGCAATGTGATGGAAGAACTTCATTATATGCAGGAGTTGGATATGCCAAGTAACATGAAAATGGTCATTTCTAAGCTACCATACAAACTCAGAGAGAGATGGAGGGCTGTTGCTCATGATATTTTGGAGTCATACGACCACAGAGCTCATTTTATTGATTTGGTTGTATTTCTGGAGAAACATGTGAGGATCTTGTCTGATCCAATTTTTGGTGACATTGAAGTGTATGCACCACAACATACAGCTGGCCTGAGGTCTTCCAGCAGCTTCAAGCTACAGTCAAGAATCAGAAGTAAAGGGAGTAGTTTTGCTACCACAGCAACATCAGTGGATTACTCTGAAGATGGATCAAAGACACAAAGGCCATACTGTCATTATTGTTCATGTGCTCACTTTATGGATAAATGCCAACAGTTTAAAAACAAGAAACACAGAGAAAAAATCCGTCTTTTGAAGGACAAAGGGATTTGTTTTGGATGCTTGTGTACTGGTCACATCAGCAGAGATTGTAATAAACGTTTAATCTGTGAAATTTGTGATCAACGACACCCAACTGTGTTGCATATTCCAAAGGCAAATTCTGAACCTGAACCAGTAAAAGAGCCAACAGGAGCTAAACTATCATCTCTTCCCCAGACATGTGGACATACAGGGGCCGGAAAGAGTCGCTGTATTCTGTCCATTATTCCAGTACAAGTAAAATCTACCAAGGGAGTGGATGTCATACAGACATACGCTTTTTTAGATCCTGGTAGTACAGCTACATTTTGTTCAGAACATCTTATGCAAAGATTAAACATCTCAGGGAAAAGGACTAACTTTCTCTTAAAAACAATGGGGCAGGAAAGGGTTGTTACTGCTTATTCATTATCTGGCATTGAGGTATCAGGGTTGAATGGAAACAACTTTCATCCTCTGCCAGAAGTCCTTACACAGAAGCAAATGCCAGTTACTTCAGATAATATTGTTACTGCTGCAGAAATAGAAAGATGGCCTTATTTGTCAAAGGTTCAAATCCCCACCATAAAAGCTAATGTTGACTTGTTGATAGGAACCAACGCTCCCAAGATACTAGAGCCTTGGGAAGTGGTCAACAGCTGTGGAGATGGCCCATATGCTACAAGGACAGTGTTGGGCTGGGTGATCAATGGTCTATTGAATGAAGATGGAAATAACAGCAGTACTGAAGTGAAGCCACGTTCTGCTCTAGTAAACAAGATCTCTGTATCTAACTTGGAGTTCCTGCTCAACAAACAGTATGACCATGACTTCAATGAGAAAACCTCAGAGAAAACTGAAATGTCAAGGGAAGACATTCGTTTTATGGAAATCATGGAATCCTCTTCAATTTTACAGGATAAGAGATATTGTCTGAAACTACCCTTTAAGAACACAGATGCTACGCTACCAAATAGCTACTCTGTAGCCAAGCAGAGGATACTTGGATTAAGAAGGAGGTTCGTAAATGACCCTCGACTTCATAAGGAATATTCAAGTTGCCTCCAGGATGTTATTGAAAAAGGTTATGCCGAGCAAGTACCAGATCAACAGTTGAAAGGTACAGTTGGGAAAGTATGGTACATTCCTCACCATGGTGTTTTTCACCCAAAAAAGGGTTCGTTAAGAGTGGTGTTTGATTGTGGAGCCACTTATCAAGGAACATCATTAAATAAAAAAGGCATGGTGCGATCTGTAAAACTGCAGACAAAGAACAATATTATTGAAAGACCTGTTACCAAACTTTGTTTGATACAAGGGGTGTAAATCAACAGATATGTATTCACTTGCTCCTATTGTTATTGTATAATTGTTATGTATGCCTGCCATAACAATTAGGGGCCGGTGTGTAGGAGCAGATTATGCCTTTCTGTATTCTAAATGGTTTGGGTCACATGATCTGTCAGCTGTCTATTTAGGTAGCATGCGGTGTTAATGAAGACAGGTGTGTTCCACCCGAAAGGGGGAAACAATTTTTGACCGCAACACAACGCAACACAATATTAACGTGACGCAATGCTATTGAATTAATGCTGTGTGGATCGCTGGAACTATGTTAGAGGTGTTATTGACAACATGTTAGAGGAATGACTTGTTGTACAAAGGAAATAAGATGATGATTGCCGAGTCATGGAAATAAATGGATTAACTGGACTAACATCAAGGACGGCTCTCATCTCAATCAGCGGATAAGTGATCGGCGTGTCAACTTTACCCCGGTGTACCACCTCAGGGGCTTAAAGCTTTGGCTTAGCCTCTACAATAAGAAAAGTACAAATTAAAAAAAGAATGAGGTGAAAGTTTTGATTTTTTTTCACAACCTCTGACAAACAGAATAGTAATACATACAAGAGACATTGTAGAACTCTTTCATCGTCCTCGAGGAAAACTAAGAGACATCGCAGGACAGCAGTCCTCAAGGCAACAACACCGTTGGTCTAGGAAAAACAATAAAAGTAAAAACAAGCATATTCTGAGGAAACTAACTCACATTTTTTCACAAGTGGCCTAAAATGATTGTTCGCCCTTATTTGTTGTCTGACTAAGACTGATTAGAATTTTGATGGTTGTCCAGTTAAAGGAGCAACAGCAATTTTCCAAACTGTTATCACCTGATAAGTTTATTAATGTCACAGACTGTTGCTCAATCATTCGTTATTTCAACAGCTAACTGTTTTTTCCAGTCTCAATCCCCCAAATATCACCAATACAAATTTCCCCCCAAACAATATGACTCAATGTCCCTTTAATACAGCATCAAACTGGCAGGTTATTGCAAATGACAGGATGTGAAGAGGAGTCATGTGCATGTGTGTGCATCCAACTGAACAAGATATAAATTAAAAACTTGCAGAATTTTCTTCCCCTTAAACAAAATCATTCAGAATGCTCACCCTTTGTTCAACCTGGTCAAGAATCTTGGGAAGTGCGTTGACTCCTTTTCAGACTTGAATGCAGCACAGGAGATTCCATTTTCCACTCTGGTGAACTCTGCAAAAACAGTAACAATCAAATCCAGCTCCAGAGGAACTTTGCTGATTTTGGGGAGGCACAGTAAACAGGCATTTTATTTAATATAAATACATGAACAACTTTCAAATAAAATACCCATTTTGTTTATTAATATAAAAAAAACTAATGTTATAAATACTGACATGTAGAACATGCTGAGCAATTATGCTCAGATTTGCATAAACATTTGCTCATATGTTGCAGAAGTCTAAGAATCTAATGTTTCCAATCACTGAAGTCCATTTCTTTATGCAAAATCAATCTACTCAAGTATAAGTATTAATAGTTCATAATATTACTACTTCTAGTAGTAATATTATTAAAACTATAACTACTATTAATAAAAGTGAAAAGTACAATGCCCCCCAAAAAGTTACTCATGTAACCACTAGCTCAAAGAAAAATAAAATGAGTAGCCCGTCACAAACCCGCTGGTGCAAGCATCTTAATGCTAATGTTGCTTTTAAAGGCGGCTCGGAAAAACACTTCACCACATTTTAGCAACTGATTAAACCGTTGTAACAGCTGAAAAGGTGCGATGGACAGAGGGCACATATATGGGAAGTACAGGAGCCCTTTCCATATCAAATAAACATATGAATAATAGAAAGTTCACCACCTGGAGGTAAAAAATATAAATAAAAATACTAAATAAAATAAACACCTTCGAAGTCACGGCAGGTGTTATAGATCTGGCAGAGACAGATGTTTCTGTGGGCGTGGCTTTTTAGGACCCCTTTACCGAACCAGGAAGTAAATAATGCGATTAGCTTAAAAAACTACAAATTTTTGCAAAAATACTATCCAATTCCGTAAGACATCCATTAAGATCGCGGGAATAACTAATTAGAAAGACTTTTATTGGTCTTATATGGTATGTTGCCCTTTTGTTATTACATTCATCTGCAAAATCACCAAAACATGTAAATTACACAGAACTTGTCCTGATTTATGTGTTGCTTCAGAGGTTGAAACTCGTCAAAGGAAGATTGAAATAGCTCTCAAGATGCCATAAACAGATCTCAAAGCAAAGATTAATCCCTGAAAGGCAACATAAATGTTGATTAAAAATAAAATGTTTAAAAAGATTGACTGGCTATGTTGTTTTTCCACAACTCCCTCATATTGTATGATATTTCAATTAGATATCCACAGAAACAATAGCGAAATCTTTTTAAACACTGTTTTTGTAACATGTTATAGTTTATTTCTAGTTCATTTACTGAAGACATGGCTACCGCACATCTATGTGGCAGTGTCATTTCTTCTTTATTGTTGATATTTTTTCTCGTAATTAAACTAAACATCTTTATTCTTTTCATCAAGTGACCCAAATACTCAACCATAAGAGACAACACTGAAAAAACAATTGTCTTATATACTTTTACATCAGAAATGGGTTAAAATCTTCACTCAAACTGCGATTCTGAAAGTGTCACCAGTTAATCCAGGTGTGCATCCTAAAGCCCGGGATATCCGTTAGATCAGAATCAATAACGGGAAGGCTCCCTCGATGCTTGCGACATTTCAGAGTGGCCTTTTATTGTGGGCAGTATAAGGTACACCTGTGCACTAATCATGATGTCAGAGCTGCATCTTGATGTGGCACACCTGTGAGGTGGGATGGATTATCTCAGCAAAGCAGAAGTGCTCACTATCAAACATTTAGACAGATTTGTGGACAACATTTGAAAGAAATGGTAATATTGTTTATCTAGAATGAATTTTAGATCTTTGAGTCCATCTCATGGAAAATGGGAGCAAAAACAAAAGTATTGCGTTTATATTTTTGTTGAGTGTATCTATGTCCAGGCCCCTTATATCTCAATAAAACCGGAAGCAATTAGTTACTTGTAAAATTCCAGATTTTGCATAACTCCTGCATTCAACTATGTATACTTTAATGTCGGTATAACATTAATACATGTGTATGTGGTAGCTTTATCAATGACTCAAAAAATGAAAAGTGAAATGTTACACAAATATTCTTTGCTAACTTAGGGACTTTTGAGTCAAATAAAATGGTGTTGGCCAAAATCGGTATCGGAAAGTCAAGCTTTTTAATTAAAAATCAGTGATCGGGCAAAAAACCACACACATGACCTCTTAAGACTAATGTATTAATAAGAATAAAACTAATATATTTAAATAGACATTGCTTAAATTTTCTTTAGTTTTTGGTTGGAAAACAAATAATTCTCACATTTTTAAAACTCAAAACTTTCTGATAATGATTTGCTATACGAAGTTTTAAAAGATTAAAAGATTTTTCGTGGTGTTCCTGAACGCTATTTCCCCAAGCTCAGGCTTGATCTAATTTTTCAACCCAGGTTTCTTTGTTCATATTTTTAATGGATTTGAGTCTTTGCAGTCGCTAAATCATCGTTTTAATAACAAAAAAACTTCCCATTTTACTACTATTAATAAGAAAAACGTTAAAATTAGTTTTATAACAACGTTCAAATATTATTTTTCCTACTTTACTTAAACGCAGCATGAGACAGCCGAGTTTGAGACCTCTATTGCGGCTGCGCAAATTGTTTTTTCCCCGGAAACTCCTCGGTTGTTTTGATGTCGGCTGGTTTTGTAGTCATTTATCATAAGGAGAAGCAGAACTTTTCCCTAGTCTGTTTAGTTGTGTTTTACTGGAAAGAACACGCAGAATAACCTTTAAAATGGGCAGTCGAAGTTGATTAAGGAAACTGTGCGGTGAATGAAGGTAAACATTTACTTAAAACAGCGATTAGCTGTCCTGTTCACTGGCTAGCAGAGAGCTCTTTACTCTATCATTAAAGTTGGGTTCAACATGGATTGTACAGCGCTGGAAGTCGACGCTTTCAAATTCGCGAAAACTGCTGTAACCTATGACCAGAATGCCAAATATAATGAGGCTGTGTTTTATTATAAGGTAGGTAAACAGCTGTTACTTGTCATGGTTAGCATTTAGCTGTATGCTTCCTGTAGTTGAGTCCACTTTCACTTATTCGCTTGATTCTTAATTACATTTATGAATCTGTATAGTTTCAGTTTTTATTTTGTTTAATGTTTTGATAACATTATATAAATAGTCCTGACAGTGCTCATTGGTAGTGTTTTATTATTATTAAAACATTTTTTTTATTGGGATTCGTGTGTTAAAGGAGGCAGCCCAGGCTCTGATATATGCAGGCATGGCGGGGTCCAAACTGGAGGGGCTCCAGGACAAAGTGAGTGAATACTTGGACCGTGTTCAGGCTCTCCACAATGCAGGTAAATTCACCTGACAAATGTCAAACATGATGCTTTTCTGTTATTTCCCCTTGTTCACCAAACCTCTAATTGGTATGGTGTTCGTATAAAGACCTTTGTATTATTCAGATTTTCACACATTACAACTACAAATCTCAGTGTATTTTATGTGATAGACCAACACAAAAACACAAAATAATACACATAGTTTGTGAATTGGAAGAAGAAAAAAAAAATTAAAATTCTTTACAAATAATTTGAAAAGCCGCTCAAACTCAGATTGGATGCAGAGAAACTTGGACAGAGATTCTCAATTGGATTTAGTCTTTTGACTTGTCAAATTGAACATATCTATTTTAATCCGAACTCTTCTTCAGTAGCCTCTTCAAAATGCAGTAGGTTTATCGTCCATCTGGAAAATCTGCCCCAGTCTCAAATAGCTGCTTGTCTTCTTCATTCCTGTTGAAGAAAAATAATCCATTGTGAGTAAGGTGTGTTGTTTGAAATGTGCAGTGTTAGTTTTCCACCCCAGTTAAAGATTTACATGCTGGCCAAAATGTCTGTTTTTATCAGAGCACCTTTATTAATGCTTGCAGTGTCTGCTACAGCGCTGTTTACAAATTGCAAATAAGATTTTGTTATTGCTTACTTTCAACTGTGACTTTTCTGTCTAATTTTTCCATTTAATCTGTATTTTTTCCATTTAAACGAAAACTACACCTTTATAAAAGACTTCTAATGATAAAAAAAGCACACTAAGTCCAAGACGTTTCCTTTAAATCCAACCAGTCTAACTTAACAAATCTTACTTATGTTCAACTTTGACCCCAGTCCAGTCCCAGAAGAGCGACCCGCTGAAATCCCGCCATCAGGTGGATCTGGAGCGTGCCCACTTCCTGGTTACCCAGGCCTTTGAGGAAGATGAGAAGGGGAATGATGATGAAGCTATAGAACTGTACACTCAGGCAGTGGAGCTGTGCATCAAAACGGTATTTCTTCTTCTTTATAAATGTTTGTCCTCCTCCCAGTCAGAGGTGGTACACTTATCTTACCTTGTATGTTCCTTTGTTCTGTTTTTTCTTCCGTTAGTCAAACGAGTCATCCGACCAAAATCTTCAGATGAAGCTGAAGCAGCTGGCTCGTCAAGCCTTGGACAGGTCAGTTCTGGTGCCGATATTTCCTAAACCAAAATGTTTGCACAAAACAGTTTTAAGCTTTTGTTTTGGACCATCCAGAGCTGTTGCTTTAAATTAGTCAGAAGTCTTTCAAAAATTCAACAAAAAGTAAGATAAAGGATAACATAAATTTTTGCCTTTTTTGTGCTAAGATCATTGTCAATCACCTTTAACCTTTTTGCATGTGAACCTTAGCAGAAAATACATTTAGCTAAAAATAAGGATTAAATAAGTTGAATTAGTTATTAACAAGAAACAAAAAACAACAAGGGTTGCTTTGACCGACAGTGAGCATGCCTTTTTTTGCAGAGCGGAAGGTCTTAAAGAGTCGCAGTCCAAATCGAACTCGGCACAGTCTCAGGACAGAACGAAGCCCAGCAGCGGCTCTGGTTCTGGTGGACCGGTGCGTCAGTTTTTCCCCCTTGGGCCAGACTTCTCCCTCCATGACCGACAGCACTCTCAACCAATCAGAGCGGTCCAGTCAAGTGAGCCCCAGGGTCAGCGGTATACATCGGAGGAGATCGAGGTCCTCAGGTGAGACTGTTAATGGAACGCATTAGAAAAGTATCCAAGTATAAAGAGTTAAAGTAACTATATTTTATGTGTTATGACATTTTTATTGAGTCCTGTCTGAACTTTAAAACTCTGATTAGTAATGATCTGAATCCTCTGTTTGGGTATGAAAGATTCTGCAGTCAGTTTTCTGGATTCTTTTGTAGGAGTACATCTACAATCAACGGCATCGCCTATGTGCCCTTTATGAGTGTGGACTTAAAGGAACGATTTGCCTTCCCTGTGCCCTTCTCGTGAGTCCTAATGATTTTTTTCACCCGTTTAAATTTAATATCAGCTTTCATAGATGTTTTGTCATTAGGTCCATGGTCTAAAAATATATATCGGTAAACTAAATTAGATTATCCATGCGATGAGCATAAAAGGCCAAACCTCTAACTTACCCAGTTTTTCCACAAAGTAAATGATTTGTAAACACTAAACAGGATATCTGGATGCCAAATATGGAGAATCAAAAGCTTTGGTCTAAATAGAGAAAAACTTCTATATAAATTGGATTGTTGAACAAAGATTTTTGCATCTGACTGCTTCAAATCAACTGAATGTTTTTCCACAGGGACAAAACCGGGAAACTCGCCCTGTCACCCAAACAGAAAGCCATTTTCTCCCGCTGGGTTCGACCAGATGAGATCTGCAATAATCCCACCATGATCATGTCTGTGTCCAGCTTCAGCATCAAACAGGTCAGACTTTAACTGATGTTTTTTTTTCTTACAATACATTCTTAGACTAGAAGTGTAGTCACTTCAGTTTGTTGTAATTCATTATTATAGCATCATTAAATGTATATTTATATGCAAATTTCAAATTCACCCAGTAGGTGGTGTAATATCATCAAGTTTACAACTTTATAGCAGAACAGAAACATGTTAATATGCTGAACAGAAATAATGCACAGTTACACTGAGAATTGATGCAAAACTGTCAAAGTGTCTTATAAAAATGTAGATATTATAGCAACATTTATTTAAAAGATAAAAGTTTTTTGTCTTTAATTCCTTGTTTATCTAGACGGTGGTCTCTGACTGTTCATTTGTGGCTTCACTGGCCATCAGTGCAGCTTATGAGAGGCGTTACAACAAGAAACTCATCACCAGGTACAAATGTGAATGGATTCTCTGTGAATGTTTTTTTTTTTTTTTGTAGCCGGTGATATTTAATGTAGAATATAAAATCAGAAATCATCAGTTTTGTTCTCCGCTGCAGCATAATCTACCCTCAGAACAGGCGAGGGGAGCCAGAGTATAATCCCTGTGGAAAGTACATGGTCAAACTTCACATCAACGGAGTGCCCAGAAAGGTTTGACTTCAACTATCCACTAACAACACTATTAAGGAAGAAAAGTGCTGCTTGTACTGCAAATTTTCATCTACTGTATACAGAGATTGTTTGAGGAGCCATGAAAATAGCCTAAATCCTGGCTTAAGAAGAGGCTTTAGTCAGTGTTAAAACAGAAACTGAAATTGTTTTCTTTTTCTGTAAGTGTCCTCAACTGACACAGCATTCGCTGATATAAAGATAAAATGCCTAGAATTCTTCCATAGTTTCTTTTCCCCACTGATCGTGATCTTTGGTTCAGGTGATTATTGATGACTACCTGCCGGTGGATCGTAACGGAGAGCTGCTCTGCTCCTACTCTAGTAACCGGAATGAGTTATGGGTTTCCCTGATAGAGAAGGCCTACATGAAGGTGATGGGTGGCTATGATTTCCCCGGCTCCAACTCGGTAAGGACTATGGCATCAAGCTGTTTTTCAGTTTGGTACTGTACCTACTGTTGTTAAACTCCTCAGATTCATTTACTTAAAGGGATAAAAAACTCACAAATAGCTCATAGGAACTGCTTACACGTCTCAGTAGAGTGTTGTTAAAGTGGAAATAGTGGTTTCATGTACCATTTGGATCTTTTCTTACATGTGTCTACAGTCTGTGCACATATGTCCAGATTTGAACCAAAATTGGATGTTTTTAAAGATTAAAATTCAAATTTTTTGTTTTTCTAGAATATTGATCTGCATGCACTCACCGGCTGGATCCCTGAGCGCATTGCTATGCACTCTGACAATCAGTCATTCAACAAGGAAGACACCTTCCGCATGCTCTTCCAAAGGTGACAACACACCAACTCACACTGTTACTTCTGTAACACCTCTTCTTTTCTAACCTAACCTCTCTCTAATTTTGCTTGGCTCTCTATGCATCCAGATTTCATAGGGGTGATGTTCTCATCACCACGGCAACAGGAGTGATGACTGAGGAGGAAGGGGAGAGATGGGGCTTAGTGCCAACACATGCCTATGCAGTTCTTGACATCAGGGAATACAAGGTTAGTATTTATTACTTTCCCATGCAGAACATCGAGTTTTAGGAGATTTATGAACATTTTACTTCACATTGCAGTTGCTACAAATTAATTTGGCAGCCAAGAGGATTAACTTCGCTTTGTTGTGTCTGTTGCGCTTGCAGGGAATGCGTTTCCTGCAGCTGAAAAATCCGTGGAGTCATCTGCGGTGGAAGGGGCGCTACAGTGAGCGAGATGAGAAAAACTGGACTCCAGAGCTCCTTAAATACCTCAACTTTGACCCCAAGACAGCACAGAAGTTTGATAACGGTATGCTCATGCTACTGCACACATAAAAGCACCTTCTCACCAGACTTTAGGCTAAAAGCATTGTTGTAATTTTCCTTCTTAAAGACATCAAGGAAATGAAGCACCTTTTATCACCTTCAGAGTGAATTTATTTATAGAGAAATTTAATAGAACCAAATGTAGGGCAAAGAGCTTTAGAGAGGTTGAAAACAGTACAGACGTTAAACCACCAGAGATCCACCAAACCCTCCCTCTCCAAAAAAAACAACAAATCAAATATGTTAATAGCTAAACAAAAAAAAAATTAAACACCTGAAGAACACAAAATAGAGGATTGTGTGCTTTAGAGATGTGTTGGAAGATGCATTACTTTAGAAATTATAAAACCACTTGACTTATTTTCACAGAAACATTACATTTACCTTTTCCACCTTTTGGGATGAAGTAGAGCAAAAAATGTAAGCTAAGCTCTCATGTCAACAGCAATGTGTGACCTCATAAATGTACTTATAGACGATTAGTTTGAACTCCCCATAAATCCCTCCTAAACCTTAAAAACAGTTTTGTTGTTAAAATTAGGCTGACGTCACTCAGCTCCATAGGTTAAAAACTGGATGCCTCTCAAGTTAATGCATTCATAAAAACAAGTGACTCAATATTTTTGGCAATCTACTGTATGGGCAGAAATATAAACATGAGAAAAGATGCAGTTCTAAAAATTATTTTCCCTGTAGTCACTGTCAAATTTACGAACAACTACCAGTATAAATCTTTGTTTAATAATTTTCTGTTTTGTTTTTAGGGGTTTTCTGGATTTCATGGGAGGATCTTTGTCAGTACTATGATGTCATTTATCTAAGCTGGAACCCTGCACTGTTTAAGGACTCCTCCTGTATTCACAGGTATTTCTTTGTTTACTGAACAAATCATGCTTATGTGTTTGTACAAACATTTTACAAGAACATGTTAAACTAGGACTTTTATCTGCCTTCTCCATATATTTATTGCAAACTAATAAGTCAATAATCTAGCATTTGATGTTATTGAAAGAAAATCTTCAGTAATAACAGTGTATTCATTGCTTTTTCGCATTTTTTTTACTTATTCCGGTTGCTTTTTCATATTTTCATTAAAATATGTTGTGCCTTATTTATTATATTTTTTACATCAAAATAAAGGTTCAAACAGACAATAAGTTTGTTTCACTGGGTTGTAGGATGTTTTGTTCCTAGACTAATATATGTTTCAATTTGCAATCTGTTACTTTGACTAAAGAAATCTCTTTTTTTAACCAACTGCAGTAGCTGGGATGGAAAGCAGGGACCTGTGAAGGATGTCTACAGCCTCGCAAATAATCCTCAGTACAAGCTGGAGGTCCAGTGTCCAGCAGGGGGAGCCGCTGTGTGGGTGCTGCTCACCAGACACATCACAGACAAGGTCAATACCTGATTAACCATCATTGTGTCATATTTGGTTTTTATTTAAACCTAATTTGCTGATCAATTTAGTTTGTTTGTTTCTACAGGACGATTTTGCTCAAAACAGGGAGTTTATCACACTGGTTGTTTACAAGACAGAAGGCAAGAAGGTCTACTACCCAGGTGAGGTTTTCGTTCCTACATTGCTGAGGTGTGATAATGTGCAGATCTGGCTTACCTTTGACCTAAAGTCAAACCGCAAAGTCAGGGATCTTTAGAAACAGTCTATTGGAGGAAACCAATTTTTCTTAACAAATGCATTTAGCTGTAAAGACCAAACATATCTTTCTAAATAAATATTTCACTCCAGAAATAATACAATTGATTAGCACAAATCCAATTTCATTGACATTTAGGGAAAATAATTCAAACAGTGGTGTTGAGATTTTCCTCATTGTTCACTTTCTGCAGCTGACCCTCCTCCTTACATCGATGGGATCCGCATCAACAGTCCTCACTATCTGACCAAGATACGGCTGACCTCTGCAGGAACACACACCTTCACACTCGTGGTTTCTCAGTATGAGAAGCAGAACACCATCAACTACACTCTGCGGGTGAGAACTTTCTGTCCAAGCTTCTATTTAAAGGCTTGTAGTCTTTCTATACACTCATATTTAAAAAGTAAAATTCAGCAATCCTGGATGGTTTTAGAACGTATCTTTTATTTGGCAAATTATTTGGATGAATATGATTGAGTTTAAAGTTAGTTCAGTGGCTTAAACAATGAAGAGGCTTTTGTATAAATTTAACTCGATGTAGAAGAATTAAAACCAACTTTAAAGAATTTTTTTTTGGTGCACTTAAATGAAGTACTATTATGGACTCTTAACAGCAGTAGTTCTCGCACCATAAATAATAACCCATGTTCAGTGATACACCCATTAATAAGTAAGTAAAGTTTATTTATAAAGTGCTTTTCGCAGACATAAAATCACAAAGCGCTGTACGATAAAATACTTACTGTAGTAGGGAAAGAAAGCTACAAAAATCTAAATGCGTTCATTGTGCATTGAGGAGAATATTTCTTTTTTATTTTGTGAATGTATAATAGACATTTAGTAGCAGTGACTTTTTCACACTTCCATCTTCTCACTGTGATTTAAAATCCCTCTTTTCTATTATTCAGCCGAACTCGTGGCTGTGAAAAAATCCTGAGGCTGGATGAGTGAGCCGAGGTCTTTTAAGTGTTCTGTTTTGTGTGCACGTGTGACCCAGATAGATCTGTTCAGTACTTTATAATTAATAGACTTTCCTCCCTCACTGCAAAATGCTCTTGGGAGGAGATGATGAGTTGGATATAAGATCTGTTCACCCTTAATGATGGCACGTTTCTCTTTATGTTTAACACTGTTGCATTTGCTGTAATCACTTTAGACTTTACCTTAAAATCATCCGAGGAAAATAAATTCCAATCTGCCTTCAGCTTTGATCATTTTCTGAGAGGAAAACTGATTGAACTCCTTCTTGCTAAGAGTTTTCAGCAAAGATCAAAGCAGGGAGCTAACTTTTTTTTAGAGAACATGTTCATGAATAAACTGAATAAACTTAGAACCTCAGGAACTTTAAGAATGCAGAGATCAAAAAAACATGCCTCATATTATTTTTGCCAAAATGAAGAGTTTGTTGTTCTTACTGCAATAATTGTTTTCTGTCTTTATGCAGGTGTACACTGGATGCAAATTCACTTTCGCCAAAATCCCAAATCCCTTCACCCACACTAAAAGGGTACGTTACTTATGCAGTTTGTTTGTGTTGTGCAGTCTGTTTGCAAATTGAACATTTTACCAATGCCAAGTCAACATTCTGATCAAAGCAGATTATATTTGTAACTCTGTCCTCAGATCAATGGCCAGTGGAAAGGAGTCAGCGCCGGCGGTTGTGGGAACTACAAGGACTCGTACAAAAACAACCCCATCTACCAAATAAACCTGGAGCGGCCCGCCCCCCTGCTGGTGGAGCTGCGTGGTTCCAGGTCAGATTCACACCAGAAAATCTATTAGAACAGGACTTCCCTTTGACTTTTTATGTTTCTGTATTGTGGCCATGATGGCATTAGCATCAATTATTCATGGCAAAAACGAAGCGCACCATGTCTTTAGCTTTATATTCAGATATACTGTATGTGATCTGTTATTTACTAGATTTTTATTGAAATTTAAACTGTAGCTGTAAAGAAACCAAACGTGATTCAACAATCAACATTTTTTTGAAGAAAAAATTGTTCAGTAGCTTGTAGACATAGTTTTAGCAGCAAATTCTTGTGTTTAATTTTTTTTTTTAAGCAGTCGTTCACATCAAAGTGGAGATATTTTGAATAACTCATTTTTACAGCTTTGCTGCCTTGATTGTAAGACCCAATTTTGATCAACCTTCAGATTTCTGACTTCACATTTGACTCTAGAGAACTATTAGGTGTAAAGCAGAGTTTATGGTCAGATCACGCGAAGTTTTTTTTTTTTAGAGTTTGTCAGTGTGTGTCTGACCTTTAGCTTCATTTGATCGGTACCGACTCCTGACTCATGCCTACAGTGTTAATGGCCAAAAATCAACTGCTCTAAATTTGCAACATCCTGTCTGGTAGTTCCCCCTGAAAGGAAGTAGGGGAGTTTTTCTTACAATACATATCTTTCTTTAATAAATAATGGCAATATAAGTAATATAGGAGATGTTTTGGATGTTTTGTTTGGTTTAAGTGCTTTCTTTTTCCCACAATCCTTTACTCGGTAAGATTTGACCCATGCTGCTACATACAGAGAGTTTTGTTCTTTTTCTAACCTCTTATTCTGGGTTTCAAAGTGTTTTTTTTTATCATCTTATGGATTGTGATACAGATTCTGTAGTGCTGAAAAGCAAACAGGGATAAACAATGTAACAGAAAGGTATTGTGATCACCAGACATGGAGTTGCAGTGGGACAGTTAGTAGTTTATGGTTTACAAGAGACACAAGCTACTGTTTTTATCAGCTAAAATATTGTCTGAATAACCATGAATCTTATTGACTGTTCAGGTGGAGCTGATAAACTCTCTTCTAACATAAAAGTCTTTGTTCCAAACTTAATTGCAGTTTAATTATTTTCCTTAGTGTATCAAATATTGTTTTTTGAAAAAAAAAAAAAAAACATTGAAAATGAATAGTTGCCATTTGTTAGTTTTTTTACCCTATATGTGTTTCCAGTATGTGTTGAAGTTAGTGATCTCTTCCTCTCCCTGTGTTTTGCACTCTGCCTGCAGGCAGTACAGTGTCGGGTTTGAGATGGTAACCGTGTCAACGGTGGGTGATCCAGGAACGGCTTCCTTCCAGAAGAAGAACAGTGGAGATTACAGGTTTGTTCTCCAATGTTTTCTAACAACATTTATACTTAAATTTAATTAAACTACACACCAGTGCGTTCTGCTTAACCCTTTACAGCCTCATGCAAGATATGTCAGAAAATGTTATATTGTCATAAATGGAATTGCGTTTACCATGAAAAAATGTCTTTTTAATATCAGTTGGATTTATACATTTTTGTACAAAAATTAGATTTGATAAAGTACTAATTTATAAAATCTACCTGAAAATCTGAGATACAATTGATTCTTACCACGGTTAGTTAAACATTGAATAGATTTTCTTTTACTTAATTTATTGTTATATGATCCGATGAAATTCTAATTCTTAAAATTAATATAATTTTTTTATTGTATGTCCTAAACTAGGACTTTGTGTTGCCATCTCAGCCCCATATCTTTCACTACAGAGCAGAAAGCAAATGTAATAATTAATTGCAACATGTTTTTGTGAAACAACTTTATTAAAAAGAGAGAATTCTCAGAAACACGTGTATCAAAATGGATACATTTGGACTGATATGGTTATTTAAATAGGTGGCTTCTGGAGCCAGGCTTAGCTGTTATTTTCCTTTCACTTCCCAACTGTCCAATACTTTTGTCCTGTTTGTGGTTGTATGTGTAAACAAGTAAAAAAGTTCAAATGTTACAAAGACTTTAAAATTATACCTGACCTTTGAGTTCTGTAAAAATGTTTCTGTCTCATAATCCAGAATTATTGCTTTTATGAACATGAACTAGAAGTATATGTATATTTAAGAGCTCTGGAGATAAATCGGCAAAGTTTATGATCAAGTGGAGAAGTTAACGTCTGTTTAACCTTTTCCACAAGACATTAACTACAAACAGGCATGATGAGTTTAAATAATGGCTCTAATATTTTACGTCTAGGAAATTACAAAAAACTTCAGACAGCAGCTTCAGTTAATGTGTATCACCTAAAATCTAACTTTTTGTTTAATAAGATTTTCTATTTTTGTGCTTTTAAAGATGCGGTTTCTGCTACATGGAGTTGGACCACGTCCCAGCAGGCATCTACAACGTCACCCCCACCACCTTCTTGCCTAAACAGGAAGGACCTTTCTTCTTGGACTTTGCCAGCACTTCCCCCCTCAAAGTCTCCCAGCTCCAGTGAAGACAGAGTGCAGGACAAAAAACCAAACAGAAAAAGGGGAGGAAGGTAACGAAGAGAGGAAGGCATTATGGGATCTTCATAGGACTGCAGTTTAAAAATGAGCAAAATAATGAGCGCTTCCTGCAGCTCCAGGAGTTCAGAAAGTGACTTCTGCTTTACTTCCACTGCCTTCACACAGTGCAGCCTCTCCAAGTTTAAATGGGCAGATGGTGGGTATGAAGGTCTCTGTTAAATGAACCAAGAATAATGCATAGTTCTATGAAAAACAAGGTTTGATAAACTATTATTAATAATCTAATCACGGGACACAAGACATTGGCATGAAAACACAAATGTAAGGTAGTTGCTAACCTGGTCAGTTTATGTTCGCTCATCATTGGCATGGATGTCAAAACACTTTTGGTCTTTTTATGAGACATTTGAACTTTTTTTTCCCAGAGTGGAATAATTAAACAACATACTTTACAGTGGCTTTTATTTATTTTTTATTTTTTTTATGTGAATCAAGTCCACAGTTTATTTTTTACTTTTTCCCTAATCCACAGAAATTAAAATATTTATATACACTCCACTAATATTTGAATAAATTTCAGAGAAACCAACAAGATCTTGAAATAATTCTGGGTGAATATTGATCCTCTTCTTATCATCTGCTGAATTACACCGCTCTCATTCAGAAACAACCAATCAGAGCCGGGAGGTGTGTCTTAGTGCTGCTAATCACCCTCGTGTACACGCTGCTCACACTGTCCCGCTAGCTCACCACAAGGAGCTAGTTAGCATGGTTACTGGTGATGGATGATACAGATTTTCTGTAATGTTAAGTTGCTTCTCCACCAGTTGCACATTGAGCAACGCTTGCATAAGGTTGATCGACTGTATCAGGACCTTCCTCCAGGCTCTGATTGGTTGTTTCTGACCGGGAACGGTTTATTTCTGCAGATGGCAGTAGAAGCACTGGCATGAGCTTTCACAAATTATCTCACATGTTACAAACAAATATGTAAGAGAAAACATTGTTCACAAAATTTAACACTGCAGCTTTAAGATAGTTGTATTATTTATTTCAATAGCATAATCAGACGCTGGAAAATTAAATGCAGGTATTTAACAATAATTGATAAAGAAGATTTTTTGACCTCCCTTCCCTGCTGTCTTGTTTCCATTAGGAGACTTAAGAACATCAACACATATCTTTCTTGTTTTTTTAAAGAGTGGCTAAGAAAAATGGGTCTCACGCCATATTTTAGACCCAAGGAAAACAGGAATGGAAGTGTTTCAGTTATATTTATTTAACATGGGGGGATTTTTCAATGTGAGATCAATCTACAGCAATAAAAAATGAAGGATTTCACACTGTATGTATGTGTGCTTTAAGTAGATTTGTAAAATGATTGCCAAGTTACTGAATGTGTCTCAACATCACAGTTTGGTTCTAAAGTTCCTAAAGCTCATGAGGTCACTTTACTTCTGCTTCTACAGGAATAAAAACAAAAAAAAACAAAAAATGTTTCCTTGAGTTAGTTATCAAATCAGTCGACCATGACTTAATATGATAGAGAAAAACCTGATGAGATGGTAACATATTGTAAAGTGTTTCCACCAATTGGCTGCCAACAATGTCACATGGCAGGAAATGTTCTTCTTCTTCTGTACCTTGTTGTGGTTTTTAAACTCAGGAGCAGCACAGGGAATCCAGCATGGCGGCATCTGAATGATGTCTGCTCTTTGTGTCAGTGTGGTGCTGAGTGAGTCTTCACTGCAGCACCTGCTTCTGGCAGGTGTCACTGTACTGTATGTGTTCTACCTGAGTCTTTATTGCCAAGTATCCATGCTCTGTTTATCTTTGCTGCACTTTTTTCATGTTAATCATGAAACTACAGCAGTGGAGGAAATTAAAATGTGATTTTCTCTCAACCAACCTCGTCAGATAAATATCTGCTGCTCACCGGGAGAATAAGACTTGGATCTGTTCTTTATGTTATACTAGATTTCACTCAATTATGGCTTCATCAATGAGTGAATATTATTAGACTCACTGGAGTTTAGTGCAGCTGAGATTATTTTTGACTTTTGAAACTGAAAAAGTGGATTTAGGACAAATTCTTCTCCATTTTGGTGAATTGAATTTGCTAAACTTTTGTGGCGTCAGTAGCTCCATCACAGTAAGGCATACTGTGATACTGCTAAACTCCAGAAATACTTCTAAGTGGATGAAATGGGTTTAATTTTATTTTCAATTTAAAAAGGCTGAATATTGTGACACTAGGGATTACTGGTTACTCAAAAAAATGTTTAAACATTTTCAAGGAATGGCAAGTCATATTACATAACTCGTCATTAGTTTTAGATCTGCACAGATGATTCTCACATATTCTGTGCTTTCGGTTATCATGACCTTTCCATTCAGACTCATTAGATTTCCCAGAATGCTGTGTGCCAAATGCTGACTATAATATTTACCATACAGCATAAAACTGACTTTTGTTGACCACAACATTCTGCTGCTTTACACTCAAGTTGTTTTAAAGGTTTAAACCCATATTTTTGACTCACCATGTGCCACCATGTGCAGTAATATGACTGGCTGTAAATGGAATGTTGGCTGGGCTGTTAAAGGGTAAAATAATATTTTTTACATGTTTCTTTGAATTGTCCATTATCCAGAACTTCTGTGTACCAGTTGATACATAATTTATTGTCATAAAAGCCATTTTTCTCTGTCATTCTATTTTATTTCTTTGATTTGTTTACCAGTGAAGTGGTCTACAAATGCAGCAGGACAATCTTGTACCAGCCTGTTGTATGAATGTTGATGTAATGTTTGCAGAACTTGCACTAAATGTTGAGTAGACTGATGTGATTTACTCAAAGTTTAAATACAGGGAAATGATTATATCAGTTTCTGCCTCCAAGTTACTCAATACAAGATGCATTTACCTACTTTGTTTATAAAAAGTTCATTCATCCATCCATTTTCTTTACATCACATTTCACTGAATTTGAGGTCGTTTTAGTCATCCTGTTGTTGATTTCCTGCTATCTATGGACTCTGTCTCCTGTTGCAGTACCTAATTTTGTCCAGGTTTCAAAAACAGAAACATTAATGGATGCTTTCAGATCTGTGTTTTGTAAAGCTTTGTTCCACCAACTTTCGCCATTACTGAGTTCGCTTTAGGAACTTCAGTAAAAAAATAAAATTTAATTTTTAATTTTTATTTTTTTAGCTTTTTTGCCTTTAGCGGTCATTAATTAAGTGTAAAAAAAGTGGGATGCTACTGTTATAAAATGATTTGTAAAATACATTTTAACATGCTTTAGCATTGTGTATTAGCAATTAGCATAGCTAGCATTATTACAACAGTGGTTTCTGTGTGTAAGACCCTTACCTGAACTCCAAGACTTTAAAAATTCTGCAAACATTTCTAAATCCAGCATGTTTCATCACTGGTGAATCTTAAAACCTTGCAAAGACTGAACTGGGCTACATTGTAATAAGTTCAGTGATCTTGTTATTACTCTCAGCCTGAATTAAACACGTCAGTAAATAGAAATACTGCTTTCAAGCCGCTATCTGATTATTCTTTTTTAAAATTCTTATTTAACTGGGAAAGTCCCATTGGAATTAAGAAGTTCTTTTTGTATCGTTTTGCTTTCTGATAATAGAAAAAGTTAACTTTCAGTTATGTTCACACAGTAACAACATCCCCACTGAAGAGAGTTAGTCTCACTTGGGAACCCTTTAGGACTTAAGTAAGGGTTCACACACAGGAGAAAGATGAGTTTTTTTCACGTGCGACTGACCTGTCAGGCTGGTAAACAATGTATTCATGCCAGTGTGTATTTTGTTTCTGACAAATGATCTCATATTTTACTTCGGAATGCATGTTAGTTCTAAGTTAGAAACATAAAAAATTGTCTAAAATGTATCTGTTATTTCTTTGTACTTCTTGATGTGACATCAGGGAAAATTCCAAACTTTTTCATAAATATTAGTCACTGATTAACCTTTCCAACTATTGAGTGGTGGACTTCAGACCCATTCCCAGATTATCAACACCACCAGTGATTTCTTAAAGATTTTTTTCTCTAATCTTTGATACTCAGTTAATGCAAACCTTGATTTCATAGAGGTGCTTACACTTCCCAATGTTTAGCCATTCAAGCCAAATTGATTAGCTGCACCTGCTTTACTCATTTTTTTCATTTGGTTCCAATAGTTTCCATAATTTTGCAAATAAATTATCTCACTGTAGTTTTTCTTACATCCACGTACCTTCCAGATGGTCACTTTTAACTGTGAAACAATATATATATATATATATATATTTTTTTTTTTTGCTTTAATTGATATAAAAGTTATGCAACAATAAAATTGTTATCGACATCAGCTGATTGGAGCTGAGAAGTTTAGCAAGTTTAGAGTTTAGTTTATTTCAGATTTGCTGACGTAAACACTTAGGTAAGTCCATGATTTTTTTCTTTCCTGGTATGTTTACTATTGGTTGACGATATTTCAGCTACTGTACATTTTGCTTTTTTGATAGAAATGTCATAAAATTTCTCCAAACAATTTAACTGAATTTTCTTGCAGAACCACATTTCTGCAAAGCTAGCTAAAATCTGCTAATTTTTTGTGGCAGTTTGTCCTAAGTCTGATAAGGCCATGTAGCAAACAGTGTGGAAGGTCAAAGTTCAATGGCCAATTCAGCTGATCTACATTATATTGCTGAAAGGTATTTGCTCACCGAGTAACCAGAGGAATGCCTCATTCTTAATCCACAGGGTTTAATATTCTGTTGGCACACCCTTTGCAGCTGCAACATCATCTGGGAGGCTTTTGATGAGATTTAGATGTGTGTTTATGTCTGGAAGTCATTGAGCCTGATGTTGGTAGAAGCAGTCTGGACATTGTTTTCATCCTTTAAACTCAAAATTTATAGCAATGTATTTCTTTTTAAGTTAAATCAAGTTGCAGCTGCTGGGCTGATGAAAGCCTGGTGCAAAGACGGGATTAATTCAATTTTGGCGGCCATTAAAGTCAACAAGAGAAACAAGTGGAAAAACAAAACGCCTAAAGGTCAACAGGAAGCGAGGGGTCATTTATGTACTTGGAGACATTTCTAGGAAGAAGAAACAAGATTTTGATCTGTTGACGTGAGGATAAAATTGAATAAAAGTGTTATGCTAATTGGGGCAGATAGAATAAAACTAGACGATTGACACAGTTTTGGTTCACATTTCACTTGAATTTCTTTCAAAGGTTTATAAAACTGAGTCTTTGTTACATTAATGAAATAAAGGCTGAATGTACAGCGACATGCTTTCACAATTTTTTGCAGTGCTTGTGTTGATTGCAAAATGAAAAAGATTCTGATACAGTTTTACATCCAGTTAATAAAAAACCCAAAGTGACCCTGAAAAAAATCTTGAATCAAGATCTCTGCTACTCTAATAAAAACTACCCTGCATTGTTACAAGGCTACATCTACGTCAGTCACATCCTGTTTATAAAAAGCATTCTCAAGGCCTTCACCCATTTAAACCACAGACTTACAGGACAAGAAGCTCTTTGTGTTGGACAGCTGAACCAGATTAGGTTGGAGCTTCTCTAAAGCAGCACCGTGTTTTCGCCGAGTGAAGTCCAATTGTCTTTTAAAGTTTAAATTAAACATAATGACTTTATTTAAAGTAAAAGGTTTCTTGGAAAGTTCTCCCTCCAGAGAAGTTTTGAGGAAAGAATCACAAGAAAGGTCCTGAAGATGAAGCCGATTTAAGAGCAAGCTCAAAATTGCACTTCACACATCACTGAGCGACACTGTTGGACTCTGTTGTCCTTCCACTCAACTTTCTAATCATTTGCTTGGATGCAGGTGAGTGGAAAGACACTCCTTGTGAAAAGTGTCAACTGTCTAGTAAGGATTGGTTGTGACATAACATTTTTAAGATGCTGAACTTTAGGCTTTAGCAGAAATAAATTCATGAAATTTATTGATCTAAGTAATATATCTATATAATAAACTTTATTTTTTGAATTGTGTTACTCAAAGTAATTCACTTCAATTGTAAAAAGCAAACTAAACTGTTTGAGCCTTACTCTGAACTAAGAGAAATCTGTTTTCCTAGAAACATTTTGTCTTTTTGTTCAATTACTTGAGTTTAAGTCCAGACTCTCCACTCTGAGCTTGAGGCAATGTGTGGCGATTACAAGATAATGGTTTTGTTTTCACTTCAGGACACTTCCAGGAAGCAGGGTTGGATTCTGGGGACATCTTTACCTCCCATCCTCTGTTCTCAATGTAGGGGTTTCTTATTTTCCCCTAAAAAATATGTATTTAAAAACAAAAAATCCTCTTCTCTCTTTGGGCAAAATGTTCCTTAAAATTAAATTGATTAGAGGAATAAGGCTTTGCAATTTTGTCAACTTCTCTCTTTATTCAAGCTAAATTGCACCACTTGTGATGAAAGCAGACATGTTTAACAGTTTCTTGTTGTGCACTGAGGAATCTAAAACACACGATGGGGTAAAATAGAAATAAGAAGCTGGAGCTGGTAATTTTCCTGAACTGCAGTTTGTGTCCCATAAACAATTTTTAACACTTAAGTCCTAAATATTAAACACATTTCATACAACACAACATTGTCTTATCAGTATTATAGAGTATAAGGCTAAAGGCTAGTTAGTTGTCCTCCACTGTGTTCCAGCTTCCTTTAAATGTTGAACTAAGCTGAGAACAATCCCTTACAGCATTCTATGAGCCATTTAACAGTTATATATAATTCAAACCCAGGTCAAAGGTTATTTGCAGGCAGCTGGTTTGTTGCTTCGTCATATAGTAATCCTTTTACTGGAGAAAAATGTAACTTTAATTCTTTTTATCATTTACCAGAGCTTGTTATGTCTGGTGGGAGAGTTCATGGGTGTGTGAAGGTTGTAAAAGAAGCTTAAATTACACCAAATATAACATTCAAAGTTTTCTGTTTAACCATGGAGAGTGGAGTTGGACTACAGAAGTAGAAAGTAGCTTATTAACAACCCATAAGAGTTCCAGGAGTTTTTGGTTCAGAATTCAAGTCTCTGCAGAACAGCAGTCCCTCTGAAATATTTCCCGTTTGCTCCTCAGACTCCTTTGACGAGAACAACAGTTTGTCCCGGTTCAGTCTTCTGGGGACAGCTCTCCTTGTTTTTGGTGTTGCCGACTCGCGGCCGTCGCAGGTTGAGGAAACTGAAGCGAGCCTCGAGGCTGAAGCTCCTCTTGGTGTTGGAAGTCGAGATGACGTTTCCAGTCGGAGCGTTATCCAGATCTCCCTCTGCACCTTCAGCTCGGTCACCTGGAGATAGGAAGAAGGTCAGGTTTAATGATGGAGAAAAGAAAAGTTTAGTAAAGGTTTTTCAGTTATAGAAATGTACAATCCTGCCATCAGGCATGAAAAAAGTCCAAATTACTGTGTGAAAACAAAAGCAGCACCATCCATCACTTTTGAGGTAACAGTTTTCAAACTGCAGTTAGCACGATATGACTGTAAACCAGCAGACTGCAGGCTAGCTAAGCAGATACCTTGACTAACTGCTGACAAAAGGTAGGGCAAAAAGGGGCTGACATACTGTGCAGAAATATTAAAAAATATTTTCCATTTTAAATAAAATCAATAGATTTTGCATATTTTGATGTAAAATTCTAATGTAAATAGTATAAGAAATAGTATTATGAGAATGCTACTTTGGATGTGACATCTGAGAATGCTAACTAAAATGAAATAAGAAAATAGTTTCTTGATTTTAAATACAACATGTGAGAACTTGACTGATGGCACCAGAGTTCAAATCTCTTCATTCAGCCAAACTGAAGGGATGTAAACAATTTTCTCTCTGGATACGGTTCTGCAGATGGGTTTCTTCTCTGCACACGGGCCACTGGGTCCAACTGTCACTTTGACAAATTTTATGCTTTAGGGGAGCAGGTGTGAGCCAAGCAGGTAGCAGGAGATGGAGGACCCGAACTGAAATAGATACGCAAATTCCATCCATCTCACTTTGCTTTATTTATTTATTTTGCTCTGCTTTTGTCTATTTTCCTCTCTGTGTGTACAGTGTGCACACAGAGCCTTGTTACGTCTCCACAATTTTTGATGACCATTATTCTACGAAAACTTTGAATTGGATATAATCCCCGAAGTGGAAATTTTCTTTTTAAAAATATGCACACCCTTCTTTGAAGGTTACTTTTATGTTACAATCTTTGTAATAGAAGCAATCAGTTGTGTTTCTTTAAAACAGAAATTTACTTGTAATACAAGTAGGGCTGCAGCTAACGATTATTTTAATAATTGGTTATTCTATGCATTTTTCTGATGATTAATTGGATAAAAAATGGCAATTTGTCGATTTTTTAATTTAACCACTTAATCTTATTTTATAAAATCTTAAAATATTTTTAAAAATTAAATAAAATAAATGTCCTTTTCCAAATAAGAGATGTAGAATTATTTTAGTATAAGCTTGATCATAAGCCCTTTCTGCTACATTCAACATCAGAACAATGTAGGGCTGATCTGTTGACTACTTTTTTCAATTAACTAATTAATAACTGGACAACAAAAGGTGGGGGAAATTTATAGAATTTGAACCAAATGAAGCTAAAACTATGACACTTCTAAGTTCTGTGAAAAACATTCAGACATCTAAAATGCAAAATGCTAATATTTTTTGTAAAATTTTTGTTTAATTACTGTGATTTCACAAGCGGCCTTTTTTAAAGCCTGTATGCTCTGATTGATGACTATTTAATTACCAAATTAGTAAATGATTATTTCAATAATCGATTCTTCATGATTAATCGTTTCAGCCCTGAGTGACCTCTTCTTCTGTAACTCACTCAAAACTCTTTTTTTCCCCCTCTAAACTGTCTCTGGTAAATCCAGGTGCATCTTCCCTGCCATCACCTCTTTCCAGGTCACATTCAGGTGACGAAGCGCCGCTGCACTCGCTGCGAGGTCCCAGCACGGGCGAGATGAGGCCGAAGTCCGACAGCGAGACGGTGCTGGGGAGGTCGAGGCTGCAGGGCCGGGAAACAAGAGCTGGAGACGACGTGGAGGAAGACGAGGAGGGAGTGGGAGACGGACAGTCGGATGAAGACGTTCCAGAGGAGGAGGAGCCGGCAAAGGGGCAGGGTGACAGGAGCTCCTGGGGGCTGCTGGGGGTCGACCCGAGGCTGCTGGTGGAGCGGGTCTCCGAGTCCTCCTCAGACATGAAGCTGCTCCCGCCACACGGCTCGTCATCGAAGCACTCGGAGGCCACTGGAGAAAAGACACGGCTGGTTTTAATACACAACGAGGAAGAGGTCGAAAGCAATGGAGCAAAAGAGATAGAAAAAGATTTCAAAATAAAGAAAGAGTGGTGATATAAATAGACAGAGCTGTCACGTCTCTTTGTGAGGGGGTGCATCTCATTTTCAGCACACAAATCAAAAGCACGTGAATGCTCAGTCAGTGTCCCGGCTTATTTTAAGCCTCACTCGCCTCTGCTCACTGTCTCCTTTAACTAGGCTGCTGTTACCATAGTAACACACTCAAAGTTAATCTATAGGCCACACTGATGGATATGCGAGACGGATATTCGGATTCTGTGGACTAGTTTCCAAACCATGTGATCTGAAAGAGGAGGGAGAGTTTTGGGGGCATTTCCTCTGCTGAAGTCACTCTGCTGCTCATTTTTTGCTTCAGATAATAAAAACATCTCAAATGAAGCTCAAAGGTCGCTTGGATGAACTTCAGATGAAATATTCTAAAGAAAATGAAAAATAGAAAAACATGAATTCTTTAAAAAAATAAAATTATTATTCTATGTTAAAGTGGGATGCTGACCAAGACTGTTTAAATTAAAGTGGTAAAAGTTTAATGTCAGAACTCATTTTACAGTGTTTACCATCGACTGCTAATCACTTGGTAGACGTATAAATTACTGTCTCATTGGCTTTTCTCATTTCCTGTAATTTCTCTAGAGACATAAATTAACAATCTACCAACGAATCTTTAGCATCAACAGAAATTTCAGTGGAGTCCTGGGAGAATACATTGAATTACAATATGACTCAAAATGCAACTGTTTATTGTTCTGGCATCAACTGAGGAAGCCTGTTTTATTTGAATTTTATTGTTATTATGGAGGAGATTTTACTTTTAATTCTAAATTAATTTTTACTGCCATTGTAGTAATAAATGCCTGGTTTGTTAGAAAATGTTTAGCTTTGTTTCTCCATGTTGTTCTGATGTTTTAGTTCAGAAAATGTGTTCTGTGTGCCCGCTTAATGTGTTCTTTAAGCTGCTTTTCTTCGTTAATCTCTTGTGTTTTTGCTTTAGACGCTTATCAGTTGTTAAAGGAATGACAACAAAGTCTTTAAAAAGGCAGAACCGCTGGCAGTGATAAGAACATTCCTCCTGTCCACTCATGAAACAGATTTAGGCTTTTTATCTCACAGTAAAACATCTCTACAAATCAAATTTCTGTAGGACGCAGTGTTTTTGTCGTTGTTCAACTGAACAGAGTTAGGTTTGACATAAAACAACAAGTACTAACAGGACAGGGAAACCTTAATAACCTAAAAGTTCATCAAACATTTCTCTGAAGCTGAACGAACCAGAGAAACCTGACTCTGAACTCACTGGAAATTCCATCCGACTCCATCTTGAAGCTGGAGACGTCGTCCCCAGAACTGCTGTCCCCCTCGGCACCGACTCCCGGTCTGCGCGGCCCAATGGTGGAGCTCCGGCGGCGCTCGTGGATTTCATCAGAGATCATCTCCAAGTTCTTCAGAGCTGTCCTGTACTCTCCTTTGGCCTGAGATAGTTTGGCTTGTCGCTCATCCACGTTTTTCTTCAGGTTCTAGAGGAGGAAAAAGTAGCAAACTGATAAATGACGCTACAAAATGGAAAGGTTCATTTTGGTTTAGCATGAACTGTGCTGAGAGCAGAATTAAGAAGTTTTGATTAAGAAGTTTGAGGAAAAAATTTTGTGTTTGGAATAAGTTAAATATTACAGAAGTGCTTTCTGAAAGCTCAATGTTGGACACATTTAAACTAGTCAACTTTTCATGATGTTATAGAATTTGTTTGAATTTTGCTGAAAATTATTTTTCATGCTTCTCTTTTGTAGACCTAAATCAAACGGTTTATGCACACAGGAATTGGCCATTAACCAGAATCGGCTGATTTTTCAGGTGGAATAATCCTAAATGGTAACTGGCTGACTGGAAACTCAAAATACAATCTTTAATTGAATTAGTGTTTTAGAGTGAAATCTGAAAAAATCTACACAAAATCAGATACACAAAAAAAAGTCATGTGACCACAATGTGATCATTTTTAGCCTGATGGGCACACAACAAGTCCAACAGGCACTGACATCAACCCTCTTCAGTGTGAAGGTCGTGACTGTAAGATGACTGAAAGATGCCTGCTTTAAGTAAGGTGTTTAAAACTGGAATCAGAAGAAGCACAGCAATGGAAGAAGCAATTTGACAGGAAAATATTTGGTGCATGTGATAAGACATGCTTTTTCTCAAAGTATGTTTTTTTTTTTTAGGTAAATAACAGGAAAGCTGAACAAAGCACAGCGAAGTTGATCTGTTTTATCAGTTTGAGGTCTTAGCCTCTATTGATCATAGAAAATATTTGATTTGGAAATATTGGCAGCCTTTTTGTTTGTGGAAATTTCAGAGTTAGGATAAAGATCAGCAATCTCTAGAAGACTTCTAATTTACTAATGTTAGCCAGGCTAAGTGAGACTGCAAAATGTTAAAGATATAACATCCATCTTAATGTCCATCTTAATGTACATCCTTTAATTGTAATATCAACTGATTTAAATTAGTAATTACCCCTCAAGGCCAGAAGGCTACATAAACATTACTTAATACAACTTATTGAAGTTGTTAAAATATTTAGACTTTACTTATTTAAATCTGAAAAATATTTAGCTATTAAAGAGAAATTAAATCACCTAAACATTGTATCTGCAAGTCAGAGCTTAACAAAACTTAAAAATCAACAACAAAAGTCCGATTGTAGCATCTTTGGTTTTAAGTGTTGATTTTACATCCCCAGCAAAAACAAAAAAATTAATCCAGTAAAATCATTATCCAAAGTTGAAGCAGTAAGAGTTTAACAGTCATGACGTACCTCCAGTTGCAGGTAGTACTTCGCCTTCATCTCAAAGTAAGGCCTGTGGAGGAAAGGTCAGAGGAGAGGAGATTAGAAGGGGGTGAAAAAACATAGTACAGAGCAGTACCCACATCATCACCATGGCAACCTGCTGGAGGAGAAGGAGATAAAGGCATTGTGATGTTGGATGAGCAGGCAATACAAAACAAATTAACACCCTGCCAAGGCAACGCACAGCAAGGCGGCAGCTTCTGATGCAGATAGACTGGATCCAAGAAGAAAAAACATCTAAATTATGCTTTAAGTATCAGAAAATATGAGTAAAAAAAGCAAAATATTAAAAAATCAAAAATGTTTTTATTTTAAAAATAATTTGTTGAGTTTCCACATTGTCTACCTTATGTTTCAGTATTTGTTTTTCTTTTCAGAGAATATTTATATTTTATTTATTTAAATATTAAGTCTGAATTTTGGAATACATTAATCAGCAGTAAATGTATACCAAAAATAGGCAGCTACGTTTAGCATCATACGCTTCAGAGTTTTTGAAACCAAGAATCCAACAGCATGCTTTATGAATTACTGCACTGAGCTCTGATGCATTAAAAGCTAACTGCAAAGTGGGATACTGGTGGGTTTTTGGCAACTTACATCAATAAGGTCCTAAAATTTATATTCATCAGGTATTGGATTTGGTTGCTTCAAGTCTGGATTTTTATGCACTGCTGCTAAACTCTCTCAAAATGCTCATTTTCAAACAAACAAACATATTTTCATCATTGTCAAAAAGAGATCTTTACATTTCCTCTGCTTGTCCAGACATGCCCTGCCTGCCTCGGCTCATTCGCCCTCCTCCTCACTCTAAGCTGTGAGATGCAGATAGAGGACATGACAGAGGATCTTACGCAACATTTCAGGTTGAATCAGGATCAGTTTTGAAGATGCTGAAAGAGTTTAAGGCCTTAAAGCCTATAGTGTTGTAGAGCTGCAGCATGAAAAGCAAAATTTTAGCAGGCAAAAACAGGGTGTGCTGAAACTAGAATGGTAATTTTACATTTTAATGTTTTTTAAATTTAGAATAAAATGTAAAATTTAAGTTCAACATGAAACCGCATCACTCAAAAATCTGTATAAATGTGTTCTGGTTTGCTCCTGTTGTCCAGTGAGCAATAAAATTTGTTCTGATGTAACTGGTGTCTCTGACTTTTCCATGAAACTTCACACAGTAATGAGATTTTTTATGCTTTCACATTTTCTATCATGTGATTCTGCAGTTCAGCTGCAGCTTGTGACTGCGCCACATTTAGCCAGACTTCCCCTTTTTAGACACCTGTTTAAAATCACCTGACTGCTTTCTGTGGGGTTCAGTACAACAAGGTTTTACCGTTTTTAGATTAACCACTTTCCTCTGAAAAGAGAAGAACAATATCACCTCATCACAAAAATAGAAAACTGAAACATCTTGCACCTGGTTTGGTTTTGTCACACTACTTGTCATTATGCTATTTTATAGGGACAGAAGAAAGAACATTATAAACTGATGCTGCTATGCAGAAATACAGTTCTTGGGTTTTCAGCAGAACATTTGGCTGAAATCAACCTCAAGCAGTCAGCCATGCAGCGACAGTCTGCTTGGAGGCCCTGCAGCTCGCCGCCAAGCTGTGTCCACATGCTGGACCAGCAAAGGACAAGCTGTCAGAGCACATCCAGGCGAGACGCAGCTGAAAATACCACTGTGAGAAACCAGAACTCACACAAAAATATGCATGTATATATAAAATCCATTCTTACAAGTCCTTGATCTAGTTTAACAACATATTATCATTACCAGTGGCAATTTCAGCATCAGAAATTCATGAACTTATGACAATGTATGAATATATAGTTTTAGAATTGCAGCAGTAGCAAAATGGGACATAAGGGAGAAGAAACTTACTTTACAGAATATGGTTGAAATAATTACTGGTTTTAATGATTAATTTTGATTAAATTCTGTGTGGTTTATATTAACATTTAAAATAAAATGACCATTTAAGAAGACAAGAAATGACCACACTACTGGAACTTTTAAACAGTGTAATGTTGTATTTTAGGTCTTATAGCAGATATACAGTACAGACCAAAAGTTTGGATACACCTTCTCATTGAATTCAATCAGAAAGTGTGTCCAAACTTTTGGTCTGTACTGTATATCTGTTTTTATCACATGCTGCCAGCCGCTACTATCTGCCTGGTGGGTTAATGTGAAATTTTATCTTCAGAATCTTCTGGTTTGTCTGTTTTATTGTGTCTAAATTCTTGGACTTCTAGAACTGTGACCTAGTATCCGTTTCTACTCAGCAGGATTTCTAAAAACAACATGCATTTATTCCTGGAACTGTTTGGCATGTTTTACTTTCTCGAAAACTTCAGTACAGCAGATGACGACAGGAGTTCCAGCAAGCCTTCACAATAAAAGCCTTGAACATAAATGTACTAGGTTTCTAACATAAAGCAAAAATACATATTCAATCCAACTTGCATAGATCATGACATCTTTTTGGACTTTTTCTCTTGTAAAAACCCAAGAGGTTGATACAACATATAACTAAAAAAGACTATTTATCATAACAACAATGGCAATAATTACAGTTTTGCTGCTGCTTTCACTTCTAATGAATAAAACTGAGCAGATACAAACAATGGATGGATGAAATCAGACAACACAATTTTTATGACAACATTTCTGACAGTATTTAAGTCTTGGTGTGTACTTTGTTACAGGATTCTAGATTTAATAATTCAATGATTTAATTCTGCGTGACTTTCAAAATAAAACATATAGAAAAAAAAAGAACATCTGTGCGCCTTTTAAATCTAAAAAGCTTGAAGCTCAAATCTTGTTAAAAGTTGCAGCAACAGAATTATGATTGATCTAATTTAATGTGCCAAAGCTGCAGATCAATGCTCTTACTTGGACTTGCTGATGGTTCGTTTCAGTTTCTTCTCCAGTTGCTTCATGCGGCCGATTGCTGCCGTGTATTTCGCCGCCGTCTCCTTGTGCAAAAGCTCACTTCTCGTCTTGGTGTGCTCCGCCTCCATCACCTGGAAGAACCATTGACTATTCACCTCTGCTTCATATTTGTTTAACAAATGATTACACTGTAGATTGTGCTGTATGTTTTAGGTAAAAAACAAAATTCTTTACAAGACAGACCCATGAATTCGTCCATAAGTGTCCCAAAATGGATGAATTCATGGAAGTCTTGGTTTTAGATTTTGGTTGAGCATTAATCAAGACAAATTTCTATCGGAATAAAATCCTCTGCTCACCCGCTGTGTGGCGTGGTTCAACATCTCCTGCCAAGCGGAGTCGAACTGCCGGTTATCTTCCTCCAGGAGCCTCTGCTCAGCCAGGGAGATGGTTTCCTTCGCTGCTCGCAGAACCTCGGTGGCTCGGTGGAAGTCCTGGGTGGCTTTCTGGGCCTCCAGCTGGGCCTTTTGGACAAATGAGAAGAAATCTGATATATTTCTGCCTTTTTACATCAGACCTTTTTCAAACCAATTTTTTGACCTAAAGCTAACTGTACAGTTTATAGCATCAACACATCTTAGATAGTAAACTTTTAAAAATAATGTATTATGCATCCTTGAACAGGTTAGGTTAGGTTTATGAGCCATACAAAATATGTTCACTACATTTTTTGCACAGAAATCAACTTCATATAATAAGATTATAGTCTGCACATTTCTGACCTCTTTTCAAAATTAAGTTTTTTTAGGTTCTCTTGTCACTTTAAATCCAGAGAAGCTGCTGCTGGTCACATCCCCAACCCAATATTTACATGTACAAGTAAAAATGGCTAGATACTTGAGATGACAAGCAGTTCCAATTCAAATCCAGAAATGTGAAACCAGATTAATCCAATCAATCCTACAGACAGATTCAAATTCAACTACATACATTTCAGTTTGATTCTGGTTATAATGCAGTTACAGTCAGTTCTTCATGTTAATTGGTAAAAGGTTAGCAGATAGCATCGAGTCACTGACTTGCAGCTTGTGGCGACATCAGCTTTACACCATTTGTATGAACACACAGTGACTATGCACACAACATTGTAACCACCCACTGAATAACTTCCTCAATCGTAAAGGGCTGCAGTCTAACCATGCGGTTTACTTAGAGATCTTTAAAAACCAAACTTTAAAGCATTCTGTAGACATTATTGAGCCTAGAGACATTAAATTCTCAGAAAGAGGCATGGGATATTAAATACAACAAGCAAAAATTGCTCAATCACAAAGCTATTTGTTGCATTGCTCAAATGTTTAGTTGCATAACATCACTGACTTCGCCCTGGTGTTTCATGTGAAGCTTTAATGCCAAAGTTTCTCAGCTGCAGCAACAAATACAACACATCTAGTTTACACAAAACAAGATGTCTGTCACACTCCCAGACTGAAGCCTCATCAGTTGCATCACACGGGTGGAGAAGGTTTCACGTGGATGTGTAAGAATCAATTCACGTCACTGGTGAAAGTGCATAAATAATAAGTATAGTGTTCAGAAATTGTCACTTTATAAAAAAGAGCTTTTTAAATGCAGGCACACAAATTAGCACTAAACTGTGTTTTATGGTAGAAGTTTAAAGGAAAAACAAAAAAAGCAGTCGTGATAATAAATCAACACTATGCTGCAACTTTTTGAACAAAAAACCCCCACAAACATTTTAAACTTTAAAACATGTACTGTAAAGTAAAGATATTTACTTCTGGTTAATATGTTGAATAATGATGATAACCTTGCCTTTAACTCAACATAAGAAGTCTTTGAATTATGACTGGAAAACAAGAAAACAAGCACAAGCTGAACATGATGTGTCTGCAGATATAAAGAAAGTACATGGTGTTAATGTGCTGAATCATCACTGTGCTGCCAGTTTATCTGTCTTAGAAAAAAATGTCTGAGTTGAATTTACTCTGCAAGGACATTTTGTATTGCATTACATGCAAAAAAGTATTATCTGTGATGAAGCATGCAGGTGTGAAAACTTTGGTGAATATAGAGTCAGATAGTGACTCCACTGAGCCTGTATGTAAACTCAGCTGTACATGAAGACTTGTAAACAAAATTAGACCAGCAGGTCATGCATGTTATTTAGCTGCTTTGGTCTGAAAAGCAGAAAACAATATCTGAGCTCTACAATCTTGCAGCAATCTTATAGAAATCTCTCCAAATCTAATTATTCCAAACCCATACTTTATTTTTTTATTGTTCTGTTTACTTGAATGCGATGTGGTCACATGAAAACCGATCAAGAATATTTCCTTTGCCAACAGCTTACGTCCAGAGAGTCCGGGCCTCCCATCAGCGCAGCTGAATTCTGCAAACAGGTTGACATCACCACATGCTCACTGTAACTTCATTATCTGCAGACATCGTCACGCCAGCGCAGCAAGATGCAAACAACTCCCGCCTTGTTGCAGTCATGGACCAAGCTTTGTTTTCCACCCAGAACCACAAGTTACACAACTCCATGAGACTGGGCCACTGTTCTCATTCCTATAAGTTTAAGTGTATATCCACTGCTGCATTGTGGTTACTAACGCCTGACTGCAGATAGATTTAAAGAGGGTTAGGGGCAGATGCTGATACAAAGCTGTCTGAGATAATAAAGCTTTGCATAAAAAGTAATAGTCTCTTGTTTCCTTTAATATGAAAACTTTGCATCACATATTTGACTGTAATACATCTGCAACTGCAAGCAACAAGAACCTCAAGAGAGACAACTGGGTATAAAAAACAAGATGGATAGCTAATATAATAAGCTAAAATACCCAACCAACAGAACCTGTCTGAAAACATGAGTCACTACCTCCATAATAAAGACTTTCATATTCAAGTCCACAAAAAAACAGATAAGGTGAGGAGTAGATTAGGTTTTTAGCTTTTATTTGCAGACAAAATATGTAGGTTCCTGTAAAATCTGTTTTATTATTTTCCAAATTCTGATTTAATTTTTCTCCAATTTCTACTTTTTTCCATTCTAACCATTTTTATTCACCCACAAAGTCTCATATTGGGGTGAATAATGAAGAATGAAACAAATCAGCAGCCAAAATAGTTCCACATTTTCTGTTATTCAACATTCACAAATATCAGAACACTGAATGCTTTTGGAAGCCATTTAAAAGTATTTCCTCATCATTTTTAAGCAATAATAAACATTCATGTGTAAAAAGATTTTTCACATATTTTGGAACATAAAGTTATCCTTTTAGAAAATGATTTAGTTTAACTTAGAATATGTTGCATAAAGAAACAAGGTCTGCAAACAGTTTCCTAGTTTCCTTTGTTAATGTTTTAATTACTGGCATTTCATGATTTTCTGAATACGATTGTCAAAACTTGTATTACACTGAATTAAACCTGAATGACTTGCAACAAGAATGAATAGTTTGAGTTAATTAGATTGAACTGAGAACTCTTACATTTCATCAATACTACTTTTTGTTGTATTTTGTTGACCTCAATTCCATTGGTTTTTGAAACATTAAATTATAGCTTTGAAGTTTTTAGTTGGCTTCAAATTGCATAATTAGCACACCAATTTTCTTTTGAGTTCTGCAGCTGTAATGTTTGTTTGTTCTCAATCACCTTCCTGCCAAAGTTTATATGAACAGTGTCAAAGCAATGTTAGAAAAATCTGAGAACTGAAGTCCTTTCTTCATCAATAATACAGATAAAACAAACAGTCTTCTTTTCCCTCTCCATTTCCTCCTCTGTTGTCACGTTGCCCACAATAAGCCCATCTTTCATGTGTTGACACCCATCCCACCCTTTTCCTCCCTCATTCTGTCAGCACAGACATGAAACACTGCTGCTTTTACTTCAGGAAAAACCCCCCCAAAAAACAGCAGATGTAATACCATCAGTAAACATGCTCCAAATAAACAAATTATCCATGAAAAAAACATTTTTTTTCAACTTGTTATTGACCCTTTGTGTTGTAACCCAATGAAACTTTGTTCCCACTTTTTGTTGATTGCATTTCAAGCCCACTGTTATCTTCATACACTCTCTGTAACAAATAAAGCCATTTACTTTTTTGTTCCGCCTCATCGTCTTCGCCCTACTTCTCTCAGCAGCGTCAACAAGGCAGCCACAGGCAAGAGAAACATCAATGCTGTCACCATGCAGCAAGTGTTCAAAGACCCCACTCACTAAGTGGGACGGTGAAGAATAAGAAAATGAAAGAGGAAGCAGTAAATGGGAGATAACAAAAAGAAAGAAAAACTTTGCACAGGCACAACTAAGAATATGACCCATTTTTTCCATATCTTAATCTTAAACCAACCAATGTGATGAGCAGGCAAACTCTGTATCCCTTCTGTTTTACTGTGCCAACATGGATGAGTAAAATGTGTCTAAACATACAGAAGTAGACCAAATGCACATGAAATTCATACAAAGAATGACATTCTCAAACATTTGTCATGTTCCTTTAACTTCAGTGTGGCTTTAAATTTAAAACAAACATTGCTACTTCCTTTTAAGCTCCATTTAGTCTACAAATGTGTTGTTACCGGAGTGGCTGGGTTCTCCTTTTAAAACAGCGCATTACTGGTTAATACTGTGGTACTTTGTGACGTTATATTCAGTGCTGGAGCTTATTCTAATGGTAATTGTACTTCATGTTTAAGTTTTTTTCACCTATGTCTGAAATTCAACATATTTTACTTCTTCCATTAATTCACTGTGTATTACAGTATTCTTTCTACTGTCTCCTCTTTCTTTCAATGTGTATCTTCTTCCACAACCAATTCCTTTCTATATCCCATTCTCTTTTGATCCTTCCCTTCCAATATCCATTGTTATTTATTTTGCTTCGATGAAATGAAATAAACTTTAATTTCCAAAATAATCTTCACATGCAAAACTGAATAATTTATATATGGTGCTGCTTGTTTTCAGAAACCACATATCAGCTGATCTAAACACAGACACAAACATTCATTGTTATAAAATGCATCAGCCTGGTGAGAGAAAAATATTTTAGAGATTGCAGCATCCTGACAATTATATGCAATCAAATCTAAAGATTTGACCCCCAGCTGTTGTGCAGACTCCCATGAGGCTGATTGACACTACACATAATATCTGCCATGTTGTACTTTTTTTTTGTTGGCCTAAAAATCTAGGAGGACAGAAGGAGATAATCATCCATAATGGCTCTCGATAAAAAAAGATTTTCAGGGAACTGAGTTTTCTGATCATAACACATTTTCCTTTAGACCGCCACATGATTTTCATAAAAAGAGAACCAATACTAGCGCAGACATCTTGATGCACCACTTTGCACAGCTGAATTTAGAATTGCTAAACCAAGTAAACTGAGTAAATATATCAGAAAAAATAAACATGTTTGTCTTAAATAATCAGGACTATGAGGGCTGGGAGAGTACTGGAGTGCAGGAGATGACTCTTGTTTCCAAAGTGACCTGAACTGGCCCATTTCATGATAAATTTGATTATCCTCATCCGTGTCCTCAATCGAATGTGGGAATTTATTTACACCGAAGAAACAAGAGGAAAAAAATCAGCTGAGATCCAGGGCTAAAAATACTGTCACTCTGCCTTCAAACTTCTCACTAAATCATTTCAACTTGTGTGTTTATTCCAACAAACAAAACCTGATAAAGCCGCCACTGGCCTAGATGGTCTGAGCACACTCTGGGTAGGAAACCACTTCTCGGTTCAGTAGCAGGGAGCGCCGCCTCTGCTTTTGATGTCCACTTCACGCTCTTTAAAATGCAAATTAACACAGATATATGTTTGGAGCTCAGAGGTGGGAAACGTTCAAAGGAAAACATTAAAGTGACTGTAGTAAAACACATCAGAAAGCCACAGAATCACTCTAATGATGAGACCAAACGGGTTGCAACAAAACAACGAACAGCGGCTGCGAGTTTGGTGATAATAAAATTAATTCCCCCCACAGTTTGACAGCTTTAGGGATGCTGCAACTGTACTACAAACACTGATGCTCTACTACACACCCACCATGTTAATGCACCATCCCAGGAGGTCAATGGAGGAGCAGATGGCTGTGACCTTCAGCCTCGTCTGCCTCCATCCCACCAACTCCTAAGTCTCTCCATCATTTCATCCATCTTTCCATCCCTTCCTTTGTTCAACTCCATCCATCATTACCCTCCTGTGCATTGGCACTGCCAGGAAATGCTCAACTCCAGCAGAGGAGGGATGATGATAAAAAGGGGGAGGAGGAATGAAGGATAAGAAATGAAATGAGACAAAATATGATGATATATATAGAGAAAAAATGTGGTTACCATGTAGCAGTTCATTATTAAGTTTTACTGTCTCTCTTATGCAGGAAATTGATTAAAACACACTTTAATGCATGCATCCATCAAACAATGCCCATGCAGTCTTTTATTCTTCAATCAAAAAATGGACAGTTTTCCTAAAACAATATTAAATTCAAGATGGTTAAACCTTCAAGCTGTAAACACAATGTGCATTTAGAAATGTGACACTATAAATGTGCTTACATTTAAATGAAAAGAATCATGTTATTATTCTCTGTCCATAAAACTAACTATACTTTATGTGCTCCAATATTTGTATATGTGGTATATAAAGAAATGTTTTTTTATGAATTATTAAGAGTATTAATGTTTCCTCTCTGAAATTAAATCTTTACTTTAAGCTCATCTAGGATTACAACAATCTGTCAATTTGCTAGAGGCTGGAATAACAAAAAACCTTTTCATTATCCTTCAAATTCTTCAGATTCAGGAGTTTAGATATATTGAACAAATGCTACAGTATTTGTTCAAATTGCTTTTTAAAACCATAAGATATTTTGGGTTTACGTCCATAAGCTTCTCTCAATAGTTGGCTAGAATTTTGGCACATTCCTTCACTCAGAACTGGTGTAACTGGGTCAGGTTGCTCACCCCCCCCCCCACACACACACACACACACGCCCCCACACACCCCCACGCGCACACACACACACACACACCCCTCCAGCTCTATTATCTAAGAGCAGAGATCAGGGTTCATTGAAGGCAACTTCAAAACTATTGCCCTCAGCTTCTTTGTAAGTATCTAGGTGTTATGCTTAGGGCCACTATCCCATCTCTGCCCAAACTTCACATCACACCTTAGCGCTAATTGGTTTCAGTCTCAAGAACGGAGGTAAGGAAGAAAAACAGCTTCTCTGGTCATGCCAGGATGGGATGTTTTCTATTGTGCATATTAAAGTATTTTATGGTGTATTTAGTGTTATTATTATTATTAAAATAAACTAGAGAGGCTCTCAGGTGTTTGTGCATTTCAGATATTGCAGTTGTGGTCCCTAGCCCCTGTGAATACCAAAGGTCCACTGTGTGTCCAGTCAACATCCATTTATCATCATAACTTCAAGGATTTCATACATTAGACCACAGGTGTCAAACTCCAGTCCTCAAGGGCCGCTGTCCTGCAGTTTTTAGATGTGCCACAGGTACAAAACACTGGAATGAAATTATTTAATTACCTCCTCCTTGTGTAGATCAGTTCTCCAGACCCTTGCAATGACCTAATTATTCTATTCAGGTGTGGTGCAGCAGAGGCACATCTAAAAGTAGCAGGACAGTGGCCCTTGAGGACTGGAGTTTGACACCCCTGCATTAGACCAATTCCGAATGACAAGGTTTTAGAAGTTTCACATACAATGAATGAGATGCTTCTAATTTACAGCCCTCATTATATTACTGTAAACTGAAATCCATACCATTGAAACTCAACAGTCATACCCTTAACTCATTCACAGTTTGTTATAGGACCTCTGCTACCTTCCCGATTTATCACTCATCACTGATAATCAAAGCAAACCCACTTTATCTCCCTGCATTTTTCTTCTCCAAGCTCCAGTGGAAAATCTCCTCCAAAAATTCCATGTAATTTCCTTAACACTTCAGTCACAGTATGTCTTTTCAAGCTTCACTTCCACACCTTTAAATCGTATATCTGCTGAGATCTTCTCAGATCTGTGGATCCCCAGCCTCTAAAACTGACAGGCCAAGGTGCAGACGACATAATGTAAAATAAAATGTTATTTATCAAATTTCAAATGGATGGGTTTTCATTAGATTTGCATGTCTGTTGACACTTTTCTTTTGCCACTTCGAGCACCAGACACTGACAGATGTCTTCCAAATGATTCTCCAATCCCAGTGTTGCACATTCCCATTCTAGGCCAAGTTTCTCCGACAAGATATCAACAAAACCTGCAGACTCACAGCGTGAGGCAGCACGACTGAGTGGGTGGCTGATTTCAGTTGGTAAGATTCATGAAGCGTGGTTGAGTCATTCTCTGCCAGAAAATCTGATCCTTTAAAATACAGAATATCAGCAGATTCACTGCATCTCTGTTCAATTTTAAAGCAGGAAGATAAACAGCAAGGCAAGGAGGTTTGATTTTAAAATGCGACACTAAAACAATAGAAGAGAAAACAAAACCAGAGAAAATGTTACATATTTTACATTTTCCTGGATGTTCAGAAACAGCGTGCTTAAATTTGAAACTTTACATCTTATAATTTGCAGCAAGACGTTTATGTTTGGCTAATGTTCGTCCTAAAGTGACTTGTTAGAACTGAAGTGGAATACTGAATCCCATACATATTTCAATACATAAAAAAAAAGTCCAACTCTACTGAATGTTCAAACTGAGACTGAGCAGACTCAGCAACACACACACCGACTCAGCAAACCTAAGTTCTGCCACCCTGACCCAGTTTCATGATGATTAATCAAGTTACCTTTAAGTGCACACACACTCCTCCCCATTGGACAATCTCAGTAACCATCAACGTAATCAAGTGTAAGAGATTGAACTCAAAGCAGTTTATCTTAATATGAAGGGACAGTGCACTTCTCTGAAAAGGTCATGAGTTTGATTTATGAAAAATGTATTAGCTCAGCCCAAATTGTCAAAAAACAAAAAAGTTGTCCTTGATAGAGAGTAGAGAGCACAGAACTCTGCATGGCAGCCAAATTTCTGACTATAAACAGTTACTGTGACAATTTGAAACTAAAAAAAAAATAAATAAAAAATGGGGGTTTTCCTAACAAAGAAGTTCCAGTGTTTTTCCTCTAATGGGTTCTGTACACGAATTTGCTTGGGTTCCTTCAGGTCACTTTAGAGCCTCATTAGTACATCAATGAAAACATTGTTTGTATTCGATTTTCCTTCTGTTATATTATTAATTTTTAATGATCAATATGCAAGGAAAGAAATTAACTACACAAAATTTTATTAATGTCAGCACTCCAGCCATTTGATATCATTAACACAACCTACTGCTACATCATAAGGAAAGGTGCATATGGATTCATCACAGCTGTAAACAAAACTAGGGGTGCATAGAAATGAAAATTTGATAGATAGCCAATATTAATACTGCTGTTATGACAGTATTTATTGATGCATATTACTTCCTACACAGAGTAAACACAACCACACCACTTATTTTACTTCACTATTTCAGTGAAACACCCATAATGCCCTGCTGCATCACCATCACATTATTGAACAAATAGCACATGGCCAGCCCCTTTCTGTGGTTTGAACACAGCCTCAAAAGGTCAAAATGGCAGAAAGTCTTACAGCAATTAAGAAATTAAAAAGGAGAAAAAGGAGAATCCCATCCAGAATCCAAACCCCTTTCTGGATTGGGACTGCTATCCCAGTCCAGAATGCATTTGAATATCACTGAAAATTAAGGGTGCACCGATTTATCGGTGCTGAATCCTTAATTTTGGGAGATCTGTGATCGGCCGCTTTTTTACATGTGAAGCCGATCTTATCCACCGATGTTATCAACCTCGACAAAGGTCTAAAAATCAATCCCTGTGCTTTCCTTTTCTCCCATGAAAGGTTTGACTGACAAACCGACCAACCAGGTCATGTCTGCACATTTACAATTAACAATAGTCACCCCATTGTTGCCAATTCAGCAACTTTCTTGATATATTAAGCACTGTTTCGGACCAAAAACTGGTATTGGCCAAAATTGGAATCTTTGAGTTAGGCTTTTTCAAAGATCGGTAATCGGCGATCGGCCAGAAAACTGCAATCGGTGCACCCCTTCTGAAAATGCCACAGTAACAAAAAACAAGTGACCAAAAAAAATGACATTTTTTTCTTCTTTCAAACTGTTTTGAATACATTTCAATTATTGATTGATCGGCAACCGTATTGTACAGTGCTACCTGTTTTATTGGGTCCTTGTAAAGTCTGTGAAAACTTGCTCTATACATAAACTTGTACTTAATTGATAGAGCAAAAAACCCTCAGTGACAAGTTCTTATTTCATATTCACCCTGCTAAGCAAACAAGTGCATCTAATTGTCTAAATGAACAAAGCTTCTTTGCTTTGAATTAAACGTATAACGATAAAAGCTTTGGGGGTATTCGGAAGGAAAAGTTTTTTACATAATGATTTGTACAAGATGTAACTGTCACATGGCCCAGAAATCTGATAATATTTAACCCTCTCACATCATTTTTAACTTTTATTTAGAATCAAGGTCGGCTGGCACCACCACCGCCACTATGGGGGTGGAGACGGTCATGTATCTGTAGCTGCAGTTATTTAGCTTCTTAATAACTAAAGTGGGGGAGAGACATTGTAACATGTGTGCATTAGCCAAAGATAGAGATGGGGCAAAGTTGAAATCACAATAAAGAGGAAGAAATGCAAATTGAGACAACACAGGGACAAAGGAGAAAACAAACAAGAATAAAAGGGAAAAAGGAAATGAACGATAAAGAGCAGTAATACAGGAAGAACATATCTCACATCCTCAAAAAAGCAGGAAGAACTAGCTGATAGAAAAAAGAGAAACAGCAAAAGGTTGAGAGAGATATTAAAAAAAAGCACAATTTAAACAAATCAGGTTAGTCAAACCTTTGGTTCCAACCCAATTTGTGATCAACAACAAAACAAAATGTTCAAAAAACAGCAGCTTCTGTCACTGAACCTCTGAGGCTAAAAACAAAGCTGATAAACAGAACCAAAAACATCACACTCGGCTTAGCTGTGAAATGAGTAAAGTGTGAAAGATAAAGGGCCAAAGCAAAGCAGAGTGTGTGTGGCTTATTCTATTTATAGTTCTGCAATCATTAAAGTACAGAAATGGGTCTAGTTTTGCCCAACTGACCCATTTCCAGGAAGTAGTTTTAGGAAAGAAATTTGACACTTGGTGAAAAAACATTGAATTATATGACAAAATGAAACAAGTTTGCATCATCACTGAACTACCTGGTTCTACAACAATACTTCAGTTGCTTACATAGAGCTATTAGTCAGTGAGTTTCCTTTGATGGCTCACTGTAAATAGGAACTTTGCTTTATATAGTTATAAAGCAAACCATGGTTGGGTGCAGAGTAGAGATCTGAGAAAAAGATAAAAGCTGCTCTTCAGATGGTGGCCATTAGAGAGAAGAAGACAAATGCAATAGAAGTCACTGTAGGGACGCCAGGATGAAAAGATGCACGAGAACAAAGCCGGATTACAGGAACAAATGATATTTCATGTGATTTTATGCAAGCATACAGCTTAATATTAGAGGTTAGAATTAATTTTATGGGATGTTTAATATTCAGAAGACAGTGGATTGATATACTTCTGGGTTTAAAAGGTTATGTATACAAAAGTGAAAATAGACAAGTGTTTCAAGTGTTTTTGAAGAAGTTTCAACCCCTCAAACATGTTTGCATAGAAACACAAAAGTGCCTAGTTTAATTTTTGCCAACCATAACAATTAAGCCAATAGTAGTAGAATAGTAGAAAAACAAAATATAAAAGAAACATAGCAAGAAATCTGTTTATTTCTTCAACAACAAAAAAAACCAAAAAAGATTTCTGCAGCTCATTCGCTGGAACCTGAATGAGCTGCATTCAGGTTCCAGAACCTTTCCAGAAATCCCCCTCCTTCGGAAGTTGCTGCTCCATATAAACGTCTGAAGAGTGAAAATAAATAAATACGGAGAGAAGACCTAGATAAAACTGGGGCAGCAGGTGAGAGGGAAAAAAATGCAATCACATGTGTGTCCTGCTGGAAAACTGGGATGAATCTGAACTAAACGTTTAAAACACATTCTTTCAGTTATCTTAAAATGTTAAGCTAATTTGACACATCTATTTTGGAAGCATTTAGGAAGCAAATGAGGCAAATTGCTGAAAAATAAGTATTTAGAAATAGTAGTATTCCTCAAATAATATTGCTGCTGTGCAGAAACTTGAAAAATGGCAATTTTAACACAGTGTGTACTTTAATCCTGACAATGGCAACCATGAAGTCAGAGAACTTTATTTTCATGGGTTAGAAAGAGGCGTGAAGTCAAAAAAGAGAGAAGTTCATTTGCCTCATCACTTCACAGAAACTCTTTCACCACTGCCTGCATTTCAGCACACAGCTGAAAATGACCCTTCATAATCAGAGTGCTTATGTAGCTCCATGTGAGACCATGTGTACTTCTGATAAAAGATCCAAAAGAAAATGTTACTGTATTGGAGAGGAGAACTAAACTGCACACCAACACCTATAAAAGCTCCTGTGGTGTCTGTCTGAATGAGCTGCTGCAGCTGCATGGCGTCTTATCGAGAAATGCAGGGGGCTTCTTCCCTTTTATCTATACACACTGAAAAGGGAAGTAAGACTTTGTTTAAAATTATCAGTTCAGCCGGATCACAGAGTGAGTGTATCGTTTTAAACCATTACAAGGAAGGTTCAACAAGAAACAGCTGAAGGACAGAGGCAGAAGGGCCAAGACTGGCTTTAGGGTGGAGTGTTTGCCAGAAATTAGAAAACAGGGTGTGACCTCTTCAACTCAACTAAAGGAAGCAGTCCCCAAAGAATTATCTGAAGGAAAATGTAGCTAAATGCTGCAACATGAAGCTTTTTTCATATCTTCTGCGTCTGTTTGAGGACAAAAACAACTTCATCTAATTGTATTCAAAAATGCTTAATGGATCCCAAATGGAAATTAAATGTAACTCATTTAATTAAAGAGTTATTGCAGATGGGTTTGGCTGTAGGCAGGAAAGATCTCCTCTAGCTGTCTGGATTATAACAAACTTGAAGAAGCCTCTGACTGAGGACAGTGTCATTAAGAGGATGGTCAGGGTTGTCCATAATTTTCTTGATTTTATGTGAAATCCCTCTTTGCACCATCATCATTTGATCTTTTTATACCTTCGACTGCAAAGAAGTCAAATAAATCTGATAAGTTCATAAGGTAAACAGACAAACTGGATCATTATAAATGGCAAAATTAAGTTGCCCAGCATTAGCTGCAGACAGAGCAAGTGGAGGCAGTAGGTCAAGGCCGAGGACAGATTTTTACACAATGAAACAGTGCATAGCCTACAATACAGTTTTGCAGGCTATGCACATGAAAAATGTTTTTATGCTAATTTTCAGGTTTGCAAGCACAAAGAAAGAGAAAAAATGGAAAGAAAAACTTCAAAGGAACCAGAAAATGCCTGAGAAGATAATTATGTTTGGACACTAATAGCCATTTACAAAATTTCAGCTCCAACATGTTTATCATTTAATTATAAAGCATATCAAGTCATAGTCATAAAAATACAGAAGAAAGAGTGTAGGACGTACAAAATGTAGATTAAACATCTTTTGTGTTCATTGCCATGTGGAAATGACTGACCTGTCTGGCCAATCTGCGGGCCTCCCAGTAAGGCTTCGATTCCTCCACTGGTTTCCCGATCTTCTTCACCAGTTCATCCAGCTTCACCGTGGCCTCCACCAGCACTGAACGGAACTTCTGCCTCGCATCCTGAGAAAAACAAAGAAATACAACATTTAGTGCTTTCAGCTGACAAGATTTGGGGGTCAGACAAGTTTGTCAAGTATTTGTGTTAATCACAAAAGTATTTTTTGTGAATTATTGTACAAGACAATAAACTTTCCATCATTGTGTCAGAAGGTCTTCTCATGACCTCTGACCTGGTGGATCAATTTCCTTAAACATTATTCTGTGCCATTCTGTCGCAATCATAAAAGTAAAAAACAGATGTTTTTTTACTACTACTGTGTTTTTTGTTTTTTATATCTATCAAGCATCAAGCATTTCCTCCTGATACATCTGTGAATGTCACCGCTGACCTCTAATTCCCTTTCTGTTCAGATTGTAAATTTATTAGAGGAAATGAAACCTGACCTTATTTCTGCCTTTTCTGTGAGTCATGTCAAGTAAAACCCAAAACCACCAATTTAAAAATGAAGCTGTGAAAAACTGAGTCCAAATAATGAAATGGAAACATTTGTTTCCAGACAGAATTTGTATTTACAGTACTTTGGGCTAAATGATCACACCATGTACCAAGCTGACACAGTTTTCATAAAGACAACTCTGTTCCAAAAGAAAGCAGAAACATCAGAGCAATGCTAATTTGTTGTGAGCAGCTACTAAAAATAAATCCATTTCTGATTCAGCCTACTTAAACAAGAAAGAAATGTATTCTATGTCAAAGTACTTTGTTCAAAATGATCTATTAAGGAAAATGATTCAGGCTTTCATCTTTTAAATGTCATTACGCTTGTCCAACTGAAATAAACACTATGAGCAAACAACAGAAGGGCAATAAAAAGAAGAAACATTTAAAATAATTTCAATTTAATATTGTTTCCCCTCAGCTTTTTAAAAAAAAAATCATAACATTTTAACTAGCTTTAACTATTTTACAGACATTTTCTAGATATGGCCTTTTCAATGCTTCACCCAAGAACCAGAGAGGATATAGGAACCCTAAATAGATGTTATTAAAACATTTTAGTTTTCATCACCATTATGGTTTCTTGTATGAACAGCAAGCCTTTAACTTGTAGTCCAGTGTATACCTGTTCAATCATTTTTCAGACATCTATTGCAATATTTTGTAGACAAAAATCTGGAACACTCATCTCAAATCCACCTCCCTTTCTCTTACATCATAAAGGCATTTTGGCCCAGACATCAGCTGCTCACTAGACGTTTTTCAGTTCATTGTCTGTAAAACCAAGAGATGATTGTTCAAAAAAATCCCAGTTGATCACAGGTGTGTGAAAAACTCAGACCAGTTGTATGTAAAACATTTAAAGGTTGAAATTGTCTTGTTTTGCTGTATAGCCCAGGACACTCAAAGAATTTGTTTTAATCTGAATGAGTTTCTTTTCCTGGTTGAATAAAGATTACAAACAAAGTCCATCTGGTTCCAACACCATGATACATCTAAATCCTCTTTCTATTCTGATGCTTGTCATGACCACATTTAGATACCTATGTACAACTGTGTTAACAAGTAAGTGAAATACAAAAGAAATAAAAACAAAAGTAATTTTGGAAGAACTATTTGCCGTCTTAATGAAATAAAAAGTTCAGAACTACAACTAGTCTTAAATCTGCACTTTAGGGAAAACTATTTACGGTTCAACGGTTTTGGTTTTGTAATCTACTTGACCGGATTTCTAGAGAACCAGTCACTAAGAGAGCATAAAGTGCTGACCTAGCAGTAAAAACCATAAGGAATTGTGACCTTTTTTAAACCTTGGTCATATGTCGAAAAAAGGAAGACAATTTCAACAATATCTGTGTCAAAAGTGAAATGTTACAACTTCATTAAAAGTTACGAGCCAGCACTTCAACCTTTGAGCGATCAATGCCAAAAGTGCTGGACTACATTCATATAAACATGGCATTGTAAAATGGTTTTGAAGCAATGTGCCATTTTAGAAAAAAATTTCAAGATGTTTTAAAATGACTGATTTGATAGATGGGCTCGTCATTGTCGTTTTAAATTCTGGAATCTTCTTTGTAATTTACAAACTGTGTGACGCATCTGAGACGGATGTAACCGACAGAGGAGTACTTCTCCCTCCACTCAGATACTGGAACTGTGACGCATTTCAGCTTCTAAACATTCAATCTGAATTTCTTTTAATTGTTCAGTTGTAGTGATACTCCAATCAATTGGCAAAAACATCAGCAAACAAAATTCTGTCTTGAATTTACTGAATATTGAGACATGTTTGTTGATATTACTTGTCAACATCCTGAGTCCTTTCTTATTTAATCTTCTCACTCCAAATGTATTCCGTGTTTTAGATCCAGGAACTGAGATAGCCGTGAAAGAAAGCTGATTTTTGGTCATGTGAACTGTTTCTGTGATGATTTTAGCTGTGGATCATCATGTTGTTGAAAGACCCAGTGACAACCCATTTTCGGTTTTCTGCCAGATTCCACCAAATTTTTATTTAAAATGTCCTGATATGTCAAAGTGTCCATGATCCCAACCCTCTGAAGGGGTCCACAGGAACTGTGAAAGGAATTAATACATATACAATTTTTATAAGTCTGGGTAAGGATAAGTATGTCAGAAACATTTTACAATAGCATTTTGACCCAAATGAGGAAAATGCTTATCTCTACCATGTGGGAGGACAAAGTCTACTTTGTGAGTGACAAAAAATATTCAACTTTTTCACAAAATTCTATTTATTTTTTAGTTGTATAGTGGAGAAACTGTTTCTGTCAGTAGTTTTCCCTACTTCCTGTTCACTTATATTTGTGTTATGGTGAAAAAATGGTTAGAAGATAACCATTAAAATATTATTATATATACATCATGTTTTAGGGAAGAAAAGGGAGATCATTTTCCAAGAAATTGCATGTACATTTGGAAAGAGATTAGAACCTTAATTCACAAAACTATTTATAGAGTTTGTCATTTATAGAGTTTGAATCTGATGCTGCTTGCCCATTGCACTTGAAATGCATAAAAAACGGCATCATCAGCAAAACACTGTAACCATTTATGTTTGCAATTCCACAGCTGTAAATCTTCTCCAGGTTAACAAGATGCTGATACTGACAGAAATACAACACTGCACCAGTGAGCCAGCAGCTGAAGAAGTGTCATAAAAGAAATGCTAATTATTTTTAGACATTTTTCAAAGGTACTCCGGGGAACTTCTCATTCTTTAATGTTTGCAGTAATGTCACTCAAAGACACAAATTTAGTCATACACTGATCTAACTTATAACTTGTATCTCTCTGCACAATGTTACTGACCTAAAACAAAATAAAGTCAAAAGCTTTTAGAAAGTTTTAATGTTACTCACAGTTACTTCTACTTTATAATTACACTCTCCCTGCAGTTCTGGTTTATTTTCTTCTTTAACTTCCTATTCAGTTAGGAGCCATTACTGAATACTTCTATTAAGTCCCACAGCAGCCAGTGTATTTCCATAGCCCACAACAGTATACCCTAGTTTCGCAACAAGTTACAGTTTTCTACACTTGCTGACACAAAATAAAACTAACTTTACGGCTTGCCCTGATGACAGGGCAAAGCTCAAGCTATGGTTCAACCTAAAAAAAGACTCCATCATGTTGACCAGCAGTTGGACTTTTGGGGACAAAACATCTCTAAAGGGGGAAGAGATAGTTCCTCTAAACCTCTGGCCTTGAGCTGCAGAAACAAAGTCTTAGCTGATGAGAGGTGGAGATCCCCACAGTCACATCCACTATTAGTCAAAACATGACACACACACAACCTGCAGCACTTCTGGCACGCTGCACGTCAATGAACTGACCTCAAGCTCAGTCTCACATCTGTTGATGTCGTCGGTGGATTGATTTAGTTTCTCCAGTTCCCCCTAGAAGAGATAAGAGAGTTCTGGTTTAAATACCAGGAAATAAAGAAAAAAGACAGATGGCAACTTCTATCATAAAACACAAGAAAATAAGCTGCTGATGCAAATACAAAGAGTAACTAAAGGTAGAAAGATCTGTTGAATGGACTGACAAAGAATCATATAAACAAAACTGGATAGTGTAGGAATATTCAGTTTTAAAGTTCTCGTCCACCATGACTAAGCAGAACAGTAATTGCTTACTATAGCCATGGCAGTCAGGCTTTTCCTCACCGATACCAATTCATAGCTTTCTTTGAGATCTGACTGCAGACTGACTTTATTTGCTTTTCAATTACAACACAAACAACAGGTTCTTTTATAAGAGTGGTAGTTTTGAATCAAACAGCAAACAAAGGCAGTATCACCTAAGATTTTAGTGAACTCAAAAAAATGGTGAGAGGTTTGTTTTTTTCTATGAGTTTAATCAAGAAAAAAAATGTGGGGATTTTTTCGTGTTTGAACTGCAGATCATCAGTCTGGGCCAATCAAGGGAAAACTGGCCGATTTCAAGCTCTATATTCAGAATTGGTGGCTCGTTAAGATTTAATGTTCACACATATATGTTGGTCTGACTATTGCAATTTGATATATTGTGCAGCTTCAGAGCACAATAATAAACAAGTACTATGAAATAAAAAGATTAATCTATTTCAATAGGTGTGTCAGTAGTACCAGTCGGTCATATACAGTATATACTTTACTATCAGTGAATCTAGAGCTGCTCATTTTGAGTCCAGTCGGTTGATTGGTGATGATGTCAATGGCTGTAAAATAGAAACATGAAAATATACAGAAGGGTATTTCATGTCTCCATTGATTCCTCCCTCCCAGTTAGCAGCAGCTGTTTGTGCAAGTCCAACACATGTTGTAAGTTCTGAGGATTTTTAAGTCAGTTTTATTTTAAATCATAAAAGGACCAAAGTTCACTATGAATCTATGACAAAGAGCCAGAATTTAAACATCGACAAACAGACTGATCCTGGATAGAGATGGATGATGCAAATTTCCAGAGTTTATTGGGGGAGAACATGCAGAACAGGTCACCAGTCCATCACAAAAGACACAGGACAAAAAACACACACACACACATTGTGGGAGGAAGCTGGAGTACCCAGAGAGAAATCATGCATACATAACAAGCAAACACCAGATCTGGATTCAAACCCAGGACCTTTGTGCTGTATTATTAGGTTTTCTGTTAGAATAAATTTTCCATCAAATCTATTTATTAAATATCCAAAACGTCAGACTTGTTTATGTTAAAGCTAGTTATTCTAAAACTATTCAGGTTGTTTTATTTCAATATAGCTAATCCTGCTGTGTTTTTATGATGTAGAGCGCGTTGAACTGCCTTGTTGCTTGTTCTATGCAAAACGTGATTGAGTGATTGATTGATTTAATCATCTTGTTTATTCTTACATTTATTTAAGCTTTGCTTGTAAACCAGCTGTCCTATCTTTGAACAGTGATTTACATTCTGTATGTTTAATGGTCACTCATTTGGAGATGAAAACCGAAAGATTACAAATATTTAACAAGCTGAAATCAATAATTTCTCTGACTTAGAGGCTGATGTAAGCTTGGACTTTGCAGGCAGCTCCAGGGGACACAAATGGCTGGGCAACAATTAGTCTATAAAATAAAACCAGCAAAAAGCAAAGGAAGGGAAGATGATACCTGTATTCTGGGGTCCACCTCCTCGTCCTCATAGTCAGCCTCGTCGTCTGACCTGTGCTCCTTCTCTGAACGGTCCATGTTGGAGGTGAAGGAGAGATGCCACAGCCGAACAAAGACTCGTTACAACCACCAGAGACACCGCAGACTCATCTGTCTCCGCAGGTCGCCAGCTGCAATCACCGCTTCAGACGGGAATTATCAGCCTAAAATAAATGACATTCATGGAGGAACATGTTTGTTTCTGTCCGTCAGACAGCGCAGCAGCGTCTCACTTCGTTCCGCTCCGCTCTGCCCTCCCTCCGCACCGAGATAATGAAACAAACTGAGCTGACCGGAGAGCTCCGCTTCAGACCGGGACCGCCCCCTTACAGCGAGGCAGCGGACTGTATGAGGGGTGATCAGTGCCTCTGCCCTCTGAAACAACTACATATCCTACAGAGTTCTTTCAAACCTTTGTTCTCAAAAATGAGTGGAATTATTTCCTACATTTTTCAGGCTTCTATTCTAGATGATTTGTACATTTATCAATCAATCAAGTTTATTTGTATCTCATTTCAGCAAAAGCACTTCAAAGTTCTTTACATTAAATAATTGTCCAGACTAGTTGTGCACCAAGGATGAAGCAATCTGTTACTGAAAGAGCTCTCCAGTTCTGCAACAACTTCATGTGCAGAATGGGAGACAAGCTGCCAGCCTGGGTGGTTTCCCATCTCAGACACTCTAAATATATTCAGATTATAAAGTCCAGAGGTGAATATCTGCTGCACTAATTGCAGCTGGAAGGTATTTCTGCAAATATGGCTGCCTGTAAGTATTTCAGGACAGAACTCTTCATATAAATTACCCTACTTCTGAATTAAGCATAAATATGCTGATCATTCTTTGTTTTTCAAACCTAAGAAATCTGTAATTTAAAGCAATGATTGTGATTTTTGTCTTTTTATTTGTTCTGATTAAAACTCAGCTGCCTAGGGTTTTATGGTGAAAACATTTGACACTGTCTTCATCTAATTATGCTGACATAACAATAAACTTGATATACTGACGGGTAGGACAAATTAACAAAAAACCCACGCAGAGTCTTAATAACTCCAAATATTCCAAATATACAAAAGGCTTCCAACAAAGGTTTTTATTGGCATGGCACGCTTTCAGTTCAGGTTTTCACATCAGGGGAGATGGCACTGAGTGCTCAGAGACTGAAAGACAGGAGCCTGAGGTGACTTTTTACAGGTTGCATAACCGACACGACATCATGTGCCTGCACACCTCAAGGGCTGATGCTAATGGAGCTGCTCAAACAATCCAGATGTCTGGAAGCCCTTCTCTCACAAAAGGCCTCAGCACTGCTGTCAGGACTGTCCACTACCTTCTCTGGGCAAACACGTGCAATGGCAGACATTAGGTTTCTACTGAAAACTGGGGCATGATGTTCAACGAGAAACTCGTGTCGGTTTATAACTATGAGTCTCGTGAGGCAAAGGCTTCTCACTTCATTATATACTTCTTATGTGTGATTTCACCCATCATAAACAGCGATTTGTCATACTGCACCTTACTGCATCTTTTTGGATTCTATTGAAAGCCCAAAGGTCATGTTTGTAATTCAGGGACAAATTACCCCCTAATTTATATCAAATAATATTGACATAAATGTTTTTTTGTTTTTGTTTTTTTAGGTAGCACAAATAGAAGGTACTTTATGTGTTGAAACAGACATTGACTTGCGTATTTTAGACAACATATTTCATACAAAGTCTAGCCTAATAAAAAATTATTTATGAAACTCTCTTGGGTTTACATATTGTACAAACACAAATAAGATTAAAATCTAATGGAAAGGCTTAGAGACTGATTTTAATATGTAATTCATAATTTAACAGTCTGATAAATAAAACACTTGATATAAATGTATACATTTTGATTCAAGTTACTGTACTTTTCATATTTTAAATAATTTAAGCCAAGCAAGATATTCAGACTACCCTATCATTTTTGGAAGCATTAATAAAAATGACAACATTATGTAAATTTTGTAAATATATCACAAAATATGTGATATATATGTATGACACATATATGTGTTTAGCATATGTGTATCATTGTTAATGTACTAATGTTCTGAATAGTGTGTATTGGGATCAATGGTGTGGAATTTGTAACTTCTGTTGTGTCATGATATGGTACGTTACATTTAACCAGATATTATCCTCTCTTGTGTTTTATATTTAAGAGCAAACTGACTGTCCTGTAATGTAATTTCAATGTTAGAAGTGATGAGATAAAAATTTGACAAATTGATTTGAAAGTAGGTAAGGTAGTGAGTTTCCAGTTTTAAGAACCAACTTACCAGGTTAGTAAATCTTTATCAGTGCAGCAGAGCCTGGGATATAGTATTGCTGTCATTACATCATTGGGCTTTCTGTTGATTAGGAAGAGGGTTTACCTGTAGTTTATTAATGAAAGCAGTGGCTAAGATACCATTGTTGTTAAAGAAGAGCTTGGATTTTCCTATGTAAACTGACTAAACTTTAGAGTTTGTGTGCAGTGACTCTTTTCACCCTATCATACACAAAGCAGGGTGAGAGAACAACATAACCTCTGCAGCCTAAAAATATCAGCATGTTTTAGGCTCTTTGGGATGATAGTGCTTTTTCTGAATAACAGGATATGTCGAAGGATTTTAGAGAGGACAAAACAGTCTGCAGTGTCCCGTCATTGCTCATACCTTCACCAAACTGAGAACCTACCGATCTCTGAGCAGAAAACTCAAGTACATTGAATCCAAAACAGCTTCACAGAGGTATAATTCTGCATGTGTGCTGTAAAAGCATTATTTTCAATTTTCCATCTTCATAATTTAAGTAAATGTATGTATACAATATGAAAACTAAATAGCAAAAGAATTGGCATATAACAATAACTTGTAAGCAATTTCTCAAACACATAGTAAAAATATGAAAATTTAAGATAACACGAATTCTGTTGTTTTTATGTTCTTCATATATCATAAAAACCTCGAGCTCTCACGTGGTTTCTGCACACTGAAAATATGGAGATTATTTTTGATTGGTGTAAAACATGGAGCAAAACTCTAGTAAAATGTAGCCAGCTTGGTTCATTTCCTCAATTTGTAATATTTTCATTCTTAGAAGTGAAACCCTCACACCTCATGTCCTCTGTGAACGTAAGGCATGAGGATGAGGATGGTGTCAACTAAATGGTTAAACCGAGAAACGAAGTGTTTTGTGAGTTGTACATACCAGTCAGACAGTGGTGGCTTTCACAACCGAAGAAAACCAGATTGTATTCTCTTTAACTTAATTAGCTCTCACTCCCCTGAGACAGCTGTAAAAGTGGTTCTGATATGATCACCAACTAAATGCCTCAATTGTTTGGAAAGAAAAGAAAATTAATGTGAGAGTAAAGAAGACAAAAAAAAACAATAAGGATTCTCTGGAACCACTTTTCCTTCTTTTTCTCCAAGTTAGATAACCAGGGCAAAGTTTTATAAACGCAAGAATTACTAAGGATTTTCCCTCATAATTAATGTGTAACATGACTCATCGTCCTACCAACATCAGCCATTGTTGCCAAGAAAAAGGTTTTCTGCACTGCAAAAACACAAAATCTTACTAAGTGTTTGTGGTGTAATTTATAAAGCAAATTAGACCAAAATTAAGACAGAACTAGCTTACAAGGAACTTTTTAGCAAGATATGAGTTTGTCTTAGGTCAATACTTTCTTAATATTGAAGAAAAAGTACTAATTCCACAAGCAGATTATTTTACTTATAACATGGGAAAAATGTCTTGTTAAAAGTGAAATAATCTGTCAGTGGAACTAGTTGTATTTTTACTTAAAGTTCATGTAGGTTGATTTGTTATAAATAGATGTCATTTACCATCTACCCTTTTCACAAATGAATTGCAGTCCTAATGTTTTGTAGTTGGTCACGGAAAGTTTAATTTATAAACACAAATGTCTTTAACGCAGCTCCTGGTCTTGTGCAAAGTTTGCAGAACCAGATCTTTAGGAAATCCTGAAAACAATAAGAGTAACATTGAGTGAATGAAGCATTTAAAGCATTCAGATCCTTTTCTGTTCTGTGATAGACCTACTACTTTCTTGTTTACATTGACATTGTTTATAATTGACTTGTCATATTCACTGGACATAATTATTAAGACTAAAAATGTTAGTTTTGCTGCTGCAGCTGTGAATAAATAAAAAAAGTAACTGTTGAGGATGTTACATAACTCTGTAGAGATATATCCTCTTGAACTGTTGTGCTGTATCATTAACCTTGTTGCAAGGCATAAAATCTGACCTCTATGCCCCCATCTTTTTGCTATCTGCTTCCTGATGAGAGAATGATAAACAGGGACATGTTCTCTCAGCAAATAACTGCTTACGATGAAAAAACAACTGTTATTGTAAAGTACATCTTTGGTAGATATATAGATTAAAGCAATTTTCTACAACTTTTTTGTCAAAAAAAATTAGCCACGAAATATGATCTTTAATTACGTTGGTTGGCAAAAGTATACCTACACCTTTAATTATTTCACATTTTGTCATATAAAAACCTCAACATTTTAAGTATTTATTGGATGGTTCATAAATTTAAAAAAATATCGAATGGAAAGGGGAAAAACATGGTTTTTGATATTATTTTAAGGATTACAAATTGAAAAATCTTTATGGTACTGTTTGCTCAGTAGTGTTTCATAGCTGAGAATGACAGGTAAGCTGGATTTGTATTGAAATTAAATTGTGTTACACCCATTAGATCACTCCTTAATGTTAGTGGTAACAGCATTTTAATGAGTAGTATAGAATTAAACGGGACATAATACAAATGCATGCTCTATTGTTCAATCTATTTGTAAGAGAAAAATAAAATAAAATAAAAAAATCAACATCTTTTAATTTAATTAATTTGCATTCAAAGTGTTTATTATCTCATATATTTCAGTAGGAAATGTATCAACAGTGTTATTACATAGGCAAGAGAAGAGTCGAAACTGTTAAATTAAGGCATGTTGCTGTGAAGACTGAAAGAACAGAAGAAAACACTTTGAGTTTGTGATACAGCCAATTAAAATACAAGCATTGTGTGATATTTATGAAAAAGGTGCAGGGATTTTGCTTTCTCTGTTTGAATCCTAGAAGTATTAAGTAAAATTAAACAACAGCGCCCTCTAGTGGACAGCAACCAATAACACAATAACTTGACACTTTTCGACTCTGCATTTAAGATTTTCTTTCTGGTGCATATTTTGTGCAGGAATTTGTTTATTAAAAGAGTTTGACAGCCAAAGGGTCATATATTCACGTAATAGTGGTAATTGCAGTTGGAATCTATCAAAGACACAAGGTGATTCAAAGTTCTGAACAGACAAATGATTGAACAGTGTTTAAAATGTATTTAAAACAAGATTTAAAAAACAAACAAACAAAAAAAAAAACAGGAACAATTGTTAAATTTAAGCATAGCATTAAAAAAAAAATGATTATAGTCTGATAGTCTGAACTAGTAACAGACACAAGAACCTCTGCAGGACTAGGTTTCCTGGACAGGTGGGTGCTTTATTTTAAGAACCAAAAACAATTACTTCTGGGTTCTGTTTGTTTCATTGTTTTTTGTTTCTCTGCCTGACCTTATTTTCAGTCATCTGAGTTATGTCTTCTACAATAGGCTTAGGTTGAAGGCAACCAGATTTGTGTCTATTTTGCATAAAGCTGGTGGACATTTTGGTCCATCAACCTTCTCATGTCATGGATACACCAACTCAGTGATTGTAAGTAGCCATTTTTATGTTTCACTAAAATACAAACTGAAATTAAGAATAACCTAATAAATAAAAGTGGCTTGAGAGTAGAATCTTGAGGAACGTCTAATTTAGTCTTTGTTCTAAATGTTATCAAAAGAATATTTTGTGATCAACCTTTCCTTATTTTTTACCAAATATTTTTGATTAGACGTGGGCCAACAATTACCTATTATCAAAACAGCTTATAATTCAGAAAAAAGTATAACAGACAAAAACATTTATAAAAGGTCTACAGTTACTTTCTGCAGTGACAAAAAGCATTGTTAAAACAGACATTAAACACCCAATGATTAATGATTATTGCTAATGTTAGGGTTGGAATAAGTCTCTACATAAAATAAGTGGAAGATTTCTTGGCAAAATTTTTACTTATGCATGCAAGTAGGACATTTTTTCCAACTTCTTCTCACAGATCCAACCATAGTTTTGGTTGCAAATGCTTGAGTAGTACCCACTTAACTTCATGTACATGCAGCTGTCCTCACTGGTCCCATAGTAAAGAAAATGATTGGGTCTGCAAGCATAAGAGAAGAAAAAACAGTAAGAAATCTTATGCTCAAACATTATCATTCAGTACATATTAATTATTTGACACATCTGGATTTTCAGATGTGTGGATTAAAAATTGACAAAAATTGACAAAAGTGACATTCTGAGCTGCATGGACAGTTTGTTCAAGACATGCCAAAGTTATGCTTAATACCTCATGAACAATTTCTGTACCCTAACTATTTCTTTAACACCCACCTTTGTTTACAGAAATGGATCATTTTCTAAATTTGCTAATTTAACTCTGAAAAATAAAGCCAGTCTAAAATACTTCAGCATAATATCCAACACTCACTGTCAAAGTAATTTTTAGAGTGACTATCCATTGTAAAGCAGTTTTACCTATAGGCCATGATGCTTCCATCCACCCACACCAGAGCCTGAGAGTAGACATTGTGATTGACATACAAGCCGATCCATGTGCTGCTTGTTCCCACAAGACCAGACAAGAAACTCTGTTTGGACAGAAGCACAGCTGAAATGCTCGAATCTAATAAGTTCATTAAATGAGTCATATCTGACAGAAATGAGACAGAGACGTTGCATACACTCACTGGCCACTGTATTAGGTACACCCTTTTAATTGCATTTATAAATTGACAAAAGTGTTGTATTAGCCAGCACACATGCACACTCTAAAAAGTGTTTTTGGCTGTAGTTCATTTTATGGACTTATTTACATTAATCTCACTTAATTCATTTGGTTATGTGATGACAACTAACTTTTTTGTGTTCAGTTAACTTAAATTCACTTTGACTTTACTTGAAGCAATTGAGTTCAATGCCAGTTTTGCATCCTGTCTGACCAACTCAATATATTATGATCATCCAACTCAATTCATTAAGTTTATCCAACTTAGTTTTTCTAAGTTTTTATAACTTAATTCAGTAAGTATATTTAACATGACAAATTAAGTCATTCTTCCTCAAATTATTAATTATTTTGTAATAAGTTATTCAAATTTCTTTAACTAAATTCTACAGGAAGTCATCTCAAACTTTTAAGTTGTTCCAAAGTAAAAATATTCAAAACATAACATTATAATTAAAGATGTAGGTATACATTATCACTCACATTGCACTTTAAATACAGCTAGAATTTTAATGATTTAAAATGTATGTTTTAACATGTTATTTTAGTTTTTCAAAGATCCTGTAAACTGAAAATAGAAAATAGTCTATCCATCTTAATTTATTAAGTTGATTTAACCTAATAAATAAAAGGGGGAAGATATGCAGCAAAGGTCACCAGGCTGGAATCCAAACTGCGACTTAGAGTACTTTCTAAAAAGTGTATTTTCTTAGAGTGCACTCTCAAAAGTGTTTTGGAAACAATTTAGTTCAATGCCGCATTCATATAGATCCTGTATCAACCGGGGTGTTGCGGTGGTGCAGGGGTAGAGCACAACTCACACAAGGAGACCTTAGTTCTCAACGCAGCCATCGTAAGTTGACCTTTGCTGCGTGTCTTCCCTCTCTGACATTACCCACTTTCCTGTCTAACTACCCTCAAATAAAGACCACCTGAGCCAAAAAACCCGGGTCAAAAAGAGATCATTGATTAGTTTCCTTTTTCATTTGAAGTAAACTTAGTGATTTGATTAAGACTGACATAAATTTGTCATTTTAAGCACACTTAATGAATGCAGTTAAAAAAAACTTAAGTTAATTGAATGAACTTATATAATTGAGTCAGATGATCATAATATGTTGAGTTGGATGAACTTGGTAAATTTAGTTGGGTAGATATATTAAATTGAGTTGGATAGACATAACTTGAGTTGGTTAAACTTAACAAATTAAGTTGGATAAACCTAATTGAATTACTTTTACCAACTGAAGCAGTTCAATTAAGTTGGTTCAACTAGATGCATTTAGGCTTCTAGTCACAATGAAAACATCCATCCATCCATTTTCTGTACACCCTTGTCCCTAGCGGGTTTGGGAGGAGTGCTGGTGCCTATCTCTAGCAAATGATTTGGGCGAGAGGCGGGGTCACCCTGGACAGGTCGCCAGTCTGTCACAGACAATGAGAACAACTCACTGGAATTTCAACAGAGCATTACAATGTTGTGAAAGGGGTTTTTAAGTCATTTTGAACACCAGAAATAGAAAGATGTACACAATAAAGTGACCAATGAATTTTTTATTCTTGCTGATGGTTTTGAATAATTCGAAACCACTGCAATCTCATAAGCAGGTTTGCTCTGTTTATCTGTTTAGAAAAATAAGAAGATTCTCATACCAGTTCTGTTTCATCATTGACAATCACGAGATCCGCACCGTACGACTCACACATGGTCCTAGCATCAACCCAGGTGCTTTGCTCACTAGAAACCCAGTAGCAGCTCCCCTTCAATGTGTGCCATCCAGGGGAGCACACTGGGGAAGTTACTTGGGAATATATTGGGGGAATTATTGGGGGACATACTGGGGGAGCTACTGGGGGGCATATTGGGGGAATTATTGGGGGACATACTGGGGGATCTACTGGGGGGCATATTGGGGGAATTATTGGGGGACATACTGGGGGATCTACTGGGGGGCATATTGGGGGAGTTAATGGGGGACACACTGGGGAAGACACTGGGGGGCATTCCGGGGTGGATGGCAGGTGGGGCAATACATCTAGGACACATAGCACAGCATAGGAAATATGAATGAGTAAATCAGAACAAGAATACAAGCTGAAGAACTATTAGGGACAGAAGTCAATTTTAAAATATAGAAAGTTCAAGAAAAGACTCAAAGTGAACAGGTTATTTCTTTTTCTAATTAGGTGAGAAATAACATCACAGCAGCCACACAGAAAAACCAGAAAAAGTTCATGTGAAAGTGAACAAGAGTTTGTCCTTTTTTATATATCTGAGCCAGAATCTCAATATTAAAAAAAACAACTTTATTACATTCCTTAAGCAGAGGTGTAAGACTGTTCAGACTTTCATTTTTGGAAAAACAAACAAACAACAATAATAATAATAGTAACTAAGAAGCCTGTACCACTTTGTTTTTTTTTTAAACATGTATGTGTCATTCTGTATGTTAAACTATTACCTGTTATCTGATCTTGTAGCTTTCTGTTTTCCTCCATCAGGCGCTTCATTCTCTCTTCATTCTGTTGAAGTATTTTATTCAGTTTGTCATTGTCGTCCTGTAGTAATTTTTTCTCTTGGAAGAGTTGATTCTTTTCATTTTTGAAATTCTGTTCATTTTCAAGTTGTTTATTTTTCTCTTGAACCAGACTGATTTTTTCTTGCCTCAGTTGATTGTTCTCTTTACTCAGTTTGGCTTTATCTTGCTTCAGTTGATTGTTCTCTTTACTCAGTTTGGCTTTATCTTGCTTCAGTTGGTTTATTTCTTCAACATGGTTTTCCTTTACAGCATGTTCTCTGATGTCATTTTCTGATAGCAAGCTGGCATTGCATTCCGAGACATTAAAGACTTTATTAAGCCCAACTAGAGGAACAAGGAAACATTCATTGTTTATGGTAAATCAGTGGAAAATATCTGTATTGTTGCTTGTTGGTGGCTACAAACACTAAAGGCCACTTGATCAAATATTAGTGAAATTGTAGCTTGGCAAGGCAATTCTTATTGATTCAGAAACATTGAAGTTGTATGTTTTTGGATCAATAATAATGATAACACTTAGAGTAAAGTGTTATATTTTACTCTAAGAAAAAGAACCACTTAGATAAATATTTAAAAGTTGCCAATTTCTATGACATTCATATTTAATTAAAAGAAAAAGAGAGAATTGAGTTACCCTTCATAAGAACCCTTTTAAAATGCATGTAATGTGGTTGTAAAGCGGGAAATGTGTGCGGATGCTCACCTTGTTGCTGCCAAAAATAAATGTTGAGAGCTGATCGTATGATACAGAACAGAACAAAGCTGACTCCGACAATCTGAAGAATTTTATTACTTCCTGCAAGAAAAAGGAAAATTAAGAACTAACTATGTTCATTCAAGATAAAAATGTTATTTCAGTTTCTTCATTTCTTTCCGTTGTTAGTATTCATAGAACAAATGGCTAGTTGTAGCTCAGCCAGCTGTGATGTCTAACTCTGAGTTGATTAAAAAACTAATTTAAGACACTTTTTGTAACTTGCTCAAGGTTAAGGAGAAGGTTAAGAAAGTGTTTTGTAAAGCTTAAAAAATAACAGAATTTTGTATACTTACCAATACATGGAAAATGGAATATAAATCTTGCATATTTCAACATGGTGTTATATTCTCAAAAGCAATGGGAGATTAATAATTTTCAGAAAGAGTCCTGAAGGCTTTTTATAGACTCGGGTATTAAACAAGACGAACTCAGCTCACCAAATTTGTATATATTGTATTTTGCTTGGTTAAATGTGTGATATTTGACAATTGTAGATCCAAACAGACATCTCATGGTTCATACCAACATTTCTGTTTTTGTTAACATCTGAGCTACGGATTGTAATGACAGGCTCAAAAAGCGGAAACAAAGGACAAAAAAAAATGTAGTTCAGCAGAATGCTAAATGCTAAGAAATATTATTTTTCTCATTTGAATTATTACCAGAAAACCTGTTTTACTGGAAGCATTTTAGAAATGAAGTACATTTGTCAAATACATGATGTCACAAATTCTCACACAAGTCTGCATGGATTAACGACAGGATTGATAAAACACAATAACAAGCAAATAAAAAAAAATGTTATTGACAACTGTATGATTAATCATCACAAACATATATATATATATATATATATATATATATATATATATATATATATATATATATATATATATATATATATATTTCCTTACTTCTTAGATCAAGAGTCATACTTGAAAAGTTTTCTATTTATTTTATAAAAGCGAGAGGAATGTAAATAATTACAACATACAAAGAAAACAAAATATTCTGACCTCTAGCCTTGTCCATCCCTCTGTTGACTGGTACATTCACATAGTTTCTTACTTCCATTCTTACTGCACTGACACTCTTACACCCTAGGAAAGGTTCTGTCTTTGACTGCTCTAGCAGTTGAGGTCTTCCTGATATTAGTGTGGGGTTGTAAAAGTCATCATGTCTTATTTGGTGCTGCACAAAAATTGCATTTTTGTCACCAGAAACAGGAAAAGAAAAAAAAAGACATAAAACATATATAGACAGGAAATAACTATCAGTTGACTGACAGGAAATTTACCAAACACCTCAAATGATGATGCTTTTGCTCTTGGAAAATCAACCAGTAAGAGTAATTTTTTTTTACCATTTAAATTGTGAATTTTTTATTACAAACCTTAATGGAGGGTATCAGGCAATTTGTGTCCCAAACAACACAAGGTCAAAAACATAGTAACTGGGGCAATAGAAAGGAAAAAGAAGTTTTTGTAATAATGAGGATTTGGGCTGAGTTTGGTCTGTTCAGCCAACAATAACAGGAAATAAATACAATGTGTTTAAAATAAAAGTTTGGCACGGTTGTTTAGAAAGATATCGATTTCTTCACATCTCAAGAAGATCTACAACCATTGGCGTTTCACAGATCCAAAAGAATTTTTCCATACAGCTTCCCATCGACCAAGTCTTCATGCATGGAAGACTCTGATCGATGTAAACACAATGTTGGGAGAAGATAGTCCAAAATTTTGGCTTTGGGGTGTTTGGTCCACTGGAAACAGAGAAAAGACAAATAAGTGGAATGAGTTTTCATAAGAAAACCAATGAATTGACATATTTTAAATGAGTGACTTGATGTGAATTATTGAATGTGTCATGATAAAGGCGTTCAGCATTCAAGACATAAACATGGAAGAGTCAATCTGTTAATTTTACTTATTTATTGAGTTTTTTCATTAATCCAAATCTCAAAATCCATCTAACTTGTGTTAGCTTTAAATGCATTAAATCTGTCTCATTAAATCAGTCATGTACAGAGTTTTAAAGCACAAAATGGAGAGAAATATTATGGAGGACAGACACAGAGGAAGAGTTTACCCTGATTTCAGAAGTCTTCCATCTACCCCCTTCAGATACCAAATTAAGGTATTCTTCTCTATTTTACCATACAGGCCGATCCAGATTTTTAACACTCCGCCAATAAAAGGTCTCTGTTGGGAAGAATCATAGATGGAAAACCAAGCTATGATGTTTATGTAATGCAGAAATATCAACCATAAATACTGTTCAATTCACTGTGGGAAAATTTTCTTCAAAATGAAGAACTGTATTATAAAAAATACAAATCGACTGAACTGAGTAAGCAAACAGAATCAGTTTGAACTTCTGCATATTTTAACAGGTAAAGAAGCACCTGTTCTGTCTCATCATTCAGCATCATGAGTTGAGCTCCTTTGCTCTCACAGTTTTGTTTGGCATACATCCAGGTGTTTGCCTCAGCAGAAAGCTGGTAGCAACTCGACATAAACCTCTGCCATCCTGGCGGACACCTTGACTTATTGGCCTCCACTATGAAATCAATGACAAAATTAAAACAAAATAAGGTAATAAAGTGCTTTAACATTTTTACGCATTAATATGTAGTCAAAGTACAGCATAAAAAACTGTGGGAAACAAATCAAGTAAATGGTTTTTTTTTGTAGTTTACAGATAAATATTTTCAAAACAGGTTCTAATTCAAGATGGTAGAAGATGTGTTTATTTTAAAAAATGCATATCTGTTTTAAAAAATGTTCAATAAAGGATCATTCACCTGTACTTATTATTGCCCGAAGTTCTGATATCTGTTTTTCTTTTTCCACTCTTTCATCTTCCAGTTCTTTGTTTTTCCTTTCTAGTAAATCCTTCTCTTCTTGTAATTTCAATTTCTCTTGATACAGATTGCAGTTTTGTTGTTTTAGTTGCTTGTTCTCCTGGAGTAGCTCATTTTTCTCCTTTTCCAGTTCAAGTTTGTTTTGAAGCAGTTCATTTTTATCTTTAGCCATCTCATCTTTTTCTTGTTTTAGTTGACTATACCGTTGGAGAAGTCGATTCTTCTCTAGATTCAGTTTGTATTTTTCTTCACTTAGCAGCTTGTTCTCCTGCAGATATTTTTTTGTTTCGTTTTCCAGTTTGTCTTTATTTTGAAGCAGTTCTCTTTTCTCATTGAAAAGTTGATCTTTTTCTTGTTCCAGTAGCTTGTTTTTCTCGTTCAGACTGACTCGATCCTGATGTAGTTGTTTGTTCTTCTCAAGCAGCTCGTTTTTCTCCTGAAGCAGTTTGTCTATTTGTTTAAGATGTTGGTCTTTTATTAAAAAAAGTTGTTCTCTCTCTGAAGGAAAAGCTGGGAATTCTTCCAGCAAGGTGACATTGCATGCTGAGACATTCATACTTTTTGAAATTCCAACTAGAAATGTAAAGAGAATAGATTTATTGGACTGTATCTGGTACAACTGAAGAAATGCTAAGATAATTTGGAAATTATATATAAAAAAGGTGGTTTTGCTATGAATAAAATGAAGATATTCTTAACAGTATCATATCTGATATTGAAGAACAACCTCACTAAACAAACCATGTTATTTCCATTTTAACTTCTTTCCATCCCTCATGGTCCCCAGCCTTTGGTTTTTACAATAAGGCAGTTTTTACTTTATTGATTTATAGCCTCGTCTGTTGTTACTGATTAGTGACTGCTGGAGTTGTGTAAGCTGCTTTTCCATTAAAAAAACCACATAGTACAATTCTGCTCTTTACAATAAAGTTAACTGTGTTCTTACAAACATTTTTGCTTTATTCATTTATGAACACATCTCTATTGTGTGCAATATGCTTCAAAAGATTAAGGCACTTTAACCTTTTCACATTCTGCCTAACAAAACCAAATTTCTTGTTTTATTATTATTGTTATTCTTATTGGCTTTTCATCTTTGCAGTCATCTCAGTTGTTTTACAGCCGTTACTGTTTCTCCAAAATATTGTGGATTGTACTTTCAAAGTCGAAGAAGACGATAGGAAGTAGTAGGAGGATGATAGTGCAGCATGTTATCCCGTGAATTATTATCATTATCATTATTACACATAATTGTGTTTTTTTCAACATTAGCAGGATAGTCAAGTTTTGCTCAAATTTGTAATGGAGACACAGCTACAGAGATACATGGAGGATCCACCCTCACATACAACACTGAAGAGAATAAAACTGGTGGAAAACAGAGATGTGGAAAAGAACAACAGATCCTAACAGCAACTAGGTTGCTGCTATGAAAAATATCAATGTATGATGTCAGGTGTCAGGTTAGAGTGTATTCTGCTTCTTACCAGACTGATACCAAAGGTAAACGTTGAGAACTGATTGTGTGATGCACAACAGGACAAAGCTGACTCCAATCAGCTGGTAGACTCTTGCTCTTCCTATAAGAAAAACAAGAAGCACCACATGTATTAGATTCATAAATTTGATGAGAACTACAGTGGTACTTTTAGTTGTTTCTACATGTTAGGTTTTGGATAGTAGAGTTGACAGACTGAGGAGCCATAGATTAGGTGTGAATGCTCAGAACTTTAGTGATTTTATACCAAGGCATTTTTCCACCAACTGCGTTACCTACGGGTATATTAATGTAGCATGGGAGGAAGCTACAATTGCACCAACAACTCTGGGTTTACAAGATGAATACTCATCTCACCGAGTAAATAAATAAAGATCATACATAAAACATATGAATAAATTTTCATATCTACACACTTGCATACAGTTCCATAAAAGTTCCCTTACAGACTTAATCAATTTTTTTGCTTTTTTGTTACACTTGAACATTTCAGATCACCAAACAAAAATCTTTAAATCAGAAGATTATTCTTCTGATAGTCAGACATATGCTCAGAGTAACCTGAGTATAAGCAGATTCAAATGTGGTTTGGATACATTTTTCCTTAAATAAATAAAATTGTTATTTGAAATTTATATTTTGTATTTACTCAAATGTTCTTTGTCTAATAATAAGGTTAGTTTGATCTCAAACATTTTGATACACTGTAGGCTGTCTCTTAAAAAATTAATCAAAGGTTGCTAATTACATTCAGATTCCAGAGATTTTTGAACAAGAATATGATTAAGTAGTCTAATTAATAGCACAAACCTCATCCAAAATATTAGAAATTGCATTTTTTCTAACTTCCCAGGTATTCTAATAAGCCAACTACTTTTGATTTATGAAACCACCTTTCTCTGATGCGAGCTTTCTGCTTGTAAAATAAATGGGACTGAGAGCAATAGGGCTCAATTCAATAATTTTCTCTTAGCTGTGTTTGGAACTGGAGCCATATTAAACTGAAAAAAATTATATTTAGTAAAACTCAAATACTGATTTGAGTTAAAGAAAGCATTCCTTCAGAATCCTACATTGTGTATATGTTATGCAGAAAAAGTCAAAAGGAACAAATACACAATGACCAACATATGGTGTGATGAATCCTGTGTGTAGCCTGTTATATGATTGCAAGTCAAATGTCAAATTCTGCTGTATCCTGCATCACCTTAGAATTAGAAATTTTAATAAAAAATATTTAAGAAATTCTCACCTAAAGAACATCTCTGTCTCTGTGTCGTTCTGTTGGATAGTGAATTCATGTATCCATTTGCCTCCATCTTCTGATGGTCTTGGCTCAGTGGTTAGAAGAAGTTCTGCCTGAGAGTGTCTAGTGATGCCACTATCACACCCTTTTTATGCCAGCTGATTACAATACAGTGGAAAAAACAAGGTAATATATGGCCGATCTTAAAAATATATTACGGAAATAAAATGTGGTGACAGGGAATTCACCAAACACCTTAAACTTTCTTTAGAAACGTAGGCTGCGTTTTCTATACAAGTAACTTTTTCAGGTTGAGGATGTTTGAATAAGCAGAAAAATACTACATGTTTAACCTTTAGCTTTTGATTAAAAACACATTTTTGATGATAAGTTGCAGGCTATTGTCTAAAGGAACCAGGGTGTAATCTTAATTAGCAGAATTTTTCACAACTTCACTGCAAACAACATTAGCGGTGAGTGTACCGTTTCATGGCAACGTAGAGATATAAAGTATATTCATTGCACCTACAAAAACCACACATATGTGTGGTACAGGATGTCCTTTATGACTTCATGTCCTGTACTGCTGTTATTATGGGTTGCTTTATTTCCTATTATTAGTGGTGTAAAAGTCTCAGCAGTCTTAAATTCTTAATCTATTACAATTCAGTGCATCAAAAGTACATGAAGTAAAAACACTAAAAACATAGCAGACAGCCAAGTCATTAGGAGACAAAGAACAAATATGCTTAAGTTTTAAATACATTAAATCTGATATAGAAGGTAGTATTTGTGAAATTATAACTGTATCTGCCCTTCGTCATGAGGTTTGTACGTAAAATTTTATTGCTGTATGATATTGTTGAGCTGTCAAGGCTTGGTGGAGTTGAGGATACACCAACCGCTTTTTGTAGATCTAATAAAACTTTGCGGTAGAGGCAAGTCGTTTGGACATTTTGGTGTCAGACAGTGAAATGAAATAAATGCTGGCATGTCATCATACAGAGCATGTAGTAATTTTCCACACCTCGTTTTATAATGTTGCTCTCCTTTGTTTAACACTATAAACTTTATGATTTCAGTTTCTAAATCCCAAAATGCTCTGATTACACATTAGTTTGAAAGCTGCAGTCTTCCTCTTTTGTCATTATGCTGGGGACATGGGATGGACAAAAGCCTGGTCTCTGGGAGCCAGGTCCTCTGTTGTGAAGATTAGTTTTGTGTACCAGGAAGGTGAAAAAGGCTTTTGGTAATTCTCAGAATAAGGTATTGTCTCTTCTATCTCACAACACAAATTCAGGGATAGTGATTTTCTCTGCTGATTCTACACTATTGTTAATTTCAATGACTGAAACTATGACTTCCATGCACAAGTCTGAGACAAACAAGCTAGAAGCTAGCTTAAAATGAGGATATCAACAATTTAAGTGAGATTTAATAGTAGGAAGGAATCAGATTCGTATCGTACCTCATTTTAGAAATGGGAAGTTAAACTAAATTTACTAAAAACTTGTGATTTCTCACATTAAGTTAATTGCCCTTTCTATAATGTGTTTTGTTTGTAATAGGAACTGTTACAAACAAAACAGTTTGAAATCTAAAACTTAAACAAATTATTTATTTGACAGTATCAGATTTCATTTCATTGCATGTTACATTAAATTTACTGCAATTTTATGTAAATTCTACAGAAATTAATAGATTAACAATACACAAAATGCAATAATAATAATAATAATAATAATAATGCATTGCTCATTTATGCAATCAGTTACAAGTAAGTTGTTATTGTTGAGTTGAATTGATTTGAAGGTCATTTCCATGTGTTTCAATAGTCAATAAAATGATCTATACCTGTTAAACCATCTCTGACCAGCAGGGGGACTGGTGCCCACATGAAGCATCCAGAAATAAACCCCTGAGCTGAAAACCTCAGTGCTTCATGAAGGCCCCATTTGGCAATCAGAACTGTTCTCCACATGCTGCTCTGATATTATGAAGATTTTCCTGTTGTATTTTTTAAAAAAAAATAAAATTCTCTAACTGTGCTGTTGCCACCTTTCCCTGTGTGCTTAAATGTGTACCACACCCACTAAGGCCTCTTCTCGGTATTCTTCAGTCAGAATAGTCCTTACTGTTTAATGGAATCATTTACAAAATTTCTATAAAAGTCTATAAAAGTTCAATCAGTTTTTTGCATCAAGAGAAAAGTTTGCTTGGTTTAGGTTATTCCTGCTATTCTGTTTTATTGTTAGCTTGCTATTTCTAAAGCTCAGCTGCATTAGTTTCATACCAATTATTATGGGTTTTATTTGTTGTATATGCCTCTGTGCCATGGTTGTTTATGACAAAAATATTTTATTTTCAATGAGACATTTAACTAAATAAATATGTAACTGAAATTTGATTAGCATAGATATACAAATATTTAGGTTGGTTGAAGATGGGGTTCAAGGAAACAAAAATGTAAATTAAACTCAGCCAATTTAATCCTTATTATAAGACTGAATATATAAAATGGGAGACAGGAAATTGCATAAGAATGTGTGGATGACTAGTTTGAAGTGTTCTTATTTGATGATTATCATCTATATCAAGTTTCACTTCAAGTGTTTCTTCCCATGATTGCAAGCAATCACAAAACAAACATCTGAGGAAATTCATTTAAAAAACACATTTATGTACTTTATTCTCTCATTTTAGTTATTTATGGAGCAACTAATAGCTAACTAAAATATGCTATTATAATTTAATCTGTTAAGCATTACATTAAATAAAAACCCAATAGGCAGCAAATGTATTTCAGCAAAGGTGACTTTCAAATAGAGCAGCAAAATGGAAACAGTAGCGATATGAAGATAGAGCAGACTCTTTGATGGTCAGGATGAATGCAGAAGCTTCGCTCTGAGACAGCAGAGAGTTGCTCAACCTCCACCCACATGCAGCCAGACCCAGTTCTACTCACGCGGCTCACAGATGTGAAATCTATTTTTAACCTGTGCTCTTCAACCTGATGCTCATTTGATCTTTCTTGCGTCCTCCCTGTGCAGAAAATGGTTGTCTTTACTGGACCTACACTGCTGGTGTTGGTGACTTTGAGTCTGTTGTCTGCTGAAGAAACAGGTTAGTAAACAGTTTTTTTACTTAAAATATCTCTCACACTATATCGCTGATTCAAGACAACTAGTGTCCAAATTATAAGGCAAATAATCTAAATGTAGCTATGTTGAAAAGAATATACACAGTTTTTAAAATGAAAATTTCAGGGAAAAAGTCACGTTTTAAATATCTTGCCTAAAAATTACCAGGAAACTTTGTTGATAATAAATATTCAGAAAATCATCAATTCATAAATTTATAGATCATATTAAATAACAAAATAGGTTGCACCACATGCTTTAGGAAGAGTATAGAAATTGTAGCACAATGAAATGAGATTAACAACATATTAAAAAGAGGTAAAACTGTTCATTGTATTTGACAAAATATACTCAGACATTTAATATTGATAACTCCGAAAATCAATCACTGTAAATCACTCCATAACTTTTTAAATCTTAATCACTTTTCCAAGGACTTTATTGATTTGGCATACAAGTTTAATTAATGTGTAACCAAGTGTCACTGCAAAACTAACAGGTAGAAATAATGTGAAGCATAAACCAAGTAGGTCAACATTTGTGGCTCTAGAAAAAAAGGACCTCGCTAAACAAATAAGACAAATAAGCTTTTTGATGGTAAGCTGCAAAGCGAATTAGAAGGTGAATCTATAACCCCACTCTCACTTAAGTTGGGACAGACAAAACCAAAAGCAATCTTACCTAAATTGTTTAAACCATTAAATATAAGAACTATTCTTTATATTTTAGTAGCACACCATAGGCAGTTTGTATTTCCTGCTTTGAACACTTTGTGAATTTCGGTCATAAGACTGTTGAGTCTTATGACTCAACAGTCATAAGACTCAACATAAAAAAAGCATTTAAAAAAATGCTGATTTTTTTTTAATCAGCATTAGTTGGTTTCAGTGTGGTAAAAACATTTATTTCCTTAATAAAAATAAATTTGCCTAATCAACAGTATGTTCTATACAAATAAAACTGCTGTTTCCTTTATTTTTAACCAAAATGTTGTTTTTTGTTGCAGAAGAAGTTGTGAAGTTTTAATTAAATTAGACCAAAACGTTGTGACCCAATTTGAACAAAATAATTGGGTGCATTAAGCATTTCAACATCATAATCATCAGTTTAATTTATGAACACATCAAATATAAGGACAAAACTAAACACAAAACAATGTAAAATAATTAAAATTAAATGCCAAACATGATAAAACACAACAATGAAACAGATCAAATCTACTGCAAACCAATAAAAGTAGAGTAAAATCAAGTCTCAGCTGTTGAAGACCAATGAGTAAAAAGAAGCTTTGAAATAGTTTTTAAAATTGACAGCGATGAAGGAGCTGCCAATGAGTCGACTTTATTTTATTTATTAGTTATTTACTTTTCAAAAACTATCACTGACTTTGGTCCAAAATTATTTTTTAAGTCTGGGTATCAAATTTAAGCAATAACTATTACTAACTGAAGATTTTATGTTATTTCTAGAGGAGGCTTATCTGTTTTTATTAAATAACAGAAATCTGTGGTATTTTTACCAAACGTTGTCATGCGATTATTTTATATACCACATTTGATGCGGGGCTGGGTTAGCAAACCAACTCAAGTTGTGTTTGCTTTTAAATCTTGGTTTAAACACCAAAACTAAATTAGTATGTAGAAATCTACATTAATGTATCAGTGACATATTTTGTTTTTTGAACTGTGTGCCTTAAAGGTCCTCACTTCTCTAAAGAAATTTTCATATTTTACACTGGCCACGTTAAATCACCTGTTTCTGAATTTTGTTCATGATATTTTTAGCATAGAGTTTAAATATAAATTTTCAAAATAAGTGCTTGATTATTTTTTTGTAAGCTGTTTATTAGTTTATCAGGTTTTGAAATGTTTTCAGCATCACAAATTTTCTAACACTGTGAAAATGTTCTTTAAAACTTGTTTTTTAAGAGCTTTTATAAACTTAGAGCACACAAAGTAGGTAATGCCTGATGAAACGTCTGATATTTCTGTTTTTTATTAAAACAAAATTTTAATAAAAAAGGAGTTGTAGTGGTGGTGTCATAGTGAGGCTGAAGATGGAGCACACCGTAGGGCTTTGGCCATTTTGTCGGTACAGGAATCACATTCCACATCTTCAGGTTTAGAATAATGAGCTTCAACTCTTGTTTTTGTAGTTGTCTCTATTAGAGCAGCAGTTTTACCAGAACAAGCCTTATTGTTCTGGTAAAGCTGAGCCCTCAAGGAACTGTCACTCGGTTTCTACGTAAATCCAAACAGAGCAGCAGGTTGTCCCCTGGAAGGAGAGAGGACTGGTTGTTCTGGTTACCATGTCCCAGTTGAAGGAGTGGTTAAGATCTTGTTTACCTTTTGGTTAATTGATTTATTGTTTATGTGATAAGCTTACAGATAGGCACTAACCCCCATACTTTACTTTTGAAAGGCAATCAACAGAACTCATTATGAGTCAAGTGCAAACCTTATAGTTTGTGCTTTCTTTTCTCATGTTGCAGATTTCTTGGTGGTCCGTTACCCTCAAAGGACCATCGAACCTCCAAGAGGATCCTCAGCCAAACTATCTTGTGAGGCAAATTATCTCTTTGAAAAGTGTGGAGTGGTACATGTGGTGTGGCATAGATTACAAGAGATTACCGAAACAAGCAGTGAGCTGACTGATCCTGACCGGTACCTAACCACAGTCAACGAGACGATCAGTGATGACAAATGGAGACGTAGACAAGTCGTGACGGAGATTATGAGTGTGACCAGAAGCGATGGTGGTCGATATCAGTGTAAAGCTACATGTGAGAGTGGAGAGCAAGCAATGGGACATTTCATTACCATCGAGGTCAAAAGTAGGTGTATCAGAAAATCATTGTTCTTAATTAGATTAAGATAACTGGCTAAAAAAGTTTAAATCATTACTGTTGATCTGAAATAAGACACTACACATTCTCTCCAGTCTAACGCCTTGTTTTGCTCTCTGTTATATTTTCTTGCAGGAAGACCATATCCCTGAGCTGCTTCTTTTCCAAAATGACAAGTTAAAATGATCATGAGTCAAAGTATACTCCTCCGAAACATAGTCTTTTGTCTTAAATTATCAAATTAGATCAAACTATATTTCTGTGCAGATTAACCTTTTTTCTGTTGTACTCCATTAGGTAATATGACTGTTTCTGTCAGTGATATTTCATGAATCTTCCCAACCTTTAACATGCTTTTGTGTGTAAGCGAAACCAGCAGTCATTTAAAACATTTGGTCAAAACAATCATGTTGAATTAAAGAAAGATACATTGTGTTTTATTGAAGAGTTCCAGTCATTTATGTGGAATTTATGCTTAAGTATTTGTGATTGCTTTCTATTGCAAAGTTTTTAATAAGATGAATGTAATAAAATATGCTTGTTGGTCAGTTTTCTAAGATTTTTTGACAGTTGCATGGTTACAATCTTTGGCTCACTCCTGGTTGCCGATATATAAGGAAAGTAAGTACTTACAGACTGAGTACAAGTCTGTGGAGTGGAAGAAAAATCAAGCAATTTTTTTAGGAATTTTAAACAAAAATAGTAGCACGCAAAAATATATCTTATAACCAAATCTCAGTTGCGTGTGGCCTGGTTGGGTAAAACCTTCTGGGTGGATTTTCAGTTTTCTGAAGTCTGAAAAACATCTCACTAATTAAAATTTAAAAAGTTTAATTCATCCCCATAGAAACACTGTTAATGTTACCATTAAAAAACAGATTTAATTATTCCACTGAATAACTTCATCAATCATCAATATTTAAAGTTTTAAAGAATTTTTAAAAAAGTAGCAAAAAAAGATCAATCAAATGATTACTTGGAAATGTATCAGCAGGGATAGTGTCAAGTTTTTTTGCGCATAACAAAAGGCACGATCATGAGGATGCTGAATGTGTTGAATAAGATTCTGAAGGAAAGTGGAGAAAAGTAGGTCTTCATGATATAAATACATGATTCAATAAAGAAAATTATTTCTCTAAGCCATTCTGCTCAATTAAATATTATTTAAGTGAGCAGAGGTCTGATAATCTTTGTAAGTCAGAAAATGGCTACAAGGAAATAGCTGCTTTCTACAGTCAGGAAACTGAAGCTGTGACAAACAGAATTGGATGAGGATCCAACATAATAGTGAATAAAAGAGCCTAAACTGAACCACTGTTACTCAGAAAAAAAAAAAATAAATATGCTGCAACATTTTAAAAACGTTTTTATGAGTCAATCTATGCTGTTTCTCTAGAAGAAGTGATGGTGGTCAATATCAGTGTTATCAGTGATATCAGAAACTCTTTTTTCAAAACAGAAATACTTTTTAAACTGTCTTCACTTTCAGCACATTTAAAGTGCATTTACTGTAATTGTTCACTTCTTCCAAGAACATACCTGCCGATTTGATATTCAACACATTGCTCTCTCATTTATTGAGCAATGTGATTGTTTAAGGCCTGTGAGTCAAACCACTAACAGGAAACGCCCTTGCCTGCTGGGTATTGTTGTTGAGTCCTCTTGAAAGTATAATCCACAGAGATTATGCTATGTGTCTTTGCACCAAACATGCAAACTGTTTTTAAAAGCTATTTTCAAAGTGTTAAGGAACTTCCAAAAATTAATATTTCAAACAAAATATATTTGCAAAAACTGTGGTGGTGGGCATGGTCATCTCCACAAAAGGTTCTGTGGTTTGAGTCTTGCATGCAAGCCTTTCAGGAAGTGGGTGCACATTGTACCTGTTAGTATGTTTTCTCATTTTCATCACAGAGATCAAAAAAACAGCATATGTTTTTTGGTGTGAAGATAATTACAGATTTAGCTGACTATAACTGGTAAGAAACATGTGTGAAAGTAGTGAAAGTATTAACTACAATGATTTTTACAGAAATCAGTTTTTATAGTAGTTTCAAAATCTAAGTTTAAGAAAGTAACATTTTATTTTAATGGATGGATGTCATCTCTGCATTTTAAATATCTCTTTTGTTATACTGTAGCTTGATGTCTTTTTTGTGTTTTAAATAGCTGGTCACATAAAGAGAGCATGCATGTGTTTGGTGCTTCTGGAAACTTTGCAGTTGCTCTTCTCATCCTGGACAGGAAACCACATTGTCAGGTTGAAAAACTGCATCACAGAGACCCCACGCTGCTTCTGCTGGCTGCTCACTTATCATTAAAAAACATTTATGGAAGTAATTATTTGTATGTTAATTAGCAGTTTAACTGTTTTTGTCTTTTTGGATAATAAATTAAATTAAAAGAAATAAAGTGAGACATTCTTAAAAACATCTCATCCCAGAAAACAGTTTGTGGATATTTTCGATCAAGGTATCTTGGCCAATAGTCTTTTCTTTGCTTTACTTTGCCGTGGAGGCTGATTAACATCAGCACACTCATCTGGTAAACATACAGTATGTACTATCAATACATAAACAAATGTTTCATAGTCTTCGGTCACTTTTTATTCTCACTCAAAAAAAAATTGTGACATCAAGCTCTGATGAATGTCAAGGTACATGAAATTCAGCTGACTGTATTGAGTTTATTTTCTGTAGCCTGGATGTGAATATATCTTTGAGTTTGTGACATCATTGTTATTTTAAAGAATAAATGACTATTTGAAAGGACCAAACTGAAATGACCCAATCAAGGTTTACAGATCATCTTCAATGGATAAGAAGACAAAGATGGTTAAAAATATTTTTAAAAGGGTACAAACAAAAAAGTATTTTAAAAAAAATCCTCACCTGGTTCTATATTGGCATGCTACTGAGCTGGAAATTTTTGTTGTACAAAAAATTTAAATACCTCCTCGTTCAAAGAGCAAACATGGTAGGAAACCCCAAGTCCCTTATTGTAGTTTCCAATTTCATCCAGTAGACATAAATTGTTTTACTGTCCACATTTCAATCTTCTTGTTTGCTCTCTTTGGAAGAATTGTGAGATAACAGTCCAGAACCTTGTTGGGAATGTGCTGGTTTGATAAACTTGCTCTGAAGGAAAACTCTGGGAACACAAAGCCCCTCTTTCTTATTGACTGTCTCTCTCAGGACATATTCATTAACCACAGACTGGAAGTCCGCCTCTTCAAACAGCTTAGCCAGGAACTCTGAAAACAGTTAAGGAAAACAGATTGAGAATGTAAAAGAAATCGATCACAGAGGACTGCTTGTTATACACCATATTTGAGAAACTACCACATAGTTTAATGGATATGCATTCAAACACTACATATTCACATTATATTTGGTCAATTAGAAGAATTTTTAATGTTGATGTCACACTTCAGATTTACTTTAGAGTCCAAGATGCTAAAACTTAAGGGCAATAAAAAAAAAGAAGAAAGAAACTGTTGGTTAATCACAATAATATAGGCAAAGTAGACATCAAAAGAAACAGCTGTGTATTTATTCAATTTATAAATGAGAAAAATAAATACTTTTTGTGTCTCTTAATAGTCTGTGTTGAACAAAATACCTACATTGAACTTTACTGACCTTTAGAGAAGAAGTAGGACCTTGTTCCATCTTGACGGACGTAGAAGTTGTCCCCCAGCTTGCTGCCAGATTTAAACCGGAGCATAGCGTGATCATAGAGGCCGTAATCCCTGAACAGGACGACACCGCCAGGCTTCAGGACCTGAAAGTAAGATTCAGACCATATTAGACATCAAATGATGTTCCCAAAAATGTTGGCATGCTGTATGCATAGTATCAAAAGGAAAAATATGCACTTAAATGAATGTTGTACAAACTAGGCCTGGGACTTTAACTTGTTAATCTTAATGGATCAATAACAGAAAAAAATACATAAAAAATATTGAACGCAATTAATCACACAGTGGAATGTAAACAGATGCGCTGTCTAACCCAGTGTTTAAAGAAGTCAAAGATTCTGAATTGAAAAACTTCGCTAATTGCTTCAAATATTGCCCTTGATAACAATGCTCTTAATCATTATTAATTACTTACAAATCCAATATTCAATTAATTTCTCATCATGCCCCGCCAACAGCACAAACACAACATCTTAAACTAAAACACCTATTTGTGTCACAATGACACCCTCAGCACGTTTTGCTTGTCCATCTCTGTTTTTACCTTGCCAATGTTCTCTAAAGCCACCTTCATCTTATCAGGATGAATGGCCGACAGGACAAAGATGAGAGTAACAACGTCGACGCTGGCCTCTGGAACATTTTCCGTCAGATGGTCTTTTGTTAAATCACACTGGAACGCACAGCAGCGGTCGGGGCGGTACAGAGGATTTTTCTGTTTCAACAGCACAAAACAAATCACATATACAACCTTCCAAATGTTTTTAAATACTCTCAAGCACAAGCTTTCAAAACTAAACTGCACTCTACTGATCAGAGCTGCTGATTGTAATTAATTTTATTTTTTTGACATCAATAAGTCTGATTTCACTAAATCTTGAATTATTTTTGTCACTTTTTTGTTATTGTGCATTAAAAAAGCAACTAAACTGTTAAACGTAGAATTGGGCTTCTATAATTAATCAAACGTAATTCAAAGATTCACAGGTTGAAATCTTACTTTGACAAATTCAACAGCCCGGGGTGAGAAATCACACGCATAAACAAAGATGTTGAGGTCTTCCTCTAGCAGAGGGAAGATGCAATTTCCTACTCCACAACCAGCCTCCAGCAGAACCAGCTTCTGGGACTCAAACTGAAAAAAGGTTTGAAAAAATACAGAATACTGTTAAATAACAATTTATTTAGTATATGCATGTGTTGATATAAGTTCAAATTATGCTCAATACAAAAACTTTGAGACAACTCCAAAAATCTAACATTGACATTTCTGTGGAGCCAGTTGTTTCTACTGTTTCTTCAAAAATGTATCTATAGTAGTGGGGAATGTTATTATATAAATGTAAGTAACTAAATATCCAGACAAACATTACAGGGACAGAAAAAGTTCGTTTAAGTGAGCCACACAACTTTTGGTCCTATCAGGTTTTCCTAGATGTAAAGATTTCCCTCAAAAAGTCTTTCAAACATAAGAAATCTACCACTTAACATGCTGATGGCTGCTTACATCTTTACACCCTGGCATTGTGTTATACTACATTACCGAATGCTATCACGCTGCCAAATTCTTGGTTTTACAGTAAGTCACATTTGCTTTTAATCAGTTGATGAAGTTTATTTGAGTACTTTTTGAGAATTATCTCGGTCTGCTAACCTCTCTACATGCTTGGAGCTCCTCAAACTCTCTGGTGGTCCAGTGTCTGTCTTTGAAGAAATTTGTAGTATTTCTTTTGTAAAACAAGTCCCAGTTTTTTTGAGCTTCTTTTTCAATTTTCATCTGTTTGAAGTCGGACACCAGAGTCCGCTCGCTGCTCAGTCTGTCCAGCTCCTCCTGGGTTAAATGTCTGGCTGTGGAGGTTGTTGCTTGTCCGCATGGAAACGTTTCATCTTTGGATTTCAATTTTACGGTTTGTGTAAGGTCAACTTCGCACTTTTCAATTCCTGTAAATGACATGATACCTTAAAACTAATTGGGTGCCTTGTCAACAAGTAACAATTTTTTAAAAAGGCTAACATCTAGACATTTAAAACTAGAATATAATTTGCTAAACTTTTCCACCGTTCGACGCCATCTTGTTCGTTATTTAAACTCTACCGTGTGGAGTCAAAAATAGTAATTCCTTGTCCATTTCAGTGGCACCACTGTCTTGACATAGATACAAATTCCCAGTAAACATTAAATAAAACGTGAGATGACTTTAATAAATTATTACGTTGAGATTCTTGTTTGTTCATTAAAAACTTACTTACAACCAATTTTCGGAAGTATTTTACAGTCGAACCAAAAGCGGAAGTGCGTTGTTGTTTTGCTAATAGTTAGCATCCGCAGGCTAACTTTTTCTTTATTTGGATTCTCTGTTTAACCCAGTTGAAGTAGCCAGATCTAACTCGGCACTTCAGAGCATTTGACGCAAATGTAAGTTTTTAATAACTTCAAAGAAAGCCTCGACCATGAATGGGAGTACGAATCCGCTGCTGGATAAAGAGGAGCATGTTTTGAAGCTCGGAGAAAGCTTCGAGAAGAGGCCAAAATCTTCTTTTCACACCATCAGATGTGAGTGTTAGGGGCGCCGCTGTGTTTATTTACAGTCACAATCAGAAGCGACGACTGAGCAGATCATTACTAAATAATTACAACAATATCATTGTTTTTGTTACAAGTATCTTAAAATTCGATTGGGACAATATGGATATACTATAAATTCATTCCGAAATAGTACTTGACAAGGTACTTGAAAATATTTTAGTTTAAAAGTCTAAATTTTTTCTGAGTCAGAGAGAGGTCCATAGTTAGTCATCGACAGTCAAAGGTTAATAAAGACTAGGGATAGGAAAACAGAGTACAATTACTAAACAATAAGACATTTGTAGACTTTATTATTCTGTATTCTACTTTTTATACAGTAGCTATGTTTACTTCTTTATCTACTCCCACAGATTTGTACATTTTGTCTGAAGAACCACAAGCAAAGCTACAGAAATTAGGCAAACGAAATAACGTTTTATACATTATAATAACACTTTATATATTTTTGCACCCTTAAATTAGAATTTGAAATAAAATTTAAAGACTTTAAAGTAACAGTAAACATTTCTTGCTCCCCTTGAGAAAAAAAAATAATTTTGAGAACATTTTGTTGCCTCTTTTGTTGTAATTGTGTATTTATTCAACCATTTTCTGAATGTTATAATCCTATGTAGCATTAACTTGTAAGTGGAATGAACTAGAGGCTACCTCAGCAGTCTCTAACCTAGTATTTGAAGCAAATCAATCAAGCTTTATTTAGCAGACTTCAGTTCATAAATACACAGAAAGATTAATCATTTATTCATTAATTTATTTGAGATGCAATTAATTATCACAAAAGATCTCAAATGTATTGTGGAGCAATTTAAACATGGTAACGCCATGCCGTTTGGCTTGGTTGCTTCTACATATACCACATTTAATGGGATAATATTTAATTTTGTGTTTGTGACTCTAGTCAGTGCAAACATTGTTAACTAGCCTTACATATACTGGAAACAACCAGCTCATCTAAATAAGCACAATATTTTAAACTGACAGAATTTGGTCTTTAAGAGACACCAGTACATTAGTACCACAACCTAAAGATTATTATAAACATACATATTAAGAACTCACCAGACCCGTGATTAATGCCTCAATTTCTTTTTCAGATGACTTCAAACCAGCATCTATTGACACTAGTTGTGAAGGAGAGCTGCAAGTCGGGAAAGGAGATGAAGTTACCATTACACTACCTCACATTCCAGTAAGACTCTCAGAGGAGGGTGTGACACAAAGCAACTTTTATATTGCCAGTTAGGCCATACTTGACAATCCCTAAAACTCCAGTTTGACATATTGAGTAATGAGTAATATGTCAGTGGTTACAGTTTATCTGTTAATTATGTGACAACCTTACTATATAAATAAGTAAAGTGTTTCTGATTTGGTTAAAATGGGAGCTACTGGTCAGTTGTTTCCTTATTAGTTGAAAAATAGTCATTGAGATCCATCCGTCTGTTACATATCTCTAATAATACTTTTACTAATAAATATGTAGCTAGGGAAAATAAAAAATAACAGAAAGTTAAAATCAAACTTGTCTTTCAGGGCTCCACGCCTCCTATGACAGTATTTAAGGGAAACAAGCGACCATATCAGAAGGACTGTGTTCTCATCATTAACCATGATACGGGTGAATTCGTCCTGGAGAAGCTCAGCAGCAGCATCCAGGTGAAGAAAACAAGGTGAGGGGAAAATGCTTTAGACTTGAAGACAAACTGAACAGTTTTCCACAAAACAATCTAAAAGGTCTAATATTAGGTATATGTGCTGTTTGTTTATGCTACAGGGCAGAGGGGAGCAGTAAGATCCAGGCCCGAATTGAGCAGCAGTCAGTTCGCTCCAGCCAGCCTAGCTCTCAGTTCCGGGCCCCAACCAAACCTGGAACTGGGATCAAAACCTCGCCCTCCCAAACTAAGGACAACCCCTCTCCTGAGCCGCAGCTCGATGACATCAAGAGAGGTGAGGAGGTTCAGCCGCACACATCAAAGTTACCTGAACGCTAAATAGTATAGGGGCAGTAGTATGTATTTTCCAGGTTCATAGTGCCATGTCATAGCACAATCAAGTAACCAAATTACTTTCAGTTGTTATAAAAATGCTGTATATATTAAATATAACTTATTAGAAATTTGACTTTGTAATTTAACATTTGACATTGAGCGGCAGCTTGGAAACTGCAGCTCAGAGGCGGCGCTAGGTTAATACAGGTGTTTTACACAACTGAATGGTTGCCATGGAGATTAAATGATTTCTCCAACATATATGAAAGAATCAACTAGAATAGAATAGAATAGAATTCAACTTTATTGTCATTGCACTGTCACAAGTACAAGCAACGAGATGTAGTTTGCATCTATCCAGAAGTGCTCTACGAGATATAAATATTTATTTACAGATGTACAAGACTATGTATGTATGGACTATAAGGGGTTATAGCAAAGAGATATAGATATTGTGTATAAATATAAATATGGGAGCTGTATGCACAGATTATACAGAATATACAAGAATGTTAGGGAATGGATTATAGATAAATAATGGCAGATAAAATTTACAGGTTGTATGTGTGTGTGAAGAAAACAGTCCGTGATGTGTGTGTGTGTGTGTGTGTGAGGATAGTCCATGTGTTATTGTTGTATGAGAGGATAGGGGAGTACAGTCACTAAACACTCCAGGCAGGTTTTTGATGTGATGTGAAGTTCAAAAAAGGTAATTTTACATAATACTACTCCTTTAAGATGCTGTAGATGAGCTTTAGAAGGTCTGACTTGGATCAGTTTGAAGAAGGAAGAAACTCTAAGCACGCTGATTCCATTCTGACAGAGCTGAGAGCGGAGGTGGAGGTTATAGAGCAGATGAGCAGCAGCGGCAGCAGCAGCTCCTCAGACTCAGCCAGCGCCTCGGGGAGCGGTGACGACAGCAGCAGCAGTGACGGCGAGACCGACGCACCGCGGCCGCTCAGCCAGACCTCCCCCAGCCGCCTCCCTGTGGTCAACGGAGGAGTCGACCGGCAGCAGGGCAACAACCAGCTCATGAACACACTCCGTGAGTTTCTGATTACCGCTAGCTTTGAAGTGTCTCCAGGAAACAGTTTCTCATCTGTTTTCTCTGCAGGAAACGATCTTCAGCTCAGCGAGTCGGGCAGCGACAGCGACGACGACTGAACTCTCTGGGTCAGCCTCTCCTCCTTCACACTCCTCCTCATCTTCCTCTTTTCTTCTTGATTCATTTGTTTCTTTGCTGTGATATCTGACTCCATCTTTATGTTGTAGCATGACTGTATTTTAAAAGTTTTATTTTAGTATTTCCTTAAAGATGGCCACCCAGACACATTAGGAGTTTATTTTTATTAGATGTATATTTTGTTTGGAAGAGTTTTACCTTAGAGTGATGGAAGATTATATATAGAGCATTCATGCATATTTTAAGTACTAAAAGAAGCTAGTTTTATCAGCCGAATACTTCTATTTTTATTATTAAGTTTTGTTTTTATATTAAAATTAACAAGATAAAGGTTTCAGTCGGAACCACCCACTTGTTCCTCCCCGTATGTCAGACAAAGCTGTGGACATCCTCTCTTTATGTTATTGTTATTAGCACTTCTTAGTTAATAACACAAATCAAACTTGCATTCATATGCATTCTTTCTTTAAATACTAAAAGATTAACTGCAAAAAGTGTATAAACAACCTTTCAGTTATTTCACATTTGATTCTTTGGTGGCTATTTGGCACTACAAAAAACAAGAGAAAGTGAATTTTACCTGCCCTATTTTTCAAAAAGAGATTCTAATGATTTTCATTAATTATATAGAAAATGAGGATATTTATAATTGGTATAAAAGCTGCTCATACTAGTTCCTTATTATAATTGATGAATAACATCTTGGATGATGTTCTTTTCTCCCACCACAAGATGGCAGATAAGATTCAATATTAAAACAGAAACCTAGTCAATGAAAGACATTCATTGAGTAGGTTTATTTGTAATACCAAAAAAATGGGTTCTTCCAAACTTGGTTTGGTTTCTCTGGAAGATAATGTTGTGATTTGTTTGTGTTGGACCTTCGTTTACCCTAACTGTTACTCATTGTGTTCATCTTTCTCTGAAATAGCAACAGATGTAGATTAGAAAATGAATAAAGTCAACCATTGTGTATTTAAAACTGGATAACCAAAAAAAAAAAAAAAAAATCAAAGAGAAAAAGGTTACCAGTTTAGTCGCAGCTCTTTTGTTGATTGCAGAGAGTGTTACTATCTGAGAGCTGTGTGTACTGTGTCTGCCCTTCAGCTTAGACACATGTCATTTTCTCATTAATGTTTGATTTTTATATGTCATTTTTGGTCTTAATGTCAGGTACTTGAAGCATCATCTCTGTGTTTCAGAGATTTCACATTATTATTCAGCCGTCCCGAGCCAATCATTGAGGCAGTTATTTAAAACTATATAAAGGCTCTACATTATAGGACACTTGGAACCAAAAAACGCTTATAGGATAACTTTTATTTGTTTCAGACATGTGTTGTTTGTTTGACCCAGAAATATACCAGGCCACAGGACCTTTAAATGCTTTACAGAATTTTAGTTTAGTAACAAAAGTAAATGTGTTATACTCCGAAAATGCCAAAGAATAGAACTCACCTAGAGAAAGACATTCAGGATTGTTGATTGTGTTCAGTTTACAGTTTTACAGTCTTTCTGTGCAAACAGTATAATTGGTTACTTTGTTGTTTTTTTTAACTTAACTGCAAACATTTTTGTGTTTGGTATTATTATTTAGAGTTACTAATAAAGAAGAGTCTCAGTATTAAAATAACTAGGCCTAAACATAAAATAGTTTTTGTAAAAGATGTCATAGAGAAAAAAAACTTTTTTATTATTACAGAGTGACTCATAATTACATTTGGGAATTTGTAGAAAGTTTTAGATCACATTTAAAATTACTTTACATACAAAATAGACTGTTTTACACTAATTGGAGTACTAAATAATCTCTTACTTACAAAAACTGACTTTTTTCTTTTCTTGTGAAAATGAATGCTCCATTACTCCAGTTCTGACCTGTATTATTGCGAGCAAAACTGCATCCAGACATACACTCCCGGTCTGTTGGTCCCAAACTTAAAGTAACCAGCAGACTAGAGACGTACAGCTAACAGAAATTTGAGTGAATATACTTTTACATCATTAAGGTTCATAATGTCAGATTTCATCACTCTCTTTTTTTTTTTACTCTTTCATGCTTCAATTTATCTACATCAGTTGCAGAATCATTACAAATGGATGCTGTAGCAGTAAATAACAATAAATTGGGATCTTCCCTTTTATTTAAAAGAAGCTGGAAGGTGTGTTTTGCTAGAGGTGATCACAAATTTCATAATAATCATAAATATGTTGAGCTCATTCTAGTTGTGAGCTGGAAAATGAGAGGCGTAGTTATTTATTTTGGTGCTCAGTACTATACGCAATACAAGCTTATAACTATATGTTTCTCTCCATTTTGTGGATGAAAACACAAAAGGAACATGTTTACAGCTCTATGCCGAATATAGACTGGAAATAATGACTTCCAGCTTAAATGGACATTCTTCCGTTTTCCACCACGGACTTAAAAAATCCAACTTTGGAGTGCAAAGAGAATGCAAATAACCTAGCTCGCTAAATTAACTAAACAAACTAGATTGTCAACTTTCTAATATCCAAGGAAATGTTAGTGTTGCTTAGTTTATTTTTAGGCATCTGGTAAATGCGTAAGACTCAATTGTTGATTTACTCCAAAAAGAAACTAACATATTTTTTCTTGTTGTTTCCCTTCGAAACTGTAAAAGTCTTGCAAAAGTGTGCAGTTGTTTTACTTACTGTGTTGTATTTGTTATTTTAGTTTTGTGTCTTAGAAATGTATTTATGTGAAATTTGGATTGTATTAAGTTTGCAAATTTCAGTAAAATAGTTTCCCACATTCATGGTGAAGAATTCTGTTTGTACTTTGTGTACTGATGCATTCCCCCCCTTACAAATTTATTCTGTTTCTTTCTTTTTTGTCACACTGAAATGTTTTAAATCATAAAACACATTTTAAGACAACACAAACATAACCTGAGCAAATGCAAAAAGCAATTTTTATATCAGTTTGATATAATTTATTACAGGAAATATTCAAACCAGTGTGGCCCTGTGGGAAAAAGTAATTGTCCTCCCTAATAAATCATGAATTAACTTTGATTAACCACATTATTTGGAAGGTTGAGTTTAATTTCACTAGCCTCATCCAGGCCTGATTACTCTCAGATGTGTAGAATAAAGAAATCACTTAAGCAGCACCAGTTTGACAACATGAAGTAGGCTGAAAGAAAGCAGTAGATGACAAATAGTTAATGAAATCAGTCAGGAAAAGGTTACCAAGCAATTTCTAAGGATTTAGAACTCCAGTTAGCCACGGTGGGAATCATTTTACATATATGGGGGGAAAAAAAACATGGAACAATGTTGAACCTTCCCAGAAGAGGCCAGCAAACTCAAACTACTCCGAGAGCTTCAGTGACTCGTCTAGGAAGTCTCAAAAGAACCCAGAACATCTGAAGCGCTGCATCAATCAGAGAAGTCAAAATTAAAAACCACTGCTGAGATAAAAGTTTCACATGTGCAAAAAACATCTTGATGATCTGCTAAATGTTCCGGAAAAAAAGTTGTTAACTGACTAGACAAATGTATAAGATTAAAATAAGTGAGTCAAACCTGCCAGCAAGTCCAAAACTGAAACACTAAAAAAAAAAAGAAAAAGATGCTGTGGCATAACTTTAAACAGGTGTTTCATGTTTAAAAGATTCTTCACAACAATCCTTCAAAGAAGAGTGGGCCAAAATTTCTCTACAACAAAGGAAACAACTCATTTTCAGTTATCACTAATACCTGAAGTCAGTAGTTAAGTTTAGGGCGCACTTACTTTTACACTTATGGCCAAGTTGGTATTGAATGTATTTTTCTGCTTAATAATGAGAAAATCATTTTAAAATGACCTTTTTTTATTTCAATATTTGTTTCTTTGCTCTGATATTTAAATGTTTAATCTGAACCATTTAAAGCAAAAGACATCTTTAAAGGGGCAAAACCTTTTTCACGGCGCTGTGTATATCACATTAATCCAGAATCGATTGGACAGCATAAAAAAATCTTAAAAATAAAATCCATACAATGAATAATTAGATACAGTTCTGTAAATAAAAACTAACTTTACACATATTTTATTTTGTATATATTTAATAATTTAGGCAGGTTTATATATAAAGGTACGAAAATACAATTTATTTAATATTTGTTCTTTCTCCATTGCTTTTTGCTATTTCTGTATTAGTTGCAGAGGCAGCAAACAAAACAAAATATGGAAAAAGGGATTTTGAAATATCTAAAAAAAAACAATTAAATTCTCACAATATTTGAAAATAACATTTTGCACTTTGTATGCTTCTAATTTTTTCATTTTTACCTATACTTCATCTATATTCAGCTAATTTTTTTTTTTTTAACAAATTGATTTACTTTTTATTTTTGACTCCCTTGTCACTTCCTAGAATGTTGCTCCCAGTACTATAATTTTCTTGTATATTTGATTCCAGTTTTACTTTTTGTAGTATAAGCATTTCTCAAAGACAATTTACTATCAGTCCAATTCTTCTCTGTTTGAAGATAGTGATATACTCCAATATTCATTTAATATAAAGAGCAGAGACAGTAGTCAAAAAGGAACTTCGAAACAAATGATATATTGCTGGTCTTAAATAATTATCGTCAAGTGAAACATATGTTTACATGAACACCTTCAGGTTTTATACTATCCACAACAAACTGTACACGGAGCTTTAATACAATACAGTACTTATTCCCTGCGATGGTGCAATAAATGAGTCACATTTGGGCATTTTTCTTCAAACAGTAACACAAAAGTACACAACAAATACATAAATAGCTTTTTGTTTCCCTTTGAATCAAACAAAACAATTAGATTTCTTGGTTCTGGCTCTTGCTACAACATGTCAATGAAGGATATATAAATTAACATCAACAACACATAATAATAATTAGAGCAATAATAATATAAAAGCTGTTCTGTCTTTTATATGAATCTGGTAAGCTTACAGTATGCACTGATGGAATAGAGATTAGCCGGGCAGTTTGATATGATGCATCAGAAAGTTTCTCAGTAATGCACAAATCGGTATACCCAGTGTCTCCAACTTAAATCTCTGCAAGGAGGTGCCTGATTGGCTCTGAGATGAGTCCTCTGGCCCAAGCAGCTTCTCAAAGGCCCAAACCTGAGCGGTCCTCAGATGGTGCCCTGAGTTTTTTCTTGATATTTAGTTTTTCTTCTAAAAATGCCACAGTACTTGGCATCAGAAGAGTCACAAGAACATCTGAGATGCGTCAGTCTGTCCCCCGTTTTTTGTTTCTCTTATGTTGGAAGTCACTGCAGCACATTTCTTTGCAACATTATGGACCCTGAGTACCATGGTGCATTTGACTGGTAGTCTTGAACCCATTAGCGTCCTTACCGCTCTTTGTTAGCTTGGTCCTCTAGTTTAAACACTACAGATGAGTCTCCCTAAATTAGCCCCTCCCACTCAGTCAGAGGTTAACAAGGGTCACCGTCCAGGGCAGGACGTGGGTTTGATGCAGCGTCCCTGGAACAGAACCAGATTGGCGGGGCAGTGGCAGCCGGCCACGCAGGGTTTATGACATGGTCCGATCTCATTCCAGTTGTCGCAGGTTTTAATACATCCAGGACCGCAGGTGTCATAGACTGCTTCATGTTTACACTGGGTGGCTGGGAGAAAGAAGTAGAAAAAAGAGAAAATCAGGACTTAAAGCATGAAAACTGGATGCAACAAACATCTCATAGCCTCATGCATTATTTTTAAGCACAAACACACTCAGTATGTAAATAGCAAAACATAAACCAAGCTGTTTTGTTAGCAAATCTATACAGTTAAATGCCAAATTCTGTACACTAGTTTTATGACAAGAATCACAAATTTTATTCGGGATAAAACAAACTTACTATTTTTAGCTCCCTTTAAGGATACCTCTACCATAAACACATAAACTATGCAACACTCTTAAGGTGAAAGGAAATCAGAAAGGCTAGTATTTAGATCTCAAGTCATCTCTATAAACTATTGTGTTTCTTCTATGTATTAGTCTATGGGACTGGCGATGTGTCACAAACACTAACCCATGCAGACGACGTCAGGCTTCCACTGTACCGGCACTCCTTCTCTCTCACAGGCTCTGCTGTAGGCAATGAAAGACTCACAGTAGCAGTTTTTATGGACCGGACACTCACACATGTCTGTCACACATGACCTGCAAAGAGCACAATATGATTTAGTGTAGAACGGCTTCACTTTCACAACATTAAATCTAAATTTTCTCAGATATTCCTTAAAGTAAAATTTTTAAATACAATCAAGATTCCTTTATCTTCAAAGAATTTGGGAATGGCCAGATGACTGTCATTGCTTACAAAGCAATGACAGTTGATTTACACTTTTTGTTAAATCAAGACACACCTCAAACACACTGATTGATTGATTGATTGATTGATTAAAGAGTAGCACAAATAGACAAAGACTCTTATCACAAGCTTAATCAGTGACAAAATGGCTTGTGGACAAAACAGTCAATTCCACAAAAAAAAAAAAAATCTTGTTTCTACCTGTAGAACGGCCCAAAATCAACCACACGGTGGCACTTCTGAAAATCCCACGATTTTATCTTCTGGCATTCTCGGTGGGCCCGGAGCTTGACTTTGACTGTGCCGGGGCACAGGTGGGACGTCGACCTGCGAGGTGGATGCTGCTGGGAGCAAACATCATTTCCATCGACTCTCCATGACTCGGCAAACTCGTCCACGTCGAACTTCAACAAGCCATCACCCCCAATGGTGTCGTCTCGCTTCTGACCATTGTAGTTCCCACAGAGGCCGCAAAGGCGACCGCGTAGGTGGGGAGCAGCAACAACTTCTACAAAACTGTCGCCATCCCAGGTGATTTCTAGACCTGCAGTGTGAAAAACAAAGCTTAGGGACTGTGGATTTAAAAAAAAAAGTTAATATGGGCTAAATTTTCAGTTGCCCAACAATATCCAAATATACTATGTGTCTTAATGTGTCCCAACCTGCAATGGTGGTGAGTTTAAGCAGGTATCCATCTAAATCGATGTGCACCCCAGGGCCGTGGTACGGCAGTGCAATGCGAGTCCCATTCCTTCGAACTGTGAGGTGCTGATGCAGACTGAGACTCAAAGCGCCGAGTCGAACTTCAACAAACTGAGTCCAGGAGAACGAGCGAGTTCGCCGAGCATCGTTCTTCACCAACACCTGCAATTAAGCAAAATTTGACTCATTACACTAATATTTAAGCTCAAGATCTTGATGTGAAGGTAAATCTATCAACCATTTCCATTTTTTTAACAGCCAGCTGTTTTGGAAAAGCTTGTTTTTAGAAAGGTATACCACTCATTTGTATTCATTCCAAGCAAATAACTCAAAATCCCATTTGCCCATTCCTCTCTGCAGAACAGCTTAACCTTTGTAGGGATGGATGGAAAGTGTCTGTGAACATCTTTTTCAATTATTGTCCCAGAGTCCAATTTAGGTTTAGGCCATTCTAACACATGAAGATGTTTTGGTCCAGTCCATCCCATTGTATCTCTGGCTGGTTTGGTGGTGTCAGGACAATTTGAGATTAGAGGAAGTGGATTTTATCATGTAGGTGACTTATGAAGGCTGCACTTAATTTTATATGGGGTAAAGAGTAAAAGTGGCAAATTATAAATGCAAGTCACACATTTTAGATTGTTAATCATAAGAATTTTTGAAAACTATGTTTCATTTTCCTTCCACAGTAGAAAAGTTTCCATATTGAGCTGAGGTGAGTTTTTTCCTTCTATTTTTCATCTAACTTGGGATAAGCAAATTCCCTCAACCTCTGTTTACCTATTTGCCTACCGTGAAGCTGTTGATGCTGTTTCCAGGCATTCCAGATTGGGTCCCGCCACATTCACGTGTCAGCACATATTGACAAGTTCCCTGAAAGTTAAAGGTCCTGCCATCATAGGTGTTGTAGTGAGGGTCACCAAACACTGTGCATACACCAGGTTCTGCACAGAAAAAAAGACGGAGAAAGGAAATGATGAAAAAAAAGACATGGAAAAGGTGCTTGTGCTGTTTAAATCTGAGTAACTATAAATAACTGCAGTGGAAGAGAAGCAGACCACGGAACATCACAAGCTTTAAAACAAATGTATCTGAAAAACTTGAAATCCAACTCCAGAAACGGAATTTATGAGAAATACAGAAATATGTGGCTCTAATCTGCCTTGCTCAGAAGTGAAACCAGTATATGTGGTGTGGTAAAAAGTCTGCCTTACCCAAATAAAACTACATTTTATTTTATGTGCAAATGAGGTTTAGAGGGTATTTGTATTACTGAAATAGACCATGCTGGGGGATTTCTGCTGAGGAAAAATGACCTGAGAACAAAACCACAGTCTGGACCAAAGTACTGTGAAGACTACTTAACCAAAGCGGCAGAAGTTTGCTCTCAGAAGTAAAGATTTACTCTTAGGATCATTTGTATATTCATGCAGCACTTATATATATATATACAGCATATATAGGGGTGTGTGTGTGGGCGTGTGTGTGTGTGTAAAAAAAATGTCAAGATAAGTAAGAGATTATTTAATACTCCAATTAGTTGGACTTACTCACTTTCAGTGCAAACTGGACAGCAGCCGGTTCTGTTCAGGATCTTGTTCTGTAAGGAACAAGGTGGAGGCATTATTCATACTTATCAAGAAAAAAACAAAAAGACTGAAGAATGTCCAGCTAAAAGTGATCAAATTTATAACAGATCCATTTAATTAATGGGAGGACTGGAATAAACAGATTTTTCAGTTATTGGCCTGCAAAATACCAGTCAGAATCATTCAAGGAAAAATTGTTCAATGGTTGAATTGGTTCATATCCCTTCATAATCATAATGCATTGAATAAAAAACACAGTTTGAGTCATTGTTATCAGTACACAACATGTTGAGTGAAATTAAAAGTTTAAGTTTCTTTAAACCTCGATTCCTTTCAGAAAAGCTGACAAAGTTGCATGTGAAAAGCTAATTGACATTTACAAGATCATAAAACTTTGGACTGAATGTTTAGTAAAAACATGGATTGTTTTTCTAAATTTTTGTAGTTTTTCATTACTTCTAAAATGTATAGCTCTTAAGCAGTGTGCACACACTTCTGCTAATTAGCGGAGCTAATTTTTTGAATTGCGCTTTTGCTAACTTCCCAAAATAGTTTTTTTTTTAGGTAAATTCTAAAGTTGTAAATTACTTGGCTGCTTTGCAAACTTTCAGTTGATCAAAGTTAAACATCTGTAATGAAGTTTTGGTTATTGGTTGTTAAGAGTGTTAGTGTTGGTGTTTGTCTATTCTAATTTTGAAGCGGTGAAGACTGTTTACGCAGCAGATCCTTTCCTCTCATATTCTCTTTTTTCTCCCCAAAAATTTTTTTTCAAACAAGAAATATACAGGAACATAATAAAATATAAATATTAGCGAACAAGATATAAACTTAAATACAAAATATAATCTTTGTAATCTTTCAATGGAAAATATAATTTGAATCAAAGTCAGTGCTTTAGCATAGCTTCCACTAAATACTGCACTTTAGTGTTAGCAGAGCTAATGTTTATGATTATTGTTTTGGGATTAAAGTAACTTTTAGTTAGTGGTACCCACCAAAGCTCAAAAGAAATGGTTTGTGTTTTAATGAGTTTATAGTCAAATCAGGGATGCCACAAAAATATCAATGCTCCAACTGCGAGTGATGGACTTTGTGTAACAGGAACCTCTGTCTATGTGTTAGTGCATGTGTGTGCATGTGTGTGTTTCAACCTCCATCAGAAGAGCAGATCAGAGAACTCTTTTACACGCAGAGTTTCTGTTGCCTGAGGGACGCTCTTCATTTGCACCTGCTTCTAAATGAGGACCCTCACTGATGTAATGTTTTTCTAAACTTTAAGCCTTAATTTTGAAGCTCGAACAGCAACCCCCATTTTAACTCTAACTATCCTTTGAAAACCTGGACAGGCCAACTCTAAAGTAGAGTTTTCCTCCCCTGTCTTTTTCATGCGCACGCCACTCATCTGTCATCGCTCGTAGACGTTCTCTGTACTCCCAGCATACGCTTCAGTTCTATCCTCCACACAAAGGCCACTCTCAGTCTTTGAAGAGTGCACACACACACATAGAGGAATACACACTCCCTTTCAAAATGCACACACAGTGACAGATTAGTTTTCAAGGGCCTAAATATAGGGAACCTCTTCTCTGCTGTCACTCAAACGTAATACAGACAAAAGGCTGTTCGGAGACACGCTGTCTCCAAAGGGGACCCAGACACTCGGGTGACCTGCTGCTGACCGCAGGAGGACGGCCTGGGAGAGATTGTGTGTGTCGGTGTGAGCTTAGAGAGTGTGTTGTGTCAGTGAAGAGTCACAGTTGTGACCACTAAGGACAGGTGGAGCAGTTTGTGTGCTGTATACAACCAGATTACCATCACAAATTAATCCAAAACTCAGCCAACATGTGGTTTTCTCAGTTCTCCTCAGTACCAACATCCAGCTCTGTTTTAGAAAGAAGTGTTTTGAACATGTTTTCAAAGTTTGGCTTGATAGTAGATGCAATAGGTTGACAGGAATTCCTTCATCTCTTAACATCAGCTGCTCCTAGACAACATTTAATCAACCAAATTCTCTTTAATATTTCATTGTTGTTCAATAAGTGATGTCACCTTCATAGCAGCTGTTATTTTCTTCCTGTTTTCATGTTTGTTTTGGTGATACACCAAGAGACCAGAATGCTTTCCGTCTTGCTCAAACCACTGGAAAGTTAAAAAAAAATTTTAATCAATGAACAATTCACAATGTATTTTTGCACTAAAACGTTACATTTCAATATTGGCCACATTGCCCCTTCACTATTACAAACCTTTAGCAAATAAACTACATCATTTGGTGCACTTCTTTAATAAAATGCTTCCATTTTGGGCCTTGTGAAGCATTGCAGAGGTCTTAAACAATTTAATAGAGATTCAGAACATAATGTGAAGCAGTAAGCAAATTATCGTAGATTTTGTTCAATTTATAGTGCTTTTTCTCCACTACTTGCAGTCCTTTTCACTCTGAATCTTCACAAACACTGGTGACATGAGAGTGGGTGAGTTATAATTTGATGTTTTTATTTCCCAAATTATAATTTCTGTGTCTAAATGACACAACCCTTGACATGGTGTTCTCCCATTCCAAATAAAACAACAAGAATGTCTATAAATAATGATGAAATTTAATCTGACATGACAAATCATGTTCTTTTTAGAGAAATTACAACACAGACCACCAACATCATTCTGTAGTCTCCAGCTCTGACCACGAACAACAGGTGAGGGCTTGTTGTAACCACTGGAAGCGTGTGAACTTGGACTAACACTGACACCAGCTCTGACTTCATGACCGGCACCGGTCGGCGGTATGTCAGGAATCCACTCCATCACCCGCAGACCGACAGACGACTTCGGAGCGAACTCTGCGACAGGTGAACGCAGCACAAACTTCTTTTAAACTCAGCATGCTGCTGCCATTTAACAGTTGTAGAAAATATACCTAAAACCAACTACCTATGTTTTTTTTTATTAATCTTTGGTGAATATTGACCAGAAGGAAATTGTGCAAGCTCAGAAAGTCTAAAATATTAAGCTCTTATTCAAGTAAATATTGTTTTATTCTATTCACCAGTAAATGGTGGCAATTCCTACACATAAATCAACAGACAGTGAAATAACAATGTAAGAATATTTTATTTTTATAAAAAGATAAGAGAAAATAATTTTTGGTACTTTTTAGATCAGGCTAATAGTTTTTGTCAACATTTTGGGGCATTTATGACTTTGGAAATGACAGAAAGTCTTGAACCATAACATGGACCTGTAAAATGTGCAGGTTGTTTGGGAAAAGACAAAATAACATACAAGTTGCAAATCTAATAAGCGGAAAATCCAGATGTACTTCTACAAGTGGAAGTGAATCTCTGTCACTCACCGAGGGGCAGCTGGTGATCGGCACACACTGTTTGGGCCGACACTCGACATTGCCTTTAACACAGGCACAAAGAGTGCAGTTCACTGACGACCACATGTCTCCTTCCTACAGACACAACAGGGTCGCAGAATTAGAGCACATACAGAATAAATTGGCACATTGCATTCAGACAGCATGCCATAAACCCAACATCTGCATTTCTTTTGCTGCTTGCTGATTTAGTAATATTTGAAGCACCAATATTAAAGCAAAGGTGTGCAACCATTGCTTTAATCTACTGTAATTTGAGTAAATTAAAAAAAATCTATACATAAAAAATCTGATGCAACTAAGACAATATTTGTTTGCATAAAATAATGTTCTTTTCAGCATCTTGGTTGGAGTTCTAGTTTAGCTTAGATGCTATAATGATCATCTACTATAAGAGGAGCTCTCCAGCTCCCCATCCTGAATGAGATGATGAATGATTGATAAATAGATTATTTATCAATCTATTCATCCCATCCATCCTGCCTCCATCCATCTATTACTCTTTATCAAAAAGTGTCTAATCTGTCCATCAATACTCCACTCATTCTCGTCCTCACCCTGTAGATTTTGTTCCGCACTCTGCAGTACTTCACCTCCTCCACCTTCACATAAGACAAACACTCATCACAGCACTGACTGCCCTGGCAGCTGCCTGGACGTGAGCACTGCTTTCTGCACACCACTGTTGAATCCTTAAGGACAAGAAACAGAGAGTTAATCACTCTTGATCCTAGATATTGACACACACTGCATAAAAAGATATAGAATAATCTTTCTGCACTATCTGACAGTAAATCAGATAAAACATATCCGGTCATTTATTTGTTTCCTCATGGTTTTCATAATAGTATTTATTTACCAATCAGAGGCTTAGAAAGCCAAAAGATTATTATCTGGGCTTTTTGAAATTGAGACTTCGAAGCAAGTAATACAATATTAATTACCGGTAAAAGAAATTTCTTCTAAAATTACTTCAAATTAACAAAGAAATTTGTTAAGGACGCCACAATTGTTTGATCAAAATCTTACAACATAAAAGCTAATTGTACCCAAATACTTAGAAATGATATGTATGATTCTGGAATTGAAGACATTTTTTGGTCTGAGTTTAAGTCCAAAAAACTCAGACCACGTTTGGTCTGAGTTTGAATCAAAAATTCAAGTACAATCATTTTGATTGTACTTGAATCAAAAATGATTCAAGTACAATAACACAGTATATATTTAAGAAAGTGGGAAAAAAAAGCATTGTACAATCAGTCTTAAGCTCTAAACGAAGAATATTCACATTTCATATTGTCGAGAAAAGAGTAGTAAAATAAGTTAAACAGTTAAATCTGTTGCAATAAAAATGAATCTTGGAGAAAGTACCTTGCATGTGCAGGTGGTACAGTTGTTGAGCATAAAGCAAGTACCGTTCTCATAGACATCACTGTGGAAAAGACAACTTCCTAAAGAGAGATCAAACACCTTCCGCTGACCTGGAGGTGAAAGAGAATCATGTATGAAGAAAATCACATAAACAGTAAGAGCATTACAAAGGAGCTGAAGCTCAGACATACCAATACACCTGGGACAGCAATGTCCAGGAAGGGTGTGGCTCAGGTGAGCGGGGCATGACAGCACAGGACACACTTCCTTCATGCATAGAGTCCGTCCTCCCTAAAATAATTTTAAAAAAAAGATAAATCACAATTACCAACATACATTATTATGGTTTCATGTTTGTATATCACATCAGCCTCCATGTTTTTACACTCTGTCATAGATAATGTGATTTGCACATAACCTAAATATTTTGCCATGTGGGACAAAATTGTCGAGCTGAAAGTAAAGAGGAAGACACGCAGCAAATGTCGCCAGGCCAGGAATTGAACCTGCGACCACCGCCACGAGACTAAGGCCTCAATACATGGGTTGTGCTTTGCCTCTGCGCCACCCCAGCACCCCAATTAGCATTACTTTTTAACTGGGGATAGGAGCCATACACAATCATCTGAAGAGCCAGAAACGGCTCCCCGGCCACACTCTGTGCACCTCTGGCCTATTTTATTGCTCAACCTCTGCTTAAAACAAAAGATAAATACAGCAAAAACAATATTTTTCCATAGCAAGTTTTCATAGATACAGCTTGACACAGCATTTTAAATGTCAGACAGATACAGTAAAATCATTCAGCATCATAAGGAACTCTGTTAACTTTGTAAATAAACAAGGGAAAGTATGATAACAAGTTTGCTTGAGCATTTGTTTAAAAATCCTGGAGGGTGTCCTTATTGGGCGTCAACACATTAATACGTTCATGTGTTTATGGACCTGCCTGAAGGGTTTGTTTGTCTAAGGGGAGATGCTGGAGGGAAGCAGGAACATGGGAGGAATTAAAACGGGGAAAGCAGAGGCGGATGTTGTTCCAACCAGAAATTTGTGACTCCTGAGAGACTCCAAAGCTAACTCATTTACAGGACAGAGATCCTGTTGGAAAGGTGAATTTATGCTGAATGTGTACTCACAGTGCACATGCACTTGATGCAAGGTTTGCCTTCAGGACTGAACTCTTCCTTCTCTTTATAAAGGAGACCTTCAAAGATGCAACCTGCAGCAAAAGATGTTAACCATATTTTATTTAGATGTCCTTTAAATTCAGCTTATTAAAACACATTTTGTTAAGCTCATTAATAATATTTGTTTTGAAAATAATTCACTGCATTAAAACAGATGAAAAACACAGAAACACCAATTGAAAACATAAACAAATTTTGACTCTAGTGTTTTACAGTGAAAATAATACCAATGTCTGAATAGAAATCAGAAAATATTACAATAAATAATACTTGAAAGTCTAAAAAATATGTAAATTGGGTAATAAAATTAAAAAAAAAAACAAATGCCAAATTATTTTGAGTACAAAGCAATTAAAATGATTAAAAACGCTGATGTTGATATGTTTTTAAATAAACTTCTTGCGTTCCCTCTAAATGAATATGAGTAGAATAAATAAATAATTATGAAAAGTTTTATCTGTTTATACATCAAAACCAATACTCACTCGGGCAGGTCGGACAGCACTTTTTTGGGTGGATTTTTGGGTTCTTGCAGTGAATGACACACTGAACTTCCGACTCTGTGATCACTCCTTCCTGAACAAGAAGCAAAATAATTCCTTCAGCTTCACATCTAAAATATATCATTACGCCTTTTTTATTTTCCAATCTTTAACTGCTATGACACAGTTTGTATCTGTGTCATAGATACACTTATTTCCATCCTCATCATTGATTATTGCATGACAATTATGTTATTTTTATCCAGGCATGAGTTTATCTGTCCTTTGGACTTTTTCCAGTCTTCCCACTTCATAATTCCCCCTTCTATCTGCTACCAGTCACATATATCTCAGAGACTCACCTGACAGCGTCTTGTTATGCAGGGTTTGGTAGAGGTCATCCAGGATACGGAGCTGTTATAAGACCGTCCATCTAACAAGCAGCCTTAAGCAGACACGATGAGTTAATGGTTAGATTTATTCTTTTAAATTCTCTTTACATTCTTAACATTTAGAAATTAACCAGCTGTGGCATGTACGGCATATTGAGAAGACGCAATTGTAACTATGCAGATATTTTTAGAGGTTTTGGTTGGAAAACACTTCTTTTCTGTTCTGGAAATGTCTTCTATTAGACAAAACAGCGGCATTATTTGTTTCAGGTTGTACCATGAACACCTGAATGCTTAAACTGGTCTGAGAGAGAAAGCAGCTATGCAACAATATCCCTAGAATAACACACATAAAGTAACTGCTGCAGCTGAGAATTAAAGTGTGATTTAGTGCATGAACTCATCTCAGGACAAAAACATAACATCCCAGATGAAACATTCATCATCCCAGATGTAAATCTCAAATATTACGCCTAGTTTTCTGCAAATGCTGAAAAATCTTTCTTCCATAGATCATTTATGAACTGCAGGTTCACCAAGAAGAAAATCTGCAAAGACAAAATTGTGATTCATGAACTTCGTGATTAACATCAAAGGCAGCAATGAAACTGGAAGATGCTTCTAAACTGTAAGTAGTGTGATCAGATAACCTATTATTTCTCAAGATATTTTTATTTTTACTTCTTTTATGACAGGAACTACATATGATATGTAGGCTTACTGGCTTTAAAGAGAAAACCAGCATCAGTGCATGTTGTCTCGCTAGACGTGTTGCAAAAACATAAATGGATGTTTGATTCTTATAATTGCTCCTAACTATATCATTTTCTAACCCAACTTTCTTTTCTAATTTAACTATTTAAAATCCCTTCATAAAAAAATCTAATACTTTCTCCTCATGTTAAAGTTAATAAAAGGATTTCTGAAAGTAAAACAATACCAAAGCTGCATACAATATGTTGTAAAAAAAAGTTTATCTGTTTATCACCACTTTTTATGTCTCATAAAAAGCAGTCCCAACCTTATGAAATCTGGATTTTAACATTCCTGAAATATTAGCTACAGGGCTGCTTCAACTTTTTCCTGTAATAAACTCACATCTCTTGGTAATAAATCTTTATTTTGGGGGGACCTAATAAAAGTATTTTGTGATGAGAAAATACAGGCCTTGGAAAAAGTATTCATACAACCCAACTTTTCCCACATTTTGTCATGTTGCAGCCACACATTCACTGAATGTGCGTTTTATTGGGATTTTAGCTTTTTTCTTTTCTTATACTTTTTTAAAATTATAAATACAAATCTGAAACCTTTAGCATTATTGTATTCAGTCCCATCTAACCTCACAAATTTAGAACAGATAATTATATAAAAGACCACATATTAGTAAAACAATCTGTGTGTGTGATTTGTTTATTGGAGAACATTTGTAAATAATAATAATAAAAACCAGCATCCTGAAGACCAAGGAATACACCACATGGATCAGGAATGTGGTTGTGGAGAAGTTTAACTCAGAGTTAGTTTACCAAACAACCTGCTTTATCCAGGTTCTATATCAACTCTAATACTGGAAACAGAAAAATGTACATATGAAACTCTAGTCCTCTGCCATTCCTCCACAAATCCAGCCTCAGAGCAAAGCATTTAGATGCAACAGCTACTCTTTACATAACGACCGCTCCACTGTCACCCACTTTCCTTTCAGCGCTGAATGAGAAGCCTATTCATTTCATCCCTTTTACAGTAAGCGGTCTCAGATCAATGTTTAACTTTTCATACACTGAAACCTAATCAGAGCCATTGATCTACTTTCTGCTTTGTAAAATAAATCCGGTGATGCAATATCACTGCTGCAGGAAGACTTGCAGTAATTTAGAAAAAAGGTTGAGTTCAGGTAACAAAATCCCACTGTTACAGAACAACACGGTGGCTTGAAAAAACTTTCCTGCATTATGAACTTTGCCCACATGTTGTCCTTATACAACCTCACACTTTTATGTATTTTCTTGTGATTTTAGATGAACGGTCAGTCTAATGTCTCTACCAGCTTTGTAGAGACTGAAATGTTTTTCTATTCTTTGCAGAACAACTTCAGCTCAGTCAGATGGACAGAGAGCCTTGCTACAGATTCCCAACTGGATTTAGGTTTCTGGCCTCAATTCCTTTGTGTTGGTCTGTCAGATTAAATGCTGACAATGTACACTTATGGGTTCAAGGGGTGTGACTACATTTGCAAGGCACAGTTACCATCTCTTCCTAACTGCTTTTTATATTTTATCAGTGTAAAACAGCATCTGTTAGAAATATTTGGGGTACTTAGGACTTTGGAGCAGAGTATATAATACATCAAGGTTGAGTTCAGGTAACAAATCTGAATCTCACATGTTAAAACCAGCAGTCTGAAGATAGAAAAATAGCAAGATATCAAAAATAAGCTTTCTACTAAAGTACTGTGCACCCAATTTGAGAGAAAATGTGTCTTTTCTGCACTTCTTTGAGAGTTTAAGTGATAATCTAGAGCACTTTATGTTACAACAGGTAGTGCTATACTAAAACAGTTTGACTTGTAGTGTAAAAAAGGCAGAATCACAACCATCAGGCATTAATCAGTATATTGTGATCCCTTTCTCAGGTGTTTTCTCAGAATCAAGAGACCAACTTTTAATCAAGTTACTGTAATTAAAAGTAACTATTTTGACTCAAACTATTTCTAATTTATTTGTGAAAATTCACTATAACATTTCCAATAAATCTTATTCTCTTTAATAAAGTAAAAATAAATAAATAAATAAAAACTTCTGCAACTTTTGGCTTCCAAAAGCAATACCTTGTTGATGGCTTAAACAGTAAATGTACTTAAATAGCTAACAATAACATTCTGTACCCTCATTCAGAGGATCTGTTTAACTAACACAGTTGTAGTAATTGATTTATTCATTATTCCTCCACTGCGGCACGTATAAACTTGTTTTCAAAAGCAATTTCAGACCACAGTCTTGTAATAAAGTGACGCATCCTGACTGGGATTCTCATCAGTTGTGAGAAGGATTTTATTAAGAAGTGAAAACACAGCAACACGACCAACTGGTGTGTTTCCAGTAGCAAAGACATAACAGAGTTCATCAGAAAGGAAGCTGGCCGCAGTGACGACGCAGCAATTTTCTCCACTTCTATTAATGAAGTGCTGAGTCGTAAAACAAAGCTGCAAACAAAAAGGTTGCGGCCCCGCAGAGAGCTAGAGGTAAGTGTGAGTGTTTTTATATTTCCATGGAGCCACATGGCTTCTTCATCAAACACATTTTCAAGAAATAAGGTCATTTTGGAGGTTTGTTTATTATTTAAAGGTTCAGTTTGGTTGCAGGTTAGTTCCTTAAAAACATATTTCTTCTGAAGAAATCAGAATAAATATTTGGTTATTTTGTTGGCATTGTTTTTAAGCATCACAAACATGGCTCTTAGTTTACTGTAGGTAACTTTATTAATTTTTGCTTTGTCTGAATTGAATTTCCATCCATTTGATTTATTTCAGTGGTAAACAAAAGTTACCTTAGACTTAAATGTGAAAATACATAAAAGAAAAACGTTCTGGAAAAAAAAACACCAAACAGTATTTTTATCATCTTGTTGCACTGCAGACTTTGTTTCAATACTTACATAAAAATTGAGGAAATACATGTGTAAAAATTGTGGAACAGCCTCCCATCTCAAGTGAGATATCCCCAGAACTATATACTATTAAAAAAAACTTCTCTTTACACAGGATTTTGGTTGAGTATGATATACCCTTTTTATTTGATTATTTGGGCATTGTCCTTACATATTGATAGATTTTATTAGCTTGTCATGTTGTGTTGAATTTCTTTACATTTTGCCCATATATCACATTGCTGCCCTTGAAGTTGTTGTATTTTAAGGGGCTCTTAAGAGAAATTTAAGTGAGGTATACATTTCCACACACATGCTTTGTATATTTAGCATCCAATACTAACATTTGCAGATTCAACTATTTATTAACTTTGTGTTAAGCTATTACGCTGTAAATTATAAGAAAATTCAGAAGAAGATTTAAACACAGATGATCGTCCTCAGAGATGCTTGAACGATTCTGATCATTAAGACAAAGATCAGAATGATGCTGCCCATGTGGATGAATAAACAAATAAATCATCTTGGATGATTTCAGACTCATAAAAGTAACTATATTTCTGTTGCTTGTAAACCTGACAGTGAACCCATTCAGCAGCCAAACTGTCTCCACATGCTATGGCTGTGTGTATGTGGCTTCACATGAGGTGAAAAGACATCCAGATTTACTCCCACAGGTTGCATTGAGGCCTGGCTGTTTGCATGCACTGCAGTAAAGTGGTCTCTGAAGGTTTGGTAAATCTGTATGAGTTTTATGTTTCTGCGTTATAGCAGTTCTCCCCATTAAAGTCCTCCAGCTGCAGATACCACAGCAGGACAATAAAAGCTCCCAAGTTCATTATTATCATCATCACTGTTTATTTTACAAATCAGGGTCAGAAGACATAGTAATACATGCTCGTCTTACTCTGGATCTGTTCATCTGTCTTACCTTTGCACCGCTCACAGCAGGCGCCAGTCTGTTTCACCACCAGAGCACAGTCATCAGAGACCAGCGGACATTTCTCCTGTTTACAGTCTGCTTTCCCATCCTGCAGGAGAGAGACAGGAAGAGAGCACTGCTCAACTGTCAAAACTCTGACTTTAGTCTTACTATTATATCACATTCTCATTTTGTCTCTTCCATTATTTCCATCATGTTTTATCACTACTGACTATCAAAGTCAATAGTGTTTTTTTTTAAATTTTACTTCTAAATGTTTAAAAACAGCTATCATGACCAAGATACCAGCTAATAAAGATGCTTTAAAATTGTCTGGTAAAAAAAAAACATTCGGGCCTCATGACGTGCATTGTTCAAGGTAATCATCCAAATGTAATTATTTAATATTCAGTTTTTATTACTCTGACATGACCAACCTTGGGGTTTTTATTTGAAGCACGAGCACTACATAAGCCTTCAATTATTTATATTTTTTTCTTCATATTTAACAAAAAGCCCTTAAGAATCTATATCTGTGACCTGATGACACTTTTTCTAAATTTATAGCCTGATGCAAATGGTACAAATCCTTTTTGTCAAATCTTCTCTTACTGTCCAGATTAAGAAAAAACTTCTCTATATATTATTAAAATGCTTTAGAAGGAATGCTGCTATTGTATAAACAGGAGCTAAGAAAAAATAGTGATATGATTAAAGAAAGTGACACAGTGCTAAAGAATGTTCTAGAAATGACAACCTGTTTAAAAATGATTGCTAAATAATAAAAGTTTTGCTTTTTAGTCATCTTTATCCCAAATTTTAAAATAAACCTTCACAGCTGTGGGAGTAAGGAGTGAAAAGACTGAAATGTTTCTCTGTTTAAATTTGTTTAAAAGGAAAAACAGCCAATAGCTCAAAATACAGTAGATAATGAATTGCAAGCTTATAAAAAAAGGCGCATTTGAGTTTATTTGGGGCATATTTTACAGGAGAAATATAAATAAAATTTCGACATAAGGCCTCTTCACCACTTTTGATTACAGCGGGGCTTGAAGCTACATGCAAATAATCTGTCGCTATTCTGAGTATTACATAGGTCAAAGGTCACATTAATCAAGTCTAGCATTTAAATATGTGTGTATGTGTTACAGTTGATATCGTTCATTATTATAGACTACCATTATGATAGCCTATAATACTACTAAAACCCTACTAAAACCTCTTTGTTTTAGTAGGGCCTGTCTTTTTCTGTTTTAAGAGTCTGATTAGCTGTTGCAATCAGCCTGACTGGGAGCTTCTGGCCAGGGATCCCAGAATCTTATGTTTCTGTGTTATAGTGTCCTATAACACAGAAACATAGAAACACATCTTTCTATAATATGTGTTATAGGACGCTGTGTTATTGCACAGAAACATAAGAATCTTCACTCAGACCGCCGCTGAATGTGTGTTTCTCATTTCCAACCAGATGGAAGAAAGTTGTCACCCTGGTTCCTGCTGGAACACCCAAAATGGACACTTTTTTCCTCTCATGAACTAGTTAATGAATTATAGAGATGTTCCTTACTTAGATTTATGTGTTCTTGGGTTGTTTTGTTATGTTTTGTCACAGCCAAAGAGTCGTGCTGAGACACTGTGAATAGGCTAAGCAAGAATAAACATTGGCTTCAGTCAATTCCTTTTGTGGTCAATTATTGGTTCGTAAAATAGCCCCGTTTGTAATGCTGTAAATGTACCAAAATAAAGTTAATCTTAAAGTCAGGGATGGAGAAACTGAAAACATGGTTAGACTCTTCAGCAAGATATATTAATGATTGTTTTAAGTCAATAATTCCTTACCACTGATTAAAAAGTACTAGTTCCACTGGCAAACTATTTAACCTATAACAAGACATTTTCCCAAGTTTTAAGTGAAATAATCTGTCAGTGGAACTAGTATATTTTAGTTAAGGGATTATTGACTTAAATTAAGCTTCTAAAAATGTACCTGTAGATTAATTTCGACTTATTTCGAGTATACTGGGATATTTGCACTAGAAACTGGATCAAAATACTCAAGAATTTGTGTTTTTGCAGTGTGACATTTAGCTGTGCCTGAGCAGACAGATCAGCACCACCAAATGTGCAGGTATGAATGAAGAAGATCAAATTAAACAGAATTGCTGTGCCTACTCTATGTTTTTTCCAAATTCGCAGCTTGGTTTGAATTTTGCAGTCTGAGAAATAAAATATGGCTCAGCCTCGACGCTTCAGCTGTGAATTTTCACACCAGCACAACAAACCTCCTGTCGCCTCCAGACACACTACGCTCTGTGTCCGTCAGCGCTGCTACAAGCACGGTGGGACCGGTCAGAACCGGCGTCGCTTAATTCTCTCAAGTTTCACACCCAGTCTTTACTGCCGTTTTCTTGCCCACTCTGAGTGTGTTTTACTTTACAAACTATGAGGGTTTGTAAAGCGGAGGCTGGCAGGTCCTGCGGCCTTGCGGCAGGAGGCTCCAACAAAGACGGATCAAACGAGTGCGAAAATAAACCCGGCCAGTTTTATATAGCTGCAGCTCTCCGAATAAACCCCAACCACACCGAGGTCAGATGATGTCATGACACAAGAGGAGGGAGGAGAGGAGCCGAGATGGAAAGAAGCAAATAATGAAGTGTAACAGGTTAGAGGGACGATGACAACTAGAGGAAAATGACAAACTCAGCATGGGATTTTGATTTGTTGAAGGTTACTCTGCAAATCTTAATTTTTTTAATACCTGGTCATCAAACTCAAAATCTCATTTTATTCCAGACAACAGGGATAAATTATGGCAAAATACAAGTCAGTTATATGTTAATGAGTTACAATATTCATGAAGAAGCAGAAGAATTTAATGACTTGATTAATGTCAGCTCTTATCCTGAAGCAAAGGGATTGAAGAATTTAAACTGGCAAAGATACTTTTAATTTACAGGATGCTAATATTAATCATGGCATAGTAGCATAAAATATTACTAATAAAAGTTATCAGAACATTTAGTAAATATAAATAGCAATGTACAATTGACATTCCTCTGGCTTTAGTTACAGGAAACAAACCAGAAGAAAATCTCACAAGGACAGCTGAGCTTTACATCCAGTTATATCTAATGTCCTCTTTTTAGGACAATGATAAAGTATTAATGCATTTATTTATCTGGGTAATCAGTTTCACTATAATTAATGCCAAAGGTGAAAATACTCATCAGGGTCTCACTTTGCGAACACAACCAAAACATAGTGAAATGAAGAAAACAATGAAAATATCATAATAAATACCTAAATGTAAAAAATTGTGCTTAGTTGTCGATACAGTCTTTTAATAAGAAAAGGCAAAATCTAGAAGACAGTCAAACAGGATTCTAATTTAGTATCAATTACTGCTAATTTAAACATTTTCTTACAAAAGAACAAGACTTATGTTACTTTATATCTTTTTCTGCACTCTTAGACATTTTTAATAGACACCTTCTTCCATGTAACTGACAGAATCTGTTAGATTTTAATGCACCTTAGGGAAAAGTGTTACCAATACAACATGATATTTACATGTTGTAAATCTTAGACATGGTGTAATGTTCTTCAAGCCAAGAGATTTTCTTTTTTCTTCAAAATTTCTGTTCACTGCAGTATTTTGGAATAAATGCACTGTTGGAAAGAAAGATTGGCCGTGGATGTAAACCCACTAAATGGTGGAAATGTGACAAGTCAAAGTGCAAAACAACTAGAACACTATATTATCAATTGATGATGAGGTGGTTCCTCAGACCACTGCTGTTTTATAAGTGTAGCCCCGGGCTCAGCCTGTAATTTTAAAGAGAAGCCATGGATAAATTAGGAAAGCTACACAGTGGGTATTCAAGGAACTGCAAGGCAAAAGATTTCTATATATATTTAAACCGTAATCATCTATCATGGAAGACAGCCGTAGTTGAGTTTGTGAAACTTTCCCATAGACTGTTAAAGCTGACTGTAAACATGCGGTGAACTTGCTGCTATAAGTAAACCAACAGGAAGCTTCTGAGTCTTGGTCCTGAGTATTCCTGTCGCAATAAGCAATAAATCAATTAATCGCATGATGAATTAAAACAAGCTCAATAATTCCCATTTGCACGATTTATAGTTTTTCTCTATTCTCTCTCTCTTTCTACCAAAAACTGGATGACAAAAGTCCTCATTCTGGTGCTTTGGTCTCAACTGGCCCAGTTTTTGAAGAACTTTTTTTTTTTACAGACACTTCATAATTCATTTTATTTATTGTTTCTGCTTTTTGCTTATTTATTTTGGATATTTACATCCAAATGTAAATAAAATGTCTTCCAGTTCCAGTGTTAAATGTTCATTAGAATTTAAAGTTTATTGGTCTCTGAGAATGTGTTCTTGTATTATTATGCTTTTACATATATTACTTGAAAATGGTCTTAAAACAACATTATTGTTCACTGCAAAATTTTCTGGGAGAAGTTTTTGTCCAGCAATATTTGTCATTGTGACAGAACCAGTCCTGAGATCTGTTCTTATATAGCTACTTTTTTTTTTTAATTGACTTATCTGTTTTCTAAATATCCTTTATTATACACGGCAAACAATAACACACTAAAACCTAAGGAAAACTGGGTAGCCAATTAGCTAATCAGTTAATTTGCTTGTTTTCATAACTTCATTCACAGAAACATGCAACCTCCACACAAATGGTGGTGAATGCTCAAATATAAGGACAGTAAAACAGCACGACCAACCCTACATTTTGATATTGTAAATAAATGTATCTAAATTTGAAGTTGACCAAACACCAACCTTGTGTTCAACTGTAATTTAAATGTTTTAGTTTCTTTCATTTATGCAGAATCAGTTGAAAGCTCCTCAGACTAGAGGCAGTGTTGAATAAGAAGCAACACCACATTTTGTTGCTATTTTTGTTAAAATTTCAGTCCAGGTTACTTTTCTATCTAGTGCACAGTCATGCACTGCTTACTTATTTTGGGTAAAATAAAATCATTTCAGTTTGTGGATGTGACAAAGTGGAAAGAACATGTTCAGTTTTGCAATGTACAGTAGCTTTAGGCATAATAAATGTTTGTGTTGCATTTAAAACAATTTTTAAATAGTAAAAACTTGTGAATGTGCCTTTAAATTCTGAAAATCAGCATCTGGAAGGTCATGTCCTTCTTCGTCTCTGCACTATTATCCATTAGCAGAGTATTGGTGGTACATGTGACCCACTCTGCTGCTACCCTTGTTGCGCCGGGGTCAGTGGTCACACCGGGTCACCTCGCCTTATAAACACTTGAAATACCACCACGGCACCAAGGCTGCTTGACTGTCTGTGGCAGAGACTGAGACCCCACCCCCACAACACACACAAACTTTAAGAGGGATAAGGCACTGGTATGCTTATAAGTGGGTTTGTGTCAAAGGGAAAGTGATGCCAGTGGGATGGTCTGTGGTTCTACAAATGCAGACGTGGTTTTGTTCGACTGCCTGAATTTACAACTTTTACTTTTCTTCACAGTGATCTACTTGACAAACTGTAACCCAAACTCACGGCTGAACTTTAGTTAATTGGTTAAAACAATCAATCACAAACAATTTCAGCTGCTAAGACGCCGGATTTAACCAAGAACAAGAAACTGCACAAGTAATCAGATTGTTTAAACTCAATCAGTGAAATTGAATAATTTACTAATGTGTTTATTGAATGTAAAAGGTCAACGTCTATAACCTAGCTGATCAAAAGCCTTTTGCTGTTAGCTGCTCAGCTCCAACACCACATATTCAGACTGGTTCGAGGAAAAGTCTCTAATTGGGAAAGATGAAAATATTAAACTCAGGGTGGATATTATAAAATTATTTTAAAAAAGAAAGAAGGGACCAATAAAGGTTAGATTATGAAGGGTAGCTAGGTGTTTTTTTAAGACACTGCATTTCTGCAAAACATTGACTCTAAACTTTTGATGGAATGGGTCAAATTTACACAAAAACTTTAATTGACAAGATTTTATTACGTGATTCTATCTATGGTTTGCATGATGTAGCTAATCCTGTAATCTGTCTTAATGTTGTTTACTATTGAAAAACAAATGTTTCATAATGCCATTTGGGACAAAGGTTCTTATAAAAACACTAAAACATAAAATGCTGTACATCTGAGTTACTGAACAATATATTATCAACATAATTTCTTGAATGTTAAAATTAGGCTAGCTCTGCCACTCGGAGGCGACAGTGTTCACTGCTTCACCTCGTTTCTTAATTTTTTTCCATCTTTATTTTCCCTTTTCCTGTTTCACCCACATTCATAAAACTGTCCATCCATTTTATCCTGGTTTCCTTTTATATCAGTTCCTGATTATAGTTTTCTACCTAAAATGGCCTTAAACTAAATGAAATATCCTCTATTATTAATTCATCAAAACAAGCAATTTTTTATACAGACTACTGTTTAATTCAAGACACACTTTTCCTACTTAAACGTACTTCAAAGAAAGCTGCTGTGCAGAAGAAAGAAAGATCTAAAGCTTTCATCTTGCAAGCATCCTTTTCCTTTTTATGTTTTCAGGTCTGGTAAAGGGATGGAGAGATAAGACGGTGTCACCTCATCACCATCAGCCCTTAAATTAAAACCCCATTTACGTCCATGGACCGTAACACCTCCCAGCCTCTCAAACCTTAACGGCCTTTTCTAAATGTGACCTTTCACCTCGCGTCCAAAACATAAAAGGCAAAAGCAGCACTCCAAGGAGACAAATGTTGTCGTGTCTCTTACTTTGTTTTTCAACAAGTAAGATAATTCATTTATCTTGAAATGAATATAAGTAGTATGGGTTGGATTAAAAAAAAAAGGTCATAATACATGAAAAAAGATCTGTCAGTTTTTAAAAAAGCACATTTAAGAAGAAAGTTAAGACCAGATGTGAAACAAACTTTGTGATATCAGTTCTGAAATAGTTACAAAGCCATTTCTAAGATTCACTTCTAAACTTACTCCAAGACCATATCAAGGGTTCATTCAGCTAAATTGTATTTACATGTTATTATTTTCACTGGCAGAGAGAAGAGAGATCTTCTATTAACTTTTTAACAGTAGTAACATAAGGGTAAAAAAAGACACGTCTGTTGTTCAGCATAAATCAACAATGAAATAGTTTAAGTAGTTCTAACTTTAGATCGCCACACCATTATCACTTCACAATCAAGAGGAAAGTACGAAGAAGCCAAATTTCACTTCGAATCAAACTGCATTTGCTGCTCTGCAAAAGTTAGAAAACTTGATTGTTCAGACATGTAATTCTCACTCAATTTTTCACTGGAATATGTCAGAAAAATCTCGTTAACTGTGACATTGTCTACATGTCAAGTCAGGTTTATTTGTTTAGCACATTTCAGCAACAAGGCATTTCAAAGTGGTTTACATCATTAAAACATCACACAGTCATCAATTACGAAAAACGCAATAAACATTACTTTTTGTCACATGTTGTCATCAAAATCATCAAGTAAATACACATAAGACATTTTGATCAGTGTTCCAGTTACTGCTAACCAAGGTCAACTCTAAACAGGTGGTTCCAATTAAAATTAAATCACACATTTTTCTTACACACAATTTGAAAAGTGAAATACTTTGTGTCTTCCGCAAGCCATTGGTGCATTGCACAAAAGCTTAAAAAAGATAATTTTCCATTTTGGAATTTGGAATTTCTGCAGAATTTTTATTATAATATTTAACTTTTATGACAACAAAACAAAATATAAAAAGGGTAGCACATCACCTTATTTCTGCCACTGGATGCCCTCAGTATTTGAAAGTAGCAAAGTACATTATATGCTTTGACAAATATTTGTTAACATTTTTTGGGCATTTTGTATTTGTTTGGATATGTACACTCCAAAACCAAAAGGCATAGCAGTAGTACTTCTAGGAACATGATGAATTTCTGTTGATTGACTTTTAAAATCATTTTAAAAGTCAATCCACAGGGAGTCAACCTTTCTTCCACACTAAAGCCATAAGGTCATGTAAATAACTGAATTCCAACAGTTTCTCCATCAGATATTTCAATAAAGCAAATAAAACACACTTATTATGAGCAGAAGACAAGAGGTTAGAATGTGTTCCTATTTTGTAGTAAAAGCTAAACATGGCATTTATGCACATTTATTAGCATTAACATTATAGAAGGCAACAGATAACAGAGCTGCTGTTTTCTTATCAGCTGTCTATCAAGCAAACCTCCGTCCTGTATTGATCATCTACTCGTTAGGTTGAACAACCTTTGACCTTCCTCAGAGATCCTGCTACCGGGTGTAAAAACTTCCTCACAGAGCTCTACAGGAATGTTTGTTTGATCAATTAACGGTCAGCAGGAGCTTTGACCCCTTCAGCGTCGGCTCTTGTTTTCTCCAAGGATGAAATAATGCAGACTTGTTCTGCTATACGTCGAAAATGCTCATAACAAGATGAGCTGGGAAAAAGTTTGTTTGATTCAGCGTCACTTCCACACGAAAAACAACTCGACTGATCAAAGCTCCCTGCTTTTCACATTTCATTATATTGTGTTTCCCGTCAACATCCGTCTATTAAATAATCCAGTATTTACACTGAGGTTTCATTTGAGATTTCTTTTCTCTTTCTCACAAAACAACCTCTAATCAGCATCTACAGCACAAATATACAGAGTCTCATATTGCGGCTCTGATTTGGGTCATACAGATATTTATTTTAGTCAGTTTCATAAATGCTGCCATGTGAAGAGATGGGGCACGGAGTGATTTAAAAACCCTGCTCAAACAAATCTCAAATGAATTGTTTTGCAAATGTAGAACAGTATTCGGTAACATTGTTTACTTTGATATTTATGTCAAACATGCAAAATATGATGGTGAAATGTATATATTAATTACACTGTACAACAGAGGTATTAGTTAACAAATGACAAAATGTTTGTTTTAAAGTTGAGAATTGTTTTAAACATTGAAAAATACTGATTCTTGTTATTCTCAAATTATTTACTTTAGTTTTTAAATACTTTATTTAACCTGGACAGCTCACTTTATTTCAATGTTTCAACGTTCTACATTATTTCTTGACATCAAAACAGCGCACACAAAACCATTTTTCACTTTATAAAAAGAACAAAGATAACTGAAATTACAATAATGACAAACTGCAAACAAAATAAATCAACCAAAGATTTGTTTGGTTGATTTATCCTTCCACTTGAAGGATTCAAGTGGAAAAATGTGCTAAACTGCTGCGAGGTAAAGTTTTAGAAGCTATTTTGTTTCTAATTGTAGTTTTTGTCAGAGCAGCTTGTTTGCTCAGCTGTCAACGGCTTTTCATGAGGAACGCAATTAACCAAGTGCACAGAATATCTTCATTTTCTTCATAATAATATATCTGAGAGACTAAACAAACTGCAAATGGCACAAATGTATTTCTTTTACTTTTTGTTTGCTCATCTCCTCGAATGTCTTCTTTGTTTTGTTTGAGGTTTTTCAACCTTTTTTTCTGTCATCAACAGAAACAGAATTGGATTTTCAGTCACAGCCAAACCTTTAGAGTCTTGTTTTTCTTTTAATTTGTAAAATAAATTATATACAAGCACTTTTAACTTGATTTTATTTCATATCCTGTCCATCAATAGTCTTTATCAGTTTTTCCTTACGCGGTACCAGGGAGCTGCTGCCTCTCTCCAGCGGTCATTGGATAACAGGCAGTGTAGAGGAGAAGTTAGAGTAATCAATAAACCTAACATCCATGTTTATGGACTGTGGGAGGAAGCCAGAGAACCTGGAGAGATGAGATCCAAATGCCATGATCCATTCTGGGATTTGAACCCAGGATTTTCTTACTGCAAAATAAAGGTGCTACAGACTGTTTCAATGTTCCACTATTTTATATCCCTTAATAATCAAAGAAATAAATAAATAAATAAAAATTGGAATAAGTTAGAATAAAATAAAACAACATCAATCAGACTTTTTCATTGATATTTTGATGCTAATAAGCTGTGTTTCATAGTGTCTAGAGGACAGAATAGGTGATATTGTTCATAAATATCTTTATTTATGAACATATTTTCCTGGCTACACTTAGGCACAGTTTTATTTCCGTCACATCACACTCAAAAAAGAAAGCTTCCTCCTACCATCCCAAAATGTTCACGTTTCTTTTTTTTTACTAAATCGTCCCCAGGTGCGAGTGTTTGTGAACAAGTATGAGTGTGTGATTGTATGGGTTTGCAGAGTTGTCTTGACTGTCTCCATGAAGTCCTGTGATGGACTGGTGACTTGGCCAGGGTGAATCCCACCTTTCACTTGTTGACTCTTGGCCATGTATCTGTCAAACCACCCTGCAGGAACTAAGTGGGCAAAGGAAACAGAGGGAGGTCCTACTGAAAACTGAGCTATGAACAGGAACAGCAACAAATATGTTGCACCTGCAAATAGGAAACTTACTTTGGCCTTGTGCTGTTTAGGCATGAAATCAACTGGTGAGTCAAGTCATAACGGGTGTCTGCAAAGTTAATCTTTCACCTCCTGTTGGGTGCATCATTGCTTCACCAGAGCAGATAAAGAGTGACATTAGATTTAAATGTTCTTGTTATACAGGGTGTCCACACATCCTTAAAGAGTCTGAAGTTCATCTATACAAAAACAAAAGGCCTTGAAATGTCTTAAATCCATTAGAAAAAACACCAGTTGGCCTTTCATATGTTAATCACAGGCCTTGTGTTTTGTGGAGGAAGAACTTTTTCATCTTGTATATTCTATAGTTTATTTTTCAGTCACATGAGAGCATCTTCATTGCATGCTGTGTCTACCTCTAACTAGTTGATCACTGGTAAGTGTAAATTTATCGTCAGTTTGCTGGACAGTGTTCATCTTTGTCACTGGCTCACTTCTGTTGCCAATCCAAATCATGCTACATTCATTCTATGCAAAAATGTAAGATGCACTACTTAAATCTTAAATTTCATTCATACTGGTCTTAAAAAGGGATTAAAATGTCTTAAATTAGAGTTGGTGAAAACTGCAGAAACTGTGTTTCACATTTTTATTTACATTTATTTTACACACACACTTAATATCAAACAAGTGCAACACAAATATAATTACTTATAACAGCATTTGTTGAATATAAACCTGAAGTTTAATTGTTACTTTCCCTGACATGGATGTATAAATCCAGTTTTACAGAAAAGGGTTCTGCAAACTTTAAAACTGATGCTCATCCACCATTTTGAATTGTTTTTGTCATTGATAAATCGTTCACCAGAAATAACATTTCCTGACCTAAAAGCTAGGTTTAACTGTTCTGACTCAATGGACGGACACAACAGGCGTCCGTGTAGGTCCAAGACATTCTGAAAGAACTGCATCTGCATGACGGGATGTGAAGGGGAAAAAAAGAGCCGATCTGGGGGTGAAGGAGGAGAGGAAGAACCGATGAGAGAGTGGAAAAAGACATGCAGATGGACAGACAGATAGACGAGGATGATGAAGAGAGTGACAGAGATGGACTGACTCCTTCCAAGATAACAGATCGCCATGGCGACCTATCTGTCAATCAGTCTGTCAGCCACATCCACTCTCTGCTCTGCCTCAGCCTGGACACACACAATGGATCCTCTGTGTCCATACATGTGTGTGTCCATACTCTGGACTCAGTGAGCAGACCCCCCATCTCCTCCTCCTCCGACCCATGTATAAGTGACACTGGAGACCCAGTGGCTCGTTACCCCCCAAAGGGACTTCATGGTGACATGGGACCCTTTTTGGAAGTGCAGAAATGATTGTGTCGATCATGCAACACTGAATTTAACTTTTTCTTCCACACAGTTTGGAAAAGTGAACTTAATCTTCCATCAAGTCGCAATTATTCAGAAAAAATTGGAACAAAAAGGATCCCAACGTTTGGGGTAGTGAACAGAAAGTGAAGATGAGGGATGACAAACAGCAGCAAGTCAGTCACGCTGAAAAAGAAGCCAAAATAAAAACAAAAGCATTTTACCTGAGAAAGCAGAACAAAAGGAGAAACCCAAAATCTAGAGGATGAAAATAGGTTAAATTTAAAAAAGCATGACCAGGATGTGTGTAAGGCTATGAAGGGATATAGTGTCTATGTGTGTGTAGAGGAAAAGGAGGGAGCGGGGGGCTGATATGTAAGTGTGTGGAGCGGAGGGGTTAAAGTAGAGATGAAAGGGCAGCCATTGCCTGCTGATGACTGATATCATTCAGCAGGACTTTGCTGATGTCTGCCTGATAACACAGAGGACAAGAGAACCTCCTGCAACCAACCAGGAGCCAAACAGTAGCTGAGGTTTACGATACATGTGAAGTATCAGAGGTTGGAGTAAAAAAGGTGAATTTGGGTAATTATTCTGTGAGCTTTCTAAATGTAAAGACAGCAATTTGCCTTGCAAAAGTATGGATAACAGAATTATCAAATGGAAAATTCATGTTTGTTCAATTAAAAAAAAAATGAAAATCTGAAGAGTGATGTGCATTTGTATTCCCCCAAAATAATTCAACTGCATTTAGTAGAGATGGGCAAATTGATCCAAAATATCAATAATATCGATATCATGTCAGCATCAGTATTGGATTGATGCTTTAGTTCTACAGCATGAAATGTTGTATAAATTTTGTACTGTAGTTTTTCAACTCTACCTAAAAAAGGATTTTTTTTTTTGATTTGCTTTCAAATGGTAATTATTTGTGCTTTGTCTATGTAGGAAAAATGCATGGATATCATGTTAATATCATACTAAAGCACATAAACTCTGTCCAAATTCTGTCATACGTCTGGACAAATGATTAAAAGAAAAAAACAAACAAACTAACTCACCTAAAGGCTCCTTGGTATCAGATCGATACCAAAATATGCAGGATCGCACACCTCTAGCTTTTAAATAAAATCCTACGCAACCAGTTTAATTTAAGTAGTCACTAAATTAATAGAGTTTATCTGTGAATGGAAGGTGCTGCAGCAGGAGGAAGATGTTGATCGATGAAGGCCGGGATCTCTGTAGGTCTGATGAGCTTCTTCTCTGCATGGATGGTGTGGTCACACAGGACTTGGGTGCTGGCAGGAAGGAAGGCACCAGTTCTTCTTTGCCTTTGGTCTTTGTCTTTGCCTTTGTCTTCATCTTTGTCTTTGGGGTCTGAACCCAGCTGATGAGAGAAGTGCGATTCGAAGCCACAGGTTGTGGGCCTGACGGGTTGGTCCCCATGCGCAGGACAGTCTTCGGCTCTGTGGTCCCGGCTCTTCTTCAGCTGCAGAGTTCTTTGTCCATCTCGATCTTGGCTCGAAGCTGCCTGGAGGATCCAACCAAAGATTCCTCTTTTGCACCCACCTTTTATAGGGTTTATCCACCATTTTGGTGCGTTTGCATTGGCTAGCACTGTTGCTGTGCTTGTTTCATTGGCTGTGTGCTTAGACAGATGATCTCATATCCATCACTGTTTTACAGACATTATGTCCTGATGTCTGTGCTAATGTCTCAGGGTTGCCCAGTGGTCCTCCTATGACCATGGCCAGCACAACCTTTTCTTTGAAACATTTAAGTTGTTCAACAACCTGTTTCCAAATAAGGCATTGATCATCTCTGCTCTCCTGTTAGTTCCTCTTTTTCCCTTAACCTTTCACCTTTCACCTACCATCTACCTCCAACATATCAGTGATGTTTAATTGCAGTTACACATTTTACACCATTTCAAGTTCAATGTCAAAATCACATTTATAACTTCTTTAGCTTCTCTGATTTAGCATTCATTTATAATTTTATAACCATAACTTATTAATTACTCTTATTATAATCTTAGTGTGAGTTATTACAGATGTTTTCTGAAAAGAAACCAATAATAATCCATGATTCTAATTTTTTGATACCAAAGTTAGTTACTTGTTTTACTTGCAAGCATTCCCACAAATGTAAGTGTAAGTATTATTACAAGTAAACCAATATTAATATAAGTATTTTACTTTGAATCGTATCCAATTACTCAAAATGTTTAGACTTTCATTCTTTAAAACTTTCATGCTTTAAAATAAGGAATAGTCTCAACTATTTTTTATAAATTTGCAGGCTGGAAACTTACTTCCTCTTTTTCTAGGAAACTGCTCTTCCTGTTTCATGACTCTTTCTGTCTGACTATGATTTATTATGATTAGATAGAAAAAATGAATAGAATTAAAGCAAAGTTTGCAGGAGACAAAAACAACACACCAGATGTATTTTATTGATGTTTAAGTCTACTGTTGGGTCACTTGAGTGATTCATTTTAAAGATAACTTTATTTATTATTACTGTTAAACTTAAATCTCCAGCATGGGGAAGTTTTCTTCACAATATTTTATATTACCTTGTACTGAAATTATCAATAATGATGTAATTTGTTGAACAACTAATATTGGGATTGATTAAACTCAGATCTTAAACAAATAATAATTGAATAGAAAAGTATCACATATATGTATATAGATCTATATAGATCTCTCTCTATATATATAGGTAGATAGATAGATCTATATAAATATATAGATCTATATATATGTAGATATATAGATCTATATACACATATAGATCTAAATATACAGTACAGACCAAAAGTTTGGACACAACTGTGTGTCCAAACATTTGGTCTGTACTGTATATATAGATCTATCTATCTACCTATATATATATAGAGAGAGAGATCTATATAGATCTATATACTGTATGTCAAAGCCACAACTGAATGAAAGACATAAGAAGTAAGACAAGACATGTAGGGAAATGCTTTTCTTCAGCGGGGTCAGTGAACCTGGTGAACGAACGTTAATGGAGGTTAACACTCAAAACCAGTTTGAGGCTGCAGAATGCTTGAATCTGCTGCAGAGATTCACCTTTCACTAGGAATCATATCCATCTGGTAAAAAGGTCTAGTCAAAGTCCAGAGTTAAATCCAAAAGCCTCAGCAATTTTACAAAGAGGAATGGACAAATATTTCAGTCTGAGTAAAGGTAGTAGAAATATACCTCAAAGTGTGTAAACGCAGGGAAAGTTGGTTTTCCAAAATATTCGCTCAGTTGAACTGAAGATGGTCAATCTGAAATTAAACACGCTGAAGTCTCTGGATGAGATGCAACATAATGTAAAACAAATTCCAGGGGTCTAAAACTTTACAATGGCACTTTATAAAAGATAACCAGGATTTGTCTACAGGTAGTCTGGATTAATTTATGATGCTGTGACTTAAAATATTAACACAACAGAAGTGTCATGTTTCCAACCCGACTGTCACAACCGCAACGTAACCTTCAAATACAACAATCAAGATGCCAAGACTGTACAGGACTGTTTTACATCTGACACAATCTGTGCAGAACTCAGTTTCTCACACGTCTTCTGGACAATCTGTTGGCTTGGCTGGCGTGTGACTCCGTCAGCTGAATGCACTTAGATGATAACTAAACATGCAGATTCTCAAGGTAAACAGCAACTTTCTCCTCCTGATTTGTATGGAAGCTGTCAAACAAAGCTGTGGTAACATTTCCACTGTCAGCTGAGAAAAATGCAGCTCAAACTGTTAATTTAGCGGTTCCCGAAATTTAGGTCCGGACCCAGCTGTTGCTTGTCAGACACAATGTGCTAGAGATGGATAGGAGAAATAATCACAAATTAAAAAATGTTCTCTAAAGGATGTTTTCTTAAAGATCATTGAGGTTGTTTGTCATGTCATGATGTCTCTGTTGAGTTTGTTTATTAGCACATAAGTAAATATCTGCACATTTTGACAAGAGACAGCAGTGGATGAATATTTCTGCTGCTGTGTGTCAGAAAAAACTGCTGATCTAAGTCAATGGAAATATTTTTTTTCAAGTTTCAGGATCAATAAACAAATCTTTTTGATTAAAACAATTTATACACTTAATGGCTCTGATATCATCTATAAATTAGTAACACCTTCTAATGACTTCCAAATCTCCAATACTCCATGAAAACAAAATAATTTCCTTCTGTCTAAATAATGTGTAAAGGGACGAACAGTAAAAGGTTAAAAGATGTTTACTGGTGTCTGAATCTGGATAAAAGTTGTTGGCTTTGTTCATTTTGAGCAAATTAAACAAGCTAGCCAAAACTGACTATCACTGTCTTTATTTTGGCTGCATTCAGACAGCAGCTATGAACTAAACAAAGTCATATGTCCACACAACTTCCCCACTCAATTAATTGGATACACCTGTTCAATTGGCCAACCACATGGCAGCAACCCAGTTCATTTAGGTCTCTATCTGTGGAGAATATAACCTGCTGAAGTTCAAACTGAATATCAGACCAGACAAAAACCAGACATTTAGTTACCAGATGGATTGTTTTGATCTAGTGAGATCTCTCTGGTTAAAGGACAAAATATCTGGCGAGCTGAGGTTCAGTGGATGAAGATACCTCTGATTAATGTCAGAGGTAACAAAGGCAATAATAGCTGAAATGACCATTTTCACAACACCTTATAACTGAGAAATCCCATCTCTGAATGAATAAGGTGTTGAACCTAAAAGCAGATGAGCTACAGTAGCAGAAAACCAAATCAGGTGCATTTTCTTGACATCCTTTGGATCTTTTAGATCAAGTAAGTTTTATTTAAACTCCACAGCTACTTGGTTGTTGTTTCTGATCATATGTGCATTCTTCTTCTGAGGATTACTTTCAGCAGGATAATACACCATGTCACAAAGCTACAATCATCTCACTGTCACTCTCATAACAGTAATATCCCCCAATTCCAATGGCTCCAAAATCAAGAAGCACATCATAGAGCAGAGCATTCTGGGTAAATACAACCAAAACAAACGCAAGAGTCTAATGCTGGTGGGAGAAATGGCTTGTGGTCTTTTGCAAGAAAAGAAATCCTACAACTGCTAAAATCTGGCGCCACTCCATTTTTGTTTATGAAGAAGGAAGTTGCACTCTGTGTCTCCTTCATGTTGTTTCCTTCAGTAGTTATCAGTGCAGTGCCACCACATTTGAGGGGGTGAACAGCTTTTTCAAAATATTTTGTTCATTTGACACAGTGCAGTGAGAAAGCAAACAGCACCAATTGAACCAAGTCTATCAGATTGTTATGTGTGAAAACATCTTAACTTGTTGTGGAAGTCAGAGCTCAGATCTGGAACTAGATCTGGGATTCATTAAACACACCCCTCAGCATCACACTTCCTTGCTTCCTGTAGGATAAACTCAGGTCAGGTAACGGCATTTAAAAGCCAAAACTTTTCATTCAGCCAAAAATAAAGCAGTGACCAGAAAAGCCTCTCTGGTCCATTCTCATCCTCGGAAACAAAGAGCTCTACAGCAGTAATGGGGGATGTGGGGTCAAAGAGCACATGTTCTGGGAAAGAGTTGTCTCCCAACATTTTGTTGGTCTGTTTTAACAACTGCACCAAGGCAGGATAATGGGTACGCCTGGAAAAAAGAAACAATACCCACTTTGTATTTCACTGCAAGGAAAAACTGCATCATGACATTTGATTTTGTTTTAAATTACAAACTGCTTACCGATGCAATTTGATGCCAAAGTTTACCATCTAATCAAATCATTCAAAGCAAGCACTGATCTGTCACGAAAGACCAGCTGAAACTGTCCTGCTACTGTTGCAATCTTCCTATAAAATGATCGACTCTGCAAATATCCCTATCAGTGCAAAAGGAGTTCATGTCATTCACTCGGCCAGAACGGAAACACCAAGTTATATATTAAAGAGAGCAGAACAAACAGAGGAGGATTGATAACTTGGCATTCATTAATGTGAGCAGAGCAGAGAAGAAAACGGGTTCCTACCAGGCAGACGCAGGTGATGCAGGGGTTGTCGGTGATGTTGGGGATGTGCAGGACTTCTCCTTCATTGTCACAGCTGGCTTCAGTGCCTGTGAAGGACAGAATAGTGAGGAGCATTCCTAATTCAAGTCTTAGAAATGCACCCCACTACAGAACAATATGTAAATTGTTCTGTAATTTCTATAGCTTATGAAAATCTATCTATAATGCCAAGAGAATGTGACATTGTCATCCCAGAACTGCTTTAAAAACTCTGTAAATTTGCTCAACTTTCCTCCATTGTATTCATTCATCTGTCCAGGTAAATGGAGTGACATTCGAACCCAGGTCTTAAAAGCACAAGTCAGTCACTTTGTTACGAGTGCAAATGTAACCTGAACCAACGAGGGGAAACGACTCCAAACACATGGGTTTATGGGTTGAAGCATACAGATGTCAACGTCTCAGAGCGCAGCGGCTCATGCAGGAAGAAATCTGCTCCAGACTGACTGCTCTGATGTTTACTCATGCGTCTGATCTGCTTTATTCAGAGCAATCCCCCCATGGTGACAGAGATGGGAAAAATATTATTGGATGGAAACGAGATGATGCATAGCCACAGATGTGGAAGTGATATAAAGATGTGGTTGCAACTTTGTTCTTGTTGAGCTAAGGTTTCCAGGGAAAAATTATACAGCATCTGAACCGAATGATGAGAGACCAATTTGTTGCAGAGACTACTCAAAGAAATCATTTTTGATGTTCGTGTGAACAGATTTGGTTGACTGCTGAATCACAACTTCCTGATAATTAAAAGTTATCCACTTCATAAAACTGCAACTGGATGGGGTAATTTATAAAGTTGGACTATTACATGCAATAAATGTATAGACTGCATATTTATTTATTTTTCTGCATTTATTCACTTGAATATCCATTTGTAGTCATGCTGTCACTCAGGTTGTCCCTGCTGCTGAACACTTTAACATACAGTACAGTGTGCAGCAGCTAGAAAATGCATCACATTTGTTCAAAGCTCATATTTAAATCTTAATACTTGAAATGATCCATTTCACGTTTGACATTGGCACGGATGACATACGTAGCTTACAACACTTGACACATTTATTGGCACACTTGGTAAAAAATATGTTGAAAGAAATGTGTTTTCATGTTCTCCCCAGACATGTGTAGACAACAATCTATGTAAAACAAAAAAATCACCTGTGCCTTATTAAAAATACTCCTATTAATCCCATAAAATGCATATATCTAAAGCATTTTCTAAATGTAACTTTCTTTAGTTCACCAGAGTGCTTAGTAGCTTTCAATTATTAATCCTTCTTTCTTTACCACAAACATTGTTTTTTTTGTTTTTTTTCTTTAAGTACCAGAACATTTTAAACTAAAAATCTGGAGGAATTTGCAGTAAAAAAAAAAAAAAAAAAAGGATTACCACTGGATCTTTAAGCCAAATAAACACAAAAGACACAACAGCACAAAATGTACAATTTTCTATGGTCACCTCCTGACTTCCGGATAGAAACATTTAAAACAGGAATGTCCAACGGTCGTGCAGTGGTGGCGTAGCGGTTAGCGCGACCCGTATTTGGAGGCCTTGAGTCCTCGACGCGGCCGTCGCGGGTTCGACTCCCGGACCCGACGACATTTGCCGCATGTCTTCCCCCCTCTCCTTCCCCATTTCCTGTCAGCCTTTTATCATATAAGGGACACTAGAGTCCACAAAAGACCCCCTGGAGGGGTAAAAAAAAACAGGAATGTCCAGCTCTATTCCCCAACAGCTATCATCCTGCAACTTTTAGATGCATCCCTGCTCCAATGCACCTGAATCAAATGAATGACCAGTCCTCTGCAGAGTTAAATGACAGATGAGGTAATTCAGTCATTTGATAAAAATTTGTTGGAGAAGGAATACATGCAAAAGTTGCAGGACAGTAGTTCTTGAAAACTGGAGTTGGACACCCACGATCAGATTGTCTCAACAGAAGTAGCCAAAGCCTTGTGAAATGTTATAGGAGAACACAAAGTCCTCTCGAAATGAGGAAAGTGAGGGCTGTACAAAGTTTTAACAGCAGGGGTGCCAATGAGTGTGGCACCACTAATTCTGGTGAAAACAATTATTTACTTAAATTCGAATCCCGCCCCCCTACTAAACATATTCTCTCAAAATAAAAGTTGATGCTCCCTACTTTTCCAGTGTGAAATTATGCTACTGCAATAAAATATTTAGTATTTTAAAGATTTTTATACACCTTTTACCCATGGGACCAATAAGAGTGGAAGTTGCTGTAAATAGTGTTTAACTTTAGTGGCAGCTCTGACCAAATTGTTCTCTCTGGGGAATCTATGTAGAATAAAAGCCAATAATTCCCATTATGACTCATGTAAACATCTGATCCTGAATCACACAGCCAATGCAATCAAACTCTTGTGTTTTCAAGAGGCTTCCATCACTTTGAGTCCCTGAAGTATAACCTTCATTCCCAGTTCTCAATAAATGACTTCAGTTTGCTTCACTGCCTCTTCTGTAGGGGACACACAACATAGACACTGTAAAGGTTAAAACATTTTGTGCAACACCGGATCAATTCTTTTTATCTTTGTGCCATAACCTCTAACCTGATGTCTCTTCAGTTTGAGGAAATTATGATTGATCAGGAGTTAACCATTTCCTGAACCCACATCCCAAACTAAAGCAATGTGTACATAGTTTGAGTTGGACCAATATTCAGCAATATAAAGGGGAGATTTTCAGGCCATTCACTGATCTGTGACTACAATAAACAAAATGTATGCCAATCAAACGATGTGTTCTGCTCACATCAACTATATTGATTAAAAACTGGACCTTAAATAACAGATATACGTGTTTTCTATCATCCGTAGTGGAGGGATTCCTGCAGTAACTAGTCGTGTTGTCTGACTTCGGCAGTAAAAACCAGCCTGTGGATTCGGGCAGAGCAGACAAACCCTGCCGACTCCACCACCACTGTAAAATTTACAACCTTCGAGCATAATTAAAATTGCAGGGTTGTAAGTGTTGGGGGGGGGGGGGGGGGGGTAAACGAGGGCGGAGAGGCACTGTGGATCCGTCTGGGACCCAAAAAATCTTACTGTCTTGTTATTCAGCTGTTGTTTGTCTTTTTCTCACAAATTTGTTTAAAGGTTACGTTGATTTTACCTCAGACCTATACACTCATCAAGCTGAGCAAATTATTTACATTCTCTGACCTTTATTTAACCAGGACATCAATAAAGATTAAAATCTCCTTCTTACATTAAACTGAAACTACCTCGAGCAGAACAGAAGAAAGAACCAAAGATGGCAGAAAATAGTGGGATAATGCTAATTACTTAAAAACACAAACTTTCTTCACTGGTTGCTCTAACAGGAGGGGTTGATCTTACTTCAACTGCTCCCTTTTTCTACATCCCACTGAGGAGCTTGAACTTGTTAAAGAAGGGAACCTGAAAAAGGAATCGAGTGAGCCAACTAAATGAACTACAGGTGGAAGAATTTAACCCTACAGTTAAATTCTGGAGGGTAAAGAAAACCACATAAAAACATATTTTTGAAGGGGAAGAATTCAGACAGTTGTAAGGAAAAAAATAATGAGAACAGGAGACCATCACCTCAATTAAAACATAGATATGCACTGCTTTTTCAACACATTTGAACAAAAACAGCTTTGTGACTAAACTTTGGATTGTTGCTTTTGATAATAATAAATAAACGATTAAAATTTGTACAGTTCTATTTAGAACCTCCAGCATTTTAATGTCTCATTGCACAAGCCCAACGATACATTTTCTAGCCAGCCTGTGGTTTCAGGATGCATTCATGCAATAGTGTTGAGCTACAAATAAGTCAAAGTTGTTGATTTTTAACAGATTAATGCATAAATAATCTTTTAAACTTTATTTGAGGCTTTGGGGTAAATTTCACCTATTTAGTTGTGCAAACAGTTTGATTTAAATTATTCATTCAGGTGCTTTGTTGTGAAGTACATTTAGACCAGAAATGTTGTACTTTTGATCACCGACAGAATCCTGCAGAGAACAAAATGACCTTCATTTCCACCTGCTGCACTGCCACACTGATAAACTGCTTCAGGTCGTATTGGGCCGAGGTCGGGTCTACTTTTTGGCATTTGGTAACTGTAAGTCTCAGCAAACAATAGTGAACTCTGAGGTTCCCCAGGGTTCTATTCTTAGACTACTTTTACTTAGCATCTGTTGCTCAGATTATGTTTCTCTTGTTGTATTTCTATGCTGATGAGACACAAATTGATATTTTTGAGACTGACCACAGTACCTTACAGTCTCTGAACTAGAAATAAAATATATAACAACCTTGGTGTCATTACGGACTCAAACTTGAATTCTAACAATCTCATAAAATCTCTAAGTCTTTCTGTCAACACAGGATGCAAAAAACTGGTGCATAATTCTGTGCTTGGCAAGTTATATTTTTGTAAAGGTGTCTCTAACAAATAATTGTAAAAACAAATAGTATAATAAATAGTATAAGCAGTTGATGAGGCAGGTGCAGCTCATGAATCCCTGGCCAACACTAGGAAAATGGATCCTAAAGAACTGGTTTCCTGTTAATAAAACAATAGATTTCAAAACAAAATGATTTTAATGATCTTAAGGTTGCTGAAATGACTTGGGCCTAAATATAATTCAGAGATGTTGGTTAAGTGTGATCAATTTTGAAACTTCAGCTCATTTGAGTGATATTCATTCAGGGGTCCCAGGACCAGAACTAAACCTCCTCAGTCTTGGAACCAGAAAAACAGATATATGCAGAAAGTGTTGGCTGCTTTAAATCACATTTTTATTTATCTGCACTTTTGCCCAAATTTTAATTGTTTTGTGTTCCTTATATGTTTCACAATTCTCCCCCCCTTTTCTTCATTCCTTGACTTTTAATAATCTCTGTATAAATGGTGCTAAACAAAAACTTCTTGAGGATTTCTGCTGATAATACAGACATATTTGAGATGGGAGAAGAAGGAATCTGTTCATCTGAGTCAGATTGACTGTCGGGTTTGCCAAGGGAGGCCCATCTGATACATATTTTACTCTCATCTTCATGTGTTGGAGTCAGACAGAGGGATAACTACCAAAATATGGAGGACACATAAAAACTGTTATCGGGTTTGGATCTCGGAAGCTCTAAGTTGGTCCTGACAGCTTCTGGTCTTTGTGTTCTTGGAATTAAAAACCATCAAGCCAAATTGAGTCTTGGAAACCAGAAGAAAAATAACTAAATGAATCTGCTGCATTTTCAGATCATTAAGAACCGCAGAGACGCGCAAGTCCTATCAGTTGTGAAGCTGTCAAGAATCCCGCAACACTTCATCAGTTTTTCATCCACTCTGCATCTCATTCTCTAAAACCTCTGCAGTGCTGCAAAAAGTGGATGTCAGACGGAGAGCAAGCGTTCAGACACAGACGCAGCAAAGTTTTGAGGATGAAGGACAGAAAAGCGGTTCAATCTTCACAGCCTGTTTTTAACTAAAAACGATGTAATTATAACTCTCCAAGTGGCACAAACTATAATTTCAGCAAAGATCACAAGTTAACAGGGACCTTTTATCCTGAAGATTCAAATTATTGAGTCGTTTTTTTAAAGTTATTAAGTAAATAGTACAGAAATGTTAATGTACGCGCGATGGAAGAATGAAATAAAACATAAACTTCATTCCGTCCCCAGGACGCAGAGGGGATGATTTTGGTGAAGCTTCATAAGCCGGTGTCATCGTTCCTGATTCTCTGTGAAGTTCTAAGATTTCAATCATCTTAGTGTAAAATTGTGATTGATATTTAAAGATCAAGACAACAAATTGGCTGTCTTACTGAATCAAAACGCATGCGACTCTTTGTTATAAATAAACGTGTTTAACCAGGATCTTGTTTATTTGTTGATTCCCATGGTGATCATGCACCGACCTGCAGGCGAATGCCGAGGGATCGTACCCAGAACTTCACCGCTAAATTACCGCTGATGGGAAACACAGCGAGGCTGCAGCGCGGCTCCAGGGTTGGTGCGCTAAAGGCTGCAGGAGCGCAGAGACGCGGCAGCAGACTAAATAACAGCGGTTTGCAGGAGATTTTCTTACGCGCCGTGGGTGTTGTGATGTGTTATTATGAAGCCATTTGATCCCTTTAATCTTACCTGTAATTAGCGGAGAGGAAGAGCGGGGCGTTTGTAGAAGCCACAAAAAGCAGAGGAAAAACCTACAGGTGGACCAGGAGGAAGGGTTCGAGCAGCGGGGCGACATCATCGGTTTGCTCCAGGAAGACAGGACCAAAAAGTTTGGATGCAAAAAATATTCCAGTTAAAAAAAAAAATAAAGATCAGAAGTCCACAACAAGAGTCTGCCTTGCAACCAGCAGAGAGACTCCACAGTTTGTTAGCTTGCTCTGAAATGCGGAGCGACAATCAGACAGACGCGCGGTAATGACAGCGACATTAAAATGACAAAGACGCGCCTGCAGGCAGGAGACAGCGCGTCTGCACAGGTTCTGCAGGGGAAACTGAGTCCATTGTGAGCTTAAAGTCATTTATGAGGAAAAGAACAGTCACAAATCCAGTTCATGAGTGTCCATAGAGACGCCGGGGAGCGCACTGAACTTTAAAAATAGTAATTGTGGGGGGGAAACAAATCTTAAATCTGAGGTATCAATCCAAAAATTCCGTTTTACGCACTGATGCTCGATGTTTGTCTGTTCAGGACTGCACGCAGCCTCCGTGTCTGCGCGGTGTTAAAAGCCGACCTGCTTCCACTCCTCCTCTGATATTAAAGCGGACCTCTGGTGTCGGAGCGCACCGCGGAGCCAGAAAGTCCTGCCTCCTCTGCGCAGCCCGGGACCTCCCTCCTTCCCTCTGGCTTCCAGACCTCTGCGAACCTCCGTCAGACGCAGTCTGTGGTCCGCTGCTTCAGATCTGCAGCTCCACGCCTCAGTTTGTTACTGCCGCCGAGTTTTTAATAATGACAGCGGACCCGCTTCTGTTTGCCAGCTACTGAACCTCTGCGCTAAAAAGAAAGAAAGAAAGAAAAACTTATGGCTTTCAGAAATAAGCAAAGTCCCTCCTATAAATATTTAGTGTTTTGATTAATGTACATTTACATATTTTGACTTCCAATATTTATTTAAAGAGCTATATACAACAGCAAAGTAAAACTTGATAAGTTGGTCAATTTTTCAAAAAAAAGGGATAGTATTTCAGGATTATAGAAATATATTCATTTCAGAATTTTTATGTAAATTATGATTACCCTAATTATTTCCTCAGCTAGATGCCAGAATAAGAATTAGATTTTTGTATTACTTTATTTAAAGCCAGAATCTTAGATACACTTAGATTAACGTGCTCTGATAATGCCGTCATGGTTTTGTAAGTTTCTGATAGGTTCGTTTACAATTTTTCAGTTAAATAAAGGAATCAATTCATCACTTCCTTGTGTGACATCATGGGGGGAAAAATAACGAAATAAGCCAAGATATCAGGAAGAGAAATGCAGACAAGTCAAATGTACCTTCAGATTTCTGAAAGAGCTACAGTCATTTATTCAAGCAATTTTCTGCTGCAAATCTCTTCCAGCCAGTATAATCTTCAGGAAGAAAACTGTAAATCTGTCCCACAAACAAATGCAAAAGACCTTAGGAAAATGGTGGTTGGAGCTGGACATGTCATTCCACATTAAAACAATCCTGTTCTTGCATGGACTGAAAGGTCGCTCACTGAAGAAGAAGTCAGTATTCCAAAAGCAACAGCGAAAGCTGGGACACAGTTTGGAAATGTGACATGAAGGAAGAGCTTCAGTGATGGGGGAAAGTCATGTGATCTAATGATACTAAAATTAAAAATGGTCTTACTCATAATGGCATTTAGAAAATAGAAATCATTTTCATAGCTGACTTAGGACAGCAAAAGTTTGGTATAGTTTGAAGTTAGTAAGGATTAAAAAAATTTGTGCTTTTCCCTATATTCTTGTAAAAATATTAACATAAAGTTTTTTTCTTCTTTTAAAACCTTTTTAACATTAGAATTATTTTTGATCAGCAACATACCTATTAAAATTCCTGAAACTCTAAAATGATTTTTGGTTTTGTTGTACCACCCCAATTTTTTTGTGGCCCCAGCTGGCCATCCTTTACAAAACTTTGTGGGGCCCCTGAAAAAGGGCAAACCAACTTCCAACAAGCTATTTACTAAGGAAATGTATTTCTGACTTGATTTCAAATATTCATAAACAGGTTGTTGCTTTGTTCAAAGAATTTTAATGATAAGGTAAAAATAATCATATGACTTGATAATAATATGCTTTTAACCTTACCAACAACTCTCCTGTCTCATTTCATGGTTTTATCCTTCACACACTGGCTGCTGTTCCAGTTTAAAAAAGTTTGATTTACTCCCATTTGGTTTGGCCACCTGTTCTTAGACCTCCATGTGTTTTCAAAGTTGTGTTTATGCTTCTAGAGCCTTATAATTTTGAAATTTTATTTCAGCTTTGTTTAAAATGATCTAATTTGTGTTTAAAGTTTCTAAGAGTTTAAAGATAATAAGCATCTCATTAATAGTGAGAGAAAGTGGAGGGGCTAGATTTTTGTTCTAGATCTGAAATAAAGAATATATGTGGTAATTTGAAAACAGCTTTTAGAAGATTTCTGTTTTGTAGAGTTTATGTTTTCAGTCAACATAGAATAAAATGCACTAAGCTCTAGATGTCCTTGTGTTGTTTCAGAATTTGACATGGAAAAAATATATACATTAGCTTAATAATGGGTGTCATATGTTTCTTCAAAATGTATATGAGAAAATCAAGACCTGACCAGCCAAAGCAGATTCATGCATCTTTCTTGTGGGTAGCCACTGAAATGATTATCACCTTGTTTCAACATGTTGCACCAATTTTATTTTTTAGTTTGCATCCAACATCCTGTTTAGTTGCTCATGATTGACATCTTGTGACTATTGAATCCTGGTGTGATGAAGAAGCTTAAGTAAAGCTGCTGCTTCTCCTTTCCAACAGCAAAGCCACCGAAGTGGTCCAAGAAACTGATCCACTCACAGAAACTGTTGCTGGGACTATCTTTCACTACTGAGCTACAGAGTGTCAGAAAGTGAAGTCAGACATTTTGCATCATTGTGCGGTAGAAGAATGAATGGACAGATGTTGCACCAATCACCCTGAATCATTCAATCTGAACTATGGACATGTTTCAATTTCAGTGGAATTGATTTAGATAGTTTAGCCAATTGACTCCTTTTGATGCGGAGAAGCAAAGGCTTTACTTTGGTTTCCCTCCAGATGACGGAGCTCCTCACCCTTTCTCTACGGCTGAGTCCAGCCATCCTGTGGAAGAAGCTCATTTTACCCACCTCTAGCCATCAGTTTAGTAATTTATTAATGGAGATTTTAGATTTCAAGAAACCAAAGTCTCATTTTTAGCCTAATTGACACATTTAATCTTTTTTATTCAATCACAGATCGTTAAACATACTTTTTTTTTCTAACTAAACAGTGTTTTTAGTATTACTGATCTACAACATATACTTGGGCCGTGGTAGATAGAAGAGCAGGAGTAAATCTTTGCCAGAAACTCAGAAAGTTTGAGATTAGTCTCAGAAATTTTCAAGAAAATGCTTGAAATTTCTGAGTTTCAAAAGTCAAACAAGTTTGGCTATTGAAAATCCAAGTTTCAGAATTTTGTTCTTGCAAATTTTTTAACTGTTGGAGCTCAGCCATTTCCTCTTTTTTTTCTAGAAAATTTCTTCGTTTAATCTTGTTTGGTGGAAATTTACTCCCCATTTCTCCCTATGGTCGTACACAGTTGTACTGATCCGATCTCTGTCCCCCCAAGGAAATAATTGATTCCAATGTTTCATTATTTTTCTTTGCTAAAACAGTGATTTTAACAATTGGTTGAATAATTTTTAACAAAACTTCTGCTTGTTTCAATCATCTTAGTTGCTTTTCTTCCTTAGATACAAATAAACTCAGCGTTTCTGAAACTGAGTTGCGTCTTTGCTATGCAATAAAAATGCATATTATTCTCTGTGGTTGTTTAAGGAATGAGAAGCTCCTATTGCTAATACTAGTTTTGGCAAAATTCAGTATAATATTGTTATGAAACTGATCGTTCTCAGTGGTCATGTCGCAGCAAAATATGAGACATGCAATGTTATCAAGGCAAAAACATGGCATTGAGAGCAGATAGAAGGACAGTGATTGGTTGACAAAGCAAAAGGCTTCTCCAAACTCAACATGCTGTTTCTTAATGCAAATTTAAGCACCGTGTTCTTATAAATCAGCAGGCTGGAGACAACATTTAAGTAGTTTCTGACAGACAAGGCAGGCTGCCTGACTCTGCTGCCGTGTTTGTGTGCGTCTGGCCTCTTTAAAGTGAAGCCCATCAGAAGCTCAGACGGGGAGAAAAAGCGAATCTTCAAAGAAATAATTAGGACCCACCCAGCAGCTTTTAACTGAGTGTCAGATGCTGTGCGCTGGAAGCACCACAGGGCTGGCTGAGGTGTGAGTGTGTGAAGAAGAGACGGCTACAGGGAGGCTCAAAGGAAACTGGCTCTGTGATGTAGAGAGAAGAAAATGAAAGCTTATGTTTTAAGAAGAAAGAGACAATGTGGAGAAAGAAAACATAAGAAAGGCACCATGCCTTATGGCAAATGGGTAAGGTTTGGTTATAGGAATATTAACCACTAGATGGCAACAGAGAAAGGTTGGGGGATTTGACCTGATCTGACCACATGCTATGTAGCAAGAAAACTTTCACACATGGACACATAAATGTGAAAGTATGAAAGAAGAGAGACACTAAGTCCATGCCTGTGGATTCTAGGGTCAGTGACATAAATGTGTAAATATGTGTGGCAGAAAAACACTTGTCTCTTGACAGAAAGTCAAACAGTTATCTGGTTGGAAGGGAGATTTCACAATTATTTAAAAGATGACTAAACTTTCCGGGGTAAATCATCCAAAAAGAGAAGAAAAACCATAATATAAAATAGAGTTCCACATTTTTTTTACTTCCATTTGGTCCCAACTTCTTTTAAAACAACCCAAGTGCTTAAAAAACACACCCAGCCATTTTTAGTAATACATTAAGGTATTTTTGTGTCTGGAAAATGAGCTGTTTCAAAAACCTTTCGATTGTTAAGCCACATTTGACGAGCACTGCGAGATTACCTAGCAACCCCAGCTGAGCTCAGCTGGTTTTACCACTGCAGGCGCTGTACAGTGGCTGCTGTATAATGGGAAAGACAAGTGTTTTGTTGTTGACTTATCATTCAGCAACCACTTGCTGCATTCTTCTGCTTTTCAAAAATGTACAGTTGTATAACTGCACTTCTGTTTGCAACCATTTTCACACGTGAGTATAAATGCTGAGTTGAGCCATTAATAGCTTTTACTAGCTAGAGTAAAAGTGACAAGAGACCCTAAAACAGCTCATTTTGAAAAGAGCTCAAAATAGGCAGAAGTGAGTAGACTCGAATCTCATGATCTAAGAATGATTTTGTGCAAAATATCTGATAAACGTGTTTTGTAGCCCATAGACCAGGGGTCTCAAACTCCAATCCTCGAGAGCCGCAGACCTACAGTTTTTAGATGTGCCACAGGTACAAAACGCTGGAATGAAATGGCTTAATTACCTTCTCCTTGTGTAGATCAGTTCTGCGAGCCTTGCTAATGACCTAATTATTCTATTCAGGTGTGGTGCAGCAGAGGCACATCTAAAAGTTGCAGGACTGTGGCCCTTGAGGACTGGAGTTTGAGACCCCTGCCATAGACATTTCCTAACCTGTTCAAGGAAGCACATTTAAAGAAAACTACATTTGAGAAGTGGAGATTTTAAGACTATAGATTCGTAGGGAATGTTCCTTTTTGGGTTGTCTTAACCATGTGGGAATTACCTGAGGTCATGACACTTTGTAATGTTTCTACTGCATGCAGATGGGAGCTGGAGCTCCCAGCAGCTCTGAGGTTAAAGCCCCCTGCAGCCGGTGGGACGCTGTAGGGGGGAGAAGTTGGACTGGCTCTTTAAGCATTGGAACCTGAGTTTACATTGAATTTCTAGTCATGGGTTCTGGCATCAGAAAAGTCCACAGTGTAAGGGAAGCACTTTCCCACAAAGAGTGAACATAAAGCTCAGAGTTGACTCATCCAACACAAACTTGGCTGCTACATTTTAAATAAAAGCTTCATGTGAACTCACAGTATGCAGACAGCTGCCACTGGGGCATCATTTGTCATTTTATATTAGAGAAAAGAATAAATGGAAGGCTCTTAAATAAGATTTAAACAAAAACACGAAATGTAGCTTTAAAATTAGTTTGTTTAGGTGGCGATGGGAAGTATGACTGTGAAAGGATGACATGAATCATTTAAAAACAAATATTTGCCAGAAAACAATAAAAATGCACAAGACATAAAAATAAAAAGACATAAAAATTTGCTATAAAGCAGCAACTCTCTCTGTGCTGTACATTCATATTTAATGGACATGCACCTTCCAGTCTATTAAATATGTAACTGCATAAATCTATTTAACACAGAAAGAAATGTTTTTGTGTTTGATCAGCTGACTGCATGTTGCTATTTCTATGGAAATTCTGCAAACGCGTCAAAAATGTATTTGTAGCTTTTTCATGTATTATATTAATGCTTTTGGCCAGTTTCCATATTGTAAACTAACTCCACTTCAGGACAAATGTTAGTTATCTCATTTAGTTGAGTAACATGTCTGACTGAGTGAACATCCTCAGTCAGACAGAGTTGGGTGGAGCTAAGCAATAAAAACAAATTGCGTCATTTAACTGTTCACAGTTTACATCCCTGTAAGTGAGAAAACTGCAGATATTCAAGATGTTTATGGAGCTTTTTATGAATGACCTCTTATTTTCACAACACACAACACCACCCTGGAAACTAGATATAAAGTGTAAATGAGCTTCGCAGAAGCTTTGATGCTTTGAGTATGTAACAGTGCTGATTTTTCTGCTTCTATCAGAGGGCACGTCGAGATGTTTTGAAATGAATGTAGAACCTGTGGGATCTATCATACTGCGGGCTTTACAAGGTTTTTGCAGGAGCACGGCCCCAGACTTAATCTTTTGGCCCGTCTCCCTGCAGTCAGACAGAAGCCACGTATTTGCAGGAAAGGACGGTTCACAGGAAGGAAGCCAGGAATGCTTTTCTTTCAGGTTTCATGGGCCCAGAGGTCATGAAAGTCATACAGCACATAACTGACTTTTTAAAACCTCAGCTCAAGTAAGAAAAAGAAAAACAGTTAAATTGGTGCAGAGGGGAAGAGAGAGGGGGTTTCCCTCTGTGATTTTGAGAAAGCTCAGTTTTCAGATCGTTACCTCCAGCTCTGGACCGAGACTGGAAAGTGGGCAAAGGGTCTCACAAGCAATGTCCTCCTTACATTGAATGAACATGGAAAACACATTCAGACTATTGATCCATTCAGGGCCATAATAATAATTTAATAACTAGTGAATTGATAAGCTGAAAAACTACTTCAGATGATAACCTCAGTGTTGCAAGTCTCTCAGGAATCTAACCATAAAGCGATAAAAAAGAACTGAGTCGACAACATATAAAATATCGAATAAATCGACCTGGAAAAGCACAACCTTACCTCAGGCTGTATTTAAGGCAGCAACAGAGTGAACTGTGAACTTCAGCTTCCTTTAACGCCTTCACAGCTGCATCCAATCAGGCAATTAACATGCTCAAGTCAAAGAACCACCCAAACATTTATACTGTCCCTGACGGGGCCAGCAGTGATTTACAACAGTTGGAAAGTCAGAAAGTAATGTAGGAAGAAATGTATCTTCACATATGATAAAACCTTATGGACAGTTTGTCCTACCTTATGGAACAGGAAGTCAGGATAAATAAAGAAGCAGTAGCACGGCCATCCACCCAGCCAGTTTGAACCGGTCCGATCAAAACACTGCGCTTCATCTGACAATGTATTCTTTTATAGTTTTTTTATTGACCGGCTCTGTATTTGAAATTTATGTCCAGAGATAATCTGCATTCATACTTCCCACAGTTAAAGTATGAAACTTCAGTTTTTATAGCTTTGAAAGTGATAAGGAGAGACACACAAAGCAATAAGATGTTGCAACAAAACCTACAGAAAAGTGGAACAAAGCACTTTGTAAAAAGAGAGAGGAAGGAAGAGAGGATGGATGGTTGCATGGATGTATGGATGGATGGACAGACGGACATATGGACTGAGGACAGAATTAATTTTTAAAGAATGTGGTAGGGAATAAAGACTGAAAATGAAAATATTCCATTTTGATGATATTTTTGAAAAATAAGTTGCAGTTCCAAATCTTCTCAAGGTGCAAAGGAAAAAACTTACTCATTTCTATAAAATCCATCAATAAGAAGGGCGATGAACAGCAGATGTCATACAAGTCTTTTCAAAAAGAACAGATAACCTTAAAAAGGAAGCAATAAAGTGTATTTATGTAAATATGAATTGATCCTTGAGCATAGATTAAATTAAATCCTGGACAAAATGTGTCTCACTCCATTCTACAGAAGCTGCCTTCTAAATGTCCTAATTTGGTAAATCTAACTTGATAAATACTTAGATATAAGGGATTCTAAGGTAAATACCTAAACCAATATTTAATAGATCATCCTAATCAAATGAAACATAACATCATAGGCAAAAAAATATATTGCAGAAAGACAAAAATGTTGATGCTGTTTAATGGAATAAAATCATAACTTTGTAATGCTACTGAGAAAACTAGGTAATTTTCTTGAAACATTGGATCAGCATCATTCAAACAAACAAAAAAGGAAGAAGTATCTATTCATCTTTTAAAATTTAAAAACTCCTGAACCTGCATCAAATCTGGAGTAAGAGAAGTACAGTGCCACAATTATCTAATCCATCATGTTTACACCTTAAACCCGGTGAGAAGAGCATAAGCTGTGAAATAAAACCCAGAGAATGACATGTGCGCCTCTAAATCCAGCCGCTGCTTATCCAGACCGCTGCTGAGGATCTGCAGCTTTCTGATTGCTGACAACTTGTTTGATGTTCTCGTAACAGCTGGGTGTGTGCAGCCTGGTCTGCAAGTTGTGGTGATTTACTGGACACAAGTGTGAAACCAGGGAGAAGTTGGTAAATCTAAAAGACAAACATTCAAAACAGACATCAAAGACAAAACAAGAGCAAGAAATTGAAGCAAATAAAAATCATAAAGAAGTAAATTGAGTGAAAAAATAAACCCTGAATGTTTAATCTCTTAAGCTACTTCAATATTTTTGCAGCAAACAAGACTTCACTGAGAATATCCTTAATCAGTGGGCAGAGCAAAAAAAGTTGGTTTTAGAAAAAAAGATTTTGTAACATTTCCCAGGAAGGAGCCATGATGTCCTCCTACCCAGCGATACACTCCAGCCCTGTTTAGCCCACTTCAATTGAACTTTTGTTTGTTTGACTAGAAAGTCCAGTTCTTTTGACGAGGTGTGAATACGTAATTGAACTCTGATGCAAACCAAAAAGCGAACTCCTACAAACCCCGGTGTCGGTTTGGTTGAAGTGAATTCTGGTGCGGTTCAAATGCATGTGAATGCCAAGAGAACTGGAGACTGCTCTAAAAGGAGGAAGTGGACAACAGCACAGGGCATTCCGGGAAAATACAACCAAAACAAACATGTGAGTCTATCGCTAGTGGGAGAAATGGCTAGTGGTTTTGTTCCAAAGACATAAAAGAAATCCTACAACTAATTAAACCTGATTCAACTCCATTTTTGTGTACATTTTGTGATGAAGGAAGATGTGCTCAGTGTCTTCTTCACTGAGCACATTTTCACAGAGGTTTTTGTGATGTTTCCTTCAGTAGTTTTTAGGGCAGTGCTACCACAGATGAGGGTGGGACAGGTTGCTAAAAGGGTTTGGTTTGTTTGATGCAGAATAGTGTGAAAGTGAACCACACCAGCAACTGAACCAAGTTTACCAGACAATCAGCTGTGAAAACACCCGAGATCTATGTCCAGCTTCCCTTCAGCAGAAGCTCATTTCAGCCACCTGTGTCTCATTTTTTTGGTCTTGATCCTTATTTCATGAACGTACAAGAGTTAGTTTTTTGGTTCTTAACCAAATTTTTTTTTTTTAACCAAAAAAATAGAAAGTTGGCTTTGTTGCTCTACTCTCTCTGTGCCTCAACAGACCAGAACTGTAACAAATGACTGAAGACCTAATCCATCCATCCATCTTTATATTTGTCCATCACACTTAACACTAAAACACTTGAATGCCTCTGATTGATTCCGGGTTGAAGGAGCCAAACTTATTTTATTAAAATTTTTATTTTAGGATGTTTTACTCAAACCAGCATTGATGGGTTTTTTTTTTGCATGAAATCCATAAACTACAAAAGACATTCAAGAGACAGTCTGAGAGAAATGTGGGGATTTTAAGATAAACTTAATTGATGAAATGATCTACACAAAATTGGAATTGATGCATTTGAGTACTTTAAATGGATGTCCACACTTTTATTAAGCTAGATTTCAGAGGCAAACCAGATGTTTTTGAATAATTTTAAGCTTATCTTTCAAATCTTTCATCCTTCAAGCAGTTTTTTGCAAATCTTAGTTCATCAGCTGAACTGAATAACTTTCAGTCCAGCTGAAAGTTATTCAGTTCAGCTGATGAACTAAGATTTGCAAAAAACTGCTTGAAGGATGAAAGATTTGTATGGATTTGCCTTACTAGACAGACCTTTAAAAAAGTTCCACATCCAAGAATAACTTTCTGTCAGTGAAGAAAGATCTAAACAGAGCTGAAATATGTATAAAAAAAACCCCAAAACAAAGATGGCAGATTTGTGAAGGTTGATGGATGGAGTGGTGCAGAAAGAAAGGAAGCAAATGTATAAAGTTAACAAAGACGATAAAAGAAGATAACAGAAGTCATCAGAAAGCAATTTTTAAGGTCGCGGAGAGGAAATGAAAATCTAAAGTTTAAAAAACTGTCAAAACAAGAAGTGGACTGGGAATGAAAGATGAAAAGAAAGCAGAAAATCCAAAAGGAACAAAAAGACAAGAAAAAACAACAGAACTTCAGGGTATGAGATGGATGTAAATGGAAGAAATTTAGCAGCGTTAAACACAGTGAAGAGAGGGTTTGTTTGATAGTGAGATAATATGGGGTGAGACTGAAATAAAAACATTTACCAAAAAAGAGAAAGAAAAACAAAAATTAGGGGAGTGTAACTTCATCTGCAGGGCTCTTCAATGCGCGCCCACTGTTGGCGGCTGCCAAATTAAACAGAAATGACTGTTTTAGCATCCTTACCCGACCTGTAGCTGATCCTGCTTTTATAGTCAAAAAGAAAAAAAGTGACATTAAAAATCTGCAGACAGCCGTGTTCAACATGTTGATGATGGTTGAGATGGCTAAAAATATTCTCAGGAGTGTTGCTTGAATAAAAAGTTCCCGCTGCCCATGAGAGAAGATGGAAAACTGGGGAATCAAACTTTTCCTTCAGTAAAAAGGTCAGATCCAAAATTAACTTTTGACGTAAATTTAAATGCTAAACTTTTCTTTAATGAATCATGAAACATGGCACAAGATGAGGTTGAAGGCTAAAAAGATAACTATCATTTGTCAAGTTAATAAAGTAACTCGTCTTGTTTTGCCAGCATACAAAATAAAAAATGTCACTATTGTTCTCTACTATGTGTTTCAGTTGTATACAGTAACACCAAATATTGTAGCAGGCATAAAAAAGCAGATAATCATCCTCAGACTTCAACAGATCTCTATGTATCTATCAGCTCATAATCAAAAATATTCAGACCACAATGTGTCTAATTATTATGAGATTAACTGTTATCCCATTACAAGTGCTTATAATGGGATATAAACAGTTATATCCCATTTTCATTCAAAGCGAACTGCTCCACATTTAAGCATTTGGAACAATTCATACAAAAATATACTTACAGCTCTTGGACCAATGCAGTAGGAGGCAAAGGGGAAATGACTGCTCAGAGTTAATATATATTTAAGATGTACTTCAATGTGGATGACGTTTTAACTGGCAAAAGGTGAAAACTTAGCACATTCAATGAAAGTAATTTACTCTCCACCAACAGAACAAAAGGAGGAATATTGCACAATCACAACCACAATTAGAGGGCAGTAATTGCCTAAAGTAAGACACTTTTAATACTAAATAATCATAAATAAGTTTACTTTATTCTCATGTTTGGGTATTTTAACTACAGGCTTCACAGTTACCAAAGTTTTTACAGAAATGTCTTCTGGGATAAACAATGGCTATAAAAGCAGACTCAAAGGAGGAGCCTGATGGATGTGAACCAAAACCTGCTCTACATTTCAAACATTTCAACATATGATATGAAACTTATAGTGCATGGTATCCAGTGGATACTTTTACAAAATCACCAAGATTTCTAACAGTCTTTCTTGGCAAAGATGAGATGGCGCTATTTCAACTTTTACACTTAAACATGTGTGAAATAATCAAATATCTAATTTTTTTTTTTTCTTTTTTAATGGAGGGAAACTATATTCAAACTAGAGGGCATGGGGTTTTTGCTCAGACAACAGAGGCTGAGACCAACATTTCAAACAGCCATCTGTTTCACAATACAAGCTAAAAATAAAAATAAGTGTCCCAGACAAGAAAACAGCCTACATTGGACCCACAGACAAGTTTAATGTGGACTTACAGAGTAACGCAGAGCTGCTGGCACAGCAACTATGGCAGGAGTCTACAAACGTTAATTCTGGCAGAAATGGACCTAAAATTCTTAAAATCTATTGTCTGTTAATGACAAAAAATGTACAAATGTGCATGTGAGCATGTATCAAAATGGGGAAAAAAAGTAGTTTTTCTAAAACTTGCATCCAAGGATGTGCGGACATGAAGACATAATTAGAAAGTGTCTTAATTTTATACTAATAATGTGAAAATCATTACCAAAAAGACAAGATACAATTGTCTTTTGTGAAAGATGTTTCTTAAATGTAGTGTTTGAATCCTTTAAGGAAACTTTCAAGCTATGCCTGTCTAGTTGGCTCTGAAATGAAATATCAGAAAAAGTGTTTATGTTTTGTTGTACAAATCTGAGTTTTTTTTTTAACAACAGCAATTTTTGCTTCTAAAAAATGTCTAGTTTTCACGTTTCACTCCTATTACGCTTCTTTATTTTCTTTAAACTGACATTAACGAAGCTGCTTAAATCACAGATGAGCAAAGGTTGGAACTCCAATTGGACAAGTACGTGTCCATACGCCACCACACGTCCGTCTTGAGTGAACCAAACTTTAAAAAGCGGTGAAGGTCAGATGGGGGTGGCTGCAGCAGTGGCGGCTGTGGGATGTAGCCTTGATTTACCCAGAAGCAGCAGGGCGGCCGGACGAGCCAGGCGATTTTTATTCCTGGTGGAAAGGCAGCGAGGGCTCCGGTGAACCCTCAAAGTGTGTGTGGGTGTGAGCTGGTTTGGGGCCCTTGCTGAAATTAGTGCTGCGGGTTCAAATGCTGCTGAGGCAAGACAAAGACAACGAAGAGCAGGAGGAGGAGTTTGCGTTCATCCTCACTCCTCGTCGACTCCAAGTTCACCACAGTTGGAAAACACACTCTCTGAATGGCTATATGTTGTGGATTCAGCAGAAGAGCAGCGGATCAGCGCGGTTGTGTAAAAACATCTGGGAGGAAATGGTTTTGCCACTGAGAAATGTAACCCTAACAGAATATTTACAACTAAATACATATGTAAACTGTATAAATGGACATATTTCTGTTACATTGCCCTGTTTATGTTGACATGTAAACAGTATAAGTGTGGAAGATGAACTTTATATTTTTAAATGCATATAAAGATTACATATTGCATTGCTTCCATCAGTCCTCTCCGGCTTCCGGGTCTTTCTTCTTCTCTTTTACTTTTAAAGAGGACTTCCTGGACACTTTTTTGTCCCCAGACTCCTTTCCTTCTTTGTCTTTCTCCTTCTTCTCTTTTTTTTCCTTGGAAGAAGATGACTCTTTCTTCTTTGTATCATCCTTGGGCTCTTTGGGCTCCTTGCTGGAATCCTTCTTTGACTCTTTTTTGTCTTTTGATGGCTCCTTTTTCTCCCTTTTCACCTCCTTGAGGGTCTCCTCTGGAACTCCTGCTTCCTCTTTCACATCTGCCTCAGATGGCTCTCTGGAAACTTCTTTCTTCTCTTTTTCTAAATCAGAAAAAACAAGACATACAAAAAAGGCAGTTATTTTGTTGATTACGAGGAAAATACAGGTTTAACTTGAAAAGGAAGGAGGGAAATTAGACTGCAAAAGCACTAAATCCTACTAAGTATTTTTAGTCTAGTTTCTGAAATAAGATCAAACTTACAAGTAACTTTTCAGCAAGATGTAGGAGCTTGTTTTAAGTCAATAATTGGTTAATGTTGATGGAGAACTACTAGTTCCATTGGCAAATTATTTCACCTACAACATGGGAAATTGGTCTTGTAACATGGCAAATGTTTTTGAGAGATGTGAAAAGTTTTGTGTGTCAAGGAGCATTTCTGGGCAGAGAATTGAATGATGCAACAAAGAAGAGATTTGGCTCTGTTGTTATTTAATTGCCCTAGAATGAGGATTAGTTCATGTTTGAAACAGACTGATGTAAACACACTTTTAATGTGAGAACAAATTGAGTGACAACAGCACCTGCTGCATGACAAAGAAACTCCTCTTAATCTAACTTCCCCCATCCTTTGTAAAGACACACACATGAATACACACAGTCTTCAGCTCCGCCTCCTCCAGCTTGAACTGGCACTCTGATAAGATGATAACAGGACTGTTGTCTACCAACAATGAGACGCACTCCTTATCTCCATGAGAACAGAGAGGGTTTAGAGACCGCAGACGACAGCCTGGTATCTCGCTGTGAGTGGAGACTGCATTTCAACAACCGCCTCTAAAGGTATCTGAATGTGTCTGTGTGTGGGGAAGGATCTTTCCTCGGATGTACGTGATGGAGACAACAGGCTGTCCTCTCAATCTGCTCACAGACTCCAGAAAGAAGCTAATCAGATGGCCCATCGTCTACGGCTTTACAGACAGACTCGAGTGCCGTGTGGCAGGAGGGTGCCGTAAACACAGACTACAGTGAAAACAGCAGAGTTGGTAGTAATGAGTTACGTTTACTCAGTTACATTCACTTTTAGGACTACTTTTACTTGCACTGCACTTTGTACTATGTACTTTTACTTGAGTAATTTTACTATGAAGTATCACTACTCTTCAGTAACATTTGTGGATAATTTACACTGCAAAAACACAAAATCTTAACAAGTCTTTTTGTCCAGTTTCTAGTGCAAATATCTTAGTACATTTGAAATAAGCCTAGACCTACTTATTTAAAAGTAACTTTTCAGCAAGACATGTGGAAGTTTGTTTTAAGTCAATATTTCTTGAAGATAGATTAAAAAAAAAAAAATCTTACTAGCTCCCCTGGTCTTCTTAATGAAAAAAATCTATCAGTGGAGCTAATGTGGTTTTTAAATCTACATTCATAAATTATTTTCTTAAAAATAAGCTTCTATATATCTTGCTAAAAAGATACTTTTGAATTAGTTTTGTCTTATTCCAAGTGTACTGAGTTATTTGTACTGCAGCTTAAACAAAAATATGTGGTAATATTTTACTTTTTTGCAGTTTGCCCACTGTGAGTAACTTCACTGAATGAAGATCTTGTTTTAACCAAAAATTCACCAGACACACACCTGTAGATTTGGTTAAAATTTCATATGTTTTGCATTCAATGAATTTGATTTGCAAAAATTATTCTTTTGTCTGTTTTTGTTATTTTGTAATTATTTATATGATTATCATTTTGGTCCTTAAAATACAAACATTTTCACTGAACTTTATACTTTGCTCTGTATTATGATGTCATTTTTAAATATTAAATGACAGATGTTTTGATCAGCTACTCAGCACTTGAGTAGCCTTTTTACCAAATACCTTTCTTACTTAAGTAATTTCTTAAATGGCTACTTTTAACCCTTACTTGTCAACACTTTTTGAATATTCTACCCACCGCTGCTGAACATTCATTCTATCCTTAAAACAATTTAAATTTGAAGAATCTAAAGCTGATTTCATTTCTAATTCTGCTCACATAAGAAGAAAAATGAAAGATGATAAAATCAGTCTGCAGCAACAAAATGTACCGACTCATAGTGTAACAGCTTAATTGTGACGGCTCATTAAACCGCCTGTGTTTTACCGCCGAAAGCCACTTGTCTCCCCACCCGACCATAAAACCACAAAACTACAAACACAAGAGAGGCATACATGTATAGACAAGAAAACACATTTATATGCAAATTTACACCTAATCCACTAAATTAAGCTATAATTGAAACTTTTAAAGAATACAATAATAGCGACATGCAAATTATTGTACCACTCTCTTTTTTCTCAGAACTTTTACAATCAGACTAAAAGACACACTGGATGTGGGTGTCTCTGTCAGGATAGTGAAGTTGTAAAGAAACAAATTGTCATGGTGAAAGTGTCTGCAAACACTCCTGTTTTTTTACAAGCTCTGCCAAACCCCCCCTCCCCAATTAAATAAGTATTTTATGTGAATCAAGAGCATTTCATCAGTGGCTCTGAGTGGGTTAATCCCATAGCGACAGGCTAATGCAGACTTGATGCTAACTGTCTGGTTACAACTTCACACAAAATCCCTCTGAAGACACATCACTCCTGAGCAGCTGAGCCAACAAACACCATGAGTCTGTGTGAGTTCATATCGAGTCCACACTGACTCGAAACAATACCAATGAGAAACATTTGAAGCAGACCCAATAGGTTCCTAGAGGCTAAATGTTTTAATGTCTCTTCTGCTTTGATATGAAGTTACTACGTGCTGGTCCTCTGCTCTCCTAGCTCTCCTAAAAAAAAGATCTATATAAAACTGTCAAACCAAAATAAACGGTTAAATCGAACTAGTCTGAACTCAGACTGGCTCCTTAATAATGACCAGGTCACCTAGTGGCCCATTGGAAAAGATAGATTTAATGCTGAAATTCTTCTTAACTACAAAATAAGAGAAAGATGTAGCTTTGATTTTTTTTCCTTTCCTTTTCTTTTTTGAAATATTCAGTTGATTAAATAAAATGTGTATGTTTTTCCAAAATATGTATTTTTACATGTTTTATCTTTGTTTTGTTCTGTGAATTGATTAGTAGATGGGTGCTTGTTTGCGCTTAACCTTTTATACAACATCAACCACTAAAAAGGTATAAATATCTAACTCAACTATTTATATGATCCAACTATTTACATGAACAATAAAAATATAGATGTTTATTGAACAATAAACAATAAACTATTTTTTGTTTATTGTTTTTGCCTTTTACACATGGGTCTAGAGTAATTCAAATCCCTGGCAAATTTAGAATTAGAACAATTTTTACTTAACCAAAAGGTTTGTATGGTACAGAGAAGGATACTGATATCTCTTACAAGACAACAAAATGTCAAAGGATGATAAGTTTTGAATAAAACCAACATGCATCAGTGTTTATTTAGTTTATTCAAAATGAAATTTTATAAATTGCATTTTAATAAATGCAATTATTAAACTGCTTTAATTAAATACAATTTAATAAATGCTCTAATACCACTAGTGGTATTAAAGCAATGTTTTAGTCTAGTTTTCACTGATATTTAGACTTATATTTGCTGATAAGATAGGTTGGAAGGCCTCCTTACTGTAACCCTAATTGTAGGACAGCTCCCTTCACTGATTCTCTCAGATTTAGATTGGCATCCCCAAAACTGAAGAAATATGTTAGTCAAATTAAAGTATTCATTTTAGACCTATAGTAAATTTTCCAGAAGGATGAACAGTTAAAGTAGAACTGTAAGCACTTCTGTGTGATGTTGAAATGAGCCATCAACAGGAATCAAAATGGTTATAATTAGGTGTTATTCCACTTCACACTTACTCACCAAAATGGTTCTGTGTCTACCTTCCTTGTTGGCTCAGAGGCATCGCAGTAACACGTCAACACCAACACTTTATGTCTCCTCTGGCTTTACACAGGTTAAATCAAACAAGCAAAAAAGTTTCTAAGATGCAACTTTAAGAAATTAAACTTTAGACTATTTAATTTATTGCTTTTTACATTCACGCTAATAAAAAAAAACAACAGTAAAAGATTAGAACAGTGCATGCTTTTCAAAAATATTACAGTGCTTATTTGTTTTGGTGGGTATGAAAGATAAAAGTGACATAAAAGTCATATCAGATTAGAGGAATACAGCTGTTTAATTTAATATCTTAATTTAACAGTCGAACATTCAGCCTGAGCCTTACTGATGCGTTTAATGGGTTATGAACTGATTAACAGCAGCCTGGTTATGTATCCACAGATGCTGAGAGATTGATCTGATCTTTCTTGGCGTTTTATTGGTTTACAGATGTCAGCCAGGCAGTGAGGTTCAATTTAATCTAATCATTATGATGGCTTACTGTGCTCTGTTGTTTGATGGCTTTGTTTCACAAAGGTCATATGTGTAATATTGGCTTAATACAATTTTTAATATCTGAGGTCAAAAGTGCATCAGAAGGTTTCAGTGCAAAGATACAAAAATAAACATTGCAGAACATTTTGTTTTTGTATTATTTTGTCCAATAAAGGATTAAACAAATGAAAGTATGATCTGAATATCAAATTTGACTTTCAATATAAACTTCCAGGTAATCTAAAAATAATCCTGATAGTGAAAGTGGGATTAAATTTATCTTTTGGAGTCAACAGTTTCATCTAAATCTATCCATGCAGGTTAACGTTGATGATAAATATGTGGCTTTGGAGGAACTCTGCACTGATGGGAGGTCAATAATCATCATTGTAGGCAGGGGTCAACCCCTCATTGGCTGTGTGTCAAAAGGTCAATGGCCCTCACCTCTTTGGCTTGTTATTTCAGCACAAATACAAATGTGAACTAACAAAACTCAAGTTAGATGTTCTCTTTTGCTTTAAAGAACAATAAACAGTCAAATGACAGCTAATCTGCTTCACAAAAATGATCAATATCTTTCTGAGATAAATGTTTTACTTTATATGTCTGTATTTTTTCAGTGCAAACACAACAAACTCCATCTATCTTAATGACATCCAGAGGCAGGAGGCAAACATTTTATAGAAATTGTTTGTTGAGCTTTGGAACATTGGGTTTCTACACATTTTTATGTCACAATTCAAAATTTTTTCCACACTCAGTTTTTAAGACTTTTAATTCTTTTACTGCATTTTAGAAATATAAAAGCAGAAGTTGATAATCAAGTTATGGATAATCAGATTATGAAAGTAGAGCCTGTTCATTCTACATTGAACAGGCTCTAACTTTGAAACCTGGAAAAGTTAGAGAAGGACAGAAGAATGAAAGGATAGGATGAAAGAGAAGTGGAAAAATGAGTGAATGGATAAATCGAGGAATAGATGTAATGTTTAGAAAATGAGACAGGAAATTAAGTCCTGAAATACAAATATTTTCTTTTTCCATACATATCCATTCTTGTCCAGACTGTTAATGAACCCTGTCAACCACAATTATGTGCACAAAACTGAATCTCACATAAACACTTTTCAAATTCCACTAATTATATTTATTATATGCTGTTTGAGCAATATAAAACATCCATGACAAGGCTGATGATAAAAATAGTTAGTTGTTAGCATGCATCTTAATTTTGTGGTGCTGAAAGGACAGTTCCTTAAAAGATGTGTGTGTAAATTATCTAGTTTGTTGCAATAATTATGATCAAACGATTGTCAGTGTTTGTAATCTTTTACTAGCTCTTGCCTGTTTCTGTCTTTCACTGTTGAATATTTCCCATGTTGAACCTGAAGGACTTTTCTTGTAAAAGGTATGTGATTAAATCTGTCAGTGTTTTTGCAATCGCCAGGAGGTACCCCTTCCTAAAATGTTGATGAAAAAGAAGTCACGACTAATCTGAAGTCTGACAGTAAGGACAGAGGACACTCTCATGCTTGGCCTTAAATCCTGTAGCGTAACATTATAAAAGTCAAATGAGCAGATCTGTGAAAACTTTCCACGTGTTTGTAGGTCAGGAACATTCACAATCACCCAGGGAGACCAAAGTGCCAAACGTTTTGCTTTTATTTCCAAAGTATGAAATAAAACTGTGTGCGAGGGTCAGGTCCTTGAGGGAGTGGTAGCAATGAGCCGATAAACATTGATGTTGTAAGACAAGATGGTAGCTTCCCTTTTGTATGGAAGCCTAAAGGGGTCAGGTCACGTCATGTCAGTGTGTTACTTCAACAAACTAACAAAGTTGAAGTGTGTAGACCAAACAGTGCAGAGCTGTGTGTGCCACGTCATTCTGATATGAAGGGATCAACATGACTTTAACCTCTTTTCACATGGGACAGCAGCTAGCTGGAAAAGTTAAAACAGCCTAGAGTTGTTTTAATCCAATATGAAACTGGCCCAGCTGGGTCCAATGTAGGTCTGTTCAACAGGAAACTAAACTATGGATAATTTATGTCATCAAACAGCATGTTATTAGTTATAGGGAATGCTTCTTAGGAAAATAAACCCATTATGATATTGTTCTCTGGAATGAGCAAGGAGGTGTTTCATTTTAAGAAGCATGTTTGTTGGCATAACGGATAAGAAAAAAGGGTGGTCACATTATTTATGTACTGACTGGCTTTAATGACATTACTGGGCTTGTGCACTTAGTGGCTTGCATGTAGATTCTGTGTTTCTGATTTCGTTGCATGTCTTCTCTCACCTTAGTTTGGGTTTCTAAAAAAAAAAAGTTTAAACAAAGATAGTGTCTTAGTTCTTGATCAGGGGATTTGTAGATATTACTTCCCTTTGACTTTATGGTTAGCAATCATACTCCCGGTACAAACTTTGAATGGAAAAAATAAATTATGTCACTTTAGGAACCAATTTAAAGGAGACTATTTTCTCATCTGGCGAGAAAATAACACAATCGGAAATTCAGGAAGACAGAAAAGGTTCATGGGATGATTTTCTTACAGATTTTAGGATTTAAGTGTAGTTATTATAAATACAAAGCATCTTCATGAAATATCTAAGCACATATAACTTTAATTCAAATAGTTGAGAATTTTTTTCTGAATGAGTTCGGCTGACATCACTGGCCATTTTCTACACAAAGTCTGTGTATAACTTACTTGAGGTGCTTTCACAATAGGTGGTTACTCTGCACTGATTAATAATTACAATAGTATTGTGTTATTTTCATTGATATCATTTTTAGATTTTAGTGATCCTCTATTATTTTCAATTCTCTGTGCAGTTTTACAAAAGGTCTTTATTTTCTATCCATAAAACTGATTGAAAGTGCTTCACAAATGTTAAGTTTTTTATATCATTGACTACTTTCCCCCTTATAACTCCATTAATTCTTCATGGCACAGACTCAACAAGGTGTCAGAATCCTTTCTCAGAGATTTTGGTCCATATTGCCATGGCAGCACCACACATTTGCTTCAAATTTGTAAATGATGTAAATCTTCTATTCCACCAGATTCCATAGGTGCTCTTGGGGCCATTGAAACTCAATGAACTTACTATTTGTGTTTAAATACAACTACACATGTATGTCTCATCATGTGTCCACCAAAAGGTGAATAGGAAAACCTTGCAAATACCAAATAGATGAGTGGTGTAGCAATTTCCACCATTGGCCTGTGTGATCCTTTAAATGACAGGTGTCTGGTTTCTTTATTCTCTAAGAGAATTTAGTCGTAAACACTTGTTTGTTCCTAGTGACACAGAAACAAAAACCACAGCAACAAAGGTCAGCGTGTCCAAAAGATAAAGAGAACGACGCTATCTGTGGTTTGTTCAAAGCCCACATTTTCTGCCTGGATTCATGTGTTAGCAGTGGATCATAGAATTGCATTCATCTGCAGGGAGGCATAGTCAAAATAGAGGAGGCCGCACAGATCGCCCGCATGCCAGTGCCGTCAGCATGCCGGACGCTGAAGCTGAAGACTTACTGATTTACAGAATCCACCATGCTGTTCATGTGTGTTACAGAAAGACAGAATCTGTTAAGAACTGACTGATTGGATCTGTACCAAAGTGTATGTTTGTAGATTGTGAAATTTGTGAGTGTTTATGTTGAAATCCCATATGCTTTTGTGCTGCAAATCTTAGATAGAATTATGTGGAGTCAAAAACCTGAATCTGTGTAGTCGATGGTAAACGACAAGAGAGCGAAAACAGAAAGCCCTACAACACACACTATTTAAACAAGGAGAAAGTTGACAGGTTGTATCACAGTGCCTTTTAATTTTAGGTCAGCCTAGTGAATAATTTCATTATTATTTACAATCATTAGCTGCGCAATAAAATCAAGTGTTTTTGTTAGAAAATCATAAATAGATTGTGAAGGGAGATCAATTTGGCGTGGAGTGGTAACTGCTCACGTTTTCTGAACTTGATAAGCATGATTGCACGAGCGTATCTGACGTTGAGATGAAGGTGTAAAACATTTGCCTATTCAGCTTATTGCACAATGTTAGTGATCCAAGCATTAAAAAACCTTTCAGTCTTTAAAAAATAATTTTAAAGGCTTAAAACATGCTTTTCAAGTAGATTAAAAAAACAAAACCGGCAAGTTTTTTTAGTAACTAAAACTCCATTGCTGTAGGAACTTGATTTCTGAACTTTAACTCTCACTCTAAAACAACTTGTTTGTACAAATAGTGGCAGCAGAATAACTGGCTTGTATACAGCAGAAGGCTTTCTCATCCTTTATTTTGGACATTTGAAAATTCAAAAGAGATAGGTCTGATAAGATTTAAGGACTTTGTAATAAAAACAAAATGCAATCAACATTTAAATTTGGATAAATTGAACAAAGAAAACGTGAAAAGTACTGATTTATGTTTTCAGATGAGGCAATAAAGTTGAGAAATGCAAAAACTTAAAGATAGAGAGAGGCTGAGACCTTTGCTTAGGTTCTCTCTCTCTCTCTATGGGTGTGGTATAGTGGGTGGGTTCATTCCCGTGGTCGGCCAAGATATTTTTTCTCTGCTCAGCTACGCCCTGCAACTAACCAACATGCAGACACACACATACCGGCACACACATAATGTACAGAAAAATATATGGTGGCTAGTCCAAAGAACCAACGATAGAAAAGAACACGAAGCTTTCCAGGTCTGGTAGTGACATAAAACTTCTGCGTTTGTCTCTCACAATCACACACCGATGCACAAAAACATGCACAAATGCATTCATACATGCCTCTGTCTACTTCCTCCGCACTCTGTGCTCTCTGTCTAAATACAGCCAACCACATCAGAGACAACGCTTACAATGCTGGGTGAGTTACACACTCACATACACACACACACATAAACTGTAAATTTTACTCAATATGTACAGCATATACATAACTCTAAAATGAAAACACACACCATGCAATAAAAACTGGATGATGATTTACACATGTGAACAGATACTTACATACTGTAGCTTAAATGTAGGCTGTTAAATCTAGTTTGGGTATGTGTGTTTGTTCAGTTGGCTTCTGTTGAGGTTGGCCTGTTGTTCTTGTCTGAGACAACAGTCCACCCCTGGAAATTGTTTTAACACTCCTCCACCATAGAAACACCAAGGCACAGTTTTAAACAGACACCCAAAGTCTCTAAGCTTAAGGAAAAGAAAATCAGAGTAGATTATTGCATCCTGATTGTGTGTGCTATCTGACATCATAAACAAAGACAGACAAAACATTTAATTAAGCCCAGAGTTATTCATACCTCTGGCATATTTAGATTTAAATGATTTAATTTTAGGACAGAACATTTGTTTTCGTACATCCTGCTACAGTTCTAACTTCCAATCTATTAATGCAATGTTATGTTGGATATCTTTGTATGTTTTTTTATTATGTTCTGAAAGACAGAGACTTGCTAGAAAACAGCAATTATGCTGAGCCAGGCCTGATTAAAAAAAATCTGTTTCAATTAAAAAAACACATAGTATATTACAATGAGTAAGCACTGAGATAAAAACTTGGCTTAACAAAGTAGAAGTAGTCCCTGATGGAGTGCTTAATTCCTATTGTTCCCCATAAAATCTAATAGTATATGCACCAGCCAAGTTTTGCTAATCCATCTCTTGTATAACAGACCATCAGCAGGTGTGACTCTTTTGGTAGTTCGATGGTTTGGAGATTATCATTTTTGAGATTAATATGGATGTTAAATTGTAATTTTAAAACTGCTATACAATAAATTCTGTATAACAGTTTTCCTCTTCTTCTCTCAGAAGAGGAAAACTTTTACACCAGGTGTGACTAACTAAAAACAATAGCTCTATTCATCATTTTCAGATGTGTGTTTGAGGAAGGAAGATTTCAGTAAAACTGCAATCTTGGCACTTGTGAACTTGTGGAAGTAGTTGGCCCTTACAGAAGTCTCGCATATCCCCCTCCTCAGTGTCAAACCTTAAGGCAGGATATTTTGGTGTCTCCTGAAGAGGAAGAAGATATTGTCCCCCAATGATTTCTTGATCTGCCCCAGAGTCTATTCCCAGGGGCAGAAACCCAAATTACCTTCAAAGGGAAGCTTGCTGATCAGATATGTAAACCACATCAACTGACCTTTTCCTATGTGAAGTAGCAGAGGCCCCACTCTGTGTCCTGTAGGAACTTCAACACATTGGGAAATCAGCAGCACTCATAAACATTTTATCAAATAGTGAGTTATCTGGATTTACGTTTACGTATCTGGATCAGTTTGAATCATTTATCTGATATAAGCTCCAGAATTTTGAATTTACAACCCACCCTGCTACCAGCCTAACGCTTCCTGAATGACAGCATCAATAAAACTCCCACCATGTGAAATATAAATGGACAAGGCATAACCAGCAGGCTTGTGGCTTTTGCTCTTCATGAAGCTAATTATAAAAATATTTCCAGATATTTTCAGATCTTCTTATATTTCACTCTACTATGTGTTTTTCTTGTTGCTCATGCAGAGCAAAGAGAGGAAGGGGAAACACCCAGGCTGCCACAAAAGAAGCACCCTGATGGGGAAATACCCTGCACACAGACTTCCCTTCTCCCCAAACTTAAAACCAGTCTGAAAGACCCCAGAGGACCTGAGGGACACCAAAGGATTTATACCGGTTTTTAAATGCACATTAAAAGGACCAAATCACACACACCTCATAAGTAAATCATAATACAGTCACAGAGAGTTAATACCCCTAAAGGTTAAAGGAGGTAAACTGGAAAATCCTTAACCCTGTTAATAGGTAGGAAACACTAAAGTAGGATATCTGAATGGTAAAAATGCAATTCCCTTTCTCCCCAAAAGAAATGTTCTTTTTCACCTGCTCCTTTCATCTGTTTTCTTTCACTCGTGTACCAGTTCCCTGTGCCAGTTTCCATCCACTTTACTTTTTTCCTCTTTTCTCTCTTCTTATAAACCAAGTTTACCCCCTTTGACTTCATAACGATTTACCTCTTTTACACTATTCTCACACTTTCCTGTCTATATGTACATTTATTCTATCTCTTCTTATATTTCTAAATGGGCACCTGTTCAAGTTCATTGTAGGAAACAGCAGCTGTGGCTCTGCATGTGTCTTTTAATTGTACTGTGGTAAGCCACCATTCTTCCTCCGTCTCCTCCGTGCCACTGCCTCTGCCAAAGATACACTTCCCATTGCCAGGAAGGAATAAGGAGCGAAAGGAGAGAAGAAACCAGAAAGTAAGCCTTCTGACCCCTGCAGGGTGAAAACAGAGGAGACATTGTACTTGCATGAAGGAGTCATTTCATTTTTCTGTATTTCCCACATCCATGGATTCCATATAATCTGTGAATAAAATCTCTCATCTATTATTTGGATTTCATTTTCTGATAAATAATTTTGAATCACTCAACTTGCAAAAATAACTTTCAGTTGTAAATCTGAAACCTGACTTCACAATTCTGGACATACTTTATCCCAAAGTAAAATTAAATGTGGAAACTCATATCTTCCAAATATATTCAAGAAGGTTTTTGTGAATGATGATGCTGTAGGCAGGAAGGATCTCTGGTAGCAGCAGTCAGCAATGAAAGTGAAGACTGATAATGATTAGACTGTCATGGCATGCTAACAGCTCAATATCTGGAAAGTAGAGATGGTATTTCACAGTAACTTGTCCTGGATAACACCATCAGTTGTTGACAAGCATCGCTTGTTCACCTCATTTGCTTTTGTTGCTCCTCTTTAAATCTGTCTGGTCCAGAAAAAGGAATGTTTAAGTTGTATTTAGTGTCACAAAAAAGCTAGCAGTGTAACAAGATCTAAGTGATATAAAAATTCAACAATATTTCAAATGAAAAGCCAAGTATAATCCAGAAACCATCAAAATGGGACTTCAGCAGGTGAAGGAAATGACATAAAATGACACCCTGTTGTTTGAGAGTCTTATTTTACAGCCAGAAACTTGGTGCATTATGAGATGCCCTTGGCATTTACGAAGTTGGCTTGTTGTCAGACTGGCAGACAAGACTTTGTTATAAAAGTACTGAAGAAGTTCTCACCACTTTAAAGTGCTTGTGTGGCAGCAAGCTAAAAATAGTGACAGAGAAGACAGAAATTACTTCTACATACTGAAAAATTTATTACTAGCTAACTGTTATCTGTTAATAAAGCTGAAGTTTGTCTTTGCTACGTAGCTTCCTATTGGTGCTCAGTAAAATTTGTTTTTCACACTTTTTATTAAGTTTGGACAGCACTGTATCATCTCCACTTATAATTACTTAGATTCATCAATCTAGAACTGTATAATTATACAAACAAAGATTTATGAAAACTTTATCCGATTTCAGAAAGAGATAAAGGATGTATTTTCAATGTTTTTATTATTATGAGACGTTACAATTAGACAAGAATACAAAATGCAAATGAGGGATTGGAAATGGGTACTATTCATTTTCATACACATGTAGCTTTGATTATTTTGTACCCATATAAGTTTGATACCAACTATATCTGTAAGTTCATACCTACCAGAGAGATATTTCACACCTGCTTTGAAGACTGACAGTTCAAAATTATTTTTCAAATTTAGTCATAGTTTAACAGAATATTCTTAGCTTACTCTAGTGAATTATGCCTCACAGCAGGAGGTCATTTTGAAATATTCTGCTTTTTTGAGGAGTTGTATTATATTATTAAATCAGTCAGCTAGCTCAAAAGGAGATCAAAAGAAATACAACCTGAAATAGGCTGTAATGTACATACTGAATTTAATTAAATTAGATGTTTTCATCACTGTTTAAATTCTTAATTAGTGTATTTACAAAGAAAAATATAACAATGTGCAATTAGTTAAGTAAAATGATGCAACATACTTGTTTTACAGATATGACAAAAGCAGATACCGACAAAATGACAACATGAGGATACAAAATCAGGTTACTGATTGATAAATAGGCGAATTGGGCTTTAGCTTCTGCAATTGCTTATTGGAACTATAAACACAAAGTGTTTAAAAGAAAAGGCATACATTGCATTTTTTGTACAACTAGCATAATAAAATACACTGTGTTTGTAGAATTATTTTAAAAAGGCAATTAAAGAGCTATGAGTTCAAAAAATATTTTTTTCCCTTTTCACTTTACTTTTTTCTGTTTCTAAAACAAATCAAAACACCATTAATGACAAGCTGACAGCATGGTGACATAATATTAGTGCAGGTTGTCTGACCATCCTTCACACTGCCTGTTTGTGGTGCTACGGTTGCCAGATTCAAATCCATCAACTGTGCCTGCAATTAATAAGCCACACACGCCCACGCACACGCGCACACACACCCCCACAGCAAATTTACAGCAAACACACTTTATTCCACCAAATTAACAGGCAGAACTGCTGTGACTAGAAACACATGGAGCCTTTTGACAAACACAAACATACCAAATTGATTCAACAAACAGCCTTCAAGTAATGCTTAATATGATTTTGGAATGACTCAGTTATTTTAATGAGATTTTACCTAAGACACACACACACACATGTTCGCCTGGGGAGGAAAAGCTTCCTCATTAATCAAACATTTTCAGCAAGCTGCAGTCACACAACTCAGCTTCTTTCCTAGAACTGACTGACACTTCCTTAGCCTCCTTTCTTCCTCTGCAGCAAGATAATCCCTTAAGTACTGTTTGTGGTTTCACAGAACAGTTCTGTCAGTGGCTTCACGGTAAACTCTTTTTTTAATGGCAGGCATTTGGGGAATTAATAACAACTAACAGACATATTGAGTTGCTTCTCTCACAGATGTTAAATATGTAAACTTTCACATATTACAGACTGCAACAGTAGGCCTACTCCTGTCCTTCCAAGGATGAAAAAATCATCTTCATCTCATGATTTTGTTAATAGTAAAATTGAAGTGTTGAAGCCAAGAGAAGCTTTCTGAATAGATTTTAATCAGTGCAATTTGTCTAACTTGAAGTTAGTATATTAACATTCTAGGGACATAACCATTGAAAAATTTGTCACGATTGACAAATGCAAATTCATCCCAGTTATAAGTTCAACTCAGAACAAGTAGTAATAATGAAAAACATCGGTAATGTCATCACTTTCTCACAAAAATACATAAACATGTTTTCTATATTACATTACATATTTTAAATTACAATTTGCAGCCGGAAAACAGAATTCAGACTGTTGTGGTTTTACAAGCTGGGGATACTGTAAGATATCTTGAATAGATAGAAAATGTATTGCTCAAAGTTCATAGAACTCTAAAGACTTTTACTGTGAAAGTTTGCATTTCTTATACTGCCTTGACTTTCAAAAAGTAGCTGCTCTTCTAATTGCTTCAAGCAAAAACTGGAATATTATACTTTTAGTCACAAAGGAAAGAAGAGCTTCTGATAGAATGTTGGTCTGATTAGTTTGATAAATAAATCTAACTAGCTGGTAATAAGTTAATAGGCAAAACACGACCATTCTGAAGACAGAATTAATTCTGCTAATAGTTGACTTAAGCAATGCTGATGTTAGCAGCATTCATTCTGCTAAGAGTTGTATTAATGCTGTCTTCAGAATGGCGAGGGAGCAACTAGCTGCTGGAGACACTAAAATACTAATAGTATTTCCTTCTGCTTCAATTGAGAAAAGAAAAGGAAAAAAAATATTATCGTTACAGAGTCCATAACAAGGCTAATTTAACTCCTGGGACTCTTTAAAATATTATACTTTCATTGCTTCCTGCTTGCGCCTGTGGCAAGGCATCTCAGATGTTGGAATAGATGGAAGACAAAAAAATAAATAAATGTTTCAATTATAGTACTTTAAAAGTGATTTAATTTTAAAACAGCTGTACCAACTAAATGGTATCGGAAATCTGAAAATGTTTCATTTCTCCCACGTAGTAGGTACTTAATAAAGTGGAAAGAAAAAAGACAAGTTCCTCACAATTTAATATTGCCTCAATTAGACCTCAATTAGATTAAGTATGAAAGGCAATTTATTATGTCACTAACTTCCGTGCCTGTACTAACTTAGGAGATAGAATCCATTTGATCCAATATTGATATTAGATCAGGTTAAGGCCACCAATCCATCAACCATTCCAACCAGACAAATATCTGGAGACATTTTAGTGCTGCCGGGGGATAGCTGTTTGTTATTTTTGATGCAAATATTCCAAAACAGTGGAAATTTTGTTTGATTTTTGTTTGACATAGAAATGATACTTGAGGATGGAACTCAGGAGCAGCAAAATTCTGCACCATTAATCATGTTTTGCTGCTAAGGATCAACAGGAAAGCTATCTAAATTACAAAGAACAAGTTAGTAATAAATCGTTTAACCTTCATACGCCATGGAATATATAAGATCTACTGTATATATATTCTGATTTTTTTTTTTTTTACAGCTATCTCTGCTAACTGTGCTAACAGTGCTAATTGATAATTTGCAAAAAATACTTTCACTTGAGATTCTTCATTTTCAGTTTTCTTCTTCTGTCTCTGTTTCCCTAGCATTCCCACACACACACCAGTAAAGTCTCAATTGCATGTAAATTATTGCTGCAGTTCTTTAATCACAGCTCCAAAGAGCCATGAAGATTCCTACTGCTGTGAGCCTAAGCCAGGCTGTAAACACATGCATGAACCTAACATTTTAATGAAGAACGTTTGAAGGTAATTATATACTTTCTTGGGAGTGTTAGGATTATTTTTCTCACAAGATTCTAAGATGGAGTAGCAAGCAGCTTTGTTTTAAATGAGTTGCACATCATTTCGGTGTATATCAAAATCCCTTTAAAACAACGCTAAACTTAATTTGCCTGCACCCACTTTAAATATGTGACATAATTATCAGATTTACTTTGATTTGCACTTAAAATAGATGTAGTACAAATAAAGTTTTTACTGAATGTTGTGGCTGGTACTTGGATATTAACTCCAGCATAGGTCTGTTTTTCATTAAAAAAAATGTTCACAGCTGCTTAAAGTTTAGATTTCAAGAAACTCAGCTCTCAAACACCAGGCTTTGTATGGACAGCAGCTTCATGCAGAGAGGTGAAGAGGGAAAAAATCCAAAAGGAAACAGACATCAGATGAAAACACATGAGAAATACTGAACATGTGCGAGAGGGTGGGTCATCTTTAGCAGAATCATCACATTTCATGTTAACACAGGTGTGAATGTGGGCGGAATAAACATGCATTTGAAATTTAAGAGATCTGGCAAATTATACTGCTCATCAGCGCACATGCACACTCACACTCACGAGTACAGCACACATACAGGCAGGACTGGGGTGAATGGATAACTGCTCACTTTGAGTTTACTTACACATTCAGAGCTAGTCAACCACACCCACATACCACAGACATACACTTTGAGTTTTGGACCTCTGGCTTCTTGAGCTGCTGTCCCGTGTTTCCTCCATCTACTGTACATCTGGAAACATCTGCAGAAATTGATTTTATTTGACTGAAACAATTTCACACTCACCACAGTTCTGTACTGTGTTTCTATTATGCAGATTTAAACATCACAAAAATAAAAACTTTTTTTCCTCCTTCAATTGGAAGGAAATAAAAAATCTCACTTTTTAGTCTTGATATGGCAAGACTAAAAAAAGTTTGGCCTAATACACAATTTATTTGTTTACATGCAGCCATGTTACATGCAAGTTACCACCAAACCATCTGGATAGAAGATTAACTTTAGACAGAGGTGCTAATTCTACATTAGTCAGCATTACACATAATATTTTTACGTGTTGGTAAAGTCAAGCTGATTCTAATTTGACCTTTGGACATTTATAAGAAACATTTTTGATATGCTGAAACTGTTTAGATCAAATTGAAGTTATCAATCTATGCACACCCTCTATATTTTACAACTTTAAACACACATACACACACGCATATTCCCCCCCCTGTGCCCTGCAGACACACGCACACATTCACAAAAAAGTGATTAATCTGACCACTCCTGTTCTTTGGCAGTGTGTTTCCGCCAGTAAATCCAGACTCTGGTGGCAGCCTGCATTCCACACACACATACATTCACTTTGCACACACTAATCAGACGATCTTTAACACAGTTCACACAGTCAGATCCATACATGCATCCAGCTACAGAAAAATGCATGCACACAAAAAGTATGCAACTGTGAATACAAGTATAAACATCCACCTAGATTTACCTGTTAATCAGAGATGAGCTAAGGTTACTACAATATAAAGGTAACACTGAAAATCAATAAAGTACCACCTCTAATATTTTCTATGGGAAAAACAATTTTTTACATGGGAAATATTTTGAGAATATTAGAGGAAATAATTAAATATAATACCATTGCTGGAGGCATTGTATGGTAAAATTGTACCATAACAAGAAATGGTAAAAGTGTAGAACACACTTTCTGTAAAACATGCACCTATTTTGCATGGGCCCGATCACCAAACACCCACATTTTTAATAGAACTGACATCTGACACGTCTCTGCCTTTAGATATGCTAACAGGACTCATGTCATTGTCTCCAGGCTGCAGTTTCTGCCTGCGCTTCAAAAATATCAAAAATACCTCTTTGATGGTAGAGTGTCTCTCCACTTCCATTAGCCCTTTTGCTGACATTGCAGGCACATCAAAAGCTGAGTAAGTGTATATAGTGTTAAAGTATTAAAAACTTTGTGTCCCTTTCTGACTACGGATTCGTGCGTCAGCTGATTCCTCTCCGGACATTTATTAGGAACATCAGAGCAGGGAGTGCAGGTTCAAGCAAGGGCCAGTCCCAGACTGGAAAAGGCAATTTTCTAACATTCAGATCTTAGTTACATACATTTAAATGACGTCAAACAAGATAAACATAGTGCGTTAGTTCCATAGTTACTTCCTGCTCTGATGCAGAGCATAATGACATACATGTTGGGTCTCCTGCCAGAAAAATGGGAAGAATACAGATAAACCAAAACCAGAGTACTGAGATGAGTGCCTCAATCTGGCTCAAGCCCATCACCAATGCAATCCTGTACACTGAGAAAATGAACATGAACAATACAGAATTTTTTTTTAAAAGTATTCAAATGAGTTTTGATTTACAAGTTCCATTGCAACTGTTTCGTTTGTATGTAAATTTACTAATGCAACAAATGAAAATGACAAAACCTCAGTTGTTGGAAAAGCTAGGTAATCTTTCTTTTTAGCAACTTTTATTAGAAACTAGTGTCGTTAGCATCGCATACTAGAACAGTAATGCTGTTTGTATTTTCTAAATTGTTCCCAAATTCTTTCAGCAATCTAACATTTCTTAATGCATTCATATTCAATAAATTAGAATATGCGTTTCGATGAGGCTCATTTGCAATCTTAAAAATAACCTTTAAAAGATATCATACATAATTTTTATTAAGCCCACATTTTCCATGGACAGCAAACTCCATTTATGTTTAGAGATGAAACCTGCTTTTAAACACAAACACTACGGGAATATTATTATCTAGCTCTCTCATGAGTACCATCAGCAACATGTCTGTGCTAGCTAACCTTTCTGTCTTCTCATGGGAATCCTACACATCCTAAATATTACCCAACACGTGATCATGCCATTCACTGCAGACAGGCATTTCCTCCAAACACTGTCAGTTTTACCCCAGTAAGTCCTATTTTATTTAACCGACAGTTTAAAGTTTAAAAATCCTGACCCTGTTTTCTTCCTTTGATCTTAAAAAAATGCTCTGATTACGGAAGTAAGAGACGGTTAGCACTATGGCCAACTAGAAATCAAGAGTCATTTCATGACTTTCACCCTTAAATGAAACTGACAATAAATAAAAATACCTTTTATTTTCTGAGTAATCTGACTGTAGATGTGCCTCTACTCTTTTAATTACAAACAATTTTATACTGTGAGTGATTTTTTCCAAATAGCAACATCCCATATGTCGGGTGTGTATGTTTAGAGGGTGTGTGTATGTGCATGTTGTGGTCAGTATAGCCTAATTGTAGGGGGAAGTGTCTTATTGGGCAGAGCATATGTATCATAATCATCATTAAGAGTGGTGCATCCTATAATTTTACCCTAAAAGTTTCTTAGACGTATATGAACACACACAACCAAAGATAAGTAGGAAAGAAATTTCTTTAAGACAACAACCCAGAACCAAAATGACCTCATTGCTCGGGATGTTTTGGCTGTCTAATTTATTATACCATACCTTATCTAATCAAGCAAGGAAAACCCAAAAATACACACAATCAAACAGCCTAAATTTATAGCTTGAGATAAGACAAGGAGCTAAACAGTAAACAGGAAATGTGTGGGCCTGTGGGAACTAACATACAGTTTTACCCCAACCTTTCACGGATAAAACAGTACGTTGATTTTCAAAACGACTTTGGTAGCATGTACAGCAAATCCAGCTCTAATGTTTGTCTTTTCTGTTGGTAGCAGGTTGACTACAATCTCTGAGTAATTTCTGAATGGATTAAAATGGCTAACATACCAGAACTATCCCTTCTGTTTACCAGTAAATGTATCATTCCAGTGTACATCTAACAGAGCTCTGAGACAAGTGGAACCAGCAGTGAAAAAAAAAAAAAATCCATGACAAGCTCAAACGTGGCCACACGATGCAAATAAATCAGGCTTGCCTCTATGTCAATTACTGCAAAGCTGGGATATTTTCTATATCCAACGTAAAACACAAGCTGGAGATGAAACACTCCATCATTTACCTCAGTGCAAAGAATACAACAGTGTCTTCACATTTCACCTATTTGGATAGTTGCATTGCAAAGAGTTTATTACGTCACCTGATTATAGGACATTGTACAACTGCATACCTGTTTGCTATCAAATAGATTTTCTTTATACTTAAAAAGACTCGCATTGTGCCTCATAAAAGTATGCATAGCCAAAAAACTTCTTCTTTATGACTACAAGGTGTATTTAATTTTAAGACTAATACACCAATATACAAAGTAGAGCAAAAATAATTAAATGAAAAGGACACATGAATTTTCCTTTTTTTCCAAAATCTGAAGAGTGTGGTGTGCATCTGAATTTAGCCCAAAATATCCTCAGAGGTTAGGGACTACAAGTCACCCACGAATAGCTAAAATTTGCAAATACTTGAGGGCCCCCTTTAAAAACACTTACAACTGCCTATTTTAATATTTCAAAAACCAAATGTACCTTAATATGAATTAATACATAGTGTGGAAACTGTCTAGCAATATCAATAAAGCTAAAGTAACAGACCGTAAAATGGCTCCTAAATTGGCTGCTTTGGCAATGCCAGCCAACAGCCTGTCAAGTAGAATTGAACCAAAGGCATTTCAGCTTCAAAAGCTACATTTTCTTTTGAATATTCTATGTTCTCAAAAAAAAAAGTGAATTGGCAGGTTTTCTGTGAATAATTTGAAATCATATTCACAGAAAAATCCACAAATAGGTGAATCTCCAAATACTAAAACTCAAATGTAATGCCAGTGTACAGAGGGCAAGGTTTTTAGGTATGTCTCCACCAACTTTGCTGATTGAGAACAGGGATGCCAGGTTCAGTCCTTAATGGCTACTACCCTGCAACATTTAGATGTATTCCTTCTCCAATACCCCTCAATCAGGTGTGTTGGAGAAGGAATAGCAGGAGAACCGAAGTTGGACAATCCTGATCTAGGGACTGAATTTTTGGTCTGTTCTTTTCAAAATATTTCAAGCTCAATGAGATGGGAAGGAAAATTTATTTTTAGCAGTAATTATCAGTTCTTCAAAAGGTTCTCAGTTGGGTTGAGGTCTAGGATTAGGTCCATTATGACACATGAAAATGCTTTGATCTTGCATTGCAGATCTGGCTATAAGTTTAGAGTCACTGTCCTGAAGGTAAACATCCACAACAGTTTCAAATCTTTTGCACCATCTAACAATATTTTTCGAGATTATGTTGCATTTAGTCTCATTCATCCTCCCATTAACTCTTGCGTAGATGGTGTGTTTGGATCAGTGCACATTTCTCCACACTGTTGCTATGTCACCTGCATCACTCCACCAGAACTCCCATTAGCCTTTTGGCTGCTTCTATGATTATTTCTCTTTTTGCCAATCCTTTAGATGCATCTCCCATCTTGGTAGGTTTGCAGTTATTTGTTCCCATTTTCAGATGGACAGAACAGTGCTCTGTGAGATGCCCTCCTTTAAAATTTTGCACAACTTTATTCCTGATTTTACTTGTCATGATGCTGTTTGCTCACTAATTTTCTCTCACAAAAATAGCTCTGAGGCCTTTAAAGAACAGCTGCATTTATACTGAGAATAAATTACAAATCCTTGGACTCTATTAACTAGATTTTTTTCAGGGGTATAAGAAAGAAGGGAAATTACTGAACACTGAGAAGTTAAAGGCATTGTAATAAAGCATAAAACAGACTCAGCTTATTGCACATGTGCTGAGTTGAGCATGTGTGCCAATATGAGAGTGTTGCCAGCAAAAAGTTCACCGTCATGTCCACACGTGTGAGGAGATTTTAAGTTTTAAGTTATGGCTGTGTGTGAATGAGAGAGATAATGCTACTCTTTGTGTGTGCATACATGCAGGGGTGCGTGCGTGTGTGTGTGTGTGTGTGTGCAGAATAAGACTTATGGGTCGTTGGAGTGAATGTTTGTCTGTGTGGGAACTTTAAGAAAACAAGCAGGGTCTCAACAGAGGTAAAAATGAACTGAGTGTGTATTGTGGGTTGTTAAGATGAATGAAGGTTGTGACACTTTTCTAAAGCAAACAGCTCTCTGTTTGTTCTTGCTCTATCAATTTAGAGGCCTGCCACTGCCTCTGTGTGAAGGAGTGAAAATAAAAAGTGAACAGGCATCTGAAACAATAAGCAGAGATATTTTATTCCAGTGGGAAAAAAGTTATGTTATTTGGTAGAAAAAATAAACAAAAAAACATACAAGTAACTTTAGCAAATAACACTGATTTTAACCCACCTGCAAAACATTATGCTGCATCATAGTGTTAGCAACTTAATGGCTGATGCATGTGTTGCCTGAACAGAAATCTATAGGTCGCCCTTTTCATCAGTTACTTTCTGTTCTTCAATTAACAAAGGAACACTGGGACCAGTTGTGTGATCACATAGAGTATTAAGTGTGTGTGTGATAAAGTCAGGTGCGTTTTTATGTTCTTTCCCCTCATTATCTTCCTCAAAGTCACACAATGCTACAACATTAGCTCATCAAAAAAGGAAGAGAAGATGAGACACAACTTGTCTCCAAATACAGGAGAAAAAAGAACCTAAACTCAAACTGTCTGGCCGATTTATCCTATGGATGTGCACAACATGTCACAATTTTACTTATCTACACTAAGTGGTAGCTTGTGCAGCAATTAGGAAATAAATTTCTAACTGCTGGGTAAAAGAAGACAATATATATATATTTTTAAATACTAATTATTTTTGCTTGTGTTTGATACAAAGAAATATCAATTTAAACTTCTATTCACACAGTACTGCCACCCTGACTGCAAGATTACTAATGCGTCAGGATCTGACTTGGGACTGACAAAACAGATATATACAAATCACATTTAAAAATCAGAGAATTTAACAATAACTGTTTGTATTTGGATTCTTATTTTGCTTCTATGAGCAGAATCAACTTCTCTGGTTAGACACAATATCAGTGGCATGGTTATTCATCACAATAGATGTTTACAAAGCGTATTATCAGCAAAACTCAGTCAAATGAAGTTTCCAACCTACTTTTTTAAAAAAACCTCTAAATGTTTAAAAACAAAGAAAAAACTGAAAAGGAAAATTCTGGAAGATAAACATTTTATGATTAGAGTTGCTGCAATGAGCCACTGTTTGTGCAACTCCACTCCAAAATGTAAACAGAACATCATTTCCATCAAATTCCTATACTTTACTGGCAGCGCTTTTATAAACTATGTAACATTAACAACAAAACCGATAAAAAAAAACTCAGACATTTTCTTATCTCCTGTAATAATGTGTGAAAACTGAAAAACAAAATCAAATAAAAATTGTCCACCTTAATTTAAAGGGGATTGAGGCCAAGCTCCTGTTTGGTTTGATCACATTTGCAGATAAATGTATCAAAGCAAATGCAGGCAGATGAATGTGGTGTCCAGAGTATTTATAAAAACATCTAATTCAGAGATTGCGATGGATATATTTTGTGCTCAGACTTGGCTTTGAAGCTGATCCCCTTTTTAATCCATCCCATATACTACTCTGGTTTATGTGAACAAAGTTCAGTTTATATAAATGTGATTTCCTCTTTGCTGCCCAGTTAAAAAACTTTTTACATACAAATACTTTTGTATTTTCAAGGCACATGGTGCCATTTTATAGCACAGCCATGTAACTGTGTTACTTTCAGTTATAAAAAATGCTGTATATATCAAAGAAACTTGATTTGCCAATTTAACGCCTTGAAATTTGTCCTGTTTCTCTTTAAGAAGCTGCTCCTCTATCTGACATTCCATCTTAAGCACTTCATAACAACAATGTTCCTCCATTAAGCCTTTAACAGTGTTCATAGGAGCGGTGCACTGAGAAAAAGTTGGTATGATGAGCTCAGCAGATGCATAGATCCACCAAGTGTTTGCTAATCTACTCTGGATTCCTCCCACAGTCCAAAAACATGACTGTTACGTTAACTGTTCTCTCTAAATTGCCTTTATCCCAGTTGCTCAATGTGAGCCTCTAAAAGCATGACTATAACTCAGCCTTACAGCACCTTCAAAAAGGAAGATTTTAAGGAGTTAAAAACTAATCAACATCAACGCAGAGTAGGAGTATTTGTTCTTAAAAACCTTAAATTATATTTGTAGCAAATGTTTATCATTTACAGTAGGTTTAGAAGTATTTTTCCATGTTTTCCTTATGTATTTCATGTCTGGTTTCTTTCATGTGTTCAGGACAGCTGATGCAAACCATTGACAGGCTGTTAATGTGAAATCTAACTTGCTAATCTGCAAAAGTGAAAGCCCAGTCAAAGTTTTCAGCCTCTTAATGAGGGGAAAAAACCCAAAATAAACATTTGTCCAGGTTAAATATTTCCTTCAAGATTTAGGTTCCGCCGTTGCTATGCCAAACACTCAAACATCAAAAAACTTTGTTTACTTCCTCACTCTCTTCTGATGATGTCATTTGTGCACATTCAGAAGGTTTTTTGGACAGAACCACTACGAAGGAATCAAACTGTCCAGCATTTACAGACAATGAGAGCGATGTGTTTCCCCTCAATAACTGTCTGGAATGTGTGTATAAAAGTGCATTATCAACTGTTCAAACATAACCAATACAGCTGCAGGGGTTTACAGTACGTGCTGATGCATAACCATCACATCAACAGAGCACAAAGTCATGATTACCTCAGTGATTGCAGCAAAAATATTCTGAATCTACATTTTCAAATTTATTTAGAACTTTCAGTTTCTGTGCGTGTATCATGCAGGATTTTTGCTGGTTTCATTACACACTCACTTTGCCCGACTCTCTCAGTCCATCTGTCTCTCAGCACCATCTCTAAATGCTCCATTCATGAATGTGATGAATGGCCATGATCATGTGCATGAGGTAGAGCCAAACACACTAAAACGCCTAAACATTGTGTAGAGGGTGTGTATTAATTTGTAACCAACAGTCTTCTCCATAATTTCTGATGACATTTTTACTGACCTCCATATGCATTATGAGAAGAGGATATGACAACTGATTGGTTTGTCCCAGATGGGCTCTGTATCTGACAAGATAATTTCCAGATGGCAGATGGTAGAGGAAAAGGCAGAAAAGATTTTTTTTCAAAAGTGGAAAAACAAATTCTGAGCTGCAAACAAGTAAAAAGGCAGAGTTGTTCAGTTACCATAGGTGGTCATGGGAGAGAAGCTGTGCTTATGGAGGAAGGGAAATCATCCCTGCAGTCTTTATGGAGCTCTCCATGAGACACATACCTTTACATAAACTAAATCACACTGAGAGGAAGAGGTTATGTTCCCTGTGGTCACATCGTCAGTCAGAGGTTTGTTTTATTTTCGCTGAAACCCCCTCCCCCCCAAAAAACCCAACAACAACCTGTATGCAGAAACGGTTACAGACGGCTTATGTTTATTCAGGCATCTGAGAAAATAAAAGTAAAACAACTCAAAAGTTTGGATAAATAAAATAAAGAATATCTGGGCATGCAGAGTATTTATCAACTAAAAAAAAACAGATTCAGAATTGTCTTCTGATAATTCTGGAGTTATTTTGTAACTCCACTGTTGTCACATGGTTGCTCAGTAGGACACAATGTAAATTGTGGGGCTTCCTTAGGCAGATTACTTTATATAAAGTAGCAATGTGGAGTGAATCTGACAGCAATATTATTATAAACTGAGCTGGTCTGTATATGATTAAATGTAAAACTTTATATGCCTTGACTGCTTGGATGCGTGAATATTGTATAACCATATATCTGTGGTTGTACAATATAAATTAGACAAGTTTTTCATGTAAAGAGCCTTGAGATGATGTTTGCTGCAAATTGGTCCTGTATAAATCAACTTAACTGAATTGAAACAAGAAGTGAACTAATCCTCGAGAATATCTTACTGAATGCATCTGCAGAGCAGTGGAGGGAGACAGAAAGAAGGAGAGACAGATTGCGGGAGGAAGTGTGTACATTCCAGGCTAATCCTGATAGGACAAACCCACTGGTTTTCCAGCCACTACCACTACGTAGTGGTAGTGCAGCAGAAACACACCCATAAAGTCAGACATAAGAAACTTCAGTCATACTAACCCTTTCCCTGGCCATGATGTTAAAACTCTTCTTCTAAATCAAATTTCAATAAACATGAGTTGAAAGAAAAAGGAGTCGGATTAAAACATGAGTAATACCTGAGCAGCCACACACACCTAGGCAGTGCTTGTCATTTATGTGCTTGTGGTTTGACGCTGTTTGTTAAAGGCTTGTGTGAACGGATGTTGGTATGTTTATGTGTGTGCAAACTTCACACATTTTTTGTTTGAATATCAGTATATGCCGGTGAATCTTTTACACGTGAAAGAAAAGGAGCATGTGCTATTGACTGTGCTTTATCTTTTGTGGTGATGACTAGTAAAGTGTATTTGCACAAAACCGCAAAGACAGAAAAAATAAACATGTTCCAAGAAAAGGAATGACTTTTTTTTTTTTATTTCATGTCCCATAAATTTGTTGGAGTATACCAGCACTATTCATCCAGTGACCTGACCCACACAAACACACACGCCTACAGGTGCATCTTGCAGTGTGTATTGAGTGTCCCACAGCTGGGATATCCTATTTTCCTAAAACAGTTAGTACACAATAACCAGATTAAGAAAATCCAGTACCAAAGCAACCCAAACCAACTCAAAAAGATGGCAAGATAAAACATCAACAGTTTTACTAATCACACTTTAGTTGTGTAATTAAAAAAACCCAAAACATAGTAATAAAGACAACTGCTGAAATAATAACAGGGACATTAACAGATTTTTCTAAGGAGTCCAATTTGCAAAGCCACTGCAGTACTGTATTTGCGTAACAAAATGTGGATTTCATTACATGAAACAGCTGTATATTACTCTTAAAAATTAAAAGCATGTTGCCAATAAATCTGTAATATGATATTAGTGGGTAACCAGAATTATTACCAACTTTCCTGGTCAACATTTTGTGCACAAACAAAATAGTTTGTGCACAAAACTTATGTCCCTTACAGCACAGAGACATAAATATAAATACACAAACTTTAGAGGGGATAAAAAAGGATAAAGGAGCAATGTGTGCATGCATTTGCAGCCATCATATACAAAGGAAGAAAAAACTGCAGGTTTATTGTGTTCCCCAAAGACATACTAGAGAAATAAACTCTGTTGTTTTTTTTTTCCCAAACAGCACTTTGTAGCACTGACCTGAAAGTAAAGTTTCAACAGTTTGTGTCCAATATGTGTGGGGTCTGCAGAAATGTTAGCTGCCCTTTTCCCAAGCCTAGAATTGTTCAAATCCTAAAGAGACTGTCACCTTTTCTGCAGACTTAACTGTTCATTAATAATAATAATCTAAACAAAATGAAGGTAGTTAAGCATAAATATTGATGATTTATTCATCTGTAACAAATATTAGTAATAAATACACATTTGATAATTATTGACAATTTTGTCACATTCTTACAAGGACATTTCATTAACATACATGCGTCTATTTGTAGATTTTTTAAAATCTATTTTTCTTTATTGTATGAACCATTTTCTTTTCATTCTGTTGAAAATCTGTCATATCAGTTTAGGCATCATAGTATCATTTTGCATGGTTGTTATGGAAAAATATGAAAACTAGCTAAAAGAAAATCTGGATCTGTTGAATTAGTGTCACTCCATTTACTGCTGGTGTTTTTATTGCAAGGGGAAAGTGACTTCATTGTTACATTTTAAGGGTCAATGTTCTTATGTTATTCAGGGTCAAAGAGGAAAGAATCTGCTGGAAATCTCATTCACAGGAGCAAAATTAAATGTGAAGAAAAGCACAGTATAAATGGATAGTAAATGAACATAAAAGCTCTCTGTCTTTTAACAAAGGAAATACCGTCTTGGGACAGACAATGAAGACTGTTTTTCAGGAGACCTTGGCTTAACCCTAGAACCCAGCTGAAGTGGCTTTGAACAGAGGTGCTGTTCTGTGGGTGAGTCTGACTCTTGACCTGTCATGGAAAAAACTTTTCACAGAAAAGAAAGAATAATCAGTTTGGCTTCATGTGAAAGTTGCAGTACAATACGGGCTTTAAACACGACAGAAGCAGAACGAGTTTTGGGCTCCCGTAAAATGAGGCTAGAACTGATGATGACCTGAAATGAATTACGAGAAAATGACCTCAGCCACTTTCCACATCTCCTCGTCCTCACTCGTTTAATGTGGGCTGAGATGAGTGACGCACCCTCTCTTATCAGCTCTCTATTCTTCCACTTCTCTCTACAATCATTTCAGCTGTTTCGACTCTGCAGACACTCGCTCACGTCTGTGGTTATGTATGGTGGAAAGGGAGGGGAGAAAAAGAGGAGGAACAAAGGCTAGATGACCTCATCTTCTGGTTAAGACTCTCAGAGACATCAACTGTCACCTGTGTTTCTTCAATAAGAATGAAAAAGGGGTAACCATCTTATGAGGGCTTTGTTATTCTGATCTCTTGAAAATCTTGGAGTGGAGTGAATGTTTTAGTGTTTTTAACAGCGGGACACTTGGCTGTCGGAGTGGGAACATCAGCAGGACTCTGTGTGTTTCCAGAAAATCCGAAAGCAGGAATGATTTGTGTGGGAGAGATTGAGGGATGTAAGAGGGATGGGGAGATGGACAACTACCTGCTGTCTGGATAATTAAAAGTTTTCTGTGGAGGCAAGAGTGTCATGAGGACACATTGTTGAGGAAGTTACTGTGGACACCACATTCACAAAGATCACACACTGTGGGACAAAGAGATGGATAAAGAAAGAGATAAGAGGAAGGGAGTAAAAATGGTGTCTTGCTAAGTTATTCATTAGTGGTGCACTGATTGCATTTTTCTGGCTGAATGACAAACTGCCGATTCCGATTTTGACTGAATACTGATTTTTTTGTCTGAAAGTTGTAGTGAAATGTTGCTAAGTTGGCAAATGTTGAACTACAGGTATGTAGTATTCTGTAATATTAAACTGTATCAATCCCAATTTTGAAAAATAAATTCTAGATTGAGTATCGGTGACAGTGTGCTCGATCCATATGGGCACATCTATTTAGTCTAATTCTATGCTTTGTGCCCTTACCAACTTCATGCTTTATTGTTTATTTTCCGTTAACTTACAATTCGTAATTGCATTTTCTTAACCATGTTGCAGTTTATTTTTTACATGTTTGAACAAGATAGTCAGCCTCTTGTTTTTGTCAGTTTCAGTTTCTTTATTATTTATTCGCTTTATTATTTATTATTTATTGGCTGATCTAAACCTCAGATATCTGTATCAGAAATAGAAGCAGAAAAAATTGGTTAGTGTTTTTTTGAACCAGGGACACATTTAAATGTATTTCATGACACCAGCCCTCGAGGCCTGGATTTGAAGACTCCTGCATTAAGAGTTTTCACTTGTAACTGGATGAAAATATTGATTATTTCCTTCAAATTGATGGATACAATGAAGTTTGTTATAATGTGGCAAAATGTAAAAGGGGTATTGATACCTTTTGCAAGGCACTGCAAAAAAGGTGCAAGAGAATCAATATGTCAAAGACAATGGAAAAATAATCAACTAAAATTCAAAGAAAAAAACATAAGAAAACATGACCTCTCTCTGAAGTAATGAGAAGGTTTATTTAGATTTATGCCAATAAAACCAAATAAAAGTATTACATCTTACACAGCACGGAACAACTCCTTAAATACGGTAGTGCTTATTTATGTAAATCAATTCTTGGACTCATACAAGCACGCATGCACTGAGCAGGTTTGTTCCAGCTTCCTGAGCTCAGCGCCAAGTTTAACATGTGCAAGGCAGTTTGGGAATGTTGGCCAAGGAATCAACAGGAGGAGAGTAAAAGAAAGAAGATAGTGTATGTGCGTGAGAGAAAGAGAACATCGACCTTTAGAAATAAATGATGTTATAAAACAAGACAGAAAAAAAAATGAGGCAAGGGAGATCCCAGAAAAAGATCAATGGATGGAGAGAAAGAGAGGAAAAAAGGAGAGGAAGGAAGTGAAGTGAAAACAGATGGATGACAAGAAAAAGACAGCATGCTTGAGAGAAATTGCCGCTGCTCAGGAATACAAAGTAATGACACTGCATGATGACAGGTTTACGTTCTGCATGCAGTAAAATGTCCTCTGCTCAGTGTCAGCTGTATGATGGAAAAAGGCAATTAGAGTGAAAAACAGAAAAGGAAAAATGTGGAGAAAATCTGCAAGAATACAGAATCTGTGGACAGAAAGACAAAAAGACAGGAGATGCAGGTTGTTAACTAGTTTATGTGAGTAGCACATGATTTTCAGCAACAATGTATTTTACTGAATATCAGAAAATGAATGATGATCTTTGGAACATGACTCCAAAATATTCACAGTAAATTTGCCTATTTGTAGAGTTTTCGTAGAGCACTACCTCCACTACATTACTAAAAGTTCAAGGGGTGTAAAACCTTCTATTAAATATACATCACAGCATTGTTAAAATGTTACAACTACAAATAAACCTAAAAAGATAAATAGCAGAAAATTATTCAACTCCAACAAATCGCTATGACTTTCAGAAAAAATAAAGGCTGTATTACTGGAATGATTTATTAAAATGGATTTAACAACAGCACAAATGTCTATAATCACTAGCATGTTTTTACTCAGCCACCCACCCTGCTGATAGCTCAAAATCTTAAACACAATCACAAGTAATGGTTGGTGATGATAATGATGATGAATAAGCCCTGTTCACGGCCAATGTGCTCCTAAACCAGCAGAGAGTTTGTATCTGATTGGTTAACTGCCAGGAAGTGAGATAGAGGTCAAGAGAAGCAGCACTGGAATAGAAACAGGTTGCAAAGGACAAAATTATAATTATTACTTCAGAGAGGTTAAAAAAGTGTGCAGTTATATTCCTATGCAGATTTAAAGAATTTAACTTTAAAGATTAAAAATACATATTATTAAAATTGAACAAGTTTTTTAAAGCTTTTTTCTTTACTTGTTTTTGCCCACTTGTCTCCAAAACATTCCAGGGTACAAAAATAGGTTGGGGGTGTTCATGTCGTAAAATAACATAAAAAGGGATTACTGCACATTATATTACAAATCCAGCAATAAAAACAAGCTAAGCAATCACACTTTTATCTCTTCATCATTTCAGGATGAGCTGCTCAGTGTGTGCATGTGTGAGTGCAAAAGGGAGAGCAGGGTTAAACCATGTTCTCATATGCAGGTCATGTCTGGGTCAATCTCTCTGGCTCCAGCACTTCCCTGCTTAACTCCTTCATATCCTCTGTCCCCATTTCTTTCTCTCACACAAACATGTGTGTACATAAAGTGATTTTTACATGAACATACAAAAAATAAACATTCTAATGGAAAACAGTTTGAATAAATCACTTGATTTCTCACAATTTGATTTGCATGCAGTTTAGTTTAGTAAATTACATTGGAAAACACAAAGCAGCCCAGAAAACTGGAACTTTAATTGGTTGGGGGAAAAAAGCATTACACTGCAGGACCCTGTCAGTACTGGTCTCACTGGGATGGGCCCAGTTATTTGTGGTCAGTCTCTATACTCTTACAAGCTACTGTCACACTGTTGTTTAATTTGTCAAGTGTTTTTTCTGTATTTAAAAGGCTACATCTACTAAATGTGAATCTAAATATGAGAAAAAGAAGTACAAAAGATCTATAATATAATGTCTCCTCCATTTGTTTATTAGTTTTTCTTTGTTTTAAATATTTCATGATCACCTGACTATCTGAGAATGATTGCTCATTGTTACACACACATTTATTAGTGGTTAAAATGTTATTCACTGAATTACTCAGATTATAAGAAAGGCTGCCCTCAGATAGGGCCACTTCACGCATTTGGTAAGGTGATTTGAGAAATCTGTGCAAATAGAGCAATTGCATAGCACAATTCAAGTCATGGTGTTTTTGGGGCATTTGGTGTTAATTTGCATCACTATATACTGTAGCATCTCTTTTTGAGAGGCTCATGGAATTGTTCACCATATGTAAATAAGTTTGTGGCTTAGCTCAGGGTCAAATCATGTACACAATAGTAACAGATACAAGGAAGTTACTTATTTAAAACTCCTCGTCTTATACGCCTTTCAAGGCATATGTGTTAGAGTGTGGGTATAAGATGCAATGTATAATTTGCTATGCAAATCTAAGTGACAGAATACCTAATGGACACATTAAACAGGGTCTCAAATATAAACTGCATCAGTAATCTGGTTTAACTAAAGAAAATGTTATATTTTCTTTGTACTCAGAGACTCTAAACGCTTTGAGGTGTCCATTCTTGATGGAAAACAAGCCAACATAAATTATGCTAAAAAAGTGACAAAATTTTCCAAAGAATATAAATCTGTGAGTGGCTGACCTTAAAAAATACTGTGCAGGAATGCTCAGTTTGGTGATTTGACAAAGAACCACACATATAATTATACCTCAGCTATCTTAACCTCAGGGATTCCAAAAATTTGTCTGAGCCACTTCCAAAGCAGCATGAACCAACATGGAAACTGTGAAATGGAACCACCCCGTGAGCAAAACGACTCTGGTTTGGGTGTTTGAACATCTTTCTTAGGTTTCATTTTGTTGTGTTTTCTGGCCAGTGAGGCTATCCTTCCACATTTAGTTGAGTCAAACAGATGCTCTGTAAACTCCCCTAATGTTGTTTGGTATGAGGTTTAGCAGCTGCAAAATAAATCCATCTAGCCATTGTAGAAATCCACAAACAATTACGTTTTTTATCTTTTGAAGAATCTGTGAAGAAAAACCACACCCGAGACCACATAATACCTACACCACTCAAACAGACTGCAGCTTTAATGTGTGGAGGACAGAGAGTAACAGTATTACTAAAGACTGGGGATGACAAAGTATACATAAAACAGACTAATTTACTCATTTGACTCAATAAACTGGCAACGCATATGTATATTAAACCTCCAAGAACAATTCATAAACTTTGCTCTTGATACTCTGGCGTAACAGAACCAGTTGCTGCCAGTTAAAAAAAACGTTCTATTTCATTGTAACTTAAAACAAAACAGCTACAACTATTCTTAGTGCAGGTACAATAACTTTAATTACTCTTATGTTACTTTAATTGCCAAATAAACACTGTATTCAGTCTAAATTAATATTTAGTGTTAGATTTTAAGCACTTGTATCTCATTGTTAGTTCATACAGCCAGCCTGTTGTTGTCTTCTAAAAACACTTTCCTCTGAATTTGTCCACTGTAGCTTTAAGAGAGAAGTTTTGAATTTAATTTTCTTGTAAGGAATAGGAAAGCAGGTAACATGAAGAAAAACTGAGTATGTTCATTATTAAAATATAAGTTGAAGTTAGATTTAACTGTATTTTGACATAAACTGGTGTCAAATAAAACAGATGTTCTTGTGCAAATTAGATCCACTTTCTGACATTCTGTAAATATCAAATACAAAGACTGATAACCAAATCAAGCCAAATCCTGTGATTTACTTTTGAGTTCTTTTTAATGAACTACTCTTAACTAATGCAAAACGATTCTGATTGTTACGCTTAAATTCTCAGTTTACCCCAAGAAACCTTCAGAATGATTACAAGACAGAGTAAAGGGGTAATTTGGGAGTAACGGATGGTTTTTAGAAGCTGCACCAGTCTAATCAGAAGCCGATTAAGCATCTAAAATAAAACCCGGAACTGAAGACCAAGACAAAAATAGACAACCAGGGAAAATAAGGGCCAAGCGCTGCTTTAATGTAAATATCCACTGATTTGAATTGATGTTGGCTGGTGGAAAACAATAAGACAAACAGAGTATCAGAGCCAGATCCTCTAAGTAACTACATCTGAATCCGTGTTTTAGAAGAGTAGACCAGTTTGACTGCATAAACATTTCTCTAAAAGATACAGCGATAAACAGCCTAACACATAAACTGAGCTAGATATAAACACATATACCACAAGCTCAGACAAATGTCAAAGCCCAGTGCTTCCAAGAAAACTGTTCATTCCTCCTCACACACTTCCACGCCCATACACATAATATGACAAATACACATAAACACCGCTCAGTATCTTTGCAGAGAGATGTACTGTGCCATAAACACTGGGCCATAACTCCATACACCGCAAAAGACAAAAAATGCTCTCAGCATGTATAAAGGCAGAGTTAATCAGTACCTCTATCTAAGGGAGTTCCCCTAAAATTTCACACTCACTATGCAGCAGAGTGTAGGAGACGGTTAAGTGTTGAAATGACCTCATGCACACATATCACCTTGACACTCTTTTCATACACACACAAATATGAACACACATGTGGTGGAAAGGTCATCAAACTCAACAGGCTCTTGCTCTGGTCAGGGCTCTGCTGCTTTTGTTTGAGCTAAATCCTCTTCCTCACCCAGCAGCCAGCGCAGCACCAGCTCAGCACATAGCTGCCCCTCTGTTTGTGCTGGGAAATCAGATAGTGACTCCATGGCCAATCAGTGGTTTCGGATTACGCACATGTCAGTGGATGTATGTTTTTAAATGTGATCATATAAGTGTTTGAACAGAGGCTGGGATTTTGACATTCCTGTTCTGATAAATATACATCTCCATGTGTACCTGATTTAGATCCAGATTTAGATCTTATTAGTTCTGATCTTTAAAGAACAACCTGTGGCACACACTTTGAAAGTTCACAGCAACATCCAAACCAAACACGCAGCATTTAGCAGACTAACACAAAGCAATCAATATTCCAAACTGTGTACTGGATTGTTACCCCACAACATACAGGCGTCTCCATAGCTGTAGGCTATGGAAAATAGGCACATTTTCCATGAATAATTTGAAGTTACATTCCACAGAAAAATCCATGAATAGGGGAATATGTCAATTCCCCTATTCCCCTAAAATCTTCCCATTTTTGCTTTGAAAGGATTTCCATACACTCTTCCTAATCTCCACATGTGAAAATCTCTTTTCTTGTGAAGTTTATGTTGAACCTCATCCCACTGATCTGTTGCCAGGTTAACTAAGACACGTAACCTTGTACCTTGTACAGTACATTTTTAGTCGTACCGACTACTAAGCACACTTTGCACTAGAACCAAATTCACCCAATCGCACTCACAAATGTGCACCCCTTCATACAGAGATGAACAGATCTTTAGGGGTAAGGTGCCTCACCCGTCTTATTTCTTCAGTGAACTGGCACATCTACCTACACATTTCAGAACATCAACACATTGCTGATCATGTTTAACCAAAAATCTGTTTTTGACAGCTTAATTCATTCTTTTTGTACCATTTCCTAACTGTTAGTTAAACTTTGGTATGTGTTGCTGAGAGACGACTAGCACACACATGTGGCGACTGTGGGCTCAGCACAGTCTGGGATTGATCATGTCTCATTAATAACTGGGATTAATTAAGAGCCCAAAAACAGGGCAGAGCCAAAATCTGCACCAGCTTGCACATGTGTGTGATTTTGTGTCCATTTTCATGGAGATAGATGAGAGTTTAGGTTGAATGTATGCATGTGTATTTGTGGGAACATGTGGGTAAATGACCATTTGCTGAATAAATGAGGAATGTCCTGTCTGGGACTCTGAGCACGCATTAGATTGGTTTTAGAGGTATGGCGTTTCAGAGTGTGCAAGCAAATGTCTCATTTCCATGGCTCAATATTTGCCATGGAGAAAATCCCGGCCTTTAGCCTAATGAAGGAAACTAATCATGGCCACTGTAATCACACAAATACACACTTTTTATTACTGAGCACACACTAGCAGTGTGACTGCAGTGTGAGTGAAGGAAAGGACGAAGATGGGGCAAGTATAAAAGGGTGTGAGCTAGACCAAAGGGAATGGAGAGGAAAGAACCCATTATGTACCCGTAATACTTCTGTCTGCGGTCTAAAGCCTGTACTTTGTATTGAGTCAAAGCCAAGACCAGAAGGACCAAACCGACTCTTTCTACTGACACTGATCACTTCTCACTCTGCTAGGGAAAACATTAACGCTTTCAAAGGAAAAGGTGATTTCAAGATTCTTAAGAAGTTCTGGGGAAATTGAAAAACAACATAATTACCTTAGAGCCTTAGTCAGAATGAACTTTTCCTTTTTTAGTTTATTCATCTCTAATATATTCATTTTTTAAGGATCATGAAGGATTAATGAATTCTGGGTCTTGTGTTCAGTCTTTATTTACGCTGATTACACCAAACATCCCAGAAATAATGAGTGCAATCAACATCAGGAAGATGACGAGAGAATTATAATTAGAGGAAATACAAACAAGCCAACAGTTTTTCCAGAAGATTACACTCACTTTCTCAGATATATCAAATAGCTGTCTATAATTTAGGATCAAATTCACGACATGGCTGTGATTGAGCTCCTTGTTGATGCTGTCTGTTAGTTGTGACACATTCCCAGTAATTTCATCTTTACTTTTTAAAGAGTATATTAAAGATGAATTCAAAACTTTCAAAGTATTAAATGTTTGCAAATGTATAAGGATACACCTTGCTTAGCTGATGTTCTATTTGTTGCACAAAGCTGCAACATCTCTTGTCACTATGTCTAGTTTACCTTTTTCCATTTTCTGTATGAAGAGTTCAACTTAATCCTCAGTAAGGAATCCTTAAAATGCATTTTTGGGTCGTAATCTTCAAAAAAGGAAGAGGAAACCCTGGTTTATAGTAATAATTTATGTGTGGTATATCTGTTAACGTTTTGCAAGATTGCAAGTCTGTTTGCTTTGAATTTAAGTAAAGTGAAAATACACGCTAAAAGAAACACAACATATTTCTGCGGCAATAATTTGAATTTTGTGCTGTCAGTCTTGTTGAAGAGGTAAGTGTCGCCACACACAGAAAGATGTGTCTGCGCTCAGTCTGCTCAGTGTCTACTCACCCACAATGAAGCCCTTAGCATAGCACACACACATATGCACAAGGGCACAGTACGTTTTTATAAATAGTGGCAGCTGACGAATCCTCCCCCCCGCTTTGACCCTTAAACTCTTGCTCTACCGTCTGTACCCCCAAGCTAATTGACACGTCTGCTCTGATAAACTATCCGCACATTCTCTAAAAACACACAGAAGCTCCCCTTGAAATAACACAATGCATCACTTCAATCTGTTATTCAAGAGCGATCAATATTAAAAGAAAATAGTGCTTTTTATGTAAATTATGTGGTGCTTAAATTGCAAAACAGCACATTTTACAAAAGTGAATAAAAGTAGAAAAAGCAAACCGGTAAAGGCATACAGAGGACATGACAGAACGAGGAGTTCAGTAGGGGCTCTAATAAAACACATGTTACCTATTGGGTTTTGCGCTGGACAGAGGATAGAGAAAGAGGCCTACACTTCCCAGGCAGCCGGTGGAAAAGTACACTCTACAATTCATTGCTTCCTTCACGCCAAATTAAAGGTCCCTTGTTTAAAAAAATGGGGGTAAGGGCAAGGTTGAGGGAATTCAAGGGGGGAGGAGCAACAAAAAAGAGCTTTTATTACAAGGAAAAACATTCTATGATCACCACAAAAACTGCTATGCTTCTGTCTGTAGGAGCAAATTTATACTCAGAGCAGAGTTTTAACATTGTTAAACAGGTTCTCGGCAGTTTTTAGCTTATTGACTTTGGTACATCTTTAGGTGTGTAATCACATTTTTCTGGGACAGAATACATTTATTCAGAAAAAATAAATTACATTATGCAAAATTTTTTGATATACTTAAAAAGCTTAACAATGTAGTACAAATTGCACAATTTGCACAAATTTACATGGTGGAGGATTTCAACTATTTTCTATAAAATCTATTGAGGCAAACAGTAAACAACCCTTTAAAAAGCTCAGCAAATCGCACCAGCTCTATGATAATAGTGACAGAGTGACAGAAAAATGTTGCCATCATTCATCATATCATCAATAATATTGTAATTATCAAATAAATTCCTTCCATTTTCTACTGTATGTTAAATTTGGATTACGCAAAGATTTTCAGAAAAATGCAGGACAAATAAATGAATAAATAAATAAATAAATTTTTCTAATTTTTCGAGATCACTAAATTTGTAAAGGGGTCTCTTTAGCAGAACACATACAATATTTTGATTACAAGCACTCTTTATAATAAGTAAATAACCATGTAAAAGGAAAGTGCAAGTCACATCTCAAAAGCATATTAAAAAGACTGCATATCTACAGTACATGAGTTTAGGAGTAATTAGTGAGTAATTTGCTCTCATAAAATGTGTATCAAAGTATAAAAACGCAACAAATATCTTATTTTGCTATGTGCTTATTTATAAATTGAAAAATTAAGTTACCTCCATTATTGAAATTTACAGGAGTCATACCAATGACCCATGAAATGACCCATGAAATGACCCATGAAATGTACGAAGTGAACTATTAGCACCCATAAAATGTATTAGAGTAATGGCTATACAGCTGAAAATAGCTGGTGTGGGCCTAATGTGAAAAGCAGCAGGAGGTGTAAAGGCTGGTTTCACCAAGATGGAAGCTGCATTTCCTACATTGGCCTCCCAGAGGAAGAGCTTTCATTCCTTCTGTAAGGTTCCCTCAGGAGCCAGGGTCTGAATGGACACTACTGCATAAACACCGGCTCTCTACCACATGTTACATGACCTGAGGGGAACACACAAATACACATCTGGGTTTCCAGCTCTCAAAGACTGTCTGGTTTGTTGATGGTTATCGTAGTGAGAACGGTTCCTGCCGCTCCCTTTTTTGCCTCTTTATAACTCCCCTCACTATCCCTAAATCTGTTTCTTTTCCCCTCCTTCTTCTGTCTCCTACTCCCTCTTATCCATAATTTACAGAACTTATCAACACGCCTTTGATAAATCAAACTACATGGATGAAACTCCCTGTTGCATCATACTGGCTACATAAACATATACATTTTTCCCAAAGTAGTTGCCGTTGTTCAATTCAAATATTTTGTTTAGCCTTTGTGGTAAAAAAAGAGAAACTCAACATTCTTGATTGTGCAAAGATTGTGCAAATTATATCTTTGAAGTTTGAACACACTGAGGCATATGTGAAAAGATGAGGGAAACACAGAGTGAGTTTGTGTAAATACATCAGTACAGATTTCCTGTCTCAACATCTGTTCTGTATGTTACTTTCAGTTTTCAAGACTTTAGACAGTTCAGTGTTTTATGATTTAAACATCATCATCCAAAAGGTACATGTTGTAACAAATCTGACTAAAATTTTATGAAAAAAACCATTGTAGAATAAATGGGTACTTTAAAAAAATAAAATAAAATCTTATGCTTTTATTAAGGTCACTAAGGTCAACCAGTCCAGGTAAATCTATTGTTTTCCATTCCTGATGTAGGGATGGATGTTTAGTTTGTCATTGTGTTTTTCATGTTTTAAATTGAGCTAAAGTCACTTTTGCAAGTATTTTTAATTTTTTTTAGCTTGCTCTGCTTACTTCAAGTTAAACCTATAGCACAGACCATGCCCTATATTGTAGGCATCCAGTTTTTCTCAATCTAGGCGTTGGGCTCCACTCCACATCCCCAAACTGGAAGAACCCAAGTGGTTCCCAGAACAAAAGGGATATACAGTCATTCCTAATGGTTCTAAGTCTTCATCAGAGTCTCTTCCAAGTGAAATGTGGTATGCATGTTAAGGGGAACCTATTATACAAAATTCATATTTTGCACATTTTTGTTCTTCCAATTAGGTCTCAACTGTTTCTAAAAACAGCCCAAGCGCTTAAGAAAACCACTCAGATTTTTTCAGGTAATACGCTAATGTTTTACGGTGTCTCAAAAGCAAGCCACTTCAATGAACCCCTGATTGTTAAGTCACAATCGACAAACACTGCACCATTACATTGCAACCCAAGCGGTGGTCAGCTGGTTTTACCACTGTACAATAGATGCTGGAAAAGACAAGTGTTTTATTGTATACTTAACATCCAGGAATTACTTGCCACATCATTGTTGGTTGTGCAGGAGGTTCTACTTATTCTGCTTTTGTGTCAGATTCAAGGTCAAAGATCTAAGTTTGAATAATTGCACAACAGTTTCCAGCCACTTTCATGTGAGTGTAAAAGTTTAGTTGGGGGGGAGTAACCATATGACAGCAGCAACATATTTGGATTTTAAGTGACAAGAGGCCCTAAAGCAGCTCATTCTCATTCTCATTCTGAAAGGAGTTCAAAATAAGAACTGAACAGACTAAAATCCCATTTTCTTAGAAACATTTTGTGCAAAAAATGTAATGAACATGTTTTGTAGAGCAGATAGACCTACCCTAACCTGTTCAAGGAAGTATAATAGGTCCCCTTTAAAATTACAAATGGAGGCATCCAGGAATTACACAGATCTGCACCGTCTTAAATGTCTCCTTTTGATGCAGAGGACCAACAGCTCTTCTTTTGCTCCCTTTCCCACTAGGCTGTGTACCACTACAGAGGATGGTTTGATCTTAGTAGGTTTTTAACATTGAAAAAATACAGTCAAAGTCACTTCAGGAGTTGTTTTTTAGATAACTGACAAAGATGACATTTTGAGGAGAGGGCACATCATCAAAATACCCATATTTCCCAAACTAAACAACTCTTACAGTTGAATCAAGCGCAGTATTTGCCTGACACATCTCATCAATGGCTTTTGAGGTCCAGAGAAGGAAAGACCAGGTCAGTGAGGACATGTTGCAGAATATATATTGTGAAGCCCTGGGATTAACAATGGATACTTACTGGTTCAGTGTAGATGTGAGCATTGTTCACTATGTAATCCACAACACTCCTGATGTTCCAACACATCGTAATTTTTTTTTTATCTCTCTATGTCAACACAACTGTACCTTTTATAAAAATAGATGTTTTATTACTCCCATCTTGGCCCACCCCACCTGCATTATTCTGCTTCTATTTATGTCTATGTAATAGGCCGAAATTTCAACTGATCGCTTGCCAAACAAATTAGAAGCGATGACATGATTTGTGAGGTGAAACCTTGTGGTTCTCCATGGATCCTGGAACAAGATAAACTCATCCAGACTAATGAGTTCTTTAATAGATAACAGCAACAAGGTCATTTATGTACGGTAAATCCTTCTCTGATAGACTGCAAGACATTCTCAAATAATTGATTCATCAAAGACAAATGCTACATAAATGAGCAATACCAATATGGCTTGACTGAGTAGCTGTTGCAAAGGTTAAAAATCTTACATTTTCCATTGCGTGGTTCAACAACTCTATATAATGCAGTGGTCTACCTTGGTACCAGACTGGTCGACAAATATTTGGAGCGCCATTCTCTTCTCTATCTGTAATCACAGCGAGCATTAGCCTCCGACTAAGAATAGCTGATCAGATAATACTACTGCAAAGACATTAGTGGAACATTACACACACATTAAACAGCCAAGCATCCCATCATTGCTCCGACAACACAACCAGAGCCAAAAAAGACTGTTCACGAGATGAAGCGATAGCCGTGTACTTGGGATTCAGTTGGTGTTCACAAGCTTTGGAGTTTAAGAACAAAGGAAAGTGCTACTGCTGATGTTGATAAGCTGAGACCTCAAAGTTTGAACTTTGACAGGTAATTAAAATGATGACAATCTTAAATTTATTTCTAAGTCTGCTTTTTAAAGAAAGGTAAGTATTCACTTTTTCTTCACTCTCTCAACTCTGACATAACCCATCAGGTTTTATCCCTCTTATTTCTAAACTTGTTGTCTTCTTGTTGGGCTGCATGTTGGCTGAGATTCCTTCAACTTCCACAGCAGGGTTTCTTATTTTCTAATTTGTTAGGTTTATTTGGAAGAACATTAAGTTGTTCATGCATTCTATAAAAGCTTTTAGCATCATGTTTTTTCTCAGAAGCTCTTGTCAGATCTTACTATGTTTTCTTGAATGGACTTGTTAGGCTCAGGGGCAATATTTGTTTGTAGTAAGTAACTGGGAATATTTAAACAAATAACAAACATTATAGCTCTGTCCTTGCATTTTTATGTTCTAAATTTTTGAGGAACTCGTGGTCTTTATTCAATTTCATGACATGCACCATTTGAATATCAACAATGTGTTTAAAATATAAAGCCAAATAAAATGCTTTGAAAAAGGAGGCCTTTTTATCTACATGTGGGGATAAGTTGGCCTTTAAGAAAGCTGGAGAGAGCAAAACATTCAGCAGACAACAGGAAGGCTAACAGAATATGGTAAAGTTGCTCCTTAACGCCTTTTGAGCTTTTAATCCCCATCATTGAGCATACTGGATTTGGAAATGTTCACAGCTGTTATAGAAATCTGTCTGTCTGTTAAGGCACATACATTCTAGAGAGAATACATAAAGACAAACTGCTGGGCTAGTAATTACGAACAAAATATGAACATTTGTTCTTTAAATGCAGTAAATAAGTTTCCAAACTTATTCACAAATTAGGATTTTGAAAATTGAGAAAATATCTTTTTATTTTTAAAATAAAAATATTTTAAAAATATTTTAAAAACAGTTACTTACTACTTTTTAAAAAACTTACTTACTTACTACTTTTTAAAAACAACTTACAGTTGTTTTTAAACTGTAAGTTTTTATTTTATGCTTTTTTATTGTTATGTTGCGTTTTGATGTACAGCACTTTGTATCAGCTGTGGTTGTTTTAAAGTGCTTTATAAATAAAGTTGGTATGGTATGGTATGGTATTTTTAATTTATTTTTATTTTCAAGAAAGCCTCGTGCATCTATATTAAAATAAACATGCTGACACTTTCACCTTATTATGCTAGACCACTACAAGTTGTGTAATGTTCACACCCACTTTTATAGACTCAAAACGTCATTAAACATTTACACACTCGCTACTATGTGCACACACATCTAGCATTCAGGCTTAGTTTAATAAGCCACATTTTACTCTCCATCTGCAAGGACACTTAACCTCAGAATGTCTGTGTGTATACGTGGGTGAGGGTTTGTGGATGGCCAAACAAGAGCTCATTCTCTGTCTGTGTTTTTATTCATGGGGGGTGAGCCTTGAATAGTGAGACCTCTATCTGTCACACCCATCAAAAACCACAAACACACACATAGAAGAGAGACTCATGGGTCAGAAACTCAAGGCCTTAGCCCCAGATGATCCTGTTAGGGATGAGAAAACCTGCCTGCTGGGCACGACGTGTTCATGTGCGAGTGCAGAAGTTGGATGTGACCACCAGCCCCAGTGTGCCACAGTAAAATCAGTAGCGTTGTTCACTGTGTTACCGTTTCGACAGAAAGACACAGCAGGACTGTGTGATTTATCTATGCTGATATAAATTTCCTCTGGCTTCTAAATGAGTTACTACAAGTATCTTTACCTGTGAAGGAAATGAGAGGATTTGGCTGCAGTAAATAGGCATAATTTACACAGATTTCCTTCTGCACATTAAAAGCTGGAGGATGTGACTTCATATTAGACAAATTCAAGACTCATGATTAGCAAACAGTTATTATAATAAACTTCCTAAAAGCAGATACTGAAGACATAAATCTGCCAGTATGCACACTGTAATTTAGTTGATATCTATTATCCCATAATTTATAAGTATTTTGATTTTAATTTGTGTAATTATTACTATGATTTAGGGTTACAATGCAATTGTTTTCAGGGTAACAGAGCATCCTCTCAAATCATCATTAAGCGCAGGCTTTTCCAACTTTTTCTTCAATCTTTTTTATTTTGAAGATGTGGCTGGATTCCCTTTAAGAATGGATGGTTCACCTGATGTGTGTCAACCTACTCAGTTGACTGAGTACTAGTTCATAAATTTAAGTGTCCACAGCACAGTATAAAATTCTTCCAGATTCTTGTTGCAGAGATTAAAAAGCAATGAATTAATTACCAATTATTTTAGATGTTTACAGGACATCAAAAGAGCTCACAAGCTATCTAATGTTGTTAATTTACTGTTCAGAAGGAAAATGTATCATGTTAAAAAAGATTCATCAAGTATTGAACAAAGTACCCAATCTTAAATTACAGATAAGGCAGAAGATTTCCAAATTTTTCTACTGAATGTCCTTTGTACTGTGGAGACAACTTGGTGTATCATCAAGTAACTCTACCAAATACACTATCAAATCATAAATGCTTGGAAACAGATTATGAGTGTGAGTGTTTCATTTTCCTGAAATAATATTTCAAAAATTGCTGTTGTGTCACAATCTATTTTTTTCAGAGTCTGACTCATATCCTTCTCCTTATCCGTATTTTGAGAAGCTTTCCAAGAGGACAATAATGAGCAACAGCTTTTATCTGGATTCATTGCTTAATGGATAGATCTTAACAACATGCTAATGCATGAAGAACGTTGCTAATGGGTGAAGTATAGCACAGCAGCTAATGGTAAATGTTGAGGGGAAACACTAATGTGCTTGAAAGGCTGTTGCAAATTAGCAACAGAAACTGTCAGAGTAATGTTTAAATGTACAGTATGTACGAGGTGGAGTGTGGCAATAATATCAAGTCTTAGCTGTTTCAAATTTTTAGTAATTTGGTATTAATCAACTCATTTCCACCTTGAAGATACTTTGTACCAGTATTGCAATATATGATTTATTATAATTTTCAATAATGTATTTGCAGTTCATTTAGGTCTAAAATGGAAGGAAGTTGTGATGAAATGGCAAAACATTAGGATAAGAAATAGTGAAGAGGTGGAGTGACCTGGAGCTGGACAAAGCTCTGGCCTGAAGGATAGTAGCTATGGGAGGATTTCTAAGCAACCAAAGGAAAACACAGGCAGGGATCTGACATTGCCTTTGATAAGACTTCTACAGACTCAAATATAAGATCAAGGAAAGGCACCAAAGTTAGGTCCAAGTTCAAATTAACTTCAAATAAAATAAGGTAAAAAATAATCTTAAAGTTTACAGTAAACTGTTAAAATTCATTTATATTGATGTCTAATTCCAATGTGCTAGGAAAAAAAAAAACAAGACATGAACCTGTTCTTTCCTGTTTTCACATGTATGACTGCGTATGGTTCCATGTGTGAATCTGTGGTCTGGATCATGTCTGTGATCCCAGGTGGGCTGCAGGGGAGGAGCACAACAACAAAAAGAGATGCAGTGGCAGGAAATAGAAGGAAGACACTCTCCCTTCTCCCTTTCATCTTTCTTTTAGCCTTCTGCTTCAAGAGAAGGAAAAACAAGGAGTGTGCTCTACAATCCTCTCTCCCTGTGTCCAATTCTCAGACATCTTTTGATGCCTTTCAAGTCGACCAGATGAGCTTTCCGGTTGCCATGTATCCTAACAGAAAGATCTGTGCGCACAGGATTTGGCATGAGGCCTAATTACTTTTAAGTCTTAGACAGGTAGGCGGAAGGTGTATGTGAGTATTTCTTTGTGTAAGAAAATATGAGCTTTGAACTGATTTGTTCTCTGTCACCTTGTTCCTTGTTTTTATGGGAACTGTAAGCGGGCCAGTGGATCTGAAAGATTTTCTGGCACTTTGCCACCATCAGATAGGATAGGATAGAGCATAGGAGTACTCTACAGAAGAGTTGAGTCTAAACCCTGCTTAGAGAACACAACAATGTTTGCATAATACGTAATTATTTTTGTTAAACTGTTATGAGATTTATTATAAATAACAGAGTTCTGGCTTGGTCATGACCTTAAACAGCAGTTACCTTAAAGGTTAATGAAAGGAAGATTGATGTGATATATTTTAATCCTCATGATCTCGGCTCTACTATTGTTGATCTTTCATTACCTATCTAGGATCAAAAAATTGCCTCAAACTTGATTTATGTCAATTCAGCTATCAAATCCTGCTTTTTTTTTATTTACCTGAGGCAGCTGGCCAAAACAAAGTCTGTCTGGAAGTACAGACTTCAAACTCATGCATCCCTCCTACAACACCTGATTCAAAGGTTAAATTACCTTCTTGGCTTGTCAGTGGGTTTAAAAAAGGCCATTAAGCATTCCTTTGATTCAATTTGCAATGTTTGGGAATCATCCAAACATTGCAAGCAGTGGCACTTGAGGACAGAAGTTGCAGACGCCTGCCATATTCCATCATGCTCTAAGCCAGCTGATCAAATATTTCTGATTCTCCCCAAAACCTCCTCCAAAACCAGAGGGGGAAGTCTTATCAGTTGTTGTTCAAAGTTGTGGCAAGAGCTCCTGATGAGCGTTAGGCAGGCTCCACGTCTTACTGTTTTTAATTTCCATTTAACCCTCTTTAACTATTACATCGTTTTAGTTGCTTGTGATTTCATTTATCGTAATACTTTTTTTTTGCTTTACTCTAGTTTTATTTGCATGTTGCTTTATTGTACAGTACTTCAGTCAGCCGCAATTGTTGTTTTTAAATATGCTTAATAAAAGTACAACGGCGTGTGCAAGTACGCTCAATTTGTTTCTGTCTTTCTATCACAACATGTCTGGAAATGATGTTATCCTCATTCATTTCGCTACTTCCCGAATCATTTCCCCAGTAACCTTCATCACTCCTTCCTGGTTTTCTTTTAAACACAAACCGCAGACATGATCAGGAGCTTTCCCTGGCAAACAATACTAATTACAGATTTTTATTTGTAGTTCTGCCCTGTAATAGTGGTGTCTATTGGTGTGTGTGCGTGTGTGTGTGTGTATAAGAGAGAGAGAGAGAGAGAGAGAGACAGAGACAGAGACAGCAAATGAGAGAAACAGTCAGGAAAAACGTGTTAAGTCTCTGTTTTGATATTAAGTCTTGGTTCACCATACATAAACACAAACATAAAGCCCAAATAATTGTGAATAAACTTAGGTCTGAAGCACTGTTCTTATGCAGTGTCTTTGTACTGAGCTTAGAGCAGATGAAAAAGTAATATCACCAGTCTTGTGGTGTTTTCAAAGCCAGATGCAGACTAGCAGCTGTAATATGCAATGCCCCTGTGAGCTACCTGATGTTTTCCTGTTCAGAGGACACAGCAAAGTTCAATGGGTACAGCATGTAATGGAGGAGATTGCATTAATGTATGCAAATAGGTTCTAAAGTTTACATTGGCCCAATAAAAGAAATTTTTACAGTGCAATTCTGATAATAAACTGTATAATGAAGTTAAAATGATTTATCGGTATTTTCTTTTTGTTATTGTAGTTACTGTAATTCCTATGAGACTAATGCCACTGTGACAGGAAATAAAACATGTACAGTATAAAATGATTGATTTTAATATTGTCAATATATGATACAAGGACAGTTCTGCTCTTAAAGGAACACGGATGCTAATCAGAGCATCATCAATCTCTATGAAACATTATCTTAATTAATAAAACAATCCTTGTGCATAATGTCAAGTATTTCTTGTAGCCAGGTAAATCTAGAGGGTAAATATCCTCTAGATTTACCTAGAGGATCTACACTATATGAAAAAAATAAACATTTTGTACTTTCTACAACACTTTGCAAAAACACAGTGTTGTGCTTGAGGACATACTGTAAAAGTCAGGATCTCCAGTATCTTTTGTTGTAGAAATCTTGTATGAATCCAAACCTAGTATAATTTGCATCTCCTGCAAATACCTGCCCACCAATTCCAGTGACAACTTAAGTAATCTTGATAAATCTTCTTCTGCTACATTTCCATTTCATTACTATTGCTCCTGACTCAACTTGAAACAAGCCACAACTTCTTTAATACCAGAGTGAGTTACTGTAGCTACTGATTGAGGCTGAGCCGCTAGATGTAGCTACATTCTTTAAAGTGTTCTTCATGAGGATTTCTTCCCATTGTAATAAACTGTAATCATGAGATTTTCCCCAAAAAATAAACACATTCATTTACTTCTAGGTAACTGTCACATAACATGAAGTTGATAAATTAGAAGAGCAGCTAAATGCTTTTGTGAAATCAGTTTTTTTTTTACCAGAAAGAAACCCTTACGAAGTTGAAGCCATGCCTCCTCAAAGGCCTGGAAAAACTTCTCCATGCTTTCCTAATGTATTGTCAAGACTTCTCTAATGCTCTTTAAGTCTGTCTAGATCAATTCTCTCTGCATTGTTTAAACTCTGTTGAAAATGCAGCGATACATCTTTTAACTGGCACCAAAACACCATGAAGAAATGACTCCAGACTTGTAATCTAACAACTGGCTTCCTCTTAGCTTCTGAATTTATTTCAAATGCTGCGGTTTTTAAGGCTTTAAGTGATGTACTTCTGTAATATTTAGGTAAAACTCTGCAGGAGAACGGCAGTCCAACAGCCGGTTTTTTTCATGGTTGTTTCACAACTCAAATAAAAAACAATCTGCTTCAGCAGCTGTCGAATAGGCTATCTTTCATTGATGCACTATGTAAACAGTACCAACATTTTAAACTTTGCTTAACACCATTTTTTTATTAGATCTTAATATCTAATAAGAATGTATGTGGTTCGACGTTTGATTGTTGTTTTATTCAAATGAAGAAGGGATAAATGAGGCTGATGATAGCTGACTGAGACAAACGCCTTGGAGAAATCTACAAACAAAGCAGCACAGTGTTGTTTTCCAAAGCAGACCACATTTTCTTTGTTCTTAATACTGTATCTTAATTTCATGTTTGCTTTGGTTCTAACAACTGATTCTGATTTGGTCAGAATCAGTTGTTCTAGAATTGACTATGGCATGAATAAATGAGTAAAAGTATTAAATATGCTTGTAAGGACAGAGGGTTAAAGATGGTTGAGTATGTAATTCAAAGATGAAAAGGAGTCGGGTGGATTATGCAAATGAACTTTAGTGAATAAAAAAGGGTGAACGAATCGTACATAACGATATACGACAGAGTGTAGGCATTCAGCTAACATAGCTCTTTTCTGGGAAAAAAACCCTCCTCAATTACTCTTCTTCATTTAACCTCAAGTTCTTCTGCTTGTTCTAAAGCATCATGGGATATAGAGTCCATTCTGTTAAAGGTCCACGAATAGTCCGTTTTGAACCAAATACTAACTATCAAATGCTAACTAGATTTATGAAATAACTGCAACTAAAATAGTTACTTGTATTAAATTATAATATCCCAAATAATATGTCCTAAGCAAATCCTGCTTAAACCCAAAACAAATTCTCAACAGAGTATTTGGAGGGATTTCGTTTGATGAAGCAAAAACACAGTTTATTCCGGGCGACTTTTATTCTGTGGTTGCATCTTAACCAAGTGATGTTTGTCTTGCTGTTTTTGTGGACGTATTATGGTTGTGATAAAGAAATAAATTCATTAATATATAAAAGTGATCCCTGCTAATGGTGACAGACATCAAATCAGCTTTGAGCATTTTTTATACATTGTGTCCTAAAAACAGTCAATTGGTTAAGATTGTTAAAGTTAAAGCAATATGTGTGGTTGCTGACATATTAAAAAGATAATAGCATAGCAAATGGAAGCACAGTAAAAGATACACATGTGAAATCTGAGAACTTACTCCGCACACTGATGTGCTGCCTAGACGTACACTTTGTATATTTGTGTGTATCTAATGATCCCCCCGTCGCCTTCTCAGTGTCTCCCACACCTCCCCTTCTCATTAGCGGTGACGCCTGAGTGGATTAACCACACACATGTGCACATCTAGCACACACAGACAAACCAGGCACTAATGAAAGTAGAGTCCATCAAAGAGAATCTGTACTCATGTTAAGGCAAGACAAACCATCATAAAACAAGGATGTGTGCCCACCAAAAGCCCCTTTGTGGTAGTAGTGTGTTTCTGTGTGTGTGAGTCTTAGAAGCATGAGCCAGCAAATAAGATGTACTTTGTTTTATGCATGTTTATGCTTTTAGAATTGTGTGTATATCTACAACATCTGGTTATTGTTTTCAGGATTATATAAACTAGTAATACACTAAAAGAGATTAAACCCTACAAAAGAAGACAAAAATCAGAGACGGAAATGGAAATAAATATGAGAAGAAAACTCACTTCAGAATTGAACACAGACCAAGATATCTGTCTTTCTGATCTAATGTGATTCAATCAAACTGACAGATGGAAGAGCAGACTGAAAGAAGAGTATGGATAAAAATATACAAGTGGCAATCACAGGCCACAGAAATTCAACTGAGGATGTGAGTGTGATCCAATTTAAACAAACAGCAGTGGGAACAGACCTGCTTAGTATATGCCTGTAAAAGTGATGACAGTTTTTCTTCTCCTCAAAGGATTTCAGAAATATCCTGTCCATAAAACTGTGCTTTTGAAACTTTTTTTAACATTTTACTCAAAAGGTTTGTACAACTGCAAACAAAACAATAGATTCTAACTAATAACTAATTCTATAATAATATTTGTCTTCTTAAATTTTGTGTAAAAAGTGGTGTAAATTAATAAAAATGTTTAACCAGATGTATCACAATTCTGTCATAAAAGCGTAACAAATACCTTCAAAGACCTCCCTGTAACTACAGACTTTGACCATGATGAAAAACAACAACAACAACAACAACAAAAAAATAGGCTCATTGTCAAGAACTGCAGAGAATCTTATAGGTAAGTAACATGTTCATATGGGGGGAAAAAAATCCCTCTTATTGAAAAAGCATCCCCCAAGGCTCTGTGTTAGGCACAACACTTGTAATATTTCATAATGAATGTTCCAGATGCATCTCTCCAGTTTTATGATATTTATTGTCATGGAAATACAGTTGACCTAATGTGGTCATTTGCAGGTTGTTTGTGGCAGTCACAACTGTTACACAGAAAAAATAAAACAAGAGAATAATAAAAATCCAGGCAGTTATCTCTGCTTTATGTCCACATGAGGTACTTAAAATAAACTTGTGCCATCCTTTCTTCTAAACCATTTCAAATGTTACAGTGTCTACAATGTATGCTCCATTCTTCTTTATATGGGTTTTGTACTTATATAATTTTAAATATTTTAAATATGCAACTTTTTTCATTTGTTTTACTCTCGATAATGAAATTTTAACTCAAGGGTAAAAAAAATGGCTAAAATGAAAAGGTGGAAAGCTAAGGAACATGTTAGTAATCAATCTCAGACACTCAACTCAAGCTAATTCATCTAAACATTTCTTTACACATAAATGTTAGATCAGTTGATTCAGTGAGTAGGTTCAGTCTTTTTCTTTTTGGCGCATTTGATTGACAGCAGTGAGAGGTCCATCATATTTTATATTTTATTTATTCTTTAGTTATTGCAGGAGCACCCCCTTGACTAGTTGCTGTTCTTGGCAATCTCTTTTGTGACATGGGCCAAGAACCCGTTATGTGTCTGAAAACTCAACTGTGCCCATTCTGAAGCCCATGAGCCATTAGGAGTTAAAGCAATACGTGCAAGTTAGCAACATGATATAACACTGTCTCTTACAGTAGTAACAGACAATGAACAGGTAGCATCAAGGCTCTGGTCAGGATTTATTGTCATCTGTCAGGTATAAAGGTCTGATGAATTGTAATATTATTTGGTTTGACAGGATGACCCATAATTGGAGAAAAATGTACATATGTAACTGCAAAGAAAAGTAGAAAATCAACTTACAGAGGACTACATGTTCCTACCTTTCTTGACTTTCTTTGATGGTTTCTTCTTGATGAATTTGGTAATTTCTTGTGGATGTTCCAGATCCTCCCCATCACCAGAAACCTCTGCTATTGGCTCAACACCTCCTGTGAGTAAAACATAAACAATACGATATAATAGGTACATGTTTTAAAGACATAGCTGAAAGAAGTGGAGCATCTTCACAAAAGACAGGCACCACGGGGTCTTTGTTTTCTTGTTTTACCAGGTTTTCAGCAGCTCATCAACCTTCTACCAACAAGCTGACATTGCAAAATACAAAACATTTAGAAAATCTTTTCAAGTGGGTATATTGTAAAACTAAAATTACACTTAGACTGTAAATGTTATCCCCTAAGCTGCTAAAATAATTAGGTTGGTAGAAAAAAAGTGCCTCAAAGTAAGAAGCAATTGTAAAACAGTTATTTTAATTGTGGGTACATAAGAGAAAAACCCCAAAGGTTTTTAAAGGCCTTTTAAAACTTTTCAACGCCTGCTTTAAGATTTACATAGCCTAATCAGTTGTTCTTCAGACAAAACACGTCATTTATCAAAAATAAGTAATTTATGTTCCAGACATGAACAATTACATTCTAAAATTCAGACTGTTTGCTTTCTGATTACAGAGACAAAGGAGAAAGTTAAAGTCTTGAGATACATTTCTGACATCATCTTTCTTTTCTCCTTGGTTCAGAGCTAAACTTTAATTGGTATGATTCAAGTTGCTATTTACTCTGTTTTTATTCAGTCTATTTTTGTTTCGATGTTTTACAATGTGTCTTAACTAGTAGTTGTAAAAGTTTGGGTTTATTTAATGTCATATAAGCAGCAATGGCTATATGATGGGAGCAACATATAATAACAAATTAGTTTAATTATTTAATAAATAAACATACAAACAATTGAAACATAAAAAACCTTCATGTTTTTTATAAAGTTCCTAGAAGAACTTCATTCAGAACTTGACGTCTTCCTTTTTTGTGAATATTTTTTTTCCTTAAAACTGATTTTAAACACTCATATGTTTTCTCTGCACTGTTTGTATATTTCTTAAAGAATACATAAAGATAACGTAAAGATTAGATTCAATTTCAGAGGAATATAAGCGTAGCTCTGAACAAGTGTTTGGACATGTGGTGTGTGTGTGTATATGAACTAGGATGTGTGACGTTGTGATTGTGTGATTTTGTGTATGTGTGAGATAAAAATCCCCAGCAGAATCCCCTGGATCAGTCTGGATTTAAGGAGCTCCTGAGGCCGATGAATTGGACGCCTTGTCTCGCCCTCTACCCCATCTTACAGTCTCCTCCTCCCCTCATCTCTCTGTCTCCTGCTGTGTCCCATCCTTACTTCTTCTGCTTGTGTCTTCCATCACTTTGAGACTTTTCTCTACCTACTTCTCAATATATACCTCAACTCTTTCTTACTACCTCATCATCTATACTCTTTTATTCTTTTAACCTGGCTCTTGTGCTTTTTCTCACATTTTCTTCAGTCCCTCCTTCTCTCCTCATCTTATCCCACCCTTCCCCTGATTTCCTCTGATCCCCTAGGATTGTGTCCAGTTTCAGGGTATTTTCAGTTAACGTGCACAGCACACACTGTGCCATTGTGTATGTGTGCATTTACAAGACAGAGCGTGCAAGTGTGTCTGCCATCAAGTCTACCTTAAGGTGTCTGAGAATGTGTGTGTGTCTCCATCTCCCCCTCTGCGTCTACATTTGTGTGTGTTCAGATTATAGTAAGCCCTCTCTAATATTTATCCTGGCCTTTTTTAAAGCCAATCTTGTTCCCTTTGGTCAGACCACAGCCTGTGGCTTCACACACACAACCGCACACTCAACGTCAGTTGTTTGAAATGGGATAGGCCTCACTCCTAATTGGGCAGGTGTTTTTTCAGGACACGTTGTTTTTTTTAACACTGTCATACAGTTCAGTGGTACATATGTAGGTGTCTGTTTTAACCAAGGTTTAATATCAACATCAGGTAAGGAAATTGGCCACCTCTGGAGCAGCTTATGCTGGAAAAAAAAAGAAAAAAAAAAGTAAAATCACATCGCATACAAGCCTTATCCTACGGCTAGCCTCACACACATTCCTCTGACTCTTTTGCTTCCTGTAAATAGCAGGTATTTTGTCATCTGGTCAGAGTTTAGTGCATTTATATATTTCTTTTGGCAGGTCTAATGTCTATATTCAACTGTAGACGGGTTATTAGCAGTTTTACACAGTACAAGTATTGTTAGAAGTTGTAGTGGCAGTAATTGCTTCCATTACAGTAATTATTATTAGAATTTAAAACAAAACTACAACCAGTTGTTATACTAGCATCACAAACAAGGTATATAGATAGATTTTAATTTCTAATATTAGTACAGATATAAAAATGATTTTTGTAATAAATTACATCAAATGACTAAAGCATTGAAGTTCAGCAAGTTACAAAAGCTGCTGCCACCCTGCTACTTGTCTAGGCATGTATGTAGTAAATGTGCTCATTTTTTAAGCATAACATTGCTTTTCTCAGACAAATTATCATCTTTCTTTGTGTACTTGTAAGGAGCCAACTTACAACACTGTACTGCACACAAGAATGCATATTCAAATATGGAATCCAGGAAATGAAAGACTTAAAAAGAAAAACTGTTAACTTTTAAATTAAAAGTACAATATGTAGAATATTTGAATGTAAATTTAACACTTTACAAAATTTACTATCCAGTTTTCATGTGGAATAACTTATAACTTCTAAAGACTTGATGTGGCCAGTGGGTTGTAAAATGCAAATGTCTTCCCTGGAGACTTCCACCCTACTTAACATATAGATCATAGAAAACCTATAATATATTCAAGTCTGTATTCAGTTCTGCTGTCCAAAATTCATTCAAATTGTTCATATTTATTCTTTGTGACATTAAAATGCTGATTAAATCACAAAGTCTCCCATATTTGAATAAGTTGCAAGAGAAGTAGTAAAAGAAAATCAGAAATCATTAGATGTTTTATGAGTAGCTATTTCCATCATAATATCAATCCCAATAGATTTTAATTGCTTTAAATGAAATTTAAGAAGCACAGTGGCACAGTTACGGTCACATCAAAAGCCGTGATCCATGTTTGATCGGTCGGAACATTACAAGTTGCATAAACCAATGCGTGACAACTTGGGGCCACTTTGAGACAGTTTTAGAGCAACTCTGGACAGGCTGTTTCAGGGGTTAAGCTGCTTCCAAACGACGGGTCTGTTTTGGTCTGAAATGCGGACACACCAGAGCATTCCAGCTTTATTCTGGGCTGTGGTTTGAAGATGGGGGTGACACTGTGCTGCTGTGGTTACCGGCAATTTGGCTGTGGGCTTTACGCTTTTTCAGTCCCCCCTCAAGGCACACATGTTCACCCCCCCACGTGTACACACTTCGACTCATGTATCGTACCCGCTCTAACCTGCTTTTGAAGGCAAAGATCAACATTTAGGAAGTGTGTAGCTGAAAATCGTATTTCACACACAGGATATGGATATTTCATGGGTTGAATATTGTCTAAGCAGGTTACTGACATTTTGGTGACATTGGTTGGATTTACTGAATGATGAACCTCAGGTAGTGGTGAATTCTCCCCTAAAATAGCACCCTGCTAATTTATATATAGCAACATGGAGGAGAACTCTTCAATTTGGAAACCCCACACAGACAGAACACAGACAGCTGCTCAGAATTACACACATAACATGACCTACACTTAAATACATTACATGTAGTTTCCTGTGCGGACCCTCGCGTATCCATGAACAGATACATGTATGTGTATGCAAATACTGAAGGACGTATAAGCGTTGCCCATCTTCTCCCCTCTCTTTAATTCTGAAATAGATGCTGGACCCAAACCACAGCTACCAGTGGAACAAAGTGAAAATAGCCTGTGTGGATAGGAGAAAATGTGTGTGCTTGCTTCAAATGGACTGTGACTTTATTAACTGGGGGAAAAACCCTTGAAATAAAGTCTAAAAAGTATTACATTTAAAAGGCGCGACATGAGAAAATACACTTAAAAGATCAGAGGACGGCAATGTGTCATCGAGCTGGAATAAAAATGCTCACTATAATTAATACTGACAATAAGTTGACTAATAATTTTTTAATTACATTAGTAAGCTTTTGCTTTTGGTTTGAGCACAAATGTGACAGAAAAGGAAAATGAGAACTGCCTGAAATAACTGAAAAACTCAGACAAAAAAAAACACCACCCTGTCATTTTGCTTTCGGCCCCCTAGAGATGGAAAATATCTCAATTCAGTCAGTGATGCAGACTGACAGGGGAAAGTGTGTGACTTCTCTGGCTTTGGGTAGAAAAAAAAAAGATAAAAAGCCACCCTATCTTTATCTCCTCCCAACTGCATTTACTACACCACAGAAGTAAGGAGTATGTTTTTTACGTGCTCGTTGCTTTGTGATTATCTCCAGAAATGAGATATTTTACTGCTTTTCAGAAAATATTAGTTATTAATACTCAAGCAAAAGACACTCTGGAGCATAGATTCTGAAAGTCCAGATTCCAATCCAAATGAGAATCGAATGGCAAGTGAAGCTGGTCCCAGTCTACCTTATTTCTTTTGACGCTGTCAACAGAAGATGGACCAAGAGTTGTGTGGGAAAGAACCAATCACAGTGCAGTATGCTGCTATAACGCCAGGCAATAATAATTATAGTATTTTAAAGAAAAGTGCCTTGTTTAGCAGTGTGCAGCAGTAAGGGGTGTGACGATACCTAAAATTCACAAGACAAGTTGAAACACGAGACCGAGTTAACGAGAATGAGATGGGATTTTAATGTTACTAAATCAAGTTTATGCTGTAAAAAGCCCTTCCTGTGTTCTGCAATTTTTATTGATTTTTGCCACAAACTCAACATTTCCTTTTATCTCTTCATCATAGGAACAGTGGTTCACTATGAATGGTATGTATGGTCTACAGTAGAACATTTCTCAGCATGCGCTGCGATTGTGATGTAGCTCAACAAACCGCTAGACTAACAGCCACTGGTTGTTATAGCGATTCCTTCTGCCTCCTTCAGCATCTTGTTACATCCTGGTGAATCAGAAAAACAAGTTTTTGTCCACACCAAATAAAAAGAGCCTCACAGAAAACATGTTACAAACTGAGTGACTAAAAAGTCACATTAAAACAAGGAGCAAACAATCTAACTTTATTTTATCACCCCAGAAAACATCTACCTGCCCAACAATTTAAGGAGAGAGATACAGTATATATTATAGCTATATGTGTTCCTTCTTTATTTTTAAATATTTGAGCCCCTTAGTAACAAGTAATTATAGGCATAAAGTGCCGTTTTTGGGGTGTAATTTACAACCAGTTTTGAAGGGATTTATTAATCACTACCTCTTCTGGAAATTAAATGTTTGAACTTTGCTCTACTGTAGAGCTTTCTAAGACACCTGATCTATTGCATAAGTTTTAGTGGCTCAGGGAGAACGAAAAAATAAGTTAATCTAAAGTTCAGCTAAAATGATATACCAAGTTTGTTTTCTGTAAAGAATAATATTTTTAACAATAATTACCTTGGCCAGATTTGTTAACCGTATTCTATTATGCAGTCAAACTGATAAAAAAAGAGCTATTCCTTTAACATTAGTAAATAAATAGATAGACCAACTTATGGAAGTTGATTTGTACTAATCCATTGGTAGATAGATTATTTAAAACATACAATTATGATAATGAGAATGTTTCTTGGATGAATTAATTTTGTTCATCTGTGTTAATTACAGCACTTAAGAACAAAACCTTCCAGCTGCTACTGGCTCATTTTAAACATACTGCTGATGATTTTGTTCCATGAGGTGGTTCTGTTCAGGCGGTTTCTATTTCCAGGAAACTACCAAAAACACATTAACACCGACACACACACTTCCTGCCAGTGAAGTGCAACTTCATGTGTTGTATCCCCAGTGTGTGCATGTCTCTTTTTGTGTGGTTGTGGTCTTGGAGGGGGGAAACGATTTCCGTAAGTCTTGTTGGAAAAGCAAACAAGTGTGTATGTTTACGGGCGGGTGAGAAAACAAGATCTAGGAAGCCTGTTTACTGCTGCGCTCCGTGTGGGTGTGTATGTGTGTGTGAATTTTGGTAGAAGCCCAAAATGAAGTCCGAGACTCCATGATTAAAAAAATAAACACAAACAGTCACTCTTTTAATACATTCAAATATTGTAATTTTTAAACTATTATTTAACAGTATTTTTGAAAAAGAAAACAACAACAGGGATTTATGCTAGAGTTGTAATATGAGTGCAGTGCACTTAATTTTAATTATTTATGACTTATGTCTTATCCACTAAGTAATAAATTACAGGGTGCTTTAAGGTCACAAAAATGTAGGATTTATTTGTTTTGCACATAAAAAACAACAAAATATTTAGGCATATTTTGTATACATTTTTAAATCATCACTTAGAATCATCACTTAAAATCTAGAAAATTGTCTAACCAAGTTGCACATTTCTTAAATCTGGATATACTAATTCTAATAATGTTTTTCTAATGTTGTAAATTTGCAATTACTGTAAAGTCTATTTTGTCTTTATTGTCATAATAACGTTGTGTAATCGTGCATGCCTTTCACTTTGCTCCTGGTACACCTAAATTTGCACAATATATTTCACTATCAAGAAAAAAGTCCACAAATTCACATTTTTATAATAGAAAATCTTGCATGATTAACTATCGTCAACACCAAAGTTTTCAGTCACTACATCTGCTTTAGCTGCCCATCTAATTTCATTTTATCTTCCTCTTTTTCTTTCCCTACTTACTCACCTGGAGCAGCAAGATTCTGAATCTGTGCAGGGATCTGGACATTAGCTTCAGAGGCCAGGGTGAGCCGGCCTCCCTTCCCAATGCGATCACAGAGCAGGGCTATGTGTTTCTTGAGGCGGGTGGTGTCTTGGGGAAGGCCCAGCAAGGGGCCGCCTGCCTGCGCCAGAGAAGTGGCCTGGTCCTTGGGGCTTCGTGACAAGCAGCTCCGGAGAAGGTGGGAGACTGCCGCATCACAGCTCTCCTCCCAGCCCTGATGAAACAGGAGAAAAATTTAACAGAGAGAGATAAGATGTCTAGTTTACTCTGTATGTTAGCACTGTAACAAATATAAGAGTAACATGATGGTCCAAATGACTATCTGCGACTAATGTAATCTTTACATGGATTTTATGATGTTTATGTTTTAAAAATTATAATAAAAGAAAAATACACAATAAAGTAAAAGAAATTTCCAAACACCAGTGATGAAGGAAGTCAGACTGGTGAAAAGGAGAACTTTGAGGATCTCCATAATTTGGTTATCATGTCCTCTGTGAAGAAAGTCTGCAGATTTTGGTGAAGAGGACTCCATCTCGTTAGGAAACCTCAAGATTTAATATTTGCGTTTTGCAGATTATATGCCTCTGTTGCTTCCATAGACAGCATGCACTGGAACAAGTGTTGCTTTCATGAGTGTTGGTAGGATGGAAAGGGGAGATGGACAGAAGGATTGGGGTTTTGTCTGCAGTAAAGGGAGTCCTGCTCCAATCTGTTTTGGTGAACAAAAAGCGGAGCCAAAATAAAAACGCTTTCAATTTATCGGTTGGTCTACATTCCAACCCCCACTTATGGTCATGAGATATGGATTATGACTCAAAAAAAACTAACTCCCAGATACAAGTGGCCAAAATTAGCTTTTTTTTAGAGGATTGCTCGACTGAGGCGGTTAATTGATTTTCCAGCATCAGGGTGCCAGGTATAGGCAAGATTTGCACTGTAATGCTCACTGGATGTTAGATGCCAAAGAACTGACTATCCCAGTGACTTTTGTCATGGTAATGGTCCGTCTTGTCTGTCATATAAAGGGAAGAACTGATTTGAAAGGAAGGACTGATTTTTCAGATCCTCCATTGGTACATCCTTCATATACAGTATGATAGTGAGATATGAATCACATCACAAACAAATCCTGGATACAAGAGGCTGAAATGAACTTCCTTTGTACGGCTAGGCTTTATTGACGGCGTGAAGAGGCTCATCATCTGGTTGAGGTTCAGAGGAGAGCTGCTGCTCCTCCTAATCAAAAGGAGTCAGTGGAGGTGGTTTGGATATTTGATCAGGCTCAACTCTGGACACATTCCTTTAAAGCTCTCCTTGCACATGAACACCCAATATTCCCTCTAACGTCTAGATATTCCTTTTTCACTTGTGAATGCCTTGGGATCCTCCAACAAGCTTGAAAGTGTCTTTGTGAAAACAGACTTCTCAGTTTAAATTTATGAGGCTGTTACCTTAACAACACGAATTTGGATGTGCAAAGAACAATAGAAGAACGAGTTGAAATTAAACAAGTTTGACTATATACTACACCTCATGGAAAGTCTTGAATTGTCAGACATTAGAAAAAACTCATTAAGAGTCAAACAGAAAAAAACTTTCAAAACTTCATTTTCAACTTAAGTTAGTAAGAGGCAAATGTGTGTGTTTGTTGCGTGTAGGTATTAGAGGGGTAAGGGTGTGTTGACAGCTACCCTTCCCCCTTCTAAACCCGCCATTCCTTCCTTCCCCTGCCTGCCGCCACAATGATTGACCTGTAATGAGCTATAATGACAGGTAATCAGCTCCGTAATAATGGTGACAGAGTGATACTGACAAAGAGAAAGAAAAAAAAAGAAATGAAGGGCAGCAGACATAAAGAGATGGTTGTAAAAGGTCTAGGAGATGAGATGGCAAGATATATTAGAGACTGAGCACAAGATGAGCGGAAAGGTGAAGAACGATCAGAGATAATGATGAGGACAGTAGACAGGGGAAAGATCTTGAGAGAGGAGAAATGAGAGGGGAGGAAGTGGAGGAGGAGGACAGATGGGAGTTGGGTGACCTGTTCGTATCACAATACCTCACCAGATTATCAAATACTTAAAACAAAATACCTGCAGGTTTCTGTGGAAACTTGGCAGGCTGAAGCACACACCCACTGACACAAACATTTCACATACTGTTGAACAATATTTAATATATTTAAGTCTGAAGTGCTGAGATTTGTCACTGAGAGGAAGCAAACAAAGCAGAACAGGTTTGGACTAAGAGATAGGACAAGAAATTAAGACAAATTGTTTAACTTGGAGACTATACAGAATGTGTTTTAAGAGAAATAATATTTATGGACAACAGTAGGTTTTTAATGAGGATGATTTAAAGGTAATACACATTCATTTTAACAAGTATTGGATCAAATGTTTATAGGAAATCACCATTTTATGAGCAATCTATAAATAAAAGCAGCTATAAAGACAACTTTTTCTGAGATTTCATTTTAAATAGTTGGACTAATAGTATGACTAATTCTTCATTATATTTTATTTTATTTTGAATTTCTGCTGCAAAATTGTGATTTAATTTTGCCTGTTACTGAATCACAGAAAAAACATTCTAGCAAGCTGGGAGCTTTGGATATGTATGTTAGGTTCATTAACTTTCTATGACCTAAACTGTACTTTAGGAGTCAGTGTTTGTGCAGATTTTCCTCTGAAGTGCCCATTGGAGATATTTATTGTGTTACCAAGGAAAAAAGCCAAAAATGTTGACGCACTGGTTTCATGCACCAAAAAAAACTATAATTGCCCATCTGATCATGCCACTTTCTACTTTTAAAACATTTGCTAAGCCTAAAAGCATTCCAAAAACATGCAGGACTCTATGTCTCACAGAGAAAAATCCCAGGTGGAACAGCAATGTTACTGAACTGGCATGGATAGCAACAACCTTGAAATGCTCCCAAAGAGACAGGTAAAGGTTCAGAGAAAGCGATATCACAGTTCTGACATCCCTGTCAAGACTGGGAAAGTCATTTTGGAGACCGGAGTTATGCTTCTATGACAACAATGTATCCAGTCTGTTTCCGGGGGAAACATCGTTCACTTTAACTAAATGAGGGGAATCCTTTATCTGAATGAATGTTTAAAACAGGATTTGGTATTATATAACTGCTTCATTCATTGTCGATAAGAGACAATTTTATCGACAATCAAATAGCCTGTTTTGGCTATGTATGTAGCTGCTTCACTGATTATCAATAAAATAAATTTTTAGGATGAGGCAAGATTATTCGTATGTAGCAGTATTTATGAGAATGGTAGCTCAAAGTGCTTTACAGAAAAATATCTAATGAATTGAGAATAAAAGAAAAACATAAAAAAGACAAGATGCATCATATAAAAGCATAAAAAGAAAGACAATATTATAATACAACCAAACGACAATATGACATGATTTAAGACAATGGAAAGAGGAAACATCTCCTGCACATCTCAGGTTTCCAGGCAGAGGAGAATAGAATAAAACCAAAGCCCTTTCTCCACAACTGTGGTTTTAATCAACTTTTCCCCAGTAAGTCCCGGTCAGATTCATCTCCATATGCAGATTCTGTGTATGGAGGTGGTTCCTGTTTTTTGGAACCACCTGATGAGGTGGTACAAGCCCGACATATCCAGGTATTTTTCAAGCGAATTGATTGGCAGCAGAATGTATTGTTTGACTGCCCTGTGGATTTACTTACAAGGACATCTCAACCACCATTTTCAATCTACAGTGAGACCATCATAGTTAGCAAGATGGCGAGTTGCAAAACAATAATTGCATGGTCAAACCTTGAGATCCAAATCTCTTTACAAATTGTAGCAGAAGAGCGCATAGCTTCAACTGGGCGGGGAAACCCGCACCGAACAAATAAATGTAGAAATTTAGGAGAAACTGGAGAAAGTTGCAGGATGGGAGCTCTCAAGGAAAAAAAAAAACGACAAGGGACTGAAGGCAGCTGTGAGGAAAATTAAAACTTTAAGCAAAAGTGATTGTAACATTACAAGCTTAGTAATAGACCTTGTTCTGAATTACATGTCTAATTTACCAAGATTAAGCAGAACAAAATTAGGGAAAGTGTCACTTATGGATCATATACTGGATGTCTAAAAATAGTTTTTATTGTTATAGTATATGTCTTAGTGCTGTGTTCTTGTTATAATTTACAGTCATTCTGACCCAGCAAGGAAGAATTCATAGAAAACGGGTGTAAGAGATTAAGGGATTTAAAAGCTTTACAGATGCCAAATGATTGTATAGTGGTTTTAAACACTCATAGAAAAATTTTTACAACTTTGGAAAGTCATCAAAGCAGCAAATATTTGTCTAAAATCACAGAGATTGAAAAGTAAACAATGGAAACATGTGCATAACAAAAGGCTAACGACAAGATTTGCCAAAGTCAGTCTGAATGGATTTTAGATGCCAAAGTGTCCAATATGGTATTATGAAAGGACATTCATAATAAAAATAAGTAAATAAATAACATTCTTAATTTTTATAAAACCAGTACCTGGCAGCATATGCTAAAGTCTGCATACAGCTCTAAGACTAAAGAAATGATGCTCATACCCTTCTACTTAAATATGTTACTCCAATCATAGTTTTTTGCAAGACTGCAAAACAAGAAAGATATTTATATACACACTAACTGCATGAAAAGTGTAAACTACATAATACCAAATAAGTAAAAAAAATGAATATGAAGAGTGTTTATGAACGTGCGAGTATTGTTATTGCAAAGAAGAAAGAGCATAACGTAAAAGAAACATCATAAATAACAGCAAAGAAATTAAGAATCTAGAAAACAGAAATGAGGGTGAGAACAGATGGATCTGAAGCAAGGCATGGAAAAATGGATGGAGAATATCAAAGAGTAAATGATATAGGGGAAACAAAAATGTGGTATACATGTAAAATGTCAGCAAAAGGTATAATTGAAATAAGATGTGGGAAGAAGGAGACAGGTACTTGAAGTGATTGAAGAGGATAAAGAACAGAAAGAGACAATAAACAGGACAAGTCAGAGGTGAAAAACTGAACAAGAGAAATTATGAAAATAGCAGCATTTCTGCTTGTCTCGAACAAACTATTGTAGCTGCAAGACGGGATCTTTGTGTTCTGGGTAACAGCCCATGAGCAGTGAACCAAATTTAACAAGAGAAAAGAGAGATAGCTAATATTACTTTCTCTATGTCAGGCCTCATCTATGACAAAAGCTCTCTTGTTTATGAAAACTGAAAAAGGATCTCATAAGGGCATAAAGAAAAATGGAATATTAAGGAAATCATTTAAAAAAACAAGAACAAAAGAATTTAAGTACTTAATTTTTTATGTCTTATTTTAGCAGTCTCATAAAATTTAAATGTTTATCTAAGGAGTTGCAAAATGTTAACAAGATTAGCCTCTGGGCTGTCTATGGGGATGAAAAATGGTAAACATTTTTGAAAATGATTACATTTGCAACTGCAGTAACAGTTTAAGTTGGAATCATTTCTTGGAAAACTTGTTGGGAATCTAGAAGCAAACTAAATCTTTTCTTTTCCTTCAACTCTCCTCTCTTTTGTCTTTCTCCTCCTCCTCATTATCTCTTCCACGCCTCTTTGTTTTCTGTTAATCCAGCACTTCAGCCGTCTATCCTGTTCTCTGACTTTATTCATGTTTGTGACATTCCAGGGATTTATCCCTCTTAAAGAAATCCGTACTTGCACTCAGTTGCATTGACCTCACCTGCAGGGTCACAGAAAAGGTCAAAAGTCAAGAGTGGGCTGAGGTGGATTCACACTGGCACCAAAATAATTTTCTAAAAATTCAGAAGATTCTTTATTCCTTAATAAAACTAACAAGAAACGATTAACTGCATTTTTTATAGTTGTATTAATAACAGATGAAACATCGTCATTCAATTTTAGATAAGACACATTTCCACTACAAAGTCCAGCCATTTACAGTTTGTGTACATGTATTTGATACATTTTAACACATTAATTGATAAAGTCATTGTTCAATGTTTTGAAACCTTTAGTTTAACTCCAGTGTATAATTTGATGTATTTTTATTTTGGTGCTTCCCGTGTTATTATAAACCAAAGTGCTAAAAGTTCAAAGCTATTTTAAGCCAAATATATGCAGATGATTACATCATCACATTTTTATGCACACAGTCACATTACAGTGACAGTGTGATGTGACAGTGTCGTGTTGTCTGAAAATAGCTTGTCAGTCCACCTGTTTGCCTTAATGTTCTTGATGTGACCCTAATTATTTCTAATTCACTTAATGCCAATAATCCAAGTTGTGAAAACAGACACACTTTCAAAGTCCATCAAGGCTTATCAGTTGTCCTTCTTAACTTATTTTTGTCCACAATTTATCGCTCTCTCTCGTCCTTTGTAAGTTTTGTAAGATGCTTTACATGCAGCTGTTTTGATGTGACTGTGTAATGTTGGGACAGACAGACAGTTCTGGAAATAGACTTACTGGTAATGAAAGCTCCAGGGAACTGATCAGAGTCATGGAAAATGTAACACACTGACACGAACCAAAGATGGGCAGTTATAAAAATTAGAACACTGCACAAAAAATATATAATATAAATAATATATTATTATTATTGTTATTATTATTATCTAGTTATGCAATTTTTTACACTTTGTGAACAACCTTTTACAGAAGGCAAAGTACATGGGAAACTCAGCTGCTCTCTGCATAAACATTTTGAATTACAGGTCTAATTTACCAAGTTATGACATAATTTTTATTCCTCGAGGTGATTGGACAATCACCATTTACAATCACCATTTAAACTGGGGAAACACAAGAAATATTTTGTTGCATTTGGAGTACCCTGAAAAAAAAAACTCTACATGTATTATTATTTATTCATCATTATTATTATTTTAGAGCAAATTCAGGTACAGATTGGTGACATCAGTCTAGGACAGGTGGTTGTTTGTAGCTAATGGGATTCTCAAGTTACACAAATAACATTTAATTTCCAAAGTACATACTTCCTCTGATGTTGAACTGCAAAGAAATATTTAAAGGTTAAAACTAAATAAGTTTAATTATCTCTATCAGTTGCCTTTTTTAATTTGAAAACAGAAGTAACGCACTGCATCTAAATTTGGCATTATGGATGGTTGGATAACAAAGTAAGGCTAAACAGTAGAACACATAGAAGAACCCTTATTTCCTGTGGATTAAAAAAGCAACAAAATCTCTCATCTGATTGGCTAGTTTTATTAGTCAATGTTGAGTCATACTGAGGCATAAATGTTGTGCCAATGTTTGCGTTAGTAACCTTAGAGACATGTGCAACATGGTCAGTTACTATAAGTTTTGCCTATATAGTTATTTTCGTATGTTTATTCAAATGTTCACATGGAACACTAAAATGAAAGACAAATATAAATCATTTCTACAATTACAGAAACCTTAGTTTCTCAGACTTTACTTCACAACATCACAAAAAAAACCTAACCACTTTAATCTAATTTCTAAACCAACCACAGTTTAACGATAACACAAACCAAGACCTTTAACATGATGTGTCATTAGGATGAAAAGTTTGATTCCAATGATCCATGTTCCAATTAGTGCTACTGGACTGAAAAAGCTGTTATTCTAATGGAAATGATTCTAATAAAAATAAAAACATACACAGCTTCTATTGGAAAATAAGTCCTTTGCAGTGTGGTTGCAATAAATGCTGGAGTTCTGTCAACAAAGATGTTTATGGAGCCAAGTCTCCTGTAACATGCACAATACACACTCATCACAGCTATTATCTACCACAGCAAAACTCAGACTCTGACTCTTATTAAAAAGCTAAACTCCATCATATTTGTCTTGAAACCACACTCAAACAGATTTAATGCTGAACTCAGAAAAAGGTAGTGCAGAAAACACTCACAGTATGGAGCTGACAGGTGAGTGTTGAGAGAAGTCGAGTTGGGGTGTGATTGAGTGTGTGTGAAATCCTCAGAGACCAGAGGTACTTAATATATTTTAAAAGTTTTGAGTGTGTGTTTAAGCTGGGGTTGTGTTTACCGAGCAGGATACAGATGGATGGAAGGACACTGACATGTTAATTGCCTCCTGTAGGGGTGTGTATGTGTGTGTACCAGCTGCGGTGTGTCCTGCAGCAGCGGCAGCAAGGTGGCCTCCAGAATGGCGGTCTGGTCGGGGGTCAGGCCCTGCCACAGGGACAGGAGCAGCACCAGCAGGTGAGTGGAGCTCCGCAGACGGACAAAAGCCTGTTCCAGTAGAGCCCAGTTCTCCTCTGCAGCCTCGGCCAAAGCAATGACCTGGAGTAGACGGAGACGTGTAAGGAACTGAAATATTTATGTTTTTAGCTTTATTTTATCTTTATTGATTCTTAAGGAAGCAAATTTTATAAATCACATACAATAAGGGGTGGGCAATGCAGAAACAGAATTTTATAGTGATATTTTGTGGTAATATTGTGAGAACGGTAAAGATTATGATAGAAAACAAACTATCACTTATACTTTAGGTAACTACATAATAACAGTATGGCACAGCATTTATAGTGCCACAAACACAAATGTTCTTAAAAAACTTTGTACTTTGAAATAGGCATCTTCAGGATGCCTATTACTCAACAAAGTTTGATTTAAATAGCTCAACTGCAAACAGTAGCTGCATGTATTAATATTTTCAAATTTACTGATATTTATTGATGGTCTTGTGGGACAGTGGAGAAAATAGCAAAAAATAAAAATAAAAAAAATTCTGATAATACTGCCAGTTTTGAGATTTTATTTCTCAGGCTAACCTGAATTGATTATGAATTTCAGCTTACTATGATAAATCAAAATTCTGATCATAATACGATTTTTTTCACAATAAATGATATGCAACAGGGTAAATGCCTACTCACAATATCATAATGCCAATTTTCATAAAGAAAAGTAGACCTGTGCATCATGATAATTAAAACAAAACTTTTATAAAACAAAACAAAACTTTTACTTTAGCTAATATTAAATAAAATTAAGTAAACTGAAAGGAATACAAATAAATAAGGAAAAATAAACTCAAACATAATATCCATAATATTAAATAATGATAAAGTCTATCGACTACAATAGAGTGGATTATCAGGGTGGATTCTTAGCTTGTAAAAATAAAATTGGGTCTTCTGAGTTTGACTTATGTTAACTAATTTTGCCACCAGAAACTAAATTTTGCAGTCTTGTGATTGAGAAAGGCTGTTATTTTTTTTCTTCATTTTACATGCATCAAATGTTATATCCATTTAGTCGTGTAGGATCAGTTTGTCCTGTGATAACCATTTTCTTGTACCACTCATTTTACTTGCTGTTAAAAATAATGGTCATTAGATATTTGTTTATTTTTTTAATTTCTTGAGGTGTAATACCAAAATAAACAACCTTGTTCTCTAAAGGGATGTTCGTGTTGAAAATATCTTGTAGGGCACTATTTATACCAAAAAAACAAAATGTTTAGCATTTTTATTTCCAGATTTTCTTCACCAAGTAGGAGGATGAACAGGCACTAACATTTTTCAAAGTATTCAAAGAAATGCATAAATAAATAAATTCCAACTTTTTCTCCTCAACAGCTATAAATCAAAGTCAAGGTGACTTTCTGTACAACATTTACATTTATCCCAAAATGCTCTAAGTGTTGACTGCGCAGTCTGTGAAACAGATTTATGAGCATCAAGCTGCAGCTCCTTCATTACTGTCACCGGTTGCTCCCTCAGGTGGCTGATTTACTCCTGTTGATGTTTGCTCAAATTCATCCTAAATAACTTCATCACAGCATTCCATTTCTTTACAGGCATACACCACATCCCCAAATTAAACACAGTATATTCATTGGTAAAACTTTCAAACCTCATAAATTATTTTTCTCTTCAAAATCCAAAACTATAAAATTGGGTGTTCTGGAGGTTCACAAGCTGGAATATACATCAAAACACAAAGTAGGAATTAATATGAAATCTTAGATACAGCTGCTAGTAGTTTCCACTTGATTACACATGTAAATCACACAAATGTTTTCCCTCAACCAGTAGATTGAAGTATCCTTGTGGAAAGAAGAACATAGGTATTTTGGAAATCTGAAAAACTTAATCAGCAAACTTAATTATGATAATATACTTAGCTGAAAGATATTTATGCTGGTTACTGAAACTTTTTTGACTGAAAATGTGATTTGAATTGTGAAATTCAAATAATACTAATAATAATGATGTGATTAAAGCTATCAGTAGATGCATAATTTCATTATAATGATATAATGGCATATGTTGCCATCTGGTTAATGACAAAAGATTTATCTATGGAAAGAAATGTAACTATCCAATTTTTACTCTCAATTTTCTGAGAACTGATAATCCAATTCCAATGTTGGTGAATTCATTTTTCAGATGCATGAATATATTTCCACCTTTTCAACCATGGTGATTTGTGTATGCATTGAGTTGACTATGCAAAAACAGTTAAATTTCTATGAAGCTACTGCATAGTGAGGAGAGAAGCAAGATTAAGATACACGTAAAGGCAGAAAAAAAACTAAAGCTTCTAGACTTGATTAAATTACAGAACACTGGTAAATAACTGAGAACAAATAAATGCATTAATTAGGCGTGGTGGGAGCAGCTGAATCTGACCTATAGCCGGGGGTCAATCCCTCTTTCCCTCCATCACTGCAACAACAAAGAGGTGGAGATGAGTGGAGTGGAAAGGACAAGTGATGACAGAGCAAGATGTATGAAAACCAAGACAACAAGAAAGGACAAGTTGGACAAAGAGAAAGAGGGAAACGGGAGATGAGGGAGGAGGATGAGAAAGATGAACAGACAGAGAGTGAAAAAGAAGAGGTGAAAGCAGATCTGGGACTAATGGACGACTGTGTGTTCAGAGAAATTAGTGATGTGCAGGCCAAAGTGCCAACGTACACCAGCCGTTTGTTTGACAAATGGATTCAGAACCTGGCATTTGATCCTAGGAAAACAGAAAGCAAAGACTTAAAGAGGTAATGCTTGTGTGTGAATGTGTGTGGGGGTGTCCATGTGTCTGTGTACCAGGATGGAGAAGTAATTGCCAAAGTAAGCCGTTTCTATTTACGTAACACTAAGCTACAAACACAGGTTAAAACACCAGTTCACTTCCCCTTGATTCCTGTGGTAACCTCAGAAAGTCCCTGTGGCTGGGGTCATCCGTAGGTGCTGTGTCACTCACACCTTCCACATAACCCATAAAAATACACCCAACAATGAATATAAAAGCCTAAAAATGGCTGACATGTTTCAGGAATTTGTATATATTCACAAGCTATAAAGGCAAACCCTCAATTTCTTTCAAATACCGGTACACAGTTTTACCTTTATTCTTAAAGAACTTTTAAAAATAAAATACCAGCAGACAGAGCAAAGACATGGCTAACAAGGCCATCCTATTAGTCATTAAACAAAAGACATAAAAAGACATCAAAATATATAACCATAACTGAGAAAGTTGGAATTATATGTTCACTAAAAATGTGTCCATTTTATAGTGCAATGAACCCTATCTGGGAATGGTCTGAGGCAAAGCTTTAAACTTCTGAACCTGGTAGCAGGATCACTGACTAGCTATGAAAATGAGTTTCTGCAAGTTTCAGAAAGTCAAAGCTATGAAATCTAAGAGCATCTAGAATATGATGTACATTTAAAATATACATGCATTATGGAAAACAATCTCAATACGTTAACTTACCAACAGTCTAATTACTTATTTAATAACCAATGCAGCTCTGGCATGGGGGTTAATTACTTTAACAGCTTAAAAATAAAATTTCTACATCTTCAAACAAAGTATAATAAGTCTCATAAGAGTTATTAACAGTTGGTTTTTAGCAGATTTTTGAAATATTAAATTCTCAAGCCAAATCTTGAGAAATAGCTCTCCCATTATGAGGGAGCTTTTAGTGGATAAAATAAGACTATTTTGACTACCATGTTGAGGCTGCCAGCCTCAGGAGCAGAATACTTCCACAGCTTCATGGTTTCACCACAAATTCCTTCATTTGTTAGTCTGTGAGGGAGTTAAATTCAAAGAACTACTGAGGTTAAACCTCAGCTTTTCAAAACAAAAACACATCCAAATGCCCACCTTTTTTAAACGTACAGTTTTTATGTCACTTTGTGGCAATGTTCTTGTTTTTGTAACCATTCAATATTCTTTAGAGTTATAAAATCCTACTATCCAGAGTCAACAAGATTTTTTGATTTTTTAGCATTCCTTCTATTCAACAACCAAAAACACATCTTCATCACTCTGAAGACATACACAAATATGTCCCAAACCACCCTGCTCAGGGGGGTTTCTGAAAGTGTGGGTGTATTGATAAAAGCTCCTGCTTCGCTGAAGGACTTCATTGTTGGCAGCTACTGGGCTCCACACACACTCTGATTGATGCCAGCTGAGAGAACACAAAGGTACATTTAGCCTGGACACACTCATACACACACAACTAGAGATTAAAGAATACACATGTGAGCCTAAAACCTATATATGAATTGGCACAAATACATATATACTTGCTTAAATACACAGCATAGATATAAACAAAAAACTGACACGCAAGATGTTTTCAACACTTTTCTTTGAGGCAAAGGGACAGACAGTAGAAAACAGTAGACGTATGTTAACAGCTGAACTACTGGTGACCTTAAACAACCTGCAGTTGAAGCTGCTGAGGTCAAGACCTTCTAATGTGTTTGTGAAAAAGTCTGGAGTCTATTCAACACACATAAAAGAGACATTCTGCTTCATCTTAGGTGCTTAAACCTGGTTAAAATCTCAGTGACATGGAGTAACTTTGTGGGAGTGTTTTCTTTAGGACCAGAACCAACACAACCCTGAAATTTTAAATGCAATCTGAAAAAAGGAGGGAATGGAAAAATTCAATCTTTCAGCTCTGATCTATCCTTGCATTTTGTTTAACCTCCCCCACTAAGGAGCAACAAACCACATACAGAAAGTCACACAAGCAGCCATGTTTGTATATTCACACATCATTGCACTAAGATATGCACACGCATGTAACTGTAGCCACAAGAAATGTAGTGAAAAACACAAACAGAAAATCATGGGTACCCCTTATCTATGGGAATGCATGATTTAGAGCACAAACATAAGCAAACATATACAAACGATGTGGCTAGGTTAAAAAAAACACCAAAAAAAGGGAGACTCTATGAGATGAAGGCTGCACAGTGGCACAGTTGGTGTACTGTTGCCTCAAAGCAAACGGTTCTGGTTTACAGTGCTGGACAATATGGCGGAAAAAATGTACCATGATTTAAGGGATTCACATCAATCGATATAAACAATTATTGATTAGTTTTTTTGTTTTGAGTATCTGAAATACTGCCAAACTAGAGATGTAAATTTTTCAGTTTTATCCACCGCTTCCTCTCAAACTGTTGTACTCATTTTCTACCTTGCTTTTTATTTTTAAGTGAATGTGACGAACGGTGGTGAAACCTGAAACCTGAAACCGCTGCTGCACAAGTTACTCAACAAGTTGTTGCTAGGTAACCAAAAAGTGAATGAGTTAATTGATGCCACCGACCTTGAATACCTAGCTGTGAGAGTTTAAACAGAAAAAGCCTTTCCTTTGCCTACATCCATCAGAATGCGTTGTGGTTCTGGATCAAAGATCAGAAACATTATAGTACATTCTCGCATAGACATTTTCTATTTATATTGATCAAGTGTCTATCTCAATATATGTTTTTAATTTTTTACTGAGCCCTACCCAATTGCAAGATCAGAAACTATGACACTTGTAAACATATACCTCGCAGAACTCAGTACATCAACAGTGAAGTTAAACATATTGAAAAAAATAACAATAATAATAATAAAAATTCTTAAACCAATTGTTTTCTATTTTAAGACATTGCATATATTGTTTGGAAGAATGGATCCTGAATCCTTTCTTCTTCGTTTCTTTCAATAAACATAAAAGGATGATGGTATAGAAGTTTTAGTGAGAAAGAATAACAGGCCTAAAACACTTACTCAGCATACCATGATATCAGCAACTCTAAATAATAGGCCAGCAACATAAATGTGCTCCTGTAAAACATCATTGCCAGTTAGTAAAAGTCAACATGACTGCAAGAGGAAGAACATAAAACATCTGGTTGTGGCCAGAGTTTTATCTACATGCAGAATGACAGGAAAAACAACGCTGAGTGTTTTTCAGTGCACAATCCTGTTTGAGTGCATCCCCCACTGAGCTGGAATATTAGATGTTTCCTGCTCAGTCAGCTGCAGCAAACAGCATGAACTCCACACACATACAGATTAAAACTTGTTGGCCACTTTACTAGAGAGAGTTGCTCAATTGCTTGTTCACATAGATAGCAAGTCAGCCAATCACATAGCAAAACAATGCATTTATTTATGTAGATGTGGTAAAGATGACTTACTGAAGCACAAACAGAGGATAAGAGTAAGCAGGAAGGAGGATTAAAGTAACTTTTATTGTGGAATGGTTGCAAATGCCAGATGGGCTAGTCAGAGTAATTCACACTCTGATCTATTGGAACCTTTGTTCTGATTTGCAGAATTATAAGTGTTTTCAGAGGGAGTTTCAAGTATTCACTGGTTTTTGCTACTCTAAGACAGCTGCTGTTCCTAACCACCAAGAATTTCAGGGGTCCACTGTGTTCTTGATTACATCAATAATAAGTTCTCAGTGGTTCTTCATCTACCTTAAATGTATGTATGTATGAATTTAATGTTTAGTATTCTGTTATTTTACAGGTTACGACTGGTGACACTACTGATCACTTATTTATACTAAAGCATTTAATATGACTTATCAGCTGATACCTAGGGTGATTCTAATTTTATTTGCTAGAAAGAAGGAAAGAAAAGAACCGTAAACATTGGGAGAAATTCACATTAGGGTCAAATGACAGTACCAGAGATGGCTGGATGTACACATCTGTGCATTGAGGCTCTGTTTCTGTGACTTAATTAAAGAGTCAATTAGTATCTCGGTTTAACGACAGATGGAAACACACAATCCATTTCCTTGTGCACCATGAGTAATGCACACTCTCATACGGATATAGTTACATATGCAGGCATAAGTACAGAATCTGGAGGAATTAAAGACACTTACCAACACTCTCTCATTAACATGTGCTCAACTCCCATAGTGACAGAAGTGCTTTCACATACATAAGACCACATTCCCTTTGTAATGTAGGCCAAGTTACAGATTCATGGTTGCACTTAATCAAATGTTGAAGTTACAGGGTCAAATATCTGCATTTGTTCAATATGAGACTATTTATTATTTTAAAGTTTTATGTGTGCTGCTAAGCACCTGTATAGACACACAGGAAATCATTGTGGAGACATAAAGTGTACAAAAACAAGAACTACAAGAAGAAATTTAAACAAACCTCATTTATCCCGAGTTCAGAGGGCAATACAGATATCCAGCCTGTGGCAATTATTGGATTGTTTATTGAGGGTAAAAAGTCCAATTGTACCTTTTCCCACAGTTGAAAAATATATATACTGTATTTTAGAGCTAAACTATACACTGAATCACAAAGGTTATATCAAAATCTGCAACATTGATATTTCTAGTGTCATTTCTTTAGACTTTGCATTTCGATAATTTTAGTGGCTGAGTTGCTAAAGGTCACCAAAAATGGTGCTCACGGAGTGATGATGGAAGATGGTCACAAAAATCTGAGTTAATCATCACTGATCTTATTACAATGTTCAGCAATAGTCTCGCTACCCATGTTTTCTGCTAATATCGGGAAGTCCTAAATGTTTATTCAGTATATGTCCAAATTGAAAAGTGAATTCTCTTTTCCTTTTATTATTGGTTACTGATGAAACATAAACATGAATGGATAGAAACATTATCAAAGCTAAACTTTCTAGGTTTTTTTTATCACTTTGAACAAAAATCAAGAAAATATTACACTTTTTTTTTGTAAAAATAAACCGTGACATGACCTAAAAGTGTAAGTGGAAACAGTAAAGAAGAATAACAAAAAAAAGAAAGACATACGAAGGAGACAGAGCTATCTTACAGGCAGTTAGATGACTGATCAGCATCTCTTTTGTCTCTATGCCAGATGAGCAGACAGACACTATTGTCTGAGGTCAAAACAAACATAGGCATACAATACTGTCTGTCTACACTCCCACTGATAACATGTCATGAGATAAGAAAAAGAAATAGAAAGAGTGAGAGAGAAAAACAAATAAAGATGAGTAGAAAAAGAGTGGAAGACAAAGAATCTGTCAAAAAGATTTTTGTCTTGTTTTGCAGTTAAAGAAAAAAAAAAGGGCTCGTGTGATTAAATCTGGCAGCTCAACCACTGACTGTCGAACATTTCAGGTGTGTTACGAAAGGCGACTATCTTGCTTACATAAATGTTTTTTTGTTTTTTTTTCATAGTTACTGTACTACTGTACTAAATTTCACCACCTTGCACTCTAAGTTTGATCTATGTACAAAATAGTTAAGTGATTATTAGTCAAACTGATCAGAAGACATGGCTATCCACTGCTGCGTCAGCCACTCAAGCATTCTGCATGTTGAAGTGAGTCAACATCCGTCGGTGGATACAAAGAGTTTGATAGCAACTAACAAATTTGAAGATCTGTTTGTAGAGCACATTTAAGATAATCAAAAGAAAATGTAGCTTGGGCTGAGATACCTAGATGCAACGCTGCTCTAATATATACTCTAATATATACATACTGTATATTATAAAACTGCCTCAAGCACGGCTTTTTTCATGCAATGTTGAGCTTATTAAGGGCAGTGGATGATATATTTTTAAAAAAAGGGCTTTAGATGTGACCACCAAAGATTTGTCATCAAACAGGTCAATGGTATGTACAGATGTAAGCTGAGATTATTCAATAAGAACAGGCTATAAAAAGAATACCATAGATCAGGCAACTAACTAGCCACTTCCAATAATTTATAGCAAAAAGCAGTAAAAAAAGAGAGAAAGAGAGAAAATATGATTTTGCCTATTGAACATAGCTATTAAATTCCATCACACTGCAAAGACTTCCTAAGCAGAGTAAGTGCTGCAGATCAAGTGACCATTACTTTTTAAGTGTTCCACTTGTTTCAAGGTGATCTACATGGCTGTAACAGAAATGATATCTCAATGTGAAGAAACTGAAATAATAAATGAGTTTCTTTTGGCTGCTGAAACATTGGGGTTTGATTTATGAGGCTGTCCTTCTCCGTCAAAGAGCCGAAAGGCCTCTTGTGTTTTCTTGAACAGCAAGGTGGAGCGTAAAAGAGAGACAGAGACTCTGCTTTTCTTTAGCACAAAGTCAAAAAGAGCTTTATTCTGAAGTAAAAGACTGGCTGTGCAAATCTGCCATCACTCTTCATCATCCTCTTCCTCTGTCAGTTATGAAAAAGGCTGTTTTTTCACCAGTCAGCTTAAAATTTAGGCAGATGAAACACTAGTTCACTGCCTGGGTGAAATCCCCCAAAACACACAGACAAACCAGTACAACACTTGAGTCTAAGGAAACCAAGACCCTTAAGTAGAGAAACAATTAGCTGGATTCTAAGTAACTGAAGAAAATATTATTTCATTGAGAAAAGACAAGAGAGTGGTGAGGGATCTCACAAGATTGCCACAATAGCGAAGTCTGTCTCAGGAAGTGCTACAAAGTGACTGACTTCATTTGGTGAAGTGGGACTGAAACTTTATTATAAGGCCTTGATATAAAGATTCTTTTTTTCATATTAAAAAGTAATTCTTTAACTGCCTAATAAGGACGTCTCAAACGTCTGCATGTCAGTGATTCATTGCAATGACACTGAAAGGCATCACACCATACAAAAACCATATTTACTCAGTTCAGTTTAGCTAATTTATTTTCTAAGTTAATTGCACCTTTAAAATTTTAGTACAAAACAATGCAATCACATTTTGTTTATTATGCCAATTGGTAAAAAAGCTTTCTGTTTAAGGAAAACCAAGCGGTAGTCACGACAGGCTCCCAAACGGTAAAATATACAAGCAATAAACCAGACGATGGAAGGTGTCACAGTAACAGCATCAATTATTTGTGACTTTGTTTATAAAAAAAAATCAAGACAATGACATCACAGGAAATGTTATGTCATCAGTCATAATAAAGCATAATACTGTAAATTCTTAATGTCGAACAAAATCCACTTTATTTCCTGAGATTCAAATGTGTTTTTCAGATCACCAGCATACTTTGACAATACAGAGAACTACTTCCTAATTTTTAAATAAATCTGGACTGCATTTGACACTCATTAGTTAAAACCTTAGTCTTATTTGATGAAACTAGATCTGGACTATTTCATATTGAACATATTATTTAATACGTAGGTTGAAACTTCTGGACCCATTTTTCTATTTGCGATCAAACAAAAGACAAAAAAATTAAATACTTTTTTCACCTTAAAATGACAGGAGAGATTGAAGAATGTTTAAAACAGTTTGCGATTGATACTTCAGTCACTGAGAAAAAGGTGAATTCTTGCTAAACTCTTACTTTATTCTTGGCAATTATAAATTGACAATTATTTTAAAAACACTTTCAATTTAATTCCTTTATAAAATATAAAATATGATATGTGGGTTTCTTTAACTATTTTTAACTAAATATGACAATATAATGTTAATTAAATGAGATGAATGATTTCTATGAAATGTCAACCTCTTAATATTTCAAATATTATTTAAGACAGCAAAGAACATAAAGATTTTTAAAATACATTTTTGGTTCATAGTCCATAATCTTAGTTTCAATTTAATTCAGTTCAGTTTATTTATTGAGTGCAATATTGAAGAGTCTTACAAGAAGAAGTTAACAGAGACATTTTCTATTCAAAGCTTGATTGTCTTGTATCCTTAGACAAACTCAATGAAATCATGGGTTAATAGAATGAACACAATAGTTCAACACAACATATGAAAACAAATGCATGGTTACTGTTACAATAGCTCATCTTCTATCAAAAATTCAAATGCACAGTTTCATCAATGCACTGGGTGGTCCCAAGGGCCCAGAGGCCCTAGAAGGACCAGGGGACCAAATTACAGAGCATGACCCACCGCAGTGTCACCCAAACCTGGGATTAACACTCGGGCTGAGTCCCAGGCCGCCAGTAGCCCCGAGCTGTGTGAGCTGACCTCAGCAGGTTCAGAGGTGACCTTGAACACATAAGTACATGTGCTAGTTAGGGCCCACCCAGGACTGAAATAATAAGGGGGTTTGGCTGATCCAGCTGGACCATGGTTGAACTGGAGATTTCAGCTATGATTAGACTGCTTATCTGGTTTCCTGAAATATCCAGATTTTCTCAAAACATAAATCTGAGATAGGTTATTGTTCACACCTGGCAGCAGACTTGAACTACAAGAGCATGAGCATTTCCCTTTTTACCTAAAATTTACTTATACAATGCAACAGTATTTTGTAAGATCCTACATCCTGACTTCTGCTCCTGTAGCTCTTGAATTATCACAGGTGTCAAAATGATTTTTCATTAAACAAAAGCACAAAGAAGGATGTGTTGAAATGTATGCATGTGCTACAAAGTGCAAATCCCTAGCAGACATAAGAAGGGTGTTGTTACAAAAATACATATCAAATTTACCAGTTCTCATGTCTAAGAAACGTTTAGAAATGAAAACCATATGTGTGAAATAGAAATTGTTTGACTTTGCAAGTTTTGCACTCCAGTTGAACTAAAAGGACATAAGTTTGTTCATGTGTATTCATAAAATATTTCCCAAAGGATTCAAAAATGTTCCTGATTAGAGTGCTAAAGATGTACATGTAACAAACAGTGGAGTAAATAGTTTGATCAATTATCTACTTTCAAAAAACTGTCTGGAACCCGTTGCATTTTGCTTCAGTGTTATGAGTTTGAGTAAAGCAGGTAAAGAACCAAATATGTAAGGAATGCTGACTAATGAAATAAAGTCTTGACATCTTAACATTAGAAAATCTCACGTAGGGAAAGTTAAAACATCTGGAGGTCTGACCAGGTGAAAGGAAAATAAAGGGAGGAGATGGAGGGTATGAGTCTTAAACATATACACAAACACAAGTATATACACACATAAACACATCATTAAGAGATAGACACGTTTAGAAGTGTGGTTCAGGTCAAAGGTCAAATAGATACACTGACACACTTATGCCCCAAGGCAAGGCATTTAAATCAAATCAGGCTGAAACACACATGCTCTTGACACAAACACCCTCGGACAACCTCCCAAAGAGACTCTGCACGAACACATACGACTCACGCAGTTAGCAAGTGAGTATTAATACCATGTGATGTGTTTTAACCCAAGGGCCTTTTTCACAGCAACAGCTGCAAGTTCACTGTGTGTCCATGTGTGTGTTTTTGGGTTATGCCTTCATTAATGGTCAAAATATACATGAACATTTTTGGCATGCTTGAGAGTTCATAGGTGTAAGAAAACTCACTGACACACCTGCAACATATATCTTCTTATGCAATTGTTCTCTGGGGTTCTAGGGGAAACTAAATGTGCCAATTTTCCTCTTAATGCCTTAAAGCAGTGATCTGCACATCAAATTATGAAAAATATTTTTTTGTTCTAGTTTATTAAATGTATCCAAACATAAAACTATTATTATTTGTTTCATTTATTTGTTTACTTGAAGCAAAGTTTACACAAATGCATTTTTTATGTTCTGACCTTTGGTGAAGCAAGGTTCAGTTGTGCCCTCCTGGATGAGTCAAAGCACTCGGAATAATTGTGTGAGGTTGGCCATCCCTGAAAAGGTTCATCTCTATTCAGTGTTCTCTTTGTTCATGAATTTGTTCATGTCAAAGGAGCTTTAAAATATTTTTATAGATTTTATTTTGACAATTTGATAGCACTACATGTAAAATTCATTTAGTTTGGTTTGCATAAGAAAAGTGGAGTTTTATTTTTGCCTTTAGTCCTATATTTCTACTTCTTTTCACATGCAGAGTGTGACTCAAAGCTCACCTACAACTAAAACTGTAATCAGTCTTCACATATGAGACACCTGGTTGGTCTGTCAACTTTCTCTGAGACATTTTATAGTCAAATAGTGCATCAACAGCAAAGGGTTCAATTCTAACTTTATTATCATTAGACTCTGCAGTTTTATAGATTTTTATACATAAAGAAATGAAAGACTAGATGACGAGTCTATATTAAATGACTTGATTTCATCTCACTTTTTATCTGTCAAAACACTTTATGGCAATTTATAATTTTTGTTATCAGCACACTGCTGTTTAAAGAATTTGTCAAAACCAATAAAAATGCCTATAAACCAAAATATTCCTCATGTCAGCTTAGTTGTAAGACTTCATTCTCAGTCAGGGGCTGCCAACAAGTATATTTGGCATTTCCTCTTAAGTTTGGAAGATTTTTAAATGGAAAAGACAAAAGTTAAAACTGTAAGATGAGGCTGTACTTTTAAATGATAAAACCTTCTTCAAATATACAGCTTTTATATGAGTTAAAGTGTTCAGTCAATTGTAATTTTCTTAGTTTTATTTTAACACATACACACACAAGAAGATAATTTCAGTTTGACTATTCATAAAAATATCTTCGAGTTATTTTCAGTCTTCTCATATGTGCTGTATGTTGCCAATGTGTATGCGGTCTGTGGTGTGCTGTGTGAGCATGTGTGTTTGTGGGGGGGACAGTGTTTAGTCTGAAGCCATATTTAGTCTCTCTGGTCCTACGAAGAGGCCTATAATCACACAGGGCCTTTCTCTCTACTCATTACACACACACACGCACGCACGCCCCCACACACACGCGTACACACGCACACTTCATGGCCTGTCATTAACAGTTCACACCAACCTCCCAAGCTGTGCATGTACAAATGTTATAGCTGAAAACTAAATATGGTGGGTTGTTTGGATGCAAACACACATAATTAGGGAAGCATGAAAATGCACAAACGCATTTGTTAGGACGAACAAAATGCAGTGCGCACACGCAAACACGATACAGAACATTCATAAAGTCATACAGAAGAAAGTGAGACACAGCTTGTTTGCCCAGCAGTGAAGTGAACATGTATGATCATGTCTCTGAAATTATTTGATTCATTAAAATTAAGTCAGACCTGGAATAAAACAAGAAGAAATAATAATCATGTCTAAACATTGAATAACAACACAAATATTGCACAAAAAAGCTTCATAAACAAAGTTACAGAAGATAGCATTATAATCACTGAGAAATTAGTTGCCGATTGAAACAGGTTTTTGTTATCTTGATTAAACCAGACTAGAAACTCACAAATTTGATTATTTTCTGATCAATACACACAATGTAGCAAGCACTTGGTTGAGGGTACAACAGAACTCTTCAGTGTGTCACTGTTGCTGAAGGAATAAGTTTAAAACAAAATCAAAGAAGGAACAGAGGTGAAAGAAGACATTTTAAAAGTTAGGTGTATATTCTACATGTTGAGGAATATCTGCATTTCATTTAGCCTGCAAAAGAGGGAGAGAGAGCAAGGCTGTCAGCAGAAAGTTTATCCACTGTCTCTTATGGCAAATGTTGGTTTGAGATATTTGTTTGCAGTCTGAATTATTTGAGAAATACACACAGAAACTGATGTTTTGTCATGCTAGTCCTACTAATCATACTAAGATCTAATAGTTATAGTTGATATTTGTCTTTGCTTATAAATATAAAAACTCTTAAGATTATCCCCAATCTATAAATCCAATCATTTTGTCTTTAGTTTTTATTTAATTTTCTTGAACTCAGAAATACTATGTGCTGGTTGTTGATGTAGTTATATACCAGATAAAATATGAGTTTTCAGTTTTGGCTGTTTATGATGCGGTGCCTAATGACACAAGCAACCCTAGATCAGATTGTCGTAAAATAAACTCACACAGTCGATAGAGTGTGAAGGATTTCTGACTCTAATCCAAAGTCATTAATACATTCAACATTCTTTCCAGAACACAGAATTCATTGACAAATGTATTATGTAACCATGACTCTAGGTTGACATACCAAACCATCTGCCTCCAACAGAGACACAACAGGGAGTAACCACATGGTTGCTTTGGTTGCTTGTTAAGGCTGTGATTTATAGACTCCCACTAAGAATCCCTGAAAAGGCTCAGTTACAGGACTGTAAATGATGGAACATTAAAGATAATTTTCCTGATTTGGTTAGCATACCACAGGGGAATACTTGCTCTGTTCAAACATGCAGTTTCAGCCACTAATACAACTATCCTTTCTAAAGCAACAGATTATGACCACTGGTGGCTGGACATCAACAGTGTTATTGATTTTGGTTTTGAACGTGTCTCTGTATTTACTTCTGTAACATGTAGGTTTTAGAGTCAAAGATTAAAAATGACATTTGACAAGCAAATTCTTAAGATTTAAGTAAATTAATGTCAACTTGAGATGGGGCTAGAGTTTGAGTTTATCATATGATACTGGACTTAACATACTTCAAAATGAGTGAAACAGAACTCTGTGTGACTGTAGATTATGCTTCGTCTGTTTGTGGTCAGAGACCAAAACAAGGCAGTCTAATCTTAGCAGACAAAACAGACAGAGACTACAAATTACCACCACACACAGAGACACCACACACATGCCCAGTCCCTTTCTCCTTTTCACCTGTCATTTCCCTTCCCCTTTGTTCTTTTTCCCACTGAATGTTAGCCTGTCATGTCTGGTTTGTGTTTTCTTTTGTCCTGCTATTTTATTGTAGTCAGTGTTGAGGAGATAATAAATATGTAAACTTAGAAAAACTTGCTTCAATATTCTCAGACATTGCTGTAAGTCTTACAGTAGTGTTTCTTTTTTAACACTACAAAAAAAAAACTGTGGGAATTCACTTTACCATCAAATTCTAAAATTTTAGTCCACAATCAATTCTTTGTTTTCTCATTCTGAATAATTGTGGTAAAACCTTGTTACATTGAGATTATCGACCCATACATTGTCTTCTGTACATGTGATATCGGGTTGTGAGGATAACAGTACCAAAAGGTAAACCTAGGATGCCACCTGAAGGATGCCTTCGAGGTGGCATTCTTCAGCTCATTCTAGGAGATCCCAAGGGAACTCCAGGGAAGATGAGATATATATTCCCTTCAGTAAGTTCTGAGTCAGCCTGAGAGTCTTCTCTCAATATTACAAAGTCAGGTACCCAGAGGCATCATGTGCTCCTCTCTCAATTTTTAAATCTGAGTACAGCCACCCTACAGATGAAGCTAATTTCGTCTTCTTGTGTCTGAGATTCTGTTCTATTGATCCATATCTCATGCCAGTAGATATGGCATGAGAAATTCAAGAGGTTTGCTCTTTGGTTTAGATCTTTCGTCACTACAACAGACCGGAGAAGCACACACATCTCTCCCACTTCAAACGCAGCCACAAACAGTTTCAGGGCACACTGGAAGTCATGGCCTGAAGAAGCCAACACAACCACATCATCTGCAACAATAAAAAGATCTAGAGGTTCCCAAACCAGTCATCATCCTGACTATGCATAGAAATCCTGTCCATGAACTCCTCAAACAAGATTGGTCGGTCACAAGGAGAAGCCCTATCAAAGTCCAAGATGAGAAAGCTGGATTCATGAAAGCAGAAACAACTGTTGCTTTGGGTAGAGAAAGATCAGATACTCCTTAATAGCCACCTGGAACCCTCCACAAAATATCTCATGGGAAAACAAGCACACACGTAGCAAACCAAAGATACTTATTCCTATGAGTGTCAGCAATTTTATGAGGGTAAATACCTGGTCCACACTTGATGCCCTGCAGCCACATAGATTTTTTACCACTTCAGTATCCTCTGCCTCAATGATGTAATCGCTTTTGCCTGGATATTTATCTTCTGGACTGAGCAGATCCTCAGAGTGCTTCTTCATTTCATTCCACCATCATGATGATGTCTTCCCGGTTTAGAGTCCTCTTTCTCCCCCCAAAAAGAATTTACATAGCTTGGCGTTTCCCATTTCTGAGTCAGCAATATTTTTTAAGAACTTCCAATCAAAACTCAAATCTAAAGAAATTTGAGTGACATTTCATTCAAATGTAGGTTTGTAGAAATCTACTTTAAATAATCAGTTGATAAACTGGTACAAAATGTCCCCCTTGTGTGTATTACCTATTCTTTGGCAGACAAGTATACAAAGTTTATTCAACACAGGGAAAGTCACTGTTCAGGCTTGTGAAACCTTACAGTCAAACTGTTTTTTGTATTAATTGTGACTTTAGGCTATTTTAACACAAAAATACAACCATCGTTTTGGCTTGTTGAAAAAAATTGCCAATGATACTAATCAAGATGCATCACTAAACTAGACATTGAAATTAATGGCTGTTTAGAAAGTTAAAAATATTTCAAATACATAAAGGTTACACTGTTGCTAAGCTTCAAAAACATAAAAAGACAAATCTGAAGAGTTAAAGAGTAAAATAATTTAAAAAACATAACTGAATGAACTTGCAAGCACTGCTAAAAATCTCTCCTTGAACGGCTAGATATTGCTACTCCCTCATCCGTGTCTTAATGTCACATAAACCAAGGGACAGATTTAATGGTATTTTGTCAGCATTAAAAAGAAAACCATTCAACAGTGGTGCAAATCTGAAGTTTATGCTACACGTTGAATTTGTTTATATATATTTGTATATATATATATACATATATATATATATATATATATATATATATATATATATATATATATATATATATATATATATATATATGTATGAAAATTAACTTTTCCTAATGAAGACCTTTAGAGCAACTACTGCTGCCTCAGTAACCAGGTTGTTGTTTGTAGTTGTTAATCTTGATCATAAAAGGCAGCTTGATAAAAGGATAACTTTCCTTCTGACAGAAAAAAAGTCAAAAATCTTCTGTACTTACAGACTGACATACAGTACATAATCACACAGATCTTCTTTATACAAACACACAGACTTCCACGGTCCAAGCTGAACCACACACTTGATGCAGTCCAGACGAAAGAGACCTGAGAAGCCAACAAACACACCCCCACACGCACACACTCCGCCAGGTCTGAGGTGATGGTTTTGGTTGTGGTCCCAGTGAAAATGACACTAATTTAGAGCTAAGGAGCTTTGGCAAGCTGAGACGAAATTCCATCATCTTACAACAGAGCGCTAAATGCCAGCAATGATAATGTTAAGAACAAGAGGTCACTGTGGAAGCTACTGTGATGCTAGCACAGATAACACCTTCTATGTTCACTTACACTTCTAATGGGATAAAACACACAGTTAGCTTTGCAACCTGTCCTCCATATATGTGAAGAACACACAGATACATGAGCACACAATATCAGTAATCATAAAAACACACACACATATACACAGACTGCTCAAACTTTACAACCACAGTAAATACATTTTCCCCACAAACATACCTGTGGCAGGACATGTGTTTCTGTATGGGGTGTGTAGGAGTGTGTGAAAGTATGCCCCCACCATATGTGTTTGCATTTCTCTCAATAGTCTCCTTTGAAGGAGCCAGGAGAGGGAAAAAAGAGGGAGATGTGAGTTAGTGAGTGAGAAAAAAAGGGAGAGAAGGAAAAAAAAATGAGGGGAACTCTGGGAATTCACTAAAACAAGATAAATATCCTTGGCTTGGCGTCGCATGGCCGCCACACTCTCGGTTACACACAAACGCACACGCCGACACAGACACTGATTACAGAATAAATATGCGTAATCTTATGAATCAGCCATTGTTTTTGAGATGAAGAAACAGCTAGACATCAACCAGAGACAAAGATGGTGACTCTGCAGAAAGTGAACTCATGGAGGTGATCATTCATACAGGTTCATACACATATGTTTCATTGACAATACATATTAAAGACGCAAATGTCTTTGACAATTTATTACCATAAACCTTCAACCATGTATCTGTGTTTCAAATTCTGAGTACTGGAGCAACAAACTCGTAGTTTCACAAAGCATTAATCCCCACAAATAAACTTCAATTTATTACACTTATACAAGCAGTTTGGAGAAACTTTAAACAAATCTGCATAACAACTGGAAAATGTGCCCAAAATTTAGAGCTGAAAATTTTTTGCTTACTGCAGACTTAATTAAAAGCCTGGAAATTATGGTCATACAGTGTTCTTACAAAACTGTCCAGCATATGAGTAGGAGCAGAATTTGGAGTTTCAAAGAAATTCTGTATTTTATCCTAATAAGTAGATTATAAAAGCTGTTAAAATAAAGACTTCAAACTTGATTTCCACTCTAAAGATTTATAACGTGACTTGGACGTAAGACTCACTTAAAGTCTTCAGTCAAAGATGTGAACATAATCCCTTAAAGAGTAGCTCATTGAACCAAATATTAACATTGGCACCTGGTTGTATAACCTTACATACAGTATTTATGGGCTTGACAGTACATGCCAGAATTACGAGGTTAACAGCAGTCCAAGTTGCTTTATTTTTATTTGTGACTGTCATTAAGCAGATATTTTAGTCAAAAAGCTGCAACTCCATCAGAAGATGGCCATATTCTCCTGCTGAAGGGTGAACTTGATTCACAGAATTCAGGCTATTAATGGTTGATAACAGCCTCTTCATGTTTAAAATACAATAAGTTAAATATGATGTTCCATACCCATGCTGTTAAGTGTTTTAAGCCGTTAACAATAAAAATATAAATATTTTAATTTTAAATATTTTTGGAAATACAGTATTCTTAAGAATTTATTAATTGATAATCAAAATTGTGTGAATGTCCCTCTGCTTTGGTTTTAATTGCATGCATAGACACAAAAGGGTGAGACGTCTATCTCTGTGAAGATCTCAGTGATTCTCTGTACCAGATTTACTGACTGATCTGTCTTTTCAAATTTTTGGTGACTATTAATGTCTAGAACATGTGAACATATGCCATTTTTGTAAAATATTTGTACAAAATGCTAAGTACAGCATTTTGTACAAACATTTTCATGAAACCTTGCAAAAATAAAAAAATCTTCAAACCTCTCCCTCAAAAGTCTGAAGGATTGCAGTTTTTCCATATTTTTCTATGTCCAGGAATATAAAAATGAAGACAAAACTGTTAAGAGATAAAAATGTTAAATGTTCTAACATAAAAGGGTGAAGGTTTAGGTAAATGACAGAATAGACAGCGTCCAAAGTTAGAATGTTTCTTTCAAGCCTTAGGGATTTGACTTGGAAAGAAATCCTTATGAAAATCTCTGGCTTTACAATTTATGTCCTGATCCAAACTTTGATAAGAAACAGCCTGCTTGAGGAAAGAAGATACAGGGCACATTGCAACTCATTTACAACACATAAACTAACTAAACAATAAGGTGAGCAGGATCATAAAACAAAGGAACAAAGTCAGATTTACAAAAATCTATTTCCAAGTTCAAATTTCACATAAACCGAAAGAAAAAAATGAAATGGAATTTTTTTATTTTATTTTTTTTTTAAAGGGGAATTGTAGTCTTTATTTCAACTAATTTACTTAAGGCTGCAAAGATGCATGAGTTAGAAATCTAAAAGTGTGGAAAAGTTAATAACACAGATAAACCCCAGATAATCAGTAAATCATCTGTTGATTAGACCAACTAATCATCCAGCTAAATCCAGTTTCTACTGTAAGATGAGCTTCGTAAGAAGAATAAAAATAAGACTAAAAAAGTACAAACAAATTGCTTTAAACAAACCAAACTTTGTATACCAATGTGTTGATTTATAGGGTTTTTTTCCTATTTTTTTTATGTCGCAAGACTTCTAAACCAATACCAAACATGTCAAATGTAATTTTATGTAATAGATGTTAGAACATTTGGTACCTACAATGAAGGCAAATGTTTTCCAGAACCTTTTCAGCATCCATTAGCTCCATTTTGGAATGCAGATGTGTACATTATTTCAGTGTAATATAGTTCAACAGACTGGAAATCATTATGTGTATGATTTCCATACACTCCAACCACATGACATACTTTGTACAGTTATATTTGGAGCTAATTAAATAATGGAATAACCCAACACACAGGGATCATTGTTGCAGCAGTACTTCTCTAACAAACAGGAATGTATTTAATCAAAAATCACAGGCACATGGTGGGATTTCTTTTATGAGGGGATGGTGTATATTAAAGTTGGCTCATATTCACTGGAGTGTGTAAATTCTTTTAATGGGGGAGTCATATAAAGAGCAGCAGACATAGACTTCCTGACTGGAATAAAATGAGCTCAAGCAAAATCAAACATTAAACACATCACTATTAGCTCATATTAGCAGTTTATTTGGTTTAAAATGTTTGAATTTAGCTGAATGATTAAAAAAAAAAAAGCATTTTAATTTTTTTTTAAATTAACTTTCATGTATTGAAAGTGTTAACATAACTAGGCAAAAGGTCAGGCTTCTCCATCCTAAAATATGATAAACATCCACCACATCAAGCATGATGTTTTAAATACAAATCTTCTGTTTTAGTATTTTACTTTTTATTCCATTCGTTTGGAAATTGTTGTGAACTTATATCATTTTTAATAATATTGTTCAGAAACATTCTTTGCAACAAGCTTGCATTGCTTATTTCTTTGACATTGTCAATTTGTGGCATATTTGTGTATTTTTGTTACAGGGTATGTTTGTTGTTTTAGACTCTGTGCATTTAACACAGACTTCAAGATACATTTGTCTAAGTAAAGACACATCTTGCATTTTCTTTATTTTTGTTATGTTATACTACTTTTCAATTATTAGTTTTCATTTGTCCCTGTAAATTCTAGACACTAACAGGTACCCTAGAATTGCACAAAAATCCGTGAGGGACGGCGGAGTCCCAGAGCGAAATTCCGTGAGAGGTGTATGGAGCCTGGTGCCGGAAGAAAAACGGCGAGTGACTGAGGGTAATTGCGCGTAACGGAAACCCTGTAAATTCTAGACACTAACAGGTACCATAGAATTGCACAAAAATTCGTGAGGGACAGCAGAGTCCCTGCTCGAAATTCTGTGAAAGAGGTGTACAGAGCCTTGTGCCAGAAGCCCATTAAAATGCCGTCTACATCGTTTTAAACTGTGTGATTGTGAGCGTGAGTGGGAATAAAAATAGCAATAGGTATTTTGTTCTATATAACACAGTAGGAGTGTAACAGGTAAACCTTTTATGGATGCAAACTCGACTAAAAACCCACCTGTTTAGGATTGTATTTGAAATGCAATCAATTACAAATTTATTGATGGAACCTGTTGTAATGTCATGTTTTGATTGTTGATTCTATGTTGCATTGTGTTTCTGTGTTTGATATGATGTAAAGCACTTTGAAATGCCTTGCTGCTGAAATGTGCTATACAAATAAAATTTGATTTTGATTTTTTTTTTTGATTTGTCAAATATTGTGGTATTTATGACTTTTATATATAAATAAGACAACTCTCATGTATAATCTCATTGTATTGGAAATTCACAGCCTTTATTGAAAAGCCCAGACCAGAAAAGGAGCTTTTCAATCACCACTTCAATGTGGTCCTCTGACATACAATGTCAAAGAAATCATATATGTTTACAATTTTTGGTCAACAGCATGAAACTACACATATCATCTTGTAAGTTGCAAAGTTGGTTTCATTTACACCACGGCTAAACAAAAGCTTCCCACAACCAGCACAGAATGTAAACAGCACCCTGCTGTGGTTTTCAGTGCTTCAGTTAAAACTTGTGTGCCAGAAAAACAGGGAGGTGGAAGGTTCGAAATGGTGACAGAGTCAAAACTGACCTCTGACTCCGAACACAGTCAAGCGTCATTCAGTTGTCGCTGCCAGCCCTAATAAATCAAAGTTTGCCCGTCCTAATAAGTCAAAGTAAGTGTAAAATCAAATCTGGTCTGCTGGCACTAATCTATTCGAACGTTTAATTAAAGCTGAAGAATAAAAGGATTTGAAATCTCTCCTCCTCTAATCTCCTTCCAGCGTAATCGCTTTCCAACACAGAGGACTTCTTAAACCTTCTGCTTGGTGCTCAGCAAACAATGATGTAATTAACAGGGTGGGATACTTTTTCTTATTGTAATCCAAATTGGTAAAAATTTCATAATTCTACGGAATAATCTAATAATGAGTCTCTACAAAATGTAACTAATTGTATTATTGAAAGTTTTGTCTAGAGGATTGTCGCTTTAAATAACACAATTTGTTCCTTTTTGTGCTAGATGGACCGTTGAAACTTTTGAAAAAAAGTGCTTCATTATTTTCTATTTGCAACAGGTCATCCCTTTTAAAACCATCCTGTAATGACTTTTGTTAAGCTGTCTCGTTCTTTGCGTATTATCTTCTCTTCACAAGCAGTGCGCTCCCTCTGTTTTCTGTTATTTTCCTTATGCCTTTACTGTTCCTTTGGTTTGTGATGAAGATATTTTACATGCAGCGCAGACAGCAAATGAATAAAAGCAGATGAAATAGGAAGAGTTAGATAAATGGACATGAATTAATATTCTTCTGTATCATTTTAAGCACTTTTTCTGCTACTTCTGTTAACATGTGATACCCTAATCTGCATTACATTTTTCCCCATTTTGGCAAATGAGTCTCTTTTTGTTTGTTTTTTCATCAAACAGTTCAGTTTAGCTGTTTTCAAACTTGCATTTTGAAGAATATGCTTACAATAAGATTTTAACCCTCTATGTGTGTTTAAACTTAAACATTCCAGCTGGAAATACTACAGTGTGGCATCTGGGTAAAGAGCAAAGAGCCTAATGTGAAAAATACGTTGTTTTATTCTATGCATGTCAAGAATGGCTGATGAGGTTCACTGATGACTGTTTTTATGTTGGCATCTATAACACATGTACCAAACCCTGTGCAGAAAAGTGACAAGAAAATGGGGAAAAAAAATGGAAATGCAAAACAGAATGGACTCCGAGGCGACATCTCCTCTAAATTCAACCTCTTTGGAAAGGAGCCGATGAAGAAGAGCTAGAGTTTTGGTACCTGGGTGAATAAGCTTTGAGTGTCTGGATTGAATGTCTGGATTGAATGCTGAGGACATCTGCATTCCTGTATGAAGACCCTCTGGAAGAATTTTTTTTTTAATTTAAGGCCTGCAGTGCATGTGCAAAAATTGCTTTAATCTTTTCTTTTTCCAAATCTCACTCTTTCAAGTTCCTTTAAACTCCCTCAATCCACCTCCTCATCTTTCTTCTTTCACATGTCCTCACATTCGGTGTATACACACAATGCTCACCCTTTGTATGTCTGTCTTTCTAGTCTCTGCCTTTTCATCCCTCCATCTCTTCTATCTTTCTCAGAATGTTCCCCTCTGATCCCTTCCTTAACATTTTCCAACCCCTCCCACTGCTGACCACATCCACATGTTAATAATAAAGTCTCCTCCAGCTCCACCACATCTATGAAGAAATCCTCTGGCAGGTCATCTATGCCTGTCTGATAAAGAGCAGCACAGATGCTTCATCCTCACTTCTCTCCTCATCCCTCTCTGTTTTTTAACATGGTGTTCATACTGAAGTACATTTTGAGCCCTGTACATGTGGCTTGACCCTAGTAAGAGACCGGTATGGATTGTGAAATATTCCACCCACAGCTGCACCAGCACTCAATATTCTTCAACCTGATTATAATCTGGGGAAAAAAAGAAAAAAAGATGACACTTGATATGATCAAGCCTGAGGAAATTAAAAGAAATCAGAGCCAGACTTGGCTCAAATTTATCTGGTGGTCAAAGAAAAAAGAAAAAAAATACAGATTTTTATTTATGCTGAAAAGCAAAGCTAATGCAGATACATTAACCTGACCTTGCTGATATAACAAAGTAGTACAGTGTCAAACTTGATACATTTTAATTCTAGCAAATTAATGACCTGATGCAACTTGGAAGGAAATAGGAGACCAATTAAAGTCCACAACAATTTAAAAAGGCGGACATGATCTAATTTGCTTGTTCATGGCTGAACAGAGAAAAAAATCTGATGCGGTTCAAAAAACACATGAAATCACATCGTGCTTTCAGACTGCCCTGCTAATTGCATGGTGATTCAATGGATAACACGGCTGCGTCATAATATGTCCTCAAAATTCTCCCTCAGCTTAAGCATTTCAGCATCTAAATTCTATATCAGATGTTGCTATTAAAGCAGTGAAAGTTCTCCCAAAACAACCAAATCCATTATTTGTATGAAAACCATGAAAGCATGTCATTTGGAATGCAACAGCTCACTAAATAATGCTTTTAAACCTAACCTAACCAAACCAAACCAAAGGTGGTTGTTACAAACAGATGGTCTAATTTCAAATGATCATCAGAGAAGCATTTGCATGCATCTAGATACCTGGTTCTATGAATCCATAAGAAAGACATTGCATGTGGGGGTGTGTGCATGGGGGTGTGTGGGGGTGTGTGTGGGTGTGTGTATGTAGAAAGACTCAGTCTGTGGAGTATATTTGATTTAGCAGGGGTTCCTCATTAAAAGATAAAGAGAGAAAATCTATCATCAGGGAGACAGCCAACCACAGTGGACACTCTCTATACAGCCCCATGAAGAGAATGCTGACTGTCAGCCATTTGAATGAAAGACAGCCATTCATTGATAAGACAGCCAAATAAACAGACCATCTAAAGGAAAACAAACCAGACCACCACCGCTTTTCTGTGCTTCATTCAACCTCAAGAAGGGTCTCAGTGTGTGTGATGGCGAGACAGTGAAAACTCGAATGTAAATGTGTTTGTTCTCAAGGTAAAATGTCCCCTGGGGGGAAAAGACTGTGAGAGGAAGTTTCTATGCTCCCATAAGTCCTTTAATCTGAATATCAAACACACGTGGCTCCTGAGGGACTGCCATTCACCACAGATAAACCCTCATGTTCCGCCTGTTTTAATAAACGCACAGTTGATAATGTGATAACAATTCAACGGTCCACAGAGAGTAAAGTACACTCAAGAGAAGAGATGAGATAAATATACATCTTACATATGTTACTGTAATAACTCTTTGTTCAAAATTCTCTTTCATAATCATAAGATAGATAATAAAGTGTCTGAACCACAAATGCCATTTAGTTATTTACAACTTTTAATACTCATGTTCAAACAGTAATGTAACATTGATGTAACATTGTAATTCAATGGCTTGTGTGTTAAATGAGAACATGAGCTGGGTGGCTTACACTCATATTACGTCTACGTATGTGGACCAGGTTCTTGTACATTTATCCTTTTCTGTGTGGACTGTTTCAAGCTTTCTTATCATGTTCAGATATATCAACTAATTGTGTACAACCAGTGCATGCATTTCTCTTTGTAAATGTGCTACACTGGTTCGGACTCCTTACTGTTCCTACATAAAATGAGTGTAGCAAGAGAAAATGCTTTGTACCTGCAGATACATCAGATAACTCAAGATGTTTTGAAGGAAGGTACTGCGAAGCACATTTTTGTAAGAGATGGTTAAGTTTGTCCCCATCTTTCCCCATGGTTTTGTTTTGAGTCATTTTCTAATTATATCTGTGTTTATTATTATCAGAAAAGGTTTTACCATATTAAGTTATTTATCTTTGTTAATAGGGCTTTGCCACATCAGTTATCGTCCCTTTGTTAAGATTTTTCTCTATTATTGCTCGTGTTTCTTCCTCTGTATGTTTGGGTTTAGTTTCATATGTTAGTTTCTGGCCGTTTCCATTTTTGCTTATGGTTTCCTTTGAGTCTTAGCTCAGCTTCTTTTGTGTTAATTAATCTTTCTCCCTCCAGCTGTTTCACATCCCCTCTGATTAGCTCACCCATTTCCGTCCATTTTCAGTGTCCATTTTCCATGTGCTGTGGTTCTTGTGTTTCTTCCTATTAGTCCTCCTGTTTTATATTATATTAAATAAATTGTGCTCTAGTTTCTGTGCTTGGATCCTATATAAAGCACAACTTGTGAACCTTTATACAAACTCACTAAACGTACATGATCTACTGATAAAACAATCACAGAACTTCAAAACTCCAAGCAATCCCTTAAAGATGTCAGTTTTCCAAAATATGACAAATTAGTAGCACAATCCCAATTAAAATATGAAACACAACAGTGCATATAAAAAAATATGAATGGCTTACTCAGGTAAAAATAAAACAATAGCCTATACAAGCTTCAAATAAGCATTTTATTTTATTTTTTTTCTCTATAAAAAGATATCAGAGTTGAGAGATCTGACTGTTAAAGATGGTGGTCCTGCTCTCCACAGTGGGATCTGTGTTTAAGCGTGTAAAGAGCACCATTTGGGGCCAGATAAATCAAGTGGCTGTCTACCAGAAGCCTCCATTAGGGGCCCAGCGAGGCCCCTGGATGGCCTGTCAGTCACCCCGTCAGTCAGCGAGCCACCCTCTTCCAGCGTTTGAACTCATAATTACAGAGAGACTCTGCTTGGTTTGGCCCAGAATGGCTCCCGAGGTCCCCCACCACCTCCCAGAGAGCAGCTCCTGCTAGCCCTGCGCTAATGCTAATACTAACAAACAACGAGCGTTTCGCCTCAAGAGGAAACGGCGCTGAGAAAAATATTTATGAGAACTGAAAAGACTCTCTCCCTCTTCATCCCCCTTTGGGCTTTTCTTCATTCATCTTGCACAGACTCATTCAGGGCTTTTAGTTTTTTATTTCGTTGAGTGACAGCTCTGCGTTAGTTTGGTTTTAAAAAGGTTAGCACGGTATTTAGAAAGAAGAACACTAATGGTATGCACCATCTGAAGAGTACTTACAAAACAGCTGAAGTGGACAATGTAAAGGCCATAGAGACTGGTGGATTTTAAGCAGTGACATAGAAGCTAAAGGAGAAATTACCCCCAACATTGAGAAAATTCAGAAATAGCCTCCAAACAAGCTGGTGATTAGGACTCATACCTAGTTTGTCTTCTCAAAGTTAGCTACACTAACACATCACAAGCCATCACTCATAAGTCTTTCTTTATCCTGAAACTCATAAATCATAAGCGGCTGTTTGACAGATTAGGTATATTTTGGATTTCAGCCACTTTAGGCGGCAGATGAAAGTTTTTGCATTCAAACGTACACACATTTAAAGTAAGATGTGGCCTGCTAGATCTCAGGAGTTCATGAATAAAATATAGACCTACAAAGGCAGCATGAACAATGGAAATATTATCCTCCACTGCATAAATGTATACTCGACCACAGAGTATTCTCACAGGGAGAATATTCCTCTTATCTCTGACGGTTCGTCAGCGATGACTGGCCACTGCATGTGGAGACACACACTGCTAACGAGGAGGGGGAAATTCTTCCCCCCCACAATCATCCAAGATTGATGCAGAAAATTTACCCGGCAGACATTCCTCTGAATCCAAATGAAAGAGGTGCCTGGTTCACCAACATTCCTGATTGGCCACACATTCCTTTACGAGTCTGACAACGGTGTGATTGCAGGCATGGAGCCACGACTTCATGAGGTTAACTTTCATAAAAGTTCCATTTTCAAAGCAGTCAAACCAGGTTTCACCTGGTGAAAGATTTATACTACAAAAACTCAGATTTTAACCCCCCTGCTAAAGATTTAAAAAACATCAACTTCTCACTTTAAATCAAATGTGTGAGGTAGTGTTTGAATTGTTAATCCTCAAAATAATAATAATAAAAAGACTAGCTGATGATTGTAAAATGATTTGTATATAACTTGCATCTCAAAATATCAAACAAGAAATAAAAAAGCGATTGTGAGAAAAACAGAAATAACATTGAACTAAAACAGAAATACTACAAACATAATTATCAAAATGTAAAAACATTCCATAGAATAGCTTGGACATATTTAATTTTCACTTATTAAACCACAGTAAAACACCATAAAGCCGTGTTTCAGATATCTTTAAAAAATCTGGAATCAAACTGCTGAGTTTGTCCTCGGAAGCATGACTCTTAATCCTGACATGAATTATTAATTTGACGCATTCATCACTCTTCCGACCAGCCATCAATAGCCTCCATTATGGCGATGTGTATACATTACAGAGTGTATAATGTGTCAGAAACTTCCCGCATGCGAGCTGCTGGATGGCGGGAAGAGAAGGAAACAGAAAGAGGGAGACTGAGGGAAAGTAAGAATGATGGACAGGAGCGACAGCAGAAAGCAGTACTTTGAGGATGAGAGTCAAGATTTCGCAGCTAGAAATCAACCTGAACGACGTGAGGCAGTGGTATTTTGAAAGGTTAGACTCTTATGGATTTAAAAGGTCAGGAGTGTGAGTTACAAGGTCGCTCAGACTTTACAAGTGATGCAAATTTTGTAACGAACCTGGACATTTCACTACAGGGGCCTACTATGAAATAATGGACACAACGACAGCTTTTTTTGTAGTAGTTTTTGTGTAGAAATCTATATCTTCACAGCAAAATGTCTGTTGCATAATTTATTCTTGCAACTCAGGATGACTTTTTCTCTGTTTCTGTGTTATCCATTCATACTTAATAAGACGTTATCAGAAGTAGAGCTGGAGAATAAAACAACAATCATGTGTCTAGCAATAGACATATGATCAATATCAATAGAAATATGTAGAATATTGATCATTTCACTGAACTCCAATTACACAACTGTACAACGTTTTGGGGCATGTAGGTTACCTAGAACAAACCTGTTGAGTAAGTTGTGGAGAATGTTTTGCCACCATGCCTCATAACTGCTTAAAATTAAAAAAAATAAATCACCAAAGAGTGAAAAGAGAAAATGAGCACAACAGCTGGGAGAATATTGTGGATAAAAGTTCAAGTCACCAGTTTGGCACTATTTTGGATATTTGAAACAAAAACCTAATCAGTAAATATTAGGTTACTGACGTTTGACTGACATGAAACGTTTATATTGTGATATGTTTTCAGCTATATCATCCAGCCCTTGGCTTAGCTTTTCCTTGTCTGAGCTTTGTGTAAAGAGAAGCCGGTGTCTGGAATATGCAACCACATATTTAACTCATAGTATCACTGGTTTAAAATGACATACTTCTCTTGTCTATTTTTGACACCTCTATAGATTTGGAGTCTTATTCTAGGGATTATTTAGTGTTTGGAATGCTGAGTCAGCTTATTCTCCATATGAACAGCTAAAGCAAAGTTACAACTGTGGATCATAGCAAATAAAAGGAACAAAAAAAAACACCCAGAAGCTCAGCTTCCAAACCTAATATTCAGACTTTTAACATAAAATACCTGCTGACTTCATTTTAACACCACAAATACAATTACAACTGACTAAAGTGTTTAGGGCAAAGACATCAAACAGAGTTGGTATAAAAACACTTAAAAGTGGATTTATTTAGATGGGAGCAAGTAGCCAGCTTAAGGTGAACTCTGTTTATTTTAGCTCAAATGGCATTAGTAATTCAACAACCTCATTTATTTTCTCTCATTAGGCTCCAACTAAAGCCTGAGAATCCCAGGAATCACTTTACCTGAAATGACTGAGGTATCGAAGAACAGGGTTGGATGCAGCACAGCTCTGCTAAACAGCAAAATGCTGACAGCTTTAGCAGCTAATTAAGGGATGATGTCACCCTGCCCTGCTCAGTTAACAAGAAGCTAATGAAAAGTGGAAAAGATGACCGCCGATTCATCCTCTAGAGTAAACAGCACAGGCAAGCAACCATCACTTTATCTCACTCAGAAACTTTTGGTCCAGCCCTGCTCTAAGACTCGGCAATCCTGAGTCTCTCCCTTTTTTCAGGGAGAGCGAAAAAAGGTGGACAGATGCTTTGATTTAAAATCTCTTTTACATTGACCTCAGTTTTACTGTCCACACACATGGATCTATGCCTGCTTCTTTTTTTTCAGCACAGTCAGTGGGCGTATCGCACTAACTTTAACCATCACATTAGATGCCAGATCCCAAATGTACTTATAATCAGAGTGGCCTTGGTTATCCATATTTATCGCTGTAGTTATACTGCTATAGGCTTAGGCTGCTAGAGAAATAATGAAGACTTTCCTCACTCTGTTAAATTCTCCTACTACTCTCCAATTTTGCATCATCTTCTGTTATTTCAGCTCTTAACTTTATGTTATTTTTTTTCTCTTCATCATGCAGGAGGACCGAATGCTCCAAGTCAGTGACCTGCTGGGTTTCTTTAGATGGAAAACTTTTTAACAATCTAAATAATAAACTGAACCTGTCCATACATTGTTTGGTAACCATTCTCTGTGTATACTTTACCTGAGATATGTGTGATTGGCCTGAATAAATTGTTTTTCAACTAATGAGAAGTTGTGAATTGGTGCCATATAAATAAACTGAAATAAATAAAAGCATATTCAACTCCAAACCCATATTTACATCATTACTTCAGTTTCTGACCCTCAGACATGGCTTTAAGGTGTCACAATATATGGACTGTCCAAGATATCCTCACGGGCTCCACTAACGTCCGGCCTCAGAAGACCTAGAAACTGAAATTGGTCTTTTGAATCATAGATGTACACGCAGGCACAAAGTGATGATGTGTTGGTGTGAATTTACAGCGTGAAGTTTGTGGTCTGGTGGTTTATGGACTTCCTCTGTTTAGCTGTGAGATCACCCCCACTTTCACACACACACCCACACGCGCACCCCCACATGCATACACACATGCATGCAAACGCAGAGAGAGAAGCTTAAAGAGGTGCTGCTTACTACTGATACAATTTTACCACACCTCTCTCTTTCACACTATGTCGTTAATGGTTTGTGTGTCATTGTGGTGATTCAAATACAAAATTAGCAAAAAAACACAAAAACTTGACCTACATAAATCTGCAGAAAATGCTCATTTTTCTTCACCTTTCTTTTTAGCAAGTTTACATTTACTTGTTTTCGCTGTATGGCTCCAGCTTTTAGACATACTGTATGTTTTCAACAGAGTCGCTGTAAGCTCTAATGTTAAGCTCCATTTATTCCAAACCACTTTGATTTGTGTTTGGGATCTTAGATATCTTAAAATTTACTATTGGGAATTGGATTGAGACGAATCCAACCAATAAAAAATCTCCAGGCCAACTGACATTTGCAGCTGCTCGCATGTTGATTGACAAGTTGATTGCATTCTGAAAAACATTCTATGCTCAGAGGAGACAAAGATGGAGAATTTTGGGGCAAAATCACAGGAACATTGATGGGAGGAGTCGAGCATCAAACCAACTGTAAAGCATGGAGGTGCATCATGTTAAGGGGTTATTAGAGGTAAATTGGACAAGGTGCATGAAGAAGAGGAATCATCTCCAAGTTCCTATAAATCCTCTGAATTCAGTTTTTAGATGACTGAAATGTCTGACATAATTTGATATTTCAATGGGACTGTAGACTGAAGCACACATCAAAACTGGTTTAGAATGAATAACTCAGATTTATTTTCCTTGTGTCTTGGCCTTGCCTTAATCTCCATACAAAATAATTTTACTATCGAGTTCATGCCAAGAAATAAATTTACCATGTGAAATTTAATCCTTCATGTGATGATTTTCTTTTTTTATTTTTTATCTGAGGTTTGGTAGTCGGTGGTCAGCCCATCTAATTGTGGTCATAACTTTCAGTTTCTGAATTAAAAATGAAATGGCATATTACAGAGTGTGGGCATGTGTCCTGTTTCTGTCTCTGACCTGGTTGTAAGTGGCGTCCAGCAGTTTGTCCAGGTTCTGGAGAGGTGCCGGGGTCTTGTCTTTGAATCGGGTCAGCAGTCGCCTCTGGATAGCTCTGAACTGGACAGCTCGCTCTGACAGCAGATCCTGATACTGCTGAGCACTGACACGCAGCTAAGATAAACCAAAACAAAATACCAAACATTTCACTTCTTAATTTTTTTTTAATAACTCCTAAACATGACATGTCTGAGTTATATCTACCTGAAAGTGATTGTCTACAGACAGGAAGTATTCTTGAAGCGGCATTGGACCACTAAAGCTTTTCTTGAAGTCTTTGATTCCCAATTTGGAGAAATGTTGATCAAACCTTTGAACGAGTTCCTTCACCACCAGCCACATGTCCTCAAAGCTGTCGCTCTGAATGCGGTAACGCTCTATGAAGAAGGGAGATGTGCAATTTTTTGTTTTTTCTCAACATTATGATCATCACAAATAAAGTGAATCACATCCTGGAAGAAAGTGAACTGCAAATGCTTCTGGTTGTAATAATAGAAAAGAGATAATCACTATTTTCTTCTTGCTAATTTTGGTGCAAAATGCTACAAAAGACACTAAAAACAGCATCAGTAGCTGTGGATATAATTTGGAAAGGGAACTCTTTTGAAAAGTTTAATCCCATGTTCTAACTAGCATCAATGGTGGTTAACTAGCACCACCTTCTGTATGAGGTTTCATACTAAGACTCACGGGAGGTCTTAGAAGCCAGCACAGTGACTTTGGCTCCTGATAGAAACTGAAAAGCCAAACTGTTCCCATCCTTATCTTCTGTTTTCATTGAAAACTCTGCAGAGGAAAACAGAGAGAAAAAAAACAGCGTGATGAGACAGATATGACAGTCTAATCATGATACAAGACGCCAACAAAGGTGAACAAAATACAGTCACACTCTTCCCAAACACAATGAAAGCTTACACAAATCCCTCGTGAAAGAAAAACACAATCAGTAGCACTACTGAGTTTGTGTTTAGACGGCAAACCGCTGAATGTAGCCAACTACTAGATGTTCCCAGTGGTGAAATAGCAAATACTCATGCATAACACATTCATATAAACACACAACTACACTCAAACATTAGGCTACGTGTATGAATATAAAAACAATCTGACATCTACAAATGTCTTTAATTTCTCTCCAGTGATTGCAGGGATTGTTGTTGTTTTTGCCCTTGGAGGGAAGTCCTCAGACAGCAAACTCCCTGGATGGACGACAGTAAAATGGTTTGTAATATTGAGTGGGATTTTCAAGAAGAAAAGTTCCTTCATGTGTTTAAAAATTAACATTTTGTTTCAGATTTATTGTAAGTATTTTGAGTTCTTCTCAAATAGTTTTGCAAAAGATGTCACATTAAAATCTTTTAAAAACTTAGCCTTCAATGTGAGTATATTTATTAAGTAGGGAAAATGAATAATTATTTGCTAAGCATAATTTTTGGAATTCCTAATTATTCCTACTTCCTCACTGAAAATTAAGGATGGATGATATGACTGAATAACATATCACAATACAGGGAGGGGGGGGGTTATATCAGTCCATGTCAATAATTACTGATGCATTTTTTTGTTGTTGATTTGTTTTAAAATCACTGAAATAGTGCCAAGCTGACTTGTTTCATTCAAAGTTTCCTCAAGAGCTGTTATTCTCATTTTCTCCCTTAATTACACAACTTTGTTTTTTTATTTTTAAACAACTATGAAATGGTAAGCTGCTGCTACGCAATTTACTCAATAGGTTGTGCGTTAGTTGATGCCACCAGTGCGTGAGAGGTTGAGCAGCTAAAGCCTACATCTCCCAAAATGCTGTGCGTTCTGGATCGGAGTTCAGTGAAATTATTGGGTATTACCTACTGATATTGATCATGTCTTTAAACGTTGTTATTGATTTATTTCTAATGAATTTCTAATTCAAATTAAATATTGTATCTGCCAATGTCAAATTACCTAATAGCAAAATAAGATTAATTTCTTTTAAGGAGTAAAAAGAAAGATCTCAAATTTAAGGATACAATTTATGTTATTTTAGATATTTTGTTTTTCAACAGGAAACTGTAAACTTTCATTTTAGGGACCTTAGTTTCAATCTAATTTCAATCAACGCTACAAAAATATTTACTTCAGAATTTTTTTAATTTCTAAGAAAAACTGATAACGCTTTCAGTTTTAAACAGAAATTACCATTACATTTTAATGCAAAGTATTAATAATTACCTCTGAAGATAGCGCTGAGGTCAACTGGTGGCTGGTTGGTGTCCACAGTGACCTTAAACTTGGTGTTTTTGGCTGGAGATGAAGGTAGACACACCAGAGCCAGAGGAAGACTGAACCTGGACTGGAGAACCCTGGGAACCCCTAATGAAAAGTAAATACTTCAAAGTTAAAATACATTTTCCATTAAACTATAATTACCACTGCAGCTACTACAAACATATTATCTTGTAATAATTTTGAGTTACTCTGCAGGCTTTGTCCCTTGATGCTCTATTCTTGATAAACATCCTCTAATTTGAAGCCGACTTCCTCTTCAGGTAGATTGTTGTGAAACTAAACAAGGTCACTACATCACCTCTGAGCCTTTCTCTCCAAACAGCCAAGAGGTCAACATCTGTTAGCACAGTAAGCACTATTGGTGTTCAGATTACCTGAGTGCTCAGAGACTTAATGTCAACACCAACTGTGAAGGTGTGTCTGCCGAAGATCCGAAAGAGAAGTTTTGTAAAAACTACGTTTTCAGCAGAAAAAACCCTCCCAAAACACAGAGACGGATAAGTATGTCCAATGACAACTATGTTGTGATCTTAAGCAGTGCTGAGTTTGGCAGAAATCAAGACTTAGTAAAAATAACAGAGTGAGCAAGTAAAAGAAAGGTGGAGGAATATAGGTTTTAAGAAGAGATGAAGTAAAGTAACCAGGCGAGAGGAGAAAACCTAAACTGAGGAAAAAACTGGAAATAAAACAGCATCAGGGCGACTGAAGCAGAAATAACTGGAATTGACAGCTGGGTTTGGACGGAGGTTTAATTGTGGAAAGTCCCTGCTTATTTCAAATAGTAACAATTACCTACAACTACTGTGCACCTTTTCATTCCAGAAAAGCAATTATTAGGTAATTATTTTAATAATTCAATTTGATTTAAATACAAGAACTGAAAGGCATCATGAAAAAGGAAAGTGGTAAAGCCAAAAATAACAAATCTTGAAAAAAATATATTTTAAAATAGAAAGACGAACTGCAGTCCAGTTTCCTCAGTTTTTGCATGCCTAATTTAGTCGTTGACCTTCGTTATGGATGGCTGAATAGGTAAGCAACAAATTACATTCGACAAACACAAAGAAGGGTCACATAAACATGTTGTTACTGTGATTATGGAGAAACTCTGTTAGATGTGAGGTGAAAGAGCAACAATTTCAAAGCAACATTTTAGCACCAGGGTTGTACAAATGAATCAACTGTTACAAGTTTCTAATTTACATTTATACTGGGATGTTTTTATATTTTAAATTAGTTCACACCTGGATAGAGAAGAAGAGACTGTTCTTCACATGACTGTAACTGAAGAAAAGTCTAAAATGTCCTTTTTCCATCCTACCTCCAAAGTACTCCCCAAGTTGTCATTACAGAATGTTCTCTGAACACTGAAATTTACCAGCATGGAGACTTTATTTCAGCATGAGTGCTACAACCATCTTACAAGGTCTTTCTAAAATTTATTTCTATATATCCTTCATAAATCATACTGTCTGGGAACTGACAAGTCTTAGAGGAACCATCTTTTCAACAGTTTACAATTTTCTTTCACTACACACTCAAAAAACCAGTTTTATAGTATAAATAAACTGTTCCATGCTAGAAAAAGTGGTTGATATTGGGACAGACTACAGACTTTTCTGTGTGTGGAGTGTGAATACTTGGAGACAGATCTCTATAGAACTTTACATTCAGGACTGGCTCTAAGTCTAGCGTTTCTTCTAACCCTTATATTTTTTAAGGGAAAGATAAAACAATCAGATTTTCATCCATGCTAGGCAAAGGAATAAAAATTAATTGAGGCCCAAGTTGCTTCAAATCCTTTTTAAATGATGCCTGACTAAATGATGGACCAAAATTTGTTAGCAGGTCTGACAGACATTAATTAAAATCCACTCAATATATATATATATATATATATATATATATATATATATATTTTTTTTTTTTTTTTTTTTTGCTTTGGCTTTTAAAAAAATAACATCTTCTGCACACTGAAGTCAAAAACTTGCAAGCAATTGCACTATTAGCATGTCATGATAGTCATGAGATTGTCATACAGCAAAAGTCTTCAGATTTGTTACATATTTTAAGGTACTAAGTTACAACATTTAATTTCTCTTTGCAATAAATAAAGGTTTTTATTATTATTGAATTTAGCTTAAATATGCTTATATTTGCATGTCTCTGCATCAGGTAAACTGACTGAAAGAGCAAGAATAAAATTTGAGAAGACGACCCGGTGTGCCGGGTCAGGTTTGATCCACAGCTGCAGTGATGTCACCTCCGATGTATCTGTGTGGGTATAAAAGATACGTGTGGAAACTGGATGTAATCTGCACATGCTCTTTGGGTTTTTGTGTGGGCCACAGGGAAAACAATAAAAAGAAACAAACCCTGCACATTCCACTCCTCAAAAGCTTTGTTCACATGCAGCTGTTATGCATTACCTACTTCACTTCCATAAGTTCTGCATGCTTTAGCTTGATGTGGACACAATTAAAACCACATTCAGTCATTTTTTTAAATGACCTAAAATAAGAAAATGTGAAGTCTCACATCTTTTAATCTGTGAGCTGGAATGTCCAGGTAAAACTAATGTTGTCATTTAATCAATGACAATGTATACTTTACCCCACCTAATACCTGTAAAACCAAACCCACAAGTAATGGCAATACGACAGAATTTTAAATATTTATTCAGATTTTATTCAACTACTATCCTTATATATATAATTTGCAAGTCATGCTGCCATTAGTTCTCTGTTTTTGTTTCCATAGAATTTGCCTCCCAGACTTTTTCTTCTGTGATTAAAATTGATCAGTATTAAAGGAACTCATAAATTTGACTGCACTGGATTATCATTTAAACTGAACTAAAATATGACAAATTATAACATGCAGCCAACATGAGCAGCTCAATAATAATGAGCTGCTCATGTTGGCTGCATGTTGGAGTAGCTCAGTTACATTAGAATTGATTTGTCACCCTTTGAGCATCTTTGGACAATTATTCCCTCTAGTTTTGGATGATGTGCAACTGGAATGATTTTTGCTCTTGTGTTTTTAATTTTAGAAAGTTTTTATGACAACAAGAACTTGTTTTTACAACTGGGAGCAGCTGAGTTGCATCTCAAAAGCTCAAATAATACCTGAATTACAACCCAGCTCAGATCTAAAGGGGAGTGGCAAAAGCAAATGAGGTGGATTATTAATGTTTGCCATCAACTGATGATGTCAACCATGAAATGTTAATGTGAAATATTATCTCTGTTGCCTCAATATTGAGCTGGTAGCAATTTACGACAGTCATGAGACCATCATACAGCAACGATATTCAGTCAGAGGCCTCCTCAGATTCGTTGTAAAACTGACTGCTGTCAGAGTTCCTTCCTCCAAACAGCATCACCACAACGACTCTTTGAAGATACATGGATGATTTGAGCTATGATAACATTTGTCTTTTGGACAAAGACAGTATTTTTGAATGGAATTTAACTAAACTGAATTAGAATAGCGTGTCACACAGCATGCAATGTGCCTCAAGATGATATTCATTGTAAATTGATGCTATATAAATAATCTATAAAAAATTGAATGATCAATCAGCGTTTGTGGGAGTGAGATAATGCAAAACCTCAAAAGGTTATGACAGATAACTTGTTTCCATCAAACTAAAAATGACTAAAACAAACACTAATGAGTATCTAGGAAAACTAGAGCTGGAATGTTCAGGTAAAACTACTGTAGTGAAGGGAGTTTAGGTTTAGCATGGATTTGGGTCAGTTACTTTTTAGGATAACATTAGAACATTTCATGGAAACAATTTCTCTTACACAACTAAGACAGCCATGATGCTGACAAAGTGTGTGCTTAAAAATAAAAGCTTGTGAGTCTCTGTCAAGTGATGCATGCAAGACATATGATATTACTGTGTAAACTCCATAGAGTATGAAAGGAAAAATTGATAAAAATGCATATTTACATTTTTCTGAGTGAGGAAAGGTGTGTATGGGTGAGAGACTTTTTCTAAGTATCACATAACAGGAACATAAACACTCGACAGCCGTCTTTTCCTGTATATATAGTAGTGTGCATGTTTGGAAAGTATTTAGAGCACCATTGATGATTAGTACAGTTTTAACACAAAAAATATATTTATAAATGAGGCATACAGAGCTAATAAGTATGCATCGAGCAGACATGTCTGTCTGTCTATTTAACGACTACTTGTTCTAGTCTATCTAGGACTGAAAGCAAAGCACTTACCTTTTGGATTAAGCTCTGCAGAAAGTAGGAAGAGAAGAAGTAAAAATAAAAAATACATTCTGAGAGCTCAGATAAATGAAACTGCACAATTGGAATCCAGTAAAACATAAAAGAAGAAGAGGACATTAATGATAAAGAACAAATCAGCACTTATCCATATGTTCCTAACAGACTCCTTGGCTCTCAGTTTACTGGTGCTTCCTCTAATCTCTAAAACTTGAATGGGGAGCAGATCTTTTAGTTTTCAGGACCCTCTCTACGCTTGTGGAACCAGCTCCTAGTTTTAATCTAGCCTTAAAATGATTGCTTTAGTAGATTATAGATTATAGTTAATAGTTCACATTTAAAATTGGAGTTATGTTTCTTAGATTAAAAGGCTCATCTGGGTAGCACAGTAACTAGATAATGCTACCAACAGCTATAAGCAATATCTCTCCTGTTGTCCAGCTTTTACGTTTCTTTAACATAAAAATACTCCTGCATTAGTTTATTTTATTTTATCTTATTTTATTTTATCTGTCTCCTCAAACCCCAGTCAGTCATGGCAGCCAGGTACTGCTGGATGTTTCTTTCTGTTAAAAGGGAGTTTTCCTCTTCACTGTCGCTCCATGCATGCTCAGTATGAGGAATTGCTCTAAAGTCAACAAAGCAGGCAATTGTCTACTGTCTCTATGTTTGTCCAGGAGGAGTGAATGCTGCAAGCCAGTGACTCACTGGATTTTCTTGGAAAATTTTTCAAGCAATCTGAATAATGAACTTTATTGTTTGATAACTAGGATCATTTGAAATGTATGTATGATTGGATTTACGTGTTGTGGATTGGTGGTATACAAATTAATGGAATTGAATCAAACCTCAATATGTGAATATAGAGAAATTTAAGACATCTTATGAAATGGTTTTTCCTGCCAAGTCAAAATCAAACAGTGCAGCTAGAGGAGGATGCTGCAAGTGAGCCAAGCTGACACTGAATATGAGGGGACATCCTCAAAAATTATAAAAAGCTTATTACAAGCTGGACTGAGAGAAATAGCCAAATAAAATATGTATGAGTAAGTATGTATACAGCACAAACTATTGAGTGTAAATATAAACCCTTGTATGTCATGTCACACTGAGAACACCTGCCAAACAACATATGAGATGTTTAAAAGGAAAACACACAAGACTGAGCATCTCTATCCCTGCTCCTCAGGGCTATGTTTTACCAGCTGCTCTGGGATTTGAAAAGTCTGTCTGCTGCTTCTCTAGCTTTAAGCCACAGCAATAGAAGCCAGGAAGATTAAGATCTGATTTGATTGGTTAAAGAGGATTTCCTTGGAAGGTGAATGGGAAGCAGATGGATGAGTTGTAAGCCAATAGAAATGGGAAGGAGGTGCAGAGTGAAAAAGTTCCCCTGGCAAAATTGATGAAAGTCACGCTTTCATATGGGTGTCTCTGTTTACTGTAAAAACTCTGGCTTTCTCACCGTCTCTCGTGTCATAGCCTCATTTAAACTTAATGGGAAAAAAATCTGATTTATTTATTTTTTCTCGACTGGTTCAAAAAGATCTTCAGTTTTCACCAAGTCACTAGCAGTCAAAATCGGTAAAATGCCTCCTTTATGGTACTCTAAAAAACATTTAATATCTGTCTACTTTACACATCCAAGGAGATCATTAAGTGTGACTACATCCACGATTCCTCATGGACACTTCTGTTTTCTGCTGTTGCCAGGAAGACAATGACACATCACTGACACAAAATCTAAGTGTCCTGGTTATAACTTCAGTTTTGGATACATTCAGGAAGTAGTTTTATTGTTGCATATTTTGTTTATTAGCACCTATAAGGAGGAAACCTAGCTGTTAACTATTGTAATTTAAAACTAACATATCAAACTGTCCCTGTAATATTTATCTGAAATCTTTTGTTGCAACATTTTAACTGTTGCTTTACAGAATGATACACAACGTTTATATTGAATTTCTACCAATATAACATTTTGGAAATGATAGGTGACTCAGATACAAGCTAAATAAATTTGTATAGTTTGATCTTTTTAATCCATTTGTTTTATCAGATGATTTTATTGGACAATTAAGGATGGATTACAGTTTTGTCATTGCAGGGAAATGGAGGCTTTGGCATCACAAAAATAAATAAATTTAAAACATCAGCTGGGTGGAGTTAAAAAGTTAGAGACCCTTCAGGCATCCAAGGAGACTGAATTACTTCAACTACCCTTCATAATGTCAAGGAACAGCATACTTAGCAACCTTTTTGAGTCTGTCAGTGCAACAAAATTACATTTTTGACAATGAACATTTCCAAGCTACATTTGGTGAAAGCTAAGCCTCTCAAAGAAATCAAAAGCTACAAATAAGTTTCTAATATAAAATGTAAGAGAATGAAAGATAAGGATGAAGAAGCAATGCTGAGTTACATGCTACCTCCAAAATCTGCTACTGAGCTTTTGTATGATACTCACTAACAAAAACAGCTAAAAACATAAACTGCTTGGCACAGGGGATGAGACATGCCAACAAAAACTCAGTGCAAATGGGTTTCAAACATGGTGTTCCAACAAACTGATGCAGCTCCTGGAGACATGGGTATGTGGAGATGTTGGTCATCCTCCAAAACTCGGTTAAACAGGAGAAAACAAAGACAGTTAGCTTGAATTTTGGTTTTCAGTTGCTATAGTAACCAATGAATCATGGCTGGCCATGTTTTATGGAAAGTATCATCCGCATGCAACTATTCGTCACTCACATGAAAATAATCAGTATGTACGCAAGCTAACAATGCACTGTAAATGCCAGCCTGACCACTTGATCCCATTCAAGTGTGTTTGTGCAAAGCCCACTCTCATGGTTTTAGGAAAATCACAGAGGGGCACTAATGAAATTCTTTCTAGATTGTAACAGCCCTTGCCATCATCAGGCCTTCTTTGAAGGTTTTAAGAAGTCAACAGTCTTAAATGTCAAAGCCTTTGTAGAGCTTAAAGATGGACACAGTAGCCTCAGGGTGGGATTGTGTTATGCGGAGTAGGGTGGTGTGGAGGCGTAATCATCAGCCCTGGGTGGCAGTGAATACAAAGTGTTGCATTCCTTCCAAGCCAGAACAGCATTTTGGGGATAAGAAGTGATGAGGCACTACTGCAGATTAGCACTGAAGAAACAGAAAACTACAATCAAACTCTACCACATTGCTATAGGAATGCTCCTGGAGAGAACCACTTGGCATCTCACCACAAGATGGTTTACTGCAGTGGACACAGAGTTTCAGAGCAAAACCAACCCTTTATTGAAGCAGTGCTGGGCCTGGCAACAATATCCTATTGGCATGCTAACCCACACTCTGGTGTCAAGTGTTAAAAAAAGCAGTTGGCATGATGCGACAGTGATGTGGTAAAGGTTTAATTAGGTTTAGGTAAAACATATGTCAGTTTGGGAAAAGATTATGAATTGTGTTGAAGTGTCAGGATAAAAATAGAACAGCACATAAAGTCAGAAAAAGGTTATAAAATACCACTTTGCCTATCTGCAATTGTTAGCATCTATGCTACAGCTTTTTCTGCAAGCTTGCAAAGCAGTTGGGTAAATGTATGCATTTTCTCTGAGACAAATTTGGATTTGTGGAAATATTTTCAGTGGCAAAAGACACTGATGGTCCTGGCATAGAAACTAAAAGAGTGCCACCCTTCAATGTATCACCATTCATAAGCTAGAGTGGGCAAACTACAAGCTGAATATCCACACTTCCTGATCATCTCAACTTGCAGCGTTACCACTAATTAACTAGCTAATATCAGCTTATTACACTAATATTGTTCTTTAAGGATGAAACAAGAAAGGGGATAGTACAGCATGAAATAAGCACAGAGATGTAAACATTTTTGTCTACAGGTAAAGTAAGTAATTAAAACATTTTGTTTGTTTTTTATATATATGTATATATTTCTAAATTATTTAAATATCTAAATTCACATCATACATTTCTAACACCCCAAGAAATCCACAAAACTTCAATGGCAACAAAACATTTCTTCAAGTATCATCGAAACTTATTTTCTTCATAATTAAATTTTCCATAACTTCATAAGTGGACTAATTTGGTTAGATTTCTTTCCATGTGTGAATCACTTGGGTAAATATCTGTTGCAAATTTCATGTCAACAGAATTAGAAATACATTTTCTGGGGGAGGCGTGGGGGGACTGATGTGTTCAATAATTAGTTTCTCTATTGTCCGGGGTGCCAAGCTTAAAGCACTCAGGATCTTCTCCAGAGCTTTTAAAATTGTTTAGATTTTTTTTAATTATTCATAAGTCATGCTGATACAGCAGCTAGGACAGCTTTTACTTTGACAACAAATATTGCGGCATCTTCACCCCAGCTGAATTGATTTCTTAAGGTAATAAAAGGCTCAATAGCCAATTTTAAGGCTTAGTAGACAGTTGAGAAATTAGTTGCAAGAAACTTTAATCTCTTATAACCCATTGTCAATTGTTCCTTTCTCCACTCATAACATACTGCCATTGTTTTGTTTCTTTACATTCACAGTATTGTGAATGTATTTTTTCTGTATATTCAGCCATCTTTTCACCTGAGTATAGCTATAAACTAACCTACGTCTCTTTGCTTTCCATCTTAAATCAGACTTTTCTAATGCCTAACGCCCAACAAGTGCTTTCCAAAACTGAAAATCACTTTCCAACATGCTCTCGACAAGCTGCTTTGCTTTTAAGGCCCATTGAAATACTCCAGACTTCTTATTTTCAGCTATTTATAGCATCACAATAACCCTTAACAAGAAAGAAACACTTCCCAATATTTCCAGACATTTCACATTAAGTGTGCTTCTGGGGAGGAAAAACTGTTCCACCAACAGAGGTCTGCCAAAGCAAATGTAATCCAAGGGAAACAATAGCACAAAACATAAGCCTTTTTTCATGACCTGATTTCCGAACAAATGCAGATCCTTTTTTTCTTTTAAAGGAGGTCTGTGACATTTAAAAATAAAGAGTGGTTCTGTTGCTTTGGAAAGTTATATCTTCCAGATATATTGCGAAACCTGGAAACAGATGCCTGGAGGCAGCAAGGGGATGAACTGGGCTCATCTGGAAAGAGCCCAAATGTCATTACACCATTCCAGTTCTCTGTTAGCAGGATGGTGTTCAGCCCTGTCACACAACCCTAGTTTTGATGTTACAGACCAGACACCTGCTAACTTCATAAGGTTTTTGCTAATGCACCAGGTATTTAAGAACATTTTACATCTACTATAAAGATAAGTTTTATATATATCTTTTTTTTCCCAGTGAAACTATATAAAATCTGTCCTGCAGTAAAATCAAATGTGCATTTACCATAATGACTATTGTAACTGGTATTAGATCCTTACAACTTTACAAATAAACAAAATTAAACATTTCATAAATATGTGCACAGGTAGAAATGAAATTTTTATAATGGAGCTTCCATTCCCTGCATATTGATAGCTAATCTGACAATTTTATAAAAGCTACAGAGATGAGCCTGATGGTTCAAACAACATATGGTCCACTGCAACTTTACATAAAAACATCACAACGGAGCTTCAGCACATGAGTTTTTACTTCAATAAAAACTAATGCAATGTAAAAGTCAGTGCCTTACAAAGAATTTTAATGCCTCCAGTAACCATCCTCAACAACATTGTGCCTGCTGTGCAACACTTATGGCTCCTAGGAGCCACCCTTTCTCGGTATCAAAGATGGTCCTCAGACGTAGACACTGTTTGCATGAAGGCCCAGCAGAAACTGTGATTCCTACAGCAACTCAAGAAGTAAAATCTTCCACAATTACTACTACTACAACACTGTTTTTACTCAGTCTTGTCTGTGTGGTTTGGTTCATCCATAAAACAGGACTAGACTGCATGAAACAATTAGGTCCACAGAGAGGATCATCAGGGCTTGTCTTCCCCCCTTGTAAAGTCAAGGGTCAGGAAAATGGCAACTAACATCTCTGCAGACCTCACACATCCTGGACACAAACTGTTTAAGCTTTTGCCTTCAGGTCAGCAGGCTATGTGCAAAAACCAGCTGCCACAGAGACGGTTTCTCCCCCCAGGCTGTCTCTCCGATGAAAACAATAAACATCATACAGCCTCAGCTACTCTACAGTGAAATAAAATAATCATATTTGCAGTAAAACCTGTTTTTCTTTTTTTGTTGTTTATTTCATCCTATTATTTTTATTATATTTTTATGCATGTAAAACCAAAGTCAAATTCCTTGCTTTAGCCAAAGAAGCTTCATTTGAAAACAAAGAATGACATTTTATTCTATTTAAGGTAAACGTCTGAAGGTGCTAATAGAAACCAAACACATGTCACAAGGGTCCTTTTACCTGTTGGCGAACTATAGGACACGACAATATCTCCGGTCAGATCAGCAGGGAGGTATTGGCCATTGAGGAAAGCTGAAAAAGCCACTTCTTTGGTTGAACCAACACCTGAAAAAAAAAACATATTTTTTTAACCACCAGATAAGGAACAGCTTTATTTTTATGTAGCTCCACCAGTGTATTTCTCTGCATTTTAAAATATAAAAATTTAAGCCAGCTAACAAAAAATATCAAAATGATTTGTTTTCAGCAAACAGTTACCTTAACATCCTCATCAGAATTGTTATTGGGAAGAATAACAACTATAAAATATTACATTTCCTAAAAAATAAGTTTATTAGAGTTGCTACTTAAACAAGGCAAACTATGACAGTATATCATCACTCCTTGCACATTGTTGCTACTACAGGGTAAAAGTGGGTTTTTCAACAAACACTATTATCTTGAATTTCATACCTAAATTTAATAGAAATAAGGTGGCTAGTAATAAAGAGTAAAAAACAGACTCAGATAAATATAACATGAGTAAAAATAAAATGCATTTTGAAATGATTTCATTTAGGAATTACTAGGGTTTTCGACCTCCCCCCTGAAGTCCCGAAACAGGGTCAAAAGACCCTGAGTCCAAACTGACGACTCTGATGGCTCAAATTAGCATCCCTTCTTCAATTGTAAATGTGGCCATTGACCGTCAGGCCAGAAGGTAGGAGTGGAAAATCATGCAAAAAGTGTAAGCAAAAGAGATCTGGGATCCTTCAGGTCAGTCGACCAGTCTCTGGGCTCCAAAGGTAGAAATGTTAAATGACCCTTCTCTGGTAATGCTAAGCAAAAAAAAAAGGTATTCCAATCAACCTGCCCTCACAGTATGCGGAAAATAATCTCCCCTAAACAGCTGATTTTACAAACCTTGGCAGCAACGCCCTGTATCAAAAATAGGTAAAGTCATTTTCATTGATGTGAATGAATTTTTGCCCCCCTCGTATGTGACAAAAACAAACACACAATATCTGTAAAGGGGCAGATCCAGTTCCATTGAACTGGACTTGAGTTTGGACTTTAGCATAATGCAAAAAAATGGCAGCAGAAAGTTTTACAAAATGGCCTGTAGTAAGTAGAAGCATTTTAATAGATGATCCCCTTAAAGTAAGGGCTCTTCTACAGAAAACAGATCAAGTGAGAGTAACTTATTGCCTTGATGTTGGATTTATTTTAAAATCTACAATGTGTCAGCTTGCAAAACTCAATGCTACATTAATTTGGATGTGAAAATAAAGTTATAATAGATATTCTTAACTGATATCAGTTCAGCTTTTTAACTAAAAGGACACTGTATGATAAAAATAGAAGTTGGTGTGTCAACCAGACATGCAAACACAAACACGCAGTCAGTATTATGAAGTTGGTGACAGAACTGGACACTGTGTGCTCAATACTAACCAGATCCTTTAATGTGTATACACACACACACACGCATAGTACTGCTCAAGCACTGCTTACATTCAACATCACTATGCGAGGTGAAGACATAAAATAAAAGCTTCAACTAGAACTCTACCCTGTGTGTGCGTGTAAGTATATGTGGGGGTGAACCCAAGACTGAAATTATATGTACCATGAGAGATGGGTGATGACTTGTAGCTTCCTTTAAAACGCCTGAAAACCAACAGAAAGTAGAGGGGGAAAGAGAGCTGGGGAGAAAGAGCAGGGATCAAATACGGCTGGAGAGGAAAGGATATATTACAGCTAATGGCTCCATGCAGTCAGACACACACATGCACACACACACGCATACAGGGCGGTATGTTGGTGAAATGGGGCGTGATGTTTTTGGGCCCAGTCTGTTACAGGTGACTGAATCCCGAGTGTATGTGCATGTGTTCAAATGGAAAAGCATAAAAGTCTGCGTAACTTCTCAAAGTTGAGAGTAAAGAGTGTGTGAATGTTTCTGAATCCGTATATCACTGAGGTTAGTAGGTTTAACATGGAACGGTAAAAAACCTTGATGTGTTTAATTATGCATGCACACAAACATGCCGAGCTGGTAGTGATGCAAGGCCCTCCTGGGGAGAACAGACAGATCAACCAGAGGCTAAACAGATGGAAAAAAATAGATAATAAAGAACTAAATTTAAACATAAAGACCTGATTTTTCACTTTTTAAATAATTTTGCAAGACTATTTCTAAAACTGAAAAACCAATGAGAAAATAAGCCTAAATGGAAAATACAATCTTGTATCATAAACCAGTAAAACAGCTTTTTTTATTCCAGTAGCTTATTTTTATATCTTGTTTAAGCATACGGTTAGTTCCCTCCGTGCTTGTCAGTCAGTCTGTCAACTGAAGGCTTTTAACCTCTGTGCCCTGAAGGTCACCCTGGTCAGACTGGCTTAAGTGCTTTAAGTGTTTTCAGTCCCGTTAAGACCAACAAACACCACCAAAGGAGACACAAAGTAATCCCTCTTCCTCTCTTTTCTTTCATTTCTCTTTAGCTCTTCATTATACATTGAAACACATTCAGACAGGCCAGAACAAGAGCTGTGGGCATCAAATCTGTGAGCACCAGGTAATGCGTCTGATTGACCTCTGTGTCTGACCCGGTGAGACTGTTCAGACTGGCCCCAGTGTTCTCAAGCACATTAAGCCATTAGCACCCCATCCAAGAAAAACAAACTCCTTAAAGGAGACTGAAATCCCCTGCTTTACTACTGTACATTTCTCTTCCTTTTCCAATCCCTAGCTTTCACCTTTTCTCCACCTTCATAAACTATTTGCTTTTTCCATTTCTTTACCGCTTTAATGTTTTCCTTATCCACTAGTTTGCTTGGGGATCTTAGCTTTATGCCACCTCATCCCTTTATATTGTCTTATTTGATGATATACTTGTCTCTTCATGTATTCTTATGCAAATGAAGGCTAATATATTTAAAAACTTAACATAAATATACATACCAAAAGAAAGTTTCTGAGATAAGAAAAAATAAGCTTTATAGAACTCCATTGTCGAATCATTTTTATCTATATTTTGTTTGTGCATTGCCCTTTAAAATCTTACACAAAACGTCATACTTAAAGATAAGCCGAAGGAGCCTTCAACAACCTTTCTAATCAAATAAATATTTCATGATTCATTCTAACCATGTTTGTCTGTAATAAAAGTAAATAAAGGAACGGAGAACGTCTACTTCACCTGCTGGCGTTTCTGCTAAATTTGTGTTCACTGTTCGGTTTGTAATCCGGCCAAAATCTAATCACAGAAGGTGCCTCACTGCTGCTGAGAGTGATCTTGACACTATTCAGAGAGTCATACTGTGTGTTCATGCCAGGGGCAGCTCACTCTCTCTGTCAGGATTCAGGTTAAAGTACTTGACGGCTCAGGTTAAACTGATGACGGACTTTGATGAAAAGGTTAGAGGTAATGAGGGGTGAAGATGGGGATCAATACCACACAAGGAGCAAGAGCCATAAGTGTGTTTCTCTTTCCAGTTCTCCCCATATGCAGATAATATCAAAACCAAAACAAATAACAGGAAAACAAATATTAATGATAATATTTTGGCCCTTCGGTGGAATTGCAGTATGTGTATGATGTATGTGTGAGATGTTAAACAATGACCTCATGGTCGTTGTTGGCGTGGATTAGGTCAGGTCACATAAAATATGCCTGTTCAAAATCATAAACGCATTAGTATTGCTATCATGCTATCATGCTGACATGTAGTTACCAAACTAAAGTGGATAACAGAGCAGAATTTCTTTATTTGTAGTGACAATTAACTACAAGACAATGTTCTGGATGACTGGAGAAATATGATTGCCTTCAAAATTATTGGCATCTTGAGGAAAGATGTGGACAAAGTCTGTAAAATAACAGGTTGCTACAGAAATGGTTGTGAGCCACATACCCTCCTTGGTTTGTGTTGTACCAACATACACATAAGTCCTATTTAAGCCTTACTGGTCACAGGAGAGTAGCTATATATTCCTGAAACTTAATAAAGATCAAGAAGTAACTCAGCATGTTATTTAGTTATTCCCATTTTCAAACATAGCCAGGAGAAACACAGCTTTTTGTCAATTCATGTGTATAACTCAAGTCATGGATTACTAATTAAAAGTACCTAGATATTGCTATCAACTTAAAAATGCTAAAGCACAAAAAATATGTCTAATATAATAGTGTAAATACCATTAGCATGTATGATTTTGTTGAAAACACATATTTCTGAACAAATTAAGCTAAACATGAAGAGCTTATTTAGTTCTTCATGTTTTGTAATGAAGAACTGAGCCACTAAGAACCTGATTGGATTTTTGAAAATTATCATTGTATAACAACATTGCTGTGATAAAACATTTATTTGTTTGAAGCTTTTCAGACATTTGAAAACTGCTGTGGTTGTTGTAGACATATCTTTAATTAAACTTTATTATGCTCTTCTATCTTCATTGTTTCAATTAACATTTTCTTCTTCAGACAATTAAAGTAATTCCAGTGTTGTAAATTGGAATACAGGAAGATGATGAGAGAAATAACAAAAGGGTCATTAGAGCAGGAAAATATTAAAGACATTTTAGAAGGAATGAGTGAAAGAAATAATCTGCAAAAGGAAAAAATGAAATGAAATGGCGAGAAAATAAGTGAAGAGAAGGAGGGAGCAGGACTTACGAGTGGGAACGGGAGGCAGAACAAAGGAGGTAGTGTGTTGGACAGGGGATTGAGCCGCCATCTGAGACGAATAAAAACTGGAATAACAATAAAAGTCAGAGGGCGCTACTTCCCCTACTCTTTACACACATCGTTCACCGCATGTAGGTTTGCGCTCACACATGTATCAATGAGGTTTTACCTTTTTTTGTTACGTTTTATTCATTTTGGTAACTCAAATTCACACCTATAATGAACGTTTGCAGGCATGAGGACACATTCTAACCAGAGGAATCAAACAAAGTATGTTCACACAGCCAACAGCTCTACAAAAAGAACAGAAAGAGAGTTACACTGACCCTTCATTTTATTCATGTAGCTTGTGTATTTATATGTTTGGAGAAAATCTTTATCAAAAAACTGCATTCCTTTAAACAGGAAAAGGGTCAACTGAGAGAAAGAGAGACTGTAAAAGAAAAAAAAAAAAACTAATAAAAACCAGACTGAGAAGGTGTCACAGCAGCACTGTTAAAATATTGCTTGTTGCTAGCTGGTGTTTCTCTAAATTGCCAACAGATTTTCACATGACATCCATTACTTTGTCACAACTACTTCGATAACTAGTGACCAGCAAAAGCTATCTACTGAGGGATGTGCATCAAAACTTAGAAACAGTTTTTCCTCCTGGAACAGATTCAGTTTGACAGTATCCAAGGTGGAATTAAAAAAGTAAAAGGATTACGAGATGAGTACCATATTTTCCGGACTATAAGGCGCACATAAAATCCCTATATTTGCAAAAAAAAAAATAGTCAATGCCCTTATATTCCGGTGCGCCTTATGTATGAACAGTGTACCGTATGTTTTATTATGACTTTGGTAAGCAACGAAGCCACTCCCCTTGATTGTCGAAGCATAATCGCTGCTGGTCAGAAACCTCGTGGAGTCAGCTTTCTATGCTGTCTAGACAGGCTTGTTTTGGGGTGGTTCACCACCCCAAAACAGCTTTCACGAAGCATGAGCTTTCACGAAGGCCGGAATCATCAATGAACAGCCAAGCAACAGCAATGAGACTGAATCGGATGATGACGAGAGGGATCCGGGCTTGCTTGGACTGTTGCCCAACTGTTAAATTCCGACACCGAAGACGAGAAATTTGATGGATTCGTAGAAGATGAATGATTGAAAAAGTGAGTGTACTTTTTTGTGTAATATTGACAGTTATTGTTAATGATTTGAATAAAGTCTGACCTATGAGACTACCGTATTTTCTTTCGCTTTATGCGCCTTATAACCCGGTGCGTCTTATATATGAAAATAGATCCGTTCACTGATACTGAATCTTGTAATCCGGTGCACCTTATAGTCCGAAAAATACGGTAAGTTATTGTTGTATAATACAGTATTTCACTAGCAGTTTTAGAGTCAAGAGCAAATAGAAATTTGATTCTTTTATAGTAGAACTGGGCACTTAACAGCTCACGGGTGCAGCCCTAGTCTTAAGGATTTATTTACTGAGGTCAAAGGTACCGTGTCTTTTTGCAAAAACAAACTGGTATTTTTGGAGATTATAGCTCAAAAAAGATTACCATAAAAAAATAATAAAATCTGTTCTCAATGTGCTGTTGCACATTTTGCAACCAGCAGCCAATAAAACACTAAAAAACACGCATGAATAGTTTTTAGCCATGGTCACATATGTTTTGTAATGAAGAGCTGAGCCACTAAGACCCTGATAAGCATTTTTATTAATGTTGCCCTTTAGTACAATTATTGGTGCACTGATGTTTTATAGTATACACTAAGGTTCTAACAAAAACAAAAACATATAAATAAAACCACAACTATTATTCATACCCCTGTCAGATTAAAAATGATTTTAATTTAATCTGACAAGAAATTAGGTAGTCACCTATAAAATAATGTAAAAGGTGTTGTATTTTAAAAATACATATTTTATTATTTACATTTTTAACAGAGTTCTCATTACTCAATAATAATCTCCCTTGGTATTACAACAACTAATACCAGTGTTGTAACACTGAGCAGCTTCTTACATAATAAGCATAAAATGTTTGAGGTTAGAAGACCTCCTCGCAATCACCCTAGTATGTAGCTCCTGCCTCAATTAGATTTATGTCTGGACTCTGACTGGACCAATTGAAATCGAAATTAAAGATTACTTTAATAGTAAATCTGTCAGGGGTATGAATAATTTTGGGCTTAACTATCTGGTTCTGAACAAAAAAATAATAATAATCTGAAATGGAAAAAATATTTCTACGTCAGAGATCTAAACTAAAAAGATTATCTATGAATCCCAATGTTCTTCTTTAAAGAACAAATAGTCCAAAACATTGTTAATACTTAAGAGAAATTGGGATTTTATTTCGTGTAATTTCAGTCCTAACATCAGTGCTGCTACTTTGATCTTCTACCAGAAAATAAATTAAAGTGGTTTCCTTCTGTGCAAATAGGCATGTGATAAATGGGTGCACTAATTCTTAATGCACTGATAGATTTGGACTAGCACTGGATTAAAACAGGACCGTATTTTATTTGTCTGATGGTATTAAAGTTGGGCAAGCAGAATTAATGCTTAGGGATGAACAAAGTCTCCAAAGTGGATAAAAGTCGATGGAAAACTTTCTGCAATGTTATCCCTGAATGTGTGCTTGTGTATTATGTTCTATGACCAGAAGCATTTCAACGGTTGATTTCTGTTAGTAGAAATAAAAAAGTACGACAAAAACAGGCAACACTATTTTACTGTAGATATTTGACATTTTCTTAGCTTGCTATAATGACACGTGTCATGTGAATGCATTTAAGCAGCCATGGATAAGCATGTGCAAAAAATTTGATATCCCTGTGAGTGCTTGTGTGTGTAATTGTTCTTCCTTGAATGTATGCCTTTCAGAGGCTTCTGGGTTTGACCAGCTTGAATGCTACCTAAACTCATATAAACAAAGCATCTCTTTGGTGGTGTAAATGTGACGGGATAATGACTCGTACCCTCTGATCTTCCACATAAACAGTGAAACTTGAAGAGCTGGTGCCAAAACAGAAAAGCTTAGAGCAACTATACCCACGAGAAACATCCACCAGTTTTCCCTTCATGGAATGTTTTTTTGGGGGAATTTATTTTTGACTTACTCTGAGTTTTGCTGGCAGATCTTTAATTGTTTACTCTAACAAAGAAACCAAGTTTTACTTTTGGTTGCGGATTATATTTTTGTGGCAGCTGGATGTTATAAATTACAAACATCTCTTCCACTTGCTCTATACATTGTTACTGTTTCTATATTTAGCTGTAGGTTTCCTTGTGCTATGGAATATTATTGTCAAAACTCTTAAAATTCTTAAATTCTCATATGGCTATTGTAAAAAAAGAGAATATGGGAATAAAATCCTAAAAAAGAAAAAAATACACGACAAATTAAGTCTATTAAGGGAATATACAGTATGTAAATGCAAAAAAAAACTAAACTAAAATTTATGGGGAATGTACCCTGCTGTGCAGCTAGAGCATCATGCTTGCATTAACAGCTGTAGAGGTCATGTACAGCATATGCACAGATAAGAATCCACTGTGGTAAGATGCTTTTCATTTCTGAATAAATGGATCATGAATCATAGGTAAGCAGTGGTCACTTTGAGTCAGGACTTAGGATAAATGGATGGTCCTCCAACCGGCTGCGAAAGCTTCTCACATCTTGAAATCATAAATTCACAATCTCAAAGAGCTTGGTGTCTACTCTTCTGTGATGGATGAGGGTTTCAGCACACGTCAGGAGCAGTTTTGGAATTACAATAAAAGGGGAGTTTTCTGTTAGTAATCGAGCTTTTATGCCCGAGTACATGGTTTCAGAAAATAGCTGGTTCACTGTGTTAGTATAACCTGTGGACATTCACTTGACATGTGACCTCATAATCTTGAGTGAGATTTACTCTTTCATTATGACAAGTGTGCAGATTAAAAGAGAACAAGCAAAGATTGATAAGGTAACACCATTTTATTCAAAGCTTCAGTCCAGATAAATCTACTGTGGCCAGGATGTGTTTGTACAAACCAAGCAAGCAAGGAGCAGATTATTCATGCTTGGCTGCTTTTTTCCTATTTTAGGGAGTTGCTACATTTGGTTTATTATTTCTTAGGAGGAGTCACTGGTGTAAATTTGTTTTAACAGACAACAAAACCTCATGACACATGGAGCACCAGTATGTCATCACTTATGACATATCTTTCTCTCCATGGAAAGATGATTCTCCTTGTTTAGGTTTGGTGATGTGCTGCCATGAAAACAATGTTCTACTCAATTAATTCAAGATTTAAAAATATGACTGAAGACAAATTACAGGGTATTTCTATAGTTTGTAGAGGTGTTTATTAGTAGCAGTGAGGCTTGGGTATAACTCATCAAAATGCAATCAGCTCCAGCTTCATAATCATTTATTGCAAAGACAATCAGAAGTTTAAAGTATTACTGAAACTACACCATTTTTGTGAAACCATGAAATCAGGTGCAAAGTTCATTTCAAAATAGTCAAATGCACAAATGAGCTGAGAAGGAGTCAAATTGCATTACTCTATGAATTAAATTAGAACAATAGTTGAAGAAATGGCCTTTTGTTAGTTGTTACATTAAAATGAAAGTAAAATTTTATTTTAATAAAGGCAAGACATCAAAGTTAATTGTTTGCACCAAGTACTCCAAATAATCGCATACTTTTACAGAATGGTTTAATTGTAGAAAATAACGGTTCAGGATCTCCAGCAGTGTCTAGAGATATGTTTTCATTACAAATGTGCACAAAACTTTGTCAATATTCTGCTAATGTCAAAAAACCCAACAATTGCAGAGTTTCCATTAAATAAGAATCACAACTAAAATTGCAGGTGAATACGTTTGTTCAAGCAATAAGTCATTAAAAAACATCCATAATGATCCTACCACTTCCTGTCATCTTCTTTGTGTTTTCCACCAACAGTAACATCTGGTTGTTGACCACATGACTTGTGTGGTGCAATAAAAATATTTCCATTGCAGTTTTGCTAACTTCACTCATTACAATATGACCAAAAAACCACAAGTGTTTCAAAGTTGCAGTGTTTTCAATAAGCTAATTAATTTTTGTAATTCAAATTTGCGCATTTATATGAGCAATGGAAATACGGGTTAGAATCCACCAGGACTTTTCAGGATTGTACAGTCACCAGTTCAGGACTAGCTCAGAGTTTGCAGCAGGTGGGTGTCTGTGCATTTGTATGAACATTGACGAAAATGCTTTTGTACAATGTTCACTTCTGACCACAAAAAATAAAAAAAATATCAGGAACAGACAGAAATTTTGCAGGAAGTCCAAGTTTTAACTGCGGAAGATTAATCTATTTTTTTTTTTTTTTGCTTGTTTGGGAGATCTGGAAAATCACTTGGTGAAGAAAAGGTGAGCATTAAAGAAGTTTGTGGAAACAGTGAAACATTGTGATGCAATCCATGTGTTGGGTGTGAGTCTCTTCCAAGGGAGTGGGCTTACGACCAATTCTGACAAGGACTGTGCACTGAATAAAGATTGAAACATTCTCCAAGAGCAACATCTTCCAGCAATCCACATAGCATGTGTGGATGATATGTGTGTTTTAAGGCAAAAGTAATAAGTGGATAAAAAAAAGAAATCAGAACACGTTTTTGACCCAAAACCTATACTAAATCCATAGGGTTCATTGAGAACCAAGAAAACTGATCAGCTCCAAGGTACAATAAAACATAAGTGAGTTACTATCAGTCATGATTTGTCCAGAAATTTAGGTCTACAATAAAATGGTAGACCAGAGTATAAAGGTTCAGAAAAAGGTTAACACTGTAAGTATTAACTGTTTGCATGAGCATGTTGTATTTGCTAATTAAGATCTCTGAAAAGTGTTGAATATTTTGCATATCAGCATACATCATGTGAAAACACCAGCAACAACAAAGAAACCAACAATTTAAAAATGTGTGCATCATCTGAAGCTGCTCCCAGTGTATGCTGAATATCCATATTTAAGTATCTCAATGGAGCAGAAAAAGCTCCTGTAGACTTTCATGACGTGGAACATGTTTGTAGCTGCTAAGGCAGAAAAGATTTAGAATTAGATTTTCTTATAAGGACTACAGTACAAAAAGCTAGGATAGCTTTAGCAATTACACATGAAAAAACGGCAATGAGACGTGGTTAAAGCAGACTCCAATCACTGTGTTAGGACATGCCTAATGTTGTTTTAATGAGCTGACAGTACTGGTGTTTAGGGTTAAAAGGTTGAGTGCATAAATAGTCTGGGTGATTCAGTTCAACATTAGTGCTGCCTGGAAGAGACCAGAAGTAGAAGACATGGTGTAAACACTGATAAGAGCCAGACAAGTAAAAGTTAGCACACTCCTCTCACTCACACAGGAGTGTGTGTGTGAATCAAAATGTGAAGTCGGACGAGATGTTCAATACATAAAACACATGAAGCAGGCCCTGAGAGGACCCATGGAAGAGCATAAGTGATTGACGACAGATGAAGAAAGATCTTTTACAAAACCAGATGCACAAAGCTGTGGATTATTTCCCTAAAAAAAGTACACAGTACTGTATTATATACTGTAGGTCCTTAAATCCAAACAGAGTATTATTTGAAGTTTCTTCAGTTCAAAGAACTCCATAAGCAGCATTAACAAGAAACATCCAAACAGCTGAAATGTGTGTTGCTTTTATTTAAAATCATTCATCTGTTAAAAGTTTCTTTTTTTCCACAATATCCATGTATTATTTATCACACCCTTAAACTCCAGCTAAGTTTGAGGAAATAAGGAACAGGCAGAACAAATACACAGGAAATTAATGCAAATAATTCAGAAATCAACCATTCATCACATATGTGTGGGCAAGTAACCCTAGCAGACAGACATAAATCCTGCATGCACACACACAAACACACGCCTGCATACACACACAAACAAAAATAAGAAGAGCAGTTTACTAACCCATTGGCTCCAAAACAAACTGGTCTTGAGTGACAGCCAGGGGGGGCTGGACACAAATGGACAGCTTAGCAGACTGTAGGACAGAGTTGGTCTTCACCTTCACCTGCAGGAAAGACAATGACAAAAGGTTAACCTGGAAAGACGTGTTTTATTTTTTATGATGCCAGCAGGCTGGCGGTGTCTTAAAGCCCTGACGAAAAGAAATCATTATGCAAAATCTTTTTTCTTTCTCCATCTGTGTTTGGATTTTTTAAAGGCTGGTCTTAGATAACTCTGCAGCTACTCCTTCATTGTATTTTATTTGACGCAACAAACCAAATTAACATAAATATTTCAGATTACCTGTTGGCAGAGGGATAAGGGGATAATTATTAGGGTTTGATCTGTAGCAACAGGGCCTGTGCACCTTAAATAGTTGATGAGTTAACCATAAATTCTTCCTTGCTTAACCCTCCTGTTATGTTCGTTTCTAGGGTACAGCAAAAATGTTCGTGGGTCAATTTGACCCAGGGAGTGTTTAATCATGCAATAGTGTCAGAAACCAAAAAATTCCTCCAAAACATTTTTGTATCTGACTATTAACTCCAATACTAACCATTTCAATCAATATTTGTGCAATGATGTTTTATTATTTCTCAGAAATTAAGGATCAATGACGACAACCTGCTCATTTACTCATTTGGACATAAAAAATGGAATTTAGATTTTTAATGTCCACTGAAAAAAACCTAGACACAAAAAAACAATAATTTCCTTGAAGTTGACCTTTGGTAAATTATTTTATATTATACTTTTTTTTTTTTACCAAAGGGTGATCTTTATAATTGAACTTGAGACACACATACTGTTCTGGGTCAAATTGACCCGCTGATTAAAATCAAGATAAATGAGTCATGCAGAGAGTATTTATGTTTTCATCCACTTCTGCTGAGTGTCACTCAGAGTGGGTGGAGTTTGTCCACAGGAACAGAAAAGATTCCCGTCAAAGGTTGTGTGAACACCTGCTTTCTCGCAGTTTCCTAGTGAAGTAAAGAGAATAGTGAGAAAGTGGGCTTGTGTGTGTGTGGTTGCGTGTGTGTGTGTGTGAGTGTGTGTGTGGTGAAATATGGTTCATAACTGCAAGGAAACATATAGAATTGGACATTTTAAAATCTTTTTTTGCACTTTAACCTGACTGCCGGGTCAAATTGACCCGAACAGTATCGATGTAAAAAGTAGACCTAGGGTTTGGTACAAATGTGTAAAATGAATAAATTTTCAACTTATGTCTAGAGTGCACCTATTAAGACAAATAGAAAACGTTTCATGCAAAAAAAAAATGCTTCTATTTTTTTTTTTTAATTTGTAAATTTTAAAACGGGTCAATTTGACCCGGAACATAACAGGAGGGTTAAGGTATACTTGTCTGACCAGTCAGACACCTAAAACTTGGCTGAAATTCAGATATTCAACAATACAATGCTCCAAACCACAGCAGCAAATCTACCATGGGACATCTGAAAAAGAAAAGCATCAAAGTTTTGCAATGGCATAGTCAAAGTCCAGATCTCAGCCCAATTTAAAACACTGTGATGGGACCTTAAGAGATATGTGCAGAGACTAATTGGACACTTTGTCTTTATGAAAGTATGTAGACAAAGAAACAATAAAATAATTTACCTGTACAGTAACTGAGGGTACAGGCAGACCATCAATATCTTGGATTAGAGCTTGCTGTAAAAGAAACAATTAATATATTTAAGCTTCTGCATGTATATCCTTATGTTTTAAATATCTAAATATCAGTTCATGAAGAACATCTGAGCTTGTGTGTTTACCGATGGTGTGTCGAGGCATGAAGACACAGTCGCCTTGACAGACAGGTCATCCACAGCATCAGATTTGGGGAGTATATCTATGAAAAAAAGGCGTGCATTTAAAACGCTGCAACAAGTGTCTTAAATAAATGCTTGTTTTAGTGTTTATTTAAACACTAAATACTTTGCATTTTCACAAATGCAAGGTATTAAATTAAGAAAGATAAATACTTTTGTGAGAAAACATTGGTAGTTTCGGGTGAAATTAGATATTTACATACAATGTTTAAAAATAAACACAAACTGTAAAAGTTGGTTGTTCGGAGTGTCATAAGTATACAAAAGAAATGTTGAGTGAAAGGAAAATGCGCGTAAGAAAAATAGTACAGAAGCAACACGACTACCTGCAGTCTTAAGAGAAATGCTGAGCAACACTTATTCAGTAGTTTCACAAATTATGGACAGCCTCAAGACTGTGCAGGTTGGCTTTTGCGATTGGTGAAAAACCTTAAATTTCCACATTAAAATCCCACTTTCTGTTAGTTGTTTCCACACATAAACATAACCATTCTATTGTCACCTTTGTGTGCACAACTAGCGTGTTTTTATGACATAACGCAAGAAATGTATAAAGTCCAAATCCTGTGGTAGTAGAGATCTAAAAATGTCTTTCAGAATGGCAGTACTTGGAAATCTTTATATTTACTCCAGTGGTACTTTGCATAAAAAGTTTAAAAACCACTGCCATAGTAATATAAACTTCTGAAGACATGAATTTGAAGACAGCTGAAGGAAGACTGTTACGGCCCGGGGCCTTATGGGCTGGGTTGCAGGTGTCAAGTTTTTAATGTGCACTAGTAAAGCGTTTTTGAGCAGGTGTCCCCTTGCAGGTTTTAGCGGCGTTTCCCGACAGGGTTTTCACCGCGTTATTTCCTAGTGTGGAGGTACGGCGGGTAGAGCTTCCCTATCCCCTTTCCCTTCATCGGCTCGGGAGCATTCCATGGTTTCGAGGGGGTGACGGCTTGCTGGTCGCCTTTATCGTACCACTGGTTTTTAAATGCATAAAAACCCATCGCTACGCCTTCCGAAGACTAGGGATGAGTTTGTAAGCTTCTTCGCTGGCAGTTAGCAGGGACATACTGTGGGTGGTCATTTTGAGTTTTTATTGTGCATTAAATTGTCACTTGTCAGTCGTTATAAACTATGGATCAGATTGAGGCTTTTAATGGTTAAATGTTTTGTAGATGTGTTAAGAGCAATTATAATGATGGCAGAGCAGTTATGATCTTGCCTTGAGTGTCACGTGGAAATGTGATCGGCCCTTTTAGAAATTTTAGATTTGTTTGAGGTTGGTGTGTTTAAGCCTTGTTTAAACTCGTCTCCGTTTTTAATGGCGAATATCACTGGTTTGTCCGGTGAGCAGCAAACAGACTTGTTCGAGTTTCAAGTTCAGCGGAAGGAAAAAGTGTGCTTTGAGCCTGGTTGTGAAATGACCGTTCTTGTGGAGGAGTTGGCCCACGTTTTGATTGAATCCCTTAAGAGTGTGGTAGTGGACCATGCTGGGGTTGTTGTGGGTGTGACTCCATGTTTGGTTTATTTGATGAAGAGAATCCTGAACACTTGGTTAAGCAGTAATGTGACCTTTTGGTGTTGTGGAGATATCGGCTCACTTTTGGTTTGACACTCTTTTGGTGTTGCTGGCTGTGAGACAGCAGTAACTTTGAGTATGGTGCTGGACCATGCTAAGAGTGATCATGTTGTGGGTATCGATCTCCATATTCTCGGTCACGTTTGCTTACCTGACTTGTGTAGCAACGTTTTGTGGTAGTGGACCACTTGTTACTGTGACCTTTTGTGTTGGGTAACACCATTTCAGATCTGGTTGGATTGCCGGTTATTGCTTTGGGGAGTGGTAACTGGGTGAATCCATTTCGATTTGGCTGTGAATCTGTGGTAGGTCACTTGTGTGTCAGGTCTGTGTTCGTAAGTGGTTTTATCCTCTGAAGGTACCTGGAGGGTGTTGAAGCAGTAAGGACATGTCCTGTTTCAGCTGCTGTACCATTCTTTGCCAGTCTTCCTAACCAGTGGCCAGACATGATGGGCACAGCAACTTATGGCCGTGGGACATGGAGGCTGACGATGTGACGGCTGTCATCCTGAACACTAAATTTTGGTAAAGTGCTACCAGCCCAAACATTTTTAAATTCATATTTGTTTTGAGTTTTTAAAGGTTCCCCTTTGGGGCCCTTTTCTTAAGGGTGGGGGTGTTACGGCCCTGGGCCTTATGGGCTGGGTTGCAGGTGTCTTGTTGTCTGTCTTTGTGCTCCTCCCCTTTACAGGTGCTGCTGATTTTATTCATTTGGAGCACAGAGCATTTAAACCTGGCTGTCTCCACCTTCTGGGTCGCCTTCAGCGTCCACTCTGCCTTGATGCTTGTGGTGTTTTGTTGCCAGGCCTCAGCTCCCCTCCTTTTGCACATTTGAGTTTGTCTTTGTTTTTGCACTTCAACAATTCCATATGCACTCATACACCACATCCAAGCATTTGCATTACACCACTGATACTGACATCCTCAATCCATTGTTGTTTGTGTTAATAAACATTCCTTTTTATGCACTTTAATCCCTGCATGGTCTCCCGTTATTCTTATGACCTTGAGCCAGTCGTAACAAAGACGAAAATGAATGAAACTGCTATGTGGGCCAAACTTTAAAGCGGTTTAATCCCATTTATAGTAGAATCCATGAAATTGAGAGTCCAGTTTCGTCAGGAAGTTGCTTCAAATTCAGAGCATTTCAGAGCTCTTTCTCTTGTATTCTCTCACCTTGAGTCCTGGTAGCCTCTCTGATGAACTTCTGCAGTTTCTTCATCTCAGCATCAATCTGTTCATAATCAGCCTCCCTAGCATCTACTTTTGGAGTTGAGAAAAAGGAGGGGTCTGTACCCATGTAAGAGCACAAAAAATGTCCATCTGAGCTCAGACTGACCACAACACCCTTCAGCTCCCTGAGGAAAAAAAACAAAAAGAGGACAGGGTTAACTCTGTAACATCTGCTGAGAACCTGTGCTTTACATTTTCTTTGTAGTTCAACTCTGTTCCTTAAGGATAACAGAAGGTGAAGCTCAGTGCAGGCTTTTAATGTGGAAATACATGATAAGATGGAGAGTATGAAGAAATGCTGAGTGATCCAATAATGCTTAAACTGTGAAGTAACTTGTTGCAGATGTGTTTGTGTGATTTCTGTTGCAGTTCAGTGATGAGGTATTACATTCATCCGCACACACACGAGACAGCCTGCTCCACACTTGCACAGGAAAGTGTCTGAGGGAGCACTAAGCTTTCACTTTAACTGTTGCGGGAAGGAATTGATGTTTACAGAGGCAGGACAAAGATTTGCAAAAACACAAATCTCTAAGAGCTGTCATTTTTACTAAAATAAGAAAAATGCAGAAGACACGACAATTTTTTAAAACATTGTTTTTGCTACTTGTATGAAAATAACTGTGGATTCTGCATAAACGGACAAATGAACAAGAAAACAAGACAACTGCCAGAATACAGGCCATTTGTCGACAGAACATTTTTCATACTGAAAAGATTAAGTGAATTTTTACAGATTATGGCATAAAGAAGTCGCCCTCATTATGTTGATGGTTCATGATGACTGGTGGCATGGTGCCAAGCCACTGTGTGCCAGACCTGCAGAATCAGCACTATTATCTGCAAATTAAACAGCCTCAGCATTTAGTACGACCCAATATTCCTATTCGCTAATATTCTTGATCCAGCTCTGTGGGTACCCTCACTGCTCTGATCCTGAATCTGGACATTAAAATGTTAACATGAGAAGAACCTATTTTACATATTTGGCAGGAGTTTCATACTTATTGGTTCTCATAAGCTAGCAGGGGTCTGAAACCTTTATAATCCTAAGAGCCATATTTGTGTTCAGTCTAGCTAAATAAAACTTTAAGAGTCGCAAATGTTACATGACCTTTAATAAAACCGCACACAACAAAGAAGACAACCTGAAATCTTTGATAAATTTCTTCTTCAGAAAATTTGTTGCCATTTTTAAAGAACGCCGTTTTATTTTTGTTTTAGGTTTTTGCAGAACAGAGATGTAAAAGTTTTATGCTATTGCAATTTGAATTTATGAAAATGAAATATCAGACATAAGACAGTGGCAGAACTATCAGGCATAATATTATGACCACCGGTCTAGTAGTGTGTTTGGTCACCTTTTCCTAGTTAAACAACCCTAATCTAGAGGTATAGGGTCAAAGAAATTAATGATCATGATAAGTTGTTATTCTCTGTGGAACATTTTCTGAATTGTTAGGTATGTTGTTAGATTTGTTAAAATAAATGTCTGTGGACAGTTTAGAATGGAAAAAGTGGACTGGGTCCACTTCAGGGACCCAGTATGTCCCTGAAGCAAAGCAAGAAAAAATTTTGGAACCCTACAGTAAATCTACGGTGAGCTGCTGGGGTGTGTGTTTGTTTTGCATGATTTGCTGTGTATTTGTGTAACTCTCCCACACTCCTCCATGTCCCACAGACACACCGAACGACCCGATGACTATCAAAAGCTTAAAAACAACATAGCCTCAAACTAAACCAAACAGCTACCCAGACACACACTATCTCCTACATCTAAACCACACATGCGCAAACACTGGATCAGAGACCTCATCATTTTTCAACTGTGTTTGTGCTTTACGTTGTAATTGTATCAAATTGCAGCTTGATTGTAGTTGTTTGGAAAAAGACAAAGGATTGGCTCTGACTGGTCCCTCCTCACTATGCTATGATTGGCCAGCTGGAACACATTGCAGGGTTATTTCCTGCCAAAACTCCAGATTTTACAAGCTGATAACTGAGTCAGCGTACCTGTTCCATGTTTACTAGTGCTCATGTGAATATTTACGCCTACACTCAGAAAAATGCATACACTTTGTACAGAGTCTTTCAATTTTAAGGAGATTTGGTAGACCTTAGATTCCACTTTTTACTCATTTACTTAAAACTAAACTGATTTTTACCTCCCTTGACATCTATTTTGTTACATACGGTGGTAAGATAAACTTACACAGTCAGTCTTGTTTATCTGAAAATATGAGCAACTGTTTCTTTGTATTTATCTGACATTAGAAATGGAAATGTTTAGTCAAAGAGATGTTTCCATTAACCATTTTCAGACTCACAAAACCAAAACCCTATTTAATGACAGGTTGTCTTGTTTTTCCCATTTTGAATAGTGGCTCAGAGGAATTTATTTCAAGGATTTTTACCTGCACGTGACAGTACTATTTACTAGATGACGATAAGATTTAAATCAAATTAAAAATCAAAAATACTTCATTTATCCAAAGGTAAAATTAAATGCTTTCATAACTCATATCATCCAAGCAGCTTCAAAGAGACATTGTAGATGGCAGAAAGGATCTATGGTAGCAGTCAGTCTTGCAACAAATCTGAACATCCCTCTGACTAAAGACTGTTGATGTATGGAAATCTCATGAATACATGCTAACAGTTTAATTTCCAATTAGTAGTGATGATATTCCCCATAAACATGTCCTGAATGACTCCATCAGTTTTTGTCAAAAACTGCTAATTCACCTAATTTACTTTGCCTACTACTCTTTAAACCTCTTTTGGGCTTCTTTTTAAACCATTCTGGGATTTGGGGTCATATTATTTGAGCGCTTGAGATCCTAATCAGCTTCTCCGAGATGTAAAAAAACAATACTTTATTGCCACGGTCACATCATAACAATTGCCAAAAAATAGAGCAAAAATGATTCCACCTGCACAGCATCTACAATACCTTGCCAAAAAAATTACGAACAAAAGTCTACTAAAAGAACAAATCTAAGCTAACATACAGCAACTCCAACATCCTGCCACCACGAGCGGCACAATTCTAGAATACAAGATAAGCTCTACATGGATAAGTATTGCTTTGTGCATCACACATCAGCCGCAGATGTGCTGTTTTACTGGCAGGGAACTTACGGGAGATTGGCAACACGAACAGCCACGGGGACAAAGGGAAGCTGGGCTGCCCACTTCAGCGTGACGTCCTGGTAAACCAGCAGCATGTTGTTGTGGTTACCAAGCAGCAGGTTTGTGGTGCCATCTTTCACTAAAAAATAATAACAGACAAAAGAGATTAGGCAGAAAATATGTCACTTTTAAACATTTTTGAAGCAGGCTTGTAGATTATGGAGCAATAAAAAAAGGTCTACAAGTCAGAGACATTTTGAACACAAATTCTCGAGTCAGATAAGTAGGAACTTTTCTGTAAGTTAAAAAAACCCCAACAATCTCTCTGGTGCATTTATTCACATTGGTGTCTTGTGGTTACAAAGTCATCATCAGTTTCATAGGAGCACAAATTTGAGGTTTTTGTTTCTCATTCTTAGTTACATGAAACAGTGGCACATATTCACAAATCTAACAACCATGGACAAAAATAACAAATTCCTGTGGTGGGTGGCACTGCCCTTCAGGATGAGAGCAGCTTGAACTCTCCGTAACAGGGAAATCATCTCTTTACGCTTCACATATGGTTTGAATAAGAGATGCTGTCATCAAGATCTTTCATTCAGACACAAACTCTGCTCTTATAGGTGTACTGTAAATAAAGCTTAGGCACTTTCTCTTGTGAACCAAGGCTAGAAACATGAAATATAAATACTGCCTGTATATCAACTCGCACCATCCAGTCAACCCACCGATGGTGCAGTTACCACCTAGTGAGATCTGAGGTGACGGCCACACGCAAAACAAAGCTCACAGAAGTTATAATATAGTAACAGCGGTCAGCAGGGTATTACAGTGCTGGGGTCAAAATGATAGAGTGTATGTTGATGCCACATCAAAGCAAACACACCTTATATCTCAGCAGACTCCTAAAAATGACAGTTTAATTATAGAAGGAGGAGTGTGAATTATGGTGTTTTTAACCTTTTGTTCATTCCTGTCTTCTCCATTGTCTCCATAGTAAAGCCAGTTGATTTCCATTGTTGCTACATGATTTTCACTGTTGTAACACGTTTTTGAGCTAATTTTCTTCTCAAACTATGTATGTATTTACTTTACTGCTTGACATTAGGGCTGGATGTAACAGTTACTTTAGTATTTGGTTATTCTTTCGATTAGTTAGAAGATTAGTCAGATAACAAAAAATGGCACATTTTCCAGATGTTTCATTTAAGTCTTTTTTATACAATTAGGCATACATGATAAGATGCAAATAAGCAATTCACTTTCTTTTTTTGAATAAGGAAATAAACATTTTATTGCCTGAAAAGCACAAATGTAGCATTCCTGTAGTGTACATGCTTGGTTATTTGATGCATCTGCAAATTATACTTGTAACATCATCATGTGAAAAGAAAAAGCCCTTTCTACTTGTCCTTTTAGAAAATGGTCTATATGCTCCAGTTAACAATAATAAATTACTAAATTAGTTGAATTTTTCAATAATAGATTTATAATGATTAATCTGATTAATTGTTGCAGTCCCATTAGACTTTTTAAAGTCCTTCCCTCCACCCCAATAAACCTGATGTAGAATAAAGATATAAGGAAGGGATAAGGAAAAGGGTAGAATGCTCAAGCTATTAAAACACAATGTTCAGCTGTAGAAAGGGATTGAAAACCATTATAAAAATGCTCTGCCTAATACATATATTTTTCTGAATAATAGAAATATTATCTCACTACATTCCTTGGCATGATAACAGGCTCTTGAGTGATTTTTATGTTTGCATGCACATAGTGTTTAGTGACAAATTAAAGCTAATCCCTCTGGAACTCCACCCATTACTCCAAAATAATTTTTGATGCTGTCAAGGTTTGTCAAACACATCAGTTACAAATTTCCCCAAAGTGATTTAGCTTAAATGAAAACTGAAGGCCGCTGCATATGACTTACATCATTTCATAACAATAAAATGACCAAATAATAATGCGTGTATTTGAATAGATCTGTCATCTGTTTATTGCATTCTTACAGTTAGAAGTCATCATTATTTATCATAGAGGTGAAGAAATCTCATATTGGAACTGAGGCCAAAACAATTACAAAATAAAAGAAAGAAAGGAAGAAAGACACAGACAGACAGAAAGAAAGATGGATGGAGGGGGACTGTTGATAAGGATAAGAGATTTGATCCAGCTGAGGCAGATGTGAGGCCAGAGGCCAGAAGGAAAGCATTAAAAAAAGTCTGCAACAGATCGCTGTTGTCTACACTCCTTACACAACACAAAAACTATGAGCAAATGTTTTAAGACAGTGTGACTGTTTGATTTGCTACTGAAAATTTGGTGGCAGTTCAAATAGTCACACTGTTAATATGCACCTGCTGAAAATATTTTAATCGAGTTATTGTTGACAATGCAAACTCCAGTCATGTGGAAATCTTCCCAACACAGTCAATAAATATCACAGTCTAGAGAATCTTGTGAGGTAGAAGCAAACAAAGAGTCTCTTCTGTTCAGAAGAGAAAAGCTGTAGTTTCTGTGCCAATTTTTCTCCACTTTACCTGAGATATAAGGTAGGAAACAGCTGGGATTAAATTCTAGTTTCTTCATGAAGCGTATTTGTCCGTTATCACGAAGACAGAAGAGGTTCCTCTCGCCCAGTACCATGATGGAGGAAGAAGAATGGGAGAATGAGGGTACTGATATGTCCAGGGCCTGTTCTCCCAGGACAAATGTCCAGTCAGGCTGTAGAGAGACACACACAAAATTAAAGCAGACCATTGTAATTAATATTATTGTACTATTCTTCAACTTTAAATTAATGTAAATTATGAATAATCACTATTTGAACAAGCCTTCAAAAAACTTGAAAGACTCGCATAATTTTTGTTACATATTGCGACTGTAAGGCACAAACAAGATAACTTATACAGGATGTATATGACTGAAGCATAATTTCAAATACTTCTGCACTACAAACACTTTTAATCAAATGCATGTGGCTAATAGTTATGCAACCAAGAGGTAATAACAGATAAAACTGTCATCAACCTCAAAAATTAAAGAAATCAAGGATATAATGGTAAAACTTAAAGAGCAACAAAACCGCAGATCAATTGTACTTGGGTATATTTATCCTAAACATATCATGTTCAGAGGACATATAAGATATAAATACCTTTTTACTCTACATTGTTAAAATGCAGACTATTACAACTAACAACTCCGTTAAGCAAAGTGTATAAAACTTTCTTTTTATATATCAAATGTGCAGAAAATGCATTTAAGGTTCAATTCTTTTCTTTCTTTTTTTTTTTAGCAGGGATTCAAATGTGTCGCTATTTATATGTGTTGACAATCAACCAAGCTCATTCTGGACTTCTGTCTATCTGTGTCTGAATTTCAGACTCACCGTCAGCCTCTTGCCCCCAGTTTTAGGGAGTAAATCTGAATCCTGTCGACTCTCTGCATCTGTAGCAATGGCCAGAGTCTCATATCTGAGAGTCAAAATGAAACAAACAGTTACTGACAAAAACAGTGTTACTATTTCTAAAATCCTGTTCAAGTACTATCAGAGTGATTTTTTGTTTTTTCTCGGGTGCTCTTTTGTATCAATATAATATGTAATTTTAATCATAATATGATAAAATGAACACAGGTTATCCAGCACTGCATTTAAATTTTCTGTTTTATCTTTAATTGTAGCTTTGCTTTCCTACTTTTAACTTGGATTTTAATTTCAGCTAACATTCTCTTTCCATTGTTGGTTAATGTTCAAATGTTAAAGTCAAATATCATAAAGCATGTTAAAAAAATTTTCCCTTATTCACAGCCTCTCTTAAATCAGTCAACACTGTAATGACCCACCTTTTTCAGGAAATGGCAGTCAATCAGTTTTAGTCAGTGAACAGTATACATCTGTCAAAAAATTAAGTGGTCAAGCTGATCTGTGGTCAGTTGACTTTGGCATTTGTAGTGTTAGCCGTTTTCCAGTAAGAGGCTGGCAGACGAAGCAGCTTGGCAGGAATCTGTCTTTCTTCACTAACACCTGAATGAACAGCGCTCTAAACGTAACCCAGTATGACTCCGAACCACAGACCAAACACTAAATACCTGCTGACCTAGCCAGTCTGTGTTATCATGCTGAAAAATCTCTTTGGACCATAAAACCAGTATTAATCGAATCAGACAGGTTTAAAACCTATATTAAATAACAGCAGTCTTGATCTATAAAGGCATCCAGTGCATCACCTCATGGGCTCTGCATGTTTTATTTTTTTTATTTTAGTGATATGCTCATTATTATTATGAGCATATCATAATATTATCATAAGGATTTCATTATAATATTACAAGATAACATTGAGGGTTCTTCCATACAACAAAAATGACAACAAAATTCTGTACGTCTCCGATGCTTACAGTTTTTTCTTGAAAGCATAAATACAAAGGGTCACTCTGAATTTATGACCATTATTTGTGGTCAGGAGGAACCTGTATTTCTCTCGAACCAAACTGGATCAACGTTTCAGCAGTATCCACAAGTTCCTTGATAATCAAATTTTATAAACGGATTTTAGAAAAACACATTGAGAAACGTGTAAAACTTTCTTCCTTTTTCACAAGGGTCAAATGTAATAAAAGAAGAAATCCTAAAGTTAGATTTTTGCAGTAAAATACATGATTTATTGTTTCTACTCATCCATAGCAGCCTCTGCTTAGCCTCTGCAAAGACCAGCAGGAAACTAATGAGCTTTATGGATGACTGCCAGTAAAGAAACATTTTCATCATGCTGTGAGCACTACTTGGAGAAAAAATAACCTAAAATATATAAAATGTGTCAGGGCAGGGATGTTTACAGAAAATATTTAGTGAATTCACAGGCATACCACTGTCTGAGTGACTGAATTATATTCCACATAACACTAAACATGTATACTTGTTTGATACATATGGAGACTGGTAATGGTAATGTTTCCTCAGCTCAGTCCACTTTGATGTTATTAAATGATAATTTGACTTCAAAATCAAAGTAATGTGCTTTAAAAAGCAGAAAATGTAATTTCTCAACAAATTTATTTGCAATCTAATAGCCATTAGCTTTATTCCACTATAGTGGCATTATTTTTCATAATCAACCAGTCAAGTTTATTTGTATAGCTCATTTGCAACAAGGCAGTTCAAAGTGCTTTACATCATAAAAATACAAAAATACAAAGTCATATTAGACACTACCCATTCAACAATTTAGAAAATCAGTAAACTTTATATTTTGCGAAGTGCCATCATTATATATTAAAATGTTGCTCAGTGTTTCACTTATGGTTCAAGCCTTTTAAAGCAAATTTGAAATGCAGTGGTGAGAAAAAACTGTGTTCATCTATAGCATGAAGTATTTTTATTCAGTGGAATCAGGTTTAATTTGGGATTTTATGTCTTAAACCAGCAGGCAAACTAAGCTTGTGTGCATACAAATACAGATTTGTGTATGTTTCTGTTCTGATCCACTCAGTGATGTTTTATAGTAAAAATAAATGACTTCACGGAAGGCAAAGCTTATAATATTAGCCATGACTTTCTCTATTACAACACTGTTTGAATAGTTATGAAATTGTTTAACCTCAATGTTTAAGATGGCAAATATTTGTCAGTTACAGGTCATTTCTGTATATAAAGAGGTGGATTTATTCACTAGTTAGATTTCCAGAAAAAAACTGTTGCCAGCAGATGCATCACAGTTGCTTTTTAGAATAAACCTACTTGTAGCCTTCAAGCTGGCGTGCAGAAGACACGGTGAGGAAGCTGTCGGTTCTGGGATTGTAGGCCAGCGGACCAGGCAGCAGAAAGCCAGGAAGGAACGTGCCAAAAGAGTAGCTGTCCTGCTCAAAGAACATCAGCATGCCATCCATAGACTGGATGCACAAGGAATGGTGACCTGATGGAGAAAAGTGGGAACAACGCACAGAAGACGGTTCAAACTCCTACTATAGGAAAAAAAGCAATATATCATTCAAAGACTGACTTTTGAAAAGTGTGAAAAAGGCTATTTAGTCCAAAGCTTTTAATGTAAATAACTTCTACATATCAAAAGTAACACTTTTCTCTATCCTGTACTTAAACTCAAAGGAACTTTTTGCTTTCACTGTCAACATTATCATTGAAAGGAATTATTCAGATTCTTATTGATTTACAAAATTAGGATGTTTTTTTTTTTTTACTTCCTACTTCGAATTTAAAAAGTCGAACTTGTCAAATTCCTCTCAAATATCTGTATCTATGTGAGAGCAATTTCCAAACATTGCAACAGGATTCATATATATTAAACTTTTTACACTGTGTAACATTACAAACACAAACTTTACTGTATTTATTATGATAAATTGTAAGGAACAATATCTGATTTTTCTTTTTTTTTTATAAATAAAAGACTGAAAAATATGGGGTGCATCTGCACTTGGACCTGATTAATTTTGGGAGGGCAATTGGCTGATACTTACATGTGCAAGATCTACATGTTTGCAGTTAATAATAGTCCCCTCACTGTCACTAACTCAATGACTTTTTTACAATAAATACCAACATTTCAGACAAAAAAATCAGCATCAGCCAAAATTGGAATCAGTAAGTTAAGCTTTTAAAAGATTGGTAATTGGTGACTAGTCAGAAAACTCCAATCGGTGCACCCCAAGTATTTATCTTCCCTTATTCTGATACCACAGTAAAATCCAGTGCTAACAACTGTCTTCAGGAGTTAACTTTGCAGGAAAAACAATTGTGAGATGGGAGACAATAATGTTTAGATTTATATTCTGCATTACAGCAGCTGACAAACCCCGGATGACTGGCATTGTTCTGTTTTATTTCAGCCCTGTTCTGTTTTGTTCTGTAAGGTGTGCTTCCCCCCACACTGAATCTGATATCTCGATTAACACCTCCACACCCACCCCCACACGCCAACACACCTGAGTTTAAGTGCAGGCGTGCACACGCGTGTGTGTGTTCAGTAGGAATGGCAGGATGTTGAATTTACAAAGCCCTAACTCACAAAACACACCGACACGTGCATGGCCATAAAGCAGTGGAGCTACGTGAGCCACAGAACTATAATTAGGCCTCAATGCGCTATTAAAAGTCATACTGCCATCAACTACAGGTCAGGAAGACAACCTCCTACACCGCAACACCTACACACACGCACACTTGATATCCATCACCAAGGATTTAGACAGAAAAAGGTTTCACACACTTACACACCTATGCCATGTAAACAAGTGAGAGTGTGTTAGTGATGAGTTGTCTTTCAGGGTGGCCGTTAACACACACAAGGACATGGCCTTGAAACCGCACCACATGAGCACAACAGCAGATATAGGAGGAAGGCATGCATGCTTGAATATTCGTGTATTAGAGGGTGTATTGTGTGCATATTTGAAACATTTACAAAATAAATACATGAAGAAAAGAGCATGAAATGTCTGTCTCAAATAACTGCTGTGTGACTACTCCAAATGTGGAAAAATATTGGAAACACACAGGCCTGAGGTAACTGTAGCGCTAACAGTGTCTGTCATCACTGGGGTTGTGTGTTATTTCTAATCATGTTCCGACTGTAATTGTAGCCTCTTACATAAAATCAGATTTATTTGAATAAAAGCAAAAGTCACCCACCTCTTATATCAGTAAAAGCTATTTTTCATAACGGTATTGCATCTTTTACGCATTCTATTCTTGGAATAGAAAATGTAAAAAAAAAAACACTTAATACCAAGAAACAGCATAAATAAAACCTCTAAATTACATATTTAAGCTCTAATATGTGGCATTGCTAAAATTCAGTTTATACTATTTCTTTCTTAGTGTCTTATGAAACGTTGCACATTAAAAAATGTACAGTATAATTTGTTTGGAAATGTATTAATTGGATATTGAAAGTTATTAATATTTTGGAATTTCTAGAGAAAAGCATTTAAATAAAACATTTCATAAAATAAACTTGGTGTTTGATGTGTATTAAGATAGATTTTTTGAGTTGCTGAGGACAAACAATATACACAAACTTTAAAGCTTGCAAATTAATACTCAAACTCAAATACAGAATATTGTGTGACACATGATGTAAATTCTCATCAAATATTCTCTTTAAAGTAGGACTCAACAATATTGATAATATCTATAACGATTCACCCACATTTTTTCTGCTTTGCCTTTACTTTTCAATCAGCAAAAACCTTATTAACGAAGCTTTAGCATCTTGGTAGCGAAGACATAATTCAGGTGTGTCTATAAATCACAATAAAAGACTAATTATCTAACAAACTAGATATCTTACTGGCAAACAGAGTTTGAATTCATGCTGTCTGAAATATATTATCCTACTAAATAGTACATCCAACAGTTAGCGACTGATAATGTACATGCTTTAATTCTGATACATTTTATTTAATTGCTCTTGTTTAAATATAAACTAAGAACATAATGATATAATGCTGAATATGATATCCAAAAGAGGAAAGACCAAAAGCTTAAAATTAAATGTTACTAGGATTTTTTTTTTTAAAATCCTCATTACATCAGGGTCTTTTTAAAAAACACCAGATGTGAGCAACAAACCAGAAAGGGTCACAACGACCTGAGCTGGAAGAGAATTAGATCTTCCTTCAAGACAAGAACCTTACTGATTTATAAGGCGTCTGCTGATAAAAAACAGCAAAAGAACAACATGTACTCCACTTGACACAGCCCTATTTATCAATAAGAGAAATGGTAGAACTCATTGCCATAATATCAAATGTGCTCATGTACCTAGCATGAGGGCACCACAACTCAGACACAGTAGAGGAAACAGGCCTGTATTATTAGTATTATTGAAAAGAAATGTTAAAATGAGCCGCCAACAAAGAACAGAGGCTGGCTGCACGCTGCAGAGGGCAGAGCCTCACCTCTGTGTGAGAACATGAGAGTGTGTGAGAAACACACTGTCTGTATATGTCAGAGTGTGTGCCCAGGCTTTTTTATTTTTGTGCATGAATGTGTGTGCACGTGTATATATGTGTGTGTGCGTTCACCTAAGCTTGTAAAGACCGGTCCGTACTTTGGGGTTTGTGTGTGTGTGGCCTGAATGTGACCCAAACCCAGAGGCAGCTCAGTCATTAGAGCTGTATTAGTGCAGAGCTGCTATTACAGCGCCTACAGCACTGCTAAATGGCTGCTACTATAGACCACCACACACACACTGACGCACTCACGTGTAGCAGCAGACACGTCTTGTAAAAACATTCCCACGCACACCAACTTCTGCGTATTAAGGCACACAGTTTGAACACACTGTCACACAAATTACATTTATAGGTACCAGGTTTCTCTGGTTGCTCTGTGCACCTTTTCCTGTTCAGTAACCTATCAAAGGAAACCCAACAGTGTCTGTTAATCACGGAGTGTGTTTGTAATTTTACCATCCATTGCCTATACCCATTTATCATTGCAATTAGAGAGATATTAACCTAATTTGGACAGCGGGAGGAATCTGCAGTACCCGGAGAGAACTCATGAACATTGAAAATAAACCAAGGCAACAGTGCTGCCAACTGTACCACTGTGCAGCCTAATTCAACCAATGTTAGAAACAACAAATAGTTATTCAACAAGTTATTGTATACATGTATATACAATGTCTTTGCACCATTTCTAAATTTCTGCTAAGAATTTTGCAAACTACTATGATCAACAGAAGAAAAAATATATATAATAATGCTAAGAAGACATGTAAAATTATGTTTGTGGAGTTTTGAATTTTAAATTACAGAAGTTAAACTTCTGCTAATGTAAGATTATTCTCCAGCTTAACTATGAGTTCTATGCAGTGATGGGGAGAAAAAAGGGAATCCCCCTTCAAGAAGCAATACAACATCCCATTCATTTAAGTCATACAACGTTCATTAGAGACTGAACTTCTAACGTTTCACTGCCATCTAGTGGAGAAATAACACACAGGAAAGAAGAGGAGGGTTTTAGTTTTGAAAGGGGCAGTGTATTTTTTTGTTGATCGATTTTGCTTTAAATAATTATCAAAATAAATGTATAGTTTGTGAGCTTATGCCTGAATTTCAGACTCAAAGTTATTACTTTAATGGGGTTTATCTGAAAATACCATTTAGATTAATTTACTTGGGTTTAAAGTGCTTGAAATCTGGGCTTCATGCCTGGACGGGAAAATGCACTTCATACATATAAAAGCTTGATTTTGTGCGAGACCTCAGTTGACATATCCAAGACCTGCTCCACAGTGTTGTAATACCAGAAAGTACGTACAGACAAAGTCACATTCATTGGTTTGTGGCATGCATGCCGCACGTGATTTGAGTAAATGCTGAGGTATTGGTTTTAATGAACCCAGGCTGCTCTTTCTATCAATCAAATACACACTTCCACACATGCACACCCACACACCCAGGCTCCCTAAACACAAAGTGAATGACGGGCTCATCATGCCAGGCCACAGTGTCTGGCAACAGCTCTCCTCATACACACACACACACACACCCACGCCCACCCACCCACGCACACACACCTCGACAATAAAGCCTTTATTTAAAAAGGTCATTTTCTGTACTTTAAAGGGGGTTCCCTGTGCGTCTGTGTGCACGTGTATGTCCGTGTGTGTGTTTTCCTTGGGCGCTGACTAACTGAGGGCTTTCCCCTACTTGGTTTTTCCGAGAGTCCGGTGAACTAAAGATGGAGCAGTTGTATGTGCCCTCTCACTCTCCTTTGCTCCTTGCACACAGCTTCAAACTTTCATGCATTTGTCAGGTGCTGTCACAGCCCCTTTTATAGAAACACACACATCACACACTGACTCACTCATGCACATTTATTCCAATAAAGGAAAGTATACAGGACATTCAACATTAGAGCGTGACTCTTTAGTTTGCACATCTAGAGGTTAAAATTATTGCCTCTTTTTTTTTTTCACAAAACATCTCAAACACAGTCAAATTGGATTGAGAGACTCAGTCTTTCCACATCTTTTTTTTATGCATTTACTCTGGACTTTGACTGAGCCCTTCCCGACTGAGCCCTTCCTGTTTTCTGTATATCACCTTGTGTTTATTTTCATCCATGTCCCAATCAACTCTGAACAGCTTCCTCGTTTTGGCTGAAGAAAAGCATTCCCACGGCATGATGCTTACAACACGATGTGCTATCCTGGGGGTGATCTATAGTCTTACTTTTACAACACACAGAGCATTTAGCATGTAAGCCAAGAACTCAATTTTGGTCTTATCTGAGTAAAGTACCTTCTTTCAAATGTCCCCTATATTTGAAATGTCTCCTATATATGACTTCTGGCAAACTGCAAAAAGAATGTCTTATTACTTCTTTTATTTACATTGGTTTTCTTTTGCCAGTCTTCCACTAAGGCAGGATTTTTGAAAGGTATGACTTATAGCTGTTTTGTCTACAGATTCTTTGACCTGAGCTGTAGCTCCTCCAGAAATATCATGAGTATCTCTGTTGATTCTCTGGGAGAAAGGCTATGTCTTGGTAAATTTGCATTTTGTGTCACAATTGTTCCATTTTTGGATTGACTGAACAGTGCTCCGTTAGATGTTAAAGATTGGTATTAGTTTTATCATCTTGTCCTGCTTTCCACAACTTTATCCCTACTTTGCCTCAGCTTTTCTTAGTGATCAACTTTATTTACTAATTAGGTGACTTATGAAGACTACTGGTTGCAGTGCTAGAGTTTACCCAGAGGAATCTGACTAAATAAGGCTGAAACCATTCTCACGCAAGATCTCTTCAACTTTACAATTATGCACCACTTTGCATTATCTTTCACATGAAATCCCACTGAAATTAACTTGAAGTTTGTGGTTGTGACATAAAATGTAAGAGCTCAAGTTGTATGAACCCTTTTACAGGACACCGTGTTTGCAAGGACGTTAACTTGCATAATGCATTCAAACACTGGTAACATATCCAACTACCTGCTATGAGCCTAGATCTAATTTTAGGATTAATTAAATTAGAATAATTTAGAATAATGCTAGAATAATGCTTTTGAATAAATCTGATTTTATTCAAAAGCATGGAAGCAAATAATGATTTGTGGGGGGAAAAATCTGTATCCTTCTCTAATTGTTTGAAATTTAAATTGGTTTTAATAAAAGTAGGAGTGGAAATTTTAAGAGAAAGTACTCAGTAAATATAAAGACACGGCCTTTTACCCTCTACCAGAAAAAAGTTTGAGTTAAAATCTGGATACACATACAGCAAAAAGTTGTGCCGACATTTCTTCAGCAGGCAACTACAACCCAGAAGGATACAAAGCAGATCTTGTGACTACCTGTGACTCCTCCAAAAGTGCCATACGTCATGTTGCAGGCTGTTCTTTGCAGGTTATGCTCATACATTAACTTCAGCTGGTACTGATCTCCATGTTCTACATTCCCTGAAGTACCTGAGCAACAAAGAAAACAAAAAAAATATATGCTTACTAAACAGGGGAGGGCAAAAATTATATGATCAGTAGCTATGTGAACAGTGTCTGTTACCTGTCACAGAGTAAACTGACAGCTTCCTTGGGTGAAGAACAGCCAGATGAAGGAGGTCTGAACACCTAAAAGGAATTTTATTGAAAAATATCATTGCAATTACATAAATACTCACTTTTGAATAAAAAATAAAAACTGAAATATGTGGTTATTGATCAATGTTTTGATCTTTAGAAGCTCAAATCTTGAATGACATGAGTCAAGGAGGATAGATTCAAACAAAACAGTTCCAGTTAGTTGTAAGTTGGATAAGAGAGGTCTCTAACAATAGGCACAGACATGCAGGGCCAGCAGTTCTGTCCTCAGATATTCCAGAAAGGCAGATGCTTCCTGCCTCTGTGGTAAAACTCATGTTTTCAGCCTCAGGATGGAATCCAGACTTATTTTAACATTCACTTGTAAAATAATTACTTTAACAGCTGGTCCATTTTGTTTTAAACACTGCTTACAGTTGTGTGGTAGGTGATATTCCAGTGAAGTTAATCCTAGTTTTTTATATAGTTCACCACAAAACCACAAAGAAGTCCTCTTTTTGAACTCAGCAAAGCAAAAGCAGCTTTTCTAACTTTCAATAATTCTTTATTTCTCTTTATTTGTTTTGCATGTGGGGGCAACAAGGAAGTAAAACTTGGATCCCAACCCTTGAAAATTGACCTTGTCAGTGCTGAAACAAAACATTTTACCATCTGCCCACCTCGGCCTGACTTCCACAGCATTCCTCAACAACAACCTCCAAAACGCCCTGCAGCCTCTGAAGAGTGTTGTCTCAAAAAAAACCACATGTTGAAAAACATAACATGTTCCAAACAGACTGATTTAGTTGGATTTTGCCCCCAATGTGATGATGTGGGAAGCCTTTGATATAAACCACAGCTTTTCCAAGAAATGTCTGTTCCTGCATAGCCACAAAAACGCCATGTGAGGTAGCAGTACCAAAAATAATGGCAAAACAGGGAAGCAAATCTGACAGTTATGTCTGAGGCCAACATATTGATATATTTCTTGTAAAAAATCTAAAGTATTTACAACACCATACAACTCTGAAGTGTAAAAATCAGCAACTGTATTTACTATTAGCCAAGACATATTGTTAGAAAGTGTATGCTTACTTTCCAAGAGCACCACAGTATCTGAATCAAATAACAATAAATGTGACATAAAGGCCCATTTTTACCAAGACATGACAACAAGTTGTTAAGCATAAGCAAGTTGATTTTCATAACCGCAAACCGTTTTTATCTTAGTCAGAGCTTTTGCTCCGACTATCTATAGTCAGAGCAACAGCTTCAAAGTTTACAATTTCTGGAACTCTGATAATAGGGGTGGATGAAAACAAAAGTTTATATTGCTACTACGCACATTGAGTAAGACTGCAAGGGAGGTAAAATACGTTTCGTATAGGAATGACCATATACGAGTCAGATGAAAATACGATTGAGATTTTTGTATGAAAGTATGAAAATATGGAAAAGCATCTCATGCCCATTTATATGTATCAAGCAGTAAATCAAACTTTATCTGAGAACTTTAGGTAAGTGTAACACAAAGTGTTTTGCAGACATTAACATGCATAAAACCATTAGGCGATACACAATGATCAAAGTAAACACACAGAGAAAACAAATAATAACAATATTTAAAATATTAATATCAAAACAACAACGACTTACAGGTATGGTGACATATAAAGCCCCAGAGAGTAAAGTATTTGACAAAAGCAGCTCTGTAGCAGTAAATCTTGTGAAAAACAACATTTCTGACAGTTTCAAAATTTTTCAACCATGCCTGTGACTTGATTCAATGGGGGCTGCAGGGAGAAATGCATAAGACCAGCATTCAGTGATGCATTGCTCTCACTTACTCAGTTAGCAAATGCAAACGTTAATCACTGTGATTCACTCAAATTAGACACAACAATGTATGAAAGTTGGATATGCGAGTCACAAAATAAATGTCCTGAAACCGCAAGTTTGCCCTAAAATAAAAGAAAATACTACAAGTGAGGCAAACATTCTACACAATGCATCACCCCATGTTCCTTTTTACTACTTGATCCGGGTTCAAGGTAAATACTTACGAGACAAACTTCCCAACTTCCACCTGAATAATGGCATTTTGAAGTTGAACTTCAAGGAGCTGTGCATCAGCCGTGCCACCATCGCTCAGCTTATTGGCATTTGGGGAGAAAATCCGCAGCATCCCCATGTAGCTGCCCACAACAATCTTGTCTGTAAGATAGTTAATAAGACAGAAGGGAAACAGGAATTACTACTCACTATATTTAGGCAGGCTTTTATAAGGTGATTCTGGAGGAACTGCAGAAATATCCCCCTGAACACACCACTCTGACTTTGAAACATGGCAGAACCATAATTTTAATACACTTTTCTTTAACAGCGACAGCTTAATGGATGACAATACTGGAAGAAACCATGCAGAAGACTTGGCACAGTACCCTCCACATTCAGCCAGAGCTACATTAGAAAGATTATCATCAAATTATATTCATGGTTTAGAATGACAGAGTCCAGGCCAAAATCCAGTTGAAAAACAAATGAGATCATTTGATTTTTAAAGATGCTCTCTGTCTCTGTCCTTTTTCAAAGTTTCAGTCTCAGGAATTTCAGTCTCTGACAATATGAAGCTGGTAGAGCTATAACCCAGACCACTTGCAGATGTTATTGGAGCAAAACATGGTTCTACAAATCTTGACTCAGCGTAGGGTAAATAAAAGTTTTATTTTAAAAAATTTTGCAAACCATGTATCATTTTTCAACTTTATTATTATGCATTAATCTGCACATACATCTATCCCATAAAACTCCAATGAAATTCATATAAGTCCATGGATGTAAAGTTACAAAATGTGGAAAAGTTCAGGGGCTGTGAATATTTTTGCAAGATACTTTTGTAGATACCAAAACCTACACTGATGTAACTTTGAAAATATGTTGAGAGGGGGAAATCCAGAGACATTTTACTATTTGTGACCTCAACAGAAGTTTACATTCAGGTCAGCATGTTGTAAAGATAAGATCATCATGACAAACTGACCATGTCCTGTACCACTGTTGTCCACATCTCCGACACACAAGCATCCCTGGTCAAATTCCTCTCCCTCTCCGAGAGCAGCTGACCACCAGTCACGGGCTTTGAAAAGAGACATGGCGCCTCCAACTGGACAGAGCAAAGCAGAGGGGGCAATCTTGATCAATGCATATGAGAAACAAGCATTTGTCTTTACACTGCAGATAGAAATGTCTCTAATTAAAAAAAAAAAAAAAGTTCACACGAGGACATATAACATTTAGGATTAAGCAAATGAAATGAAATATTTTGAATAAGCAATGCAGAGTCAGCCCTTTTGCCCTGAAGAGGATTTAGCTTTGGATCTTTGCTCACTACTAAGGTAATAACAGCAGTTAGTCACATGACCCAAACATTTAGCATGGAGGAGAATGAAGAGGCGACTAGGTGGGGGCAAGCAGCTTTTCTACTTGATAAATGCTGAGCAGGTGGAACAGGCGGTTAATCCAGAGAGAGAGAATCCCTCCTATCTTCAGCACACTGACCTTAAAGCCCGAGTGGCTTTTAAAGCAAATTAGCTACAAAGGCCTTTTTCTTTTATTTCAATTCTAACAACCACACTTAATTTCAACTGCTTGCAACTACAGACTTGATAAAGACAAACAGTAAATGAGTGAGCTTTTGTTTTATAATAACTGGAAGTTAGGACCATTTACATGGAGTATAGCAATGCTTGTTTTTCTATAACGTATTTGAAAACAAAAATCTAGTTCTGCAGACTATTTAGCAGTTCAGATATAAAAACAAAATGTTTATTATCCAAAGGAAACAATATATGCGCAACATTAATATCATATCATGTCGTGAAAGTTATAACCTTAAACAATCAGCTTTTGTTTATATGGGTCTCAATGACTTGTAAGAAACCATGACAACACTATTTTATGTGTAGTTAATGGCTAAAATTACAATAATTAACAGCACAGTACTGTTAAAGGATCAACTTCAAACAATTCAGAACAACTCTGGAATACTCTCTGGGGAAGCCCAACGCACCTGAGGGTATCTGGTTTCATTTACAGTTTCTTGCTTGGGAAACATAATTTTTGTGTTGTAACAATAAAAATAATTAATGACACACATCCAGGGTCCGCTTTAATACTAAGCATGAGACAGAACAACTGAACGGGAGCTATCGTCAAGCCGACTGATTTAACTTTAGCTTAGCCGCGGCTAATTAGCTCTCTATCCAACTTCCCTGCCTATAAGCTAGTAGGTCAGGATAAGTCTCCCAATATAACCGGCATTTACCGCCATGAAAAACAAGCATTCGGGGATGTTTCACAATTTTCTAACCTTTACAGAAGCGTTACTCCTCGTTCGTTATTCCTGCTTCACGCAAACATCACATTTCTCATCTTCTCGCTTGGAGCCATCGTCTTGTTGTCATGACAGTGACGCTAAACGGTGAAGAACAGTTAGTGCGCAAGAACGGAAACCAAGGGGTCCATGGGAAAGTAAGTTTTGATTTGAATAATGACTATATAGATTTCTGGCGTTTTTATAAATTATACATTCAGGACAATATATTTGCATATATATATATTATTCCATGTCTTTAACATAGCATAATATCCGAATGTAAATGCCACTTGAGACGTCATATACCACAGCTTGTCGATAAAGGACACGTTTGTCCTTAAAAAAAAAAAAAAAAACATACTCTAGATCCATGTAACTATTAGTGGCTGGTTTTAGATCATTTATTTGTTTTTTTTTAATGGAAGCAGTGCAGACAAAATTTAGGTAGTTTCATTAGATTAAAATATTTGAAGACTTGAGACAGATTTCCATATCCATGTTCTTGGCTTGAATCAAAAGCCTTGCTTTTATTTTATTTTTCCCCCCATTCTGTGTACAACTCACTCATTTAGGTAGGAATAAAAGCTTGTTGCATTGTGTAAACAATAAAACACTATTGTTGTAGGCTTCTATGTACACAAGTTTTTACACAAAAGAAAATCTATTAAAAAACTACAAAAAAAAACAAAGATTTTCTTTTAAATCTTTGGATAGATTTAAAAGAAAATTTTACAAGTAAAACCCCCCCCAACCACAATGCTACTTATTGTTATAGATGTGTAAAAAGTCCTTAATTAAATTTGCCTATTGCCACAGTATAATCTCATGCTTGAAATTTATTTAAAATAACTATTAAAAATAACTTGTAGCAAAGCCCCTATACCAAAACTCCAGAAAAATATGCTGCATTTTATATAATTTTATACTTTTTATGTTGTATTGCTAAATTTTAAGATCTTGAAATAGAAGGCAGATTGCCTGCAAATACCTTAGATAAATAAAGAACAGCTTCTTTAATTCAATAGATGTAGATAGAAATAAGACAGATAAACTTTTGGTGTTCCTTTCTGTGATTCAGTCATGGCTTCAGGAAATTTATTGCATGTTTTATTCACAGCATCAAAGAAAACCATCCGCTTATAAAAATAAAACACACCAGTCAGAAAATATATCATAAGCAGTAAAACAATATACATTTCCATATAATTTCCCATATACACAGTGTGACAGTATTCCCCATTTAAATGATAAATATGTTTTTAGTCTCCCATTTCTCAGACATAAACACTATAAGAAAAGGCAACATGCAGGTGACAGCAGCACATTTAAAACACAAACAAATCAAAGGGGAACACCGAACACTGGAGCAAATGGAGATCATTTAGCTTTGAAACTCCAGAAAAAAAATGTCAGAGGCAGTGCTCAACTTTAACCACTGAATTTAAAAAAAGTGATTAAAAAAAAACACTTGAACAGGTGTTATACTGGGACTTACAGAACAAGGAACATTATTTTTACCCCTTTTTCCTGAAACACCTTAGATATAATCAACATAAGAATCTTTATTTACAAGCAAATCTGAAAGGCATCAACTTGTTTATGCTGTTGTAATTCATTGTAGCAGCCACAAGAGGTCAGCTTCAGGTTTAAACATCATCTCTAACATTCAACAACAGTGTGTTTGGGTGAATGAGCTATGCTGAGAACATCATGAATATTTCATTTGTAGAATGAAAATCTTTATTTTATTCCTCCTTTGTGAATTAAAAGTATATCAAATTAGTACATTAGAATTGAATAAATATGTAAACATACCTTTTTTTGTACAAGACTGTTTCCAACATCAACAAATCAAAACTATAGCCATTTTTTTTTCTGTATAAAAGAATTTAAAGTGCATTTCCCAGTTGTCGTGATCCCATTAGTTTCATTTGTATGACCTAAATTCTTCATTTTTCTTTAGAAATACTGTTGTCATTATGTTGGTACTGCCACAGAGCAAGACATTCAACTTGCTTATCAGGAAATAGTTTCAAGGTCCTTAAGATACTAAATAGTTTCTTGTACTTTTAAAATACTAACTTTGGCAGACATGAGTGGACACAAACAGGTCAATATGACACAGCCTAGTAACATTATGCCTCCCTGCTTGAACCTGTTTTATCATGGACAAATCTTACAACATCAAAAATATTTTTAAAAAATAACAGCCATAATGTGTAAGCCACGAGGATGGCATAACTGTATTTTTTCTTCATATCTCTTTTTCTAAGAAAAAAACATTGGGGAAGCAACATGAGTAGTTATTTCAGCTAAAGAAAATCCAGAGGCCAATTGTTGCAGCTGTGAAGATTTTATAAATATCAGATGATGTGAAACGTCTTTTTAAAATGCTGTAGGAGATTTGTTTGAAGAAAGAGGGCCGGAAATTAGAGTAGTGGAGGAATTAGACAGAGGTCCGGAGTCTGGCTGCAGTGGGTATGAGAAAGCAGAGAAAGGGGCTGTGGATTCAGGGGTGAATTGGATAATGGAATTATAGAACCTTCTGGAGAATAGCATTGGGCACTTCCAGTGTCTCGTCCTTCACAAGGACAATGTCATAAGAGTCCATGTATTTGTCAAGGTGCTCTTCTACCTGCAGAAGTAGCAAAAAACTTGTAAATAAAGCACATTGCTCGATCAACACAAAGCACAAACGACCACTTCAAAGCTATTCTGGTAAATTTAAGACAGCTGTATTTCAAAAGCAAATCTTGTCAGATCAGGATTGGATTATCCCACATTAAATACATCTTTGATTTCTTTCTTCCACTATAAAAAATTGCAAAAATACAACAATAAGAACCAAAGACTTAAAACCCTGATTTAAAACCATACAAAAGGTGAAAAACAAAGTGTCAATTTTAAAATGATTAACGGAAGATGTAATGTGAACAAAGACATGCAAGGTCATTTCAATGTAAAGCAATGGAGGAAATAAATGTATTTTAGTTTAACATTTTTTTCTGACAAAATGGAGAAGAGAATAAATTCCTGGCAAATCAAGTGTTTTTCAAACAGTTTTTTCTACACAACACAAGACTTGAAAAATTGATAAAAGTAAAATATTGTACTTTCACAGACTTTTCAAGAGTGCACAGGAACTATTTTCTGGTCTAGAAAAGACATATACTGTCTCAGCACAAGCTTTTTGCCACATAAAACATGTCTAGGATTATAGGAAAATAGAATTTCTTTAAAAAAAAAAAAGGAGACCTGAATATTTGAAATATTAATGGCTTTACCTTGTCATTGAGGAAGCCGACCTTGAGCATGTTCTCCACATTGGGAGCACCGTCGGCCATGGTGAGGTCTCCCAGCGAGTCTCCCAGCAGGATGATGTTACTGTAATCCCTCAGCTGTTTGAAGTAGTCAGTGTTCCGCAGTGCACCTTCGTGTTTGTTGTACACATGGATCAGCTCACCTTTGAATCCCTTTAGCACCCCCTGCAGGACAAAAAGATCCATCACTTGTATTCAGAGTTGACAGAACTCAGATAATTTCTGAATGGTGAATGCACCAAGCTGTTTCAGTACATCAGCTGTTCATTCAGATTGCAACAGAGAGGTAGACTTTGGCAGGTGCTGCATATTTCACCTTTTCTCTCAAAGCAGTTTTGTATTTAATGAGGAGAGGGCTTTCACAAAACATCAATTCACACCCACATTGGAGACATTTTTTTTAAATAACAGGGCATGAACTCATTCTGAGTATACTTCAGTACCACCAGAAAGAATATATGACAGCAGAGTTTCTGTTTTTCATCCTTTTGAACTTTCAACCTCGCTCACTTTGGAAATTGATGAAATTGGAAATGTTGGCAGCATTTTGTAAAGCTTAGCATTACTGTAAAAGTCTACATTTTCTTGGATATATACACAGAGACTGATGTCTATTAGTGACTCTAACAGTGCTAATTGAACTAATCACTCATTTTTAAATAGTGAAACCCTGTTTTACAGCAACTGCTATCTCAAACATCATTATGTTCTCACTATGAATAATTGCTGAGCGTGTACAGTAGCCTAGAAGGAAATATCTTTAAGACAATCAATTATCGTTTGTGTTAAAAATTCAAAACTGGCTCCTTCTCATTAAGAGGAGCTAGTTGAGGTGGCTCGAGCATCAGGTTAGGATGCCTCCTGGATGCCTCCCTGGTGAGGTGCTCCAGGCATATGCCACAAGAAGGAGGCCCCAGGGAAGACCCAGGACACATTGGAGGGACTATGTTTCTTAGCTGGCCTGGGAACACCTTGGGATTCCCCGGAGGGCACCCCAGGTGGCTGGGGAGAGGGAAGTATGCGCCTCCCTTCTTAGCCTGCTATCCCCGCATCCCAACCCCGGATAAGCAGAAAAAGATGAATGGATGGATGAAAACTGGTAGAGACAAGTACTGGCTAAGCTCTACAAAACTAGAGAATGGAAATTAGCATAGATTTGTTGTTTCTATTGTTGGCTCTTTTATTTATATATTTATATTTATATGTTTATATATAAATATGTGTATTTTTTGTACAGAATACTTATTTTACCTGCACCTGTAACACTTGGATGTATGTATATGTATATATACATATACAGTACAGACCAAAAGTTTGGGCACACTTTCTCATTGAATTCAATGAGAAAGTGTGTCCAAACTTTTGGTCTGTACTGTAGATATTTCTGTATACTTTGGCAGCCAAGCAACAACTTTTTGTTACCAAATGTGGAATGACAATAAAGTAAGTCTAAGTTTATAAATATGCGATTGATGTATTTTTTCTTATGTTTAGCTGTTTAATGTGCCAGTAACGTAGAAAAAAGATTACTTACTTTGTCATCAAAGTCCATGAAGTTAGAGACGACCTTCATATTGGGGTGGTAAACGCGAGCCTGGCTGATGACTTCCTCCAGCACATCCCCCAGACCCGCAGAGAAAATGAACACAGGCACGTTGTGCTGATGCAGCCGATCAAAGAACTGCTCATATCCGTCTCTGCAACAAAACAAGCAATCAGTTTATCCTGCTGTCTGACTAAGTAAACAAATCCACATAGAGGTCTCATACATTCACTTCATCTGATCCTCTGGAGTTACCTGAGGACTAGGTCAGACTCCCTCACCACCTCCGGCAGTTTGTGCTTCTCTAACCGCTGCTCAACAAGCAGCGAGTGGGACTTAAAATACCTGGAAACAAACACATCTTTAGGAAAGTCCAACTGCAAATCACAGGTCACATGATTTGCAGGCGCCTGAATTACCATTCCACCATAAAAGGGTATTTCTCTTCCATACTCAGGTGAGGGTCAATCTCAATGGGATAATACTTATGCTTCAGCTGCAGCAGCTTCTGCCTGCACTCCTCTGTCACTAGTTTGCAGTTATCAATAACATCTGTGCATAAAAAAGATAATATTAATAATATAATATGTGTTTCCAGGCTGATTCCAATGAAGGTGTAGCATTTGTATGTATTGCCTCGAAATGTAATACTTACTGTGCAAAGTCGGACAGCGTTTTCCATTGACAGCAAATTTGCTTATTGTCATGTCAAAGTCTGTGATGACCTAAAATGTTCAAAAATCCTTTTACTTAGAAGTTTGGAGAGAAGTTTGATAAAACAGGCATCAGAAGAGAAAACCGTGTCTGTCCAAAGACTCTAAGAACATTTCAGCAATGCTTCAAAGGAGAAGGGGTAGTAAGTTGGAGCAAATATCAAGATTTGATGATGTACCTGGAGTTTGGAAGCTCCTCCTTTAATGAGGCCACAGATGATCTGCTCCACCCTCTCAGGGTCTCTCATGTGCACCGTGGGTTTCTCAAACTGAGGCATCTGGAGTTAAACACAGAAAAAAAGACAGAAATGGGAATAAAATTTAATAGAGCAAAGAGTTTTGTCAAATAAAAGAACAGTTGAAAAACTAAAATAAAAAACATAATAAAAACTGAGTAAAATAAAACCCATAGGCAACCACATTCTATATATAATATGCCTGACAGGGGAAAAATACAAAAAATAAACAAATGAATTCATAAATGTAGTGATTTAAATATATTGGGACCAGGACAAAAACCCATTCCTTTAACAAGAAAATCAAAAATTAAGATGCAGATGAGGAATCAGAGGAGTAATGTACTTGGACTGACTTGTACCAACATTAACTGTGATCTACATTTGCTTTAAGAGGAGCGGCAGATGGCATAGAGACTACATGTTGTCTCTTGTCATTTTGTATACCAATTTTTGAATTGGTATACAGGCTGCATATATAGGCTGCAGAAAATTAACATCATGTTCCTCATTTCAGACATGATACCAGAATAAGTACAATGGGGTTCTTGGCTTTCTAACAGAAATCTTGTGACTGTGGATGCAGAAATGAGCAAAATAAATCCTGCTGGTCTCAGTTTAGTTTGAGACCAGATATCCACTGCAAGCTAATTTATTTCTCAAAAGAATAAATGCTTGTTGGCAAACTTACATTTAGTTGCAATATAACTCTTAATTGTTTAGTTAAGACTGGAGATACATCCAAAACAACCAACCCGCCCAAGAACACAGCTTCAACTTATGCAAGCAGAACTAGACTTTCTAACACCTCATATATCACTCTGATCCTTCAGATACATGATACTCAGAACATAAGCTATAAATAACCATGAAGTTTTGTTTTTTTTCCAACTAAGACGTCACGTAGAGAAACAAAGCAAGCAGAGTCAAAACAACCATAAAAAGTTATTTTTTGCTAAGACTCAAATGCATTTGCAATACAACTCGTCTAATTTCAGTTTACAGCCTTATAAAAATTGTAGTTTAAAAACTCTTTAGAGGGCAGGCTTTGCTGTTGGATAGAGTTCAAAGCATCGCTTGTAGAAACATGACAACAGTAATTACAGACAAATTGCCACTATTTTGCAAAGTGTTTATGATATTATACACATTTCTCGGCATTTTGTATATATTATCTCCTATGCAACATCGGATTTTAGCAATGTAGATTACCAAATTAATGACTGCCTTTTAATTTTCTTGATACCAGTATCAGTACTCTAAGAAACAAGCACAGGTATTTCAGTAAGCAAACAAGCTGCATACAGGCACATACAAGCTTACCTCTGGTCTGTTGTTGTCGCAGGAACAAGAGTGAAGAAAAGATTGTGTGTCTGCGCAGGGTTTATATACCCACAGAAACAGGCGGGGAGAAAAAGGGGGAGGGGAATGTTGACCAAAACTGATTAGACAATGTAACCCCTCCCCAGCCCACAGGCTCAAACACACAAACACACTGACACTTCTAGTTCACACACACACAAAGTCCACAAATGCAGGGGACGACAAACAGATGTGGTAATGGGCCAGCAGTGTTAGACTTTTTCCAGTAGTTTGACCTCTAACCTTTAAATTCAATTAGAGGGGGAAACCTTGCTTTCAGAAGTACGCCTGCTGAATACTCATATTTCTAACACACAATCTACTCCACACACACACGCAATAAATAGCCTGAAGCCACATTAGAGGTCATAAGGGTTAAGTTACTGGGTCTGACCAAACACTGGTCCAGAAGGAGCGCATGCAGGGTTTCCTCCCACTGAAGGAAAGGCCTGCAGGACCAGGAGACCCCTCTGTCAGGGAGTCTTGCCGACTCCTGATCATTTCAACTGCAGAAATGTTCCCTGATTTCAAAACTTTGTCTGAAGTAGTGCTTCGAATTTCAGTCTCCAGTGTGCCAGCATAGTGACCATCCTCCAAATCAACATTAAAACCTCGAGATATTTGATTAAACACAAGCAGGTGTGCAATTCATTCCGACCAGGACTAAGTTGTGAGACTGTGAGTTCAGGCCATAGCAAGTGAATTGTTCATAGTTTATGTACACTCGTTTTATTTCATTGTTTATATGTAATTATTAGAGCTTCAGTCAGTTTTTTTATGTGTGAGGGACCAAAGTGTTTTTTTCTGTTCAGCTTAAATCATATAAAAATTTTATTTTAAAAATTGATGAATAAAAATAGATTATGACAGAATTTTTGTGATACTTTAAAGAGTTTTGTCTTTCTGTTGCGACTTTAATATGCAGAGATGCAGTATCAGTGCATTTCTGTTTAAGTCTCAACATGTCTGAGACTCAGATCATTGAACATGTTAAACTGTTTTATCTCAAGAAGCTGAGAGAACAGGCAAACGCCAGATCAGTAGAAGAACAAAGATGTTGTAGTGTCTGGTTCGTAAGACTTTGGATACAGTCAGTGTTATTGTGAACAGTTGACATAATAATGACACAAACCTGTGTGTCAAGCTCAAGGAAGGTCCATGTGCCAAATTCAGCACCCTTGATGTAATACTAATAATAATCAATTGTATTGATAATGCACTTTATATTTCAAATTGAAATCTCAAAGCACACATTCACACACGGATGATGGCAAGCTACTGAATGCGAACCCTGGGTCAGGCTGACAGCAAGGCGATCCACCGATTACAAGGAAAACTCCTACTGCCATACCACCATCTCCACACCTTATCACCACCACATCGTTCCCAAGTAATTTATAGTCAGTATTAGTTACATTCAATTTCTAGAAGCTTCTAAAATCAACTTGTGTTTTAATTCCTACACAAAATCAGAATTGAGCAAAATTTTACTTGGCAGACTTTATTTATTGCAATGTAAATACTGCAAAAATCCTGCTCCTATGCTTTCTGACACTTTGGGGCTCCCATGACCAACATTCTGAAAGAAACTCTGGTCAAAAGTTTAGATGAGTTACACTTGTTGGACAACAGTCAACAATACGAGAGTATATAAATGCTCTGAGGGAAACCTAATTAAACATGAAGCAATAATTTCTACAAACCTGTCCATCAGAACAAACAGTTCTACTTATTTCTATGAAATCATAATGTTCAGTTACATTCATCATCCATTTATCAAATGTAATCATCTCTTCAGTTCACAGAATGAACAATCTTTCAGTCACTTTTTAAATAACATTACATCAGATGTTTGACTGAAGACTGACAACAAAGTTTGTTGCATTTTTAGCAGCTTCTTCAATTATTTATCCTACAGCTTTGATTAACTGGGTCCACTAATTCAAACTCTAAATTTGAATTATTGTTTTAATACAATAAAGTCAGGTATAGGCAGGAAATAGTAAGTCACATACAGCACAAGTAGGAGGCTGATATAAAGTATGTAACTTATAGGTGTATGTTTCCTGGAGTCAGGATCTGGTCTGTAATCACCTCCTGACTGAAGGAATGTACAAAATTTAGCTCTGTATTTTCAAATGATAGATTGTCTGATTTCTCATCCAAAAATCATATCCTACAGATTTCTGGGAACACGTGGCTAGATTTCAACTTGAACCTTGAACGCTTTCCACTATCAGTGTCTTGAAAAACAGTTTATCTTGTACTATAGGAAATGGAATTATATGAAGTACAAGGATAGTGACTAAAGTGCATAAAAGTATTTTCAGTACGTGGAATTACAGGGGAATCCTGACACATCTGGCAGACAAATTAAATTGTCAAACCTCAAATACAGCCAAAAAACAAACCACTGTTTCTTCCTTGCGTTCAACTAACCAAATGTGACACCTGAGCAAATGGTAACCTCTGTTTGCTCAGAGCCAGCATAAATGTGACTACAAAATAGTCGATTGTCTGGCACCAAACTTCTGTCAGCAGCAACAATCTGGACCCTGTGGACTATGGAAAGAAAACAGTTATCAATCAGCATGGGGGTGGAGGGATTGGGGTCACTAGTTTCAAGATATGCCAGGAGTATAAGAACGTACGTTTTCGAACCACTAATGTTTTGTCTGTGGTTTGAAGTCCATGAGATAAAGTGACCAGAGTTGCTTTCTGAGACTAAGAAAACAGAATAATTAAGTATTGCTGCAAATTGCCAGTCAGCTGGTTGAAGAAAGTCTTTCAACCAGCTAACTGGCCATCTCTAGGGTAAAACACTATTGCTTCTCTTTAAGGCATGACAAATTTAAATATTTTGAGATTTAACCATGGCCACAAAAAGCAGTCAGTGTGAAAACTAAAGAAACCAAAATCTATTATATTAAGCTCATACTGTTTTAAACTGATACCCCATGAGAAGAACAACCCCTAAGCAGCCAATTGCAAACTATAACTACATGAGCAGATAGATTGAATAATTCAGCTGTTATTAATTCACATAGCAGTAAACAAATGTTATTTCTTTAGTAGTGGTAGAACAGGATAAGTATTGTTTATTTTCTAGTATAAGTAAAATAATAATGTTACACTGTAAATTTCTTGATATGTTAACTAGAGAGTCTTAAAGTTATGAAACAATCAAGAGTGAGTTTAACAAAAAAGTTGAGTTTTCTATAAGAAAATATTAAAATTATCGTCTTTGCAAAAATAATTTTGTGAATTCATAAGAATCATTTAGTTGTATTTTGTATGATTATTTCTGGTCAATCTGCTTGGCTTTTAAAGCAAAAACATACCTTCACATATTGGCAAAGACAACATCACAAACATTACTAAAGGTTACACTGGCAATCAAGAAGTACTGTGTCAATAATCATGCGACTTCAAGATCATTATAAAAAAAAAAAGACAAGGACGCCTATAGAATGAGGTTCAAACATTGTTTGCCATGGGAGATGGATGTATTGGTTTAATGCTTAATTGAACACAGGATTTTCCAAACTTGTTTGAAAACTAATCTGGCTGTCACAGCAAGAAACCTAAAAATGGTGCTAATAAATCGAAATGACTTTAAAAGCACTGAAGGCGACTGATCAGTTATCGTAAAAAACAAAAAACTTGCCTCCCCAGTCGTGGAATAAAATCTGATAAATGGCTGTTGGACCAAAGGTTACCGAGTGTCAGACTGCTGTGGACACAACCTGAGGGATGACTAACCTCAGGACTGTGGCTTTAATCAGATCCACCTTTGACATACAACTGTGCGTTTGCTGATAGGGCTGCAAATTTTGCTGTCCACACCTTTTCTCCTAAAAGCGCTACATCATCGAATAATGCTGCTGCAGCATCTGCATTTTACTACTATTCGCAGTATCGAGCAGGTGATCTCACTAAAAACCTTAAAACTCTAAAAATGGATTCTATTGATACCCTAAGATTAGAGATGCAATTTTTTTCCTTTCTTTTAAACATATATATGCAATATTTTTACAAAATAGGAAGACAAAGTCTCTTGCTCGGAGACACAGCCTGAGTGAAGAAACTGACTCTGTGGCAGCCATTTTTTGCAAAGGTAAAAGTCTACACAGTTTGTGTGCAGAATGTCTGGAGTCTGCAAAGATTTTGGCCAGCAACACTTGTGACAACAATATATTTTAAATGGCTTGCATTCACACATTGCGTACCAGTTACATACAGTCATATTTAATAAATCTGAATATGCGTTCAGATAAGATAAGGTTTGTCAGATTAAAGATAAGTTTTGAAAATAAAAAACTTTTATGTAGGTATTAAACAACCTTTTTTATTAAGCCCACAATTCTGTATTATTTTTTAATGGGCTTATGTAATATTCTAATTTTAAATGTCGTGTTTCCATTACCAACAAGTGAAAAATCCTCATAATTAACAGAAACAAAGGCTTCCACACTATGTAATGTGTTTCACTTAATTATGAAGTTCCTATAGCAAATGAGATTTTCAGTAATATTCAAATTTATTGACTGGTTTTGTTTTTTAGCTAGCTGGACTCATTCAGCTCTTTATCAATACACCTGATACAGATTTTAGAGACCAAAACACAATAACTCACAGGTTAGTTCACAAAATAAAAGGGTTGAAAAATTGCAGTTTATTTGAAACTGATGTCACTGTATAACAATTTCTTATATTATGATGCAGCCCTATTACATCTACTACTGATACAACTTTTGCAACAATACATATTGATAAAACTGTCTTGCATTTTCAATTATTACTTGAGCACAAAAAATATTTATCAGTATTGTTAATTATGTCTCCATCTATCTTCCAGTCAAGTTATGTTCCCATAACACTCTAAACTAGATGTTTGGCCCCATCCTGTCTCTTGCCTAAGTTATAAAATTAACATTAAATAAATATTCCACAGAACTGATCAGTCAAGCATGTGTGATATCAGCATCCCAGTAAATATATAATTATGATGAAATATGCTTAGCTGTGCCCACATTGGTAGCTGCAATGTTTGTGATAATGAAACCCATATGTTTCTAATGATAAAGCATTCTGGAGAAAATATGTTGGTGAAACTGCAGGGAAACTATACCCACCCCTTTGAAGCTTCAAATGATAAAAACAAGCAGCATTACTCAAATCCTTATTAACTCATGCTTGCCAAAAGTGAGTAGTAGTACTTTTCAAATTCTCTCTGTCAGATCTGACTTTTGTGCGCGTGTCGATATTAGAAAGGTTTTGATGAACAATAGGAGAAAAAATAGCAAAGAGGTTTTGAATTTTTTTAAAATATTCTTTTAATGTTTCCTGATTTTAAACATTTTCCAAACCAATCTTTAAATCAGTCTTGCCTGTTTTTGACAACTACAGAACCTTCAGTTTTGCAGGTACTGTTTTATCAGTATTTATTACCAGAACAGCATGTTTCTTCTTATAACCTCTACATAGTAGGAGTGAAGAACATAATGCTATGATTCACAACAGTGCAATCAGTAAGACTAAATCCCAAGACCGTAGGGGAAAGTTTATGTCCATCGCTAAAGAACAACAACGCCAAGCAGAAAGATATTGAAGGTGTAAAGAAGGAAATTTTACTATGTTCTGCCCTCCAGAGGTCAACAGAGCAAAACACACTTGGGAAGCAGCATTAAAACAACCTAAATGAATCTGCATCCAGGTTACAAGTATTAAAAGCTAAAGAAGTATTGTATTCCTGTTTGAGACAATATTAAGACATGATATTACAGGGGCTGACTAAAGCTTCCTTTTACTGTAACCACATTGGTAGCTGCTATGTTTGTGATAATGATGGCCATCTGTCACTTATAATAAAAACAACCAGTACGGATGAGGATTTAGTAAATGCACTGAACTTTTATTTTAAAAAATTTATGTTTTCAGCTTTGTGCCAAAAAAACCCGTCTGAGTTGCAAATACACTCAATTCACATGGTTTGTATCTGGGTATGACTGAGAATGCACTGGCTTTTTGTAAGCATTTTAACACATGACTTAAAGAAGTATTTTAAAAAAGGGAGTAGTCAGCAGCATGATCATAATGTTAAAAAGATTCTCTTGAAACTTGATTCAGAGATACATACAGAATGCGGTGCCATGCTGTCATCACCTTTATTCATCTATAATCTAATCATAATAAAAGTTTACAGTGCGAGTCAGACCAAAATTCAAGGGAGGAAATGTAAGTGCAGTTAAACAAAATTAATAATTTTTCAATCTACTTTGTTCATCTGGAGGAGATCATAACTGCAGAAAAATGAGGAATAGTACAATAAACTTTAAAATATTACAAATGAGTTAAAGGTGTTTATAGTACAGATTTTTCCTTCAGATAAATAAATTGGTTAATAAACAATTTTTTAAAAAAAAGACCAGTTTGTTGGTACAAATGTTAAAACTCAATGAATGTAAATATATTCAAAAGTTTAATAATCTACCTATCTATGGAAACCGATAGCAGACTTTTTCCACATTTACTTTTTCCATACTGTTTTCTCAAAATAAAGAGTTACTTTTTCTCGAGATAATGAGAAGCCTAAATGCAGAAACCAAATTTTCCGAGACTAACTTATCTCAAGAAAACTATCAGGAAAAGGTTTATGCAGAAACCTCTCAGTTTTTGTGTCTATCTGAAAGCTAGATTTACAAATAATTTTCAGTTAACAGGTGCTATTAAATTGTCTTTAGGTTCGATATTATCAATGATTTCTCTCCACTCTGCAGAATGGAGAGAAATCAACACATCAGCGATGAAAAGTGTACATTAAAATACTTTAAATACATGTCCCTGATGTAATGCATTAGTTGACATCCTCTTTTGATAAGGTTTAAAAAATGTATGTTTAAAAATGAATTTTTAAACATAACTTTTACATCCTTTTTTTATAAACAATTCCATAGCACATTTGTTTCGGTAAACTTGTCCTATGGAGGTGGAATCTGTGGGTAAGCAGACAAACATAAGAAAAACACCCACGGATATAAAACATATCCTCTTTGACAGATCTTTGTGTGTGTTTTGCTGATATGTAAACTTGTTTCAGTCCAGATGTTTTTGCTTACTGACAGCAGCAGGAAACATTAACAATAGATGGTTACAAGTTTCCACGCTGTGGATCACAGTGGGAAACTGTCTCTGTCAGGCAGCCAGTCGCTACTACGTCCCAGTTTAATTTCCTTACCAGAAGACTGGATTAGTAGAAGAGGAGAGCCAACAGAGAAAAGCTTGTTGGCCTGTAATTTGGCTTTTATTCTGTGTCCATTTTAATCTTCCAGCTTTCTGAATAAAAGTGAATCTTATTAGGATAGAAAAAGTAAGACAGTGTTATGTGAGAAATCTAGTTTGATTCTCAATGGAAATTAGACAAAGCTGGAAAAAGTATTGTGACAAAGTATTGTGTTATGGTTTATTTTCACTTCACCTTAACTGATGCTGTGTTGGTATTCTTTATGCAAAATAAGACAGGATGATGCTGCTACTGTTTTTTGGTTTGGTTTGTTTTTGGGGTTTTTTGCCTTTTTAAGTTAAAAGGCTATACTGCTACGTGTATGTTATTGCTCTTATTTTATATTGTGTGTCTATTTGAACTTATTCAACTTAATATTGTTGCACATGTGCGAACCCAGAAAAAAGTCTGGCTCTGTTGAATAATATTTGTATGCAGCTATATAGTGTTTAACTGAACTTGAAATAATTTCAGGGTTGTTTATGCCGTTTCCATGTGAATGCAGTGCAAGTTTGTGTTGCAGAAGCTTGAATAACCTGAAGGAAGCCTGGTCAAGCGAACACAGCGGCACAAAGCTGTTTTCAGGGCAATGAGAGGTTGGTAGAGAGCTGAACTGACCAAGAGCTCAGCTGCTAAGACTTTGAGGTTAAAGTAAAAAAGCGTGCAGGTCTTTCTGTCCGGTAAAAACTGGCTGGTGACCTCTAAACAACAGATTCCGTTTTAGGGGACCAGCTGCGCAGGCGCAGTGCATCAACCAAGTTAAAATGCGCGAAGATAAAAAATAAGCGCGAGGTTTTCTTTCCGTTCATAATCTTTATAATAAATGTCGCCATCTAGCCTGGGTAATATTCCAATCTAAATGTAGTAGGGCTTTATTTTGAAGCCCACACATCCTACTTCCTGTTTCATATCAACGTGTGGCTACTTAACAGCGCAGTTAGAGAGTACTTTAACTCACCATCTCTATGATCTTCGTTTTCTTCCCAGCTCGCTTCTTCTTTGCTACGATGTACTGGGCCAGCGCCACACCGCCGAACACGACACAGACACTAGCGCTGGCTGCGGCTCCGACCTTCACCATGGCCGTCCTGTCCATGACGGTCCGGTGCGCTGCCGCTCACCAGCTCTCCGCACGAAAAGTCCCGTCCTCCTCCGATTAACAACGGGCGCCTTCCTACTGGTGCTGCTCACTCACTGAACCAAAGATCGTCTATGCAGAAAGAGACTGGTTGCTCTCACTTATGATAAGCTGTAATTATATAAACATCCCCTAAACTACTACATTCTCAAAATCTTTCAGGGTCAAAGATGCCACAATGAACAAATAAATAATCTGTCAAATAAAAATGTATGGCCGCTTAAAAAAAAAAATATATATATATATATATATATATATATATAATTTTTTTCTATATATATATAACAGTATATATATATATATATATATATATACTGTTTTCTTCACACACACATACAACCTGTAAATTCTATCTGCCATTATTTATCTTGTATTATATACATATATAATCCATTCCCTAACATTCTTGTATATTCTGTATAATCTGTATTATCTGTGCATACAGCTCCCATATTTATATTTATCCACAATATCTATATCTCTTTGCTATAACCCCTTATAGTCCATACATACATAGTCTTGTACATCTGTAAATAAATATTTATATCTCGTAGAGCACTTCTGGATAGATGCAAACTACATCTCGTTGCTTGTACTTGTGACAGTGCAATGACAATAAAGTTGAATTCTATTCTATTCTATTATATATATGGGGGGCGGGCGTGTGTGTATATATATATGCAGTCTTTTTTAACAAATTGAAATGAAACTAAAAAGTTAATTTGTAAATTGAAACATGGTGGGTTGGTTTTCAAACATTTTTTTTCAAAGGATCATTTCTAAAAAGTAAACATAATACTTGCTTAAATGCTGTTTTCAAAAGCTAAATCCTGACAAACTAATCTTAATCTTGAGGCTTTTGGGGGGGTTTTCTTCTTTTTTACTAATTAACATCATGTAGGCCTGCTGCATTGCCTGTTCACACAGAATGCAAATCAGTTAATGACATGGCAGCATTACAACCAAAGTAGGTTACATTAATTATGTTTTTGCTTTATTGGGGAAAAACTTTTTATCTTTTTACCTGACAGAAAACAATGGCTAAGCAAGTAACTATGTAGCCACAGGCTAGAATATTTCTGAAAGTGCAGTCCATGGTAAAACATGCTGTGTATTCAGAGATGTAATCTTTATTTCTACTTGGCTAACACTAACACATAAGGTTGAAATAAAGTAACAAAGCACATGTTCTATCTAATGTATTAAAGTGTAACTGTTTTAGGCTTAATATCTACTTTTCATCATTTTATACTTCTCAGCATTCTAGACAACAGCCATATATGAGCAAAGACAAACGTGAAAAAGAGTTCATGTTTGTGAAAATGAATTAGCCCGCTGAGTGCATACTCATCGTCTGAGCAAAGATTTACAACATATTTAGCATAACAGCCAGGCAAATAGCTATTTTCCCCTCTAGTATTCTTCTGTTTTAATCAAATGTGCAGAAATTCAAAAGAAATCTCCCATCTAAAAGATGTATTAAAGTGTACAGCCTGGTTTTATAATAAAATACAAATATATATATGAACACATAACACCTTGTATGAGGGAGATCCATCATGTTTTGTGGAGGAAATGTTTTCATTTTTAATGCAGTTAGTAAATAGCATGTTTACTAACTGCATTAGTCATGGTCTTTCTCTAATTAAAAAAATGTGCTTTAAGTAGGCATGCTGAACCTGCTGCAAGTTCTCTTAAAGAAAGGACAGTAACAGAAACAGCTTAAACAGTAGATGCAAAGGGAAACTGAAATATCTCCTTTTGATACGAAAATGACTAAGGAGCAGCTGCAGATTCAAGCTTGGAAAGATATAATTGGGAGATGGAATTAGGCAAATGTTCCTATCTCTTAAAAGCTCAAGTGTACAGTTTGACCGTATGAAATTACCTTTAAACTTTTTTAAAAGTAATTTAGATTTTAAAATAAATATCCATTCATCTGTATGTGTACCTATAGAAAAGAAGGTTCTTGATTGTGCTACCCATTGCTTATTTTGGTTTGTTGGGCCCAATTCTTCTGTCATACATCGATCTTTGGGAATTTTAAACAACACTTGCAGTTAAGGCCTCCCTAAACTGCAAGTGTATTTTTTGGTATAATTTTTTGCTCAGTTAGACTTTGCATTTGAATCATTTGTGGTTGGTAGAAGAATAGTATATAAGTATTGTAAGCAGTATTGTTGCTGCAACAGAGAACAAGAAACAAGAAAATTGTCATAGACTTTGCATCAACGACAATTTGTGTTTGATGGCCAAATCCATGGCCACACTCCTTTGTCGGTAACTCTATTTATGCACAATTTATTTTTTCATACAAACACAACACTTTAGTTTCAATAAAAACATTTATTAGTTGATTTGGATACATTTGTTCTATTTGTTAGCACACACATTTAGTTAACATATATATTTATATCAACTTAAAGTTAATTTTGTTTGCTTAAGATTAATTCTTTGTTTTCCTGCCGGTACTTACCTGCCTTGGAGTTGCCAGGCAACAGATGGGGCCCAGGGCTCAGCAGGCTTAAATGTTGATTGGACTGCACCACTAGTTCCTGCAAGCAGGGGGAATTTGTAGTTTCTTTGTTTAGATAAGTTTTGTATTTAAGTACCGTAAATATTAATATTTAAAGTTTAATATATTTGATTTTCATTTTGAGTCTTTAGTTTAGCAAAACTTAGCTGTACTGTTATTTGTTTTTGTGTTATTTGTAATTGAATTCTGTTTACTTACCCCTATTGTGTCTTATGAGGTCAGTTTATCTTTTGTCATTTATAATCTTTGGGTTAAAACAAAATAAAACCCAATTTTTCTAATATATCCTGTTTTTAACTCCTCCTGTTTTTAACTAGGCCCATAACAATGTTGTTTATAGTTCTTAACTGCTGGAAAAATGAGGAGTGAGATCTTGGTAGTCGTGATCTTGGTGGTGGTCACAACACTAGAAGCAAATAGAGCAAGATGCTGGCTAATCCTTTCTAACTTTCTTTTAAGTCTCCAAGTACTGACTTTGATTTCATTTTACAATTGGTTAAAAAATGTACTGCTGAAAAGTGTTCATTGGACACATCTCATGTGTTCCATTATTCCATTTATAGTTTCAGTTTAGAGATATACGTAATATCTTTTAAAACAAAGTGCAATGGGAAGTTTAGTTATAAGCAGTTTGCATGCCATCCTATATTTCAATTAACCTGTAATAAAGGGAGATTTTGCATAATAGCCAGGGAATTACATCCATCCCTCTTAGCTGTCTCACACTGGTTTTCCTCAGACAGATAAGTATGACAAACTACATGCAAATATCATACATACATGAAGTTTGACCATATCACCAATATATAACCAATGTATTACTTTATTCTATCCATCAGTACAAAAGACAATTCTCACAGCAGCAGAATGAGAACCACCTCCATACAGCTAGAAAATAAACTAAAGTTAAATGTATCAAATAAAAGTGGAACCTGAAAAATAACTCATCTTGAGGGCAGAACTCGTATATATACCCTCTCCATCTTGCACCGATGTTCTCAAGTGAAAAACCAATGAGTGTTAATCTCATTCTGAGGGCTGACTCATTCAAATAAGTCTGGGAAACAGTGGCAGGACTATTCAGGTGGATTATAGCTCCCTCACTTCCTCAGCAGACGTCCACTATTTTACTGGAGGTAAGATTCTTCAGAGCTTTATTGGATTAAAAATGACAGTGTTAAATAGTAACTGAGAACAGGGTGCTAACACAATGAATCAGTATATAATGTCTTTGTCTAATTTAAAATGTACTGATGTGTTTGTCAATTCAAGCTTTCCTGTTTATTTTCTGGGACTTCTTTCATTTAAGACATTAGCTTCTAAAGGATAAATAATTAAAAAAGCAATGAACATGACTGGTTGCTAGGTAGGCCTGGGGGTAGAAGTATAAATTTACCAGAAATGCTGAATCATCAAACTAAACAGCTAATTTTTATGAAAATCAGCAGCAGTGGCTTGCAGCAGTATTGATAGGCCTTTAACTTTTTTAATTATTTACATTGCAGTGTGTTTGTATTAAAATCCCCAGAGTCAATACTTTGTAGAGCCACCTTTCACTACAAAAACAGCAGCAAAACCTTGAATAAATTGCCAAAAAATATTCAGATTGTCAGTTTTTCTCAACACAAAGCACATTGAAGACAAACCAAATAAATACATTCTGGTTTCATCTGACCACAGCATCTTTGTCCAGTTTGCTGTGCAATCCTCGCAACTTGTGAAACTTTACCTCTTCTAATTTGATTTCAATAAAGCCGTTTTTCTTGACGTTACTTCACAAGCAGATTTGTGGAGTTCGCAACTATTTTTTCTTTACTTGTCAAATTTTCTCCCCCAGTTTCAATGGATCTCTTTTGTTTTGATTATATTGTTTTATAACTTAGCCCTGCTTCAAACCTTTTCATAGCTTGATCACTAACCTTTCTGATGAATTCATGAACAAGAACTCAAGCCTATTTGGGAGTGACTGAAAACACTTTTCAGTATTTTTTTTTACAAATCATGTGTCCCTTTCTTTCCACTCATACTTCTGTCTCATTAAACTTTGATGAGACACATTGACTTTGTGGCTACAACGCGACATTAATACTTTCACAAGGCACTGGATAAGAGATGCTGCAGCAGACGGCAGTAAGAATTTACATTTACAGTCACTGTGTGCATACATGAAGTATAATAAAGTGCTCAACTGCATCACTAGCTCTTAACATAAAAAAGTAATTTGACTATCCTAGACTGCTTCCCTATATTAAAAGTTTTAAACAGCTTTTGAGGTTTATTGTGTTCTATTTTATAGCAAAGAGAGACATTTAACATTAGTACTTTAATCCCTTTTCCTGAATTAACTGCTATATACAGTATGTTGCTTATCTTGCAAGGGGCAACAGATGCCAGTTGTGAACAAAATAAAACCATTTGAGGAGGGAAATTGTACCACTCATGGGAAAGTCTTACGAGAGTCATGCAAACATTCTGCAAACATAGAAGCAGATAAGAGATGTCTTTTCATGGTTTGTTGAAGGACAGAACTGGACACGTGCAGAACAAGTCAGAAGTGTACGAAAGAAGGCTGTTTCCTTTGATTCAGTAAACTCCATGTGTTTCAGATGAAGGTAAGAACTTTGAAACGACTATTGCTGGTTCAACTCCTAAAAGATAAGACACAATCCGTCTGAAATAAATTTGTCTTTTTAAAATGTTAGAAAATTGTTTTTTGAAGTTGTATGACTTTAGTTAAAACAATTGTTTCACAAGTCTGACATGTCCATCTCAGATCTTGACTGCTTAAAAAATGAGGAAGCAACCCTGGTGGGTGTAATCCTTCAGCTAATGATCACAACTCTGGAAATGAGTGAAGTAAGTTCCTTTATCACTGCTACATTTAAAAAAATTATATCCAAATGTTTTGGTTTCAGCTAGTTTAATCATTTTCTGTTTACTCTAAATGTGACTATGCATTTTCTTCCATCCACAGTTCCAATTTGGAGACATAATTTCTTATAAAACAAAGTGTAAAGCTGGAATTAGATACAAACATTTTGCTGTCTATGTGGGAGATGTAAATATTTGTGGGAAAAATGCAGAGCACAACGTTTATGAACTAGCAAGTAAATATCAGTAACAACAATCCAACAGTAATAAATTATATTGATAAACTGCTTATTTCTCATCTGTTATTTGTTTACAGAGAAATATCATGGTAAATCGTATAAATTTGCTAAACTGAAAATGAATGAAGAGCCGGAGGTGAACAATTTCCTTGATGACTATACAGACCCTTTAACAGGAGTGACGTATGGTAAAGGAGACGACAAGGACATAATTAAACGCATCACTGAAACGTATCAGAGCAGCACAATATACGGCTTCCTTCACAACAACTGCGAACACATTGCTACCTACGTCCGATACGGAGTCAGGGTGGCAGTGCAGGTACGTAACAAGTTACACTCATTTTTCAAGCATCTTATGTTTAGAAGCGCAAACAAGGAAGAAGGAACAATGACTCAGATTAAGAAAATGACAAATTTTCTTTCAGTCATCAAAACAGATTGTCTAACAAAATACCTACTTACTAAACGTAGGCTTAATACACCAGCAAACAGCAAAGGTATCCTATTTTCTCACTTATCAACAGTACAGAGATTAATATTAACATGTATTTCTAGTGCTATCTGTTGGTTATCTTACAGATCTATATATTTGTAGTGTGAAAACTGCATAATATGTCCATACACATTGAATTTAAATGATTAGATAAATGGAATAAAGTCTTCACAGTATACTGTATAAAAATCCCTCAAAGAAACTTAAATTCAGCAATTCGATATTTAACTGGACATTACTGATTGAGATTGATCATACATCATTTATCTGGATTACTTACTAGATGTTTTAATTAATTTGCTGCCATTTGTTTCTGTTATTTTTTAATTGGCATAAAGGAAAAATAATTTAAAATCTTAGTTAAAATCCCCATGAAGGTGCCCGTTTTACTGCCAGAAACTGTTGGGTTTTCTATAGCAATTGGCTTTAAGACCTTTTGAGGTGTTTTGAGGTGATTAAGCTCTTTATGTAGTTTACAACAAAATGTCAATGTAGCATTTTGGAGGGAGTTGTTACTTGGGTTCTCCCAGCACAGCAGCTGTCAGAGGTTTTTCACCCTATTTTTAAAACTTCATGATGATGATGATGAAGGTCATCATCATGACCATCAGTGGACATTTGCCTCAAATTGCATCACTTCAAAATCTATGTACAGACACAATCCCTGTAACTTTATAATGTGCTGTACATGCTTGAGTTAAACCTTAATTCAATTGAGGTTCTCCCTGTGATCAGAATATACTTAATAGAGGGGAAATTGCTTATTGACAAGCTACTCCATCCAAAGTGTAAAATATTAGCAGATACAAAAGTAACCATAAGCAATATAAAAAATATATACAAACCAATTAAATTATTTCTACTCTGTTAATGTCAAATTCTTTTTGTAATGACCTGACCATGATGTGTATAATTCCTTGTGTTTTATTTACAGTTCAACATGACTGGTGAGGGTCTCGTATTTGGCAATGATAAGTTTGACAAAAAGCATTTGCTGGCGCACTTGAGGAAAAAGTCACAATGGTCCTCGCATCACAAAAATTAAGAAGATTTTTGTGAATGCGCTTGCGTTTAGAAGACAGAGTTTCAGAGATGTCAACACGGACACTGCACCTGTGGAAGGATAATCTGTAGCAACTTGGAGACCATCTGCATTGAACAACACAAAGTCTGCAGTTTCAAACAGACAAATAAATAGGAAAATAATATTTATAGCTACTTTAATTATCATTTTCAAGCTTTATCTCATTTTATACACAGAAGAAAACATTTTAGAAACAATATTTAACATTTTACTTTTTTTAGCCATCACGAGGAAAAATTAAAACCCTACAGATGTGACTGAGGGAGTGTTTATGTGCTTCTATAGAAGAAAAATCAAAATACAAGTAATTTGGAAGGAGGGAACAAAGTTGACGTTAAAACGAAAAGCTAAAAAGAACTACTGTCAATAAATAAGAGTAGCCTCTTAAATTTATTGTTGTCGCAGGTAATATAAAAGGAGCATGCTCTTCTTCACAATGCATAAAGATCCACAAGCCTCAGTTCAGTTGTTTTATTATTTCACTCTGTAACTTTGCATTTAAAGTCACTGACAGTGTTTAGGCAACAGCAATATTTCAGTGGGATAAAAGAAAAGTAAACAAGAAAATGTGTTGAAATGTTTTTATGTTTTCCTCTGACTTACTGGGGTAGCATGAGCTACATAATGTAACACGTCTATTCGGGAACTCCAATCGTAGTGCAGTGTTCTTCTTCATCGTCGTCCTCTTTCCAGCTTTTCTTAGAGCAACTACTCTACAAGCCGGATTCCTTTGGCCTCCTCCATTTTCCTCAGGGTCTCATCCCATTGGGTGAACTGCTTGGAGAGCAGGAACATCTACAAAGAGACACCAATCTCTTATATGAATCAATTATACAACAGAGAATGATTGCTAAAATCCAAGTTACTGTATTTGTGCATTTCTTAACTGTAATTCTTCCATTTACGGCACAGTAGGAAATTAACTTGTGAGTGTCAAAATATATGTTTTCGTGGCTGTTTTGCAACATGATTTATTGTAATAAAACTAAAAGTTTAATCTGTGTTGTGTACCATTTTGTTGTATTCCTCAAAAAGCTTCTTGACTTCCTGTGACTGAGCTTCAGTTTGGTCCTGAAGAAAGAAATCACCATATTTGTTTTCTGGAGGGGTTTTTGATGCTTTTTTTCCCCAACTTTATTATGGTAATAGATGTAAAATTTAATCATACACAACACACAGGGCAAAGGAGAGACCAAAAAATGACCAATAGAAAGAGAAAAGGGAAAGTAAATAGATAAATAAACAATTAAGAAAAAAACACATTAAAATATACAACAATAACAGATGTTTAATGTACAATTATGGTTAAAATGAAGTACGCATTAGAAAGCAACATATTTGTGACTGAGTTTTTAACAACACATATGGTAGTAAGATTCAGAGCAGTATAGCTACCTGTTGCTTGATGTGAATCTGTGAAAGACGCTGCAGCTTGGTTGCATGCTCAGGTACATCTGTGGACAGTGCAAAACAGGCAGTTGAAACAGGCTTTAAATAGAACATAAATCAAGTCAAGTCAAAATAAACAGTTTATACTGTAGTTATACAACACACATTGATGAACATTGAATTTCAGAGGTAATGAACTTGAAATTCACATATCAAGCCAATATACAAAGCATTTTCTCTGTCTACTTCAACTGGTAGTAAAACATAAATAATAAACACAATAAACCTAATTAAATTCCATGACAGTGCTGACACAGTTGCATACAATTCCCATGTTTCAAACCTCTAATGTGGGTGCTGTCCAACAGTGGCTGTAAATTGTTAACTTGCTCCAACAAAGCAGCTTCAGAGAGCAAAGAGTCCTCCTCTATGGAATAACACAGAATACATTTCATTTATTAGTTTATTCGACCGAGAGTATATAAAGTATATAACCACAACTAATGCACTCCAGTCAATGGTTGGGCATTTCTGTGCATTAAAGTACATACAATTTATGAATCAAAATACAGTGAGAATACGGATGTTTTTCTGAATTCATATAAACAATCTTGCAACCTCCAAATTACTATAATAGAAGACATTAAAACATAAAATTTTATCAAGATACCAAAAATACATGTATTTTCTTCCTTATATTCATACACTCAGTACACCGTACTGCAAATCAGGTAAAGCATTAGGCACAAAAAGCAAAAGGTGAGAAACATTAAAAAGATCACATTTCTACAATGTCCTCTTTGCTCTTACCTGCAAGGATGAACTCTAGTTTCATGGCATCAGGGAGAGAGATGTGGTCAGTGAACTGGGGGTCCAGATACTTCATCAGGTCCTCAACTGCATAATACAAACATAAGTAAGTATTTACAGAAATAACATTACAAAAATTAAATGTCTTCAAACTGAAATATTGCTATTGTGTTTAATGGATATCACTGAAACATTGTTTACATTTACAGGATTCCCAAACTTAAATACAATGACTGGAAGGATGGACAAACTGATAAATGGAAACAAAACCTTTGCTGATGAATAACAATCTATAAATATTTAATAACACTTTTCCCCTCCTGTTTCCATATGAAACAGTACAAGAAGTTTCACAAAGCCTAACTGAATTCGTTGATGAGTCAAACTAAAGCGAGACTCACTCTTCTTGTGGAGGATCTTTACTCTCTCTCTCTTGTTGGCCGTGTTGATCAAACCTCCTTGAATTCTGACTAAAGCTTCTGCACACTGCGGAAAAAACAAAACAAATATCACCTTAAAACATCGCCTAGAAAAAATACAATAGACCTTCTTGTGACCTTTGTGTTATCCTCAGCATAAAAAGAAAAAATAAGCAAATTCAGCTACTAAAGGCTACAACATAATATACAGTGTTTTTCCAGTCAGTGCATATTTGGCGTTTCATTCTTTGTTACATATTTCAGCAAAACAAGGATAGCTTCAGTAAGTCTTTGTAAGTTTTTGTTTTTTTTCTTCACATCACAAGATGATTTTACAAGACAACCCCTATGGCAAAAACCATTCCTGCTGGTCACATAGCCAAGACGTGTTTAATGATGATCACATTTAGTGCAAATATGCAAAAAAGCAATTCTTATTCAATTAATACATTAAATGTTATTATTATTACTGACGTTCTCATAATTGGTCAACCGTTAGCTTGACTTTAATATTAACTATCAATAAAAACTCAAAATAACATTTGGTTTGCATTCCAAAAAATAAAAAAATAAATAACAACAACACACATAAATCGTCTTTGTCATGTTACATATCTTAATGTGTGTGAAATTTCTGTTACCGAATAGCATAAAGTTAGCATTTTCTACAAGGGCGTATACTCGCACTCAGAGTCCGAAGCATCGCTTGTTGTGCTAAGCTAATAGCTAACTACTGTATATTTCTATATATTATGGAGGAGACCTTGACGGGTTTTCCACTTTTTGTTCTTCTCTCCCCGTACAGTCGGTTCTCCAACGCCTGAACGCGAATTTCGAGGCTGTCCGTGTCCAATTTCTTGTCCATCTCTGAGCTACAGATGATAACAAACAACAGAAACCGAACCTCTTTAGCTACGTTACAAGTAGCGTCGCATATTGATGATGTAACACTACAATACTCATTTGTTTTTATAAGTTAATTTTTTTAAGAAAATGAATTGACTGTTAAATATTAAGTAAATGTAACCAGCAAATTATTAATTTAATTGACTAAAATGTATAAAAATACATAAAATGTATATTAGAACTTTCGCTAGGTGTCGCAGTTTTGCTATAACTGATGTCTTCCGGGTGATAACAGGGGGATGACAACACTGTAGGGCCCGTTTTTCCATTCAGATTGTCTGTCAAACATCGACAAAAAAGTAAGATTTTTTTTCCACATAACATTGTATTTTCTTAAGCACATTGACTACCCGTTTCGGGAAAATAAAAATAATGGCCTGACAGCAATCACTCTAGTTCACTAACCCGTTCTTTGAGTTTCCTCAAGCTAAGTTAGCTTAGCTAGCATTGAAGCTAACGTCAATAAGGTGGATCACGGTTGTAGTTTTACAGGCGTGGAGTTAGTTTGGAAGCCCAGCAGGTACGTTTGACCATCTATGAATTGGCAAACACTCCTAAGACTTCAGTGTCTTAGAACACATGTGCTGAGCTATGATTTGGAGCAATGATCACACTGCTATGTGGTTTTGAAAGTTTCATTTGTAGAATGCTTTCTGTTCTGTTTATGCCAGCAGGGAGCTGTTCAGTTTTAGGGCTGCATCTCTGCTTTGGGTGTGCTTATTCTTTATGTCCTACTGGGAGGACCAGCTGCAGCACCATGGCAGATGACAAGGACGTATTGAGAGATGTTTGGTTCGGCCGGATACCCACATGCTTCACTCTGAACCCGGATGAAGTGACTGAGAGAGAGGCAGAAGCATACTATGTAAGCACAACTGTTACTCTCTGTTATTTACATCAGTGATCACTGTCATCCAGCAACATTGTCTATAATACATACAGTTGCAGTATATGTCATTTGTAAATTACAGTCTTTTTTTCTACTGTTTATTATTTTTCTTTTAGAGTTGCACTCATGATTGAAGCCCCCATATTTGTCATTCTGAATATAACTTTTTATTTGTAAATACATAAACAATAAGGGCTTCAATTTATTCACTTTTGTCACAACGGATGTAGCACCTTTATCATATATTTCATGCTTTAAAGTGCAAATAATTGCTAACACTTTGTTTCACAGGATGCAATATATGCGAAGATTTATTTTTAAAATAAATTCATAAAACAGTGCTTTGTTTTATTGTTTTTATTTATTTAAAACATTAATACATGCTTTGATGTCTGAATGTGAGTAATCTCATGATTCCCTCATTGTTTTATGCTCTACTTGTATTATACTACTTGTGTGTCCTTGTCCTCAAAGCAAAAAACCTGCTATCTGATTTTGGCCACAAAATGTCTAATTGTTGGATCTCAAGTCTTGGATGTGAATTCTAAAGGTTATTCAAAGTATTACTTCAGCTCTGATTCAGGCAGCCCAAGCCAAGAACCAGTATTAGCTAGGCCGTTATTCAGATAAACTCTAAATGTAATCGGGTGTGATTTTGTTGTTCAGCCTCTTTTGTTGATACTTCTACATAGACTTGTTACTGTTTCGCAAATGTTGTGTGATTGTTGTTTAGTTTCTTTTCCTCCCAACTTGCTGCAAGTAAGTTGGGAGAATAAAGTGATATACTGACATATTGGCTGCTATTAATGTGTTTATGCCTCTTTCGTGTTAACTTTGTCAGCTGCTGCTACCCAGGGTGAGCTACCTGCCTGTTGTCACAGACAAAGTGAAGAAACACTTTCTCAAAGTGATGAGGGCAGAGGATGTGGAGGAGATGTGGTTCGAATATGAAGGAACGCCGCTCAAATGGTATGAATGGATTCTAGTGTTATGCAACTGTAAATAATATACTTTTATTCTAACTCTAACTGAAAAATGGTTTTGGAGCAGATTCTCATGGGTTAAATGTTCTGTATAACAGTACCTATAGCTCTAGCTGGTGTTAATTAATAATCTTCATTATTAATGATAGATATAATTGCTAATGAAAGACTTTCTTTAATCAGTTTTGATGATATTTTCATGATTCTTCTCTCCCAAACATGGAGTTAGAGAAGGGCTTTCAGTTTGCCATAAGTTTTTATGTAGCTCTTTAGACTAACTGAATGCATACAGTTTAGTGGGTTTTATCATTACATTCTGGCAGAATTGACCCTTTGAAGACATTCATGATCTTGATATGGACCAAGACACCCCTGCTTTAGAATAACAGAATGTAGGGACAGTTATAGCCACAAAGTGGCACTGTTGCAAAGCAATCAGTTGTACTGTTAAAATGTCAAGATCTCTGGTTTTTGAAAATGTTATTATGGGGATCTATATATATATTTTTTTTTCCTTAAATTTGAAAATTGCAATTCCATTCAGTTTATTTATGTATTTATGCACCAGTTCACAACAACTATCATATTAAGATACTTTACAACAAAAAGTCAATTTGATTCAGTCTCCAACATGAAGAAACAAATGACTTCTTAGCTTTAATGTGAAAAAAACTCTAAAGATTTTCTAAACTCTAAAATCATTTGGCAACAACTCATACCGAACTAAAATACGTATTTTTTTCTAAGGTTATTCAAATAGTGTTTTTTTTAAGCTAGTGTTTTTAAATTACAGATTTTTTAAAATTTTCTTTTGTGGCCAAAATTAACTTTTGATAAAGCATTTCAAGTTACAGATATAACGAGTATAAACAGTGGGTTAGTTAAAATATTTTTAGTTTGATAATGGAATTAAATTTGGTTTTGGCTAACTAGTAACTAGTTATTTATTTTTGAGCAGATTATAGATTACTAAAAAAAATCTCCTGGTTTTATTTACTTATTTTTTGCATTCCAGGCACTATCCTATTGGAGTTCTGTTTGACCTTCATGCCTCTAATACAGTCTTACCCTGGAACATCACTGTGCACTTTAAGGTAAGAGCCAATCAGAATGTCAGCACATACACGTATCACAGGAAATGTTTGATATTTCATCTCCTATTAGAAAATGAGAAGTTCATCATTGCAAGCTGTTAACCAATTACTCATAGTATTATGACTACTGATACAGCTCATATTGGTTAAAAGTATTACCAAGGAAATATATATAAATACAGATTACAAGCAAATGCCCTTACAAAGCAGCAAACAGTTATTTGAAGCTGCTGGTGCCTCTGGAGAATCCTCCAGAGGCCTGCGGCGCATGAACCTACTATTCAGCCACCCCTAACCAGAGCTCACAAGCAGAAATGGTCTCAGTGGGCCCAGCCGTACATGAAGATTAATTTTCAAACAGACTTGTTCACTGATGACTGCTGTGCAACGCTGGATGATCCAGATGGACGCAGTAGTGGATTGGTGGTGGATGGCCACCACATCCCAACACGGCTGTGATGTCAGCAAGGAGATGGTGGAGTCATTTTTGGGCCGAAATGCTGGGGGGAGAGAGAGTTGGTTGGTCCTTTCAGAGTCCCTGAAGGTGTGAAAATGACCTCAGCAAAGTATATGGACTTTCTGAATGATCACTTTCTTTCATGGTTCAAAAAGAAGAGCCGTACCTTCCGTAGCAAAATCATCTTCATGCATGACAATGAATGCTGCAAGGAATACCACTGTGTCATTGGCTGCTATGGGCATAAAAGGGGAGAAACTCATGGTGTGGTGACCATCCTCCTCTGACCTCAACCCTATTGAGAACCTTTGGAGTTTCCTCAAGCAGAAGATCTGAGGGTGGAATGCAGTTCATATCAAAACAGAAGCTCTGGGAAGGTATTCTGACATCCTGCAAAAGAATTCAAGCAGAAACATTCCACAAACTCACAAGTTCAATGGATGCAAGAATTGTGCAGGTGATATCAAAGAAGGGGTTCTATGTTAACATGTACAGTAACTCGGTCTGTTAAGATGTTTTTGATTGAATTAGCTTTTGATTTTAGTACACGTGACCACTAAATGCTGCACATTGCACATTCATAGAATGACCGTTTGCAGTTCTTTATAATCCATAAAATGTTTAGAAAATCTGCTGTGTATAATAATTTAGAACAGTGCATTTTGAGGTTTTTATTTTTGAAAAAAATACTGTTCTGATGGGGAGCTTTGTTCAGTAAAATTTGATTTATACTGTAGTAGTTCATGACTTGAAAATTATACTGACCATCATTTGCATTAACCATTTAAGAAAATTTGAGAAATTATCACTTGCATAATAATTTGGAACACGGTGTAGTATGTGGAAACTGTTACTTAGCGATATACTTTACCCTTTTGTTGGATTTCTTCTTTTTATACTGTTCTAAGTCTGTATGTGAATGTTTGGCAGAATTTTCCAGACCAGGATCTGCTGCACTGCCTGTCAAATTCCATAGTTGAGGCTCACTTCATGTCCAGCATCAAGGAGGCGGACGCCCTCAAGCACAAGAGCCAAGTAGTCAATGACATGCAGAAGAAAGACCACAAACAGCTGTGGATGGGGCTGCAGAACGGTAAGAGGCCACAAACAGCTGCAAGGGAAGTGACATTCAATTCTGCAGTCACACATTTACTGACGAGCACCCAGATTGACACATGTTGTAATTCTGCAAGTCATCCACCTACATGCACACTTGCACATCTGTGTAAAATCATCTTGGAGACACACCTAGTTTGTATGAGAAAGATTCAGTCATGTATCTGAAGGATACATCCAAATGGATCTGAAGATGTTTGTACAGGCTTTTTTTTTTGGTGCAGGTGACATTTCACATAGTTTCCCATTCAAAGACATGAATGTTTTTATGTCTACACTACAAACATAAAGAACAGTGTATGTCCCTGGCCTCCACCTGCTAGTTCTATTCACACAGTCAACATTTAACAAGAGGCGGATTCAAGAATGGTCTGATTTGTCTAACTTGTTACCAACTAGTAGAATTTATTGGAAACTTCTATAACAGAAACTTGGCCTCTCCTCTTCCTAGTGAGCTACTGCTGGAATCTTTAAACTCTTCTAACATTTGGCAAGAACATCCAGAAACAAACATATGCTTGAAATAATTCAAGGGGTTTAGCAAGAGCAGAGATGAGTTGCATCACCACCGAAGCAGCTCTTTATTATGCAAACAACTTCTGAAGTTTCTCAGTGCGGTGTTTTTAGCCCGTAACCGTTGTGAAAAGTGTTTGTGAAAAACCCAAGGGCCTCAAACCGACAACCCTTCAGCTGCTCTTCTCTCTTCCACTTTTCCCTGAAACTAAAACCATGAGCAAGAAGTAAGCCACACATCTCAATAAAACAAGGAAGGTACAAGAAAATGTTATATTGAGGAAACGCTGACTAATACCACTGTGCTCTGAGGTGTTCAGGGTATCGTTCAGTTTTTGTTTTTTTTTTTGAACTGAGAGATGCAAAAGGTTTTAAATCATCCTAAAAGAAAAAGTCAACTTGCAGAAGAAAGTGAGAGATGAAACTAGATCTAAGCTAAAACTCTCATGTCCATAAGAGAATTGAAACAGAGAGATCTTTAACTTTCATCCAAGAGAATGAAAACCAGAGCGTTTATATGGACGGTTTGAAACTAGCATATGCTTTTTGGAGACTTTTTCCTTTTTTTTTGTTTTAATGTATCTTCTTGTTTTAAATCATGACTCCAACAGAAACTCTAATCTGCAAGATGTTTTGTTCCCTCCTCAGAATGCACCATCAATATCTTACATAAGAATGTAATTTGCAGCATAGATGTAAACATCGCAACTGGACAGTTCTTAACTTTTCTCTCATAAACAAATCTATAGTCAGCAGGATTTTGCTTGACTAAGTTAGCACTAGAGAATGGTTTTGGATGCTGTGGAGCTGGAAGGATTTTTGTTCTTAGATTTTAGCGTTTGAACAGTTGTTCTGATGCATATCTGTGGCAACAAGGTATCATTTTAACAACTGGGAGCGGCTGATTAACATCTCAAAAACTCAATACCTGAGCTACGAGAAGGAGGAAGTTCAAATAATCTCTCTACCCGCCTTTGTAACTAGACATGACTACAGAGATTTGAAGTGGAGCAGCAAAAGAGGTGGATTAGCAGTGCTTACCAACAACTGACTGTGTCATCCAGGACATGTTGTGAAATATCTCTGCTTCATGGAAATTGAGCTGTCATGATAGCCATAAGACTGTCATCCAGCAACATTCTTCAGTCAGAGGTTTCTTTAGATTTGCTTCAAGACTGACTGCTGCCAGAAACCCTTGCTGAACTTCGGACTGAATTTGATCATCTGCAAGCTACAATTTCTGAATAATTGTGTGATCTTCACAATTATTCAGTAAAAAAATAAAAAATAAACAGATGAGTTTTCGTAATAAATTAAGTAAATAAATAAATTAATTAAATAGGACACTTTCTTTTATTTATTTATTTATTTTGCTACATATTTGGCCCGAGTTGAGGCAGTGTGTAAGCTTCTGGGCAGCTTTAGGTTTGTTGTTTCCATCAGACATTGGTAGCTTTACATTGCAGAATGTTATGGTCATTTTATAGATGATCAGTTTGTGTGTATTTATGTTACTCCAGATAAGTTTGACCAGTTTTGGGCGATGAACAGGAAGCTGATGGAATATCCCACAGAAGATGGAGGCTTTAGGTACATCCCCTTCAGGATATACCAGGTATGTATATCAGGTAACACACACACTCCTAAACGAACTGTTCATATATTCTAAAACAACCTTTTGACCTAGTTAGAGTAATTTAGATTTACATTAGGAGTACAAATTTGTGCCTGTAGATGGAGCCAGAGTGTTGTCTAAAATCTGTTTTTGTTTCAAAAGCAAAATTACTTGGTCACTGACCCCATTTGTCTGATAAGGTTATTTTCTGCATCATCTACCTACATTTTCAGAAAGACAGTCTACATGTAATACATTTGTTCTGCAAGTTAAAAGAAGCAAAATAGATTTACTGTTTTAATAAGGTTACCATCCTTATGCAGTTTACAACGCATGAGTGATAAATAGTGATAGTGAAATCACTATCACTGAATAGTGATGGTGAATAGTGATATTCACTATCAGTCTTAAGATTTGCACCGGGTACAAATCTGTTCTTGGATCCCTACTTCCAATAAACGGGAATAGTTTTGTTTTGTCAGTTTTCTAATCCATTACTATGAGTAACTCTGAATACTTACTCACCGTTTCTTTTTAAATTATGACATGATTCACAACGCTCCACTTATAAAAGCTCTTTTTTACCTCCTCTGAAAACGGAATCAAACATGTTTTTACATGTCCTTACTTATCCTTGTGACCTTTGATATTTTCAACATTTAAGTAGGGAAAGCCTGCTGGCCGGACGTATTTACTGGTATATATATGTTTTTTTGAATGAATGTGTTTGCTTCTGTACATTTGATACCTGTGACAACCATTGTTGTCTGCACTTCTATTGCCCTGAGTGGAGGCAGTAGGCGAGCTTCGGGGTTGAGTCTGGGAAGAAAAAGCAGAAGCAGACAGGCAGCCTAAGGTCGGGTGTTTCCACCAAGCACTAGCTTTATCCTGACTCAGGTAAAAAGTCCCCTTAGAGGACAAGAAAAAAGACGGCGGCATGAATAAGAGGCTGATTCTCGGATGGAAAACATTAGCATGCTGCAGGCCAGACACCAGGGAGAAAAGCTTTTTGAGTCAAGTGTGAAGCAGAGCAGGAATGGTAAGAAAAGTGTGGAAAGTTATGGTGCAACTCCAGGTTTTTGTAACATTAAAAGGGGTCCCCATGCACTCCTCAAAATCCTTAATTAGTCTGGAATTTGATTTCAGTATTTTCCATGTCTCTAAATACATAGAAAAGAAGGGAAAAAAGATTGGAGAAAATTTTGTTTTTTCAGACTTTTCATGCCCCATAGACTACCTTGTTTCCTTCTTTTTTCCATCCTTGTATCCTTCCTTCTTTTCCTCACTTCATTTTTTTCTGCATTGTTTTCTGCTTTCCCTTCGTTTTGTATTTTTGTTTTTCCTTTTTTGTGTCATTTCTTTCTTCTGTTATGTCTCTTATCCTTTGTTCTTTCTTTCTTTAGCTGTTTGCTCATTCCTTCCTTCTTTATGTCCTGCCTCTCTTTTTTCCTCGTGTCCTTTTTTTCTTGTCCTTCATTCTGTCTATACTTCTCTTATTTCCTGCTTCTGTTGTTTCTAATCATAAATCTCTAGTTAGTTTTGGTACAAGAATTCTTATCAGGTCTAAAAATTCTGATGAGCTCAATCTGAAAAATTATGGAATTTTCATATGAAAAAATGTTCAAAGGATTACAGAGAATCGGTTAAAGCAAAACCATAAGAATCTCTTTTTACAATCTGTTCGAAAGGGTCCATTGAAATAAAACTAAAATAAAGAGGGAGGATAAACCAATCAAAAAATAGATCTGGCCTAAAATGACTGTAAGTTGTCATGTAATGGAACAGAAATAGAATTTTTGGTGTGAAGAAAGCAGGACTTCCAAGTAATAAGACACTTGTGTTAACTTTCCTGTCAAGCATGTCTTTCCATCACCATATCTACTTTGACAGCTGGTAATTTCCCAGTGTTAATTTAAAGCACAAGTTTTAATAAAACCTCCACATATGGCTATATTTACATTTTTCACAACAACATTTGAAGGGGTTAAGGATGCACAGCCGTAGGTCACTCGCACTTTTTTTTTGTGCAAAATATTAAGCGCTTTTCTTTTTAACTTTCACATCTTTGAAATATCCATAAACTGTTTAACACTATAAGAAAAGCATTCTTGCTTTCAGTCATAAAACCAGCTCTTTAAAGTGGCCGACTGAAACATGCAGTCAAACCAACGCAACACGCCCTCTTAGGCATGCACTTGCTGTTGCTGTGAAGCCATCTAACTGCTGGCGGGGAGAATGAGGCCAGACCATCCCAGCTTCAGGCTTAATTGAAAGTTTCTGTGGTCATTTATGAGCTGCCATGGTTTCATGACAATTGCAACATCAAAGCCTCTTTATAGCCTCACTATGGGATTTCCATATACGCTGGAGAAAATAAGCATAATTCCTGAAAAGTCTGGCTTGTTGTAGAAAAGAGTGTGGTTTGAATCTGACAAACTGATAAATGTTTACAACTGCAAAGAGTCTGGAAAGTCTGGAGTAAAATGTAAACAAAATTAGTTAATTATGATCAGAAGAAATACTCATGACGATAGTTTTTTTTTTTCAGGATGCTTGGCTCAGAATAGGCCTCTATAAATGCTCATGGAGAGCAATAATATCATAATACTGTGATTTTATTGTTTAAAACAAAACTTTAAAAAGAAAATTTCCTTCTTTACTCAGTTTGTTTAAAAACAGAACAACAGCTATTATAATACTACTATAATATCACATAATAAAATAATATTTAATTATTTTTATATTGGCAACATTATTATGCTTTTTATTATATTTTGATACTCATAATGTCCGAGGAAATGGGTTGAACAGTGAATAGTGAACACTTCACTGAAATGGTGAATTGTGAAACCACAGTTCACTATTTCCGACAAGGAATCAGCTTTATTGGCCAGGTCTTTTCACACAAACAAGGAGTTTGACTTTGTTTACACATGCTCCCAGTTTAGACATTTACATTCTACTGAAGCTATTAAAATTTATGTCAAGTTTATTTGCAAAGCACATTTCAGCATTCAAGACAGCTTAAAGTTCTTCACACCATAAAAACATTATTCAGTAGCCAATTATGAAACAGCAATAAATATTACATTTTGTCAAATGCCATCAAAATCAAGAAGATATACATATAATGTATTGATCAATGTTCCAGTTATTAATCAATCAAAGGCTAAAGGTGGGTTTTTAGCTTTGAGTCAAATGAACTCAATGTTTTGACCGTTTTGCTGTTTTCTGGAAGTTTGTTCCAGATGGGTGGAGCATAAAAACCAAATTTTGCTTCTCCATTTTTGGTTCTGGGGATGCAAAGTAGACTAGAATCAGAAGACCTGAGTGGTCTAAAAGGTTGACACGACACCAGGTCTATAATGTATCCTGGTGCTAAGCCATTCAGGGATCTATAAACGGTCTATTGTTTGAGCTACAGGGTGCCAGTTTAAGGATTTGGGGTGATGCGCTCTATTTTTCTAATTTTTGAACATGAACGGCAGCATTCTGGTTCAACTGAAGCTGTCTGAACTTTTTTAGGCAGACCTCTAAAGACACTATTGCAGTAATCAATGAGACTAAAGATATGGATGAGTTTCTCAAGGTTTTGCTGGGACAGTAGTCGTTTAATCCAGGAAATGTTCTGATTTTGCAATTGTCTTTATATGTTTCGGAAGGTTCCAGTCTGAGTTCATCACTACACCCAGTTTTCAGGCCTAATACATAACTTCAGTTATGACACATCCTTGCATTGGATTGTTCGAAGCATCTGCTTGGTGTTTGAATCGGTTCGTGACCACCTTTGCTTAAATTTCAGAGAGAGATTTAAAATCAAAAACCAAACCATTTGCCTTTTTAAAGTAATAGAATTAAAAACATCAAGACTGCTAAAAGATCAAAAAGTCACATAGCTCTTTTAAGGATTATATAAGAGCTTGATGTTATTAGTTTAATTATCAGTTTCAGTAGAAACCATGTGGTTCAATGCTTCAAATGTGATTTCTAGATAAAGTACTATTATTGTATTTCACAAGTATTTTTTTCCACTTTTATTTTCCAGAATTATGTAAAGTAAACACACCTTTTTATCAGACAAGAAGTATCTAACCACATGGTTAATATGTTTTAATTTCAACAATTCTATCAAAAATCTATTTAAATTTGTTGTGATTTACTTGGACATTTTTGTAAAGCTCTTAACAATAACGTACCTGTCATCGCACATGTACGATTTTCGATTGAACTTTGATTTGAACTAAACTGAGTTGGTGGGATATCCTCTATCTGTACATTGCAACATTATAGAGAGGTGCTGCTGCCAATTTCTATATCCAATGTGATTTGTCCTGCTTTGCTAGCTTTGGCTGTCAGACTTGGGTTGACGTGCCAGTTTCTACTCACCACCATTTATTCACACTTTCAAAAAGACACAAAAAAGTCCTTGTAACTCAAGAAGGGCTTGATGAGCCTTTAATGGCATCCTGTTTTTAGGTACAAAGGTGCAATTTAGATTGTGCTGCATTGCTGACATCGCTGATGCATCTTTGCGAAAGTTCTAAGTGTAGGAAGTGACAACACCAAATTGGTGTGTTCTTGTGTAATAATGACCTTGCATGCTGAAACATGCTGCTCTTGCCATTATGAAGATGATTTCTTAATGGAGGCTTAAGAGTTATGTGACAATTCTTTGCTTCTGTTTTGGTCTAGATTAACGACCAAAAGATCAGTCTTGGCTTCAGTTAGTATGAATCGGCAAAGGCAGCATAGCGAGGTGGTATAATTGAGGGATCTTAATAAAATAAAATTACAACAAATAGTTTATCTCACCAATTCCTTTCAGAGTGAAGCTTGTGTAAATAGATCTATACATACAGAATGATATATCTCAAGCATTTGTATCGATAAATTTTATTGCTTATGCTAATAAATATCCAGTGTTTGCTGTCTCTGAAAATTAGGATAGGATTTTTAATACAGATATTTGGTCCTCCTGAAAAGTATGTCCATGGTACATGCACTTGATATTGAGTTGGAGCTCCTTTTGCATGAATTACTGAATGTGACATGGAGCTGATTATCCTGTAGCTCTGCTGAGGTGTTAAGGAAGGAACATTTGCTCTAATAGTGGTCTTTAACTCTTCTGCGTTGTTGGATCGGGTGTCATTTGAAAGAGAACTTGCTGTGACGAACCAGCTTCTTTAGCAATGACTTTACGTTTTCAGTTCAATTGCTAAAATAAATGAACTTTTTATTATTAGTCAAATTTATGGCGAAGCTACTCTGTAGAGCATTTTCTGGCAAATTAAAACTGAATTTGATGTGCAAGGCCTGTTTAAATTAGCTGTCTGGAAGAAAAAAAAACTAAGGAGAATAAAACTCTTTGACACTTGAAAGTTATTGTATTAAAAGTTATGTAAGAAAGTTTATTTATTGCAAATGTAAGCATACCTTGATGCCTACAACCACTTTCCCTCAACAGCCTTGTGACTTAGCAGAAATCAAGGTTACCCTCAAATGATGTTACGCTTATGTTATACATCTCTTTTTCAGATGCGTTTTTGGGGAATTGGTCACATACATGCACAAAAACATATACTTGTACTGTAATTAATGAAACACTAACCAACATTTTAATATGTAAATGACGGCACTTGGAAAAATTGTAATTTTTCAATTGTTTATTTCTTTGTTTTTTTATGATATACTGTAAAGCACTTTGAACTGCATTGTTGCTGAAATGTCCAATCAAATAAAATTTTATTGGATTTTTAAAAAAGTATTTATTTTAAGGTTGAGGATTTTTTAAATATCATTACTAACATTTCTTAATGTTTTTAGTATTGAGAACTGCTTCACACAGTTTCTCTCAGCAAAATACATTCGAAGATAAGTACAGCAGCATAAAATATAATGAAAGACAAAGAAAAATTAATATCCATCCATCCATCTTCTTCCGCTTATCCGGGGTCGGGTCGCGGGGGTAGCAGCTTCAGAAGGGAGGTCCAGACTTCCCTCTCTCCGGCCACTTCTTCTAGCTCTTCCGGGGGAATCCCGAGGCGTTCCCAGGCCAGCCGAGAGACATAGTCCCTCCAGCGTGTCCTGGGTCTTCCCCGGGGCCTCCTCCCGGTGGAACGTGCCCGGAACACCTCACCAGGGAGGCGTCCAGGAGGCATCCTGACCAGATGCCCGAGCCACCTCAACTGGCTCCTCTCGATATGAAGGAGCAGCGGCTGTACTCTGAGTCCCTCCCGGATGACTGAGCTTCTCACCCTATCTCTAAGGGAGAGCCCAGCCACCCTACGGAGAAAACCCATTTCGGGCTCTTGTATCCGCGATCTCGTTCTTTCGGTCATGACCCAAAGCTCATGACCATAGATGAGGGTGGGAACGTAGATCGACCGGTAAATCGAGAGCTTCGCTTTTTGGCTCAGCTCTCTCTTCACCACGACGGACCGGTACAACGCCCGCTTGACGGCAGACGCTGCGCCAATCCGCCTGTCGATCTCCCGCTCCCTTCTTCCCCCTTCGTGAACAAGATCCCGAGATACTTGAACTCCTCCACTTGGGGCAGGACACCCCCCCTGCCCCGGAGAAGGCACTCTACCCTTTTCCGGCTCAAGACCATGGCCTCGGATTTGGAGGCACTGATCCCCATCCCGGCCGCTTCACACTCGGCTGCGAACCGCTCCAGCGAGAGCTGCAGATCATGACCTGATGAAGCCAGTAGGACCACATCATCTGCAAAAAGCAGAGATGAGATCCTAAGGCCACCAAATCGGATCCCCTCAACACCTTGGCTGCGCCTAGAAATTCTGTCCATGAAAGTGAATCGGTGACAAAGGGCAGCCCTGGCGGAGTCCAACTCTCACCGGAAACGAGCCCGACTTACTGCCGGCAATGCGGACCAGACTGAGAAAAATTAATAGACTGACAAAATATCTTGAGCAAAATTAAGTCCACTCTCAAATACACATACACACATGCACCTGGACTCCTTTAAAGTCTAAGTGTAGTATTTAGTGTAAATAACGTGACACGTTTGATGCTCGCAGAATTAATGACAAGATTCAGTCTAAATAACAGAGAGGCTCATTTCCGTCTGGCCTGTTGTCTGTGGGGTGGAAGGCACCTCATCTGGCAGGGATGGCAATTAACGTGTGTTCAAATATGTTGTTTTTTTTATTTATTTTTTTTATGTTGCAATAATTTGAAGAAGAGCAATGTGAACAAAATTAACGTTGCAAAACATGCAGTAAATTTTTTATATGGATACTCTTAAACTTATTGTTTCTTTCTTGATAAGTATTGTAACGTCTGAATACATTTTATATATGGTTTTTACAGTTAGGACTTCTCACTTTGTCTAACAAATAAAATCAGATTATTTTCATACAAAATTCAATTTTAATCATTTTTTTGTTTTTTCAAACGTATTAAAAATTAAAAATGACAAATTATTTTACTGAACTTGCTTTCATTACAGTCATCCACTCTGGAACTTGACCTGAATTCAAAGTTCAAATAAATACAACCTGTAAAATAAGATGGTAGAGATTAGGGAGGCAGACATCACTCTGAAATATGGAAACACAAGGAGTTCATTGGTTTAAGAAAAACATCCAGATTTTCCAGGAATTACATCTTCAGAAACAGAAAATTCAATTATTCATTAAATCATTGCCCAGTCCTTTCCATTACTTTTGCCTAAATACGTGCCCACATTTCTATAGGTTTACACATTGCCGCAATTTGTTGCCACTTTCATTCTATTAATAGTATTATGTTGGTCTCATTCTGTTGTTGCGTATTTACATGCGTGCATTTACTTTGTTTTTCCAGTCTCTCTTCCTGCTCTAACAATGATGCCACTCGCGATTTACAGTAAAAAAGCAGCAGGTCCAAACCCCCTTACTGTGAGAAAGTAGATTTTTTTTTTAAGGAGAGAGCTTTGCATTGTGTTTGCACTGTAGCAGTTGCCACTTCATGACTCAATGTTACTCACCAAACCCCAATGCAAGAGCTTGCAAATAGCCTCCAGCTACCCGTTCTTCGGGAAGGTGCCAACTTCGACAAGATACCTTCCAGGTATCTTGTAATGACTTAATCAGATGAGGGGGCTGTGGTGACGGCACAAAATGTGGGAATTGTGGAAACAGTTGTGAGAAGACTTGCCCAAGGCAACAGGTGATATACTTGTTTTGTTGGGTAAGTGGCGCTTCGCTGCGTTTACAGTAATGGCTTTGGCTGAAACATGACTGTCAGTGGAAAATATTTTTGTATTTAGTTTCCTCTGGCAAGCAGCTGAAGAACGACCACGCATACTCTAAGCTATGTTGTCAGGAAACTGCTGATGCATACAGCTGTTCTGGGTGACTCTAAATATGACTAAAATGTGGAAATATCAGAATAGTGGTTGATATGTAGCATACAGGCTTCTGATCAATTCCATCAAGTTCTGCAGAAGTCAAATATAGAAGTCGATTGTAAGCCAGAAGGAAACTCCTACAACATGTAGGACAGTGGCCCTAAGGACGAAGGCTGAGAAACACAGTTGGCTATATTTTGGAAATATAGTAAATGTGTTATTACAATTTGTAGACTTTTTAGATGCGTCAGTAAGGGAATAGTGTTTGGGGAGCAATTGTATATCTTTGTTTATCTTTCTGACTTTGTCACGCTTCATTTCTAACCTGCTGAATTCTTCTCCATGTCTATTTTGAATCTTCAGCTTTATTTATGAAAGTTCAAAACATATTTAAGTGTAGTGATTGACTCAGTCCTGAACCTCCAAAGATGTATAAAGATAATTACAAAGTTGCAAAATGCATAGTATTTCAGAATCCTGAAATACTAATACTAAGCATTCAGCTTTCCAAGTTCCATTTTCTTTCGAATATTTTATGCTCTACAAAAAATCCATGAACAGACATTTTCTTTGAATAGTTGTGACTTGTGTTCCACAGATAAATCCACAAATAGGTGAATCTGTGAATACACCTATTCGCAGATTATGAAGTTGAAATTTTAATTTACCAACAGCTGACCTCAGACTCCAGTGGATATGCTTTCGCTCACTCATCCGTCTGGAATGGCACATGGGTTGACAGTGCTTTATTCCTGTCCATTATTTTACCTTCAATTAGGTAGATTGATGTCTCCAGCATCAATTAGGGCACATCTTGAGTTCCGTTGGTCTTTTCCATCAGCGAGAGCAGGTGATATCATTTCAGCTAAATCCTAATGACACCTCACTCTCTTTGTATTGCCATGTGCTGCTGTGCCAGCTAAGGTGTCAGGCCAGCTGAAAAGAAAGTGTCTTCATCCAAACAGTATCGGGCTTCTCTCCTTGGGGATCAATAGATCTTCTTTGTACGTTGGCCAGCTCAATAATTCATGACCACCTATTTAAAAATGCAATGAAGTAGCTGTCACTTAGCACACTCTCTCTGCTCTGGCCCTGGATTGTGATCCCGCACGAAAGGCCTTGCTTCCTGTCAGTGACTCAGTCTTTCTGCGTAACCTGAGCGCAGACTTCGCGCCTCCCCTGCCACCTTCCTCTTGCTGGTTCTCGCCTGGCTCTGGGGTGTGTAGTTACCATTTGGATACTTGATCTTAGGCTTTGCTGGTTTCCTTTTCTCAGCTCCATGATTAGACCCTATAGTGTGTCAAACTCCCTTGTTGACACCTCAGATTGGGTATCGGTCTGCATCATGACTCTGTTTCGGAGAAGACAGTTCTTTTATTCTGCTGTAGTTCTTTGTAGGTAAAGTGAGGCAGGAGTTCTTTTTTGTAATAGTAAAATTCAAAAGTTGTGATCAGATTGAGGATGTTTTGTAATTGACAAAACATTCAGGTACATCTATATGTACTGTTAACTCTTATTTATATGAAGACTGTAGCTCCTTACTTTAGGTATGAATTAATCAAATCTAAGGCCTTGATCAAATCAAAAGCGTTTTAAAATGATGAGCATATTAAAACATTGTCAACCTGAACAATTAAATTTTATTTAACTTAAAATATTTTATGAAACCGAGATCTCTTTAGGTTCATTTATTAAAAATGTTTACTTTTTACCTTTTAGAAGGAAAAAAATATTTATGTTGAATTCTTAAATTCAACTGTATTACACCATACAAAAATGGCATGGTTAAACATAACATTTTATTTTAAATACTTAGAATGTTAGTTTTGACTAATTTGTAACACCTGGTTTAGAGATAAAAATCTTTCTAATTGATCTTGCATCAACACTGCTGCCACCTGTCACAAACTCTTGGATGGTCTCCAGCCCATGAGCACTTTTTTAATGATGTCAGAACGTGGGTCACTTGGTAACAACCACTAAATCATTCACCTGCGCTTTAAGTGACTGACATTGACAAAGTGCTCTGCTGCTGACGTGCTGGAATCGATTTAAAGAAAGACGTAAATCTCAAAGCATGCCTAAAAATGACATGCCTGGAAGACTTTTCACCGGATTGTCTTGCTGTGATGTTTGCTTCTAGTATGTTTACAGAAATCTCACATATCTGAGATTATTTTGTGAGAAATTTAAACTCGCCAAGTGTAAATTTACAGACCCATTCAATATATTAGAATATATTTAAAAACCCATTTAATAATAATAAAAACATGACATTTAAGATGAGTATCAGATCAGATCAATAAAAAAAACATTTTTTTTAAAGCAGAAATGTGGGCTTAAAGAAAAACATAACAGCTTAAAAGTTATCATTGGAGCCTATTGAGTATTAGATGAATGTAGCATTTGGGAACAAACCCTGTTCCCAGTCAAGTCCATCCAGTCAAGCGGCCAGCCAGCCATCCTGGTCTTTGGAGGGTCACAAGGAGTTGTGGTGAGGGGGCAGCCAGGAAAGAGACAGAAGAAACACCTGATGCATCACTGGATACCAGTGATTATTTCTGAAGTAATTACACCAGGAGTTATTTGGTAATGTATTGCATAATTATTTGTAAGAAATTGTAGTTGACTTTACAAATTGAACAATAATCTTGATCTTTGATTACCAATGTTTCTTAGAGATGCACAATGTACCAAATCACAATCTTTATTGCAATATTACAATTGCACAGGACTGTTTGGATGCATTATTTGGAGTCTTTGTATTCTTAGATTCTTGGTCTGGACATCAATACTATATTTGGCCCCGGTTCCCTTGATGATCAGATCTGCTTTACATCTTTAGTAATTGAGATGCTAAAGTTTACTGAGAGCGATGGGAAGTCGCAGTATAATGGCAAAGAAATGTGTCTGGAAAATGTGGGTTAAATATGCTAAATATCATTTTACACAATAGTATTTCCAAATAAATATTTTTTTGTGATATTATGGAACCCTAATAAATATGATTTAAGTTCTGGTTAGTAAAGAATGAAAAAAGGCATCACAGACCAGCAATGTTCTGAAGACTCGTTCACTATTACACATTCATTTAAGATCTTAAACTTCTCTGAAATTGTTGACTAATCACATTAACCACTTCCAATTTATTTTGTTTGTTTATTAGTTTCCCACCAAAGCCTTTTAGGCTCGATTCTGTGAAAGTATGACTTTAAATAGTGACCATTTTTTTTCTCCCAGTTCAGTTCAAAGACCATACCAGTTTCTACTTGAAGAATTATCAAAGCATAAGTTCTTGAGTCAAGCTCTCACAACTGTGGACACTCTTATCTGGCGTCTGTTGGTAATTTCACAGGGTTTCTTTCACATCCAAGTCATGGAATGTTGTGGTGACTCGGTTGAGTCAAAAACAGTGGAACACTGTATTCCTGAGAATATTTCAAAGTTGTTTATCTTTTCTGTCATGATTTACTTTGTTTACATTTAGCCGTTGCTCCTTCCCAGAGCATTGTGTTTTGTTGTCAGAAGTAGGAAAAGCTTTACTTCCTGGATCACTTGACAAGTAACTTAGGGAGGCTATGGCCACAGTTCAAAGACTCGTCATAGTGAGAACATGTATCATTCTGTAAGTATATACAATGTCAGAAAAGGAAAGATTACACTGACAGAGCAGATGTGATCCAAGATTAAGCTTCTTATAATATTTCGACCATTTCAGTTAGAAAATTATTTCTAATAGTTCCTTATGTCACTCATCAAAGAGGAGCTAAACTGTACGGATAATTTCAAGGAATTTAGACCCGTAGGTCACAGTGTGAATGACATTAAATAGATGAGTTTGAACCTTAAGAGAAGTTGTGGATTTGTCTTTTATGGACTGATTGAGAATGTAACATTCACTATACTGTTCTTTCCCTCTAAAAAGCACTTGGAGTGCCAGACGAGCTTTTAGTCTCAGTAGGAATCTATTTTTCTTCTAGCTACACACTAAAGTACCAGATAATGAGATCCAGACTGATTCTGAACAATAAAACATATCGGCGTCACTTGTAACATCTATGAAATCAACGTAGATTGCTTAATATTACATTCTAAACATTGAGGCTCATCAAACCACCATTTCACCAGGTTTTCCTTCACAACATCTTGCGTACATCCTGTTGTGGATTCTTTCACTCCCTGCTCTTCTAACCTCTATTAATCACATCAGAAATTTCCCACAGTGTTTTACAGAAAGCCAGTGCTTTTACTGGATATTTTGTTTTCGCCCCCAAAGTTACCTAAATCAAATTTATATTTTTCCTGAGGAGAAAATGCTTTAGTTAGATGTATTTTTTTACATGGACATTTAGCATCAATATGTGAAATTAAATATTACATAATCATAATAATCATGCCCCTTGAAACACAAACTAAAACCTTTTTGTATTTTATTTGAAATTATGTGATACACCAATACAAGCTAACACATAAATGTAGTGATATTCTTTGAAGACTAGATGTTTTTAGAGAACATTTATGAACTGATGACAACCAGAGAAAACACTGGTGAACACATAAGTATCGAAAATCAGTTTTTGAAAGTATACATGGTGTACAATTAAATTTGTCAGCAGCTTTCTCTCTTTAGATATTAACAAAAACAAATACATATTTTTGCACATAACTAGAGGCAGACAGAACTATGAAGTTAGAATAGATAATCCTTTATTATCCCACACCTAAGAAATTCAGGTGTGCCAGAAGTAGAAGGTAAGTAAAAATATGCATATTCAAAGACAAAGAAGCTATATGTAAAATAAGAATAAGAAACTGAGAAATGGCAAATTTACAACATAAGAAAAATACTGCTGCACAGTTATTAAAAATGGCATATTATGTTCAAAAGAACTGTGTAACTTAGTAGGGTAATTTTAAAAAATCGGAATAACTTTGCATGTCCATAAAAAAACATCAAAAATGAAAAAAATTTAAATAACAGCAGGGATGTAAACTCTTATTGAGTTTGACACTGTCTTATTGAATCTGTAGAGTAAATATTTGGTTTTTGACAGCTTAGAAGCATTTTATTTATGTGTATTAGTTTAATTTGCTGTGCTTTAATTGCAGACGCTGAGCGACAGGCCATTCATCCAGAAACTGTTTCGCCCTGTTTCGCCCGACTGCAATGCACACACACTTGGCGACCTGCTGAAGGAGATGTATCCAGATGCTTTGACAAATGATGGTAAGCAATCAAGCAGCGATTTCAAGCATTACCAGCTAACCGCTATGTACAGACAAATTTTTGTCTGATTTTTTTATTAAATATAAGCGGTGTTACTCTTGATAAAGAAAAAGGAAAGGACCCTCCTCAAGGTTATTTTATTTGTTGTACTTGTGAAGGAATTTTTGAGATCCAAATTTTCTGATAAAACTGCTAGAGGACAAAGATGAGAGTTAATAGCGTTTAGATTGAATAAAGATGTGGGCAAACGTAATGAAAGTGAAAAGAAGGGATGAGAGGAAAGCTTAGATATGACAAGAATTTTGAGTTTTCCACCTGAGATGTAACACACTTAGCTTTCAACGATGGCTAAGTGTGTCACTTATTTTTACATCAAGGCTTCCACCTACACTCACTCAGAGGACAGCCCAAAATACATTTAAGTTAGATGTGAAGTTTACAAAATATTAGGGATCTAGACCAAGCTTTGCAACTGCTGGTGTCAAAACACTTCAGGTGACGTCTACTAAAAATGCAGGTCAAATCGACTTTATAGACAGCCAACTGTGAAACTGAGTTGGTAAAAAAAAAACTCCAAGTTCTATTGCATGAACAACTGGCTCAACATTCAGAGTCAAAGAGTGTTAAGTTTGATGTGGATGAAAATCTAACAATAACTTCACTGAAAATATGAAAGCAATGTGGAGTTAAGTACAACACATTCCTCTTTATTGCCACCTAAAACTGACATTGTTTTATAATTGTGTGTATCTTTTCAGTTAGTTCACATGCCGGGCAATGATTGCTTTGTTTTGTCCAATATGCTGCTGGGGTGCAGCAATATATTAAATTTACATGTCAATAACGAGTTCAAGAGTCAAGTTTCATGATACCATGATATTGTTGTTGAATAATCTGAGGAAATATGAATGCATCACATTTTCCTCACCCTTATCTCATTCTCCTTGAGCTTTAGCACACTGGTTTATACAATTTATTTCAGGTGCAAACATAAGGCAGACCATCCAAATGCTGTAATATGTTGTTGGAAACAAGAGTTAGACTGCATAGCACATTAAATATAGGGAGTCATACTTAAACTATTTTCCTTTCCACCTCAATCTTACATTTATTTTGCCAGATGAGGTCACACAACAGAAGGTAGATACTGCTCTGAGAGAGACGTAACCTGTAAAAGAAATATGGTGGCGTATTAATATCGCATGCTTTGTAATCTCATGAAACCCCTTTAATATGTAGCATAAAAAAATTAAGTACTAACACTGAGGCTTGTCATGATAACATGTTTTGCTGAATGATAAACTGTTTCAGAAATTATTTAGAAATATAATACTATGATAATAGTAATGCAAGTTCCCTCTCTCAAAAACCAACTTGTATTTTGTAGAGAACACTTAACACTGAAACTTGAAGATATTTGAAATATCCAAAATAAAACACAATCAAAAACAATAAATGGAAATAAATAAATTAAATTGATTGTCTCTGAACCAAAATATATTAATCAGAATGGATATGATCAAACTAATATTAAAGTGTTTATTATACGACAGATTTACTTACACGTTACCTAGTGGTATTAGTAGATCTTTGGACATCTTGTACCTATTTAGAACGCCTGAATCCAGTGATTCCTTTTTTTTTTCTCCACTTTCGGTTCAACTTGTTTTTCCCAAATAAACTATCCAGGTTTTAAAATTTAAAAAAAAGTTTTAAATCTAGTTATTAAAACAATAGACAGTTACCCTGAGGGATTTGAATATATTTGTTTTTACTGTAATTTTATTGATCTGCATAAAACACACAAATGGTAGTAATTGATCCGTACCTGTTGTTTCCTGGTTTCTAATTATATTTGGACAGCAGATGGAGCTTTTAAGTTCTGTGGGTTTGTGGTGTACCTTGGAGTTGCAGCTGTAAGGGAGGAGAGCTGATGATGAAAGAAGAGATGAGAGGAAAGGGATAGAGAAAGGCCAAACAGCAGTCAAAACAGAGAGTGTCTGCAAAAGAAGAGAGGGGAAGTAGATAAAGAGACAATAGTATGTTGGGAGTACAGACCCGCAGGAGACTCACCTGCACAGAGGCGACAACCATTAACACCGCCTTCTCTTGTCTGTCTGCCTACCTGTCTGTCTAATAGCCACTGTCTTTGTGTCTCCATCCAGCATCTCTTTGCTTATTTCTCACACTCACTTTCATATCCAGAACTGAAAAACCTGGCCTGATTGTAAGATTTTTACTCAGTTATATCAGCTTCTCATCACCAGAAAATATTTTATTTGGTAAAATACAGCGATAATACCTACATAATAGATTTTGTAGAAGTAGGAGGTGTGTGGCTCAGTTGGTAGAGCAGTTGGACTCATCAATGAAGCCGTCTTGTTGTCAGTTCTCAGATTACATGTGAGATTACTGTTGAATGAAAGGCCACCAGTTCCAAAAGAGCTCCTTAAAAACGGCAAGAAAATGTGTTTTGAGCTTGTGTCACTAAAAACATTGTGTCCTGTGTTGCTACATATCTGATGGTCACCTTCATGGTTCATTGCTCACTTAAGTTTGATTGATTTTTTGTTTATTTTCAGGATAGCACATATTAATGAACGCATAATGTTGTAATTGTTGTATCATAGTGCTTGACACCAAGCACCTTGAGCCTTTGAATACCACAAAGCCATTGATGTACAGATGAACCCCTCTATCATCTTTTCAATTTTCTCTGTAATCAAGTTACATGCTTAGCCATGCTAGAGTGGAGTTCAGATCCTAGAGTCACAGGAGGGTTTGGTAATCAGGATTATTGATGATTTTGTTGTTGATGTCACAGAAGAAGATATCAGTTGCAGGTTTTTGTGTTAAGTGATTTGTACACAGTTTTTCCTTGTAGAATTTGTAGTGAACCTGTAGTCGAGTGTTCCGATAATTTGGATAATTGCTACTTTCACTTCTTACTATTGAATCACTTTTTCACGGAGGCATTTTCCTAACAAACACAACATTTACTTTAATGGGAGCAGTGGAATCAATAACATCTGACATTTTAAAATTTAAGTTATCTACCAACTCATCTACAGAGTGGCATGCTAAAAGAGAGATGGGAGATTAAACTTGATTGACGGTTTCATAGACCGTACTTGCACTGGCATTTATAAATTCAGGCCGGATTAACAACCCCCAGTTTCCATTGCGAAAAGGATTTACAAATGGGGATTGCGGTTTGCAACACTGTTTATAAACACAGAAAGTAAGTTAAGGACGAAACTAAATATTATACAACCAATATTAGTGTATTTGTTTCCATGGATGTCATTGTTTGGCTCTGTGGGAACAGTGTGGATCCTTGCATTTTTAGATAAAAGGCTAAATTAAACAGGTTGTTGTGTAAAGATCATTATTTTTGAGCAATGTATTTACTTCAAGATCCTTTGTGAAACAGATACAATACTAGAATTCATCTTCTCATAACATATTTCAATGGTTTCATAGAAACAAGTGGTTTTTTTTGTTGTTGTTGTTGTTGTTTTTTTTCTGCAACTAAAGTGTTTTTATTGTACAATGCTTAGGCTTGGATTCCGGTCTGTAGTAAAAGCTGTTTAGTTTAGGCTTTAGGCAACAAACCAGCCAACGCTTGAGATGGTCTCTAAACAGTAACATCTGCTAAACACTATGATCTTCTTGAAGAATATTTTTAACCATGTGATGGATGGTTTTACGGCCCCTGATTTGTTTCAGTCCTGTTGCTCTTTATATATTTAATTGGGACTGAATTGCTAAATTTTTATCTAGCGTGAATATTTCCTGGAAAGAAAACTAGCATCTTACTATTTTTTTTTCTACTTGTTTTTTTTTTTTTTTTACCTTGATCTAACTTGTTTTTCTTCTTTGATCCTATATCTCTGTCTCAGGTGTAGTCTTCAACATCTTCTGTCTGCTGTGGATGCCTTTTATGTCTTTGAGTTTAAATCTCAGCTTTCTTTTCTCTCCTCCCTCCAGAGAAGTCTGCCAGCCTGCCTGGTTGATCAAGGTGAAAGTGGCCCTTTTGTCTAAAGACGTTTGTTTGGTTTCCTCCTCTTCCTCGGGTGGTAGATAGGTTGGATGATAGCCAAGGATTATGGTGGCGTGTTTAGATTAGAGAACACTCTGAAGTGTGTTCAGAGACTTTGTAGAGCGGTGGCGTTTTAAGGGAGTGGTTAGCAGGTATTGTTCATAAGTTCAGAGAACTTCTTTTTACTTTTTTTTTTTTATCTCCATCACCCTAACATATAACAGTCTGGGGTGCTCTACATCTCTGTGATCTTTCAAACATGAAATAACAACCCTTTCTTTCAAACACACTCCCTCCCTGTTATGTCTGAGAGAGGATTTCTATTGACCCCTCTGGGACCCAGAAACCAGTTGCAGCAAACAAATAGGGGTGGCTTGCATTAAGAGCTGAAACGACAGGGGATTCCCAAATCTTTTGAAAGCCATGGACGAAAGTCTGTGTTGCCATGAGGCTACCCCCGCGCCGCTTGAACCAAACTCAAAACATTGCGTTCCTGTAAGCAGTGGTCAGCTCTGACGTGTGTTCATACTGTCTCATACTGTCTCATGTATTTTGTTTTTCTGAATGCAGGTGTGTTATTGAGCAAGATTTTGGCAGAACATTTTGGTTTTACTGCAAAAATCAGTCTAGAGGGCAGTACTTCCCACATGTTAAATGGCTGACAGATAATTCTCGTAAGCAAGGTGTCTGTTTACTTTAAAGGTGACTTTTCTTTTTTTTTTTTTTGGGAGTTGTGCCTAGTGTTGAAAAACCCTGCATTGATATCTGTCTGTGAATAATCAAAGGAAACCCCCACATTATCATAATCCCCCCACAACTCCACCCTGGCCCCTCCTTTTCAGCCAGGTGACAAATCCACACCGTTTCCCACCCACGTTCCTCCACCTCATTCCCATGTGTGGCACTGCCTACGCATGAATCTCATGCCCCTTCACAGAGCCTGCCTTGGCAGCCAATACAGCTGTGCTTATCAAACACTATGTCTCAATTCAGAGGCTGCAGGGGGAAGTGCAGGTTTCAGTGGCTGTTTTGATACAGATGATAGTGGGTTATGGTTCGTATGTGGAGGCGTTTGAGATGTGCGACAGGGGAATTCAGAATGGCTCGAAAGCCTGCTCGATGACGCTATCTATTGTTGACTGAGATGAGCTCTGCTTTAATCTTTCTGCTTTCTAACTCTAGTCACAACAGAATGGCTAAAAAATTAAACAATTAGACTATTGGAAAGACATATCAAAATGCCATCAAGACTGAGAAACCCTTCTGTAGAGAGACCATAACCTATACTTATTAGTTTAGTGAAATCTTCTACAGGATCTTTAGAAATATTCTTTTGTGGCAAGTCCGTATGAAAATGTTATGGATCTGAATCTTCTATTTCTCCACTATTGACAGATTTTGTTTTATTGTCACTGCTAGCCAAATTTGAGTTGTTTTGCCCTTTAAAGATTTGTTTGAAATGATTTAGCCAGATGTGAAAATATATTTGCCCCCCTTTTTAAATTTACCTTACTTTTTTGGTTCAGTTTTACAACTTACTGCCAGACCTGTTTATTGTCATTACTGCAGAAAGAAGAAACCACCTAAATAAAATCAATTATGTAAAGTAGTCTAAACCAGTGTTTCCCAATCCTGGCCCTTAAGGCACACTGCCCTGTGTGTTTTAGGTAATTCCCTGCTGTAGGCCACCTTATGTCAATTGATGGCTGATTAACAAGCTTTTACTGAACTGCAATAATCTGAATGAGATGTTTTTAAAGCAGGGAAACATATAAATTACTGGTCTTAAAGATCTTGTAAAGCAAAACATTAGGCCTAGAGCTAAAAATATTCCAGAACAGATGAGAAGTAAAGTCGTTGACATACATCAGTCCGTAAAAGGTTGCACAACCATTTCTGAGACTTTGGGACCAAAGTGTAAACCTTACCAGGAATTGCTTACCAAACGTACCTGGAAAGAGCAGTAGTGACTTATACATAACGTCACAAAAGGATCTAAAGCACTGCATGCCTCATTGCCTCACTTGATGTTGATAATCAAGTGAGGCATCACTTGATGTTGTTCATTGCCTCAACATCAAGTGAGGCAATGAGGTTCATAATTCAACAAAAAAAAGGCACTGAGCAAAATGCCATCTATGGGTGAGTCCCTAATAGCAAACCACTGCTGACCACATAGCACACAAAGATCTATTTCATATCTTCCAAAGAAATGTCTTTATGATTCTCATGACTTTTGTCAAGATATTCTGTGGACCGATGAGACAAAAGTGGAGCTTTTTGGAATGTGTATATTACATGAGGTATAAAACAAGTACAGCATGTCAGAAAAAGACATGCTGTACTGGAACATGGTGGTGGAGCTTTGATGGTCTCGGGCTGCTATGCCTCTTCAAGAACTGGAGGGTTTGCTATAATTGTCTTCCCACCCTCCAAAGGAAAAAAAACAGTCTCTAGAAGTCTTTTGGGGAGGAAATACATTTTCATGTATTGCACTCCATCAATAGTATGTTTACTTATTCAGTCGTTGATAGGAAAAAATTGCTTTCACTTGCTTCTTGCAGCATCATAAATGTGTGTTTATTTACCCATTAGTTAGTGGATTCTTATGTCAGCCTGTGAGTCCGAACTGCTGCCAGTTATACGGTCAGACACAGTTTGGTGAAAACTTGCGGTCTTTGTAAATGACATTTGGCTGTGCTTAGCTGAAAGAACATGCCGTCTTGGCCAACAGTAGAGTACCACTTAACCACAGGGTGTGTGTATGTGTCAGCTAAAAGCCATTTTTTTTATACATGGGCATCTTTCCATTGAAATACTGTTATCAAAAATGTTGTTGTGGCTTGGAGGAAGCCCACTAATTACATTACAACTGCTGTAGCCTTCTTTTTCAGTTTTATTAAAACCTTGTGCTAATTTTCGGCCTATTTTGCTTTGCCATGCTGAAGTTTTGGTGGACTTGACTGACTGAAAGCAATATTTACTTGTAGGACTTCTTGTTTGTCTAAATACTGAACATGCAGAATCAGAATTTAAGTTTTTCAGGATTTTTTTTCAGAGCTTATTTCTGGCAAGTGATAATAACCAATTGACGGTACCTTTGAAAGAGTGTATTGTAGTTCACAAAACAATAAGAAACCTTGTGTATCATTGGTTCCTCTTATGTGTTCTTCTTTAACAAGGTTTCATAAGCCTGATAAACTGTTTTGGTTTATTTGTAATAGAAGATACACATTATGTATAGCATAATAAAAACTTCTTTTTTTAAAAAGTTGTTCTCAAAAGAGTAACGATATTTGTAATAAACAAAACAAGTAAATAGGTTTATAATCCAAAACAATGCAGAATGGTTTAAATATAGACTAAAATGTATATTTAGTATAGAAATACTTTTTAAAATGGATTCAAGCAAAGTTTTTCTTATTGTTAATGCCCCCTTCAGAGATTCCCAGAAAACGGTTATCAAACTGGGAAAACACCTGATTTTTAACATTCCTCACTATTGTATTGTGTCATGTTAACCTCATGGTTACATCTGCACTTTTCGACAGCATGAGGGGAAATTAAATCCTCTGTATTTACTGTAATCACAGGCAATTTTGTTCTGCCCTTTAATGTAACACAGAGTTAGACTTGTTTTCCTGTTTACATTATGATCTCAGTTCTACTCATGAGTTATTAGCTGTCACTCTGAAGGAATTTAAACGTTTTTCCATAACATGTTTTGTTTACATTTTGAGGAGATATTCAACTAGTAGCTCCTGAAGTGTTTCAAATATACATATTACACGCAACTTGACCATCTTATTCCACACAGTCACTTGTCACTATTGTGTAAATGTGACAACAGAAGTCTCTGAAATTTACTGTGCATCAACAGTAACATGCAGTACATGTCAACATTCAATGCAACCCTTTTACTAAGTTTTGAGTTTATTTCCTCAATATTTAACTCAGACAATATATAAAAGATTTTGAAATGCACTATCAGTGATTTTTGTGACTGATTTTAGATTTCTGGCATACAGAAATCTAAAATCAATTTTAGCTGCTCTTAGTGTCTCTTAAACAACTAAATTATAGCAAATGGTATTCAGGATATTTTTTGTACTTGCTAAAAGAATTTAAAAAAATGTATCTGTCTTCACAATAGCCTGTTCAGTCACTGTTCAATTCAGACAAATTGACCTGAGGCATGCAGAAGGACATAGGCTGTTTTTTTGTTTTTCTTTTTGTTTTTTTTTGTTTGTTTTTTTTGGAAATGTACATTTCTGACAGACATTGCACTGAATGTTTCAACAAAATCATTTTTGAAAACATCTGCAACACCAAAACTCTTGATGGTAATTTGTTTTAAACATATTTGAAAGGTTGATCTAGTGGGATTTTGCAGAGTTTCTGGCTGCTGGGACAATTACAAGATCACACTAGAATGCTAGAAAAGTTGGATAAGAGGTAACATTTTTTAACTGGTGCAAATATTTTTGCAAAGGTCAAATATGTTTTTGGGTTGAGAAAGTTGCTGTTAGCACACTTCCTTTAGACTTAGTTGATCAGTTATTTAAATATTTATATTTTATTCTGAGTTAAACTCATAGGCCCAGATTTTTACCTGACCTGACCTGAACCTTCAGAGCCACATGAAGACAATTACAAAGTCGGCCTTCTATCACCTGAAGAGCATTTCTAGGATTAGGGGACTGATGTCTCAGTGAGATCTAGAGAAACTCATCCATGTGTTTATCTTTAGTTGCATCAATTACTGCAACAGCGTCTTCACAGGTCTGCCTAAAACAATCAGACAGCTGCAGCTGATCCAGAACGCTACTGCTCATGTTTTCACTGAAACAAGGAAGTTAGAGCACATAACACCAGTTTTAAAGTCACTACACTGGCTCCCTGTAGCTCAGAGAATAAACTCTAAAATACTGTTGCTAGTTTATAAGTCACTGAATGGCTTAGCACCACAATACATTAAAGGTCTGCTGTCATCATATCAACCTTCCAAATCTCTTAGGTCTTCTGGTTCTGGTCTGCTCTGCATTCCCAGAACCAAACATGGAGAAGCAGCATTCAGGGTCTATGCACCAGAAATCTGTAACAAACTACCAGAAAACTGACGAACAGCTAAAACATTGATTTCCTTTAAATCTAGACTAAAAACCCACCTGTTTAAGTTGCTTTTGAACATAATCATGAAACAATCAATAATCTGATGTGTAATGTTGACTTTGTGTTCTATGACTTTGTATTTTTGTGTTTTTATGATGTAAAGCACTTTGAAATGCATTGTTGTTGGAAGGTGCGATGCAAATAAAATTTTATTTGATTTGATAGTGGTAATGGCTTTAAACCCTTGGTGTGACCTTCTTGGCTGCTTGACTGAAAACACTCTTCATCACTTGTCTGAGAAGACATAAACACGGCCAGAGAGGCACAGCATAAATAGCATGATGATGAGTGTCGGACTGCAGATCAATAGATCCTTTATTATTTTTCATGCTTGTATTCTGATTTCACAAGTACTTTATATTTTCAAGTGTCCAAGTTATGTGTTGCTGCTACAAAGGTTTTGCAAAGTCACCTTTACCTTCCCCAAATTTCACAAATATTTAGATTCACGACTGAACACGTCTCAACTGTTCTGATGGTGCAGGCTTTAATTTTGCAATCTTGAACTTAGATGAATCTTTTTTTTTTTTTTTTTTTGTTCCCAGCATTTTTCTCATGTTTTAAGAACAGTCTAAAGTGGTTTTACTGTGAGTGTGAGTCTGAGTAATTCATATGGAGGTGGTTATTGGGATGACATATGGGAATATATGTTTGACTGAAAATGTTGTGTAAGATGTTGTGGGTGTTGCATACTGTAGATTTCCCCCATTTCTCATAGTGAGACTGTAATACACCTACTCCACCTACATCTTGTCAAGGCCTGAATGTAAGTGAAGAGTATGAAACGCCTGCCAGAAAGGCGGTGTGTGTGTGTGTGTGTGTGTGAACCAGAGAAAGTGTCTTCTCACCTTTTATCAGTGAAGCAGGATCACACCTTTTACTTTCTGTGCTTTCTGTCCACCTTCACTCCATGTTACTTTTTCAGTAACATTAGCCCACTTAAAAACAGTATTTTACTTATATATGTGAATAAGTAGAATACTTATTAACACAATTGATCTAAATTATACTTGTAATTTAGATCAAATTTAAACAGTATTTTCATCCGAGTCACTTTTAGTCAGATCACAGGGTAACGCAGAAACACACAGGACAAACAACCACACACACAAACACCCATACTCACACTCATAATGGTAGATTAAATAGCTCAGTTAATGTAACAGTCTTTTTTTTTGTGGTTGTTTTGTATTTACTGTGGGAGGAAGTCAGAGTACACATGCATGGAGAGAACATTAGAACTTCATGCAGAAAGACCTCTGGCTGGGATTTGAACCCAGGAACTTTTTTGCTGCGAGGCAAAATGACTACCAGCTGTGGCACCTTGCAGCTTAAAATGAGCTAATCAATAGATCCTTTATTATTTTTCATGCTTGTATTCTGATTTCACAAGTACTTTATATTTTCAAGTGTCCAAGTTATGTGTTGCTGCTACAAAGGCTTTCATAAAGCAAAAAGCAAGCAGTTCTGGCGAAGGGAAAAATCTTAACGTGACTGTTGTTGAAAGAAAATATTGCAGCCATTGTTTTCAGTAGGATTATCATCATGCAAACACAAAATCAAATCCATAATTTTGCTTCAACATACAAGTTATAATTTACACTTTTGCTGAAAATATTTGTTCCAAATAAGACTTTACAGTTCTTAATGAGTTTTACTGTTGGCACAATGCTCCATCCGCACTGTACCACCTTTTTGTTTTGCAACATCTTTATGGTTGCAGCTTGGTGGTTAGCGTCTTGCCACTACCACCAACAGCTCAACTCTTGTCTGCATGATTTTTTTTGTTGTTTAGGCATGCTGCAGAAATATTTTTTTTTATTTTAAAGAGTTGAATTATTTTATTCATGCATATCCTTTTTTCAGCAAAGATACTCAGTTTCTTTACATCTTGTACTCCTAAGCCTCTGATTTATCAAAATTGATACAGGATAGGAAAATCAGCTACCTTTATTATGTTATGTTATTAACATAGCAAATTCTGCATAACACACAGCGTTTCATTTCATTAGCCTAAATTTGGTATTTCTTAATTTACCCTCTTTCCATTGCATATGCAACCTTACTACATTTACCATATTTTCTGTACAGTATGATTGCATAATATTGCATGAAAAACTTACAAATGCAGCGTTATTTTTGTATTACAGTGTCTACTGAGAGGTAATAAATTAAAAGAAATCCAAAATAGTGCAAACAGTATTAGGATCTTTTGCTTTTTTTATTGCAGTTTCATTCAGAATATGTATTTCTGATACCCAAGAGTACTTGTTAGCTCATTTTCTGAGAGGAAAATCTAATAAGAGGTTGCATTGGACATTTGATGCAAGGTTTGTGCAGATTTCATCTAGTCAGTTTCCCAGCAGGTGTTGGGTGGAGCTATTTCTCAGACCGTCAGTTAACACACAGCCTCAACCGTCCTCTTGATATTACGTGGAACTGAAATGTCATGTACCCGGTGGGTTGTACTGCTAGTGCTTATGTATATGAATATATAGGTTATTATATTTATTGGTGTGTGTGTGCATGCATTTGTGCGTGTTCAGGAGTCGTTGACGGGAAAGGGCCCTTTATTATTCGTCCTTGTCACGCACATGCAGTGTTTCACCTATAGCACAGAGATGAGATCCAGATGCTGCCAGACCACGTTCCACATCTAATTACTTACTTACTTTAAAGTATTACTTTCAAATTAAAATCTCACATAAATGTAAAAAGTATTTTTGCCTTTTGAGAAACTTTCTTGCTTGGCAGCTGTGTAAAACAATTTTAGCCTGTTTTTGTGAGCCAATTTGCTGCAAAAATATTTGGTCTTAATCACAAATAATTCTAGAGGTAAATTATTATTGGGAAGTAACAATAATTTTGCATTTTAAATTTTAAAGCAAAGTACATGCAAGAAATAAATGACATCACTTTAGCCACATAGCTGCATATTTTCACTAAAGATATGTAAAAATATCATTAGATTATTTCAAATATTTTTTTTAATGTCGATACTCAAATTGAGAACACTAATAGCCCTTCTAATATAAAATATTCATAAACTTATATTTAGATATTGCATTTTTTTGACATCATACCAGCTCTTCAGCTGTAAAAGATTTGTTTTGCATGATGTACAGTTAGTTAAGTTAATATAATGGAACGACAGTCTTTAAAATCTTGCAAAGTCTAAAGTTAGAAATGACAGCATTGAAAAAATGTGTTTCCTAGATTTGTGTATTTTTTGTCTGACACCAAATTCCTCCAGTGACTTAAAGTCTTTTACTTTTTATTATCTTTATGCTTTTTAATTACCAACTACTTGTGATGAAGAATAAAATTTGTTGAAAGGTTGTGAGAGATCATTGGGCTTCACAGGAAAAGCTCAAAGTATTCATACACCATTGCTCCGAGCACGTTTTTTTTTTTTTTTTACTCTTTCTCTCACATTTGCTTATTGTTACCTGCACAGTAAAAGTGCAACATGTGAAAGCATAGGGCATTTGGTTAATGTTCTGAGATTTGGTCAACTTCCTGTGGGGGGAAAAAAAAGCATGAGATTTTTATTTTTTATTTTCCAACAGTTGTCAATTAAAGGTTTTCAGATGCCTGAATGTCCCTACAAGGTCAAATATCGTGTCTGCAAATTACACGTCTTCAGTGGGTTCAGTAAAATCGTTTCTCGCAACAAACGTTTTCGGTCACGGCCTTTCAGCAGCGGGTGGTATCAGTTACAGAAGGCCAGCGCATCCGGACACAAGCCTCTGCTTGCATACCATACATTGTCAGAATGAAAGGTGAAAATTCAAATCCTGCTGCCAGTGCATTCAAAAGCAATCAACTGTCACTTTACTGTTCTTCATAACTGAAAGCACAGTCATAGTCACTTTGGTACTTTCTCTCTTCTTCCTCTGTCTCATCCACCACAGAAGTGGTATTACTGTCGTGTCTGATGTGGTCTGTCTCACCTCATGTAACCATTTCTTTTCTCTGCACAGTTCTTTCCTCAAGTTTTGTCTTTATCTTTTTTTAATCAGATCATCTTTTGCTTTTTTCCCTTTACAAATCCTCCCTTCTTCCATTACTTGCACTCTTCTTTCCCTCTCACATCTTCTTAACTTACTGATTTTCTCCTCTGTCCATGACTATTCATTTTCACGTTCTTTAATTTGTTTTTCTTTGCTTTATTCATCTTTTCCTCACTTTTTACATTTGTTTTCTACCTCTTTTTACTTCCAGTTTTGTAATGTTTTCAGTTTAGTCATTTTCTCCTTTCTGTTTATGTTAAAGAGTGCTGTATCCATCAGATCGTCTCCTATTAGCAGTTTAGTATTTGTGATTCACCTAATTGTGTGGAACGCAACTCCAAATTATTCCCATCAAATTCACTTCCTCGCAGATTTTTTTTCTATATAACATATCTAAGAAACTGCACCTATAAGACAGAAGCTGAAATATCTAAGAGCAATGCTACTTGGAGAGACTGTCAATAGTATGTCATAGCATGATGGTACCACAACCATGCTTGACAGTTGTGTCGATCTTGGATGGGACACCCATTAACCATCTTAATTTTTCTTCTGTCCAAATAAAGGAATATCCTATTCTCTCTTGGTCAAACAAATATGTTTTATGCTGGCAAAAAGTAACTACCACCTGCAGTCAATCCACACCATTTAATTCACTTCAAATTCAAAATTATTTAATTTCCTTTTGGAAATTAATATGCTGTTCATTGGTGGATGATGCAAATATTTGTAAATATGTGAACTTCTCACTGGACCTAACAATGAGCCTGAGTGTTTACAATGTGAATACCTTTCCTTTCCCCTTCCAGGTGAGCAGAAGCGCTATCAAGTCCTGATCCACGGGATCGAGCCGCTACTGGAAACTCCTCTGCAGTGGCTCAGCGAACACCTGAGCCATCCTGACAACTTCCTGCACATCTGTGTCGTCCCTGTGCCCACTGATTGAGGCCGCGCCTCTGCACCTTGTCATCCCAAGACTCATCAGCCAATCACCTGCCAGCTGGATAACCTCAGACATGGTAGAACTTCATTGTGGAATCTTGGAACTAACAGACATTAAAGGAGAAGAATCATATTATTAATCACAAATATGAACAAGATCTCCTTTATTTGGTTTCATTTCCATCTGGTCACTGCTACTACTCCTCTCTCAGAAATTTCACAAAGGATGAAAGGAACTTTTCTTGTTCGAGGAGCATCTCTTTAAGAAACAGGTGTCAAACTCCAGTCCTCAAGGGCCACTGCCATGCAACTTTTAGATGTGCCTCTGCTGCACCACACCTGAATAGAATAATTAGGTCATTAGCAGGACCCTGGAGAACTTATCCACACAAGAAGGAGGTAATTAAGCCTCTCCATGCCAGTGTTTTGTACCTATGGCACATCTAAAAACTGCAGGACAGTGGCCCTTGAGGACTGGAGTTTGACACCCAAGCTTTAAGAGAAGCGATTGCTTCTTTTTTTCCCTGTTTTTCTGTTTCATATATTCTCCAAATAACCAAATATATACACTGGAGGTGAACATTTTTAAAATTTCCATTTTCCTTCTGATTTAAAAGACTGTCTTTGAGACAGGGATGCTGTTCTGGGCATTGAGGGGGAGGATGTGGTGTCAGGTTCTGCTGAAGTTGCCTTAGTTATTCACCGTCATGCATCATGACTTAGATGGTGTTGATAAGTTTACATCACAGTCTGAAAGTCACCTTTTTAAGAATACTAATAAAACTGTAATATTTCACCTAAATAAAAATATAATCTTGACCAGTGATTGGTTCTGGAAGTTTTACAGCATTCACAGGAATTTGGTTGGACCAAACTCTTCCTGCACCTGCTGAGTTCAACATCTAATTCTGAGCTATCCGAAGATGCAACAAAATAACAAAAAACATCTAAATTGTTATGCCATAGCATTATTCCTAACTTAACATTAAGATGTTAATTTAACTTTTAAAAATATATATTTAAATTTTTCTTCATGTTCAGCTGCAAATTTGAAATTTATAAACCTGTCATTATTAAACCAAAAGGTTAAACTAAATCTGATTTGTTTTTTACCATGTCTGCAAAGATGGAAGGAGATGCAATATTTTCACATGGTGTCATCAGTCGTCAAGTGGTTAATGAGCTTCAATGATTATGTTTGGAGGTCTCTGGGAAAACAATCCACACATCTTAAATTGCAGGTGTTGATTTCTCGCCATCAGTACAACGTTCAGCTTGGTTTTATAGTCTGTTTTGTGAGACTTAGCCCAAACTTCTTCTATCCACAGCCAAGTTTAAATGGGCATCTGGTTTTGTTAAAACTTAAAGAGCTGAGCGTGAATGATGAGACTGTTAGCTTTAGGTGGGCAACTTTCTGGGACCATTTAATGCATATGTTTTATTTAACATATTTAGGTTGTAGACACACAACTATATCAATATCAAACAAAATGCTCAAGCCATTGGATTAGTCCACCAAACACTTTGCATCCTAGAAAAATAGGATGAAAATCAAACTGTTTTTGATTGCTTGTACAAATTTTGCCTAAATACTTGTGTAGACAGAAAGCAATTTGATTTTGTTTCTGCCTTTTCAACTACATGTAGCTCTTGAGGATCTTATTTGCAGTTCAGTATTTGTTTTTGTTTCTGTGAAATTTGCAGATTTTTTTTCTTGCTTATCTAAAATATTCAAATACAAGAAAATGGAAAAAAAAAAAGTCGCAATTCAAGCATAGAGCAGTGCACTAGTCCTGTTGCTTTACACTGCTGCCAAATTATCTGAAACAAGGCGGCCACTGCATGTTCCTCTTCATTACAAGAAAGACAAATTTGGCTTTTTGGGCATGTTAGTGATGCAAAGAATATCTATGCCTATGGGATGAAAACAAGAGGAGTGACACCCAACACTCATCCTACAATTGTCAAGCTAATAGTGAAGATACTAATGAAGCAGATGGTCCCAAAAACAAAAGGTCAAAAAGAATTATTGTTGTGCACAATAAGCACTTTAAAACTATATTACTATACATGCATTAATTCTATATTTTATCTTAAATCAACTAAAATTGCTTAAAGTAAATGTTATAACATATCTGATTAAATTTAATTAATGTTGAAACAGTTTACTTGGTCCCATTTTTTTCATCAGGTAATTGAAAGTGCTTTACAGAAAAATGAACAAAGGTGAAGAAAGTTACATTAACTACAATAAATACACTAAAGGAATAATGGTAAAGTTTTAGCATCACTTAGAGAGACATAAAACTACACAAAAGCTCACTTAAAACCTAGAAGTAGGTAAGAAATTATTTTTAAAAAGCCTACTGAGCATTAATTGGAGAGCTGCAGCAAGCAATGTTTTCGGTTCTTTATGAAGGTAGACAAAATTTTCTTAAATAAGAGCAATTAGATCTTGTATAGCATTTTTGTTTTAAATATAAACACTCTTAACATGGAAAGTTATTATTCTGAGAATGTCATAATGTTAAATTATTTTTGTGAAACAACCTGCACCTTTAAAAAGAAAAGTTCAATTACCTGCTGACTCATTTGATATAATACAATGTGAAAATGTCAAGCTTCTTTCTAAGTGTTCATTTTTTCTGAAAATGTTGCACACTTATGTTTCAGGTTCTAATCTTGTTTCTGGAGATTTATTTTTTAAATCTATTTACATATAAAAAAGCATTCTGGTACATCTTGAAGAGAAATATCTGCAACACTGAGGCTTAATGATTAGTGAAACATGAATTTTTATTATGATTTTAGAGAAACTTTCCCTCTGCTTTCTCTTTTTGCTTTATTCATCTTTTAAAACACATCTCCCCCTCTCATGTGTTTTACTGCTGATACTCACCCTCCCTCTCGCTCTTCATCTCTTCTGGTTAATTATCTGCTGGCATCTACTCGCTGCTAATGAGACCGCTAAACTGTCCAGACAGGCCTGGGGCTGCTCTGTCACTGTGTGCGCTTTCAGGGAGTCGAACTCTGCAGTGTGAGTATGTGTACATAATTACAGACACCATTTATAGCCCCCTGCAGGTGTGTGAGTGCAGATTCAGATGTCTACACACACATAGACGCTTGTCTATTGTCACAATGCCAATCTGCTAATTTAAAGTGTATGTTGTGTGAGTGATGTCACACATCATGTCATCACTTCACTGCTGTTTCTGCCGCCAAGAATGATTGGACCGTGGTTTTTATGGTGTTGAGTCAAAAAGCCGCCACTCGGCGTGGGGTAACGTGTCTGTTTTTGTGTGTGAAAATGTGTTTTGTATACTATGCAATCTGGGGCCGGAGACGTAGTGATGAACGGTCTGACACACACTTTAATGGGATTTCCCGGCCCGTCATCCATCCCCCACACTGTACGGCACACCGAGGCAGAAGAGGCTCTGAAAATTAAAGCCAAGCAGGAGTGTGTTGCTTCGTGAGGGGCGGAGATGGAATGAGTTAAATTGCTTGCAGAAATTTATTTCCATGTCAATTTGAGATGCTTTAGACCTGAATCAGAACTGATAGCATCATTCCTCCTCATTCTGTCCAGATCGTCTAGACAAGTTCTGACCAGGTTTAGCTGTAAATATTTTTAAAAAGAGCCCAAAATCTTTACCTGAAGCAGTCGTAGAAGTTTATTATAGCCAAAACACACAGTTTCACGTTCCTTGTAAGTCAACACCTGGGTTACGATCCCCCATCATGGTGAAACATTAGAAATGTCTAAGAGCCATTGCACACCTGAAAGTCTTAACTAAGGTTCATGGTTTTTGTTTAATTGTGAATATTTGATCCAGTTGGTTTGTACTTCCCACAAGAATGTGATACTCGTACTGTCACTAATGACATAGCTATTTTGGTAAAAATGTACCTTAATTTTAATATCATTAGGCCGGTCACAAAAAAAATGTTGCTGGATGATAAATTGATCCAGTAACTATTCCGGTAAACAATAGTAATGCTGTTTTGAGACCATTTTCAAGTAATATATTTATAATTATTTAAGTAACTTAAGTTTGGCCTCTGAAAGACCAATAAACTTTAACTTTGTAAAGAACACTTAACACAGGAACTCAAACATATTTTAAATATTCAAAGTAAATCACAACCATAAATAATAAAACAGAAAAAAAATCCACACACAACCAAAACCAAAAATAAATTGGTTAAGTCTCTATAAAGAAAATTGCTATTCAAAAATATCTATCATAAAAATGGAAATCATCAAGCTTATTTTAATTGATTATGTTAGTTAATTGTGACAGAATTAAATTTCATCATTGTTGAGATGGCACTATAACATTTTTCTTATACAATTCCTGGGGTGATAGAGCTATGCTTCTTGGAATCCAGAAGTTGTGTGGTGTTTTTTTTTTTTTTTTTTTTTTTACTTCCTCCTTCCTGGAGTTACGTGTTTTGTCCCCTTGGGCAAAACACGTAAACCCAAATTGCCTACCGATCTATGCATCACTGTGTTTGTCAGTGCGACAGGGTAAATGTGGATCTGACGTAAAGTTCTTTGATTGGTTGGTTTGACTAGAAAAGTGCTAAATAAATTGAGTCCATTTAAAAGTCAGCACAATGTGAATTGAACAAATTCAACCTAAATCTCAATCTCTGAAGTTGAATTTAATGTGATTAATTCCATGGGTCATACACACTTCCAGCTAGCAATAATATTTAACATTTTATTTTCTTTAGTTTATTATACCATCTCCAGCAGTTTAGAAATACAAAAAACAGGCAAGTTTACAAACTTTTGCTGTAATTGACAACCAGTCTATTTAGATTTAAATCACGGCCACATTTTATATCCACGCTCTCATTTTGTCCTGTCCTCCTTCTGATTTATACCTTATAAACAAACTACTTCAAACTATGTGTTTTTATTTTCTTCTATCGATGGTTAAGCAGTTTTTCAATGGAATATGGAACTAAATCATTAGAAAATACTAACAGTTTAATTTCATTCTATTTAGTCGTACACCTAAATTCCACTATAGTGGTTTTTGTATCAGTTGAGCCATCTTTCATGTGACAGATGTGGACCACTGATTAAACCAAAAAGAATTTTGTGATTATAAATGATATTTTATCGGTCATACCATAGCAATTCCTTGCTTATAAAAATGAATAAATGTAATTCGATTCTTTTGGAAGGCCTCTTAACCATGACCCTAATCTTTAGCTCCATTCACAGATTATCTTCAAGACAATCAGGACTTTTATCCTCTACCAAATATTAATTTTACTTTCAATCAGGCAAGACACATTGATAGGTAGTTAAGAAACTAAGTTAATAAAAAATGATCAGATTTGTTATAAACTACTCTAAATAGGTGACACCTATTTAGAGTGTCACCTATGTCAGCAAACTGAAAATAAACTTATGTTAAAAAAAAAAAAAAACACCTGGCAAAAGATACACTGCTTCGTTAAATGATTACTGTATAATTATTTTAACCCAGCCCATCTTTACTGGGACTAATGGCTGACTCCAACCTCTTAGAATATGCTGACCATCCTTTAAAACAGTTTTTCAATATGAAACGTAATTGCCTAAGTATGTAGAAAAAAAAAGTTATGTAACAAATTTGAGAATATATATACAACTATTTTCTTATGTACTTTTGTACTGAGCTCTTACAATAACAGTTAAGAAACAACACATAAACTTGTTGTGCTGGTGTTTGATAACAAATGTCTTTATTAAGCCAAACTGGAAATCCTTCCCTCTCCGTTCCAATAAAAATCCAATAAAATCCAAAACACGTTTACCGTACGGCTGATTTCGACCAGATTCCGTGAAACCAGTCTTTCTCATACACACACAGTTTTACCATCAGCTCAGACCACAAACTATGTCATCTACTTCCCCTCAGTCCCCTACTGTCCTGCATAATGTGGTGAAACCACAGCCTCCCGTACGCATCATACCTTACTTGCGAGGACCTTCATTAAGATAATCTGTTAAAACCATCAAATTGTCTTGGATCTTAATCTCTTGCTTACAGCTCAGAATAGGATGAAGTTATGTATTTTCTTTCCTCTATTTGTCTTAATATTATCTATACAATGACATCTCAGCTCTGAAATGGCTCCATTAATGTCCAAAATCTAGCTTGTCCCCACAAACAAGGACAAACTGTATAACACACATGTGCACACCCGCCTGTACACCCCCACACTGTTTTGCTTTTTTAGGCGTCTCAGGGGGCTGCTGTGCTCTGCTGTATATCAGACAGAGATCAAGAAGATCAACAGATGAGAGTGATTAGTGATGAAGAGGAAGTCATGAGTGTTTTTCTCATCCTGAGCCACACAAACACATTACAGCGGGACACTGGGACATGTGACATCAGAATGTCGCAGCAAACTTTACATTTCAAAACGTTAACTCTGTAAGCTGCTGTGAGAGTTAGTTGGAAACGGGAAAAATCACCAAATCCTAAACAAATTGAACCAGATTAGTTGCCCTTATGTATCAATTTCTGATTTACATACAGTTGTAGTTTTTCTGTCTCTATGGTTTTATTTTTGTGTGTAGTCCCTTTACGCACACTGCTTTAAAACATCAATAAATCAATCATTATCCATGAGTTTTTAAGCATGTGAACAGATGTTTGGATCCAAATGACTGGAAAGCATAGATTAATAAATTAAAAATGAGATCTTACTTTAAATGCATGTCTTCCCAGATAAATGTCAAATATAGTTTAACAGTACACCCATAAATCAAAAGTAACAAAATCCTGTTATGTGGAGGTAATTTAAGCTGACAGTGCAACAGCCGATGAACGAGGTTTCTGTTGAGAAAGAATCGAGTTTCCTCAAGTTTAAGCAGTAAACACGCCGACAACCAAAAGCGTACGCGTGTGTTTCTTTGTCTCTGTATTCCTGGCAGCGTGACACACACACACATCTCCTCCTTTCTGTGGTTCTCTCTCTCTCAGTCGTGTCTCTGAAGACAGAGGACTGGATGTCCATTTTTTAACGAGAGCGACGGCCTTTGAAGTTCGGAATGATTCAAAGGACATGATTTACCCCACCCCCACAAACACACACACACACACTTGAGAGTGCGCTCAGATGACACACTGAAAGCTTGTTGTCTTGTGTGTTGGGCCTTTTATCTTTTAGACAGTTGCAATATTCTTTTTGTATTCAAATCACATAATTGCGCCTCCACTTTTGTTTTCACTTCATTTCCTCTATTGACTCTCTTAAGAGGAACTATTCCTGTTTATTTTTGTTTTCATTTAATGGTATTCAATCCAACCAGTAATGGTGACTTCCAAGTCACCAGCATTTGCGTGACAATCTGGAACATCCTATGAATGCAACAGTTGAGGAGGTGTTGAAAGAAAAAATGATGACAGTGATTTAAGAAGTCCTCTTATATAAATATTTATATTTTATTTTAGAGTTCAATATACTGGTAGATTTTTTTTATGTTTAACTTTGCAGTAAGTTTTTAATTACTCCTAAAGCAAGCAAGAGATATTTCTACACATTCACATAAAAATATATTACATTTTCTTCCTCCATGTTCTTCCAGTATAAATTCCTTCCTCATTTACAGCTTAACAAGAACAGCAGGAACTACAGATTAGTTGTGTATTTTTATTTTGCAGAGCCATTATGTCCAGAGAAAAACAACTATTCATCTTTAGTTATTTAAAATGATTTTTTTTTTGTTTTGAGAATGAAATGCACATTGTTTTCAAAAGTTGGGTTTTCTTTTATCGCCAAGTCAAATGTGTCGCAGTTGTGTACTTTTTACTCAACTGTGACATAGCAGCTTTTAGTCTTTTCATAAAACATTCCTCTCTGTGTTATCTTTATTAGGACATCCACAGTTCTGTGTTTTCTCCCTAGATTTTAGGTCTTTAGTAGCCTGGCCATTCTTGTGCAACTCTGCTTGAAAAAATTCTCACTTCCAGCTCAGTCTGGGCTTTCTTCCCTTCACTCTGATTCTCGCAGGTAGATTTTCTACTGGGCCAGCAACCAAACAGAAGTTTTGAACAATGTTGATTTTCTGCGTCGTTTTAAAATTGTACTCTTCCTGTAGTTTTAGCAACGGCAGCAGAGGAAGTGAAGGAAGGCATTCAGTCGGTGTTGACCAAGCTTCCAAATATTAAATTGACATTAATAGCCGCCTCGTTTAGCTTGGCGCTTCTCTTCGGTTTGGAGGATTGTTGTTTACGGCACAGACAACTTCCGGTAACCTTCATAACGTAGAACTGACGCACTACATTCCTCATAGGCAAATGTTAGCAACTGGGTAAAATTTCAACACAGACCACGCCTCCAGGAAGAAATTGTTTCTCAATAGTCGAAAGCTCAAACCCGCTGTACAAAGCAAATAGTGTTTAACCAGGCTTGGTCTGTGGAAAAAGATCAAGCATTTTTGTTTTGATTTCCTCGTCGTCCTAAAACAAAATAACAAATAACTTATTTTCAGTGGCCTTATTTAAATTATTCTGGAATTTTAAAATGCAGTGCATTCTAATCCTATTAGGATCCTATTAGACACTGAATGACAAAACATTCAGTGTCTTGTCTTTTTTTTTTTATTAAATAAAGCTTGCAACACAAACTGTGCTGTGATGTGTGTTAAGTTTTACTGAAGACTACAGAGGTACAGTTTTCAATTTCCTTGATTGCATGGTTGCATGCAAAAATAATTAACGACCTCAAAAATATGCAAATCAACAAAGACTGGAATCTGAGTTCTCAAACTTTCAGATGTCTGTTGCATTTATGTTAAGAAAAAAACACTCATTGCCATGAGGTCAAAGTAGTCTGAGAAAACAACCAAAAAACTTTTCCCTGGAAATGCTGTCTCCTTTCAGCAGTCATCTGTTTACACACACACACACACACACACACACCCCAGCGCACACCCCTACACACACACACCAACCTGTTATTAACCTTGTCGCCCTCTAATAGGCAGGTGGTGAAGAGACGGAGACGGACAGACCCACAGAGAAACAGAGAATATGACAGGAGGATGTGGCTGATGGGGGCAGCCAAGCCATTACACTTTGATCTCTGCCTCTCCGATACCAACACACACACTCTCAGACACCATTAATAAGCAGTGTGTGTCGCTTTCCGCTCATAGCCTTCGGGTCAGGACATCAGGTTTGCTACCCAACCGTGCGTGTGTTTGTGTGCTGATGTGTGGCTCCTGACTGTCTGGTATTGTTTGTCACAAACTGGGCAAGCATTAAAGCTGTGTTCAAATTAATATTTCCCTGTCTCTATGAGACTCTAACTTTCCCACTGTAAAATGCAACTCACATGGTAAATTAATAAAAGCAAGTGTTGCAAAAAACAAATAAAAATGTGTCTGATACAGATCAATTTTGCAAACAAGCATAACTCTCGGCTGTCATGTCTTTCTGAAATGTTCCCCCACCGGACCCCCACCCCCATAATCCCCCAAATCACTCTCCTACAAAAGCATTTGTAGGGGAAATGCTTTTATAATCTTTTGACAGATTTCAAAAGTTACATTTTGAAATCTGTCAAATTTAACTTAAAAATACTTTGTTCACCTTAAAGGTACATTAAATGACTCGTTTTATACTATTTTGTTTAGAGATGTAAATGCTGATGGCAGGAAGGATCTCCTGTAGCAGTCCTCATTACAGTGGCTCTGTCATGAGGACTGAATACACTGTTGTTTTAATATATTTCGAAAAGTTTTAGAGCCCTGTAGATGACTTTGGTGTTTAGAGCCCTGTAGATGACTATGGTGGAGATGTTTATACTCCACCATCTCTTCTACTTCTTCCATGGTAGAAATGTTGCTTGACCTGTTTCTTCTCAAATCTACAAGAATCTCCTTTTGTTTTTTCCCATTCAAGATGAGATGACTGTTCCCACACCATGCCACAAAGCTTCTTGACCATCTTTGATGTTACAGCATAGTCTTCTTGGTATTTCTCCAGATGACAGGAGTCTGTTTTGTATTGGATGTAGTTCTTTAATTCTGTTATAACAAATAGATTATCTCTTATTTTCCCTATGGGGGGAAAAAACTACATAATAAAATTATGCAATTTTGAAATTTCATGGGAATGTCATTGTGTCCCTTTTTGTCATGTTTTCTATATTTTTTATTTATTTATTTTTTGTTATGGGTAATTTTGTGTGGTTTCTTCATCCATTTCCTGGTCAAGGAGGCTATTTTGGGAAAAGTATGAAATGTTTTGATGTTGCGTGGGATTTTGTGTTGTGAGAGGCCGAGTAAGGACTTTCCGAGAAGTGGACTTGGTAGCAACGACCTATGAAGCAAACATTCATGGTTTGACAAGGACAACCGAGGGAATCTCACTTCTATTGTTTGGCTGTACTTGTTTACAATCGACTCTGTATCATTTTAAGTTGTAGTGTTTAAAATGATCAGCAGCAACCATGACAAGATCTTTGCCACTAGGTTTTCAAGGTGTTCACTGGTGTAATAGAGAAAAGATTGGAACTTAGTGTTGAAAACATGGAAACACTTTAAAGGGGTGTTTCATGATTATTGGGTTCTGAGGGCTTATCCACTGATGTTGAAAACTGATATATTAAATATAAAAATGTTCAGCTATTTGTCCATATTAATATAATTAGCATAAACCTGCATATGTTTAGTAGTGAGCTGTCTGGTTTCGACAGTCAGTGATGATGTTACACTAACTGTTAATTCAGTTTTCAGTGAGTTGTCCATCATCATTAAAGTGTGGATTTGTGGGCAAGCGATCATCTTCAAATCCCATCAAACCCTCCAGGGTATCCATAGCTTTCCAGTAACCATATAAAACACTTCATCGCTGAGCGGCTCAAATGCGTGTGAGTGGATCTGAACGTGTGGCTGGTGTACAGGAAGAGAATCTGGCTGTTTGCGGTTTCAAGAAGAATTGAAGAAGACAGAGGCTCCACATGTGGGAGATTCAGGAAGAGTCGGCGGGCTGCTTTCTGCTGAGTCACTTCGTCAACCCCCTGCACATGTTCGACAGCCTGAGACGCTGATCTTTAATGAGATGTCTGGCCTGCTACAGACAGACAAAGATGGAAATCATAAAGCCAAACTGCAGTGTGGAATCCAAAATGTTGCAGAGCGAGAAACAAGTCAGATTATTGAAGCTGCCATGGTTTCAGCTGAGAAAAATAAAACAGTGGAGTCATGATCTTCTTTGTGTTTGCATAAAAATGGGATAAATGAATTTAAAAGCAGAAAAACATGAAATAATTTCAAACCACAGGATCTTGTTTTGGTTTGGTGCTTGATTCACATTTATCTCCCATGTATTTTATATATATACATATATGTATATATATATATATATATATATAACTACACAGTTCTATGTGCATTTAATCTTGTCTGCGTGGTTGTTCATTAAAACTTTGTCTGATAATTAAGACACATCAGAATTATGTTAAAGAATAAAAACCATAAAGATGTGATTAAAATAAGAAGTCTGATTCTGATAGGAAGGTAGGAGCCACTTTATTTTTAACTTGTGGTTTGGAAGAACCACATCAGCTATCATGCACTCACTTCCTGCGCCATACAGGGGCTTCTGTGATGTGGCAAAATTAAGAGCCTGTCAGCCTCCAACTCATTTCCAGCTTGGGAGCTGATGACAGCGTTTTACCTTTTCACAAGGCTCCCATTCCAAGCAGAGGTGTACTGAGTATCCAAAAACTGCAGTCAAGTAAGAGTAGCTTACTTCAACTTATTTCTACTCCTCCACAAGCAAAAAGTAACTGTCCAAGAAATTACCAGAGTGTAAAAGTATTGGTAAAAAGGCTACTTGAGTAGAAACTGATCCAAACATCAGTCATTTGATATTTAAACATTGCATCATCATACAGACCAAAATATAAAGTTATGTGGAAACCTTGCCGTTTCAAAGACAAAAATGAAACTCATTCATAATTAGCAATGTAATCATAGTAGTAATATTTCATAATAAACATACAAGTTAAAAGGACAGTGTAGTAAACATATTTCTAAAAGTAATTTTTTTTACAAAGTTCCTCAAATAAATTTAACTTAGTACTCAACTCTGTTTTTAATAATGATACATGTTGCTGTGAAAAAGAAACTTATGTTTCTTATGAGAGTGTTGTTATTCATCTGTTTTCCATTCAGAGTCGAAACCTTCCATACTTAAGAACTATATTTTGTTCTCACAGTGGATTACTCTCTACAGTAATAACAAACACAACAATCAGACTTATAAACCAGCCAAGGTAAATTCTGCTAACATGGCAGTATTGTAGAAACATTTAAGCCCACCACAGCATTGCATCACGGCACGTTGTGTCTTGCTAGTGTAACTTTCAGACTGCTGCAGTAGAACTGGGTGTCTGGAGAAAGTCAAATCTTATACTTTAAACACATGCTGTAAAAGTCAACAGTGAAGTGAATAGGTGGGAGTTATCAGAGCTGCAGCTGTCAATCACAGTGGTTCATAAAAAGCCACGTGGAAAGTATTACAGCCTTTTCTAAACCTCAAGATTTTATTAGTTGCAGGCTGAGTCTGTTTGAGACCATACTGATATCATCTATAACACCTGTGTTGCTATAAATAGGCAAATGATTGAGTTCTTCCGTGTCCCCTTATATACACTAGAAAAGCACATATTAGTTAATTAGTGAATGGGTTTATACCGCTTGAACTGCAGTTATATAAAATAAATTAGAATATTATTGAAAACTTTCCATATTTTAAGTAACTTGGTTCACTAAGTGAAAAGTATTATACATTAATTGATGTTTAAACCTTTTATTATTTTAAATGATATGAAGAAATCTTTGGCTCCATGCATTTTCTTCTGCAGCTACTATACTATTACCATAGGTTTACTGCCTACTGTTTTTATTTTCAGATAATGCATTTCATTTTAACATCAGATTCATTGTTTTATAATGTAACCTTTCTTTAATTTTTTCCACAACTTTGTCTTTCATTATGCTTTTTGTTCTCTAGTGTACTCAAAAAACAGCTGTATTTGTTATAAGATTACATACAAATAAACTCAATTTATTATTTAGGTACTCTTATGCAAAGAGTTTGAATGCAAATGTTCACCACGCTTTTTTGGTTGTACTTGTACAAATGTTGAAAACTGTATCCTTTTCCTTCCATTTCACAATTATGTACCACTTTGTGTTTGTCTGTCATGTCAAATCCCAATAAAATACCATTAATTTGTAGCTGAAACAAGGAAACATTTGAAAAGTTCAAGGATTACAGATAGTTTTGCATGACTTTAGGTTTTGTTGCTGTCTAGTTGACTGCTGAGTCAATGAGTTGTGGTGTAGAGGAGTCTGGGAGCAACAATGACAGGTTATCCATAATGTATGAATCACATGAATCACTGGCTTGGATTGATTATTAGAGAATTTGAAGTAGGACTGGCTATGCTAACCTCATACCAAAACTACAGCCTCAACATATCTACACCGAGCTGCCACACTCCAATAATGCAATGTGATGCAAGGAATTGTTATCCGTTCAAAGTTCTTCTATGATCTTAAGATTAGTAATTCATAATCTCTGCTCCAGTAAATACAGTGTGATGATCAAAACCGTGCACACAAGTACATGCAAGGGTCCCAATTGCATACTTTTCATGGTGCACTTAAAATAAAGTTCTGGCTTCATATTTACATCTCAAAAAACTTTAGCCTTCAGAGCCTTGGTGCAATCAACTCACAAAGATCAATGAAGAAATTAATTTGGGCGTTTTGTCAAATTTCTTATTTTCACCAGGGTGACTTCTTTCACAGGTCACCCTATTGAAAGAGGTCTTGATTTTATTTTTGGTTGAATAAATATTTTAATATACTGTATATATACGAGCACAGAGACCACCATTTTAAAATTGTTTTGGTCTTCCCTCCTCTGCAGCAAGGCTGAGACTGATGGTAGAGGTGCGTAAATCTCTCATTTATATAGGGAAATTCCCAAAAATGTCAGAAAACATCCTGGTGCAGATGTGATACCAATTGTGCAAAGCAGCAGGGAAAGTCCTACTTCACAATAACAGAGCATCATATGTTGACCGTCACATTTGAAATAATTTTGATGTAATCCAGGCACATTTTAACTGTCATGAAGATCTTTCAAACTTTAGGGAAGTCTTAGATTAATTGGGCGCTAGTAGAGGTAGCTTCAAGCTCAGCTTTGAGTCTTCAGATTTCCTGAAGAAACTGTGATTTTATAACAAGATGTTGACACACAAAACATGTGTCAACATCTGACACACAAGAGAGATGATCTCTGACTGGAGAAGCATCATAACCAGACGGAATATCAGTTGTTTGCATCTTTCATTATGTTTTGATGCATACTAAGGTATATTTGATGTTTGGTATTTTAAAAAGGCAGCTATACGCATTTTTTTGAGTGGTCTCATGTATTCAGTTGTAGTCTCTAACCCCGTCCAATCCTTAGCATCTACTGTACACATTTACCTAATATTTGGTAGTTTTCCTTTGGTTATGGTTTGTCATGTTATGTCCTGTTGCTTTATCAATAACATATAAAAATGGAATGACATGATGGTAATCAGCAATAGGCTGTTGTCAATTTGAGACTTTAACTTTCAAGAAAAGTTACTATTATATCCTCTAAGGATCTGGTGATTTTTGATCTGATGGTATTGCTGATTTAATCATAGTGTTGTACTCACCTTATGGCCAAGATTAGCACTGATTAGCATCTAATATGCTAACAAAAACAATGTGTTGCTTTTGGGAAATAAGCAAAAGATCAAATGAAAGAAATTATTGTCCAACAGCTTTTTCCATTTTAATTAAAGACAAAAGAGAGAACACTGAAAAAGAACAAGATGAATGGATTTATAGGAAATATGGATCTAATTCTTTCATATTTGCTTTCAATCATCTGGATCTCATTTATGGTGAATGCTTTTAATGAAGTACAGAGGGTGACACCTTCCGTAACTTTAACAGAACACATCCAAAAGAAATATTTACTGCATATCATTTGGCAGCAACACCAACAGTCTTTGATTCCTGTCAGAAAGATTTGGAGGCAAAAAAATATTTCTGGGAAGCAAAATAAAGGGATAGTGTCAGGATCTGTGTTTTTCCGTGTTTAGTTAGAGTTTTTTGTGTCCTTGAGTCTCTTCGTTGTCCTGTCCTCCCCTTGATTGTTCCCAGGTGTGTCTCGTTCTGTGATTACCCTCCCGTGTATTTAACTCCACCTGTGTTCCTTGTTCCTCGTCGGGTCCTTGTCAATGTTCGTCATTGTCGTCGTCCATGTTAGCTTCTGTGTGGTCAGTGTTTCCTTGTGCCTGCTGCTTGTTCCTGGACTTATTTATAATTAAAAATCATCATATTCATCATACCTGGGTCCGCTGCATCTGCCTCACCACTCCACCTCACACCGCTTCATGACAGATAGAGAAGTAAGCGGGTTTTGTCACCCATTCAGACCAGTGACCTTCCACTTCTGTCTCAGCGACATCATGACATGATTCTGCAAAGCACTTACAGGAAAGCAGTCGCTGGGGATACCGCTCAGTTTCTTTAGTGGCGTCATGCTGGAGCGCCGATTAGGCGAGATGGAGGATATGTTTTTGTGTGTGCGTCTCTGTATATGTGTCTGTGTGGGTGTTGAAGGGTTTGTTTGGCTTGTGGTTTTGCTTTGATAGAAGCTAATCGCAACATGTCAGGGAAAACTGACTAGATCTCCCGAGAGACAAATGATTAATCAGTAAATAAGACATGAAAAAGGACAAATGTTTTTTCTTGTGTTAGCTGTTGAAGTGCACGTTTTTTGGTGGGGGGTACATGTTTTTCCTTGTAATTTAATTTATTTGTGGAACAGGTTCAAGTGTGTTTATGTGTTTCCTAAAGGCATGACTGTTTGTTTGAAGGCGTGAGATTGTGTGTGTGTGTGTGTGGGGGGGGGGTGTACATGAATCATGAATACAACACCAGAAAAGCAGTCACTTTTCTCTTTTCTTCAGACCCAAAGTTGGAAGAAAAGTAAAAGTTTTTATAAAACAAAATACTGTAGATTCACATGTTGTTGTGATGAGGTCACTTCAACTTGATCCCTCAATACCTGTCCAGAAGCTTGGAATTACAGTAACTACTGGGGAAATATGTTTTTTTTTTTGTTATTATCAATCAATTTTATTAAGGGAACACTGGGTCTACTGAGAAGAAAATAAAATTCATGGTACGCTTAGTACATGATAGTTTGGATCTCAATCAAAAAAGATTCAGCTTTATGTCACTTTTGATCTGCAGGTTTCATGTACAGTCAAGTATCATCAACATTATCAGTGTTCATTATCTTTGTCAGCATTTGCTGATTGTGTCATGGCATTATCAGTCATCAGTTTGTTATATCATCATAAATGATCACATTCACTTCTACTCCCAGTGACTAAAAACACAACAATATTGTGTATCCTCAGGACGAGAATGCAGGTGTCAAAACTGCTGTGCTCTACAATCTGTGGACTGAGGTTTTCAGAAATAGTTTATATTTTGTGGCAATAGATGACAAAATAAAAACCCCCTGAATACCACAGGACGTTTTATTGTTTTAGAAATTCAAACCAGTGTCCATTTTACTGTAAAAATGTGAGTGATATACTCACATTTTACTTTATTTGCGCCCGTCTATGAGCATCTTTTAGATTCCACCCTGGCCAACCATTTGCATCTCAATACGGCATGCACTTTAATACTTCAAAATGAAAGAGGATGCAAAATGTTCAATTGACACAGGATATTATTTATTTATGAAGACAGAAAAAAATTTGTCAGTGTTCCATCACAGGCAGGAAATATCTGAATATAGATCTCAATAAGTACAGGAAAAGAAAATAGAACAGCTATGTGATCACAAACCAAAATATCACCGTTTTAAACTAAACAATTAATTACCTATGTAATATTTAGTTCACAGCGCCAAACTAAATATTTAGTTAGCATGCTAAGTAAATATTTGTTATTTAGTGTGCTATTTAGGTAGCAGCTTGCTAACTAAATATTTAATCTGAAGCTAAATATTTAGCTTGTTAACTAAATATTTAGTTTGAAGCTAAATATTTAGCTTGTTAACTAAATATTTAGTTTGAAGCTAAATATTTATCTTGTTAACTAAAGATATAGTTTGGAGCTAAATATTTATTATACAAACTAAAAATTTTGTTTGGACATAAATACTCATTTCATAAACTAAATTCTTAGCTTATTAGCTTTCCAACTAAATACTTAGTTTGGAGCTAAATATTTAATTTGGTAACTAAATAATTAATTTGGGACAAAATATTTAGCTTAACTAAATATTTAGTCTGATAATTAAATAATTAGTTTGGAATGAATAACTTGGTGAAAATATAACTATAAAAAATGCTTCCTTTATGACAGGCTAAACAACCCAACTGACTGTGTAACCTTATAAACAACAACCCATAAAACATCAGTCAGGTCAATATAAATATCAAGTTTTATGTTTTAGAAGTTTTTCAGTGGACACTTGTTTTTACTTCACCAAAATGCACATTTTTACCCAACCTGTTAGTTTTTTTCACCTCAGTGATTAATAGCTTTCAACAGGAACTACTCAGTGTAGAAAAGCCAGCAGAGCAGATTCTGCAAAATATTCCTGAGATTGTGGCCACTAGCAGTATATGTTCACAACACATCAAAACATGAAAAATGATGACTTAATGAAGCAGTGAATGGAACCATTGTATGAAGATAAGGAATATCTACAATATAAAATTTTGGTAAAGTTTTAAAAATTTGTTTGCAATATTTTCTTAAATTGTATGTTATTATAAATTACTCGGATGTGTTTAGAAAGACTCTAATCTATCATGACAAATCAAGGCAAAGCAAATATTACCACAAATTTAGAACAAATACCTCATATTACCATATGGACAAAAATAAATTGAAGGGAAGTGAAGCATGAAGCAGTCATCATACTGTCCTGGAAGCACACTGGTTCTGTGCAGCAGAGATGGATGTGTTTTTGAGTGACATTTGCATATCAACCCCAGAACTAAAAAAACAAAAAACAAAAAAGAAACTTAAGAAACTGTCATGCTGCAATGAAGAAGCCATTACTCCAAAAGCAACACAATTTCTCAAATTACATCAAATTTCTCCAGAGAGCTTCATTTTAGAACAAATATACTGTGATCCAAAGAAACTAACATTGTTTGGCTTAGTTATCCACACTTTTTCCATGTGGAGAAAAAAGTTCAATGCTTGAAACCTGAGATCACCTAAAGTAGAGTGGTGGCAGCATCATGTTGCGGGGTGTTCTGTACCAGGAGAGAGTGGTGTGCTTCACAAAATAGATGGCATTATGAGAAAACAACATTGTGTTGAAATATTAAAGCATCAGGCAGGAAGCTAAAACTTGGGTGCAAATGAATCTTCAAAATAAAAACGGATTTTAAGCATACCCCCAAATTAGCTACAGAGTGGTTAAAGAACAATAAAATCAGTGTTCTGGAGTTGTCATGAAGTTGTTTTCAATGGTCAACTATAATGCAAATCTGGACCAGTTTTCCCACACACTTTGAAAGGAACATCAACATTTTTTAACAAAATACAAAGATTCAAAAAATGAATCTGAGTAAAGCTCTAGTTTAAAGAATTATTGAACGGCAGTCGTCACATTACAGCTTCACATTTTCAGGCAGAGTTCAGTTCACAGTAGCAAACTCGTCTGTTAGAAATTAGAGGGACTTGGCCCACTTTCAGTCGTGGGCGTCCTTTTTCTTCAACACAGTGGGCGTTTTACTTGGAAATGGAGTGGTGTGTAAAATGAGATAAGATTTGAAACTTTATCAAACAGTCTTGTAAAATCAGAACTCGTTTAGCTGCTGTTCAGCACCATTTTCCAACAAATACCAACAACTGGCTATGCACCGTTTCGTTTCAGTGAACCTCCCACTCATGTATGCTTCCCCTCCCACCTGTACTCTGCAGGTGCTGGGCAACAGATAACCACACAGTTGGGTGAAGTGAATATTGGCTTCATGGAAGAAGAAATTATTAGAAATCTGCTCTTTTTCCCCCCGCAAATGAGAGCCAAGGTTTCTTTAATGTTTTCTTGTTTTTTTGTTTTAATAGGTATGTAGTGCAGAGCAGATTTCCACAGGTTCAGTCTTTAAAAGATAGACATGGTGCAGTATAATTTTCACGATCACTAACATCTTAGTAAAAGCGAAATCTGGGGGTCTATAAAGGCTGACTTGTGAAACAATTGCATTATGTTTTGATGCCTGCAGCTGGAGTCATATTAATTCTAAATGTCACCAGTATTCTCAGGACCTTTTTGTACTCATGTAACCTTTTAATTATAGATTGTGGGCGTCTCTTTTCTTCAAAACTGCGGGTGTTTCACTTTGGAATGGAGCTGTTTGTCTGAAAGGGGGGCTGCGCAAGATGAGACAAGATTTGAAACTTTATCAAGCCATCTTCTAAAAACGGATAGCGTACAAACAAACCTCGTCTCGTCTCAGGCAAGTGGAAGGCAAACTTGTCGTTTCGGTACATGCATCTCGGTCTGTGGGATATCCCCCCTCCTCCAGAGCTGGAAGGTGATGTCCTCCCCCGGTCAGAAAAGTGCCGTGAAACCCCGACGCCATCTTGCTGAGGTAGTGGAACTCGCTGTGTCAACGTGTGACTTGAGAAGTTTCCCTGATAGTAATAATAAGATCGAACAAACAGGAAAGAGCGATGTAGTGTGCAAAAGTGAAAGATGCTGAGTCAAAGGGTGGGGGCGCGCCGGGTGTTTTTAGTTGGGTGATGAGGTAATGGATTCGTGCTTCTTCTGTAGAGTAATTTTTTACTCTCCTCGGTATCCTGGACCATGTGAAGGTGGAATATGTTTCATCACTTCTCGATGAAAAGTTATCTTGAACAGCTGACTGATACACAGATTAGTTTCAAAGGAAAAACTCATCTGTCATAAATATGCTGCCAATTCGACTTCTTGGAATTTGCATGAATGTGGAACATCAACTCATCATTCTGAGACCTTGTTGTAGTTTTAACTGCAACAACGCAGCATTTATAGCGGTATCATAATCATTTCTAGAGTTTGGAGGCAGCTTTTATTTCTTCATAACGTACTCAACATAAATCCATATTTTTACTGTTGCTTTGAGAAAAAGTGTTATATCCTAGGTCTGTCATCAATTTCTGCAGAGACCTGGCAGTAAAATGTGTGTTTTATATAGATTGTTTTAACCATGTAAACCACCAAAAACACATTGGACAGCACTGCTGGCCCTCTCTTCAGATCACTTCTTAGGTTTTTCCAAGCAATTTAGATCTTTGTACTGAGAAGACTATGAAAGAAAGTTAAATCTGTGTCATTGAGATATTTCTGTTAGTCTTGCTGGATATTTTGGCTAGCTATTCTGTTAGAAAAATTTAAACATTATCCATTTTTCATTGGCTGACAGTTGTCATAAGATTTGTATTATTTATAATGTGATACACTTTAAAAAAGTGCACACTGTTGCCTTTGTGGGGGAGAGGCCCACAGAATCCCAACTCCTCCTCCATACTTAACAGGAATTTTCCACATATTCATACTTTTTGTGACTGTACGTCACACTGTGTGTGCTACATAAAAGTTAAATTTTAGTTACTTTTGACCAATGCACAGAGTTCCAGTTACAACCCTAAAAATGTATGGCAAATGTCATGTTTATGTACAGATATACACATATAGTTTAGTTCTTGTGGTCATTTTCTGAGTGATGATCAGCTGTTTTGAATTGTGTGTTTAAAGATCTGGGCCTTTGTGTTACATTGTACATTTTCAATAGAAACAGCAAGTCATCTTTTACAAGTTAAAATTTCCTACATACTCTGAGAAATGCGTAAAAGTGTAAATTTAAAAAAAAAAAAATTCTGTTACTTTACATTCATTTTGTAGAAAGTGTTTTCTAAAATCTGATTTTGTTAAATCTATGTGATTTATTCCTTAATGTATGAAATCATAACATGGATTTTTAAAAAGAAAAGTTCGTTTTAAATAATGCTACAGTACAGCAATAAATGACTAATTTATTTTTATCTTGACAAAAGAACCAATATAGCAAAGATCTATAATTTTTATTGTATGCTAAAGCATTGTTTTGAGCACAACCTGTGTTAATGATAAACCATTTAAACCAGGTGTGAACTATGCATCTACAATGAGATTCCTAAAAGCCCAATACCCAAATTGGAACAAAACAAATATTTGTGACAAAGAGTTAACTTTTTTTAAATGACAGGGTTGAAGCGTGTAATTGGATAACCATTTCTCTTCCAGTTCGTAAATGTCTACATTTAACATGAGCTGAAGCTCTGAAATGAGCCATGTTTTCCGTCTCCTGTACGGGAGGATAAAAGACAGACGACAGTTACTGCAGCCCAAAGGCAGCAGGAGCTGTGTTCCCATTTCCTGCTCTAGTCTTAAAGCTTAGTATTTGAAGGAAACAGACATAAACATTCACGACTTTCCACCAAAGAGACTGCTTAACTTCAGGCCCAGTGATAAAAGCAGGAAAATTGTTAGCTGTAAGGTTGAATGTAACAACAAAGAAAAGAATAGCTTATTTGAAAATCATTGTCATATTGTTTTGATAAGTCTCTAAATCTTTGAATGCTTTTTTGTTTTTCTACTTACATTTCCAATCCTCTGATAGCATTGCTTGAATTTAATACATCTTTCACACCCAGGTGTTCTTAGTTATTCTGAGTGATTAGACCTCTTCTCGGGTTGAAGCCAGGCAGAGTTACGATGTAAAATGAGAATCCCGCAGGACGTTAGCTCTTCTCCTCTCTGGCTGCTTTCACATTTGTTACTCTAAACTAGGGGTTAAAATAGGATTTGTTGCATGTTTATGTGGCCTGTTTTGCAGGTGCCACAGTGGGTCTATTACATGTTCAAATAGACTAGAATACCACAAATGAGTGATGAAAGATTTCTTTTGGGCTACTTTTTAATCAACATTGCATTCAGCAACCTTTCTGTTGACAAGTAAATGTGAGATTAAGTGTACAAAATAATGAAGTGACACCTACAGAGTTTATATTTCCAGGATATCTGCTCTAAAACCTCCATAACATAAAAGTGAAAATATATTTTCATTAATTTTTGCAAGTATTAAAAACATTTAAAGATGTTACACAAATAAGTGCATCAGATTTCTATTGATCATCTTTGAGATGTTTTTACAACTTGACTGGAAATTAAATACTTTGAATTACACCTTTGTCCATGGAAGGTCTCACAGTTGATGGATCAGAGCAGAAAACAAAGGAGCCGCGTACTGTAGCTCGATCAAAATGTAGCACACAACAGAATACGCAAACTAAGAGCCACACTGGCTTGGTTGTAACATTTGTGGTGATAAAGTGCGTCCAAGGTTTCTCAGAAAAATTAAAGGGAGCCCTGCCAAAGACAAACCAACTTCTGCTTTTATGGAAGATGATGCGACACTTCCCACAAAGAAATGTTCTGTAGAAGCTGCCTCAAATTCGAAAGGTTGGAGGAACTGCAGGGAAAGAACAGCACTTCACATTTCCCTGCAACCTGGAGGGGATGTAATGTAGAGTAATTAGTTGTTGAGAAAACCATGGGAGTTTGCTACAGTTGTCACACTGTTTGATAGTTTTCAAGTGTTGTGTCATGATTTTTATTTAGATGGATTTTTTTAGAACAATACCCTTGTATTTGACTTTTGATGTAGCTTAATATTCCCTTCAGGATAATTCAAAAATACTACTCAGGTAATTTATTCCCTGGCTTTGCTCAACTTGCCAACTTCACAATAATAAAAAAAAAGAATTTTCTTTTCTTGTAAGACATAAATGCATTCTTACCATTGCAACTGAAAGGAAACATCCTGAAATAAAGGTAGAAAATTGTTCTAACTTCTGTATCATTTGTGCCTACATAGAGGACAGCATAAGTAAAAAATTACTAAATTGTTCCCGCTCTCTTCTACCTTTGAACTGACATGAAAACAACATAATAAATAAAAGTTTCATTTTTAATGTTTTAATAAGTGCAAAAACTTTGCTAGTATTTTGTGAAAATTTTGACAAATGCACATCTTCAAGACGTGTTGTAAAAGTTCCTCAAAAGTATCCATGTTTGTCTGTGGATAAAAAAATGCATATTGGAAGTCAACTAGTTAAAGTTAAATATCATCATTGCTGTCTCAGCAAAATTACTCGACCCAGGCCTGATGTCGAGAAGGGGAGGAGGACGCCTCCCTGCGAACATGATGACACAATTTTTGTCACTCGACTACGTCAATGAGAACCGATTTCAACACTTCACATGAAGCACCAGAGAGCCTTTAGTCTGTAGATCGGCTTGCAAAAGGACTTGTCCTTTGCTTTTCCTGTTCCCTGCCTCCCAGGCAAAATACAGATTAACAACACTTTTGCTGTTTGCCTTTTGGACAAAAGAGAGGGGCAAATGTTCCTTTCAAGACATAATTTCTGTATCTCACTGTTTGACTGTAAGTCATCACTTTTAGGTGAGCAAGGGACAGAAGCTGAGTAACTGTATGTCAGCAGCACTGGTTTGGAAAGTGGTGTGTCAGTAAAGGATTAGTTTATATCAAGTTTTGAGCAATCAGAAGGAAAAGGATCATATCCCCAATTCCAACTTCTCAATTCCCTTCAGCCAGGTAAACATTTAAAGAGGGGTGGCAAAAGCAAAGGTGGTGGATTTGCTGTGTTTATTAATGACTCATGATGTTATTCATTAACTATTGAATTTCATCTCTGCTGCCTGGAAATTGAGCTCAGTCATGACAGCACTGAGACTGTCAAACAGTTTTCACTCAGAAGTTTTTTTTAATACACTGGACGGCTGCTACTGGAAATCCTTTCTGACATTCGTTCTGCTTTTCACAACGACTCTATGAAAATACTTGGGTGTTAAGTGTTAAAACATTTAATTTCCTGTTGGGAAAAAGTATTTATGAAAGAAATGTTGAATTTGAAACATGATGCATAGCCATGATGTTAAAGATTACTCCTGCTTGTTGAAGAAAAGCAGGTTGATTTGAAAGAAAAACTGACATTTAATCTATAAATTATACCCATAACAGATGCCAGAGTCAGAATCATGAGGGTTTAGACCACTAAAACGTTAATGTGGAGAACTCCTTCCTTTTTTTGAGTGAAGGAAGCCCACAGTTGACATCTAGTTGTCAACTGTTGGGTAAGAAATATTCCAGTTATCACTTTTACGCAATCATTACTGTTGGAAGACACCTCGGGCTATAAGTTTTTATTCTGAAAATCTAAAATTCATCTGTAAGCTGCACTGCACACTGCAGTGAGCATAGATTGAACATGTACCAGGCTGCCTAACACGATAAAAATAACACTGTCTAATTTATGTACATGTGACTTTGACAATGCCTTTAAGCTGTTTTAGTTTTGAAAGTAGACAAGCAGCTCACTGCTGTAAAGAGCATCATTGTTGGGCCTACGTCCAATACTCAGTATGTATTACAAAGAAATGTGCCTTATTGCTTGAGGCATACAGAACCAGTTCTTTCTTGCCAGGACAATTTATTCTTCACAAGAACTCAGATAAAGAACTGCTGGGAAATCCTCAAAGGTCCCTCCTACTAAAGCATTTAAACCACACAAGCATTTAAACCAGACATCATCTGAGTTCTGCTCAGATGTTGTCACGGACAAGCAGTGAAACTCCCAAACCAGGGTTGCAAGACCAGAATAAAGTCATTTTCTTCTTGTAGCCCTGGGACCAAGAACAAATTATGCATATGATTATGCATAAATCTTTAGACAATAAACATTCTTCCTTTACGAAATATGGCACTGACAAAAAGGGAAAATAATGTATATGAAACAATAAGAGCAGATGAAGGCATCTTTCCTTGCTATTTTGTCAAATCTACACCATCAGTGTCTTGATAATTCCATTGCCTAATCCCACTTTGTGATCTTGACTGCCTTCATTTTGTCTGATTGCACAGTTAGCAACAAGTCAGAAACCTAACTTTGAATTAAAAACAAAACCTCTTGCAGCGTTGTTTCAGTAGAGGTGGATGATTATTTGTTTGTCCTTCGGAGAGGCAACAAGAAGTTAACTCTCACCAGTGGTGCAGGTCAGGGGAGGCAGATGAGGCAGAGAATAATACATAATGATGAAATAATTTATATTGCTACATTTACCCTGTGGTTTGTACTATAAAGTATTTATTTTTCATTTAGCTTAACCAATTTTGATAATTTTTTTCTTCAAAGTCGCTGAATTTTCGCAATTTCCCATTCAAATGCTCAGCAGCGGGCTGAGCCTCATGTGGGATTGCGCAACCTCTTGCTAACTGCTGGCTGCCATGCTATGGGAGCATGCTCCTCCTGTCTGTTCGCTGTCAATAAAATGGTTAAAAAACATTTAATATATGAACTGATTTTCCATAATTTAGCTTATTCATATGATGTACAGTGTTTTTTGTCACCAACTGTGCGTGTAACGTGTGTCGTGTGCTGAGGAGCGATCATAAACGACAGATTCGAGGTGAGGCAGGCAGTTTTCTTGCCTCATGGCAGGGGGCGCTCATGATCCCAGACATTGTGACTCCACAACTGCAGAGTAAGTGACAGAGAGCTAGCAGTACTAGCAGTACAGTAAACAAGTGAAGTGCAGCAATATATTTATTGTTTTGTCATCTCTGCCGACGTCAACATCGATGACGACATTTTTACACTTAAACAGTTTTCTAAAGTGGATTTTCAATTGAAACAGGAAATAATACTAAATACTAAAGACCAACACCGGAGCTGAAAGGTTTGCTTCGAAACAGAAGGATGCCCGCTTTTCTCAAACGAAGTGCTATACAAGAAAAGACAGGCTTTGTGAATGTCCTGCCAGAAACAGCCTTTTCTGCTTTCCTGGCTTTCTTTTCTCAACTTGTTGCACTGTGTGGACTCGGATGGGATTTTTAAACCAAACATGAGCGATCAACCTCATATTACCAGGTCGAACTAAAAACGTTTGGGATGTCGAAGATAAATTTGGCTTTGGATGAACGGACATTTTTGTGCGGTGCATGGACTTCATTTATAGGTAAAGGTAAGACAGGAATACATTTTTTTAGTTTTTTTTTTTTTTTATGAAATGTGCGTTTTAAGGTCTACAGTTTGTATGTGTAAAGAATGCAGAAAAGAAACACAGCCTGCTAACTGCTGTGTTAGATTAGCTAATACCAGCGGTAACTATAATCTACCACAGCGATCACTTATTAATAAAACATTAGAACTAAAAACATACTGCAACAGACTGAATGTTCTGGTCTTTGTGCAAAATTGTTGTCGGTTGCTATGGCAACGAGTCTGCGTGTAGCTTGATCGATACAGAGAGCGAGAAAGAAGTGGTTTGGAGTTGTACTTCGGTTTTTTCCTTTTTGCTGTGGCGCATAACAAGAAATTAATACCTACATTTTCAAGTTTCATTGAGTTAACGGAATTGTGATACCTCAGCGCGGATGACGTGGAAAAGAATAGTCTTCTCGCCCTCCAGCGTTGTGCGCATGCGCGAAATTTCCGTATGTAAAAAAATAACATGCACGGTGTCTGAATTTGTAAATCTGATTAAGTCAGTGCCTCACCAGCTATCAACCTCACCGCAGATCACTGTCAGTCACTATTGCAAACAAAAGGCCTCATCATTGGTCTATGCCTCAAAGATTTTTTTAATATGATACCACAGAAAATGCTAGAGTGAAAAATTTTTCTGAGGTTGTAAGGAGCAAATAGATGCTCTGTCATTCACACCTGCTTGCTGAAAGAAAGCTGCTACACTTTCCCTCAATTACAGAGACAAGTTTAGGTCACTGAAAACATCTGGTAGAGAGACTAAATTTTGTTGAGGATTATTTCATATTTTCCTTTGGTTTATGTAGGACTGATGATATGACGGAAAAATGTATCATGATATAAACATTTATCAGTCGATATCAATAATTATTGATTAGTTCTTGTAAATATCAGGAATACTACCAAATTGGTGGCCCTTCCAGTTTTCTCCCCACGCTGCGTATTTTTAAGCAGTTATGAGGCATGTTGGTGAAACCTCAAACTGCAAGTTACTCTGGTAACTGGCACAGCAAATTGCTAGGTAACCACAATGTGAGTGAGTTAGTTGATTCCACTCACCTTGCTTAGCTGGGTCATAAGAGATTGAGCGACTTTCCTCTGTCTACGTTCCCCAAAATGCTGTGCAGCTCTTGATCAGATTTCAGTGATTATGCATAACTCCCACAAGTGTGAGTCAGAAGTGATCTGCTCAATTTACTGCCATCTTGGTAGGCAACCGAAGCCCAAAGCACAAATGAAACATGGCTTTGAGAACAACAAAAAGAAAGCATATGGAAAAAAGAGTTTAAGACTTAATACTTGTAATGTACTTATATTGTTTATAAGTTAGACAGGAAAAAAGAAGCAAGCTAGTTCTAAACATGTGGCTTGTTTATTGTTGTCATGGCAACTCCATAATACTGTCATGACAGTTAGTTACAGATGCCTGCCAAGATGGCTGTCAGCTAGAAAGCTCCTGAAAGTGTGACGTCAAATTGGTACTACTGTATGTATTCTATATATTCAATATTCTATCAGACATGTCTATTGACAGGGGTCACATCTGTTGTGAAATATAGTTTTTGATTTATTGTCCAGTCGTAGGTTTATGAATGAAAGTAAAAATAAATAAACACATAAAATAATGTTATGTGCTACTTCAGTCATAATAATTAAAATATTACATTATCCTAGGCATCAGTGGAAATATTTATTGCTTATCTGTTCAAAATAAATAAAATAAAAGTAACTGATCAGGTCGCAAGTTGTTGAAGTTAGAGGGTAAATATCGTGAAAATTTAGTTTGTTTTTTTTTTACAGGAGAATATATCAAGTCAAGGAAAAACTTTAGTCGTAGGTTTTTTTTTGTTTGCGTGTTTAATTTTCATAATAAAATTTAAATAACAAAAACAACAACAAAAAAGAAATAAAGAGTCATAGAGTCTTTTGAGTTTAGATTAGAGCAGTGACATTTATATCATAATTTACACTTTTTGACATTTTGCACATAAATAACTTTGTAAACCAGCATGTAAACAGAGACAGGTATTTTAGGGGATTCTCCTCTGGAGTGAAAACTTTGACGAGAGAAAGAGGAAAGCTTTGGTCGAACATTTGAAACATAATGAAAAAGTAAAAGTAACTACAGGTTATTGAAGTGCACCTGCTACAGAAAATCACAGCTGCTGTAGTAACATTAAGCTGGTTCTTAATGCAGTTTTGTCCAGGTTTACAGATACTGTACACAGTGTAAATTATATAAGCATCGGCACTGAAGGAATAAAGTAGGAGGAGGGGGGCCAGTGCATAAAAGAGGGCCGAGGTGCTTAGGTGTTCTTAACAAGGCAGCAGATGGATGGGGCTGTTTTTCAAAAATAAAACTAATAACAGCAACAACATGAAAAATATATACAAAAAAGGAGCAAACACTTCATCATCAACACAACGTACATCTTCCCTTCTTCAGCATTTCATTCTTTTAGTCCTTCTTCCCCTGTTTAGATTATTTTGGAAACTGAAGCCAAACAAACTTTGGGTTTTAGCATCTAGTGTAGCTCCCCGAAAACATTTAAAATCCCTGCTGGATACTAACATGATTTCATAAAAAATAAAGATAGAAAACAAAAGGTAAGAACAGGGGAAATGACGGCTAATCAGCCTCCTGAGTCCGTTATGTGCTACATTTTAAGTGGGCTATGCCACTCCTTTGGACCGCATGAAGATCTGCTCTCCAGTTCAGTTTGGTTTCTTCTTCAAGTAGAAAAAAAAAGGAATAAATAAAAAACTCCCACCTTCAGCTGTCCCTTTGAACACACAAACACACACATCATCACATCCACACTGAGGTAACTGTTGTGAAAAAATATACAAAAACTGAATGCCCTTTTTTGTTTCATTTAAATTAAGGATGCATCAGAAAAGGACATAGACACTTCAGGAAAGCGATTCAGACAGGTTGAAATAACGCTTTTCTTTGGAAATGAACTAATTTACTGTATGTGCCATAAGTAGGCAAGGTTTTCTACTTTTCCTCTGGCTACTTTCATTTTTGGTATTTAAATAGATAAGCCCTGAATAATGGACACGGAGGAGACTAATAAGGGTAACGACAGAGTGGCTATTTACAGAGAAATTGACATAGGGTAAAGCAAATTAACATCAACAGAAATAATTGTTTTCACCCTATTAGTCAACAATCCATTCACTTATTGCTTTTGAAGACACAAAATTAAATGCATAATAACTTAGATTATATAACAAGTAATTTATCAAAAACAAGAATGTTCAAAAAAAGAAAAAAATCATTGAAAAATGATAATAGAATTATATTAATTACATTAAAGAAAAAAAATCCTTTTTAGGTGATTGTCTAAGAGTAATAAACACTAAAACCACTAAGTAGTCATGGGACATTGTCTCTTGCAGCCCTGAGTGTGTGAGTCCCTGATAGGTTGAAAGCATGGCGTATTCATGGGGATGACAATAGATAATTATATATTTACAGATGTTGCTCCCGGCAACAAGTCCACCATGCAGTTCAGAATCAATTTTTCATGTGACTTGCGCATAAAAAAGTCTATCAAGCATGATCCTCTGACTCCTGCTTGACGGTAATGCTAGCAGCAACTGGTGAGATGGGGGTGCTGCGGCGGATCTTGATAACCGACGTCTCGTTCGGGGACTCGAATGCACCATAACCTGCAGACAGAAGATCGGTGGCAGTGCCATTGTAAGTCGGATGGTAGTTGGGGGACTTAAGGTCAGACTCCCTCCACAGCATCCCCAAGACTTGTTTCTCCAACATGGCGTCCATCTCCACTGACCCCTGCAGCTGCTCCAGTCGCTCAGCGTGCTCACTGACGTCGAAGCGCTCAATCTCTTCGTTGGCGCGGTGCACCTCTTCCAAGGCAGCTTGACTTGAGACATTAGGACTGCCTGGACCAGAGGTTGCAGCCAGGCAGTAGCCTTTCAGGTGTAGCCGCAGGCTAACCAGGTGGATGTAGTGGCGGTGGCAGTGGGGGCATTTATGTGGACGTTCGCGGGAGTGCAAGCGCTTGTGCAGCTTGAGGTGGACAAACTGGGTGAACTTAGCAGGGCAGAGCTTGCAGTGATAAGGCTTCTCCCCTGAGTGAAGGCGTAGGTGAGTTTTCAGGTTGCTGGTGCTGCTGAAGCGCTTGTGACAAACCTGAAACAGGAGATCACATTAAAACATGGTTTAAGCAGCTTGTTGTTACCTGTGAGTTATTACAAATAAACTATCTAGCGAATCAGCTCTTTTTGAACAATTTGTCTCACCTGACATTCATGTGGTTTCTCCCCAGTGTGAACCAGGTAGTGTTTTTGCAGATGAGCGAGTTGAGTGAAACCTTTGCTACAGGTTTGACATTTGAATGGCCTTTCTCCGCTGTGCACCCGAAGATGAACCTATAAGGGAAAAGTAAAAGCATATTCGCTTAGGTCTCTTCAGGTCATAACCTTGGTTATTATGAAGTAGAAACATCTCTTTGTTCATTTAAGTGCCATAAACCTGTTGTACTCCCAGCTGATTACACTGCACGCCTTTCAGAGTGCAGGAATGATTACAAGGTAGCAAATCAGATCAGCAGGCATGATGTTAAAAAGCAATAACAGAGAAAATCCCAAGTCTTACCTTTAGGTTTGACAGCTGCCCAAAGGTCTTACTGCACACGTTGCACTCATACTTGATTTTGCCATTCTGCTTCTTCAGAGGGTAAGGCAAGGCCTTATATCCTGCTGACCCTGCACCACGCTTCACTTTGGTCAGATTAATAGCCTCTTCATCTAAGTGACGTTCACTAGTGTTTCCCATATGGGCTGAGGTAGGCTTGGTTGGCACCTGCTCGCTGGGAGGTGCTGTGGCGGCAGTTGGGGAGCCGCTGGAGGGAGCGTGAGCTGGTCCGTGTGGGTTAGGATGCCCTGGATAAGAGCTGTGAACTCCTGCTTTGTCTCTCAAAGTAGCTGTTGAGAAGGCACTTCTTGGCCCAGGCAGGAGATAGTCTCTGTGGGCAGAGATTGAGGAGGGGTGCACAGGTTCAGGTATTACAAGGCGCCTTGGTGCAGGGTCAGAAGGCAGAAGGGATAGATGACGGGGCATTAGGCTGCCATATACTGGATAGATCCTAGGGAATATCCCTCCTACAGTTGGGACACCACCGCCAGGGAGAGGATAATGTGGTAGGATGTAACGCGGGTACTGAGCAGGGTAGAATGTTGAGGGAAGTGGGGCAGATGGAGGGGAGTAACCAGGGTAAGGATAAATAGAAGCTGGTGATAATGCTGGACCAGAAGGGCTACTGTGAGGGCTGGTTTCTGGGCTGCTTCTTGCAGAAGGGCTTGGTGTGGCCGAAAACTGTTTGCCAGGGGAATGAGTTAAGGGGTAACCAGGGTGGCTGGGTTTGAGTAAGTCTTCAGAGAGGGGGTAACGTGGTCTGAGAAAAGGGTAGACAGCACGGGGTTGCAGGGGCCGCTCCGGGCTGTCAGCACAACGTGGGCGGGTGGGAAGAGGCCGGCTGGGCTCCCTCTTGGGAGCTGAGGAGGACGAGGTGCTGTTGGTGCCACGGAGAATGGACAAGACACTGTGCTCCCTCTTGGGAGGACTGGGAGTCATTGACACTGGAGACATACTGGACATTTCAACTGTGCTGTCGTCTCTGTCCACATGCTGCTGCTTGACCTCCATAAGCGACTGCTCTGTAAAGACAAACCAAGACAAAATCAGTCATCAAATAGATTCACATGGCAGCCCACATTTAAGGTATGTTAAATCTAACAGGGTGTTTTAAAAGCAACCTATTATATTTCCTTGAACAGATTAGGATGGATTTATGGGCCAGACAAAACATGTTCATTATATTTTTTTACACAAAATTATTCTTTGATATTGAGATTTTTGTCTGGTCAGTTCTGCCTATGTTGAGCTCCTTTCAGACGGACCTGCTTTACGGCTTCTTGTCACTTTAAATCTAAATAAGCTGCTGCTGGCCACGCTCCCAACTTGCTGTTTACATTCACAGGGTAAAATGTTTCGCTGGGATCATTGAGATTATTGAACATATTAATGTTAAAATGAGAAGGTCTAAATACATAGTATAAATTCCAAAACCTATCTTACTAAATGACTGATTCAAATTGATTTTGATTTGATCTAAATCTATTTAAATTCTATGTAACCTGACATGAATTGGACCAGGTTTTAAAGTGCCTCAAGATGACATTTGATATGATTTGGCATTATATAGATGAACTGAATTGAATGAAGGAACACCATAACTAACTCAGTAGACTAATTAGGTTGACAGAAGTGATGAACGAGGGTGAGGGGCAAGGTAAGGACCAATCCACAGGAAGTGAGGCGTGACATCTGCCTCCAGGGCTTGTGTGTGTGGGGTATGCGATGCGTGTTTGCCTATAAAATCAAGATAAAATCAGAATAGTGGCAGACAGACAGACAGGACTGATGGAGGGTTTCCTGCTGAAGATATCCTCAGAAAAAGCTTGGCCTCCACCTGCCCTCCTCAGAGCACACACAAACACGCCCCACCCCATGTGACAAGGTACACACACACACAGAGGCGCCTGTGGACAAAGACCTCTGTCTGATTTGTTGACTCTTCCTCTTCTGAACAACTTGCACACACTTCTGATCAAGCGCTTACTCCCCAGCTTTTTCTGGCCATTTGCTATTGTTTCGAGGTCGAAGGGTAAATTAGAGAGCTTCCTCCCTTTAGTCACTCACACCTACAGTCGCCTCCCGATGATGAAAGAGTGGATTAGGGAGGGGAGCTCCCTAACACACATCCTAAAAGCTCTGTGATGTCAGTTAGTAGCACATCTCGGCTGCTAAATTGCCACAGACGAGCCTTAAAATACAGCAACCTATTATCTTAAAGCTCCTTTACAGCCCACCTAACTCTTTACCATGAGGTCGCCCAGAGGAGACTGTGTGTGTGTGTGTGGCTGTAAGAAAGTGTGTGAGAGAAATGGAGGCTGTCAAAGAAAATCCCAAATGTAGCACTGGTGAAATTTACCTCTCTTTCCCCATACAATTCCCCTTCCCAGTCACACACACACACATGCACGCCCACGCCCACCACCAGTGACCCTTTCACCAGTAATAACGGCAGTGTGTAAACATTGGGGTTATCAGTTAGCCTTCCTCCTCCTCTTTTTCCTCCTCCTCCATCCCTCTTTCAGAAAACAAACAGGTCAGCCATCTTGGAGATATCAATCTGTCAACACGGCCCTTCTGCCAGGAAGTTCAAGTAGTCAGCCGAGTGGGTAGGAGGTGCGGCTCAACCAAACCCTCCTCTGTCTCCTCTCTGGTCTCTTTAAGTGACATGTATATATCAGGGTTATTGGCCAATGCACACACAAGACTACTATGTGTGAGTTTGCATGTGTTCAAGATGAAAAGCAGGGTGTAAATGTGTCGGCATGTCGCCCTTATATCAGCATGAGTGTGGGAAGAGAGGCTGTTCTTTGAGTATCTTTGAAGACACACACACACACACGGATGACAGGTGTTCTCGAGTGCTAAAACTTGAAGAATGCAAGATGACGGCAGCAATAAGAGCGAGAGAAGTAGGGAGAGGAGAAAGTGAGGGAGTGAGACAGCGATGCATGCTCAGTCATTTTGCTCACACATACACACACGTCTGGTTTTGTAATGACTGTACTGGAAAGAGGCGATGCAAAGAGAAATGATACAGGCAACAGTTGTCTCCTCCCACCATTTAGGAATGTGATACAGGATGTCATATAATTTGGGCCAGAAACTCTGGTGCCCCTCTCTGGTGCCCCCCATAGGCCCAATTTGTTCAAATAATAATGTCATCTTGTGAGGAGCTATGTGGTCAATATGTGCAAAGGCACTATTGCAGACTGGAAAAGACTAGAACTATGAGCTATAAAAATGTATTAATCTCCATTCAACATCTATGTATTCTATACAGATTTTATGGCTGAATAACACATTTGTGGTATTCCTCACTAAGCCAATATTTTGTAGAACAGTTGAAAATCAGATATGTTTCTACCAGTTTTGCACATGTAAAGATTTACATCATTGTCCATTTGTCTTTGCAAAAGGTTACTCAAATTAGGTCAAGTGTTTGCAGTATTGCAACAGATTCTCAATTGGATTTGTGTCTAGGCTTTTACTAAACTGTTCTACTGAAAACTTAACCAGTGGCCTTGCCAAAAGTTTCTTCCAGGATTGCTTTGAATTTAGCTCTATCCATCTGTCAATGACTCCATAGCACGATTCTGTCTCCACCATGAATTTTGCATGTCAGTCAAAAAGTTAAAGTTGTCTTGGTAGATTTGTATTTGTGTCATTTTCATCCACTTTGCAAAATTATGTTGGGATTTCACAAACAATCCCTCTGGAATACTCGAGTTTGTGGCTATCCCAAATTGTAACCCTAATGTTCATGCGCTGGTTATAATCTTAATGTATGCATGCTGTTTGAAATTACTTTAATTCCCTCCTGCTGCTGATATTTGAACATGAAAGATTATAAAGTAGACTTCCAGTATTAATTATTGGTTTGCACATTATATATATTTAGTATTTGCAATGACAAGGACTTATTTTGCCAGCTTCCTCCTCTTTTACCTTTTGCCCTTTAACTGAGTTTCGGTCTAACGTTACTTAGTCAGAAAGACTGTGGTTTTCTTGGTTTTACTCAGTCAGTCAGTGACATTATTTCTTACTTCGCTTGTAGAGCCAACCTCTTATGAGCCACCGTAACAGATAATTGTTTTACTCATTTTAGGAATGTAAATTCAGATAGCTGAGAAAAAAAACAAAAAACGAATGAAAGCCCTTGAAACTTAAAGCTCGAACCCTGGGACAAGTGCAGTCAGCAAAAATCCAGGTACAAATCCACTTTAAAGTCAGCTGCAGGTCAGCAGAGGCCTGCGGGGGCTCAAATGACAGATGAGGCTAATTAAAGACGACTCATATAGTAAGTTCACAATGTGTTGAGATAAAGGAGGAGGGGGATCAGGGGATCCCTTCTGTTTCTGTCCCCAGGTCATGCGCATTTTTCCCTGGGTAGTGGAGCCACTCTGGCTGGGTGTGCTGGTTCCTCTGCCACCTTAAGACTGCTATTAGCTTGCAGTCACACCTGGAAACCACTCAACTCCTGCTCTCAGGCTTTGTTTCCCTCTGAGCCCCCTCACTCTTTGATCAGCTTAGCCAAAGTGGATGACTGCATTGAGTCTACCGTGGTACAAATCTGGTTGTGAGAGGTGAATTTTTCTGTTGATATTTCAGGTAAAATCTTAGAATAATGACTAAAAGTTCCTGTTGTACATCATATTTTTATCATTTTGTGAATACAAACAAACTTTAAGCTCACTTCCTAATAAAAATTGCCAATGAAGACTGAGTCAAGCAAACATACTCTGTCTCTGCTGCGTTTATTGAGGTCGAGGAAGGCTGTGTGTGTGTGTGTGTGTTTGAGAACTTTTATGTTAAAAGTGGGTCTTTAAGTGTGTAAGACTGTGGCATTAGGGGCCATACAGCCCTGCGTGTAATTACACTGTCACTGGCACACATGCACACGCCCACACACACACACACACACACACACAAGAGTACAGCGATGGCACTGACAGAGATGAAAGGATGTTGGTCTTGTACTTTTGTAAGTGTGTGTGTTTAAGAGAGAGAGAGGAGAGAGAGATAATGACAGACTAACGCTGAGAGAGGAAGGAGACATAGCTACACTAAAAAACAGGCTTTAATAGCGGCGACAGGACACATTCAAGACACATGGACATGCACCGCCGATTGATTTAATGTTTGTAATGCAAGCCGGTCACTCCTTTAGGCTTCTAATAAAACCACTGATTTTATTGCGCAAAAGAATCTGAAAGAAATTTCTACAGCACTTCTCATCAGCCTCATGTCTCATGAAAGGATGGCAAACAAAAGGTTGTTGAACTTACTGAGTTTTTGCATCATCAGCTCCCCTGATGGCGGATATCTCAGGCGGCGGGCGAAGTCATGACAGTACCAGACGAGCAGCTCGGCGCCGGCTGGGACGGGCTTCACAGTGTAGAAGTAAATCTCCATGCCATTCTGGCATGCTGCCAGGTTCTGCTCTGCCGCCGATTTGGCCGGGTTGACGTACCGCATCCAGTTGGAACGGGTCTCATCCAGACCGTCCACAAAGTGGTGAAACTCACCATCCGCAAAGATCTGGAATGAAAGAAAATAACATTTGTTTTGATCAATTTCACAAGAAAAAGAGTTTTATTTTCCTTTCATAAAGTAAAAGTTTTACTTTTAAACTTGCAAAATTTACCACCATTTCCCTAATCAAACAACAAAAAAGGAGCACAAAGGCAAGAAATTGATTGCATCATCAAAAGAACAAGTAACCTACTGTAAATCTTTAAATGAGGCAATTATAAATGACTAGAAAGACATGTTTTATCTCAGTTCAAAGCATCAAATTAAGAAATCAAACATAATTAGTCCATCTGCAATAAATGTCATCTAATTTTCTTAACCCTTTTTCTTCTCTATCACCCCTTACCATCTCTCTCCGTCTTCATCACCTTCCGCGAGGCAAAAAAAGACAGACAGAAAGTCTATCACGCAGGAGGAGATCCTCTTTTATATTGAAAAGGGAAAGGAAGGATCAAGTCATTTTTAACCTACCACCCTCCCCCACCCCCTTGTGTGTTACTTCTTCATTCTCCCCCTATCTCTGCCTCTCGTTTCTGTCATCTCGCTGCGTGTGAGAAAGTGAGATATGAGCATGAATGGAACCTTAATGAGTTAAGTTTCTGCTTGTGGTTACACTTTTTCTTTTCAAGCGAGTCAAACCCACTACACACACTCACGCACACGCACCTTCTTAGAGTATGTAGGTAGAACAACCATGTAGGTGGTTCGTGAGCGTGTGTTGTCTCATTGTCAGTTACCGGTAGTGATGGAGCGTGTTTTAACCATGTATGTGTGGATTTACAGGAACCTTAGTGTGGCATGTTATTTGTGTGAAGGTGACATCACATCCCCACACACACCAAACAGAAAGCCCTGTTTCCTGTTCAACTGACTGCTTTTTGAAGCGAGAGACGTCACAGGAAGGGGTCTCTCGGGCTTCTGAGGAAATGTGTGTGTTTTCAACCGGCATACTCACCCTCCAGAAGTACTTCCGGTTTGCGTCTTTCGGGACGCTGTCAGCCGTGTAGATCTCTCCCACCAGGGGACCGAAGCGGGTTCCTTTGGGAATGTACTCCCGGCTACACACTCCGACCACCTACATGGCGACATACACAGACACAAGCAGGTAAAAAATGTATGTAAGATACAGCAAAGTTTGCGTCTGTTTTTGGAAACTGTTGTGCACATCCATCAGTGACAAGACTCATTAGGCTTTATTTTAGATCCAAAAACACACAACCAACCAGCTGTCAGTAGAGGCGATGATTAATGAAATATGGGCACGCTTCGTGTGACTTTGAGCTCGAATGTTTGGTTGAAGAATAACTAAAAAATCTCTTTCTCTTTCAAATCTCTTTTTCTTGTCACACCTCCAATGATCGCCACATCAAACCTAAACCACTGCCACTTCAAATATTTCAGGGGAAAACACTCAGATACTCAAACGAAAAAAAATCCTTTCTCTTCTGTATTTTTTTTTTTTTTTTGCTTTATGGGCTGATTGAATCACAGAAGAAGGTGAGATAAAGAAGAGGAAGAGGAGAATTGCAAGGAATTTTCTGCCTAGACTCCAGCCATGGATAGACGAGAAACACGCGCTCACATTTTCTTCTCTCTAGCTAAACCCACGCAAACACGAGTCTTTCCCAAACCCCTTGTTCTCCTGGTGACGTGGGAAATCCCCTTTTCCTCTTTTCCCTTCACAGGACCAGACTCAAGCTTGTGCTAGTGTTTGCACACAAGCTTTCTTTTCTTACTTGTTAAATCGTTTTAGGTCTTTCCTGATGTCTTCGGAGCAAAACGCAGTTTTCTTTCATCAGCTTGTCCCTTCTTCCTCTCCTGGTCAAACTAAATATTAGCTGATAGAGTATCAGCTCGTAAGCAAAACACACTCCTCTTCACCACTCTCCTTCCCCTTCTTACCTCAGTTCCCTTTTGATAAGCCACTGATGAGAAAATCTATGCGATCACACCGTTTCACTGATAAACTCACAGTAACAAAATTGACAAAGCTGGAAACTTTTGAACTGCAGTCATGCACATTTTTACTGGTGTAAACGCCCTGGAAAAAAACGCAAAATGGATCAAAGATGCTTTAAAAAGAAAAAGAAAATGCTTTTGTTTCAATCTGACGCAAAATTCTGAAGCAAAATTAAGACACAAATGAACACAGCTTCTTAAATCCACATATAATGAACATTTTAATGAAAAATGTGAGCTTTCAGGTGCCAGCCGCCGTGAGTTTTTTTATGTTTTATTTTAACAAATTACAAGAGTGTTACAAGAAGGTCATGGTGGCTGATTGTGAGTTGAGGAAGATTAAAAGATGAATTATGCTAGTAATTTTTTTTTTTTCATGTCCTATTCCAACTCCAGATCAAAAGTTTTAAATTAATTTGCTGCAACTTAGTCACTAAACGTAAAAGGTGATATTAAAAGTGTAAGGTGTTCGTTAAGGTGCTGTACAGTGCCCCCTGGCTGCTGGCATGAATATTTCAGTGCGGTGAGAGGTTTGTGGCATGACACACAACTTTCAGGGCTAAATCACTGTAATCTTCTCAGCTGACATATGAGTTTCAAACGAAAGATTCAAGCTGAAGAAATGTGTTTTTGTGTAAAATTTGCTTCCATCAGTTTTTATCCCACTTACACACATTCCTTTGTGTTTGTGTGTGTATGTGAGCGTTTACAAGGTAGACACGGCAACCCCCTGCTCTCCGTTTCATGACCAACAACTGACTCACGCCCCTGTTAACGTACAGATGGCTTTCTCTGCTTGGACGCGTGTGAAAAGTTAAGACGGGGGAGAAAGTTTTCCTGTCTGCTGGCAAAAGACTTTGTGAGTGACTGTGTGGGAGTCTGACCTCTTTGGTGCCTGCCAGGTGTTTGAGGACCAGGTTTCTGGGCAGCGATGCCTCTGCTCTTGTCGTCATCATTGCGAAGTCAGCGTCTGGCCCCGCCTCCCATGGCGTGTCTTTGACGATGTATGTGCACTTCTCCTCAAACTCTGCCTCTGCCCAATGCGTCATGTCTGCCTCCTCCATGTCCATGTCCATGTCCACGTCGGTGTCGGTCATCGTCTCTGCTCCGTCCGAACCTGTGCTGGTAGCTGTGGAGGCCATCTTGTGGTTTGTGCCATCCTGCTCCATAGTGTGCGCCCCCTCACTGGTCAACATGGCCGAGCTATGAGAGGTCGCCTGGATGGGGTAAGAAAGAGAAAAAAATACCTTTCATCAACTCTTCTTCATAAAAGTTCCTAAAACTTCCATCTGGAAGTGAACAGTGAGGTAGGAAAGAGATTAAATGGAAAGCAAAAGAAAAAAAAGATGGAAAAACAAAACAACCGTGACAAGCAGAAAAATACCAAACATGCGATAAAAAAACCTATGAATATGACAAGTACAAAAACAGCAAATGGTTGAAAAAATAAGATAAGAATATGAAAGGAGGTGGGAGGAAAGAACTGATTAGGAATAAAAAGGAGACAAAGATCAAAATGAAATATGATAAAACACTGTGATGAGTAGAGACAAAGAGAGGAGAGGAAGATCCGTGATTATTATATGTAGTGACTCAGTGGGAAGAGGGGGGGTTGAGTAATGCCTCAGTCACACACAAACACATGTGCACGCACACACACAAGCGCAAAAGCACACAAAGGATCAGGCGGTAAATGTCTCGTCTGCCGTTTCGACTAGATGGTAACTAATTTGGGAAACGATTCATTCATGTTTCAGTTGCATAACCTGATTTGTTAGATTTGTCTTTTTCTCTGCTTTTGGAATCTAATGATTGTTTGACATTTTTTTAGGAAACTTATTCCACTTTTATCTCCCTCTATGACATAATACTACCAGATTAGATGACCACTGCCCTCAAGCAAGACAAAAACACAATGTAGCAACAAAAAAAAAAATCAGTAAACAACTTTTTAGTTAATATTCAAGTTATATATAGTTTTTGTACATTCACATTAAGTGAAATAAAATAAATTTTGGAAATCAGGCTCGATAGTTTCCACCTTGAACACTTTCACTATCCTTTTGCCTAACGGTTTCCAAGACCAGTCAAAATATGGCTCAAACAAATCTGTTTATCGGCAATTTTTCTGTTTTTTCACTTCTCTACATTATGACTCACTGTTTTTCTGACTTTAGAAAGAAATTGTCATGTTTCCTTTTTATCAGTTATTCTGTATATATGTAATATTTCTCGAAAGCATGCTGAATTTACTCAGATATTGCAAATGTAATATTGCCCATGTTTCTGCGCTCTTCGACCCTCACCACCCCCCGTTCACCCACATCTCCCATGGGTTGAAGACGGAGGAAGGAAATGCTGTCTGTGTCTGAATGAAGCTAAAATTGGAAGCAGAGTGGCAAAGCAGCGGAACCGGCAAATCATCCCAACTCCCGGCGTGTGTGTTCTTGTCTGAATGTGTGTGTGTGTTGGTAATGGACAAGGGGGAAGTGATGAGGAAGGGAGCGTCAAAAAAACTTTTCCATTTGGGGGGCCACGGCAGCGCAAACAAAACTTCAAACACGATCCCACCCAAGACAATCCCACACACACACACAGGAGCAGAAATCCACACAGGGGACAACATGCTGCTTGTCCCACGCTGAAGAGCGGAAAGCAGCAGATCTTCGTTGACCACATTTCGCTCTGTGAAATTATCTGAAGCCACAAGAAAGAAAATTGTTTCACTTCCAAGTGACTTCAGCTAAAGCAAATAGGGTTTTGATCCCCAAGAGTAAAACAAGTTTCTGAATGAAAAGTAATTATAAAACTTAAGTTTGCTTTAATTAAGATTCAATTAAAAGCCACAAAAAAGCAAAAGCATCCTGGATTCAGAGAATATTCTTTCTTGCAAAACTGACCTCCCTTGCTTAAGAGTCACATAAAAAAGCATGTTAAAGTTAATTTTAGTTGCATTAAACATTAAACACAAACAGAGCAAATGCCCAAAATACATTAAAATCCAACAAAAGCCACAGTATCCATGATTTGCTTTGTAAAACTATAAAATTCCCAGTGAGTAGTCCTTCTTTTTCCCAGACAGCAGCTGAAAACTCGCATAACCAGACGTTTCCGCTTTATTTGCCATTGAAATGAATCAGATCAAAACAGTGATCACATATTAAAATGTCTCTTTTAATATCTTTGCTTTCAGCAAAACTGTGAATCCTGCCTTTGCATAACAGCTGCAGCATCGAAAACTAATAGTGAAACCAAGAACCAAGAAACAATTCATCTCTCATGTATTTAGACCAACTGAAAACATTTAAAAGCTGAGCCCGCAGAAAGTCAGAAGGATTTCAAACTTAAACATTGACAAGCATAGATGGATTGTTTTTAATCAGAAAAATGGAAAATACTTAAATTATTTTGTTACCAATGAATATACCTATAAAATTAGAAACTTTACTGGAAAAACAAAACTTGTTTTTGCATAAATTATTGAATAAAATGTATTAAAGTAAGCAAAAAGTGCCTAAATTTTAACACAATCCCAGGAATCGATTTATGAAATACCCCGAAAGCACCAGCTAAAAAACAAAAAAGGTTTAAGAAATTTGTCCAAAAACTCATTTCAGTGTAATAATAAAAATCTTAAAGTTTGTAGTTACTGCAAAGTAGTAAAAGTTAAAAGTTTTTAAAAAAAAGTCAGATTTAATTGACAGTCTGTTTTTGGAGTTCACAACTTTTAGTATAAATCATGAAGTGTATACAAAGTGTCAAAAAAGTCCAAAAAGTTAGATAAAACCCCGTACAATTTTCTATGTTGCACTCTAAATCAGTTGTTAGTAAAATGACAGAGAAGCCGAGGGTGTTCAGAGCTGCTCTGTACTCACCGTGTAACTTTGGTCCCATCCACACATAGGGACGAGCACTGGGATCCTCTCTGGAAGTCTGCCTGTGAGGATAGAGAGTTTATGCGGGACAGGTGTAGTTCTCCCCTTCTGCCTTCCCACTCCGAGTGCTAATACTCCACACCGAGCTCTCAAGTTTCTTTGGGCAGGAGTGTGTGTGTGATCCACTTGGAGACCTGATATTAAATGCCTGACAACATCAACATCTCTCAGACTAAGCCCTCTCCCTCTCCTTCTCTCTCTCTCTTGCTCGCTCACTTGAAGCCACACCCACAAAGCACTTCTCACACGGCTTTCACCTGAGGCCATGAGCCATACACACACAAACACACCCCCACACATAGCTAAAAATGTAACTCCTATTTTTCCATCAAAATAAAGATTTTTCTACATGATAATCACAAGGTGATTGTGTGATTTGGTGTATTTATGTGTGGAAATGCCTTCGACCAAGTTTAAAATGTAAACATGTATGCGCATTCTTGTGCATGATTGTGTCTAGTGTGCGTGTGCGCGTGTGTGTCTGTGTCTGCGTGTTTGTGCGCTTGTATAAGGGAAGTGTTGAGTCACCGTCACAGGATGTCCCTCTCTTCCACAAGATAACACACACACACAAAATTGCACTCTAGGGGGCAGAACTGATCTGCTTTGGTTTCTTTTGCAAAATGAAATTTAAAGTACACCCACTCACTCTCCTGTGTTATTCTTTGCCCTTTCTCCGTCACTCCCTTAAAAGCGTTTTCTGCCTTTGAGTTTGTCTTTTTCTTTCTTTCTTGCATTTTTTTTTATATTAATATTCTTCCTTTCATCCCCCCAAATTATGAAGTCCTTTTTGGGTAAATTAATTAAGACTGAGAAAAGTGAAACTTATTTTTGTCTTATTGTATTAAGATATAAGAATGAAAACAGGTATGAGCACTGAGAGGACTGGTAAAGGGAGTGTCTCCGACTTACTCCAAGACTGTTACAACACACATGTTAAAGACTTTCTGAAAAAATGTTTTAAGAAAAGCACCTAAGATTTCCACAAGTTTATTAAAATTTCACTCAAACAGCTTCCATGTGCTTGTGATTTTAGTGTGTGCCTATTTTAAAACCGACTAAAAGAGCTCTAAAAGAGCTTTTGGGACGGGAGCATGGGGGTAGAAATACCTTCTCCTGATCCTATAAACAGCCTTCTGCTTCCACTTCTACTCTACAATCATAGCTAATACTAGCTGCTGTAAGCAGTTATCGCAATCAATGATCTAAAGAATTTCTGCACGCCTTACTATGTTTTTCTCTTTCGTCTAAACTGGGTTACTACATGTGAGCAACGGGTATATTTTTTTAGGCTTTGTTTGCTTTTAACAACTGTGCTTTTCTCTCTGGGCTGCATTAACAATGTCCATTGTGCCTCCTTTGAAGGAAAATAACAGTATTTAACTTTTAAGTGTTGCACAATAAAACAATAATTTAAAAAAAAAATCTAATTGACTTGACCTGAACGTTTGAAATAAATATGGAGCCTCATCAGGACAGAAAAAAGAGGGAAGCACTTATGCAAAATCCTCAGCAGGACTTAAAAGCGAAAGAAAAACACAGACTTTTAAAAATCCTCCAAGTGTCCCCTCACATAAATATATGCTCGGCCAAAGTGCTTTGAAATCAGAAAATTTTACAACTTATGATGCTTTTCATTGTTAGCAGACTCTGGCCTTGAATGCATGCAACGCGAGATGCGAGGTTACAAACAATACAGTCTGGTTAAAATTATAAACATCTGCTATTTAGTTTAAGTCAAATCCATTCTTGAAAATTAGTCTTTACGACTCTGTTGATGTCAGTCTTAATATGCTTCATTTTGCAAGCTTAAATACTTTCATAACCTCATCTTCAATTAAATGGTTGTGTTGACAGAGATTTATTTACTATTACAACTCTGGAAATAAGAAATGAAAAAGAAACTCTAAACTTTAGTGTTTTTCGAGTGATCATCGTGATTAATGATGCTGGATTTGGAGGCAATAATTCGTGATGATGCAGAGAACCACAATTAGTTTTGTCGTATTGACTCTGTTACAGTTTGTAACGCATGTAATCATGAACTGCTGCTGATTTTAGTACAATCCCAATCAGCTCTAAAATGATTAATTCTCTCAAATAGTGTTTCTTTACTTAGTTTTTCATAATTTATGGAGTAAATTTTAAGTAATATTGAACAAATTCCATTTTATGCTTTAATATACATCTATTCTTTTTTATTTCAATTCAGGGTCTCACTCACTCACTCACTCACTCACTCACTCACTCACTCACTCACTCACTCACAACAAAAGCTCAGTCTCTTACTAACACTGGAAATTCCCATCTAATTGTTCACCCTGTTTCCCTTAATTTAACTCCCACTCACCCACCTCCCTCAATCCCCCTTTTCTCTCCATCTTTCCTTTGATTTTGCACATTGTATTTACAAAAATGATTTTCCACACTCACCCCTCACGCTGCTTTTTCCATGACTTTTCTCTCAACCATTTTTTTGTCTTTTTGAAGAAAATAAATCACTCCAGAAAAAGTCATTTGTTTGTCTTTAAGCATTTTGATGTTTGCTCGCGAGGATTTTAATCGTGCAGCCATAAAAGAAAAGAAACTGCTGTGGCGAGCACAGTTTGTTGGACAGAAACAACAAAATAAATCTGTGGGAAATGTGACATTAAGATCATAAATAATGTTCTACTAACGTCGAGAAAGAAAATGCTGGAACAAAAAACAATTCGAATTTGTTGATTTTTTTGTTTTTTTTTTAATTTAATTGCTGGTTTTCTTTTAATTTATTTAAGTGGGAATTTATACTTATGTCATTTCTTTCTTTTCTTGCATACAATAACATTAAAATGTCAATTCTGTTTCTGTATTTAAACTAATAAGTCAAGCTGCATTTGTTTGAAACAAACACCCTATGCACATCTTTGTAGAAAAAAAAATATTTATTTTTTTGTTCCAACTAGAACACTGTGTTAAGCTGTGTAATTTCCTAATTGTATCTTTAAGCAATCATCAGAGTTAGTGAAATGGGCCTTAATTTCTTTGAGTCTTTTTCTTTTATATATAAAAGAAAGATTATCAGGAAAAGAAAACAACCAACAGGAAGACGACAAAAAGACAAGAGACACCGGACTCTTTCACTCCCTCTCAATGGTGACAGAGGGTCTGACCACATCACTCGCTGCCTACTGCTTCCTGCCAACGGACGACCCCTACACACACACACACACACACACACACACACACACACGCACCCACACACACATGCAGACACCCAGACACAGAGCTGAAGATCTGTCCCACAGCTGTCGGACATGTTGATGCTCAGTGTTTTCTCTTTGTGCAAAACAACCAGATGCAGAAGGGGACCAGAAAGCTGAGAAATACATTAAAACATGCAGTCGTATGTGTGCAACTTCTCAAGATTTCCATAAAGCTTTTGGAAGCTTTATGACATTTTACAGCAATCCTCTCTGTAATTAGGGTTAGCAGAATTTCAAGATTTTTAGGTTAATTTTCAGTAATTAGTGATGAACTCAAAAATTCTGTCTCTTTCTGGCTTGTGAATACACCACCAGTTTGTGTACTATCTTTGAAGTGGAAATTGTTACTTTAAAAGAAAGCTCAGTGTTAGCTATTTTCAGTCAGTAAGATA